>NC_090265.1:993929826-995394826 GCF_040414725.1 Anabrus simplex | reverse complement strand
TAGCAATATATATAACGTCCCAATAGGACAAACAGGTTTTCAGCGACGGAATGGGAAAGGCCTAGCACTGCAAAGGTACCGACTGTTGCTTTAGTTACGGTATAGACCGATATTTGGCTGGTGTGAAAATGGAAAACTATATAAAGCCGTCCTAACGGCTGTCGATGGTAGGGTTCGAACCCACCATCTACCTAAAGCAAGGTTCTCGGTACACAGCCAGCACCACGGACCCAACTCCTTCAGTGTAATGATTCAGATAGTTTACCTCAGAACTACTTCTTCCTGGCATTTTCCCTAATACTTGATGTCGGTACTACTAAGTCCAGTTCTACGGCTTATTGTCCTTCCTGCCGTCGACCCCATGTCGAGGAATATATTCACTATTACTTGTTTCTGTGGTGGTTCGAAGTGTATTGTCTTTTGTAAATGAAGATGCGTATTAAGACGAAAACACTCAGTTCCCGAGCTACTAGAATTAACAAAATGTG
Organism: Anabrus simplex; assembly: GCF_040414725.1. Classification (NCBI taxonomy): domain Eukaryota; kingdom Metazoa; phylum Arthropoda; class Insecta; order Orthoptera; family Tettigoniidae; genus Anabrus; species Anabrus simplex. The sequence goes on along the minus strand of NC_090265.1, from coordinate 995,394,338 downwards.
GCTAAACTTTCCGGCCTAGTTGGGAACTGGGTCTCTGATCCGAAAGCCACTACACTAACCACTAACCATTCATTCAAGAGGGTTCGAACCCCACTGTCGGCAGCCCTGAAGATGGTTTCCCGTGGATTCCCATTTACACACCAGGCAAATGCTGGGGATGTACCTTAATTAAGGCCACGGCCACTTCCTTCCCACTCCTTGCCCTTCCTATCCTATCGTTGCCGTAAGACCTATCTGTGTCGGTGCGACGTAAAGCAACTTGTAAAAAAAAAAAAAAATCATCCAAGGATCCGAACGTAAGTTATATCAACTGGGTCGACATTGAAAACGAATGGCTTCCTTCTTTTAAAAAAGAAAAAGGAAAGAAAGACATAAGTATCTCAGAACTATATTTTTAAACACTCAAACGAAGTACTGTAAAAGTACTGCATAAATAAAGCACTATCCCAGAATTTTCTAAGACTGAATATTTTAAACATCCTGATGAAACCGCACTGAAGTCATTTATTGTACTTCCAGCGTTGGGATTCAAACCTCGTTCCTCCAAACGGATGCTATCGTGGCGCATGACTCAGCGATGGGCCATCCTGTTTCGTTTTTACGCATCTTGTTATCCTAAGAGGCAATATACACAGTAAATAGAATTTATTGCCCTCAGTAAAGAGCAGCAGCCAAGGCGACGTTCTTTGGCTGTGGAAGACTGAGGCTGCACAGTAGTTAGGGCTGTGACGCCCTCAGCACGCTTCGCAGCACCTCGAAATGGAGGTAATGAACTGAGGAACAGACACGACGATATCCGATAGTTTTCACTTGCTTGGCTTCATCTTATTGTTTCTGTTCTGTGAGACCACTGAGTAGTAGAATAGTAAAACAATAATGTTATTTATTTCCTTCATTTTAACTGCTAACGGTCGTAAGAGACGCTGGGGCATCGGCATTTTGTGCTGCAGTTCTTTCAAGCACCAGAAGCCAACCACAAGGAACTCTAGCTTCTGAACACCCTCATATGTGACTGACATTAGCCAGGATCTAAACCATCCTAGAAACAGAAAAGCGATGGTTGTGCCTTTAAGACATTTGCACTATTTGACAATTCTGATTTGATATCTAGGGACGTAACAGAAAATGACTAAATTTTATTCCTATTGATAGATTTCTCAAAAAAGTCCAGCTCCTTGGCTTATTGGTCAGCACAATAGTCTTCGGTTGAGAGGGCCCTGGGTTCGATTCCGGGCCGGGTCGGGATTTTAGCTATGTCTAATTACATCGTCTGCCACGGTTGACTGATATTTTTGTTCGTCTTAATACACACATCTCCATTCAAACTACCAAACACTACAGAAACACACAATAGTGAATGCATCCCTCGCCATAGGATTGGCGTCACGAAGAGTATTCGGCCGTAAACTGATCTTAATCTATATGTACTGCCGACACCAAGTAATTAAGAGAAGGCCAAAAGAAATTAGAAGAAAATCCCCAAAACATACCTTACATTTGGTGAAAAGTTCATATAAGAACACAGTGGAAATAGTACGAGGATTTTAAAGATGGTGACTATCATAAATCATAATCATGCAGCAAACGCCTTAATGTGAACGTTTAGGGTATATTATGAAGTCTCAGTTAAGAGTGATCTGAAGTTTAGAAGTTCCACTATAGCACATTATGAAGCAATTCACATTCACCTCTGAGGAATGAGGAAGGTGAAAATATGTGGTACTACCAAACGTGTGTGTGTGTGTGTGTGTGTGTGTGAAGCATAATGGAAACATCTATTGAACTCTACAGGGCGGTCATCGGCCGACGGAATAACTATCCAAAATACCAGGTACTATGTGGAATAAAAAGGCATAAATTACTTCGAAATGGACCTGGATCTCTTGAGTTGGAAATATATTGAAAATATAAAGGATGTGGTAAAGGAAGTGAGCCAAACAAGCGTAACTTGGAAGCTAATTATGGACCAGAACAAGGATATACAGGATCTGAAAAAAATAGCCTGAAAGGTGATCTGGCATGGATAAGAGAAGGAGAAGAAAAATATCAGGATGAGATGGACATGTTAAAGGAACATCTTATGGTGTTGGAGAAGCGTACATGAGAGCTGGAAATATAGGCCCGGAAAGCAACACTTATTCAGCGCAGCAAATGCCTCATCTTCTATGGTATTAAAGAGGGGCGAGAGTGAACTGCTGTTATTAACGTCTGTGTTGGAAGTGATAACGGCAGGTGCGAACTGCACAGAATCCGATGTGAATGTCGTGCAGAGAATAGGAAGGACTCAAGGAAATAAATCTATAAATCTGCAACTGGTTTCCGGGGAGAAAGGGCATGAAAATTCTTCGATTTCACGTGGGCGAAGCCAAAAAGGAGGAACTTAACAGTTTCATACGGAGCAAGAGGCTAATCCTCACCGGAAATGGCAGGCGAAAGAGTTACTCGTCAGCACAGCTGACGGCATTGGCTCAGGAAGACCTCTCTGTGACATCACCATAAGCCGGAAGAAGGACTGGCTGACACGCAAGAAGCAGAAGAGGAGTGCGTGCCAGCGGTAACAGCTCCGCAGACCGAGGGCATTGTCACCAGCGGCGAGGAGCAACTTGTGAGGAAGTGCTTGCCATCTGGTGTCGTCGGAACGGAGGTACCAGTGCAACCCCGGCAGCGGTAAGAATCTACAGGATCCAAAGAAAAAGAAACAAGGACATAAACTGAAACACATTTGACTCAAAAAGGGGATCCCGCAGATACAAAGGAAAATAAACGGGAAGGAAAGGTGGCAGGGGGATACATAGCTCTTCAAAAACAGTAGTTGGTGTCAGAATGTAAGAGCAGGGCGACCCTCTCAGAATTCAGTTGGATAAGTTAGGGTATGAACATAAATATTGTGAATGTAAATAGAAGAGAAACACGAGGTTTGATCTGATGGATGATGGGAATTTATAAAAATAAGGGATGGATTAGGGAAAAGGATACAGTCGTTATATTGTCGTTGTTGTTATTATTCCTTAATGTAATTAATTATTAAACTGCATGTAATGGGTTAGGTTCCAATAGATGGAATATTTCTTCCTCAGCTGCTGATGTTCTGTAGCTGAAGGATGAGTATTCATTCATTCATTCATTCAATTATGATCACTCTCTCCGCAATTACTGATTATCCGTGACTGGAAGTGAAGAGTTTACTTTTCCTTTCATGTATGCATGAATATTATCCATTAAATGAATGAATGAATGAATGAATGAATGAATGAATGAATGAATGAATGAATTCAGAATATAATATTCTCTCCGTAGCTGCTGGGGTTACGTAGCTATAGGCCGAGAGTATTCAATTCATTGATTCATTCATTCATTCATCTACACATTCAATTATGAATGCTCTCTGCCCAGTTGGTGGTTATTCATGGCTGGGAGAGACGTGTTTTATTCATTCATGCATGCATGAATACAATTCAGTTATCCAATAATTATTTAATTCATTCATTCATTCATGCAGCCAGTTAATTCGTGCATGATGTCTGTTGAATGTGGAGGAGAACTCTGTACAAACTTATGGAATAAATAAACAAACAAACAAACACACATTACAGAATAGCTGAGCTTTAACCACCCTTAGTCTCCACCTGCAACACCTGCCTGCTAGCGAGTGGTGGCAGGTGTGTTCACTCTACCATTTAGCCTCTCTGCAAGGCTTTTTTAAGGTGCGGACGTTGAATGTGGAATTGCAAGTGTAAAGACTAGCTACAGTACCGAAAGAGGAACGAATTAGTATTTCATTTCCGCAAAGTGCACATATAGACCTGCATCACTGGAACTGGCAGGAGTAAGATTATTAGCTGCATGCTTCTGTGTTGTTAATGTTGTTGCTTCATTTTTTAGATCACAGGGATAGTATGGTCTTCACTTTAATGTACTTCTTTACTAATTCTTTGTGTCGGTCTGATGTTTGTGTGCACGTCTTCGTACTACTGTTAACATGATGGGAAAAGACTCTCTTTGAGTTACTGTACTGTAAATTACTACCGCAGATCTTTCTGAGGCCTATTTCACACTTACCCTGCTGTTGGTACCGGACATCTAGCCGGCTCCGATAGGAATGTGAATCATTTTCATGGCCGACAAGCACACTACAGCAGTTGTATACACGTCGCGGATTGGAATGGATCGCAATAAATCACTAGCGTTTATTGTCTTGCACAGGCGTTCAAAGAAAGTGAAAAGGGTTCATCCAATCAGTATTAAAAGACATGAGGTTGGGACATTCTCAGTACTTTTTTAGGATTTAAGAAATGACGGGGACAAGTTTTTCAACTATTTTAGGATGAGCGTGCAAACTTTTGACGAACTACATAAACAAAAGACTTATATTGAGCATACAATCTGTGAAAAATAATCTTTGTATTTGGTAATATAAACAAGAATCTTTAAAACATTTAATAAACATTTCGTTGTTCTGTCTATTACTACACTCAGTATAATCCGTTGTAATCTTTTGAGTGAGCGGCTAGATAACGTGTGACTTTCGTTTCAATGGCTGCTGGAAAAATCTATTGCGAAGACTGTGGAATACTACAGTACTACGTATATTGACTGATAATTGCTAAACTGTTACATTTTATCGTTAACGTGCGTTATTCTTAGAATAAACTTCGATCGGCATTAAACTAAGTAGTTCAAACGAGTTTCATTTAAATCATGTTTCTAATTGTTCTCAGATTGTCGTATAAGGTATATTCTACATTTATTTTCCAAGTAGGTGGAGTTATGTTCACTTTACTCTCTATTCTTATGATGTGTGAAAAAAGTGTAACCACTCAGTAATCGTACAAACTGTGTACTACGTAGGCCATGCTAATTATCCATGAGTTTTTCTGGCGAGACTCGTTCCGCTGGCTCGTTTTGGCAGTCTACAACTTCTAATCAAGCCCACAAATTAGAGGGATTGTTATTCCCTTAAAGATGATAATGAATGCTTGACTCCTTAGAACACATTACACAGAGTTAATAGAGCTTTGGATGTTTATGTATTCATAAACCAAACCCATAGCACTTACATCCCTGGCGGGCCTTGGTCAACCAAGCGACCACTGCTCAGCCCGAAGGCCTGTAGATTACGAGATTACGCGTGATCAGCGCAACGAATCCCCTAGTCCGTTATTCTTGGCTTTCTAGACCGGGTTTCTATTCTCATAACGAGAAATTCTATGTTTTATTCTTATAACGATGGTGGTGATTATTGCTCTAAGCAATGTGTAAAAACAGTTTGTTTTAATACAAAATAATCTATATTATTTCTGTCATAATTCTTATTTTCAGTGTGAATATTCATAGAAAAGAAAAATAGTCTTACACGCTTGGTCTGTCTCTCGTCCATTCAAACGGCTGATCCAGTTTCATCTAAATTTTGTTGCAAAGCTAATTATTCTTCTTTCTTAATCCTTTTACTCTTCAGGGTTCGTTTATTTTCCCTCGGACTCCGCGAGGGATCCCACGTCTATCGACTCAAGGGCAGTGTCCTGGAGCGTGAGACTTTGAGTGGGGGAATACAACTGGGAAGAAGGAGCAGTACCTCGCACACGCGGCCTCACCTGCTATGCTGAACTATGCTGAACAGGGGCCTTGTTAGGGGATGGGAATATTGGAATAGATAGATAAGGAATAGGGGAAGATGCGGCCGTGGCCTTAAGTTAGGTACCATCCCGGCATTTGTCTGGAGAAGTGGGACAGCACGGGAAACCACTTCCAGGATGGCTGAGGTGGGAATCGAACCCACCTCTACTCAGTTGACATCCCGAGGCTGAGTGGACCGCGTTCTAGCCCTCGTACCACTTTTCAAATTTCGTGGCAGAGCCACTACACCATAGAGGCGGACGCTAATTATTCCATAAACCGATAATAAAAGGGCTGGTGACTGTAAACGATCCCCAGCTGACCATTTCTAAATGACTATAACGAGGCAACGTAACCTCATGCATTCATTCATATATCCTACTTCTTACTACTACCGGGTGACTGGGCAGGTTGGCCGTGCGGTTAGGGTCACGCAGCTGTGAGCTTGCATCCGGGAGATAGTGGGTTCGAACCCCCTGAAGATGGTTTTCTGTGGTTTCCCATTTTCACACCAGTCAAATGCTGGGGCTGTACCTTAATTAAGGCCACGGCCGCTTCCTTCCCACTCCCATGCCTTTCCTGTTCCATCGTCGCCATAAGACCTATCTATGTCGGTGCGACGTAAAACAGACAGCAAAAAAAACCACCGGGCGAGTTGCCGTGTGGTCAAGGGCACGCGGCTGTGAGCTTGCTTCCAGGAGATAGTGGGTTCGAATCCCACTGTCGGCAGCCCTGAAGATGGTTTTCCGTGGTTTCTCATTTTCACACCAGGAAAATGCTGGGGCTGTACCTTAATTAAGGTCATGGCCGCTTCCTTCCTACTCCTAGGCCTTTCCTGTCCCATCGTCGCCATAAGACCTATTTTGCTCGGTGCGACATAAAGCAACTAGCAAAAAGAAAAAAAAAGACTTCTTACTACTGACAAGAAAAGTTCTCCGTCATGGAGAGGATCGAACTCCACTTCTCCCAAATTTCAGGCCACTTTGCTGTCTACTAGACTACTAGGTATTGTTGAGTGTAGTTTTATTTAATTTATTGGTTTTAGGTAACAGACCAAACAACAGCTACAAATACACTAGAATATAAAGAAAAAATGTAGTATTTAATCGTTCAGCATAAGTGCATGCTATATCAGATTACTGTTGACAAGAGATAAAAAAGCAACCAAACAAACAACAAACAAAAATCTTAGTACATAATAATATAAGGCTAAAATAATCACTTACTAAGGACGTGATTTGAAGTCGGCCTCCCGTAGGCCTTTCTGTAACTAGGATAAGTGAGGAAAGTGTGTAATAAAAAGTCGTGGATAAGATACACACACATATAAAAAAGGAGAAAGCAATTGTTCACAAACAAAAAGTTATTTTCCAGGTTTTCTTTTCAAGTTAACTTTTTGTAATACTTGTTGTACTAAATATTTCAGTGAGAAGTAAATAGGCAGTTGAATATAAGAAGCACTGAGCAACAGCACACGAGTGGAAATTTGTGCACTTTTTTATTTATTACACGAACACTCACTGATCATCTTCAGATTCTTCTCTTGGCGAAAGTAAAATATCTTGAGGAAGTCTACTTTTAATCCGGCGTGGAAGTGTTGATCGTCTTCCAAGGGCGAAGAACTCAGCACCAGGCACATTTTGGAGTTTCTTGAAGAATGTCTTGGCTTGCGTTGTAATCACGTGTTCCAGAGTGTCTAACCGAAGTTCACGATGTAACTGTTTGTTGCGGACGTACCAAGGAGCGTTGGTGATGATATGGAGAACTTCGTTTTGGAATGATTGCAGACGTCTGATATTCGTTGGAGCCGTCCCTCCCCAGATTGGACAGGCATAGGTGAATAAATGACGGAGCAGTGATTTGTAAAGAAGTAATCCACATTCAAATTTGAGGGAAGATTTCCTGTTTGTTAGAGGATATAGTCTTGTTATTAGTACATAACTTAGATTTAATTTTTTATTTATATGGTATTTCTATGATAAGCGACGATCAAGGAATACTCCCAGGTACTTCACGGCCTTGTCGTTAGGCGGCCATTGTATGGCTGTTCCATTTAGGATGATTGGTGATGGGAGAGGTGGACGTCGAAGAGTAAATATCATGGTTTCACATTTTGGTACATTCAATGAAATTCTCCAGTCATCTAACCACGTTGATATGGTTTGCAGAGAGGCTTGCAGGCGGCGAGTGGCAGTTAAAATGTCATGGTGGGATATGAAAATAGCAGTATCATCTGCATACATTGCGATGTTGACGAATGGAGGCGATGGAATATCATAGGTACAAATGTTAAAGAGGGTTGGACCAAGAATAGAACCTTGAGGGACTCCGGCGTTGATGAGTCGAGGTGTTGAATGCGTGGAATTGATACGTACGCCAAAGATACGCTGACTCAAGAAGCTGTAGATGATGCTGTACATATAATGTGGGATTCTGATTGTGTGCAATTCGTATAATAGGCCTTTATGCCAAACTTTATCAAATGCCTTTGTAAAATCTAAGAACGCTGCAAGAGTGTGATGTTTGAACTCGAAACCTTGCGCAATGTGTTCCGTAATACTTAGTAGCTGAAGAGTAGTCCAATGCCGTTGCGGAAGCAGAACTGATGATGTGAAAGGAGAGATGTGTCCTCTAAAAAATTATTTAGACGTTTGAGGATGATTTTCTCAAATAATTTGAATAACGTTGGTAATAAACTTATTGGTCGGTAACTCGTTGGTAGTTTGTGAATTGCAATTATTTCTGCATGTTTCCATGTGTCGGGAAAGTACCCAAGACGAAGAAGGGCATTGAATATAGATGCAAGGAATGATAGTGCTTTTCGAATGAAGTGCTTCAAGGATATGTTAGGGATGAGATCATGACCAGCAGCTTTCTTGACGGGCAGGTTCTTGATCAGATTTCGTATTTTTCCTGGTGAGGTAAATTTGATTCTTTCTGAAACTGTAGGACAGAATGTTGGAATCGCTTCTATTTCACTGTTATACTAGTGGTTGATTGGTGGGTTTGGAGTGAAAGAAGCTTCAAGAACATCTGCAAGTATATCACATTTTTCAGAATCACTCAAATAATGGGTATCAGATGCTTTCAGAGGAGGAATAAGGCTTGGTTCATGTAGTATTCGTTTGGTTTCCTTCCAGAGTGTACAATCATCAGGCGATAGACAAGAGAGATGATGCTGGTACGAAGCATAAGGGTGATTATCTAAAGTTGTGCGTTCTAATCTGATAAGCTGGTTTAATATATGATGTTGCCAAGGTAGATGCTGAGCCTGCCACAGACGTCGCATTTTATGTTCAGCCTTGATGAATCGTAAAATTCTGAGAGGAAATGTTGAGTGAAGAGGTGGCTGTTGCTGTCTCCTTTGGGATACAGTAGCTACTTTGCTATTTGCTTTACGTCGCACCGACACAGATAGGATAGATGGGCTAGGAAAGGCCTAGGAATGGGAACGAAGCGGCCGTGGCCTTATTTAAGGTACAGCCCCAGCATTTGCCTAGTGTGAAAATGTGAAACCACGGAAAACCATATTCAGGGCTGCCGACAGTGGGATTCAAACCGACTATCTCCCGATTACTGGATACTGGCCGCACTTAAGCGACTGCAGCTATCGAGCTCGGTGTAGCTGCTTTGAGTGAAGTAGATATGGTGGTGAAGTGGCGAATGGCATTGTCAATATCTTCTCTAGTTTTTGGGGCATATTTGGTTGAAGACAGGAGTCAAGCTCTTGGTGATAAATGTCCCAATTAATATAACCATGAGTACATGTGCGTGTTTGTTGAACGAAAGTTTCAGAAGAAAATGATGTAATTACTGGACAGTGATTCGAATCCATTTCAGCCACTGGTCACATATAAGGCGGGAATGCGAAGTTTTTGATTAGGGCTATGTCGAGAATATCCGGCTGTTGATTGTAGTTGGATGGGTAATGAGTCGGTTCGTCTGGAGCGGCGACGTGGATGGCATAAAGTTCAGTTGCTGCTAACAGCTGTCTACCATTAGGAGTTGTTACACGACAGCCACAAATCTCGTTCTTGCTGTTAAGATCTCCCATTAGTATGGTTGGTAACTGGTCTTGAAACAATAATCTTATATCTTCTACGTGGAGTCGAGCTGATGGGGGTTTGTAGGTTGCTATGACTGCCAAAGGAGTTCCATTGCTTAATTCAATTTTAACAGCACAAGCTTCTATAGTGGTTAACTGTGGTAGGAATATTGTATAATGCTTAAGTTTTTTCTTTATGATGACTCCCACTCCACCAGAGGCAACAGGAGCTGGGCGATCACTTCTGTAGACGTTGAAACCAGGTACTGTAAAACGTTCATGTTCAACTAGATGAGTTTCAGAAATGCATGCTACATCTATATTATGGTGAGACATGAACTCAAGAAGGAGGCATGTTTGACCTTCAAACCATTAGCATTGCAGTTTAGAAATGTGAGATGGGAAAACAGAGAATTGGCACTAACAACCATTATTAAGGTGTTCTGAGATTAATTTCATGATCAATTATATAATTTGGGGGATGAAAGGCGTAAGGCGTTGGATAAGGCTGGAAGACGATGCAAGCTGAGAAGAATTTTACTGTGGATTCTGAGCTGGATATACTGGGGTTTGCGGAGAAGGTTGGGAAAGAGGGCGTTACCATGCTGATGATTTAGGGGTTCGAACTAGCGAAGGTTGAGATGGTAGCGGAGGAAAGTTCGTAGCATTATTAGCTGGTGGTGCGGGGGCGATGCTGTTGGGCTGGGTGCTGGTGAACATCGGTGTTGAAAGAGAAGTACTTGCACGCCTGATCTTGCTCTTCATTTAGATAGTATGGGCAGCCTTTGTAATTTGCAGCCTGTTCTTGTCCGCAGTTGATACACGTTGGAGGTACTTGTCGTGGTTTATTGCACGCTGAATAGTGATGATTATTAGGGCATTTGACGCAGCGTGGACTTAACTTGCAGAAGTTTTTAGTGTCACCGAACCTTTGACATCGGCTACACTGTGAGATGTCTTGTGGTTTGCGACGAAGTTCGACCGAAATAATGGCACGCTGAACGTGTGTTAAGTCAAAAATTCTTTTTGCGTCATCCGTGTTGTCCAATTCAACGGCGCAGAGGGGCATGGGCTGCTTATCTTTGAAAAGAAGCCGAGTAACTTTACGTACAGGTAAGTTAATCTCTTGTAACTCTGAGTGAAGTTCTGTGTCAGTAACAGAGTATGGGACTTCACGAATGATAACTTCAAGTTTTTTGGTTGTAGGGTCCTGGAAGGTATGAAATTGAAGTTCTGATTCTTCTAGAAATTTGGTGACAGAACGATGATCGCGGATAGTGGTAGTATTTATTTTGAGAACTTTGCCATGCTGTTGTGCAGTGCAATCACTGCTGGTTACAGTATTCAAGTCTCTAATAATTTGCTGATAATTATTTACTTCGTGGAGAAAGATTGGTGGCACGTTAACTTTAGGTGTTAATGGGGCAACATTGTCGCCTGCAGTGTTATCATCCATGCGTTCAAGAGGAGCATACTTATTATGAACGGCTGTGAGATCTACCATGTACTTATTGTTTAATCTTGCAGCGGATACAGTTAACTTTTTACTGGGAGTCTGAAAACCATCGTCTCGTTGTAACGGGGGATCGTGAGAAACAAGAGCTTCGTGCGCACGTTTAAGTTCTGCAAGTTTGCTTGGTTGTAAAATAGGTCGTGATGAGGTTGAAGACATAGAACGTTGATTAAGAAGTTCTGGACTTACATGATATTGTTCCCATCTTTGTAAATGCTGCTGTGAAGTTGATTTTTGCTGTAGATTTGAGGAAACATTCACTAAAGTCTGGTTTTTGTTGACTTGTTGACCGAGTTGAATTGGTTGTGTTGAATCTATGTCCGCTGACGGCGAATAATATGTTAATAAACTTTCTTTTAATATAGTCCCCGTATCAGGGTTTATTCCATTAGCCATGTTGAGAGCAGTGTAAGTTCGTAGCGTGAAAACACACGAAGTTTAATTACGCAAATACACTGAAGAACGAACACACAATACACGTTATGCTACACTGTAAACACAAGCGAGAGGTAAGAGCGCGGAGTGACTTGCTTCGGCTGACGCTCACTAGCGAATGAGAATACAAAATATGAACGGTAAATATACACTTACAATACACGTATGAATCTTCCATAATTGTCTATTTATATCACACACACACACACACACACACACACACAGAGAGAGAGAGAGAGAGAGAGAATGTTTTGTGTCTTTTAAGTACTACTACTACTAAAAATGTTTTCATTCCTCCCCTGAGGAAGTGGGCCTCTTAGACGGTGACCTTTTAAGAAGGTGGGAATTGCTTTATACACCTATGGTTGCTGTATGATGTACTGTATGTTGAGGGATATTGGAAGTTATTAGTTTTCTTCCGCTACACATGATAAAGTTGGCACGAAAAGAAGATGTGGTTGAGGTCAGTGATTGCTTAGCGGTCACAGGAACAGTAAGGTGAGGCTAGGACTCCTATCCGGTAGAGGTTTGCAAAACTGCCGTGATTGAACCTCATGCGAATAAGAGAAGTGACGTAACGGCGACAAGCATTCCACTTGGAGAATCAAGGTGAGTGAGAAGGGTACGGTTGTACAACAGCGCTTAAGTGTAGTTGTTCAAATCCTTAGTCGTCATAACATTCCATAAATTTGGTGATAACAAGACCGAGTCAACTTTTACCTCGCAAAAATCAATGTCACAGACATTATATGGAATAATGTCACTCCACGTTTACGAAAAGAGACCTATTCCCCCTGTTACCGCAAGTGTTTAAATTTGCCCTTCAAATGCTGGGACTGTACCTTAATTAAGGCCAGGGCCGCTTCCTTCCCACTCCTAGTCCTTTCCTATCCCATCGTCGCCATAAGACCTATCTGTGTCGGTGCGACATAAAACAAATTGTAAAAAAGTTAAAAAAGATAAAATATGCCTTCGTTAATGATGAATATTAATACATTGTCTGTTCGGGATGCGGAACTTGCTGCATTTCAGTAAAATTGTCGGTACTTAATTCAATCGTTCAACCTACTTCGATGGGACAAATGTCTGACTTCCAGTTCATCAAGTACAAAAATATCATTGCTCTAACATATTGCGAACTGAAATAGACCCTTTTGGTCCTGTGAAATTGTAAACATACCATATTACCTGGATACTGTTTTCTAAGTAAAACATGCTCCAAGAAACTGATGATTGTAACTCGTCACAGCTTAGCGCTACGTGGGAACTCCATCCACTGCATCACTAGAACTGGATGGAACATCGACACGACTTGGAAACTTTTATTTTTGTTTAATTTTGCTTTACGTCGCACAGGTGCAGATAGATCTTATGGCGACAATGGGATAGGAAAGGGCTAGGAGTGGGAAGGAAGCGAATGTGGCCTTAATTATGGCATACCTCGCCAACCCGCGCGCATCGAACCAGAGCGCTCTGAACCGGCTCAGTGCTCGGCTCACAGTAGTCCGCTCGCTCTGCTTCTGGCGTTGGACCATTTGCATGCAAAGTTCGAAAGGCGATTCAAAGAAGTGGAGGAAATGAAAAATGGACGGTTTTTATAACACCAGAGGAAATGCGCCTGGCAACTCTTATGTGAGACACCGATAGTTAATTAACCTTAGTCAATCCGTCCGGCTGTTTGGCTGAATGGTCAGCGTACTGGCCTTCGATTCAGAGGGTCCTGGGTCAATATCAGGACGGGACGAAATTGTAACTGCGTGTGGTTGATTTATTTGCCTCAGGGACTGGGTGTTTTGTGTTGTCTTAATACACATCTTACCTACATAAAATCCAGCACAGTGCCATCCACCAGAGAAACACACAATAGTGAATACATCCCCCCATATAGGGTTGGAGTCAGTAAGGGCATCCGGCTGTAAAACTGAGCCAAATCCACATCACGCGCTGGCCCCAGTAAATTGGTGAACAGGCCAGGAAGAATAATAAGTCGTTTCATTCTTTTGTGTTTATTCCAGCTTCTTGGTTGAATGGTCACTGTACCCGCTTTCGGTTCAGAGGGCCCTGAGTTCGATTCTCGGCCGGGTAGAGAACTTTTATCTGCGTATGCTTAATTTCCATAGCTCGGGGACTTCTCTTCATTTGCATACACCATACAAGCAACCACCACACAAACACGCAATAGCAAACACATTCCTTCTCATAGGGTTGCATCAGGAAGAGCATCTTGCCGTAAAACTGAGCTGAATCCCCATCTATGTCGATCTTAGTAAAGTGGGGAAAAGGATAGGAAGAAGGTGATGATGTCGACCTCAGTAAAGTGGGGAAAAGTATAGGAGGAAAGTGATGACGTCGACCTCAGTAAAGTGGGAAAAAGGCTAGGAAGAAGATGATGATTCAATTCTTCTGTGTTTATTATGAAACATGATCGGAGTTCTCGTCCATTTTCGCGATCGCCAAGGGAGTATCATGATACATTTTACTACCTAGTCTGTTTTCTTTGCGTGTCGGTACCGGTACGTAGCCCCCGTAATATATTTACAACCGCGTCATTCCTATAATGATGGATATTTTGGACCGTAGGTCAGCCGTGTTAGCGTTGGTGAAGGCTGGTTTTTCGGCGACTGAAGCCGATCGTATGGAAGGCGATCCCGCTCCTACTGTTGACCACCGAGCTCGATAGCTGCAGTCGCTTAAGTGCGGCCAGTATCCAGTATTCGGGAGATAGTAGGTTCGAACCCCACAGTCCGCAGCCCTGAAAATGGTTTTCCGTGGTTTCCCATTTTCACACCAGGCAAATGCTGGCTGGGGATGTACATTAATTAAGGCCACGGCCGCTTCCTTCCCACTCCTAGCCCTTTCCTGTCCCATCGTCGCCATAAGACCTACCTGTGTCGGTGCGACGTAAAGCAACAGGCAAAAAAAAAAAAAAAAAAAATATCTACTGTTGACCGATGGACCAAGCTTTATTGGAAACAACAAGAGGCATTCTACATGCCACCCGCGCATCTTTACTAGATGGCAATAAGGTCCACCTGGCAGCAATGTAAGAGAACCCCTTCTTATCAACTGTTTCACCGAGGGCTTTGTCTTTCTTTGTCGGTGCCGTGCAAACAGCACGTTACTGAATTAAGGTTGCAAGATTCCGAAATTACATCGCCGCTAGGAAGGTCCATTTGACCGAGGACCAAATAATTGGTCACTTCGCATACTCGTATGCCAGGGGAATGCTGAACCACGCGTGGGAAGATGTAGTCTTTAGCGATGAAGCCACTTTTTCCTGTGGAGATGTGGGGCAGATCCGCGTATACCGTGAACCCAAAGCCAGCTATGATGCTAAATACGTTGCCACCTCTTCCAGAAGTCGTCGTTGTAGCGTTCAATGCTGAGGATGGCTTACCTCACACGGTTCCAGGATGTACGGGAACTCTGAACGCCGATATTTACGAACAGCGAGTCTCTGGACGATTCCAGCATTGGACATAATTTATCCCGAAGGACAGACTGTTAGCTTCCAGTAGTATAATCACCCAGTTCATACCTTAAATAGAGCTCAACAGTGGTTTACTTCACAGGCAAGGATAGAGACATACCTTGGCCTCCAAACAGACCTGACCTGAACCCTATAGAGAATGCATCGGGTCTAATGAAGAGGAATTTGCGGAAACGCCGTCGTCGTCCGAGCTCAGAGGAAGAGCTGTGGACAAGGGTGCTCAACCTTTGGGAGAAATTGGCCCTTAAGTCGGAAAATACACCTACCGAGTACTGGGCCGAGTGCTCGGCCGAATAAGTACCCCACTATCTGCCCACTCACCTCGGCGCTTTATTCACTCTTCACTCGGTCATTGTAATCAGTCGTCAATTGTGTAGGAGTGTTTTTGTGTTGTATAGCGCTCTTTGATTCGATTTCTTCAGTAACCTGTAATTTCACTTTTGCTGGAATAGCAGCTCGCAAAACAGTGTGTGATTTTTGAATTTTAGGAGTTATTGTTTCAAGCAAAAAATCAAACTCATGTAACCCCAATCTCATAAAAGATCCATATTCTTTGAGATCTTCAGTTTCAAATTCCTTCGACAGGGTTATTATTTCTTAATAGCCAGGGGTTATGCCTTTGCTGTTGAGACCCAGTGTTTACACTGCACTGTCTCTTCTGGTATGGGCTAAAACACATTTGTTACATTCATTCACCTGTCTCAATCTCATCCTTGGCTTTGGCAACATGAAAGTGACTGAGGTATGAGCGATGCTAATAATACTATTCCATATGCAGCCAATTCCTGTTATGATTGGTGTGAAAATGTCGCTCATAGGGTTGGTTGGTTCGTGCATTTCAGTGGGCTTGGGAGACTGATACGTAATGGCAACTTCTGGCCCGGCGAGGAAAGCAACGGGAAACTACCTCGCTCCTCGTTTCCCTAGTATGCCTCTTCAGTGACGCCTATACCATCTATAGTAGTTATTGGTGGAGATGTTGGAGATCAAACCAGCCTTTGGGCTGATTACCCAACATATACAGCCAGGGTCTTCTCTATAAACGTTTTCTATTATTGCTAATTTCATCTTAGATTTCCTCTATTATGGCAGGTATAATCAGGTTGCAATAGTGTTTAAAAACTTTCATTTTTTTCTCGTTTACCTCCTTCGCGGTTCCATGTTACCGCACCCTTTAAACATGTCATTGCATTGACTCGTCCACTGTCTCTTCTTCATATGATCCTTCCTTTTTTTCTATTTACATTAATGATGTCTCCCGAAACCTAACGCACTGCAAATACCATATTTACGCTGATGATGTACAAATGTACCTCCATACATCTCCAGAACTAATATTTTCGGCCATCGACAAAATCAGGATCTAACATAGTTTTCTTCTTGGTCTTTGAGATGTGGTCTTACGTTAAACCTAGCAAAAACGCAAGCCATCATCCTTGGATAGCCGAAACTACTCGCGAAGGTCAACCGAGATGTAATACCACCCTACCATTCATGTCTTCAGTAAAATTCCTAGGCGTTACTTTCGATTATGATATGTTTTTCTTTGTTAGTGGCTTTATGTCGCACCGACACAGATAGGTCTTATGGCGACATGGGATAGGAAAGGCGTAGGAGTTGGAAGGAAGCGGTCGTGGCCTTAATTAAGGTACAGCCCTAGCATTTGCTTGGTATGAAAATGCGAAACCAAGGAAAACCATCTTCAGGGCTGCCGACAGTGGGATTCGAACCCACTATCTCCCGGATGCAAGCTTACAGCCGCGCGCCTCTAACTCACGGCCAACTCGTCCGGTATGATGATATGTCACGGGAAACGCATATTGCGAACATCACCCAGGAAACGTTCTCTGCATGCACATGCTGCCCCTGGTATAAATATATATTTCATGAAAATCTTTAAAAAATGCTAGTAGAAGCTCTGGGTTTTCCTCATTGTGACGCGATTTATAGAGACGCTGGGTGCAAGTTATTGAGCATATTGCAAAATGCATGTGTGAGATACGTGTATAACCTACGGTACTACGGTACTGAAGTTGGTTTTCCGTGGTTTCCCATTTTCACACCAGGCAAATGCTAGGGCAGTACCTTAATTAAGGCCACGGCCACTTCCTTCCCACTCCTAACCCTTCCCTGTCCTATCATCGCCATAAGACCTATCTGTGTCGGTGCGACGTAAAGCAACTAGCAAAAAAAAATTCCAACCTTGCTTTACCTACCCATACAACTGCCATATACGATAAATCATTCACAGTAAGTGCCTGCCGTGAGTGGAACCTCCTTCCCTAAAATATCGGAGGGTTAAGCGCTATTCGCAGTTTCAAGGAAGCACATTGGAGACATTTTATGCACCAGTAGGGATAATCTGTAAACTTGATGCTGCTACTCACAACCATTCCATCGTCATGGATGTCCTGGTAGAAGATTAGTTTACAATTCTTAACCGTTTTGTTTTTCAAATGTTATTAAATTTTATGTACTACCTCTTTTTTACATGTAGGATATTAATTTTAAGAATTTCTCCTTTTATCACATCTAATTTATTTTATCTTAATTTAATCTTATCACTCATCATTCTTGTGTTATTATTAATTTAATTAGTATTAAATCTAATTAGTGTAAAGTAATACAAAGTAATATATGTATATTTCAGTGCCTGGTTAGATGGAAAAGAAGGCCAGGTAAAATAAAACATTACTAAACTAAACTAAACTACTCCTCAAAAAGTTGCTCGGCCAAGTACAAAGCCCAGTTCTTGGTAGGTGTAATTCTGGCTTTACGGAGTTCTTCCAGACCCTCACTGCTTCTGAGCCCAATCGACTTCGAGGGGTCATAGAGCACGAGGGTCGGCACACCCGATACTGCTTTGTGTTTGTTTGTTTTTGTTTTGTTTTGTTTTTAGAGACTGGCGTTAAGTCTCGAGGAACGTTTTTTTTTCTTGTTTAGTCCTTGAGAGCAAGGACAAACTCCAGGGAATGAGTAAAGAATACTCGCATTTTCATTGATACATAGGATATGGCAGCTAATGATGAATTTGTCGAAGATCCAGCCAGCCTTCGGGCTGAGCACATGCCACCTTACAGTAGAATCTGTAAATGCAAGATAAATTGAAGGAGACCTCAGCCAAATCTGACATAAATATGATAAATTGACAGTTACGGACATTAATATGTGAAAATGCGGGATATTTTAGTTTTTCTGAAAATTCCTGCTGTCCCCCACCTCCTCCCCCAGACAGAAGGTTAACATACAGTATAACGGATATTGGGAAGGAGGAGGACGTCTGGCCACCCCGTGGAGGAGGCTGCGTGGTCAGCGGTTCGTTATGCTCATTCTAGTAGACACATAAGGCTCTATGTCGTAGGAGCTCTCGAAGTCATGCACTCCACAGCACTTGCCGCCTACATATCGCACGGCGAGCCATTTGCATTGTCCTTTACCTACTCTGGCTTATGATGTCATACATATTCTAAGATGGTTACTTTCTCTGACTCAATAAGGTGCCCATTCACCGCGCTTGGTGAGACCAATTGCTTAACTCACACGTCATGTGTTCCCATATTGACGAGATACACAAATGCAATTAAACCTTATCACTCGAATCAGTTTGGCTGGTTACATAACTGTAATCGTCTTTTCCTGGGCGTGAATCTATAGCTATGTCTACTTCAGTAGCGGCGCTAAGAAACTTGGGGCTTCCCCGCAATAATTGAGAATGATCCCCTCGTTTCCTAGTAAGGAAAGTTACAACTTTATTTCGTAATACAAAGTTGTATATTACTACAATGAACAACGACGCAACGAAGACGATAATAATAATAATAATAATAATAATAATAATAATAATAATAATAATAATAATAATAATAATAATAATAATAATAATATATGACGTTTTTAAGACACCGATTCTCTTATTTGTAGTTTTTCCTTTAGCTCAGATTTTGTTAAGAATTCGGAAAGAAAACGACTGCGATTTTCGTCAGAGTACCGTTCCAGGTTCAAATGAAATGAAATGCCGTGTGCCTCCGGAGAGACCTGGTGCAGGTCTTGTGATTTGACTCCCGTAGGCGACCTGCGCGTCGTGATGAGGATGAAATGATAATGAAGACGGCACTTACACCCACTCCCCGTGCCAAGGGAATTAACCAATTATGGTTAAAATTCCCGACCCTGCAGGGAATCGAACCCGGGACCCCTGTGACCAAAGGCCAGCACGCTAACCATTTAGCCATGGAGCCGAACCCCGGTTACAATAATTCCATGGTCATGAAAATGAGGGCATTTGCGGGACACCCAACGTCGGATTTGAACCCGCAGTCTCCCGAGTGCATTGATAGATCCAGACAGCACACGAAAGCTCTGATATAAGTGGGCTGAAGCCGATAATGTCCTTTTTCCCCACAGTCCGGTTTCGGATATGAACTCGGGAGTTGAGTGTTGAGATGAGATTCACATAGTAGGCTACAAGTTTTAGGTCAATATGCCTTTCGTTAGAGAGCAGTGGTGAACTGGGTGAAACTAAGTAGTAGTGGAGTGTATGGGGAGAATGAGACAGGAAAACATGCATCGTCCACGCTTTGAAAAATGTTGATGTAGAACAATCATGGGCCCCCGCCCCGCCGGGTCTGCGGGGTCCTTATCGCCGCCACTTCTCTTCTTAAGATTAAAGAGTTTTAACGTAGAATACGTTCCTTTCGGATGAGCTGTTTGGTCAGAAATCAGAAGTGACATACGAATAGCGTTATAGACAGCCGTATAGAGCATGCGAGTGCTATGTCTAGAGACGTAACGAACGTGATATAGGCCCGTCTAACAAAATACAAATTCGGGCCCCCTCAAATACAGTGTAAAACTTATTAATAAGTAATATAAATGTAATCACAACAGGTAAAGACACTGTAGTGTAATATAATGCCAAAGTGGATAAACAAAGGGATTATTCATTATTGTGAGATTATTACAAATATCAATAGGTTTTATTTGTCTGCCTCCTTGGTTTAAGCCACTGAATTGCCAACCATACACCACTGGCTATTATTCCTCTACTTACAAATTATAAAACAAACTAATTCGACTGATTCCACAAAACCACCCCGACTATTTACGCACAGAGTGATATTAGGCTATATATTGGGACCATTGCTATAACGTATGAGACCTTTTTGGTCAAGAGTCGAATGCCACCTCATGTAGACAACCCCCCCAAAAATTCAAACTAATGGGTAAACAAATGCCCTTCGCACCGTGCGAGGTTCGACCGCACATCCCTCCGTTCCTGTAGCACAACAATCGGCCTCCCAGAGCCGTGGTGCGTTCGCGGCAAAAATAAAATAAAATTCTAATACTAACTTATAGGCATAACGGAACGGAGGAAAGATAAGGATGCATCAAAGTACGGCAAATGAGAATAGCAAAAGAAAATATATTTTTGAACATATTTAACATACACAAAATAATAACCCTGAATAACACGCATACATGTCGGCCAAATTAAACTAAAAATCGGAAGTATGACTCCATCCCATTTTAATCACATGCTCGATGAATTCTTTTTCTTTTATTTCTCGATCCTACGATAAGCACACAGATTTCTTGAACACTAATTTGAAATATATCCTAATGCATGTGTTTATTTCTATATTAGAAGAAAACACACTACACTCCCGAATTCTGGAGCCAACTTTGAGTGGCCGCCTAATAAGCTGATAAAATCCTAAATAACGCCATATAATGCAAATCATGTGGACACGACACAATAGGCAACACAAAAATAAACAAATGTTGGGTCCGGTCTTCGAACCCACATCACACAGAGCAAAAAGAATCAAACAACGAGGCAGAACCCACTTTCGAAACCTGACGCACACGCACTCAAGAATAAAATAACTATTAAATAACGACGTACAATAAAACATATATATACATGTACAATACACAACTCCTCAGGTAACAAAAATGTGTATGGCTGTATATCATGGGGAAACTGTGTGTGATGAAAATCCTGGGTTTGCCTTGGGACTCGAACCGATGATCTTTTCTGCACGTCACTAGGGTCGGGTCACTGAAATCCCTATCCATGTTATAGACGGAGAAACAATATAGTTTAATCTGGCGTTCTAATAAATCATATTCCCTTACCGATTCGAACATAGTGTATTTGGGAGAATACAAATACAAAACTACCGGGCGAGTTGGCCGTGCAGTTAGGGGCGCGCAGCTGTGAGCTCGCATTCGGGAGATAGTGGGTTCGAACCCCACTGTCGGCAGCCCTGAATATGATTTTCCGTGGTTTCACATTTTCACACCAGGCAAATGCTGGGGCTGTACCTTAATTAAGGCCACGGCCGCTTCCTTCCCATTCCCAGGCCTTTCATGCTCCATCGTCGCCATAAGACCTATCTGTGTTGGTGCGAAGTAAAGCAATTTGTAAAACAAAACCAGAAAAGAAAACAGTGGACTATGCTTATCTATGTCTGGGTAGTTTCTGTTAGTCGAGACAATCATGTCCTCAGGTTAGCGTCGATAATGCTGGATTTAGAAATTGTAATTTACCAGAATTTTGCCCTAAAAGAGGTTATTTGATGTGCTAATAAATTAACTGGTATTAGTATAGACCAAAATATTCGAGTACCTTTAACATTTGCCAACATTTTGCTCTGAAAGAGGCCATTCGATGCGCTAATAAATTAACTGTTATCCCTTAATAATAAGGCCCAAAATATCCAATATCCATAGAGTTCGAATGTCGGCCCCGTGGTGTAGGAGTAGCATCCTCACTTCAATTTAAAATGTTTTTAACTACAGTCTACTGAAGACAATCTGGTTAGGATCGAAACATGTACAGTTGTGAGGAATGTGAGATTTGTTTAAATCTACATTAACCGTAAGGTATTAAATAAGGAGGATACTGTTCAACAATAAATCATTGTTATAGTGATTTAAAGTATATTAGTTAAAACCAAATTTATCATGAACAAAAAAAGATGGTCAACAATTTTTAATGACAGATATTGGTCGAATCGAGAAACTGGAAAATTCAAATATGTGGGGGAAATACAGTAGTAAAACTGGAAAGTCTATACGCAAGCGAGTGTCTAATATTAAATTATAGATTAGATAAGCTTGAACTATTAGAAAGAAGAATCATTAGAATAATTCTTGGTCAAATATTAAGAACAGAATTGTGGAAATTAAGAAGGCATAAGGAAATTTACTAGAACGTAGAAAACATAACGGAAACAAAAAGAAAAAAAAGAGACGGTTATTTTTGGGGAATATATTTAGGATGGATGATAATAGATTAACGAGAAATATATTAAAATAACTTTGGGAGAAAAGTTCAAGTTGGATTCAAGAAGTCAAGAAAGATTTGGAACGAAATAATATCAGAGAAGAAGAAATCGAGGAAAGAGGTATTTCTAGAAATAAAATGTTAAATGTCCTCTGTGGTGTAGTGGTTAGTGTGATTAGCTGCCACCCCCGGAGGCCCGGGTTCGATTCCCGGCTCTGCTACGAAATTTGAAAAGTGGTACGAGGGCTGGAACGGGGTCCACTCAGGCTCGGGAGGTCAACTGAGTAGAGGTGGTTTGATTCCCACCTCATCCATTCTGGAAGTGATTTTTCGTGGTTTCCCACTTCTCCAGGCAAATGCCGGGATGGTACCTCACTTAAGGCCACAGCCGCTTCCTTCCCTCTTCTTGTCTATCCCTTCCAATTTTCCCAACCCCCTCCCCCCCCCGCAAGGCCCCTGCTCAGCATAGCAGGTGAAGCCGCCTGGGCGAGGTACTGGTCATCCTTCCCAGTTGTATCCCCGACCCAGACTCTGAAGCTCCAGGACACTGCCCTTGAGGTGGTAGAGGTGGGATCCCTCGCTGAGTCCGAGGGAAAACCGAACCTGGAAGATAAACAGATAAAGAGGAAGAAGTGTTAAATATGGAAGAATTCCGAGGAAAAATATGTTTTTAAACTGATACAAAGTTTTCTGTGGAAAGAAAAAAGAAACTCAACGAAAAGATGGAATGTTGGAAAGGAAGAGGAAATATCGAAAGCTGAGGAACTGAAATTGGCACGTGGTCCCTAGCAGGCTATAATGGGAAGAGAAGATAATAATAATAATAATAGTAATAATAATAATAATAATAATAATAATAATAATAATAATTTGTGGTCTCAGCTACCGGATTGCAAACCTACTAAAGTGGTGCCATCTTGGCGGCCTGCCAACCAATTTCGACTTCCCACTGTGATGCCGTCTAGCAGCGAAAGCGCAATTCTTCTGAATGGTTCCAAAGACTGAGTAAACTTAATTTTACCGGGTGACACTGACTGTGCCTCTAGAGATCAATGGCATAAAGTGACAAGAACTTTGACGGCCCTTCAAAAATCATCTGCCTCGGCTGAGATTCAACCTATAAACTTAGTAGTATTAGTAGTAGTAGTCTCTCATTGTCTCAAGGCTCATAGCTATTGTGGAAAGTTAGATGTGTTTATAACCTACTTATTATTTTCTTATATTATCACAGCATTGTTCATTTTCCACGCTCTGTATAGCTTAGCCGCGCCACATTGCACCAGCTGCGGCAAAGTTGTCTTGGAAGTGTGACGTAAACGTTTCGCAGGTGGAATACAGAACAGTGTACCGTGAGAATACGCGTCTCGCAATCTAATCTCCCCATTCACTGAGCTAAACTATTCCCTGTTCTCACAAAACTTATGTATCACTTTATCTGTTTTCCCAACAACTTTACTCACTGAATAAGGCCAACCGACCGTTCCTCGTCCGTGGAAGTGATAATATTCTCTTTACTATCAGTTCTCTATCAGTCAGACCGGCTGTACAGCTGGCGCTCAAAGTACCATTCGAAATACTACTCAGAAAGATTCAAGATCCAAGAGACTCGTGTTAGTAGATTTGCTGGCAAGTTAAAGAAAGACACATATCTTCAGGACAGAACCGATTTGTTAAAATCTGAGTGAGGGATTGAAAGAACGTTAAACTCATATTTATTATTATTATTATTATTATTATTATTATTATTATTATTATTATTATTATTATTAGTATTAAGTCATTATTAAGTTATTATTATTATTATTATTATTATTATTATTATTATTATTATTATTATTATTATTATTATTATTATTATTATTATTATTATTATTATTATTATTATTATTATTATGGGTGTCCATAAAGTGAAAATATAAATCCCAATATGTATTTTCGTAATGGATATTAGACAAAATTTCCACCATTGCACGTGCCCTGACGAGACAAAACATGTCATAACATCAAGGATGTAGTATGCCACGTGTTCTGTCATCTTGTTTCAAAACACGCACAAATGGTCGCGATGTAGACCTAGTTGCGAATGCAGCACTTCCGCTTACTCTGTTCTAACAAGTCTCTATTTGTCCAAAAATTAAAAACTCGCTGTCAAAACCGTCCCTCTAGCATGTCGTCTGGCTGTTCAAACAAAATTCAAAACGCGCTGTCAAAGTACCATCACGCATGTGCACATGGTTGTAAAAAACGCGCTATCTTATGCTCAACACGCTCTCTGTTTGTCATCTGAAGAACTCTTTCGCGCGTGTACGCGTGGTTTTGACACTTGTCAACTTTCAAAACACTCCCGTTCGAAACATATGTTCATACTGCAACCTTATGCTCGAACTGTGCTTTAACAGCTGTCTAAGGCTCTCTATTGCACATGTACGCGTGGTTTTGACAGCTGTCAACATTACAAATACGCCCTCTCGTTCAAAAATACACTGACTGACAGAGCAAATGCAACACCAAGAAGGAGTGGTTCGAAAGGGATGAAAGTTGGGGAAAAAACAGAGACGGCACGGACGAATAATTGATGTTTACTTCAAACCGATATGCAGGTTACACAATGCGCACGGCATCGACTCAGTAGGATGTAGTACCACCGCAAGCGGCGATGCACGCAGAAACACGTCGAGGTACAGAGTCAATAAGAGTACGGATGGTGTCCTGAGGGATGGTTCTCCATTCTCTGTCAACCATTTGCCACAGTTGGTCGTCCGTACGAGGCTGGGGCAGAGTTTGCAAACGGCGTCCAATGAGATCCCACACGTGTTCGATTGGTGAGAGATCCGGAGAGTACGCTGGCCACGGAAGCATCTGTACACCTCGTAGAGACTGTTGGGAGATGCGAGCAGTGTGTGGGCGGGTATTATCCTGCTGAAACAGAGCATTGGGCAGCCCCTGAAGGTACGGGAGTGCCACCGGCCGCAGCACATGCTGCACGTAGCGGTGGGCATTTAACGTGCCTTGAATACGCACTAGAGGTGACGTGGAATCATACGCAATAGCGCCCCAAACCATGATGCCGCGTTGTCTAGCGGTAGGGCGCTCCACAGTTACCGCCGGATTTGACCTTTCTCCACGCCGACGCCACACTCGTCTGCGGTGAGTATCACTGACAGAACAGAAGCGTGACTCATCGGAGAACACGACGTTCCGCCATTCCCTCATCCAAGTCGCTCTAGCCCGGCACCATGCCAGGCGTGCACGTCTATGCTGTGGAGTCAATGGTAGTCTTCTGAGCGGACGCCGGGAGTGCAGGCCTCCTTCAACCAATCGACGGGAAATTGTTCTGGTCGATATTGGAACAGCCAGGGTGTCTTGCACATGCTGAAGAATGGCGGTTGACGTGGCGTGCGGGGCTGCTACCGCTTGGCGGCGGATGCGCCGATTCTCGCGTGCTGACGTCACTCGGGCTGCGCCTGGACCCCTCTCACGTGCCACATGTCCCTGTGCCAACCATCTTCGCCACAGGCGCTGCACCGTGGACACATCCCTATGGGTATCGGCTGCGATTTGACGAAGCGACCAACCTGCCCTTCTCAGCCCGATCACCATACCCCTCGTAAAGTCGTCTGTCTGCTGGAAATGCCTCCGTTGAGGGCGGCCTGGCATTCTTAGCTATACACGTGTCCTGTGGCACACGACAACACGTTCTACAATGACTGTCGGCTGAGAAATCACGGTACGAAGTGGGCCATTCGCCAACGCCGTGTCCCATTTATCGTTCGCTACGTGCGCAGCACAGCGGCGCATTTCACATCATGAGCATACCTCAGTGACGTCAGTCTACCCTGCAATTGGCATAAAGTTCTGACCACTCCTTCTTGGTGTTGCATTTGCTCTGTCAGTCAGTGTATATGACCATACCGCCATCTTAAGACACATGCTCTCCTCTACCAGTCAGGTAATGGACTCTGCTCTTTTTTTCCGACATGCCGTTAGTTCTAAGAAGAATGAGACAGCAGGGATGATTGGGAAATATGGTACTATGGAAAAATATGCCTGTCCCCATGCTATGTATGCTACAAGGCGAGATGTGGTGATAAGGTATCATAGCGATGTAATCAGGTAGTAATAGTCAGGACAAAACAGCATAGGCAAATATTGAAAATGCCTACATGTAAAATCTGACAAATTGCGGATAGCTTATGCAAGGATGTGGTCTGGAAAGGTCCAGGTGATTTTGTTAGTTGGGAACAGGTATCATGCACGAGTCATTATCCCGTTCCGCGCCAGTCCAGTTATTTAGGAGATCAGTCCTTCTGGGCACTGGCTGCAACTAGCGCGGACCTTGCTGCACCGCCCGATTCTCTAAGGGTCACTGGTACCCAGTCTCCGACCACGGAGAATGGCGCTACGCCCACAGAGTCTGGGACCTACTGGATGGTTGCGGCACATGAGGCCGGGACTCCTTCCTCTCCGCCCGAGCCATGACCCTATAAACCAGGCAACTGCGGTAAGAAGCCGGATGGTCCCCTGCGTAGTTGGCGCACACCGGCGCCTCCCTAGGTGCCGTGCAGGCTGTGTGGTAGTGATCACACCCGGACCCCAGAGCTACCCTGTCGTTGGCCCCAACTAATACAGCGTAAACACTGCAAGAGCAGTAGAGGGGGTCATTTTGATCTCACTTGAATGCCGCTTCCCGTCGAGGTCCTCTCGTGGTTGCCTGACTCCTCGTTCGACTGCCTTCCTGGGGGCAGTCCTGGGCTGTGGCCCTCCTCCCGGCCTGGAGACTGTAGGGTAGCGGGTGGCCTCGCTGCAATGCCGACTTCTCCTTCTTGACAGGTGTTGGCTGCATGTGTAGGCGTATTTGTGTGGTCACTGTCATGTGGGGCACACTGAGACATCTGCATGGTGAATGAGGCGCTGTCAGGCCGTGAGACCTGGGTTGCTGCCTCAGAACGCCAGGGGACGTCCCTCTTCACCACCGTGCTGCCGTCCTTGGTCCCGGACGTCGTCCTGAATTTCTCCCGGGTGGTTGAGCCCTCCCTAGGTGGCCCGCACTGATGGCGGACGTTCCTCGTTGGTGGCCTTAGTCGTCTGCACCCACTTCGAGAAGCAATGAAGAACAACATGGGTCGGGCCGTCGCGACGGTCGGCGGCGTCGTTGACCACATTAGTCCTCGCAGTCGTACTCTCTAAGGCACCCGGGAATGGGGGCAGAAGTCCGTGTCCACCTGCTATGCCTCTGCCTCCTGGTTCTTTGCGTGGCGACGGTGGATGTCGCCTTCTTCTCCGGCAGCGTCTGGGTAGTGCCTCCTGTCTAGCACCATCATCTGGCCCAGTTCCCTAGGCAGTCGGACGATCTAGAAGTCATCACGGAATTGCCTCTCGTAGTAATTGAACCATCTTTGATTCTTTGGGCGGAGGATGGACGCCCAGGGGGGAGTCGCTTCCGTGAGTTCCACATGGTGAATGCCGCCACGTTTCCACATGGTAACGGTGGAGGTGGTTGAGGAAAATACATGTCTCCTTGATCCTTTCCGAGTCCTCTTGGTGATCCATCAGAAGGGACGGTAGTGCCGGATCAGCGTGCTCAATCTTGGCTACAGTTCTCCGTATCCAGTCCTTTGAGAGAAGGTCCCAGGCTTTTGGTCTTTCTGGGCCGTCCGCATTGCCATCCACTGGTTCCCTGTCGTCTGCCATCGTTCCTGCAGATGCCTGAAATAAATATCCTGAAAGAGAAGTAGTACTGAGAAGTGCTAGTAGACAATGTGTACTTAAAACTGCACTACTCGTGAAAATGCTCTCTTGGAAAAGTACTGAGAAGTACAGGTTGCCTGACTAGTACTTAGCAGTGCTGATAAGCATGGCGAGGAGAGTGAGTGTCAGCAGAAATCACGTATATCCCTCCGCTGTCGCTGCCAACGTGCTCCTCCGGCGAACTCTGCTTGCTGGTAGTGCACTGTATATCCCCATAACTGACCGACGGTGGCGGTCTCTATATCTCCACCATCCCATTTCCCCCACTTTATACCTCGCACTGTTCCTAGAAAATATGACGCGATGCCGCAGTACGCATCACACACTTCACACATTTACCCTTCGATCTATATGTAATGTATATTTATATTTTGGTCAAGCCTCATATTATTATTCGCTAATCGGCCAACTAGGGACCATGATAAGTTTCATTGTACCTTCTGATGAGCCATTGAATTACAGATATCTGGCTAGTTGCGTGTAGCACCCTTTTTCACCCTGATGACGATGGCAGTGCGGCATGACAGGGACTCCGCAAGATACCGGAAGCCTCGTGCAAAGTCATACTGTTGCATGGCCACTGCACAGCCTCCCTTAATGCACGGATATTGTTCGGAGCATTATCAATGCGCGCATATCTCTCTTAACGAGATCCTAGACCTGCTCAATAGGATTGAGGTTGGGTGACCTTAGGAACCAGACAAGCATCCTCATTTCCGTAGAGTGTTCATCGAACCAATCAGCCACAGTTCGGGAGCGACTGGACAGTTCTTTGTCTTACTCTACGGTCAGGTCGCCTGCGGTATGCTGGAGATAAACAAATCGGTGGACATGACCTAACAGCAAGTTCCTTTATGGTTCGTCGATGAGGGACTGTGACAGATGTACCAGGGGCCTCATTTCATCCCACGTGACTCTCCCCCTCCCTCCCACCAAAATGATGATACAACCACCTCCGGCCTGAACTGTTCTCTTATGACAAGACGAATCCATTGCATCGAGTGCTTGATGACGCACTCGTACCATGCCATCAGCGTGTACAAACTGGTGCCACGACTCATTTGCTGAGGCGATCTTTTACTATGCTTTGAGAGTTCACAGGTGTTCCTGCACCATTGTCATTATTTGTGCCTTGTGACGTGCCGTGAGCAGTGGAACCTAAGTAGGGCGGTAGCTTCTGTACCTCATTACGAGGAGGTGGTCCTTGATGCTATTATCGCTCACATTTCGTTGTTATCCAGAACAGAATTCGCGGCTAATATGTTCCACAGTGACCTATCTATCCGCTCTTGCCATAGAAGTCAGTCGACAGTGACCCCTGTCACCTTGCCGATAGTGGTTTTTCTCGAGTCTAGGTAGTCGTTATACACTCTGGACACGGTGGCCCATGGAAAGCCCATTGCCTGCACGACTTCGGATATGGAATAGCCGACATGTATGGCACCGACAATCTGGTCGAGATTAACTGCACTGAGATATCGTGTCTTACCAATCCTGCGCTCACCTGTTGCTCATGCGGCTAGTAAAGGTCTAACGCAGGGCCTCTCAAACGCCCAAAATCTCACGCGTGCAGAGCGAGGCGCAAGAGCTCCGTGCACTGTGCATCGGTGCCGCTCGGTAAGGCTCGGATCAACGCTTCGTCTCTGGGCTACTCGGCTATGCTCGGCTCTACTCGGCTATACTCGGCTCAACTCAGCCCGGATTTGGAGCGCTACGGCGCAAGTGGGGGAGAGGGAGACAGGCGGAGCGAGCGAGACAGGCGTGAGGAAAGAGAGAAACAGCGCTATTGCTCCAAATCGAGGAGTGGGGGGTTTGCACTCTGGTCAACCAAACCAAGTCGTCTTTTGCACCGTGCACAGTGCATGCACCACGCGCATGCACCACGCGCATGCACCCTGAGAGGCCCTGGTCTAACGACAGCTCAGTCATGTACGACGCTGAACTATTACATTCGCCGAGTCGACCCACAACGCCATTTTGCCAATGCGGCAGCTATCTCGAATGCTCTAATTAGTTCTCATCAGTGTATTATCATCATCATCGTACTCGTCAGAGTTGTCGACATCAACAGTTTTCCACCCAATATGATAGCGTGTTTGATATATTTCGTAATTGTAACTCTGTCTCTCAGTAGAGGTATCCCTAAGGAATCGGTATATTGTCCTATAATATTGATATAGTAATGATAAGAATCTAAATAAAAGGGAACTGGGTCAGTAACATAACTCTTTTGGATGAGCTCTCAGATGGTGAAATAACGTAATCTTCACAACCGTGGCGAAACTCTTTGATGACTTTGGAATTGCACCATATGCACTAATTGCACGTATTCCCTACAGATGGTACTCGTGGAGAGCGCACAAGTTTCCTTCTATGCGCTATGCTCATACTTTGAATAGGAGGACGGAGACATGAATACCTGCATAGAGGTGGCTGCTTCACACTCAGATTCATTTCCAGCAATCCCTATTATCTCTGCAGCTTGATATCCCAGCTTAGCATTAATATAACTTTCATCTGTAATGATAATAACGACCTTCATCATTCACAAACTCAAACTTTTCAATTTAAATCATTTTCGAGAAGATCCAAAACCAAAGCCTTTTGGACCTATTCTACATAAAAGCTGTTGAATACATGGTGAGGTAGTCTCATATTAGTTTTTTTAATTGACTGATACGCTCCTAGATATTCGTAAGAGACTGCGGTTTCCCATATCAGCTCTGGTGAATACTGTACACGGTATAAGTTGAAATTGACAATTCCAATTGTTCTTAAGCAAATTTTATTTCCTACCGCTCACTATATCCATATTACTGTCAAGAACCAACGCATCCTTTCAGCATTTCACAAGCATAAAAGTCCTATCACAGGGGGAAACATGTCCACTATTGTAATTTGAAAGATTACTCTCCTAATTATCGAGCTTACTTAACTTGTTACACTTTTTAGAATCCTCTTTTCCTTCGCGCTTCTCGGTAGTCACACAGAGATTCTTTTAAAATATTTTCACATCCTAGGAATTCGTCCGGCTCCATGGCTAAATGGTTAGCGTGCTTCCCTTTGGTCACAGGGGTCCCGGGTTCGATTCCCGGCAGGGTCGGGAATTTTAACCATAATTGGTTAATTCCCCTGGCACGAGGACTGGGTGTATGTGTCGTCTCCATCATCATTTCGTCCTCATCCCGACGCGCAGGTCGCCTACGGGTATCAAATCAAAAGAACTGCACCTGGCGAGCCGAAGTCTTCGGACACATCTCGGCACTAAAAGCCATACGCCATTTCCATTTTTATCCTAGGAATTCGACACTTTAAGACTTTTGGTTTACAATTTGATTTACGTCTGGTGTGAAAATAGAAAACTACGGAAAACCATCTTCAAGGCTGCCGACAGTAAGGTTCAAACCCACTATCTCCCGAATGTAAGGTCACAGCTGCGTGAGCCCTAACCGCACGGCCAGTTTACTCGGTAAACTTGAAGAAAACATTCATTGAAGGAACATCATCAAATTTACCACTAAAAACCAAACCCCATGGCACTACAGCCCTTGAAGGGCCTTGGCATACCAAGCGACCGCTGCTCAGTCCAAAGGCCTGCAGATTACGAGGTGTCGTGTGGTCAGCACGACGAATCCTCTCAGCCGTTATTCTTGGTATTCTAGACCAGGGCCGCTATCTCACAGTCAGATAGCTCCTCAGTTCTAATAACGCAGGCTGAATGGACCTCGAACCAGCCGTAAGGTCCAGGTAAAAATCTCTGACTTGCCGGGAGTCGAACCCGGGGCCTCCGAGTAAGAGGCAGGCACGCTACCCCTACACCGCGGGGCCGGCAAATTTACCACTATTATCTATTTTAATAAAAATAATACTAGCATCCTTATTTACAACAGTTTGCTTCCAAGCACCCTCCTGAAGTCATCAAAGGAAGATATTAAATCTTGTTCACACCATTTGGCAAAATTTTCCTCGTCCCTCTGCAATCCTACTTGCTGTGACCTTTCTTCAAGATTTCTCCTTTTTTGGGGGGGGGAGTTTAATCGTGTGGTAGGATGATCCATTTGGGAAAAATTGTAGAAACTGAATTAGTTATTAGTTTAGGAAATTTTCGGTGCACACGAATAGGCTCACCACTTTCGTTTGGAAACAGATCGTCCCTAACCACAAATTTTGGTTCAAAATGTTTAATGCACACAACGGTTTTGTCTTTGACTTGGAGGTCTTTATCCGCTTCTCCCTTTAAGTTTCACATTTACGGAATCTAAACGTTGAAGTGTCTGGGTCAGTATAGGTTAATTTTATCTACAACTCGGTACACAGCACGAACGACCCGTTATGATAAATGCACCATTACTATTATCGTAATCACAAAGACGCACACACAGGATGCTGTCAATTGTGTACACGATTTTATTTACAAATTATATATACATTATACACACACTAATAAATTGCCATCTTGAACTGACTCGAAGAAGAAGAAGAAGAAGAAGAAGAAGAAGAAGACTGCCACATTAGCACGTCAACCAGTTACCAACACAACGAAATCACAACATGAGTTCACATACTTGGAAAACGACTTTCACTAACAAGTCAACTAACAACTCTACACCGTCTCCCAAGACTGCCTCTTTATATAGCCTACATTGCCTGCCCAGGCTTCTAGAAAAGTATGACCCAACATGATTTTCTCGAATCTTCTCGAGTCTCCAATAACCATGTACATAATGAATCGAACATTCTATAAACCTCTAGTGAGAAAGATGCGTTGTTCTGGACTAATACCCTTTGTGGCACAACATTACATTGGATTTATACATCATATTTACGGGTAATCGTGAATGATATACTATTAATTACGTGATCAGGGGCGTAGCCAGGGGGGGGGGGTTACTGGGGGTTAGAACCCCCCCCCCCCATGGAACTTTCACAAAAAGAAAATAAATATAAACTGACAGTTAACAATAAACTAAATAAACATTGCTTAAAATAGATAGATAATAGATAATAGATAATGTCTATTAACTGTTGGAATATGCAAAGTCAGTATGGAGGTGTCTGCATGACTGCCGCGCCGGCTCTTTGGTCGTAGTGTGTGTGTGTTTCGAAACACCGCCGGCTCAATCAGCTGTCTCGATGCCTCGACACCACAACGTTTCGTGTACCGTGTGTTGCGTGAACAGAAGCTCAGTCCTTCCGTACACGTCAGCTACATCGATGCTTTGAAACAGAAAATATTTTTGAAACGGTGACGGTGGTTTGTTTATCTTCTCGCCTCAATAGAAACACTCCGATTGACATTGTCCTGAAGTTGAACTGACACTCGTTAATAGACGCTTCATATTCCGCACCGCAAGTCAAGTTACTAAAAGAACAATGTACTCCGCATTGTAAGGTATTTGTTGTACATAGAAAAAGGACATTATTGTTCTCAAAGCAGGGTCATACTATGCTCCCATTTGTCAAGTGCAAACGTTTCGAAAATTATGTTTTTAAACTTCAAATTGAACTAGATTTTAAAGCTGGATTAGGCCAAATCTGTTACTGTACGACCAACCAGATGAAGTAGACAGAGAAAAGAAGTATATCTACCTGCCTACAGAGCCATATAACAACAATAAATACGACCTTGACGACGTAGAAGTGAGGGGTCTCATGATCGGTGCAAGAGGGACAATCCCTAAGAAGACGAGTTTCAACATCAGTACCAAGGACCTCAAAGCGCTCAGGGATTCTCTTCTGACACTCATTCAGACACCACTTATATTCGCCAGACAAAGATCATGGATTTATCATTTACAAAAAAAAAAATCCTTATATTTAACGAAGTTGTTATAGTGTATTCTTTGTCTTTACGCAGCCACCAAGTGGATTTTGAAAATAAAATAAAAATAATACCGATATTCGACTCTTCTTAGATGAATTACTCATTTTATAATCATTCAAATTAGTTCACTTAGTTGTTAACTATCTTACCATGCTTTCGTAACTACATGGTTACATGTACGTAAAACCAAGCGAGTTGGCCGTACAGTTAGCTGTGATCTTGCATTCGGGAGATAGTGGGTTTGAACCCCACTGTCGGCAGCTCTGAAAATGGTTTTCCGTGGTTTCCCATTTTCACACCAGGCAAATACTGAGGCTGTACCTTAATTAAGGCCATGGTTGCTTCCCTGTCCCATCTACGTATCTACCTATCTACGTCGGTGCGACGAAAAGTAAATTGTAAGAACAACATGAAAAAGGAAATTGAAGACAACAGAAAGAAGATTATTCCTATTATCAAAACTATCATTTTGTGTGGCCGCCAAGGTTTACCCCTTAGAGGACATAGAGACGATGGACCCATTATATTGAATGATGAAGAGCCTACTGAAAATGATGGAAATTTTAGTACTTTCCTTCATTTTCGTGCAAGAAATGGGGATGAGGATTTAAAAACTCATTTGCTTACAAGCAGCCGCAATGCTATGTACATTAGCCCACAAACTCAAAACGAGATCACTCACGTATGCAATTACTTTATTGTTGAAAACATCGTGCGCAGAGTGAACAGATCACAGTGTTTCACTATAATGGCCGATGAGACAAGTGACATTTCTGGAATGGAACAAATGTCACGTTGTGTTCGGTATGTCAACCCTGACTCTCAGACACCCAGGGAGGACTTCCTCCAGATTGTACCGATCACTGACGCCTCTGGAAGAGGTTTGGCTGCCAAAATAATTGATGTGCTTAAGAAGATAGGAGTCAACTTAAATTATTTAAGAGGACAAGGATATGATGGAACTAACGCTATGAGTAGGCAGTTTAATGGCGTCCAAGCGATAATAAGGGAGACCTACCCGTTGGCTTTGTACGTGCACTGCAGTTCACATGTTCTCAATCTTGCTATAACCCATGCATGCTCAATCCAAGGAATCAGAAACTGTTTGGGTGCTGTGGGGAATATTTGTTCATTTCTTAGTTTTCCTAAAAGGTTAAATGCATTTAAAGAATCGATAGATGCCACTGTTCCTGAAAGTGACAAAACGAGGCTTAAAGCATTGTGTCTAACAAGATGGGTGGAGCGCCATGACTCAATTGCAGTATTTCTAGAACTGTTTGATGCCGTCGTTGCAGTTCTTGAAAATATAGTACAATGGAATAATAAAGAAGCCTGCACTAATGCTCTACATATACTAAATCAAGTATTTAATGTAAGTGCTCTTCTTAGCAGATTTTTTCAAAGTGAAGAGTTGGACATTACAAAAGCATTTTCATATGCTAATGTTGTGGAGGACAGAATTATCAAGATCAGAGGAAACGCAGAAGAGGAGTTCATAAACATATTTATGCAAGCAAGCAAGAAAGCTTCTCAATTGGACACACAAATTACCACCATTCCTCGTATAGCAAAGCGCCAAAGGTAATGAAGGTATCGGCCAAAGGAACACAAGGGCCACGAAGGGCGTGAAAATGAAAGACTCCCTAGCCCTCGCAAACCCAATAGCGTTGGGGTCGGAAAAGAACAAGAGTTGACCAAGAGAGGTCGGATAGGATAGATGAAAGTGAGAAGCCTGGCACAAGTAAGTGGAAGCAATGCCAGGACTCAGCTAAGGGCCCTGTGGTCGCCAACCCACGCTCCAAAGTTCAGAGCCCTTGGGGCGTATCCTTATGACAGTCATACATGCGCGTACCAGACACGCACAAGCAGTTTCATTATGTTATATCTTAATTTTGTAACTGTAACCCCCCCCATTGGGCGATCCTGGCTACGCTACTGTACGTGATCTTACATTAAATAAAGTCATATTAATATACATACAGCAGACGTGTCGTGACATAACCTCACATGTTTTGTTACACAAGATAGATCATACAACACACAAATAATAAATGATACGACCACGATTTATATCAAATAAAGTCCGTACATAACTACGTAAATAATAATAATAATAATAATAATAATAATAATAATAATAATAATAATAATAATAATAATAATAATAATAATAATAAGAATAAGAATAAGAATAGACGTAAACAACTTCATAACCACACTTCACAAGTACGGTAATAACAAGAACAATAAGAAGAAGAAGAAGAATTCCTAGTATTCGAGCTCGATGTTTCTACTACTTACCCATGGGTTTAGAGAATTGTTTCCAAGTTATACTAGTCCATTACACTTGCATCACTATGCATAATATTAAATGTACTACATATACCTTGATATACACCTCAAACACTACACGGTATTAATAACTTTCTTAAACACTGCGTCTATACTTCATACTTCAACAACGTGGTTGAAATAGCACTTCTTATCCTCTATACACAATACACACATAACCATGTACGAATTACATATCCCGTACGACGACGATGACCATCACTATCACCATTTTCCCGCTAATTGTTGTAGCATTAAGGTCTGAGATATTGTAGTATGATTAGGCTGAAGACTGGTCACTGCGTACAACTGACCTTAAGCAGGAAGGGAGTGGCGTGGGTTTAATGTTTATAAACTTTACAAAGGCTGCTGTGTATCTGCCACTGATGGGTTAGTTTTAGTAATTGTAACAGTAATGCCATCTGGTTGAGATGAATGGCTCCAGAAGAGACAGAACACACCTGAACAGGGGTTTAGGACATCTAGACAGTCACATTTTTAAAATTTCGCTTCGGCGATATTCTAGGTCCAGGCTTTCAACTCCACCCTCAACCCCTCCCTTCATGATGCCGTTTTCCCGCGTTCTTCAAGGGGTCGTTCTTTCACATTTTATTCTCATTTTGATTGTCATGTTTATCTTCCTAATTTGGGGCTTTTTACAGTTTGCGGTTTTGCATTTTATAAAGACAATCACCACTATTGTGTTAGCTCGTTGCCATGATGACCGAATTTATTTACACCTCTTAGACAGAACTAATATTATTGATATATTTGCAAGTTTGTGAATAAACTATTAGCCGAGAATATCTCCGGTTTTATTTCTCGCATGGAAAAAATAGATGAAATATAAAAGCTCGGAGATTATTATATTTCACAACTTTTAGAATTTACATTTTTTTCGGTACCCACAGAGCTAAAATCAACGGAGAAATTTTGCATTTCTTGGTTTGATTCCACTAACATTGTTACGCGTCCTTCTCTGTGTTTCAGTGGTTAGTGTGATTAGCTGCCACCCCCGGAGGCCCGGGTTCGATTCCCGGCTCTGCCACAAAATTTGAAAAGTGGTACGAGGGCTGGAACGGGGTCCACTCAGCCTCAGGAGGTATATTAGTAGAGGTGGCTTCGATTCCCACCTCAGCCGTCCTGGAAGTTGATTTCCGTGGTTTCCCACTTCTCCTCCAGGCAAATGCCGGGATGGTATCTAACTTAAGGCCACGGCCGCTTCCTTCCCTCTTTCTTGTCTATCCCTTTCACTCTTCCCATCCCCCCACAAGGCCCCTGTTCAGCATAGCAGTTGAGGCCGCCTTGGCGAGGTACTGGTCATTCTCCGCAGTTGTATCGCCAACCCAATGTCTCACGCTCCGGAACACTGCCCTTGAGGTGGTAGAGGTGGAGAAACCAACCCTGGGGGGTAAACAGATTAAGAAGAAGAAGAAGAAGAAGAAGAAGAAGAAGCAGAAGAGCATTGCTACGCCACAGTATACTAATCAAGTAATTAAAATGAACGAATTAATGTAAATGTTAATCAATGTAATTAATTACAATTTTTATCTATTCTTAGACATAAATACCGAGTTTCGAAAAAAATTGTTAGCCGTTTTCTCGTGATGTCTCCATGAACAAACAAACAAAAACAAATAGGCAGATAAAAATTGACAGCTGACGTTGGGGTTCGAACCCACGCGTGTCCTGAATGCGGAGTTTGGCTTCATAGCCATAGCGTATTAACACTCTGGCTACTCCGCTCGGTGAAGCAAACGTTTAAAATGTACCGAGAAAATTATAATTGAATAGTGTCTCTTCAAAAGGTGCTATTTCCACTTCCAAAAATAAATCAGTATTTCGTCCAGATGCATTACAGTAGTTAAATATTTTCGATTGCCATGATCCATCCAGAGCAGGCCATGGCTAAATGGTTAGCGTGCTGGCCTTTGGTCACAGGGGTCTCGGGTTCGATTCCCGGCAGGGTCGGGAATTTTAACCTAATTGGTTAATTTCGCTGGCACGGGGACTGGGTGTATGTGACGTCTTCATCATCATTTCATCCTCATCACGATGCGCAGGTCGCCTACAGGAGTCAAATCAAAAGACCTGCACCTGGCAAGCCGAACTTGTCCTCGGACACTCCCGGCGCTAAAAGCCATACGCCATTTCATTTCGTTTTTCATCCAGAGCAGGAAGACGCAATTCCTTAAAGGTTGTACCAAATCCGATTATAAGTACACTCATATACAGAAATGATGTCCCGACATAAACAGTCAACACTACCCCGCTCCAGTACGGAAAAGGTGGTGAGGGAGGGAAGGGGTAGTGTTGAAAGTTACTCCAGTACCGAAAAGGAGGGGAAGGGAGTGAACGTGTAGTGATGAAGGCACAGTTATGTGTTTATGTTTACAATTTCTCTACGTTAATAGAATAGAAGGAAGTAGGTTATTAGAGCAGCATCATCGGTGCAGTGGCAAACATTGATAACCTTTCTTTCTTAATCTGCTTACTCTCCAGGGTTGGTTTTTCCCTTGGACTCAGCGAGGGATCCCACCTCTACCGCCTCAAGGGCAATGTCCTGGAGCGTGAGATAATGGGTCGGGGGATACAACTGGGGAGAATGACCAGTGTCTCGCCCAGGCGGCCTCACCTACTATGCTGAACAGGGGCCTTAGTGGGGAATGGGAAGAGTGGAAGGGATAGACAAGAAAGAGGGAAGGAAGCGGCCGTAGCCTTAAATTAGGTACCATCCCGGCATTTGCCTGGAGAAGAAGTGGGAAAACAGCGGAAACAACTTCCAGGATGACTGAGGTGAATTGAACCCACCTCTACTCAGTTGACCTCCAGAGGCTGAGTGGACCCCGTTCCAGCCCTCGTACCACTTTTCAAATTTCGTGGCAGAGCCGGGAATCGAACCCGGGCCTCCGGGGGTAGTAGCTAATCACACTAATCACTACAACTCAGAGGCGGACACATTGATAATCTACCAAACTTTATTTCAATCGACTGTCAGGGAAGCAGATAAAAGGAAATATAAATGCATTTATTGACATCTAGGCCCTACATCAGGGTGTAATCAAAATTATTTCTAATTCTCTAAATCTGCATTATTTCGCCGCACAAGTTTTATTTTGTACAGTACTCTCCATTATTATCAATGACTTTTTGCCATTTCTCGGGTAGCTTAAAAATACCAGTTGAAAGATTTTTTTTGATGAACTGATCGATGGTCCTTCTGCAGTCCTCCAACGAAGCAAGGCGTTTACTATTCAGAGTTAGATAATAATCTCATCGAGCAATATGAGGGAATTAGGGCGAGTGAGGTAACACTTGCCAGCCAAATGACCGCAACTTCTGACGAGTCGCAATAGACACGCGTGGTCTCGCTTTATCATGATGGAACACCACTTCACTGTTTATTAATTCTGGCCATTACTCTTCAATGTCTTCTTTCAGATGGTCCAGCTGAGATCAATATCTCACTGAATTGATGATTTATCCATTAGGAAGCAATTGATAGTAGAGAATGCCTTTCCAATCCCACCAAATGCAAAGCAGTACTTTTCTGAAATGGAGATTTGGTTTAGCAACTGTGAGTGGTGGTTCACCTTTTCTTCGTCATGACTGTTTCCTTACAGTGTTGCCATATATGATCCCCTTCTCATCACCCGTCACCAGACCTCTCAGAAATGCATCATGTTCATTGCGACTTAGTAAAGAGTCACAAATGGACGCGCGCTGTACAAAATTTCGTTCACTGAGTTCATGTGGCACCCAGACATCGCAACGAAGTATGTAACCAAGCCTCTTCAGGTATTTCCTCACATTACGGGACGATATATTCAGCACTTGAACTATTTCTCCCGCTGTCAACCTTCGGTTAATTTCAACTTATTCCTTGAGCCTTTCTTCCTCTGTAACAATGGGTCTTCTGACCGAACAAGTTGGC
Source organism: Anabrus simplex (assembly GCF_040414725.1). Lineage (NCBI taxonomy): Eukaryota > Metazoa > Arthropoda > Insecta > Orthoptera > Tettigoniidae > Anabrus > Anabrus simplex. Next base: position 995,354,114 of record NC_090265.1, on the reverse strand, counting down.
CGTGCGGTTAGAGACGCCCAACTGTGAGCTTGGATTCGGGGGGTAGTGGATTCGAACTTCACTGTCGGCAGCCCTGAAGATGGTTTTCTATGGTTTCCCATTTTCACACCAGGAAGATGCTGGGGTTGTATCTTAATTAAGGCCATGGCCGATCCCTTTTCACACCTAGCCCTTTCCTGTTCCATAGTCGCTATAAGACCTATCGGTATCTGTGTCGATGCGTCGTAAAGGCAATTTTAAAACGAAAATAGATCTTCCGGTACGAGGTTTGTCCTTTAAAGAGCGAATTCCAGATCGAAACATAGAAAGCCATTTTGGCACGTTCGATTGGTTACCATATCTTCGCCGTAAACGGCACAAATCTTCCTCCGAGTTTGAGAAGAATTTTTCTCTTGAGATAACAAAAGAGCATGAGGTGTTTGAAATGCTCATTTAAACTTTCCTTGTAAATAAATACTAGCGCACACGAACTGCAGTAGATGCTATAGCGAGTACACCGACAGTTGGGTACCTACACGCTGAACAGCAGATTGTGAGTCAGTCTCCCCTGCCTACGTGAATGAGCGATGCGGCAACTGCTCTACCTCTGCTGTAGAGCGTGTTGTGGCTTCCACAGGCTGAATATTCCTGCTGTATGGATTAAAATTCAAACGGACTTACGTCCCCATCATTCGTCTCATGACCCCACCACTGAAGCCGATTCATACAGACATGTTCACTGATTGAGTGCACTCCTAACCTAGCCTTTATCTCCCCGTTCATAATGACCTCCTGCTATTGCTCCACCTGTTTATACCAGAAATCTTTCTCGCAGCATTCATGCTGTCACCTCCGGCTTACGAACAAAAGTCCTCAACCCAGCTTTCACTCGTTAAAAGAAAAATCGGACATAAAACAGTGTTCAGGGGACACTCCGGAGATAAAAGTCGATATTGTGGTCATTTTGGTGAATTTTTTAATGACTGAAATTGAAAGGATTGAGTTTCTTTTTTCTTGTCACGAAGTTATTCCTCTGAATTCAAACCATTTACACCATGATAATGTTCTGTTTGCCAATTGTAATTTTACAACTAAATCCCATTTTTCTCTCATAATATTCTGCCAAATGAAACAAAATTTGTATGGTATATGTATCAGCGCAATATTAAGAAACCTACATATGGAATTTTTGATTACAGATTTTTTCAGGTAGTAGGTACTTTTTACGTCCAAAATTTTAGAACGTTGTGTAATTTTTACGTTCTTTGAAGCTCTCCACATCTCAATAACCATATCTCCATTTTTTTACGAGTTTATTTACGTCGCACCGACACAGATAGGTCTTATGGCGACGATGGGACAGGAAAGGGCTAGGAGTGGGAAGGAAGCGGCCGTGGTCTTAACGAAGGTACAGCCCCTACATTCGCCTGGTGTGAAAATTGGAAACCATGGAAAACCATCTTCAGGGCTGCCGACAGTGAGGTTCGAACCCACTATCTCCCGAATACCGGATACTGGCTGAACTTAAGCGACTGCAGCTATCGAACTCGGTTTCCAATTTCTAATGCTCACATTTTCTCTCTCTCTCTTCTCTCTCTCTCTCTCTCTCTCTCTCTCTCTCTCTCTATCTCTCTCTCTCTCTTTCCTTTTGACGTTACATTTGTTAAGCCTACCTTTTCTACAGATACTTCTACTAGAATATTGTAAGACGAATTGAATCATGGCTGAGAAGTGACATGGACGCGAAATTTTCTCGCGGATCTGGTGAGTTTATCGTAGACACAGGTTAGGTACGATAGGAGGAAGCAGAGACAGCGGATATACTGAGCGGTTACAGTAGTGTCGAGACATGGGCATTTCATTGGAACAATATCGAGTGGTAATTGGAAGATGGCAGAGGAGTATGAAGAGAAAGGTAATAAGGAGAATGCAGAGCAAGGGCGATTGGAAATTATTAGGGAAGTGGCACTGGTGGCAGTTCTACTAATCATTTGGGGGCGTGGAATTGAATCCAGGCCCTAGTCCAAGTGGTGCCATCGGTTGGGATGAAAATGAAGTGATTAAGGAGGTGGTTAAAGAGGCTTGCCAAATGGACCAAATAAGGAAATGATTAGGGAACAATCGGAGGTGCATTCAAGGAAAAAATTGGGTGAGACAGCGTCCAAGGTAGAAAGTAATGAGGAAGAAATAGTGCTACTGAGGAAGAAGGTGAAAAATTTGGAAGAGGAGGTGGCTAAGGTGAAGAAAGGTGAAGCATTTAGTAGTCAGAACGTACGAGAAAATGTATCTTTATTTATGGTATTCAAGAGAGAGCGGGAGGGGATAAAGTGGATTTTGTGAATAAGGTGGTGGAGGTGATCCAAATTAAAATGAAGATTAACTTCAGCGAAGTGGACATTCACGATGTGGAAAGGGTAAGAAAAATGAGAGGGCATAGGCCAATAAATGCCAGGTTATTATCTACCTTGATGGCCGATATTGTGATGAGAAACGCAGGGAATCTACAAGGTGAGAAAGTGTGGGTGAAAAGAGACATGGGGAGTGAAGGAAGTAAGAACATTATTTCTGATTATTTTAGGTACCGGTACGTTTACGAAATTACTAACTGGTTTGATAGAAGGCAGTTCGGGTTTAGGAAAGGTTATTTCAGTGAGGCTCAACTTGTAGAATTCCAGCAAAATATAGCAGATATTTTAGATGGACTGTATCGCTTTTCACCTATCCAAGACTTTTGATAGGATACGGTAGATCATGGTAGATTACTAACGGGAATGAGGACCAGATAAAAGAGTGGTTGAATAGAAAATAGATCACAGAGATTTAGAGTAGGTGAAGTTATCTGATCCCGTAAGATTAAGAGGGAGGTCTCACAGGGTAGTATTACTGAACCTTTATGTTTTATCATAGATATAAACGATACGAGTAAAGAACTGGAATCACAGAAAAGGATATTTGCAGATGATGTTTTACTCTATAGGGTAGTGAATGAGTTGCAGGGTTGTGAGCGACTGCAGAGGTACCTAGAAAATGGTATGGTGATAAACGGGATGAAAAATCAGGTTGTATGTTTCACGAAGAGGAAAGGTCCTCTCTGTTTTGATTACTGTGTTGATCGGGTGATAGTATCCTCATGGGAATCACTGTAAGTATGTAGATGTTAATATAAGGAAAGATCTTCATCGGGGCAATCATATTAACTAGGTTTTTAAGAAAGGTTACAGATCGTTCTGCGTGATTATGAGGGTATTTTGGGGGTTGTAGTAAGGATGTAAAGGAGAGGGCGTATAAGTCTCTAGTAAGACTCCAATTAGAGTGTTGTTCCAGTGTATGGAACCCACGCCAGGACTACTTGCTGCGAGAACTGGAAAAGTTCCAAAGGAAAGCACCATGATTTGTTCTGAGTGGTTTCCGACGACGGAGTATGTTACGAAAAGGTGGCAAACTTTGGGCTGGGAAGACTTAGGAGAAAGGAGACGAGATGCTCGACTCATTGGTATGTTCCGAGCTGTCAGTGGAGAGATGGCGAGGAATGACATTAGTAGAAGAATAACCTTGAGTGGAGATTTTAGAATATATGAAGATAAAGTTGGAATTCGAGAGGACAAATTGGGGCAAATATTCATTTATAGGACTGATCTTACAAATTCCTTTAGATACTCTTATAGGAACATTGGTATCGCTAGTAGGACGAAACTGCTCGTCTGTCGACTCGTATGAGCTGGTTTGCTTAATAAGAATGACATACTGAGTAGGATTGGTTGCACCCTCTAAGTGCATGCACAAATGGATCCGCTACTGAGCACTACGGCTCGCTGCACCCAAGTGGCCTCATGCCGGAACGTCCTGTGCCATGTTTCCGTTTCCTCTCTGCTCCAGGAGCAAGTAGTGCATGGAGGAGAGATAAACTTTTGACTATCATGGACGAGGTCAACTACATGAATTCACTCATTATTCCAGTTATCACAGGTATGCTCTCCAAAGTTGAGCGGATAGTGTCGACAGCTCTCCATACAAATCAGGAATTCAGTCTGTGTAAGTTTAAATTAAAATGCTTCATTTCATCACACGGACTGATATGAGGGATCGTACTGATGACTGGTGATGTTGCTACTTTTATCAATCTAAGATCTTCGCGATTTAACTGCAGGTGAACTGGTTATTCGTAGAGATGGATTGCCCATGTTCTCTCTAGAATCATGCTTGAGTCAAGTAAATGGCTGCAGGCCACTTTGTACATTAGTCACCAATTCCGCTTTCAGAGGAAAGATGATGCCCTCAGGTACGAATTGCCATAGCCCTTCGTGTTCCTTTATCATATTTAGTGGTTTGTTTTTATAACAGTGATTATATGAATGTGATACTGATGCTATTGATTCGTATTTTTCTTTTTTGTTTGCAATTTGCTTAACACCGCACCGACACAGATAGGTCTTATGCTGACGATGGGATAGGAAAGGGCTGGGAGTGGGAAGGAAGTGGCCGTGGCCTTAATTAAGATACAGCCCCACCATTTGTTTGGTGTGAAAATTGGAAACCACGGAAAACATCCTCAGGGCTTTCAACAGTGGGGTTAGAACCCACTATCTCCCGAATGCAAGCTCACAGCTGCGCGACCTAAACCACGCGGCCACTTGCTCGGTGATCCGTATTTGATATTCTGCTTATATACTGCACCCTTTTAAAGACTATTGGGTGCTATCCTATGGGTATCTACGATATGCTGCTCAATTTAATTTAAAGCTTTTAGCAATGGACATGTAAACGCTGAAACCGAAAGAAAGAAGCGATGTGAAGTTTAAGAAGTCTTACGATAAAACAAATGAAGCTCTCTGGAAATGTTGAAACGCGTTTATGTATTCCCTTTCTACATTCTATTTCTTATTAGTTGAACGTTCTAAAGCATTTTATCAGAATAACGTAAATTTGGGTAAATATCAGAGCTTTGAGTATCGAGTTAGCCCGTAGTATTGAACCTAAACGTTTCCACTTATTATCTACATAATTATTTGTATGAATGTAATGAACGAAATTCGGAAATCCAAGTAACCCCTCTTTAATTATTCTGTTAAAACTGAACTTCAAAGTGGGTAGATGAAGAACAAAGCCTGTTATCGCAGGAGGAAGGAACATTCCGAGGAAGAGTACTTTGTGCTCTTCATTCATCGGTATACGATCTGTACCAGAGCATTGGTGTGGCAATGGCAGTGTATGTACAGTGAATGCCATAAGTAATCTAAAATCAAAATCAGGTTTCATGCTAGAGGTGCTGACATTTTTACTATAATTTGCTTTCTTGCTTGTGATTTGATAGTTTAAAGAGACCACACGATTTGTGTACTGAAAGCCTCTCTTACGGGTTACACTCAGAACTATTTTATTTTGTATGCGGAGCGTGTTTTTCTTCACAGCCGTCCAAACTGAAAATCAGTAATTCTACAAATAAGTATAATATCACTTTCGAAAATATTTTCCTCGAGCTACAGTTCGGGACGTTTCATTAGATTGGTATATGAATTTTAAACAAATATCAGCAGAAATTTGGAGGAACGTCCCTATTGCTATGGTATTAGCAGAACTATAAACGCGCCCGAATTTTTGCTATGCCTGCTATTTTAAAACTTATGAGTTGAGACACGTGCTCCTTGCAACCACTTTAAAATCTGCTACTTCTGTCAAATTGACAATATTAATTAAATAAATTTTTTTAGTATTCTATTAACATAGTATCGAAACATTATTGAGCTCATCTTTAGTAGTACCGTTCGATATCGGTACGTCTTGAGTACCGAGGGTATTGAGATATCGAAAGTATCGAGAACCCATCTCTAGTTAATTTTTTACCGCCTCCGTAATTGCCCCAAACTAGTCACCGGATCCTAGGCGTGTTTAGTCCGCGCTCAAATAAATAATATCCAACTTAAATTGCATCCTGGATTTGCGAAGGGGAACATATATTCACTACGATGGACAAGCCAAGGAAAACGATAGCTATAAATGATAACAGGCAGACCACAATGTAAAATTGAGGGAATAATTTATTGCATAAAATAATAATGTACTGCAATAATAAAATGACCAAACACTGCAACATGTGAAATGAATAAGAATATTATTTTTCCAAGTTTAGGAATAAAGTTCATACTGAGGTAAATAAAGAACAGCAATTATGCGCCGACACACGCATTTAACTAAAACTGGCACATTTAATCAAGAACGTTACTAAAATACATTACTAAACATTTCGAAATAATAATAATAATAATAATAATAATAATAATAATAACAATATTCAATTGGCGACTGAAAATTCAGTTAACATCTGAATAATAATACACTATGAAATTGACATCCTACCGATTCAGAAATTATTCCTCCACTCAAAATTATGACAACACTGTCACTATAACAATACAAAATACGTATTTACACATGGGAAATGAGAAGACTACAAATTTGTGGATCTTGAATATCCACAAAATGCGCATGCACACTTATAGCCCATAATGGTTAAAATCTCGACAGCCAATTACTCCAATTACTTCGCATCACATTTACTTTACACCCGAGATGTACAGTGCATCTCCATGACAAACAAGATAAAATAGAAACGTAAGCAAAGATAATTAAACAAATGAAAATCACACTAACCCACTCGGCTTAGATGACAAACACAATGACTTTATGCAGTAGTCATTATTTACTGTACAATATTTACAATGAATTAGGAAAATGGCTCTACTCTTAATAAACATCTAGGTCATTGTCCTATCAAATTAACCTATTCCCTGGTGCACAAATCATAAAATCATCCATCTTTTTTGTTTGCCACTTCACCTCCGGTCAGACTACCCCTTGGTTTTTGTGATCACACATCAGCAAACCAGATGACAAGTCTCTACCATGGCTCTCTATCTGCAAGTCAAGTCTTCAACACTCGTTCTGATGGCTTTTTTTCTTGTGTCTCGTTCCACTCGTAAACACAGTTATTCCTTGTAGCTGCCTAGATTACGCGGTTCTGGTGGATAACTGCCAGTACTCCACAACCTGTGTGAATGGCTACTCTTAGTTACATCCTGACGTACTGACTAAGTTCCTTCTTACCTCCCCAAACAAGTTTCTCGTTTACATAATATGAACCTGTAGGTTGAATTCCTATCTCACAAGTTCACGACTAATTTGTGTAGTAATTCTAACTGACTGCACTATAATATTTACAAAGTTCCTTTTTTTTCTTTTTGCTATTGGCTTTACGTCGCACCGACACAGATAGGTATTATGGCGACGATGGGATAGGAAAGGGCTAGGACTGGGAAGGAAGCGGCCGTGGCCTTAATTAACGTACAGCCCCAGAATTTGCCTGGTGTGAAAATGGTAAACCACGGAAAACCATCTTTAGGACTGCCGACAGTGGGATTTGAACCCTCTATCTCCCGAATACTGGATAATGGCCGCACTTAAGTGACTGCAGCTATCGAGCTCGGTATTTACAAAGTTCCACTCTCGTAAAATATCGCACTCATTAATACCTTTCCTTCTCACTATTCTCACTAATGTCTAAGAAAAAATCAAACTGTTTGTCCATAGCCAACTAATCGGTCTCACTGATAAAGACTTTGAGTATTGTAATCCCTGAACAAAGTCAATAATTTTCCTCTGTAATTAAAATCTCTCCCGAGTTAAATGTTCTCTAACTCCCATGATAATGAATATCTTGAAATCAAAGTTCCTGCATCTGACTTGAGTATATTAATTCAAAGGCCAATGTCTCCAACTCCACGACAACACAATATATGACGTAAAGACTTACATAGACGCGTAGACTGAAGATAAAAATACGTACTGAACACGTAAGATGACTGGACATCTAAACTTCAAGATGCAAAAGACCAAAAGACGCTATCTTACCTTGCGTCAGAGTATTTATTAATTCACATTCCGTCCTTATATCATCCTCGTTCGAAGCCCCAAGTCCAACCTGGTCCAATGAAATTTAAATATTAGAATGACGCTATCATTTAATTGGGCGGATTTTGCACTTCCATATCATTAATTTCAAAATAGAGTATGACGTCGTCGCAGTACAGTCAGCCAAGGACAACAACTGGAACACTAACCAAGAGCGACTACAATACTCAGACCTAAAGGCAGGTTTCCATTAGCAACAATATGGCGGCGAACGCGGGCCTTTCATGGGTTGTAACTGATCGCGGTTACGAGTTTAAAGTAATAATTGTGAAATAATTATTTCGAGTCTGCTTTTGATCGTACTTCGTATTACTTAATTCGGTTTACGTTCCGTCACTAGCCGATAACAGAACTCAACCGGACTGTTAGGACTGAAACAAAACAACCCGTTTTATTCTTCTTCTTTATTCAAACGCTACGTATATCTATCATATGCCTGCTCTTCCAACTAAACAGATTGACAGGGGTTTAGCTAAATCAGTCTCAAAGTTCTCAAGTTTCTCGAACAAACACAGCATTTCAAAGAACGTCACAATGTAAGTGTTGAGGCAGAATTTCATCTAACCGGACCAACGAGCTAACGGTCTTTAATTTTGCACCTGTGATTCTATAACACTTATTTTCAACATTTTTAGTCATTCAACAGCCATGCCCCCTTGCTTATGTGGCCACTGGAAACATGCCGGACATTCGTTCAGTTAGCTTCATCTAGGCAGCGCATCTGCCTCTCTATATTATTCTAGCTCATTGAACCTGATTATACGGTATTTCCGTGCGCTTCGGAATCGTCGCGGCACTAGTTCGCATTCATTCCTCGGATCCACTCGCTTTGGTCGGGTAATACACGGTAATAACGTGAGAAGGAAGATGGCGAAGACAGTATAGATAGATGACGAACACTGGCTGCCTCGATACCACACTGTTGGGTTTCTGTCCGCGCAAAATAATCTACGCTAAATTGATGAAGCTAATACTAGACAGACCCACAGCCCCAAAACATATCCATGTTTAAAAACCCTGTTGTTCAAGATAAAGACATACATAGTAAATCTAGGCTTAATATTCACGTTCATGGAGGTAGAAAAGGGAAACTTCGTATGAAAGTTTTCCAAAGAAAGGATAGCAAATCTCAAAATATTATCTCGATTGCTCTCAATTTTTTTTCCAGAAGATATTATCCAGAGGACAGGAAGAGTAATCTGTTTCCTCTTCTATTCTAACCCAGTGGAAGGTGTGTTTATATAGCAAATGCAGAGACCTTAAATACACTTGTATGCGAAGGCCAGCAAGTTGAGAATTACGTCATGCTGATAATGTTCGTTGTAGGTAGCAAGCAAGAGGTTTCCATCGATCTGACAAATCGAGTTCCAGGAAACCTTACATATGAAAAGATTACTTACTACACGATCCAAGGCGTGACCTGACAATTACAAGAAATTAATACATAAATTAAGATAAATGCCACCAAGCCAGTAGAAAATATTTAATAAAGAAAATAATAATAATAATAATAATAATAATAATAATAATAATAAAGTTAATAACAACATTCCTGTACAGTACACGACTAATCATTTAATGAAAACCTACAACCTGTTTTCCAGTCATTGACCGGGTCAGGGATGGAATGAATGAAACATATATAGGCTGTTATTACAATGGGGTCGCCACTCCCAAGGTGATTTATTAATGAGTGATAAATGGTATGAAATGATAATGGAGTGTGTTGCTGGAATGAAAGATGACAGGGAAAACCGGAGTACCCGGAGAAAAACCTGTCCCGCCTCCGCTTTGTCCAGCACAAATCTCACATGGAGTCACCGGGATTTGAACCACGGTATCCAGCGGTGAGAGGCCGACGCGCTGCCGTCTGAGCCACGGAGGCTCCTACTAATCATTTAAATAAACTATATTATTATTATTATTATTATTATTATTATTATTATTATTATTATTATTATTATTATTATTATTATTATTATTAAGTTGGCTACCAGGAAGGGGTCGTGGGTCGTGTAGCTGTAAGCTTGGATTCGGGAGATGGTGGGTTCGAGCCCCACCATCAACAGCCCTGGAAATGGTTTTCCTTTATTTCCCATTTACACAGCAGGCAAATATTGGAGCTGTACCTTAAAGGACACAGGGCCACGGCCATTTCCTTCTCAGTTGTAGTTCTTTCCCTTCCTATCCCAGCCTAAAAGCTGAATTCGTACAGTACAGCGGATAGCAATTATTATTATTATTATTATTATTATTATTATTATTATTATTATTATTATAGCCTCCATGGATCAGGTGACAGCGCGCCGGTGTTTCGCCGCTGGATACCGTAGTTCAGATCCCGGTCACTCCATGTGAGATTTGTGCTCAACAAAGCGGAGGCGGGACAGGTTTTTCTCCGGGTACTCCGGTTTTCCCCGTCATCTTTCATTCCAGCAACACTCTCCATTCTCATTTCATAGCATCTATCAGTCATTAATAATCACTTTGGGAGTGGTGACCCCATCGTACTAATAGCCTATATACAGTATGATTCATTCCTTCTTTCCCTGGCCCGGTCAGTGACTGGAAAAACAGGTTGTAGGTTTTCGTTTTCATACATAAATAAATGAAATAATTAACTGAAATATCCAGAGTTCGCCAAACAGGAAACCTCAAGTTTTGATAAAGCATGATAATTCTCTTTCCCAGCGTGTACATAAAGCTGCGAACTGGTACATCCGCTACGGGCCTTACCTAACCCTCCGAAAACGATTAAACAGGTAGGAACGGCACTCAGGTTCACCAATCACTCTTCTACTGATTCTAAAACAACTACATATATTCTAAAAACATCGTGCATGAGCACTTCACACTAAAAAATTTTACAACTGCTGAAACACTCCCTATGTACATTCAATAATCCCAGAACAAAAGCAGTGTGAAACGACAGCGAGGACTGCGCTACCATTTGTAGTGAGCCCGATAAGCAATAGTTACAATGCATATACAGCGTGATTCAGCCGCCCCTTCCAACGTAGTTTTATGCATCCCACAATATTCATTGCGTCCTGAAAACATCTGCCCTGCCGGTATGATCAGACAACACAACCAGATATCTTGGTATTTACCGCCTCACCATGATAGGACGTCGTAATGTTATACTCGTATCAAACACTGGAAGACATACGTGTGCCTTCTAGATCATATGAACCAAACACGCAGGCGAAACACTAAATTGATATTGTGACCGCTACTTGTATTAAGCTGCTTAGTGTCCTGTATGAAACCGTAGTGTAGTTGGTAAACGCGTAGCGGAGCGGGCTTTCATGTTAGGTGGAAGGTTCGAGTCCGGAGCGAAGATTACAAATTATTGAAATATTTGTTTAATACGTACCGCACGCAATGTTAAGTTCAATACCCGCTTTCATGCAAAAATAATAAATAAATAAATAAATAAAAATGAAATGGCGTATGGCTTTTAGTGCCGGGAGTGTCCGAGGATATGTTCGGCTCGCCAGGTGCAGGGCTTTTGATTTGACTCCCGTAGGCGACCTGCGCGTCGTGATGAGGATGAAATGATGTTGAAGACGACACATACACCCAGTCCCCATGTCAGCGAAATTAACCAATGATGGTTAAAATTCCCGACCCTGCCGGGAATCGAACCCGGGACCCCTGTGACCAGAGGCCAGCACGTTAACCATTTAGCCATGGAGCCGGACGCTTTCATGCAAATTGTGCGTGAATGAATGTGTTTGTGGCCCTAAGAAGGGCCAATTAGTTAGCAGGCCGGACACATGCAGACCGCAAATAATAGGAACACAGCTGCCTTGACAATGTTTTATCGCAGCAAATGCTTGATGTGATGACCGATTTCGTTTATGCACATTCGGGCCCGGTGTCCAATAGGTCGCCTTGCGTGCTGAAGCATTCCAGGTGTCATTGCTCGACAGGCGCCCGTAATGAGTTGCCGGAGCTGGTCGGGGTTTCCCGGCGCTTGAGTGTAAACGACGTTCTTCGAATGTCCCGACAAGAAGTCTATCGGCGTTAAATCCGGTTTTCTGGCGGGCCAAGAAACAGGGCCTCCTCGTTCTATCCATTCCCTTGGCAGTTCCTCGTTTAGATGGTTACGAACAGGCAAAGTCGAATGTGGTGGAGCTCCATCCTGTTGCAACCACATCGTCAAACGATCGTGCAAGGGCAGGCACATCCTCCAGCAGCGGTGGGAGTTCCTGACGTAGAAAGTGCAGGTAGCGTGGGCCCGTCCAATGGTCCTCAAAGAAATAAGGTCCAATCAGACGATCCCCCAAGATTCCATACCAAACATTCACTCCCCATCGTACTTATGGTGTTAGTACATTATTACCACTAGCTGTTATTATTATTATTATTATTATTATTATTATTGTTGTTGTTGTTGTTGTTGTTGTTGTTGTTGTAAGTATTTTATCTCACTGGGGTGGACTTTTATTTCTGTTATAAAGTATTTAGATTGTCTTTAACTGTGTTATACTTAGTATTAATTACGGTAGTGTTAACTTTGATTCTATGTACAAATTGGTTTAGTGCAAGAGAAGGCCTAATGGCCTTAACTACGCCAATAAAGGCATCTATCTATCTGTCTATCTATCTATCTATCTATCTATCTATCTCTACTTGATGGGCCGCCTGTCGCACCAGTGAGGATTGCATGTTGTGGCGATTGACGTTCCCATTATTGTGGAAGCGCGATTCGTCCGAGAAAAAGATATGCGATACGAATGCTGCAACATTGTCCAGCCTGCCTAATAGCCACCGACAGAACTCCATTCGAGCTTCGAAATCCCACCCATAGAGCTCTTGGTGTAGATCAAGATGGTATGGTGGGTGAAATTTATGTTCATGCAGTATTAGCCAGACGGACGGCTGGCTGGAATTCACCTGTTGTGCAATCGCCCCTTTACTGATGTGTGGATTATTACGAGCTGCCTCCAGAACGGCCTCTTCTGTTTCACCCGATATAACGGGCCTATCGCGGACTGGTTGCTGGTTGGAAATCACGCATGTTGTCCTTGGGCGTCTTTCAACACGGCGGAATGTCGTAGCAGCCGGGTGTCGCCTGTCGGGAAACCGTTCCTGGTACAGACGTAGTGCCTCGCACGCGTTTTATCTTGCTTCCCCATAAATGAGGAGCATCTCAACGTATTCCTCTGTGGAAAACGTGCCGAATGAATGCAGAGATTACAGTACATTCAGGCCATAACCAGCGGAGTATGCGCAGGGCACAAGATGAATAACAGCGTCATTCTACTGTTCGAATGTGGCAAACGTGGGCCTGTGTTTACATATTCAAACATCATACTGATGCAAAAATAATTGAACGATGCGGGATTCGAACCGCCGCTGGCACACTCCATCCATCGTTAGGCGAACGCCTAATCACATCCGCTACGCTACACTACTGTAAACGCGCTGGTGGTACGAGGAGAGCAGAGTACATACGCCATCCAGTTCGGTGTTTAAGACATTAATTACTGCACTGTTACCTACAGTACTTTTGTGCACTGATTCCTCTCTTCGTTACACCCGGTTACGAGGCACGACACATTAACATAGTTACATGGTAAAAGGACGTTGCTACATGATATCAAGGCGTCATGTTTTGCGAACGGATGATATAACATTTCGCTAGAATTCAGTCGTGTGCAAAATGTGCTCACTGAACATTAGTACCATACAGTACGCCTTCAGGGAAATAGCACCCCTATAACCATGTGCACGTTAGTTGCGCTGCAGCAAACGATAATGGAAGGGGCTGCTGAATCACACTTTATATACCAGGTGGTTCACTAACCCCTTATTTTTTTCGGAGGTAGGTAACCCAGTCCGCCTCTGTGGTGTAGTGGTTACTGTGATTAGCTGCCGCCCCCGGAGGCCCGGGTTCGATTCCCGGCTCTGGATTCCCGGCTCTGCCACGAAATTTGAAAAGTGGTACGAGGGCTGGAACGGGGTCCATTCAGCCTCGGGAGGTCAAATGAATAGAGGTGGGTTCGATTCCCACTTTCCCGTGGTTTCCCACTTATCCTCCAGGCAAATGGCGGGATGGTACCTAACTTAAGGCCACGGCCGCTTCCTTCCCTCTTCCTTGTCTATCCCTTCCAATGTTCCCATCCCCCCGCAAGGCCCCTGTTCAGCAAAGCAGGTGAGGCCGCCTGGGCGAGGTATTGGTCATCCTCCCCAGTTGTATCCCCCGACCAATGCCTCACGCTCCAGGACACTGCCCTTGAGGCGATAGAGGTGGGATCCCTCGCTAAGTCCGAGGGAAAAGCCAACCCTGGAAGGTAAACAGATTAAGAAGAAGAAGAAGAAGGTAACCCAACTAACGCGTATATCATAGTCATCCTAAAACCTTAGTAACTGCTTCTTTGTCCGCCTCTGTGGTGTAGTGGTTAGTGTGATTAGCTGCCACCCCCGGAGGCCCGGGTTCGATTCCCGGCTCTGCCACGAAATTTGAAAAGTGGTACGAGGGCTGGAACGGGGTCGGGAGGTCAACTGAGTGGAAGTGGTTTTCCGTGGTTTCCCACTTCTCTTCCAGGCAAATGCCGCGATGGTACATAACTTAAGGCTAAGGCCGCTTCCTTCCTTGTCTATCCCTTCCAAATTTCCCATCCCCCCCACAAGGCCTCCTGGGCGAGATATTGGTCATCCTCTCCAGCTGTATCCCCCGACCAAGAGTCTGAAGGTCCAGGGCACTTCCATTGAGGCGGTAGAGGTGGGATCCCTCGCTGAGTCCGGGGGAAAAACCGACCCTGCAGGGTAAACAGATGATGAAGATGAACTGCTTCTTTATAGCCTTAGTAAAACGATACCGTTTATATAATGCTCACGAATATGGTAGAAATCATTAACGGCAGTGTTATTTCTATTACTTAACCTCTAATGAATGTGGAAAACAATCACAGCTGCGATTAACACTAGACAAGAAGTATCTAGAAGAACTACAACTTGCACGGCAACCACCAAGGCTCACTGCAGCGAAGGTGGCTAAAGCACGCGTCAGTGATGTTTCGTCAGCCGAGCTGCGTGGTGGTAGGTTCGAATAGCAGGCTGGTACACTTTACTTTTTCGATTTACGCCGTTTACAGTGACTGTAATATGGCCGCTTTTATCCAGTGTTCCATAACCAGCTTGGACTACGACGTCATAGTCTGTAGGAGTAGGGTACCTTGCATATTCAGAGTAACTAGTGTCGAAATGTTGACCACTTTGCAGTGTCCATTTAACTTTTTACCATTACGGAGCACGTGGCATACATATAGATTCGACCGTACGTTCTCCATAAATGAGCAACAATTCAACGTACGCTTCACAAAAAAACATCGTGAGGATGTGACCTGGTAGGTGTGAATTATTACTTGTGTGAGTTGGACTCGGTAGGTTGTGGATTCGAATCCCATGCTAGCCAACCTGAAAACGGCTTTCCTCGGTTTCTCATTTTCACCACCAGGCGAATGCCGGGACGGTACCTTAATAAAAGACCAAGACCGGTTTCCTTCTCAATCCTCCCCCCTCCCGCCCCTCCTTAGGAGAAAGACGCCAAATCAGAGCGCTCCCCTAAAAACCAATAGCAAAAAAAAAAAAAAAAATATTGTATTATTGTGTCCGCCTCTGTGGTTGTAGTGGCTAGCGTGATTAGCTGCCACCCCCGGAGGCCCGGGTTCGATTCCCGGCTCTGCCACGAAATTTGAAAAGTGGTACGAGGGCTGGAACGGGCTGCACTCAGCCTCTGGAGGTCAACTGAGTAGAGGTGGGTTCAATTCGTCTCAGTCATCCTGGAAGTGGTTTCCCGTGGTTTCCCACTTCTCTTCCAGGCAAATGCCGGGATGGTACCTAACTTAAGGCCACAACCGAGCTCGATAGCTGCAGTCGCTTAAGTGCGGCCAGTATGCAGTATTCGGGAGATAGTGGGTTCCAACCCCACTGTCGGCAGCCCTGAAGGTGGTTTTCCGTGGTTTCCTATTTTCACACCAGGCAAATGCTGGAGCTGTACTTTAATTAAGGCCACGGCCGCTTCCTTCACTCTTCCTTGTCTATCCTTCCACTCTTCCCATCCCTCGCAAGGCTCCTGTTCAACATAGCAGATGAGGCCGCCTGAGGGAGGTGCTGGTCATCCTCCCCAGTTGCATCCCCCAACCCAGAGTCTGAAGCTCCAGGACACTGCCCTTGAGGCGGTAGACGTGGGATCCCTCGTTGAGTCCGAGGGAAAAACCAACCCTGGAGGGTAAACAGATAAAGAAGAATAAGAAGAGTGATTATTCTTTCGTTATTAATCTGTTTACCCTCCAGGGTTGGTTTTTCCCTCGGACTCAACGTGGGATCCCACCTCTACCACCTCAAGGGCAGTGTCCTGGAGCGTGGAACATTGGGCTGGGGGATACAACTGGGGAGAATGACCAGTACCTCGCCCACACGGCCTCAGCTGCTATGCTGAACAGGGGCCTTGTATGGAGATGGGAAGATTGGAAGATATGGACAAGGAAGAGGAAAAGAAGCGGCCGTGGCCTTAAGTTAGGTACCATCCCGGCATTTGGCTGGAGGAGAAGTGGGAAACCACGGGAAATCAAGAAGTGATTATTAATTAGCTTTAATATTAAATCATGTTAAAATATGTAGATGTATAAAAGTTATGTTACAAATATCATATTTACCATTTTCGTGCGATATCAAAGGTACCTCTGTCGTTCAAAGAAATGCATTATGCTGGATTCGAACCAATATGCTGCCGATACTCACACATTTTCAGCTTTTAACCGATTCGGCCACGTAGTCAACATACATGATCCCTGCTAGAGGTGTAGTACTTAAGTACGGCCGTTCCACCTCGAAAGTTAACATGTGTGTCAGTCTTCAATGAGGGTTTCAAGTGTCCATTTACTTCCTTACATTACAGAGCACGTGGCATAACCTATTAATTCGATCGTATTACGGGTACCTGTGTTATTTCAAGGCGCAATAAATCCCATGTTTGCAGAATGGACCTTAGTATTTGGCGCGGATTTGTGCATAGTAGTTTTTCCTTTGCATAGGTCCATAGATCAATTTACAGTGATGACACACAGGTAGGGGAGAGCCTTATTGCCCATAAGGAGGAATTTCATGTTGTTTGGTGTTCATAACACAAAATTATAAGGATCTTTGTTATACGCGTTATTTGGGTTGCCTGTCTCCGAAAAAATAAGGGGCTGTTGAACCACCCGGCATATTTATGTAATATATAATAATTTCGTGTGGCTATTTCTAGCCGAGTGCAGCCCTTGTAAGGCAGACCCTCCGATGAGGGTGGGCGGCATCTGCCATGTGTAGGTAACTGCGTGTTATTGTGGTGGAGGATAGTGTTATGTGTGGTGTGTGAGTTGCAGGGATGTTGGGGACAGCACAAACACCCAGCCCCCGGGCCATTGGAATTAACCAATGAAGGTTAAAATCCCCGACCCGACCGGGAATCGAAACCGGGACCCTCTGAACCGAAGACCAGTACGCTGACCATTCAGCCAACGAGTCGGACATATTTATGTAGATTGCCCTTCATTTATTTATTTTTTCTTTTTGTATCAACACAACTTGCTGGCTCTCACCATCAACACATGGTATATACCACTTTGATACTGCAGGCCTACCTCTTAGCACTGACACTAACACGTGGTTTTAGAGACACTTTCGCTAGCACAAACACACGCTTGTTGGTCTATCCACTGGGCCGATGACCTTTGATGTTAGGCCCCTTTAAACAACGACCAACAGCATCAAGTCTATGCCTTTAAACTAGACCATAGATTACCGAAAGTTGCCATGGGATATAGGGCAATAATAATAATAATAATAATAATAATAATAATAATAATAATAATAATAATAATAATAATAATAATAATAATAATAATAATTGTACCGCGAGGTACACCCGCCCCTTTCGTCCAAACGAAGCGCCTTGAAGAATGCCATCTGATATATGAAGGTCGCAACACTAGCGCAAGAAATTTGGACTTTTCTCTACAGATGTCTCTATCAAAAAGACCTGTGTTATGCCCTCTAGTGTGAAGAGGAACTATTAACATTTTTTTATTTTCAGGTTTACTACACTGAGTTGATTTTTCTTTGCTTTTGGTATGTTATGGTTGTCAATACTTCGATCTCTTCCCGCCAACTTTGGATGCTGGCCAATAGAAAATTTTGTATATTTATTTTGTAACCAATCAAATCTGTCTTGTGGCTATTTAATTACCCAATGAAAATTGGGGATGTGTCGGGCTTTAGCTCAGGGCTCTCTAGAACCTTCCTCTCGGGTATGCAAGCTGATACATTTTTCGACCAAGCTGTCTTATTGATCATCCATTCTACTGAGTGTGTGCTAATAGAGGAGGTGGGGCGTCTCGCCCATCATCGAGAATGTAACCTTATATTTCCTACCTTCAATAATGTAAATTTCATTTTCTAATGTAAATTTAAAAACTAGGCTAAGAAACTCTGCCGTAATTCGAGAATAGAGAGTGTGACACCCTCTCGAGTTTCCTATCCACTTGACTTTGAGGTGACTACGACTTTGTAACCGTTTTCTGTCTGTAGCTTTTGTAACTTAAATTTTCTCCATCTAGTCACCTCAGTAGTGTAGGCTTATCCTCTGTAACTTCGGGCTGGAAGCCCAAATAGGGTTTTAATCTTTTTAGTGCAAATTTCAAGGAGTGCAAGTGTCTGCCTCCGCATCATTTTGATTTTTTGGGCCAGTAACCTTAACCTGTAAGTTTTCCACAAAGGCCCGGTAGTATGGGTACTCGATACCCTGTATCATTTCTTTTGTGTAAATAGGTGGACTGTTGATAGTGTCTTGTTAAATGTAGGTTGTGCCTAGAGAGGCTCGGAAAATGAAAATCTTATAGAGCAATGACGCTCTGAGTGTTAATGTAAATGTTGAAGGATGCCTTTGGAAGACTGAAATGGTGTAATGTTCGGAGAATAGTCTCCTAGACTCCTAGATAATCTTGTGGAGCAAAAGGTGCTCTTGAAACATTGTATATTTTGAATAATTTTTAAAAGAAATTGGGAGGTTCGTCTCCCTGACTGTTTTTGGAGGAGCCGCAGCGCTTAGGGAGTGTAGCCTACCATTAACAACATTCTGTGAAGAAAGCAGAGATCTATGTACGGTACTGTAGACGGGTTACTCAGCAGGGGCGTAACTAACGGGCCCGCAGGACCCGCCGTGCAGGGAGGCCCACAGACTCACGGGGCCCACTAAGCCATTCTATAGTACAGTATACCTCAATACTTCGTCTATATTTAAAATGAAACCGGAGAGTGTATTCTGTGAAAAATTAAATTACGCAATACATTTTTTATTCATGCAACATCTTAACATCTACTTAGTGATGTGATTCACGTTGCACACGATGATGTAGCCCTCAATTAGAACGTTGCGAATAGTGATGCGACACAGGGTTGGTATAGTTTTTGTGAATCCCCGAACTGTGCATTAGCTGGCAGTTGGGCGCGGTGAACCTGATTGTCAGTCAGTGTTGCCAGGTTTTACGAGGTTCTTCCCTGCATTCATTGTAGGTTGTAGGCTCTCATTGCGTTATCTCTCCTCTCCTGTTGAACTCGAAACTCATGCTTGACTGCATTGCATCATTTAAGGGGAAATCCCAGAACCGCATTTAGAATCAGATCAGGATAGTAATTCACAGTTAGTTGTGGTTACTTCAGTTAGTGACTTGGTGATGTGCGCGTAAGTTTATATCGGTAAATCTGTAATCAAGCTGTTTCCAAACACGCAAGGGAGAACGTGAAAATGAAGAATCTGTTAAAATAGTTGCAAAATGTATTATTTCTTTAAAGGTGTAGGTGAAGATTCCTTGCCAGGTTCCAGTAACAGTAGTGTTACGTGTTATGATAAATCCGTGTCCGGCGTGTCCATTGGAAGTTTAAGAGAGAATGCAGCATAAAGGTCATGTGAATGTCAAGTTTGTGTTAGTGAAAATTTCAGCCCAGAGTGGTTTTGAAATTTGTGTTAGTGACACATCAGAACAACAGAGTGGTTTTGAAAATGGTAGTGCGAAAAGTATAAATGGCACTAATCGATGTCGGTACAGTAGTAAGTTGGATAAAGATATGAAACTACAAATTCGTGACCTCTCAATTTTAAAAGAGCTGCCCGAACTTCTGATAGTAGAAAACTCGTCACTGTTAGTAGCGTCCCTAATTTGTGCACAGTGCTGCAACTTTATCTCACGTTACCGGTCACGAGAGCATCCGCCGAGCTATCGTTCAGCAAACTAAAACCCATAAAAGAATACTTGCGCAGTAGTTGAGTTAATTGGCTTTACTCTCCATTGAAAGTTACAAAACCAGCAGTATAAATGTGGAAAGTGTGGTTAACGAGCTTCAATCAAACTTTGTACATCAGGAGAAAAATACTGTCGGGGTAAGACATCCCTAGCACCCCTACGGCTGGGGATTAGGAGGAATTGACATGAAAAACTAATCGAAAACGACCAATATTAATGTTGAATCCATAGTTTTCGGGGTTGCTGAGATGAATAGTGACAATCTGGATGACATTTAATTCCAAGTACAGCCACCATAGCCATGGGGGTGAGAAGGGGTGTGTTGTAAACAAGGTTGGGTTTACAAAAACACAACTTCTTTATTTGCTTCACATGTAAAATTACAATATTTACACTAACAAAACTGAAAGTTATCTCGAAGCAAATTGAACTATGAATTTGGAGAAAGAGTTTGTCTTTGTACACTATATACACGTTGGAGCATTCACGTTCACTACTATTTCGGAAAGATAGTCCTTGTGACATGAAAAGTTCTTGATAGTCGAAAACTATCAGAAGCACTGACGTAAATATCTCAGAGAGTCCTTCCTTGTTGAAGTGTCTGAGTTCATTAACGTAAGTTCAATGACTGAAGAGTTCCTACTTAGCGAAACTAAGTTGATAATGGGAGCTTGCATTAGCTAGGGAATGATAGTGGTATATAATGGTAAGACTGGGCATGGACAGCGGAATAGGCAAGAGGAGCGGTGACCCGAGGTGAGACCTCTTACTGCCAGAAATTCAGTCCACCTGGCAGAAGCACATTTTCAAGAGGAGTAGCCTCCGTGCTCGACGTAGGGTGTATTCTGGAGCTGGACACCGGGGTCAGTGGGCGTCTGGACAGGCTAGGAGCTCCTTTTTATAGCACACACGACGTTCCAGGCACGCGCACTGAGGGCTGCGCGTCGAGGTTCGAAGAATAACACACTGGCACGCGTGTAGCTGGCTGGCGGATCGAGAAGGGAGCGACGGACATACAACAGGGTGAGTGAAAAAGAAGACTGAAAACTCCCCAATTAACAGAGTAATGTAACTCTACAATAATATTCATCCCTATGTTGATATTTTAAGTATAACCGAAGCTACATTCACTTCGACATGTAACACTGTACTTCTGAATATAATTTAATAGATTATGAAGAAATTTAAGCGGTAGTATAAATGTTGTAAACCATGTCATTAAATATACATTCCAAGTGGAGATCCTGTTAAAATAATTGTTTTAAATATTACATATTTTAATTAGAATTAATTAGTAATGTAATATAATATTATCCTTAATGATTTTGTTTTTTAGTAATGTGATTTGTGTGCCTTTGAATTAATCTTTAAGATTATTCTAGCTATAGGCACATATTGTTTTTTCATTTATATTGTTTAATGTCTAAGTAACAATTGTCGTGATCATTGTAATTGGAACTCATGACCTGTTATGTAAATAAAGTAAATAAATAAAAGAAAATCTCCAAAATGACCGAGATTATGGATGCACCACTATGTAGATATGTGTATATTCCAGTATAGCTCTCAACCAAACTTGGTACACGTGTGAATTACTATCTGGAGAAAAATACTGTAAAAGTAACACAGACCTAACACTCCTACGGTTGAGGTTTGGGAGAGAGTGACATGTGTAAAGTAACCCAAAACGACCAATATTAGTATTGGATTCATACGTTTCGCGTTCACTAGGATGAATAGCGACACTACGGATGCCGTCTCCATCGGCATGGGGGGTGAAGGAGTGAAAAGGAAAAATGTCCAAAATGACAGTTTATAGATGTATGTGTGTATGTTCCAGCATAGCTCTAAACCAAACTTCGTACGGGTATGATTTAGGATTACTATATGGAGAAAAATACTACGGGCGTAAAACACCCCTAGCACCCCTACGGTTGGGGGTTGGGAGGGAGTGACAAGTAAAAATAATGGAATCCATTCTTTTTGGGATCTCTGAGATAAACTGTAACACTCTGGATGCCGTAAGTCCATATTCAGCCTCCATTGGCATTGCGGCAGGTGATGAAATGGGGTGAAAAAGAAAATGTCGAAACTGATCGAGATTAGTGTTGAATCCACAGTTTTCTGGTTCGCTAGGCTGATTGGTGACAGTCTCAACGTCAGTTGGAATCGTGAACATCATATCTATAGGGAGACACGTAAACACATTCAATTATCACTTATTTTTATTATTTATTTGAAGGGATCAATTGCTTCTCAGACAATATCGGTTCGCAACAAGAACAAAACTCCACGCGAAACAAAATCGTCTGAAACTAAAACTTTTAATTAAACACACAACAAGCAATCAGTGTCACAATAAAGATATCTACAAAAATGCACTTGTCCTAAAAGTGGACATTCAAAAAGTGCTCTGGCAGCGCATGGAACAATTCCATACCAAGGCACGTCAACTGACTTATTTATAAGGAATGCTGCAGAGCAACACGGCTCCTCTAGTGTTATATAATAATACTAATAAAATACACAACATTTAAAATACCGATAAAGTAAATTTATAGAACCCCCACCCACCTTAATACATTTCTGCGTACGCCACTGACCAGGGTAATCAGTATCCACATTTATGAGTTCTAAATCATTGTCTACTCTTGGGGCAGTTGATGTGCTCTCCAATAACTTGGAATTCGTCTCCCGACGCTCGAACGCCTTAACTTTTAAGACGCCGCCGATCGACAAACCTTCTGTATGCCTTTTGACGCTTGTCCTTAGTGATCTTGGACATTTTCTAAATTCTGATAAATCGCTCTATCCTTTGTAATGCGTGTTTGATCATTTTGGAGCCATTTTGGGTCCATTCGAAGCGATATTTTGCAAAATAATGCATTTTTCGCACCACAATTTTCTGTTTGATTATTTTTCACTGTATGTTCGTGGTGGTGACCGTGATCGTTAAGGCGTCAAGTCTATATGTTCTGACACCATGGTTAGCCGGTTCAAGTCCCGTTGGTTGAAAAGTTTTTCCCCGTCAGAATGTTTGCCGGCAAGGTAGGAGAGGTGCGATATTCACCTGATTGTGTGCCAAAAGCCTAGATTCAGTTCCGAACGTCTCCGCAGTGTTCATATTGAGTGAGGGCATATGACGTTCTCGATAGTAAATTCATCCGTCGGATGAGGACGTTAAGCCTTGAGCAGACCCCCTGGTGGTATTCGACAGGAGTGGGCTATGTGCCGGCACCGGGTTTCACCCTCTCCCTTCCCACTATCATATATCATGTAATTCATGTCACCTCACTAACTCCTCTGTTGAGGTTGACGTCAGGAAGGGCATCCCATCGTAAAATCTCGCTACGAAGATTCATCTCACTTCATACCCGACCCCGGGGAGGAACAGAACAAGAGTTAGACATACATACTCGTAGAACTCACTGAGGAGAATCAAAGAACGCTTCACACGACGTGCTTTCACGCCTGAGTCACAGCTACATTAACTGAGAGCCGCGTGGCACGGCAATTTTTGTACCTCAAGATGGAGGTGTTATTGCATCGTTCGATGACGTCCTACCGAGATCAGACTCTTATTGCCAGGTTCTCATACAATGGTCCTTCCTCTTTACAATGAGATACTGAACATTGTCGTCACATATGTTGTCTATAAATTATTTCGATTTTAAATCTGTCATGTTTTTTGTAACGCTCACCGGCCCAAGTATGGTTCCGAAACTAAAAACATGTTCTGCAACAAAACAATTTTACAGGTGTGGTTGAGATTAAGTCCACCGATGGAACTGGATTCCCGAATCTTCGGATACGATCTGCGACATTAACTTTAATTGAGACGTACAATTTCCTTTTTGAGTTTATGTTTCATTGGAAGTTTATTTTCTGGTGCCCAACATTTATTTTCTATTTTTGTACGGTCACAGTGCTGGTTGTTTTTACACTGACTGACAGAGCAAATGCAACACCAAGAAGGAGTGGTTCGAAAGGGATGAAAGTTGGGGAAAAAACAGAGACAGCACGGACGAATAATTGATGTTTATTTCAAACCGATATGCAGGTTACACAATGCGTACGGCATCGACTCAGTAGGATGTAGGACCACCGCGAGCGGCGATGCACGCAGAAACACGTCGAGGTACAGAGTCAATAAGAGTGCGGATGGTGTCCTGAGGGATGGTTCTCCATTCTCTGTCAACCATTTGCCACAGTTGGTCGTTCGTACGAGGCTGGGGCAGAGTTTGCAAACGGCGTCCAATGAGATCCCACACGTGTTCGATTGGTGAGAGATCCGGAGAGTACGCTGGCCACGGAAGCATCTGTACACCTCGTAGAGCCTGTTGGGAGATGCGAGCAGTGTGTGGGCGGGCATTATCCTGCTGAAACAGAGCATTGGGCAGCCCCTGAAGGTACGGGAGTGCCACCGGCCGCAGCACATGCTGCACGTAGCGGTGGGCATTTAACGTGCCTTGAATACGCACTAGAGGTGACGTGGAATCATACACAATAGCGCCCCAAACCATGATGCCGCGTTGTCTAGCGGTAGGGCGCTCCACAGTTACTGCCGGATTTGACCTTTCTCCACGCCGACGCCACACTCGTCTGCGGTGACTATCACTGACAGAACAGAAGCGTGACTCATCGGAGAACACGACGTTCCGCCATTCCCTCATCCAAGTCGCTCTAGCCCGGCACCATGCCAGGCGTGCACGTCTATGCTGTGGAGTCAATGGTAGTCTTCTGAGCGGACGCCGGGAGTGCAGGCCTCCTTCAACCAATCGACGGGAAATTGTTCTGGTCGATATTGGAACAGCCAGGGTGTCTTGCACATGCTGAAGAATGGCGGTTGACGTGGCGTGCGGGGCTGCCACCGCTTGGCGGCGGATTCGCCGATCCTCGCGTGCTGACGTCACTCGGGCTGCGCCTGGACCCCTCGCACGTGCCACATGTCCCTGCGCCAACCATCTTCGCCACAGGCGCTGCACCGTGGACACATCCCTATGGGTATCGGCTGCGATTTGACGAAGCGACCAACCTGCCCTTCTCAGCCCGATCACCATACCCCTCGTAAAGTCGTCTGTCTGCTGGAAATGCCTCCGTTGACGGCGGCCTGGCATTCTTAGCTATACACGTGTCCTGTGGCACACGACAACACGTTCTACAATGACTGTCGGCTGAGAAATCACGGTACGAAGTGGGCCATTCGCCAACGCCGTGTCCCATTTATCGTTCGCTACGTGCGCAGCACAGCGGCGCATTTCACATCATGAGCATACCTCAGTGACGTCAGTCTACCCTGCAATTGGCATAAAGTTCTGACCACTCCTTCTTGGTGTTGCATTTGCTCTGTCAGTCAGTGTATATTACTTTTGTAAGGATGTTAAGTGCTCAACCCGGAGGCTGGTTTGATCCTTAGCAGTTCCATCATCAGCTGACATACGTGGCCTAGGTGTCACTGAAGAGGCGCACTGGGGAAATGAGAAGTGAGGTAGTTTCCCGTTGCTTACCTCACTGAGCCAGAAGTTGCTATTACATATCAGTCTGCCGAGCCCACTAAAATGAAGGCACCAACGGACCCTATGAACAATATTATCACGCCGTCCATACCAGGGACTGGCTGCATAAGGAATGGCATTGCTAGCATCACTCATACCTCGGTCAATGTCATGTTGTTAAAGCCAAGGATGAGACTGAGACAAGTTATTGAAAGCAACAAAATTGCTCTAGCCCATACAAGAAGACATAATGCACTGAGAACACTAGGTCTTCTTGTTCTTGTTCTTTTTCTGTTTACCCTCCAGGGTCGGTTTTTCCCTCGCACTCAGCGAGGGATCCCACCTCTACCGCCTCAAGGGCAGTGTCCTGGAGCGTCAGACTCTGGGTCGAGGGATACAACTGAGGAGGATGACCAGTATCTCGCCCAGGCGGTCTCGTCTGCTATGCTGAACAGGGGCCTTGCGGGGGGGGGGGTATTGGAAGGGATAGACAAGGAAGAGGGAAGGAAGCGGCTGTGGCCTTAAGTTAGGTACCATCCCGGCATTTGCTTGGAGTAGAAGTGGGGAAACCACAGGAAAACCACTTCCAGGATGGCTGAGGTGGGAATCGAATCCACCTCTACTCATTTGACCTCTCGAGGCTGAGTGGACCCCGTTCCAGCCCTCGTACCACTTTTCAAATTTCGTGGTAGAGCCGGGAATCGAACCCGGGCCTCCGGGGGTAACAGAACACTAGGTCTTGCCAGCAAAGGCGTGCAGTATATTACTTTTATGGCTCACATTCTTTGCACCTTTCAGTTTAGTTTCTTGTCAATTGCTTAGGCGACGGCCTTTATTTTTTATTGCTATCGAATGTGTGTGTCTTTTAGGCGTCTTCGATTTCGGCTTAGTTCGGTGGAACTTGAAGGTGCAAAAAATACGTCAGCCTCGTGTCGGTAGGTTTACCGCACTTCCTTCGTCCTCGCAACCTGTATTGTGCAGCCACGATCTTTGGGCCCATTATCTTTCGAAGAAGGACTCCTGCTGGACAAAATTCTGGCACCTCGAAGTCTCTGAAAACCCTGAAAGTAGTTAGCGGGACGTAAAATCATTATTATTATTATTTTATTGCGAACGTTGATTGAATGAAAAGCCTAAATTAATTCTGACTAGGTAACATTGAAAAAGTTGGCTTTTGAGCAAACATTGATTTCTTAAAAATATCACATTTTTAGCTCAACATATTCTGGCGTCATTTGGAATTTTCCATGTTAATCTATCTTTCAGTAGCATTCAGAATCGACTCAATCATTTTACCTATTCCCAGAGTTCAATGTTATTATCGTATGCCGACAATATGTAACTCTTGTACAATACGAAGAGCCATGACTAATAATTTATTTCTACTTTATTTTCAGGTTTTATTTCAAAGAGGCATTTCCTTTCCATCAATCATGTCGAAGAGATATCAGTTCAAAAAATAATAAGTTCCTACAGCAATTAAACTATCAATCCAAGAGCTATATTTCTGTGTTTGGGAGCAATGAAGTCTTCAGGTGGAAGTATGGTTACACTGCGATGTCTGCTTTTCTGCTTCCTTGGAGGTAAGTACAACGAAATACAAAAATATAATGTTGTAAGCTTATCTAAATTTTAGGAAAGACTAGCTGTTGGTTTCCTGTCGTTGACGGATTAGTTATTGTAATTGTAATGCCATATAACAGAGCAGAATGGCAGCGGAAGAGAAAGAGCACACCTAACATATTTTTGTAATTCTTTAGTGATTCATTCAACTTTCTTTCGAGACGTTGTGAAGTAGAGTTTGGCATGATGGAGCAGTATACTGCTTTTGTTAAGGAATTGAAATCAATTGCATCAGGCGGCAGTGGGATGTTTCTTTTCTCAATCCATGCAATATTGTCAGCTTTTAACCATGACTTAGAAGGGTTCTTAGTTTCTGGGTCCAGCATTGTGTGGTAAGTTGCATGGTCTATCACTACAGCAGATTTTGGAGGGAGTTGGCTTAAAACCTTCCTGAATCATTCTTCAAAGTGGAGTGAATTAATTTCCTGGTGATTATCACCTGTACCTTTCTTTTCCACGAAGCAGAGCACGGCTCCTTGAAGAAATCCCTGTTCATTGCCAATGTGTAGTATTATTACACGCTGTCCAGCTCCTGATGGGCTTTTAAAACCTCCCCTCTATCCTTATACCTCCTACAGGTGTCATCGATATTGGTCATAATTATCATGTCTATTCAGAGTTTCAATAACTTTTTATTGCCACGCGTACGTCATTGTGTCGTTTTGGGAGCATCATGTTTCATCTGTGTAGAAAATCTTGTAGCCTTCCTCCCGAAGTCAGCGAATTCTTCTTAAAAACGAGTGTCTGGAGGCTGTGACCGATAACGATTCCATAAGAACAGGCTTTTTGTTCAGTTTTTAAAGCGAAATCCAAAACTGTGAACAATTTGCGTAAGTTTCTCAAGGGACATTTCCGGAAAGTCAGGTCATTGAATGTTGAAGCCTCTCCTTTAATTTTAAAATTGCCAGGAAAGTCTTTTCCATAAAAAGCTGTGAATGGTACGCCTGATAACTCCAACAGTGAAGTGATCTATTACAACACGCGGTCGTCCTGCTGACAGTTCTTTCATCTTAATGGGCGTGGGAGTACCTTCAATGTTTTCCTTGCCGTCATTTTGTTTATTCTTCTTCACTGCATATTTGACAGACCGAAGTGATATTCTAAGGCAATCAGCTGTTCGTTGCTGAATAGGAAACCACTTTTCACCTAGCTTCTTGCCTTCTAAGGTAAAAAAACAAGAAACAAATGGCACTCACTATCATACGAAACTCAAATTCAGTGAACAAAGTCTTGGAGGTAACTTATAGGAATATGCACTCGCCAACAAACTGAACTGAAGTTAGTTAATACAAAGATGGAAAACAGGTATTTATTGCGGATAGAAAACCCCAGCTTGGGAATTCCAATGACTTGTAGGAGAAAAGGCCAGGTAGCAGCAGAGAAGTCAGGCTGATACGTAAATACTTTAAAAAGTAAAAACTGTAAAAAGCAAAAACAACATAAAAACAAAAATAATACATTTTGAAAGTTGCCGTTGAAGGTCCAGTATCCTTATGAGAAAAGCTGTTCACCGAACTAGTTCGCCATGCGATTAGGGTCACTCAGCTGTGAGCTTGCAATGGGAAAATAGTGGTTTTGAACACCGCTGTCAAAGGCCTTGAATTTGGATTTCCGTGGTTTCCCATTTTCACACCAGGCAAATGGTGGGGTACCATAATTAAGGCCATGGTCGCTCCTAGCTCTTTCCTATCCCCTCATTGCCACAAGACTTACCTGTGTCAGTGTGACTTAAAGCAAATTGTAAAATTGTAAAAATAAAAGCTGTCCGAAATCCATAGCGTAACGGTTAGTGTTACTTGTTGCCGCCGTTGGGGGACCTTGGTTCGATTATTGCTAATGCCAGAGATTTAAAAATGGCAGGAAGGCCGTTATAAAATGGTACATGCAGCTCACCTCCACTGCACGTGTGCCTGAAAAGAGCTGCACCATCTCGGGACGAGGACGTGAGCTTAATATTCCTTATGAGAAAAGTTGATGGGAAATGTTTTCATTACCTCATAATGTCATTTGCCAGCCCCGTGGTGTAGGGGTAGCATGCCTGCCGCTTACCTGGAGGCCCCGGGTTCGATTCCTGGCCAGGTCAAGGATTTTTACCTGGACCTGAGGGCTGGTTCGAGGTCCACTCAGCCTACGTGATTAGAATTGAGGAGCTATTGACAGTGAGATAGCGGCCCCGGTCTAGAAAGACAAGAATAATGGCTGAGAGGATTCGTCGTGCTGACCACACATCACCTCGTAATCTGCAGGCCTTCGGGCTGAACAGCAGTCACTTGGTAGGCCAAGGCCCTTCAAGGGCTGTAGTGCCATGGGGTTTGGTTTGGTTTCATAATGTTATTTGCTTCAATGCTGATTCCACGTAATTATTAAATACCGGAGGAACGTTTTTAAGCATATGGTGAAGCAAATGCCACTGTACATGCAACTGTAATCAGTAGACTCAACTTTCAGTGTGGCGTGGCATGGCACGGTGTCTGGCACTATCGCGGCAACATCACAGGGTCTTCCCAGCACAAGCCAGCTACGCATCCATGTCGTCCTACTCGCTACAAATACAAACTGATATTTAAAAAAAGTGAAATAATTGACGTATTTCAGCACCAAGAAGGAGTGGTCAGAACTTTATGCCAATTGCAGGGTAGACTGACGTCACTGAGGTATGCTCATGATGTGAAATGCGCCGCTGTGCTGCGCACGTAGCGAACGATAAATGGGACACGGCGTTGGCGAATGGCCCACTTCGTACCGTGATTTCTCAGCCGACAGTCATTGTAGATCGTGTTGTCGTGTGCCACAGGACACGTGTATAGCTAAGAATGCCAGGCCGCCGTCAACGGAGGCATTTCCAGCAGACAGACGACTTTACGAGGGGTATGGTGATCGGGCTGAAAAGGGCAGGTTGGTCGCTTCGTCAAATCGCAGCCGATACCCATAGGGATGTGTCCACGGTGCAGCGCCTGTGGCGAAGATGGTTGGCGCAGGGACATGTGGCACGTGCGAGGGGTCCAGGCGCAGCCCGAGTGACGTCAGCACGCGAGGATCGGCGCATCCGCCGCCAAGCGGTGGCAGCCCCGCACGCCACGTCAACCGCCATTCTTCAGCATGTGCAAGACACCCTGGCTGTTCCAATATCGACCAGAACAATTTCCCGTCGATTGGTTGAAGGAGGCCTGCACTGCCGGCGTCCGCTCAGAAGACTACCATTGACTCCACAGCATAGACGTGCACGCCTGGCATGGTGCCAGGCTAGAGCGACTTGGATGAGGGAATGGCGGAACGTCGTGTTCTCCGATGAGTCACGCTTCTGTTCTGTCAGTGATAGTCACCGCAGACGAGTGTGGCGTCGGCGTGGAGAAAGGTAAAATCCGGCAGTAACTGTGGAGCGCCCTACCGCTAGACAACGCGGCATCATGGTTTGGGGCGCTATTGCGTATGATTCCACGTCACCTCTAGTGCGTATTCAAGGCACGTTAAATGCCCACCGCTACGTGCAGCATGTGCTGCGGCCGGTGGCACTCCCGAACCTTCAGGGGCTGCCCAATGCTCTGTTTCAGCAGGATAATGCCCGCCCACACACTGCTCGCATCTCCCAACAGGCTCTACGAGGTGTACAGATGCTTCCGTGGCCAGCGTACTCTCCGGATCTCTCACCAATCGAACACGTGTGGGATCTCATTGGACGCCGTTTGCAAACTCTGCCCCAGCCTCGTACGGACGACCAACTGTGGCAAATGGTTGACAGAGAATGGAGAACCATCCCTCAGGACACCATCCGCACTCTTATTGACTCTGTACCTCGACGTGTTTCTGCGTGCATCGCCGCTCGCGGTGGTCCTACATCCTACTGACTCGATGCCGTGCGCATTGTGTAACCTGCATATCGGTTTGAAATAAACATCAATTATTCGTCCGTGCCGGCTCTGTTTTTTCCCCAACTTGCATCCCTTTCGAACCACTCCTTCTTGGTGTTGCATTTGCTCTGTCAGTCAGTGTATTAAGTAAGGGACTTTTCTGGTCGTAATGCAGGATCTTTAAGTCTTGATCAATTGTTGTGTATTTATGATTTTTCTCTCTACAATGTTCGCTCATGGCTGAGTAGCGATTATACTTTAGGGCATTAAGATCAGAGTATCTTACATTGAAACTGCGGCCTGTTTGCCCAATATACGTTGAAAGACATGATTGGCATTTTAATTTGTATATTCCAGAGTTAGAAAATATTTTGCTGTTGACAGTATGAGAATTAAAAAACTTTTTTTATTGGTGTGAACGGTCTTGAAAGCTACTTTTAACTTGTGCTTTTTAAAGATGTTTGAAATAGGATATATATTATTATTATTAAAGGTAAATGTGGTGAACTTCTCTTTATGGGAAGATTGTTTTTCTAAGGTGGTCTTGGGTTTATTTCTAAATTTATTGAGAATTTTATTCACGAAAGCTTTACTGAAACCATTACCTTCGGCTATAGCATAAATAGTGTTGATTTCCTTTCTAAAATTCTTACGGGATAAAGGAACATTAAGAGCTCTGAAAATCATACTATTGTAAGCTGTCTTCTTCTGTGTCCCTGGGTGTAGAGAAGTTTGGTGGATTGTGTTTATTGTGTGAGTGGGCTTCCTGTAAATATTAAAAGAAATGGTTTTATTCTGATTGCGAGTAATAGTTAAATCGGGATAATTAAGGGAATTGTTGTTCTCGGATTCTATCGTAAACTTTATGTGTGGATCCAGGTTATTAAGTAATTCAAGAACGGTGCTGCTGTCAGTAATGTGAGAATCTAGGAAAACAAAAGTATCATCCACATACCGAGTCCAATGTTTGATCCCATTAATTTTACCTATAATGTGAGTGTATTCGAGGAAATCTACGTAAATATCAGCGAGGATTCCCGAGGCCGGTGACCCCATAGGAAGCCCCTTCTGTTGGTATATCATGTTATTAAAAGTAAAGAAGCCATTATTTAATGTAAACTTGTGAATCTGAATAAACTCTTCTATCTCCCCTATAGTCAATTTACTGAATTTGGAAAGATTGTTTTTTTACTATTTCGATGGTTTTATTGACGGGTACATTCGCGTACATATTTACTATGTCAAAGGAGTGAAGGGTGTAATGTTTCGGTAACGTGAGATTTTTTATTCTATTGCAGAATTCCAGGGAATTTTTAACTGACGTGTTACTACTACTGTTACTACTGAAGATGGCCTTGAGATTAGGCTGAAACATGTATAGACTTTGCTTCATCTAACAGATGACTTGACTTGTATTGATAGGAGGATTTTATAAATTTTTTCTTTTGTAAAGTGATAACCGTCAATACGGAATGAGATTCATAACTTGCAATGGTAACGCCATCCAGCCTAGTAAGAAAGCAAACCTATATTGTAATTTGAAGATAAAAGTTGCCAAATTAGGTAAAGATTTATGTTTTTTAAGAAAATGCTTAACTAATGACGTCACACCTAATTTCTTAAAATTTACTAAGAAAAGTCATAGAGACACGGCTAAAACCCGCGCGACTCAACGAAAAACGGAAAAAATTTGGATAAGAGAGGAAATTAAATTCCTTCAAAAGAAAAAGCTCTTCTTAACAATAAATTTTACGACACTCATTTAGAGGTTTCGACCTTATTATGTCCTCTCGAATGGACTTCTTTTCAGGCTCACGTCACCAATAGACTCGATAAGGTTTTATCGAAAAAACAAAGCACTCTTGGCAAGAAGTGGAATAACTTAAATCGAACGTTTTTCACCCGCCGGTAGTGAACCTCAGTCAAGTTGACCTTGATCCTAAGGACCTCAAGATATTAAATAAGGGACCAAAACACAACTGGGACACGTCCTTCAACCACGACGATTTAATCATTACGTTGGCTGAATCTGAATTAGCGGTTAATAGGTTACCTACAGACGTTCAAAATGAGGTTAGATATGAAGTTAAGCGAAAGTTACTTTCATCTTTCGATCAGAAACATACCGGTTCTGGCAAACCCAATAAAGAACAAGTCACCAACATACGCAATCTCAAAAAGAAAATTAAAGATAACGACTTAATAGTAACTAAAGCAGATAAAGGTAATGCTACTGTAGTTATGGAGAAAAGTGACTACGTAAATAAAGCACAATTCTTCTTTACTAACAATAAATTTAACGCAGTAAAAAAAGACCCTACTAATAGAATACAAAGAGAGCTGAAAGCTTTAATTAAGAACTTTTTATTTTTGTTTAATGACGTAGAAAAATCAAAACTGATCATCATGAATCCCAGGTTGCCTACGGCGAAAGCGTTACCGAAGATTCACAAGGCGTGTGTCCCCATAAGGCCCGTTATTAACTTCAGAAGTAGTCCGACGTACAAAATATCCCAATTTATTCACAATTTTCTTAAAACACATTATTCCTTTCAAGCTAACACGTCAGTTAAAAATTCCCTGGAATTCTGCAATAGAATAAAAAATCTCACGTTACCGAAACATTACACCCTTCACTCCTTTGACATAGTAAATATGTACGCGAATGTACCCGTCAATAAAACCATCGAAATAGTAAAAAAACAATCTTTCCAAATTCAGTAAATTGACTATAGGGGAGATAGAAGAGTTTATTCAGATTCTCAAGTTTACATTAAATAATGGCTTCTTTACTTTTAATAACATGATATACCAACAGAAGGGGCTTCCTATGGGGTCACCGGCCTCGGGAATCCTCGCTGATATTTACGTAGATTCCCTCGAATACACTCACATTATAGGTAAAATTAATGGGATCAAACATTGGACTCGGTATGTGGATGATACTTTTGTTATCCTAGATTCTCACATTACTGACAGCAGCACCGTTCTTGAATTACTTAATAACCTGGATCCACACATAAAGTTTACGATAGAATCCGAGAACAACAATTCCCTTAATTATCCCGATTTAACTATTACTCGCAATCAGAATAAAACCATTTCTTTTAATATTTACAGGAAGCCCACTCACACAATAAACACAATCCACCAAACTTCTCTACACCCAGGGACACAGAAGAAGACAGCTTACAATAGTATGATTTTCAGAGCTCTTAATGTTCCTTTATCCCGTAAGAATTTTAGAAAGGAAATCAACACTATTTATGCTATAGCCGAAGGTAATGGTTTCAGTAAAGCTTTCGTGAATAAAATTCTCAATAAATTTAGAAATAAACCCAAGACCACCTTAGAAAAACAATCTTCCCATAAAGAGAAGTTCACCACATTTACCTTTAATAATAATAATATATATCCTATTTCAAACATCTTTAAAAAGCACAAGTTAAAAGTAGCTTTCAAGACCGTTCACACCAATACAAAAATGTTTTTTAATTCTCATACTGTCAACAGCAAAAAATTTTCTAACTCTCGAATATACAAATTAAAATGCCAATCATGTCTTTCAACGTATATTGGGCAAACAGGCCGCAGTTTCAATGTAAGATACTCTGAACATCTTAATGCCCTAAAGTATAATCGCTACTCAGCTATGAGCGAACACTGTAGAGAGAAAAATCATAAATACACAACAATTGATCAACACTTAAAGATCCTGCATTACGAACAGAAAAGTCCCTTACTTAATATACTAGAGAATATATATATAGATATCGACCAATATAACAATCCCGTCTATAACTTAAATGAAATCAACGAAAAGAAAAACATTTTATTGGAAACCTTTCTCCCGCTCATCTGCGCACAGTTCATTAATAAAAAAGAGTTTCACTACCGACATTCTAGAACAAGACCCGCCCTTCCATCAACACCCTCCTTCCGCGAATCACAATGTCCCTCCCTCCCTGCCCCTTCCCCTCCATTAACCCTTCCAACCACATCGACGCAGATACACAGTAAGCCACACACAGGCTTAGTTGTCAATGTGACTTCAGACCGACAAGGTCATCTCCATCCGAGACGACAACTTTTAGTTACAAGTAAGTCATATGAGTTTTCTTTTCGTACATCATTTTAACTTGTTTCTTCATCCATTCATATATTCCTTTTTTCTCATTACAGATGTTATACACGTTTTATTCGCTGTATTGACGGTCTCACTACACTCCTCAGCATAGTGTTTTTATTTAACAGTCAGCAAGATCTATTAGACGAGAGGACTTTGTACCTCAACGTGTTTTTAACTCACCAATCATGATCACTGTCACTTCACATCATTACGATTTTTAATTTGTTTGTATATTATGTAATCATTGTTTTACTACTGAAGATGGCCTTGACATTAGGCTGAAACATGTATAGACTTTGCTTCATCTAACAGATGACTTGACTTGTATTGATAGGAGGATTTTATAAATATTTTCTTTTGTAAAGTGATAACCGTCAATAAGGAATGAGATTCATAACTTCCAATAATATCAGAGATATTCAGGAATTTGTATTTTTGTTGCTAAGTCCATATCAACGCCGAGCCATGAGATAATGGGTAAACAGAATTTAATAAAAATCGGTATGTAGAGTTAGGGAATATGAAACTACAGTACAGGCTATAAATAATTGTATTCACCATGGATGAAATGGTAGTTTAAGGGAAGGTGCCTCAAATATAATTTTTTGTATGTTATTGGTCCTATCGAAAGTACTACATAACAAAAGTTATAGAGAATAGTATTTCGGATTATTTATGTTTTATTTAGTTTTACCGTACCGATTATAATAATAGTAGTATTTCAGAGTTGGAAGGAAACCAAATCTTAAGACCTACAATATCGAAAGCTCATAAAATTGATCAACAATAACATTACACGAACCATTGTTTGTTGTGATATTTTTTGTCTCTTATGCTGCCACTCATCTCTGATAGACGGAGTTACTGCTCCGTACCGATTATAACAGCCTGCCTGAATATTGGCGGGAAGTTGGATAACTTTCTTCTTTAGCATGCCATTCCTCTGGTTCATACATACACTCATACATTCATACACTGGTTTATCATAATATTCCAGCTTTTTGAACCCTACTTTGAGGCGCTGATTGGAATGAGCAGTGTGCAAAATTAACAGAATAAGAGCATAGACTGGCAGCGTAAAAGTGAGAATATATGTGGTTTTTCATTTGATCGCAACATTTCTACTGACGTCATTGTACTGAGCTGTCTTGATTTTAGTTGGGAAAACCAGTCTTTCTGAGAAAAAAGGAAATATAAACAAATTTCAACAAATAATAGATAACATGAATTTTGAATCGAACAGGCAATAAAAATGTCCTGAACATGAAACTTGAAAGAACGGAATATGTTCAAATTAGAACTGAATGTTAACAACGGAGATCAAACGATTCACTAAATTGGCCACAATAATTGCAACACAGACAAGTTAAACTATGCTTCCAGCGGAGATGCCTAATAAAAAGAAATTGCCCTAAGGGAACAAGTTGGAAGCGTGAAAGAGGGAAGTCGGGAGAGGGAGGTTGAATCCTGCATCTACGTTTATTTCAATTTGAATATAAAAGATGCGATGGAGCACAGTTCATTGCTTAGAGTTTGATGAAGTGAAATAAAACATAAGTCCTTGACCACACGTTTGCACACTATGTGTCCCACAAAATTAATTCTTGAACAAATCGATGATTTAGTTCTCACAATTGAAAAGCAGATGTAATATATAATAAAGAAATGGATAAATTTCCAGTTTACGCACACGCATCCTCATCACTCCTCCTTTAAACCGATGTCCTGCCCTGTGTGCAGAAACTATCCACATCACAGCCAAATAATTGTTATCTATATATTTATTTGATTTGATTTACTTCATTGTATCCAAACAATCCTGTGTATATCAAACATGTATAAGACTTCATATCAACAAAATATGCATTATTTATTTATGTTCTTTTGTATCCAACAATCCTGTATATAGTAATACTCGTAATAATTGTATATTTAACTTCATTCCAACTATACA
Source organism: Anabrus simplex (assembly GCF_040414725.1). Classification (NCBI taxonomy): domain Eukaryota; kingdom Metazoa; phylum Arthropoda; class Insecta; order Orthoptera; family Tettigoniidae; genus Anabrus; species Anabrus simplex. The sequence continues at coordinate 995,316,825 of NC_090265.1, read as the reverse complement.
GATGTCATTTATTTATTTATTTTAATTTTCCACATTGTAGCCATCAACCCCATATATAACCTCAGTGCATCCAAATATGTACTTCATTTAATTTCTATGTATTTGTTTTATTTCTCTACCTTATAAACAATTAAATATTAATTTTGTATTAACCCGTAGTAGAAATAACTAACATCTGTACACAGGGTGAACAAAAATGCCACACGTGGAGGTCGGCATGCGGTTCCTCGTCGAAATTCATGACAAAAGTTTATCTTGAAAAACCTAGTCCCACCAATAAGTTTAATAGAAATGCGAGTTAAGAAACGAGGCTCTGGCAATGCTGTAATGGTGTGCAGCATGGCCAAGCAGAGGCCGCATGACCTCGGCGCTCTGCCGGAGCTGTCTCTTTAGCTCACTGAGACGAGGTAATGCCATAAATGCCAGTTGTGCGGACGCGCCGATGTTTGAGTCGCGTTCGCGCCTATTTTTTTCAGTTAATGCATCAAATTGTATCAAATGTACACATCCGCTATGCAATACACTATGTTCTGTCTTACCGTTACAGTTACCTTTATTTAAACATTCAAACATAACATGAACTTCTTACAAACATAAACGACCACTTTGTTTCGTCCATGGCACAAGTAAAGCCAATACGTAGAACATAATAGTGGATACAGTAACATCGTCTCTATCCAATGCAGTACAATACAGTACAGTACGTAGGCTGCACTGGATTGCCCATTATGCTACGTACAATAATTCCATAGTGTACGTGTGAAGTCCAGTCTTATCTTCACAGAGCCGGTACATACACTTACGAGCAACGTTCACTTCACAGCAGATGTTCAAAGTGACCACCTTGCATTTACAAACACTTCGCCACTTGCTGGAACATACTTTGCCGGACCCTACGCAACACACCTGCATCCACCATTCCCGATGCAGCATGCACACGAGCTATTAGGTCTTGTACATCCATGGGTGGAGTACTATAAACATGTTCCTTTAAGTGTCCCCACAAATAAACATCTAGTGGATTAAGGTCCAGGTAATGTGGAGGCCAGAATATTGAACCTCCACGACTAATCCATTTCCCTGGAAACGCTTCATTTAACCAGATACGCACAGTCATTCCAAAATGTGGCGGTGCGCCATCATGCTGAAACCATAACTGTCGCCGAACACCAAGTGGAACATTTTCTAAAGTGTCAGGCAAAGTATTGCCCAGAAACGTATGACAGCAGAGTGCATCAACTTGTCCGGCAATAGGTAAGGGCCTAAAAGCACTCCTCCCACGATTCCAGCCCACAGGTTTATGCCAAATCGTGCCTGAAAGCCACGTTCACGGGTGACATGTGGCTGTTGTGATCGTTGAAAATACCTTCCTGAGTGAAACTACATTCATCACTCCATATCACATTCTTGATAAAATGTTTGTTATCTTCAACTTGTTGCAAAAGCCATTCACAGAACTGTACTCGTTGAATGCAATATTCTGGCCGCTGGTGTTGAGTTAACGTGTAATGATATGCATGCAGTTTTTCGTCGAGCAACACATCAACAACCAGTGTTTGAGATACCTGGAACTGCCTTGCAATATCACGGGTACTTCGTCGAGGTGATTGGTGAATGGCTTCAAGAATGACGTCCTCTGTTTGTGGAGTACGTCTAGTCCTTGGACGACCTCTGTCCACTACTTGTGGACGAAGATTACTGGTTTATAGATGTTGATTGATTCCCATAGAGAATCTGAAATATTTGTTCCGAATGAGTAAATTTATAATACAAATATAAATGGTCCATTATTGGACATTATCAATTTTCCAGCTAACTTATTCCTTGTTGCCAGCGTTTCGCCCCCGTGTGCTAGGCTGGGCTCATCAGTTGGTACCTGGCATGCCTACCAAGACGCTTGCTAGTGCATACCATGAAGGCCACTGCGTAGGCTAATTGTAGTCACCGGCAGTGCCAATGCACTACGAGAGACTTTGTCTCATTACCAAAAATTGATGCCTGTTTGGCCATTAGGATATAGATGTTGATTCCCATAGGGAATCTGAAATATTTGTTCCGAATGAGGAAATTTATAATACCAATATAAATGGTCTGTTATTGGACATTATAAATTTTCCAGCTAACTCATTCCTGGTTGCCAGCGTTTCACCCCCGTGTGCTAGGCTGGGCTCATCAGTTGGTACCTAGCATGCCTACCAAGACGCTGGCTAGCGCATACCGTGGAGGCCACTGCGTAGGCGTGCTAGGGAGGTGCTAGGTACCAACTGATGAGCCCAGCCTGGCACACAGGGGTGAAACGCTGGCAATCAGGAATGAGTTAGCTGGAAAATTTATCATGTCCAATAACGGACAATTTATATTGGTATTATGATTACTGGCTTCCCGCAGCTGTTGCTCAAGGCGACGGAAAACATTCTTATCGCGATGGCGCCTTTGAGGGTACCGTGCTGCATACTCACAAGCAGCAGCAGAAGCTTGGTTATCGGATGCACTCAACACTAAAAGCATATTGACGTATTTGCCATTTGTGTACTCCATCAGGAAGCCACCCTATATGCATTTGACAGGACCAGTTATGGTTGTGCACTGTGTGGTTAGTCGACTCATGCATTCAATTGAATGGATCACACTGCCATGTGTCTGACTGTTGCCATGTGACAACAGGGTGTCATGCTTACAAACGCAGTTACACGACGGAAACTAGGGATCTGATGTCACATACACACAAGAAAAAAACCTGACGTAGATTCGAGCCGTAGCTCCATGGTGCATGTGGGTTTGATAAACCAGCCGTCTACTCAGTGAGCTGCAACAGCAGGTATGGTAGAGCGGGATGATGCACGTTTCTCTATTACATTCCAGTGCACTACAGGATGTGACAGTGTTGCCAGCTTCTCGTTTTCGATTTGTTTTCCAACAGCACCATATCCGATATGGCTATAGAAACTTCTGTCTAGCAATGGGATGAGGATAAATAGATTCAACCTATTCAATACAAAAGAATAAGAAATGTAGTAAATTACATTCCTATTTAATAATAAGTAGAAATGGTACCGGTTTCGACCCTAGTCCAGGTCATCGTCAGCTGATTAAAACATGAAAAACAATGCATAGGAAAAGGAAAAGATTAAGTACACTCCGGATCAGTAGAAGAGGCGATATAAATGAACGGGGGTAGACACTGTAAAATTCAGAAGAAGTAAAATGAAAGTCAGTCAAAAGAAAACAGTGCGCAATTCTCTGAGCGGCAGCATGGCACACGCAGCGCTAGGCAAAGTCCCACATGTTTACGAATAGCGGAGAACGGTTAAATGAGCAAGTTTTTAAACACTGTCAGGCACAAAGTCACATCACAATCGAACACATACGAAGATCCATAATCGTGCAGGAGTTGAAGACGAGTAGATCCATTGAAGCAACTTGCTAGCTCCCGGTTATCAGCGCGACACATTCAATATCAGGCACTGCGGTTTCAAACGCCAAAGTAAAATGGAGAATAGCTTGAAGATCCTGTAATTTTCCTCGGTTGCGGGAAAGTAAGGTAAGTATATAGATAAATATAATACAATTCAATATAATTGGATAAGTAATTGTGCTCCTATAGAATACTTAGAACAGTTTACGTGAAAAAACATTGTGAAGAGAAAAAGAATATAGTAAAAAGCGCAATACCGGAAACAAATGAAAACGTATATGCACAGTGCGCAATTTTTAAAACGTAAAAAATTCAGGTCTTGATTGAAGTAGTCGAAATCGGCGCAAGACAGGAGTTGAGTATGAATGAGAAGAACCGAAATGAAGGTGGAATTGATTTTTTTAAATAAAGAAAAGATAGAACAAATTAATAGAGGAAGAGGAATAATGGAATAATATAAGAATAAAAGAAATTGAAATTAAATGGTGTTGAGGAAGGATAAGATAGGGAGATAGATGAAGGAGGGGTAGTTTAGGGTGGGTTATAGGAGGTAGAAAATGTGGGTAGGAACTTTGTAACGCATGGAAAATAGAATTGGGGTTTTGAAATTTAGAATTTTTGAGAAGAAGAATTAGGAAATCGAAAAGGATATTGGGTGTTTCAGAAATGTCATTTAAATTGAAATTAGGGTTGAAGTATTGATCAAGGTGAATAAAGCAATTTTCAGTAGTGTTTAAGAGGGGGCCTTTGTTTATGATTTTAAGTATTTTCATGTCTTTTTCAATATTGGTGAAACTATGGTTGGAGTCGTGTATGTGTTGCCCTATGGCGGAGAATCTATTGTATTTAATGGCGTTGATATGTTCGGAGTATCTGATATTGAAGTTGCGGCCAGTTTGTCCGATGTAGGAGGAGTTGCAGTTGTTACATTTGAATCTGTACACTCCAGATTTAGAAAAAGCATTAGATTTATTTAGTGATTTAGAATTGTGTAAAATATCTAAATTTCTATTGTTAGTTCTAAAAGAAATTTTTTAAAATATAAAAAATTCAGGTCTTGATTGAAGTAGTCGAAATCGGCGCAAGACAGGAGTTGAGTATGAATGAGAAGAACCATTTGGCAATCTCAAAAAACGCTGGAATATTTTTCCTAGCATTCCTAATAATATCAACTGAGGTCAAACCACTGCTGCATATTACTGTGATCATCAATCAATGGCAGAAATTATAGTTATGCACATCGGTGCCAGACATTTTGTATCCTTTCTCCCCAAACCGCTCCCACGTAAATGTGTTACTATAAGCTTTGTAATTTCCAAACTTTTCTAATAGAGTAGCGTCAATGTTTCATGTCAGACCACCACTGCTGGACACTGTTAAAATCCCCTGTGGTTTTACGCATTGGTGCCGACTACTTGTATCTTTTACCTTAGACTGCCCCCATGTAAATATGTTAATATAATCCTTTTTAACTCCATATTATTAATGAACATTGTTTTTCTCACTGAAATTTAGTAATATTTTCCTAACATTTCTGATAGTGCAACGTCAATATTTCTTACAGACCACCGCTGGTAGACACTGTTAAATACCCTGTGGTCTTACGTATTGGTGCCAGTCACTTATCCTTTCCTTAGACTGCCCCCGTGTAAATATGTTAAGTTAACCTTTGTAAGACATACCCTAACATTTTGATGCTGTTATTCTTCACAACTGGTAATTTACAGCCAACTGTAATATGTCAATATTATTTCTTAGTAATTACAGTGTAAATACAAATCAGATACCTGATTCATGCCTTGAGGTAGTACTGTGACTAATGATGCTTTCAATGAAAGGCGAAACATCTCTCATATGGAAATAAAGATAAATTCCTAATTGTTTAAAATTTTAATGTATTGAATAGGTGATATTATAAACTAATTAGCATCCTGCATACCACTTAGTCGAGCAGCTCGTCTTCTTTCTCCCAATTCTTCCCAGCAAAAACTTGGCAATATTTTTGTAAAGCAACTCTTTTGTCACCTACTTGGGCAGTGTAGTTTCCAAAGATGGAGGAGCAGTACAGGATGTTTCTCAAAGTATACAAAAAACGAACGGTGCCTTTGTTCGGCTCTATCCGGTATGGAAGAACAACAAAATATCTATCAGGACCAAACTTCGCATTTTCCGAAGTAATGCCAAGGCTGTTCTACTGTATGGGTCCGAGACCCGGAAGGTGACTAAAGTGATTACCTCCAAGTTGCAGACCTTTGTCAACCGCTGTTTAAGGAAGATTTTAAACATCTACTGGCCGGAAGTAATCTCCAATCATGAACTATGGAGAAGGACGGGTGAAACCGAGATGGCCATACAGATAAAGCGGCGGAAATGGAAATGGATAGGGCATACGTTGAGGAAAGGGAATGAAGCCATCGAGAGAGAGGCACTGGATTGGAACCCGCAGGGTAAAAGGAGGAGAGGAAGGCCCAAACAAACGTGGCGAAGATCTGTACACATGGAGGCAATGGAAGAAGGCAAGACCTGGAGAGAAGTGAAGAGGTTGGCTGACAACAGGATCAGATGGAGATGCTTTGTTGATGCCCTATGTTCCACAAGGAACAACAGGAATTAAGTCAAGTAAGTCACTCTTTTGTCGGAAATCACCCAGAACAAATAGAGCTGCTTTTCTTTGGATTTTTTTTCAGTTTTTGAGTCAAGTAATCCTGGTGAGGGTCCCATACACTAGAACCATACTCTAGTTGGGGTCTTACCAGAGACTTATATGCCTTCTCCTTTACATCCTTACTACAACCCCTAAACACCCTCATAACCATGTGCAGAGATCTGTAACATTTATTTACAATCCCATTTATGTGATTACCCCAATGAAGATATTTACTTATATTAATACCTAGATACTTACAATGATCCTCAAAAGGAACTTTCACCCCATCAATGTAGTAATTAAAACTTGTTGTTAACCATATTACTCTCGCACGCTGTCGGAAAGAACCCTTGATGGCTATCTTTTTTGACTTACGTGGGGCTTATGACAACGTTGACCTCCACATGTTACTTCAAAAATTCCGCCTTTACAACCTCCCGCCCCTATTTGTTACTCTTCTTTTGAACATGTTTTCGAACAGAACACTTCAATTAAAATTTTTTCCTTATATCAAGGCACGAATGACGTCTACAGGGCTGCCTCAAGGGGATATTCTCAATCCTATTTTATTTACCATATATTCGCTGTCCCTTGAGAAAATTATAATACGCAGGGCTTGTATGTTACAATTTGCCGATGACCTCGCTATATACAGCATCTTAGCATGGGCGCCCATGGCCGGGAACAAGGTGAGGACTCCCCCCCCCCCACTAGCTTTCAGGGAAAGGAAAAAGTCTAATATAGTCAGATGCTTTTCTTTCAAGAAAATGATTTAAAAATCGGTATTATGTAGAAGTGGTAGGGGATACAGTGTGTGGTATTCTACTGTGGAATACAAGTCACCATTCATCTTCCAAAATATTAAAAATACTACATGACTCCAGGTCTATCCCCCCACCCACCTACAAACTATCCTATGGGCGCCCTTGTATCTTAGTCTCCCGTCTATGGAAGCAATCTACGCTTCCTTACACACGACTCTCCTGGATTTGGCTACTTGGCTTCAAGATCATCAATTAGAAGTGGCCTACAAAAAATGTAAAGCGGTAATTTTCTCTTGGTCCCCGCGTACTGATCACGTGCCTGTCCTCTTTCAAGGTTTTTCGATCTCGATTGTCCTGTCAACTAAAAACTTAGGCATTTACCTCGAGAGGAAGTCATAATGGCACTCTCACGTTCAGTATCTTGTAGGGCGATCTCTGACGAAAAACATTATTTTTTTGCCTTAAGGCAGGGGTCTTGTATCAAAACATCATTCATTCAACTTTTGATTATGGCTCAGGTTTCATTGTTACGGCAGCTCATACGAAGCTTGCTAGATTGGACTCGATTCAGGCACAATTTATTAAACTCTGTATCAGGGCTCTGCCATCTTCCAACAATAACGTGACCTTGGTTGAGGCTGCGGAATTCCCATTATATTTGAGGAGAAAATTGCTTGCCTCCAAATATATTCTCAGGACTCTCTCAATTACCTAACACCCCCTCCTTCCCTAATTATCCTTACTCGTACGATACTATCAGGAACGAGGTACTCCCCTACGTCACTACCCAGCTCTTGCCTGGGCATATAATTCCCTTTTTACCCTTCGACATTCTATCATACGTACCCCGTCTACATCGAATTATCTTCTTACCTTTGAAGCAAACTATTACATCCCTCACATTATTCTGCCCTCATTCGGTGGTTCTCCACCCTTAGGTCAATTATTTGGAAACAGTTCTAAGAAATACGTACGAATACCAATGTCCCAGGATGCTCATTACCTTTCTCCAATCTTATATACTGATGGGTCCAAACATAATAACCCTCCAGGTGTAGGGGCAGCAGTTCTTTCCCAAGATCTCCACATTTCAAAACAATATACACTCCCGTCGGAGACATCTGTTTTTCCGGCGGAGGCTTTTGCGATCCGCGACACCTTACTATGCATGAAGTATTTGCAACTTGACATTGCCTATATTGCTTCTGATTCCCTGAGTGTCCTCCAAGCTTTAAACAATCCAAGTTACTGGAAAAATTGGTACATTCAAAATCTTCGAAAAAATTTGTTTCAATATACATCAATTAGGAATAATGGTTACACTACTTTGGATTCCTGGTCATTCTAATATTAAAGGAAATGAACAGGCTGATGCCTTGGTTAATGTGGCGGCTCAAGGACAGGCCGCAGCATACCATTTGGCATTACCTTTTACTGATTTTTGGAGCAGTTGTAGAGATAAGATCAGACAATTATGCCAGGATGATTGGAGTCACCCCTCGCATAGAACGGGTCGATGTTTATGCTCCTTCCCATTATACCTGCATCTCCGTCGTTTAAACAACATTCTTATTCTAGACGTCATATCACTAATATTATTCGCTTGATGCTTGCTTGTTTTTTAAAGGGGCCTAACTTCAAAGGTCATCGGCCCATTTTTTTTCGCTTGTGTCTCAATCATATGTACACGCCTGATCAGTTGTATCGTATGAAATTGTTTGAGTCTAACCTCTGTAAATGTCAGACTTCGGTTGGTACAATTAACCATATTTTGTTTCAATGTCCGATGCTCGGATTTAGTACAATAAAATGGTTGCAGCTGCCTTTCAGGCAACAATTCGTGTTACCCACTCAACTATCATGTTGGATAATAAATCCCATGCCCACTACAGTGGTAGCCCTAGCTAATTTCCTTTCCGAAACCAACACTTTCCTTTAATCATTTCCCCTTGTATCTCCCTTTTATGTTGATCCGGTCATGTTCGTGTGGTAGCAAGTCGCCGAGAAAGATCGTTCTGGCGTGAAGATTTGCACCTTGTGGCCTTGTGCTCTTCCTGTGTGTTGTACATTCGTAGTAGAATTATTATCCTTTATTTTCCACTTTATCACTTGTGTTTTGCCGCTCGCGACGGAAATTCCAAACTTCAGATCGCTGTTCCATTGCCTGATTTTATCCTCTTCTAAAAAATACAGCCTATCGTCAGTGGCAAGAAGATTGGAATCATTCTGCTTTCTATAATGGACGATTCTACTACAATATCCTGCCTGTTATTCCAACTCACACACAGACGGATCACGTCGGAGGTCTTTTGTCGCCATCTCAATCTCAGTGGACACGACTTTCTGCTACCATATCTCCACTTTTTGATCGGCCGGGGTGACGTCACTTCTCTAACTCCGCATCTCACCGAGCTAATAAAGCGTATCGGCTGACACCAAGCTGGAAGTCAGCCTCCCCCCCCCCCATCATGTATAGCTGCATCATAGTCGATGTTAATCCTGCCTACTCTGACCATGATATCCTCAGTGAACTCCACGCAGAGGGTGTCCCAGCACACAGAGTGTCGAGGATAACGAACGGCTCTGATCCAACACCTCTGATCAGTCTACAGCTCCCCACCGAAGACGACGCCCTGAACATTGTCAGCAACGGCGCGTATTTATACAGACACCAACACACAGTGGAACCTAGTCCGTGGTATACATCATCATCGCCACCTGATGACACGTCTGCCACACCCGGTGCAGCCGCACCATCAATGTGGACTCTACAGCAACAGTCTTCGTCCTCTTTCTGCACTACCACCACGATATCTACCACTAAACTTTCCCGCATTCCTATCACTACTGTAGTAACATTACATCCTTCACCAATTATGACCGCATCTCTCCCTCGACTTCCAACCCCAGCACAACCTAGTCCTCGGTACATATCACCCCCACAACCTGACGCAGCATCTGCCACGCTTGCAGCACCCGACCTGCCACCGCCATCTTCTCGAGCCAAAGCCGAAGCATCTGCCACACCCTCTGCAGCAGCCGCATCATCGCCCCCAACGACGTCTTCTTACGCCCTGTACATCTGTGTCATCCGCGGCGTTGACCCTTCAATCTACGACCAAGAAGTACTCCGGGAACTCCATAAAGATGGCCTCCCAGCCCGTCAAGCCTTCAGAATCCAGAACAGCAATGGTCCAAGATATCTCGTCCGCCTACATCTCCCCACCGCAGAGGATATACAGCGCCTCATCGAACACGGAGCATCTATATACGGCCATCTCCACAAAGTAGAGCTCTCTCATTCCCCATCCCAATATTCTACTAGACATCGCCCCAACAACACACGTCCCCACCCCCGGCAGGCCCCAGTCCCTCCTCTATTTCCACCTCGTCAACCCGTCAGTCCACCCCTTCCTCCAACCAGCTTCTTCCAACCACCTCTGCCACTCAGTCTCCTCCAACTCCTCAGCACCTCACTGTAGGCCTATAATATCTCCGCAACCTTACACCTCCTAACCCTTCATCTCCACCCTAGTAATCTCCTATACATTCTCACTTCTTACACACATCCCTGGTATTCAAATCATCTCTGTACACACCTCCTCATTCATTACTTCAAATTGCTCTCCTCCTGACACTATTACTCCTTCCCAAACAAGCCGAAACTCATGGCCAGGATGAAGGCGTAACCTTCAAGGTTATTTGGGAGGAGAGATGGGCCCAGTTTTTCGGCCTGATGCCCTTTCCATAATTAGAATTAGAGGATCACCCCGCAATCATTGAATGATGGCTACGGCTGATTCTAACATTATTAAATATTTGTATTCTCTAATAACCCTTTGTATATAAATACCGAAGTCTATTCAACCCTAATATGTTCAGCAATTATTCCTAAAGTACCAAATTTAGATTATTTTTGGCTTTAATGACTTGAATAATTTATCCTTTTTTAACAACTCCTTTCAGGGAGGGGAATGAAAACTTAGGAAAAAAGAAACTCACTCCTGGTATACGAAGGGTAATTATTCTCGCCGACATATTACTAACATTATTCGCCTTCGTTTCAATCATGCACTAACTCCTAAGTATAAACATAGATTTCACTCCATCACCCATTCCTCCTGCATGTGGATGCGAATAATCTATTATTTCAATGCCCGGTGTATGACTCTCCTTGCCTGATTTTTGTCTTGTCGTGTCTTGCGGATATTTATTTGGGATTCAATAAATTCTTTCCCAGTCACGAGACCATTAATATATTACACTTATATCACAAAAGCACACGATTACATCACTAATGCCCGATTTTAGCATGATCACACGTAGATAGATGCACTTAAAGAAGCAATATTATATCGGGTATAAGTAGGTTCATGGAAGTATTACATTCGGTACTGAGCAGAGACACAAATAACTTAGTAAGCTGGAATAGGAGTAACGTGTTATGCAACCCGACAAAGATAAAAACAGGAATGATAATAAAACCCCATAAATATAACCAAATGTGCACAAGAAGCAAAATACTTACCATCGAGCAGGAGCAGTATTAACAAAACCAGCGTGGAGGGCACAGAACATTAGGGAAAGGACAGGATCGAGCTAACTACTTGAGGGGTTGCCAGGTCAAGATTGCTAAATGAAAGCAAGATTAATGTTTAAATAACTTGAACTTTACTTAAAATTAGGAAAAATTTAAACAGAATTTAGGAATGAAAACTGCAGAGCAAAAAAATAAATCTGTAAATAATGTCTTTAAATTATAGATAAAAATCAATTTTTAAAGCAAAATATACTATGAGTGCGCACTCGGATAACAACGTAAAATAATTTTTATGTAGTAATAAATAAGTAAATAGAAGAAAGATAAAAATTGTAATAATTCAACTCATTAAATTAGGAGACAAATGTCTATTTTTAGGATAAATAAAATCGTGAAAACACACTCAGATTACAAGCTACAGTTTGTCTTAGAATAAATGAATGACAAATGTTAAAACGGATCCGTGCATTAAATATTAATTACATAACTGGCCAGCTTTTCTTGGTGAGTGAGTATACTACAATTAATCACAATAAACTGGAATTTGCTTCCGGGGTCAGTACACAAGGATTTCAATCACCCCGAAACACGGAAACACACTCAATATTTAAGGCAATGATAGCAGACGCAAAAAAATTCCACACGTAAATAATTGAAAGGACACAAGAGAAAATCGCACGAACCCGAATAAAAATATGTCTCAAATAAACTACAAATTACGAAGGGAAACACTTAAAATTTCACAGACAACAAAACAATGGTACACACGAAGCATACAGCTTTCCAAAAACCGAAGCCAACATCAGACCAAAGAGACAATAGGCAAAGCCCACACAAAATTAGCGTACCGGAGATAAGATAAAAACATGGCACGCAATAATGAAAGAAGAAGGAAAGGAAAACGGACGCGAATAATCTGAGGAGGGCAAAAGTATCCTCAAGAAATAGGGAACAAATTCCAGTTTATTATAACCAGAATATTACAATAATTATGTATAGTCTTTTAAATTTAACATTTCTTCCAACCAAAATATTAATAAAGGATTTAAATGCCGGTTACACAATTTTAATTTTAGGAGGCCTTGGAAAACGGTAATGGCCGAATAAGACCAGAAACAAACCATCCCATTAAGTAATTAAACAATGAGCCATTACGAAAATAATACTAGTACATAACGTCTTTCAAAACGTTGTCAACAGTCCATCGGATGCCACAAATATGAACCAAGAAATGTAAAAGGTAATCCACCAACAAAATTAATAATAATAATAACTTTAAGAAACAGAAAAGGCAGCACAACGATAATCTCAGTTAAATTAAAGTAATGGAATAATAGGTCTCTCACCCGTGCATATACCATGTTCCAGAATTACTCCATAAGAATAATTTGGATTTAGAACATTACCAAAATCACGTTAAGTTACATTTTAATATTTAGCAGATACAATTTATATCATTAAAATGTCCGATGAAGAAGAAAGTCCAGCTTAATTTAATGAATAAACGATGGTCGCCAGGTCCATAAACTATAGGCCTAATTATAATTACAGTAGCGGAGTAGAGACGAAGTAATATTAACAGCGTTGCCAAAACATTTCTTCTAATATAATAGTTGTCGCAGATAGCTTGATACACACGTTCTTCTGCAAATAATCCGGCAGCAGAACAGTTTCGAAAGAATTAAGTAGATACTTGTACTTACATTTTTGGGTGTCCAATTTAACATACTGTAATCCAATAGCTTACGTTCTAGACCATTTTGTAATGAAGAAACCTCCTTCAGATAGTTCGGTCACACTAATATTTAAAAAAAACTGTAAATATGAAACACACAACATTATTGCCCTACAATTAAGGCAATGCCTTAATTAACGAGGCTATTAGCCTTGTTTATCAAACTCCACTCCAACAACTTTCAATCGCATTTTGTACACAGCTTCTCCAAACGCGTCCATCTTGGCGATCTGCCGGGAACAGACTGGCGTTCAGTCCAGTCAAGCCGCGGGTCGCTCAGTTGAACATCGACACTGCGCACACTCAAGTCAAAGTTTGCTTGTTGAGCCAATCAGAATTTCGAAGCAACCGACGTAACAATGGTAAGAAGATACATTTTAAATCGCCACAGTTTCAGGCACATTATTTAACGGCAATGCAAACAATGGCCGAGAATTGCAGATAAAAGTCCCCACACACAAATATACAAGTCCAACAATGAGGGTATCGTAAATTATTGTCTCAGTTCTCCCCTCCGAAAGCCAAAACACGGGGAGGCGAAAGGTCAAGACGTTTGGATACAATATTACATGGTACAATTTCAATGTCCAAAATAAATCTTCACACGCTGATACAGAGATGATAGTCCAACATATTAAGTACAGTAACATGGAAAGGTCTTACTTGGTTGAGGGATAGCAGAACTTCACCAAATACCAGTAGATAAACACGTTGAGTGTGACCGAAGAGATACAACGGGGCCAGCGTCACATCACACACCACACAAGTTGACAGTACACAACATAGTTTAATCACACCAGCACATAGCGTAGTAAGCAACCATAGATATTTCATACACTAGTTCTCCGTTCAGCAGATGCATGGGTGTAACGCCGCGCGATTAAAACTGAAACACCACACACACGAGCAAAAGCGAGGGACCAAGTGCATATTTACAGACCACACTGAACCAAAATGGTTCAACCACACATGTTAGAGCAGACAAAATTTTTCCAACTAGGTTTCCAGGACACCTTGTAATATTTCATTATGCTTCGAGGAGTTACACAAGTTCCACATGTCCAAATTTACCAGCGATAATAGCTCCAATTTTGCACCCGAGTTAAACATATAAGTAACCCCGTTAACATCATTACACCAGACCATTAGTTTGTATTGGCATTAGAGAAATCACCAAATAATTTTATCATTTTACATTCTTTTGTTGTCTAGTAAGCAAAGATACACCAGTTTTTGAATTACCAATTTATGAGTTATAGTATTACCCATCCAACCTTTGAATAAGATTTACATATTAAGAAAAGGAGAAAATAACTGAAATATCCCAAGACTTCAACATACTATTATCAAGACCAATCACAAGAGATCAGAAAAATAATTTTGAATATTCAAGGTGGCTCATGGAATCCAGTGGCAAGTTACAGTGGTTTTAGTCCCAGCAAGTCAAGTAAAATTCAATAGACTCAGCAAATTGATAGGTCGAAGACCATTATAGTTTTCACATTCATTTAAATGAAATACTAGCATTCTTCCACACATTACATAATTCCACAAGACAGCACAGATACCAGAAAGATCCTTACGACCAAGAACAGGAAAGATAAATGACCAGGGGGTACAGGGAGGTAACCAAGCAAAAACATATTACTAGATGGAGGCAGCAGAGCACATACAGACAAACCATGTACAGAAAACTGGTAGCCCAGAACACGAAGATTAGGAAAACAGGAAACGACGAGGCAGAAAATTTTACAATAAACACAACCATCCGCAACCGGAACGTAGCAATCACATGGATAATCGATCCAGAATAAGAAGCAACGATGGCAATAACTGGAGACTTCGCATGCATAATAACAGATGGAGGGGAGATCTCAAGGTGTGTCCGCAAGAGATTACCATGCAACCATTACCAAGGTCAACAACCACATGACAGCCAACAATTACAGTTAGAACGATAGGGAACAACTGACAAGACATGGAAATTACATTACATGAAACAGAACCAGCAAAACGCAGCATAACAAGGGCCAAAATTCAGGGAAAGTTACCTCTCCATATAAATAATCTTTGAATATACTGAGCACAGGTGTATTATCACAACCATCAAGTGTTCAGAAGAACCTCTGGATAACCCAGGACTAATAATATGGTGGCAAAATAACAGTCCACCCTGTGTGATTAGGCCAATCACCACAGACACCCTACCAGCCAGTCGGAATACACGGGATATAATAAAATATAAACGATGAAGAAGTGATAGGTTACACGATGACAAAGCGCATAAGTTGATGGAGAAGAACCTTCAGTCAATCAGTTGGGTCCCATACCCCAACGACGGACAAGGAATTTTAGCGACAGTTCCGGATTTACCCCAAATGATCCCATACTCACTGGAATAGAACCCAGAACAGTCAGATGACAACCAGGCAACAATATAGTGTTGCAAAAACATGCAGGGTAGAGCCAGAAGCGACAGAGTTACAAGAGGTTATCTTACTAAACCAGATGAGGAACTACGGAAGGCACGAGCAAAGGAATACCTTATGTAAATAAGATAAAACGGAAGACGTTACACAGTGACAAGCACCAGGTACAAGGAAAACTTCTTGTACACAAATTTTTCACAATAACAGCAGATCACATACAGCATCTGATCCACGGATACAAATCAAAAGCGACATAAGCTCTCATACCACTAGACATCAAATGAAGACATGATCAGGACAGTGTACATTCACAAAATGACAAGATTTACCAATTACACTCCCATAACCCACAGAAAATGAACAGGAAGGAAGATTTACTACAGAAGGTTAATTTCAGAACAGATTCCACCATAATTAGATAAGGAACGCCACCAGTAACAACACAACAATTGCGAAACTCACAACCAAAATCCCAACATGAAGACACAGTAAAAACGAAGGATCGTTTAAGCGATAAGCCAGCTGTACTCCACACCAGAACTCAGAAATGAACCCACACAACCGCCATGAAGTACCAGTAACAACACACAGGTAAAACGACAACAGACAAGGGCAACTAAGAATCGACACATGCAGCAACCAACCAGAACTAGCAATGAAAAATCAGGAAGAATGAAAATTCACTCAAGCACATGCCCAAAACCGATATCATTAACCAGCACCAGAAGATCACACACATGCGTGACACTAGTCACACATAATGAGCAGCAGAGAATGAAACCCAGAGCAAGAATTTAGTACACAGACACCTGACAGAAAATATGCAAGGGGAAGAAGCTAATACACAATGACTACAATTAACCAGGTCAAATAAACCACAGATTCACAAAGAAATTAAGACCACACCTCATTACAACAAGACCACACGAGTGAAGTACATGCACACAGCAGGAGAAGGCGAATAACAGGTGATGAGTAGTACCGAAAGGACGAAGACATGAATAACATCAGGTACTGAAATTAATCACTCCACAACAGAACTGACAGAGCTACCTGACATGGACACATCAAATTAAAAAGATAATACCCTCTCAGATGAACCATACAGACGTAGCCTATCACCGTTCAATCAGGAAAAGCTTTTCAGAGTATATGACAATAGGAAGACTGCCCAAGGTTACACAAATAGCATTAAACACAACAAATTCAAGTGAGATTCCCATCAATACACCATAATCACATGACATAATTATCCAAGAGTTCAATACAGACCTACAACAACACCATATCAAGAACGGGAACATGCACAAGACCACACAAGGTAAAATAGGAAGAAATCCCACAGCACATGACCCAGATATGAACCAATATAGGCCTACATAAGCAAGAATCACCAACACATGAGAACTCACCACATTAAATAAACTCAGAATAATAACACATGACACATAGTAACCTGGACAAGGCAGAACGGTAAAAATAAAAGTGGAAGGAGAGAGTCACCATGGGTCAAGATTGTAAATCAATTTCACATGTTCAGGCCAAACAGCAAGGTGGGTGCACAGTCACTGGAAGAGAAAATTTTATTACAATACAATTTCATATCACACACTCTGGACCATGGATGAAACTGGAATAAAAACATCACTTAGAATTTAAATCAGGGTCACAACAGCAGTTCCAAAACCCAACACAAATTAATCCAAGTAAATCCCACCAAGGACAGGCACAGCAATTCCAGCAAGACCTATAGTATACCAAGAGGCTACAGATAACAACGTTAAAGAAAATCACATCATTAAGGTAAAATGTGGAAGAAACTTTCAATTATTTAAATCAGAAAGCAGATTAAGTAAATATTTCAAATTAATTATTAATAAAAGTGAGAATGGTCTTCAACTTACCCCTACATGGCAGGTATAGTATGAGCAGACCCCAAAATACAACAGGATTCCATGACCACAGAACATGGTAAATGAAACAAGCAGCAAGAGCACAAATACAGAGCCACGCCATACTCCAAGGCCAAGAGGGCAGCGACAAGCAAGTCTCGATCAGACATGAAACATACATAGGAAGGAATTATTTTGGTCCATTTCAGTTTTACAATTTTTAAGTTTAAAAGGTTGATCACCTTTTAGCAGCCAGCAACACTGACCTGGGCAACTTATCAAGTTGTTAGAACAACAACAACAACAACCACAGCGAATTGCTACCACAACACTACTGCAACCCGACAAAGATAAAAACAGGAATGATAATAAAACCCCATAAATATAACCAAATGTGCACAAGAAGCAAAATACTTACCATCGAGCAGGAGCAGTATTAACAAAACCAGCGTGGAGGGCACAGAACATTAGGGAAAGGACAGGATCGAGCTAACTACTTGAGGGGTTGCCAGGTCAAGATTGCTAAATGAAAGCAAGATTAATGTTTAAATAACTTGAACTTTACTTAAAATTAGGAAAAATTTAAACAGAATTTAGGAATGAAAACTGCAGAACAAAAAAATAAATCTGTAAATAATGTCTTTAAATTATAGATAAAAATCAATTTTTAAAGCAAAATATACTATGAGTGCGCACTCGGATAACAACGTAAAATAATTTTTATGTAGTAATAAATAAGTAAATAGAAGAAAGATAAAAATTGTAATAATTCAACTCATTAAATTAGGAGACAAATGTCTATTTTTAGGATAAATAAAATCGTGAAAACACACTCAGATTACAAGCTACAGTTTGTCTTAGAATAAATGAATGACAAATGTTAAAACGGATCCGTGCATTAAATATTAATTACATAACTGGCCAGCTTTTCTTGGTGAGTAAGTATACTACAATTAATCACAATAAACTGGAATTTGCTTCCGGGGTCAGTACACAAGGATTTCAATCACCCCGAAACACGGAAACACACTCAATATTTAAGGCAATGATAGCAGACGCAAAAAAATTCCACACGTAAATAATTGAAAGGACACAAGAGAAAATCGCACGAACCCGAATAAAAATATGTCTCAAATAAACTACAAATTACGAAGGGAAACACTTAAAATTTCACAGACAACAAAACAATGGTACACACGAAGCATACAGCTTTCCAAAAACCGAAGCCAACATCAGACCAAAGAGACAATAGGCAAAGCCCACACAAAATTAGCGTACCGGAGATAAGATAAAAACATGGCACGCAATAATGAAAGAAGAAGGAAAGGAAAACGGACGCGAATAATCTGAGGAGGGCAAAAGTATCCTCAAGAAATAGGGAACAAATTCCAGTTTATTATAACCAGAATATTACAATAATTATGTATAGTCTTTTAAATTTAACATTTCTTCCAACCAAAATATTAATAAAGGATTTAAATGCCGGTTACACAATTTTAATTTTAGGAGGCCTTGGAAAACGGTAATGGCCGAATAAGACCAGAAACAAACCATCCCATTAAGTAATTAAACAATGAGCCATTACGAAAATAATACTAGTACATAACGTCTTTCAAAACGTTGTCAACAGTCCATCGGATGCCACAAATATGAACCAAGAAATGTAAAAGGTAATCCACCAACAAAATTAATAATAATAACTTTAAGAAACAGAAAAGGCAGCACAACGATAATCTCAGTTAAATTAAAGTAATGGAATAATAGGTCTCTCACCCGTGCATATACCATGTTCCAGAATTACTCCATAAGAATAATTTGGATTTAGAACATTACCAAAATCACGTTAAGTTACATTTTAATATTTAGCAGATACAATTTATATCATTAAAATGTCCGATGAAGAAGAAAGCCCAGCTTAATTTAATGAATAAACGATGGTCGCCAGGTCCATAAACTATAGGCCTAATTTCAATTACAGTAGCGGAGTAGAGACGAAGTAATATTAACAGCGTTGCCAAAACATTTCTTCTAATATAATAGTTGTCGCAGATAGCTTGATACACACGTTCTTCTCCAAATAATCCGGCAGCAGAACAGTTTCGAAACAATTAAGTAGATACTTGTACTTACATTTTTGGGTGTCCAATTTAACATACTGTAATCCAATAGCTTACGTTCTAGACCATTTTGTAATGAAGAAACCTCCTTCAGATAGTTCGGTCACACTAATATTAAAAAAACTGTAAATATGAAACACACAACATTATTGCCCTACAATTAAGGCAATGCCTTAATTAACGAGGCTATTAGCCTGGTTTATCAAACTCCACTCCAACAACTTTCAATCGCATTTTGTACACAGCTTCTCCAAACGCGTCCATCTTGGCGATCTGCCGGGAACAGACTGGCGTTCAGTCCAGTCAAGCCGCGGGTCGCTCAGTTGAACATCGACACTGCGCACACTCAAGTCAAAGTTTGCTTATTGAGCCAATCAGAATTTCGGAGCAACCGACGTAACAATGGTAAGAAGATACATTTTAAATCGCCACAGTTTCAGGCACATAATTTAACGGCAATGCAAACAATGGCCGAGAATTGCAGATAAAAGTCCCCACACACAAATATACAAGTCCAACAATGAGGGTATCGTAAATTATTGTCTCATGTTACACTGTACAAGATCGGAAAGTAATAAAAACTTTGATACAGTATCCACTCACCAGGAACATATAGAAGTGCCACCTCACAAACATGTCGGAACAAAACAACTGAAAAACTAGATCATAATTACTATTTGATGTGAGTGTTATCAAGGTATTCGTTTAAAATAGTAATGATCGTAGGCGAAGGTTGGTGCAACAAAACTGAAAGTCGTGTAGGGAAAGGTACTTGAACTTTAAGTAATTTCTGCATTAAAATGGCCTGGTGATGTGCATATTGGGGGCAATGAAAAAAACAAGTGGTCACTATCGTCCTGAGATTCTCCGCAGGAACAAGTTGGGTCGTTCGTAATGTGAAATCGAGTTAAATATACTGGGGTTAAGGCATGATTAAAACGTAGTCGGATGATATTGGTAATGTGACGTCGTGTATACGTACCATTTGCAAACCACGGCAGTGTGGGAATACTCGGTTGAATTTGATAGTAATGTTGGCCTTTCGTACGAGCAGATAATCGCCATTGTGTGCACCATGTGTGTTGAGCTGCAGTTTTGATATGTGGAAAGAAGTCGGGAATTGGAATTTTGATTTGTAATATATTCGCGGTATCTGCACTGGCGTCTTTCGCTGCTATATCGGCCATATCGTTACCTACGTGCCGATTATGCCCTTTAATCCATATTAGCGTTATAACAAAACCGGATGTTTCAAGTCGAAATAGAAGAGACTTAACTTCGTAGACATATGTATTTGTATGAGGGGCGAGTGATTGCAGAGCTTGTAAAACACTTTGAGAATCGCTGAATATATTTATTTTTTTGGATTGCAACTGTTGAACATATACGAGGGCTTGGTATATGGCATATAATTCTGCTATAAAGATAGTTAAATTATTAGGTAACGGATATTTAAAGCTAATGTGTAGTTGTGGATCGTAAAATGCTGCTCCGACTCCAGTATTTGATTTTGACCCATCGGTAAATAGGTGGTAATCTGATGAGGTTATGGGACTTTTAAATTTCTTATGAGCGTATAATGTGGGATAAGGTGCAGACATTGATTGGTTTGATGCATCAGAAGGGGCAATGATAATAGAAGGACGGAATGTTTGAATATCATAGTGGTATGAACACGTATCAACGCGTGGTGTACGAAGTATAGTCTCAGTAAGATGGTGGATTTCAGCATAAGCCATATATATGGCGGGATACCGATGATTGGGAGGAGGACGCTGTTGATAATATTCATATAATAATTGTAATTTAGGGACAATAAGGGAGTTCGTTCTACTAATATGTTTAAGTAGGAATTTTTTGGAAAGTTTTATCCTGCGAATATACAGTGGTTCTTCCGTAGTTTCTACTAATAAAGCGTTAGTTGGTGTTGTGCGGAGGGCACCCACACTGATACGTAGTGCTGAAAATTGGAGACGATCCAAAGCTAATAAACTATGTTTAGAGGTTAAATCAATAACGTGGGCGCTATAATCAAGTATGGACCGAATGGTTGCATGATATAGCTGTAGTGCTGACAGGGGGTCAGCACCCCATGCACGTTTCGTTTCCGTTCGTAAGATGGTGATATAACGATCAGATTTCCTAATAAGATGCCGTATATGAGTTTGCCATGTGAGTTTTTGATCGATATATATTCCTAAATATAAGTGTTGTGAAACCAAGGGAATGCTATAAGTGTCAAAGTTAATAGGGCTTTTATCAAAGGTTCGTTTATGTGTAAAGATCATCGCTGCACATTTAGGTATAGAAAGTGAAAGTCCATGGGCCGTTAGCCACTGAAAGACTAAACTTAAAACCCGAGATATTGTGGCTCTACAAAGGCCAATGTGGGAGTCAGAACAATAAATAACATAATCATCCGCGTAAGCTAGAATTCGAGCGTGTGGAATCACAAGAGATTCGAGCTCTTTCATGTGAAAGGCAAACAAAATTCCACTGAGTATCGAACCCTGTGGTAAACCTTGTGATGTGTAACGGCTATCAATTGTGTGTTGGGGAGATTTAATAGTTAACCGGCGGTTAGTAAATAGTTGATTTAAAATAGAAAGGAATTGAATGGGGAATCCAGCACTAAATAATTTCTCCCAGAGGATATGCAATAACACAGCATCATAGGCACCTTTAATATCCAAAAAACTGCCACGATAGATTGTTTCCGCCATTTTGCTAATAAGATGTCGAGTAAGAAAATAATGATAGGGTCTTGTGTACTATTACCACGTCGAAAGGCGAACTGATAATTGGGTAATAGCGAGTGATATTCCAATACCCACGCCATTCGTTTCATAAGGATTTTACAAAAGATTTTGCGTATACATGATCCCAGAACTATGCCTCGGAAATTTTCAGGTTCGGTAGGTCGTTTTGTTGGTTTCAAAATGGGTGTGATGAAAAACTCGTTCCATGATGCTGGTACATGTAATGTCTCGAAAATACTATTATAATATTTGAGTAAATAAATTTGGACATGGGGGGTAAGGCCTTGAGCATTTGATAAGTAATGGCATCAGGTCCTGGTGATGAGCTATTAACGGTACATAATACCGAGTGTAATTCATTATATGTAATTGGATTCAAAAGGGAAATAAAAGAACAAGAATTATTCTGTGAGGTGGGTAGAAAGAATGGGTTTACTGAAACAGGGGCAAGGGTGTATAAAAAATCTTCTAGAACTTGTCGCGGATAAGCAGAAGAAGTTTGGTATTGGAAAGTTCTCGTGATCATGCGGATCGCGTTCCAAAATTTCGTTGCTGGAAGTTGTGGAGTTAATTGAGAAATAAAAGATTGCCAAGCTTTTCGTTTTTTTTTTTTTTTTGCATTAAAGGCGAGCTTTGTTTTCGCAATATGATTTCGCAAATTGAAAATAATGCTGCTGCGTCATTGATTGGCGATATTGTTTGAATCATTGTTTGCGCTTATGAATAAGATCATGACACTCTTTATCCCACCATTTTTGTTCATATTCCTGTGGATGGGTCGTCACGTTTAATGGTCGACACGGATGAAACATGTTTAAATATTGGGTTAAATAAGGGAGTAAGAGGGAAAAGGAAAGAGGGGACTTGTGTTTCTGCTGCAAAATATAATTGAGGTATTATTGATAGTTAGAAACATTAAAATTTGTATAAGATCGGACGTTACTTATACAGGAGGGTGTCTGAAACTGGGAATGTGGTGGGTGAATACCATATGTGATGAAATTGGGAAGTGGTCACTAGTGTGAGTATCAGATAATGTATGCCAGGTGGTGACAGGGGCCATAGTTGTGCGGCAGAAAGTAAGGTCTACTGCGCTGGGTGGAGATCCAGGCGGAGTTAAACGGGTCGGGGAGCCGTCATTTAAAAGGAACAAATTCTGATGAGTTGAAGTAGTAAGTAAATTAGAACCTTGGATTGTATCCACCATACATCCCCATTCAGTGTGGTGGCAATTAAAATCACCAAGAAGGAAAAGATGTGGAAATGTGTCAAATTGTTGAAAATAATGCATCCATTGATTCTGAGTAATGTAAATGTGGGGACGGCAATAGATGTTTATGAAACAAGTATTATGGTGTACTATTCCTACAGCATAAGTGTGCGGGATGATATATTGTAAAGAGAAATGTGTAACTGATAAGGAAGTATGAATACATGTGGCAACTCCATTAAAGCCGTTACCATCATGTCGGAAAACTTGATAACCTCGAAATCGAAAAATGAAATGCGGTTGAAACCACGTTTCTTGCAAGCAGATAAAATGAGCTCGTGTTTCATTCAACAGTATTTGTAACTCATGTCTTTTAGAGGCGGCACTTCGACAATTCCATTGGAGTAAAGTAATCATGCTAGTATGTTCATGATAGAGTCTCGTAGTTTATCAATACATGGTGAAGTTGAGGCTCGTGACCCATACTTTGGATTAACATTACCAGCAATTGCTGGATTTCTTGTTGAAGGCGTTCCTTGGAAGGAGGATAATGTATATCTTGGGGGGTTGCGGAGGGTTGCTGCCTAACAGATGTGGGCGCACTTGAGGGGTATGCTAGTTGCAGAGGTTGTTGCATGGTACCCGTTGACGGGATCGAATGTACTGGAACTGAAGGTTCGTTTCGCAGAATGGCCATGTATCCTTGTCGGTCGAAACCGGGTTCGGGTGTAGGAGGGGTAGATTGCATGATTACTTGGGTGAACTTACGCTTACGCGGGTTTGGAGTCGAAGGGGATGGGGGATTCGACGATAGAGGAGGGAACTGAAGTTCTTGTTGCTCGGAATGATAAATTGGAAGGGCGATTCGGGCTTTAGCTTCGGGAAAAGATATGTGTTCAGTACTCATTAATTTTAATGGTGACCTGATACTTATGTTCAGGACAAATTGAGGAACCTGTGACATGGTTTTTCTTACAGTACGCACATTGTGTAAATTGCTCAGTACACGCCTGGGTTTCATGTTGTTGCGCACATTTCCCATAACGAGCGTTTTTCGCTTGACATTACCGAATTGTATGCCCATAGCGCTGGCATTTGCGACAGCGAATGGGTGAAAAGATGTAAGGTTCAACTTCCATGTACACCTTATATAAGGCGACACGGGAGGGTAATGTTTGTGATCTGAAAACAATTTTTACCGAACCCGTAGGAAGGTATTGGGTTTCTCCATCTTGAATTGCACGGCGATTAAGTCGTTGCACGCTTTTAACTGGTGCCTCGGATTCCAGGTACTGTAATATGTCATCATTCGATAAACCTTTTTCAACTCCACGAATAATGCCTACACTTAACACTTGTGAGGATGGAATGTAAGCTTTAATTTTGAGGGTTTCAAGCATAGGATTACTCAAAAATGCGTTTGCTTGAGAAGCCGTATGAAAAGTAACTTGTAGTCGATTACGTCCTTTGCGTTGGATCGATTTGACATTGAGTTTAGTTTCATAAAATCGGCGACCAAGTGCCATAGGGTGTAAATTGCCGATGTTTTGCTCGTTTATAGATTCAACAAATACAAAGAAAGGTCCATGATGGAAGCGATTATAATATTCCGGGGTAGAAGCCACTTGGGACGCCTCGGATTGATTGTTAGATTGTTCGGAATTAGAACGGTCTACCACTTCCGTATTACGCCTCTGTACATCAGACTCAGTTGACTGAGAACCTTGCTGTCGTGTCGTATTACTAGATGAATTAGTTATGGATTCCTCTGCCATAGGTACGACAATTTCACGCTCCACTCGTAAGGAATTCCCGGTTACCGCCGACGTTCCTCCACTGTCGGTCTCCATTGCTTGTCACTCCCGCACCACACTTGAACGAAAACACAAGTGATTACCACTACCGCGCACCACTGACTCGCACAAGTAGAGCAGTGTACCGTACCACTATCACTGCGTGACTAACGTTGCCTGATTTTTCTTTCTCGTCTCGTAACTCTCCGTCACCCCCTTCCCACCTATGTCTCGTGTTTGCCAAAGAGAATGCTGTTTGCTTTCTAGTCTGTCACCTGCTGTAATACACGTGATCAATCAGTATTTGGATGATGCCCAGATTGTTTTGTAAACTTCCGTAATTCTGATCTACCCAAGGTCAAATGCTCCTCCTTCCACTGTGTTTGTTTCTACGCCCTTCATTTGTTTTTACTGCTTATTTAAATTTTGTGCCTCTCCGTGTTGTTCCATTCTGTACTTGCGCACTTATCAGTGACTATATTTGAGTTGGTTATGTCATTATCAATGTATTCTCACTATTTCAAAACTTGTGACTGGGTGAAATAACAAAGCCCATACGCTCTCTCAACAACAACAACAACACTTGTGTTTTCATCTCCTCCATGCTTTGTTCATTATAGGGTCAGTGACTGGGTAAACCGCTATTTAGTGAAGTCCATTAAATTATAAAGAATAAGAAGAAGTAGAAGTGGGAACAATGCCTCTTGAGTGCCATTGAATGAAGAATGAAAAAGAAGTTCCTTAGATATTTCTTGACAAGATATTGCCTTTGATTATAATTATATTGTGAAAATTATTCTGTTTAGTGTAACTTTATAGTGATTCAAACTTACCGTGCTTTACAAAACAAACCTCATTTAAATAATAAATGTTTTACTGCGCACAAATGTGCATGGACAAAATTCTTATGAGCAATCGTCTGTACAGAATTTTGTTAAGGATTCTATTCTCAGTTTACACTTAAGTACGTGATAGCGTTCACAAAGTTCGCCGCATCTTTTGCACCTGCAGTCCGGACTTGGCTCATGGAAACTCGCTTTAATACACAGGCGATGGTGAAACTCATGGACTGAGAGTCTGGTCACAATGTGTCTCAACTCATAGCCTCCCTGAGTCCAGTTGCGGTTGATCATCGCATCACATTGGTGAAAGTCCCACCATATGCTGCCCTTTTTTGTTGAAGCTCTTGTAGGAGTCCCTTATACGCTGGGGTGGCCGGGAGCAGTAGCTTCAAATGCAGCTCTTCCACAAAGAATAATTCCCTCGACAGTTGGTATACGAGGCGTGATGGAGTGTATTTTGATAGGCAAAATGCTTTCTTTAAATAGAATGCTTTCACCTTCTCTATACTATGTAGTTGCCTCTTTTCAAGATATATCCATATATTTTCTAATCCATAGGTGGCTACAGGACTAACCTTAAGATGAAATAACACGATGGCACATGAAAATGAGAGATGGCTCAAAGATCTGATGTTGTTAATGGATTTTATGGCAGCATTTAGTCGGTCTTTTACATGTAAAGAGAACACGTTCCCCGGTGTTTGAAAAGTGACTCCTAGGTACTTAAAATTTGTGACTGAGGTCATTGATTAAGAATGTTCCCCATTTTCCTCCTTTTCTGAAGGTCAAAGAGACAGTCTTATTTTCATTTAACCTCAGCTGGTTCTCTTCGGCCCATTTCGTAACTTTATTAAAAGTAGTCTGCAAATCCAACTGAGAAGTTGACGTCAGAACCATGTCATCTGCATACATGAGTATATTGACATTTTCTGAATCTACTTTTTGTACAATGTCAGGTGTGGCGGCAATGAAAAGCAATGGGCTTAGGGGGTCGCCTTGAAGGACGCCGTAGGTTTGATGTATCGGATATGACTTGGTGATGCCATCACTAATCTCTACCCAGTTGTCTGTAAGGAGATTCTTAATGATTGGAAGTAGATAACAACTAGGCCCGATTATCTTACGCAACTTCTCTAATACGATAACTCTATTGATCGCATCAAAAGCCTTAGAATAATCAATAAAGATTGCATTAAGTTTTCCCTTTTGGATTTGCGAGAGCTTCATTAATATACTGTTGTAGACAATTGATTGCTTGAATGGTTGATCTTCTTCTTCCGAAGCCAAACTGGGAATCTGGGAGCTTGTCGTTTATTAATATTGTGAGGCGCTTACATACTAGCCGAGTCAGTGTCTTTAAGAGTGTGCATTCCAGAGCAATTCCTCTGTACGAATTAGGGTCTGCTGTATCACCTTTGCCCTTATACATAATTTTTATTGTGGACTTAGCCCAACAGTCTGGTACCTAACAACAATGCACATGAGTACACACAACTACATTTAAATGAGTCACAGTAAGAAGTTACAACCTTTAAAGTTGAGAAGAACATTGGACTTAACTGTACTAGAGGAATCAGACAACAAAGCAATAATTGATACGGTGCACTAAACAAAGGGACTCTGAATCAGGCTGCCTTAAAACTGGAGAAAATTTTTAAGAAGACAATACCTCCTACAGTAATTAACAATAGAAAAGCAAAACCTTGGTTTACAGATGCATGCGACAAAGCAAGAAAAACAGCTTTGTCAGCCCTGCATGCAGAAAAATTGCAGCGCACAATAGAACGGCTGGAGTACTACGCTAATTTAAGAAGAGAATATAAAGCCATAGCTAAACAAGCCCGTCAGACGTTTTTGGAAAAGGAAGAAAAATGTTTAATTGAAGAGGCTACTCAGGACCCTTACAAAGCTTTGCGTCCTAAACAGCCAAAGTTTTCTCGTAATATACCAATGGATGTTTGGAAAGCGCACCTTCGTGCAATTCTTCAGGAGAGGGACACGCGGCCAATCAATTTTCATGTCGACCCAGCAGTTATCCCGAATGACTCAGAGAGATTTACCCTTGAAGAAATAGAAGAAACTGTCAAAAGCCTAAAAAATGGGAAAGCATGTGGCCAGATCCATCCATTTGCCAGTTATTGAAAGAATGTTTACAACAGGGTAGGACAGGTACATTTCCTCTTCTGGCTGTTTCCTCATATATAATGAAAGCTGTGTAAATTGAGACGGGCTACATTGCTGATTTCAATTTAAAATTTAATTTAATTTAAAATCTATACCTGACGATAACGAGTGACTCATAATTTCCAACTCGTCTAACGTCCGTACGGCTGCAAGTGATACAGCCTTTGTATGTAGAAAAGCCTTGATATTCCAACTCAAGTAAGCGATAATAGTACTATATAGGTCGCATGCCCTGTCATTTCAAGAAACTTGATGTAGGAGGATCGTTTAGTTAGTTTAACCGTTGCCTAAGAGATACACAAGGCCGGGAAACGCAGCACACTAGACTCGTCCTTGA
This sequence comes from Anabrus simplex, assembly GCF_040414725.1. Lineage (NCBI taxonomy): Eukaryota > Metazoa > Arthropoda > Insecta > Orthoptera > Tettigoniidae > Anabrus > Anabrus simplex. The sequence goes on along the minus strand of NC_090265.1, from coordinate 995,288,161 downwards.
GATACTTCCTACAAGTGCCGCTAGAGTTCTCTTCACTGATCTGTCTCGCCCGCTCATTACAACACGTTCGAATATGAAAAACTATAAATATTCATTAAAACTAGTAATTTCAGAAGGCAGCAAACAGATATGAAAACAAAGATAGACCAAGAGCAATTGTTTGACTTATTTTCTACAACGTATTTCTTACAATATGCTTAATTCACGAAAGAAGCAGAGAAATCTGATAGCGAGTTTGTCACTTCTTACCGATTCATTTAATTGTGACTCAGAGTATCCGATAAGCGGATCGAGATAGCGACCATAAATAACTTTGGGTTTAATCGCCCTTTCACCAATTATCAGCGATCCAATCTTTTCCTCCGCACATCTGATATTTTGACATTCGTATTGAAGCTGCTGTTTGGTGAGCGATGTTATGCCCGTTACGCAAATATTTAGCGTTGTTTCACCGTATTTCATTTTTTCTTCCCGTAAAATTAAATTTGTGTTCGCCTCTGTGGTATAGTGGTTAGTGTGATTAGCTGTCACCCTCGGAGGTCTGGGTTCGGTTCCTGGCCCTGCCACGAAATTTGAAAAGTGGTACGAGGACTGGAACGAGGTCCACTCAGCCTCGGGAGGTCAACTGAGTGGAGGTGGGTTCGATTCCCACCTCAGCCATCCTCAAAGTGGTTTTCCACTTCTCCAGGCAAATGCCCGGATAGTACCTAACTTAAGGCAATGGCCGCTTCCTTCCCTCTTCCCTGCCTGTCCTTTCCAATCTTCCCATCCCTCCACAAGGCCCCTGTTCAGCATAGTAGGTGAGGCTGCCTGGGCGAGGTACTGGTCATCCTCCCCAGCTGTATCCCCCGAGCCGAAGTCTGGTGCTCTAGAACACTACCCTTGAGTGGTAGAGGTGGGATCCCTCGTTGGGTCCGAGGGAAAAACCGGCTCTGGAGGGTAAATGGATGAAGAAAGAAGAAGAAAATTAAATTAGTTCTAACAGGAATAAAGCTCCTTAATGACCAATTTTAGCATGCTTTTCAATTTGGTTTGCTTTTTGGTCAAGTTCAGATACCGTAAAACATTTTTCTGATTTCACTACCCGTACCCTACTTCTCAATTTACAGATTATTTTCTGTAATCTGGTATTTAATTTTCTCATCTGTATATTTTTTAGATTTAACAAAGATACTCGTAACTTTCCTTGATATAGAAACGAGACTTGTACTCCTCTTTCGTTTGTGGCTGACGTATGAAAATGTGGTAAGTTCATCATTATCTGAATCGGAACTTTTACTAAATTTTGATGGCAATACATCATTTTTGGGAGCTGGACGCTTCCTGCGTTTGACATTTTCCTGTTTGTGAACAGGATACACAATGAAAACAGAAGGAAATTTGATTGATGTGCTTACACTGAAATCTGGCTAGGTACCTAAAGAGATCCTACTATATCACCTTGCCTAGAAATAGTTTGCTTCCATTTCTCCCTTAAACCGCACTCGGAAGGGAAACTATGGAACGTCAATTTTCATGCTTTTTTAGTGCCATCTGAAATACAGAGAGGTACACAACAGTGCACCTTCTTCTCAACCTCACAGACACTCACCGACAGAAAAAATATTCACAATAAATTGCACAAAATCAACACAGCATCACAATTACTCGAATGGAAATTCTAAGTTCCCATGGAGGGAATGCGGTATTTTTTCACCATTATAACTGTCTGCTGTCATTTCTTGATGGATACAGTACTTTTGCATTCATCTCTTGGCACAGGCCAGAGTAAAGTGTAGCTTCCACCCAAGTCCCAGTCAACATCCATGGCTGTGACAATATGGGAGTTGCTGGGGTATGGGTAGTGCTGACTAATGACATTCAGAGCATGACTAGTGCATCTGAGTGTTATGAAAAGTGCTGCTCATAGGGTCAGTCGTGCAGTCTGACCCAGTGAGGAAAGCAATGGCAAACTACCTCACTCCTCATATTGCCTAGTACGCCTCATTTTGGTGCTGCCATTGGTTTTTGGGGGTTTCCTTATAACCGCATAACCTTTGGTGGTGCTATTTGAGGATCCAACCAGCCTCTGGGCTGATGACCTAACAGACAGACAGAGCATATAAAAAATCAGATCAAAAATTAGATGTATGGCTTTTCAGGCGTTTACTCTATTAACCAGCGTTTCGTCTTAGGTCTGACAATATATGACTCCGCATATCACAAGTCCGTCAAGAACCAAGGTCTGTCTAGGGAGGTCAAGTCACGAATGCTTCTTATGGAGCCGCCATATTGGATCTTTAAGCGAGCGTAACCAAAGGCAAGTGCATTTTAATTTAGAGGATTTTGGTGCCGTACATTGAAATAAAAACAGAACATCAACTATTTTTCGTAAAGAATTTAACTGGGCATGTACTATTCATGTATATATACCGGTAACTGTATAACACTTAAATGATATTAATACACCTATTTGAATAGGAAGATAATTAGCAGAGCCTGATTTTTTAAAAACAAGAATCAACAGGAAAGCTCATGTCCTACTCTTTTACTTCCTTACAACTTGGTCTTACTGTGTTTCCTATTAATATCATCTGTCAAATACGTAATCTTATTGACAGAAACATAGAAATCTGTACAGTACCTGTGTCATATTATTATTAACGGTACATGAAATACTGAACTTGAAGTACCGGTACTATACTTAAAGTACTAAGAGACAGTTGTAATAAATTACCTTCAGCGTTTTCTTCATTAAGAAAGTAATTACCGATACTGCGTTTCTAAGGGGTTACCCCAGTGTGTTGACGAACACTGAATGCCTCTTGAATTGAGTGCATTAAATGATGTATGGTAACTGTTGTTATCCATTCATGTGGTATTTCTTTGGGTTCTAAGGCAAAAATACTCTGCACATGTCCAACAAGGGTGATGTTCTTAGCTACTCTTAACTAGTTTATTGATAACCCATGCAGCTTATATAGTACCAAGTGGTGGTGGTGGTAATAATAATAATAATCGTATGGCCTCAGCTACCGTGTGCAGACATTTCAATTTGACGCCATCTGGTTGTCTGCTCGTCAATTTAGACGTTCCGTTTTACTCTAGGCCCCCACTAGATGGCAGACCGAGTAAACCGAAACTCTCTTGGGCGTCTATGGCTGAGATTTAATTAATTTTGTCGGGTAAACACCAAATGTGTCACCAGAGATCTTTTACATGCCGACATCGTACGACATGGAGTGTCGAATGGACTTTTTTCCGCCCTTCAAAAATCCGACTACCTCTGCCGGGTTTGAACCCGCTATCTTGGGATCCGGAGGCCGACACTCTACCGCTGATCCACAGAGGCAGCTGGTGGTGATTGTTGTTTTAAGAGGAAGTACAACTGGGCAACCATCATCTATAAACACTAATCAGAAGAAAACAAATGGAAGGGGTCCAACACTTCGAAAAATGAAGGTATCGGCAAAAGAAAGATGAAGGCCACAAAGTGCGTGGAAATGAAAAACTTCCTAGGCCTCGAATGCGCTAATGCCGTCGCGGTCGGAAAAGAACAAGTGTTGACCAGGGGAAGTCGGATGGGATAGAATAGGTGAGAGCCAAACATAAATGAAATTAATGTCAAGACTCAGCTAAGGGCCTCGTTCATTTCATGTTCATTGTAAAACGTTGAAAATTAATTAAGTTACATCATTCTTGCACCACCGTTTAAGATTAATTTAGTCTCTAAATCATAAATCTTGGTCATGATTTTCCGGATCTTTCTGGGACTGATTTAATTTTCTTTGTAGTAAGGTACGTTGGCTGATAGGGTAAATGCTAGAATAGGCAACATTAGTTTTAACTTCGGAAGTTTGCGCGGCACTGGAATTAGATCACCACCTTCTATAGGAATATGTCTTCCCTCAGAATACATTTGACTTCAAAAATGATAAAATCATTAATACACACAACATTATTAATTCTATGATTCGGTTCGAAATTTTCCTTACGAATGCTCTTCACCCAACTGTGCCTTAATACCGGTACTAGGTCTTTTGGAAACGGGAACACTGAGCTCTTTCTTACATCAGGCACACAGCACATTGAACTATAAACATATTGCATAGGTAACTAAAAATAAAGTACTTTCGGAGAAGGATACGAGAATCAAAATTAACCTAATCACCACCGACATTGTTGGAATAAATAAGCTCTCTGAGAACAAACAGCTTCTTACGGCACTGAAAGAGGATCTATAATCTTCTTAAGACCATAAATAAATGTAATGTACGATTAATAATATTCAAATTTCCGTAAATATTCGGTAACAACACGGCTTACACAAATCAAAACAAACGCATGCTAGCACTCCAGCTGCCGCCATTATGGACAGTTTCGATAGGTCGGTTAAGGTCTGAGATATTGTAGTTGGTCTTGGGTAGCGTGACCCAAAGAGAATATGGCGTGACCAGACCTCCCTAGACAGACCTTGCCAAGATCAGAACGGAAACCTGACATCTAGCGGCTATACTGTGAACACGGTCGGGCCACTTTTTCAGTAACAAATTAGTAGCTATGGCGCGGCCTTGTATATCTCGTAGGCAACGGTTTAAGCAAGGTCGTCTATATTTGACAGAACCACTTATTATTTATTTCTCTCATGATATGGCTCGACAAGCAGCCTAGAACACCAAACGCAAGCAGTGTGTTTTATTCAATACCAACGAGTTTTAAAAGTAATTCCGTTGGTACTACTGTTTACGAAAGAACACAGCCTTCTTGATTTCAGTGCTCATTCGCTTTGCTGTTGGCTGCATCGATGAGAAATGTGACAGTCGTAATGCGATCTAAGCTAAGCCTCAGAGTCTGCTTGGCTCGGTCTTGGTGTTTCTTAGTTGCTGCCCCGCTATTTGTATAATTCAAGCCTTTTGTTTTGTCTTGAAGATTTACTTGAGGTTGTGTACGGCGTAGTTAATGTTTTCGTTTTGAGTGTTGGAGTTTTAATGATACTGACTGGTTGTGAGTGCCGTTACGTTAACGATGCCGCCCAATCGTCAAGAAAGACAAGCCGAGTTACTGCGGAAATTTCGAAAGTTGAAATTTGAGTGTAACGCTTTAGCTGGACATATGCAAACTGTTTTAAATAGAGGACAAATAACTGTCGAGCGACAGTTTGCTATAACTGACCAAGTGCAATTTCTCAGAAGTTTCTCTTTATCTTGCGCTACACTTGATAAACTAGTGAATTGCATTGTGGAACTGAACTGCATTTTGGAAATTGTTACCAGCGAAGTTCAGCATTCTGGGAATACTGTGTGCGATATAAGTAAATGTTCCTCGGAAACTAGTGTGCATGATATTTCTGAAAACGGTCACAGGCAGGTTTCGAGAGAATATGTCAGTTCGACTTTCGAGGAATTTTGTTCCTTGATTTCAGAAAGTTCCCATTCATCCTTTTGCTCAGTGTTTTCTACCGTTGAAAGTGAAAATGTTTTAGAAAATATTTGTTCACCCCCCTTAAGGTTAACTGATTCTCCAGTTCACAATGATGACACTTCGTGTGACTCACATTTTGTTACATCTTTGTCTGCCTGTCATAATATTCCAGAATCTCCTGGCATAGTAAACTCGATATTTGATCATGTTGATGAGCATAGGGAAACATCTTGTGTATCAGAGTCTGCTGCAGAACATCACATTTTGAATCCTCCTACTTGTAGCAGTGGCTGTTCAGTAAACTTAGGCGATGAAGTATTGACCCACAGTCTTATTCCAGAAAATAATTCTCAGTGTACTAACATGCCAGATTGTGAAGAGCAGCTCCAGTCTTGTGAAAATACGTCTGCTCCCAAACATGGAGAACAGCCACAGTCTTACGAAAATATGCCCCCTCACGAAACCGAGACCCCTTTAGTTGGTAATACAGACTCTTGTGATTCTAATTCCAAGGTAGCTTTGCCCTTCTGTCCTAATGTTAAATTGTCAAAGAAAGGGATTGTGCCTTCTCGCATGCAACCAGGATCTATCTGGGAAATGACTCTTTCCCATTGGGCTAGCCCTTGGAATTTTTGGTTACACCCTTATTCAACTAAAGATATAGATGCCTTACATGAACAAATTTTGGTTAAACATCAAAAGGGAGCCTTGGTTAAAATTTCGTTACCTGTAGCTGTTGGTGACCATTATTCAGCATTTGATGGTGTGAGGTACTTCAGGGGTCAAGTTTTATCAGTTACTGATTTTGAAATTGTATTTCTGGATGTAGACAGTGGTAGATCAATAAAAGTGAACATTGATAAGGTGTGGGAATTGGATGAGGAAATGCTGAATTTACCAGCTCAGGCTATCAACTGCCAGTGGGTGGGGAAGTTGGAAGAATGTGACAAATGGACTGAACTCATCACAGAACTCTTTTTGGGTGCACTCACAGATCGCATTCTGGTTGTAACCATCTGTGGCATAGAAGAGAGAAATCCTCTTCAGCATATTGTGAATGTAGATGTAGTTGACAATGATTCTGAAGTAATAGCTGATATGAATAAATGGCTTGTTCTAATTAAACCTAAACTAGCAGAATTACAGCAAATGACTCTTTCTGTTCATCAGCTGCATTCGATCTTGGATCCATTCACAGTCTGTGTTAATGGTTTGGAGCTGCCTCCTTTTACTATGCCAGAACCAGATAGGGATGATGTGGAATGTTCTGGGGAAGCCTCTCAGTCAGTAAATCAGGTGTCTTCGGAGTGCTGTACAGACATTGTTGAAGACATTCAGCAGGCCTGTCTCGCTGATGTGGCTGTCATTGATAGTGTGTCAAAAACAGACGTTTCATATTCGTTGGAGAACTGTGGGGAAAATCAAGAAGCATTGAATCTTGACGGGAAAACAGAGATAGAACTGCCTGTGTCAGTTCAGTCCAAAAGTGTTTCATCTGATCCTGTTGTGATTAATGTAGAAACTAAGTCATCAGTTAACTGTAATATCCATTCTGATGTGAACAGTGAACGTATTATAAATAGAACTATGGATGAGGATCCAAGTCCTACTTCACGAGTAATGTTGCGGAAAAAGGATTACTCGTCACCTGTAGGTAGAGAGTATGATGTGATGTATGCTTATGGGACAAGTCCTGGCTTTTTCTATGTGCATGTGGTTTGTGAAGAGGCCACTCATATTGATGAACTGAAGGCTAATATGACTAGGTTTTATTCGGTAAACAAGGGAAAATTTGCTACGAAAGAAATGGCTAAGAAACACATTGGAAAATACTGTGCGTGTTTATTTCCGGGAGACAACTTGTGGTATAGAGCTGAAATTATTGATTGGTTGGATGATAATTCTGAATTAGTTTCTGTATTTTATGTTGATTATGGTAATTCCACCCAGGTTCCCTTAAATATGATTCAGCCACTTTGGGCTCCATTTGCAGAGTATCCAATATTTGCTCAGCGTTGTCACCTTGCTCTTGTTTGCCCACCTTCTCCAGATGGAAAATGGCCAGTGGAATCCATAAATGCTTTTTTTGAATTGATGAATAAGGCCCCAGTGTTTAAAATGATTGTGATGGAATCAACTCGTTCTAAAGATTCCCTTTCCGTGCTGTTAGCACATCCTGAGTTGGGTGGTAATTGTCTGATAAATGATTATTTGATATCTTCGGGGTTTGCAAATGAATTACAGACTTCCCACTCAAACCAAGTGAAGGAAACTAGTTGCTTAGATGAATGGGATCCAATGAAAGAAGACTACATTAGTGAGAATAATGTGCTAGATTATGATGATGAGAATGCCTGTCTTGCCGTATCAGGTTATATTCCCAAAGATGAGACTCGGGTTTGTAAATTTTATGCTAGGAATGGAAAGTGTTATAAGGGAGCAGGGTGTAGGAATGCACATATTCTGACCAATCCAGATGGATGGACAACTGACCAGGAGCCGGTGTACACAGATGCATTTAGTAAAGTTAATTTGCCAAATGAAGGGCAGATGATAATGCTCTCAGTTACAGAAGTAGTCTCTGTTAAAAGATTTTATGCTCAAATTACTCGTACTTCTGTGCCTAGTGCTGGTGATGAAGAAGAAACGTTGGATTCCTTACAGAGGTATATCAATACTTCTGAAAATGTTAAAAAACTCAGAAGGCTTCCTGTCACTCCAGCAGTCGGCCAGCTGGTTCTTGCACTTTATTCAGGTGATAACATGTGGTATCGAGGGCGTGTTGTTGATACTGATAATGATAAAGGCACAGTAGATGTATTTTTTGTTGATTATGGTAATACAGATATTGTTGATGAAAAGAATATACGGGATATTGAAGCCCAATACATTCATCTCCCATTTCAGGCTGTGGAGTGTTTCATAGCCAACATTGAGAACAAAGACTTTGATGACTATGAAAGTTGTTTCTCGGCTCTGTTACGTGTAAAAAATATGCTAATGATTCGTGAGCCATTACATGCCAGAATTGTGGCCCGAAGGGAAGAGCTAGGGCAACTTGATGTCATTCTGTATAAATCGGGTGACAGCAGTGACATGGGTTCTATTTTTGTTCAGCAAAATTTTTGTCTTCCAAAATCTGATGATAACATTCCTAATGGTAGAGAAAATATAGATTTACCTAAAAATTTTAAAGTAAATCAAACAGCATTACATGTTGTTCCTGGTTGATGGGGAAGTTTGAATTCTGGGCTAGTTGTGTTTATCGACACACTTAGGGAGAAGTTTGACTAGACTTATTCCTTTTATGTTATAAGAGGGAAATGTGTGTCTTGAAATAGGCTAATAATTTGTTTTATACTGTTGATGATAGATACTGCTATGTTTTACATTTATTTAGCTCTATTAGGTCAGGCAAATAAGTTTGGTGGATATATTTAAGTGCTGCATAGTTGGGAACTTGGGAATTTGGTTATGTGAACAAATCCAACCCATGAAATGTCCCTGTAATATTTGTCGCAAATGGAAGATAATAATTGCTTTTACTCAAAGCGTAAATTCTGCAGTAAATTAAATAAAACTGTCATTTTAATATCTATTCGTACTTACGGGCTGTAGATAGGTCTCCCCACCGGGCGAGTTGGCTGTGCAGTCAGAGGCACTCAGCTGTGAGCTTGCATCCGGGTGATAGTGAGTTTGAATCTCACTGTCGACAGCCCTGAAGGTGGTTTTCCGTGGTTTCCCATTTTCACACCAGGCAAATGCTGGGGCTGTACCTTAAATTAAGGCCACGGCTGCTTCCAACTCCTAGGCCTTTCCTATCCCGTCATCACCATAAGACCTATCTGTGTCGGTGCAACGTAAAGCAACTAGCCAAAAAAAAAACAAAAAAAAACAAAAAACAGGACACTCTTATGTTGCATTCCGCTGCTCATGCCATCTTCTGTTTCTTTCTTGAGGTTCAGGGCTAGCACCAACGAATGGGAGTGCTATGTCTGTGAATTGTCATTATCTTTGTCCATATGACTAGTGCGGGCAGTTCAAACAGCAAAATCCCTGGACCAATAAATATACCACTTAATGAATGAGTTAGGCACAAAACGAACAACTAGAAGAAAAGACACGTAATTAATTCAAACAACTTCAGTGAGCAAAGACATCACACACGAAAGTGTTAGACAAAACCCATACAGAAGTGCTGCGTCGTAGCAGAAAAAATAGTTGTAAGGTAGTAAACTATGCATTCATATTCTCTACAAGTAAAATATTTCGTACTATTTCTTACTATTTCAGATTTTACACTTTATTTGAGTAAAAGCTGTTATCTTCCATTTGGGACGCATATTACAGTGATATTTCGTGGATCCAATTCGTTCACGTAACCTGGGAATTTTTTTATAACATACTTTAATTTTTGGCAGTGTTCATGCTGCTTGAACTATTGTTCAAACTGTCATGCCTAGTTAAGATATGGTGCTAAAGTTTGTCTAATTGACAGCCCCCACACTTTGCAATGGAGATTATCCTGTACTTTAGATCTACATTATTATTTGTTGCTAGGCTCGTAAAAGCTGTGTAATCTTTATATTCTCAACAGCCAAGTTGTGATGAGTTGTGAATTTTGGAAATTGGCAAGAAGTGACAGGTCTTAATCAGGAGAATCCAGTAGGAGACCTGAAATGGAGATCTATTCTCCACATTTAAATTGCAGATGAAGTTCACGATTCAGATTACTTTGAATAAATATTCAGTGATGAAATGAAGTTGGATATATACTGGTAGTTTAAAACCTAATCTGGACTTGGGCTGGTGGTAGGTGTAACAAGATGCTGTGGAGAGAAGTTTTGCATCTTTATGTTCAGTATGTTTTTTTGTACATTATTGTTGTTTGGTTAGACTGTTGTACCTTCTGAAAAGTTTGTTATTCTGTGAAAAGAGAATTTCAGGTAAAACTTCCTTAGACCATCCTCAAAAGAAATATTAGAAATCCAACATGGCATGGATCAGACAATATCACAAGTATTAAACTAAGGTTGCCAACATTGTTGAATTAAGATGTGGTATGGCAGAGCAGTGCATTCCATGTTCAAGAGTGAACAAAACTGGAATTAATTTCTTGCCTGTTTAGACAAGAGCATTCGCCTGGCTTGGTTAGAATATCAGTCTGAATAGGTCTGAGTGCAACCATCGCCCTCAAGGGTATGGCTGCAAAGCGGCCTGTAGGCCTCTAGTATCCCCTAGAGTCCTGCTAAAATGTGACAAAAAGTTCCATTGAGTGGTAGAACTATAGTAACCGGGCATCAAGGATTATTACATAAAATGATACTTTTGAATGCTGCTATTCTCACCTTAAAATGATCGTGGAAGAGAGATGTATTCAATACGCATGCCAGGGACCAAACCGCCTGCCCCTAGAAGTACATTTACTTTTATAACCAAAAATACTGTTTTAGACGCCGTACTCCATTGTTTATAACGGTGATTGGTTCACGTATGGAAGAGGATGATGTCATTTACACCTGGGATGAGGCCGAGATTTTGTTACCAACCACTGCAGAAGAAAAATTATGAAGCGGGCAGGAAAGTTTAAAAGGCCGCAGCGCATACTGTCCGCACGGCAAGAAAAATAGTTTAGAAGTTGTAACCTATCTTTGCACATCTAGGCCAATCTCTGTCATGAAAACAGGGGCCCCGCCACACTCGCTTCGAGAGGCTCTTTTTTAATACCAATATAAATGGTCCGTTATTGGACATTATAAATTTTCCAGCTAACTCATTCCTGGTTGCTAGCGTTTCGCCCTCGTGTGCTAGGTTGGGCTCATCAGTTGGTACCTAGCACACCTACCAAGACGCTGGCTAGTGCATACCGTGGAGGCCACTGCGTAGGCAAACTGTAGCCACTGGCAGTGCCAATGCACTATGAGAGACTTTATCTCATTACCAAAAATTGATGCTTGCTTGGCCCGGCATTGGCACTGCCAGTGGCTACAGTTTGCCTACGCAGTGGCCTCCACGGTATGCACTAGCCAGCGTCTTGGTAGGTGTGCTAGGTACCAACTGATGAGCCCAACCTAGCACACGAGGGCAAAACGCTAGCAACCAGGAATGAGTTAGCTGGAAAATTTATAATGTCCAATAACGGACCATTTATATTGGTATTATAAATTTACTCATTCGGGACAAATATTTCAGATTCCCTATCGGAATCAACATTTATATCAGGCTCTTCTTTATTGCCGTGGTGCATAGTGTCTGCACGGCAAGAAAAAAAAAAGTATAGCCATATCAAACCAACAACCAACAGTCGTTCCTCTCGGCGCTCGCTCTCAGCGCTACTAGTAGCTCGTGTTACTAAACCTTGAGGCCCGGTTACTATAGTTCTGCACATTGACCATACGCAATAGATAGGTTAGAAATCCACATGCCGGGCTGAGTGGCTCAGACGGTTAAGGCGCTGGCCTTCTAACCCCAACTTGGCAGGTTCGATCCTGGCTCAGTCCGGTGGTATTTGAAGGTGCTCAAATACGACAGCCTCGTGTCGGTCGGTTTACTGGCACGTAAAAGAACTCATGCGGGACTAAATTCCGGCACCTCGGCGTCTCCGAAGACCGTAAAGGTAGTTAATGGGACATAAAGCAAATAACATTTTAAAAAAATTCATTAGAAATCCACATGGCATGGACAAATAATAAACAAGGCTTGGCATGGCAGCCCTATGGCCATACATGATGCAGGCTCTGTTGGAGACAATAGGAAACTTGTCTTCACCACAGTTGGTTAATAAAAACACAAAGAATTGTTGCACTTCTCAGATTTACAGTGAATGAATGAAAATTCACAGTCTGTTTCCAGTCATTCGACCGGGTCAGGAATGGAATGAATGAAGCCACCTTCTAGTGGCGAGGATGGGAATTGTTACAAGATATTAGAATCATTCCGTATTGACGGTTTTCACTTTACAATGGCGAAAAATGAAAGTATCCTCCTATTCAATACATCATATATTCCGTCATTAGACGGAGTAAACAAGTTCAGACATGTTTCGGCTCGTTTGAGCCATCTTCAGTGAAAAAAATTAGGGGGGTTGGAATAATTTACATAATATGAGTTGAAAAAATGCTAAAAAACATAATGAAAGCGCAAATGAAAAAGGGCCCTAATTTTTTTCACTGAAGATGGCTCAAACGAGCCGAAACATGTCTGAACTTGTTTACTCCGTCTAATGACGGAATATATGATGTATTGAATAGGAGGATACTTTCATTTTTCGCCATTGTAAAGTGATGGGAATTGTGTCGGCTGCCGAGGCCTGTCGCACTTCTCTGGGGCAAAGATTAATGAATGACTAATGAAATGATATTGGAGAGTGTTGCTGGAATTAAAGATGACAGGGGAAAAAAGGAGTACCTGGAGAAAAACCTGTCCTGCCTCTGCTTTGTCCAGCACAAATCTCACATGGAGTGACCAGGATTTGAACCATGCAACCCAGCGGTGAGAGGCTGCCGCCTGAGCCACAGATTTACAGTGTGTCTCTGAATTATTCTGCATAAGTAAAAATTCTTGTAGGGGTCCCTGGCAAGCATAAAAGAAGGATCTCTCCTCTACGCTGCTTCACATACAATTTTACGTCATTTTTCTATGGTTTTTCACATGTGAATGGTCGGTGGAAGCACCACCGTGTTTCATCTTTTATACTGTAAACTGGGAATACTTTGACCACTTTAGAACTTCTTTGTTACTTGCACATATCAGACTTCTAACAGGAACATAGATTTTTTATTATATGCTTTGTTCAATATTAACCTTTAATAAGCAAACTATGACCACTACAAATTAACAAAGTTAAAGTTAGGTATTAATTTTACTTTGAGCATGATAACTTTCATTTAACTCTTCGGGGTCCAATTCATTTCCTGCCTGCATCTTGCACAGGTACAATTTAACATTAGGCAAGCACAGGAAGGAAATACGCATGAGTAAAATAATGAATTTTTACGTTTAAAAATGTGAATTGCACATTTCATTATTGTCCATCATGTTAACATATCAGCAATATTTTATGGAAGTGTGCTACATCCGGAGGTATTTCTTTGGGTTTCTGGGTATCCTACACAGGTCTCTCACAGTAAAATGTGTCTCATTTCTGTCTGCTTTCACTTTCCTGTCGGAACACACAGTACCATTCTTAGGTTTTTTAGCCTTACGAGTGTCTCTGGTCTGTAGGTTTCCATTCAGACAAAATTCTTGATCACAGCTGCTCCATCGGCCGTGCTTATGGGCATTTTGTTTTATAACATCCCCATAAGCCTCAAGATAACTAGATCCCTAAAAGACTTGTGACTTATTTCAAGCTTATTTCCTGCCTTTTTCTGCATATTATATAGTTGAAAACCGTTCACTATAGCTACCGGCATCTTTCCTGTATTACGATGCGTGTATTCCATGTCTCTGTTGTGGCAATACTTTAAAAATCGTGGTCACCTTCTTCATTCATTACCCCTTACATCACCGTTATCACCAGTGTATTTCACCTCAATATCCTCCTCTTCACTCCGAAATTCTTGTCAGATTCGGAAACACTCACTTTCAGAATCAGTCAAGTCAACGTCAATATCGCCACTGTTACACAACCATCTGTAAATATTATCAGGTTCCATGCTGAGACTGGTGGATGCCATGTTGTTAACAAATATAAACACAGCAGTGATGAACTACTCCAAAGAAAAAGCAACTCGGTTAAAACAAATTAACAGTAGATGGCAGCTAAATACTGCGTAATGATTGGCGCCCTTTTCTTTCCGAAATACGAAATATATAACCTTACAATTGTGTCAGACCAGGTCCGACATAGAAGCGGAATGGAAAAATGATGTCGGACTCGGTCCGACAATGGACACCAAAGGGTTAAAACAACTGAATCAAAGTAAAATATAGTTACAGTACTCCAAAATTCCTAAATTGTTCACAAACTGAAATATCTATTTAAAATGTACCGAGTTAAAAGTGAGACAGTTAATAAAACCCTGAAAACACAAATGAGCACAAATTGAACCCATCAGCTTCATTCCTTTTAAACAAAAACCCTCGTTTCAGTATGTCTGGATTTGAGAGAATAAGAACAATCTGAGTTTGGCCAAACTAACTTCCTGGTCACCTTTCTCAAATATTTGACAACATTTTTGCTCAGGGTCAGTATTTAAAATCTCAGCTACAAATGTAATGCCTGAAGATGTTCTTCTTAATTGAAGGAATCCTAACAATTGCAAAACAACCTAATTTTAACTTTGGCTTTTTTTTTTTTTTTTTTTCCCAATACTGCCATTTTAGTGCCTTCATTGTCTGCCTCCGTAGCATAACGGTTAGCACTATTAGCTGCAGTCTTCGGGGGCCCGGGTTCGATTCGTGGTACTGCCAGAAATTTAAGAATGGCAGGAGGGCTGGTATGTGCTTAAAATGGTACATGCAGCTCACCTCCGATGGGAGTGTACCTGAAAAGAGCTTCACCACTTCTAGGCGAGGACACAAATTTACTTGTCTGGCTCTGTAGCTAAGTGGTTAGCGTGCTGGCCTTTGGTCCAGAGGGTACCGGGTTCGATTCCCGGCTGGGTCGGAGATTTTAACCTTAAATGGTTAATTCCCTTGGCTTGGGGACTGAGTGTTTGTGCTGTCCCCAGCATCCCTGCAACTCTCACACCCCACATAGCACTATCCTCCACCACAATAACACGCAGTTACCTACACGACAGATGCCGCCCACCTTCATCGGAGGGTCTGCCTTACAAGGGCTGCACCTGGCTAGAAATAGCCACACAAAATTATTATATAGTCCCTTCATCAGCACGTGGTTGGGAATTGCTGTCTTCATTATCTTCAATCCCGTTATCATCAGAAATGTCGTCCGGCTCCATGGCTAAATGGTTAGCATGCTGGCCTTTGGTCACAAGGGTCCCGGGTTCGATTCCCGGCAGGGTCGGGAATTTTAACCAATATTGGTTAATTCCCCTGGCACGGGGACTGGGTGTATGTGTCGTCTTCGTCATTTCATCCTCATCCCGACGCGCAGGTCTCTACGGGCGTCAAATCAAAAGACCTGCACTTGGCGAGCCGAAGTCCTCGGGCACATCCCGGCACTAAACTCCATACGTCATTTCATTTTTTCATCAGAAATGTCCACGTTTGAAACATGGAGACTGGCTTCACTGCTTTCGTTGCTGGATGTAGAAAGATTCCTCCTATTCAATTTCCTAGATGTTTTAGGAGTTTCTGCGAAGTCATTCAGTGGCTGAGGCTCATAATCTTCTACAGTAATTCTTATTCCAGCAGGAACATTGACTCTTTGCCTTCTGACCTTTTGAGTTGCCTCTTTCCCCATGCCTAATTCTCGTAAGCATTTCTTTGACACAGTCTGACACTACAAGTGATACTGCCTACTTGTGATGTGCTGTGGAATCTGGCAGCCTACAAATTTCATTGGGTTCAAGTGGTACAATTCCACATTTCCTAAAACCTGTTCAGTGATAGATTTGAGTTTTTTATATCACAGACTTTTTCAAAAGTTCATTCATTAATCCGGGAAATGCCTCCTTCATGACAGCCTGTGATCTTTTCCTCTGTCCCAACTTCTGTCTGTTCAAAATTTATCTCCAATACTTCTTGACAGGTCCATAGAAAGCTACATCTAGAGATTGACAGTTGTGTGTCATTCTTAGGTATGCAGATGAAACAAATATTGTTTTCTGCTGCTAGTTTCAAAACATCAGGACAGAAGTGACTGAAGATATTGTCACCAATGAGTGCAACTTTACCCTGTGCAAATAAGAGTCTAATGTGGGGAATGAAGATACTCTGAAACTGAAACTAGTCCAAAAAGATTGTGGAATCAAACCACCCACTACAACTTCTGTTGTACCACGTGTTCTTGGGTCAGGCTTGCATTCAATTTTCCTCCAAATGTTCTTATAGACAACATAAGGTGGGAGATGAAATCCAGCTGCAGAACATTACAGACACACTTGTCTTGTTAGCCTTTGATCCGTTCAGGATACTTCTACCTACACTTGAACAAACATTTCTTTACACCTCAGTCATCATTTAAATGAGTGTTATCGTAATTAAATATTCGCTCAGATAGAATCATTGTATCAGAATCACTTTCTTTAAGAGACCCCTTCAGGTGATCAAAATATTCCTGCACATGTTCTGTAGTCACTTCGGCCTTCAAAAGTTTCCAGATTCGTACATGTTCTATAAGTTAGAACATTTTTGTGCCCTTGGATGAAACTAGTGGCCCGTTCTATACCAGGAAAATTTGTTGGACCAAATTTAGGTACTGGTACCTTACACCCGACTTTATCTAAATATAGTTTACCAGGGTAGCGCAAGTCTTAAATGTCAAGAGAGACCCCACTCACTCACTCACTTCTAGTACATTCTGCACAAAATGCTTCCTCCTCTACAACTGTAAACTGCTGGTCGGCCAAATTTGTTGCAATGTTTATCATGGGTCCTATTGAATAGTGTTCTTTTACTAATGTTGTAGACTTTTACAACGTTGGTCATTGTTAACTTGCCCCTCTAAATATCGTCTATTGCGGGAAATGGCGAACCTATGACGCATGCCACTGGGTGACATGCGAACATTACTTCTATGGCACACCACACAACATACTAACATATTTTAATGTTTTTAACATGTAATAAATAGGTTGAAAATCTTACCAACGTGGCATACTTAAACATCACGCTTTAATAAAGAAGTATGTCACAATTAATTCTATGGTCATATTTTTCACAAATTTTATTAGGTTAAAGCAAAAATATATCTTATTCTTTACTTTTTTGAAATGTAGTTTTCAGTGATGTTTGCAAAATAAAATCATGAAACATTCATTGGAATGGATTTACATGTAATGCAATCTACTACCTAAATGAAGTCAAATGATGTGGTTTTATGATTATTTTAAAGGAAAATAACCGGTAGGACACTAGACAGTAAAAAGTAATAAACAAAACCTTAATTGACACGCTAGTCGGAAAAGGTTTGCCAACTGTGGTCTATTGCTTTCTGCATGTTTTCTTCAATGCTGAAATTATATTTCCTAACATTAACACCTCGTTTCATTTTGTGTTTCCTTATTGTGTAAGGGTATAGTATAACCTATAAAAGAAGTCGTATTAAGTTTTATATATGACTGGGTTACTTCGACCACGCTGTGTATCTTTGACTGCCCAGTCAAAATATCCCCAATTTCTTAGGTTATGGAGTCTGTAGATATAGTTTATCTGGATTTGACATACCGGTAATCTGGGTTTAAAGGTATATTTTGAAAGATAAACCACAGACGTACCAATGGGTGCAAAATTGCAAAATATTTCTCAGAGATGGGATAGAATTGACAAATTTATCACGTGCACTTTTTAGTGGGAAACATGAATATTCAAAAAAGAGCCATCTGGAGGGATCAATAAAATCTACAATCTGGATTATCAACAGAACCAAGTGAGTTCAGAAAGAGTAAATACACAATATTTTGCAGTGTTTCTGGCCAAAGTAACCCTTGGAGGTCAAAGTATCCCCAGTTTACGGTATGCTTTTTATTTATTACCCGCGTTTGTTGGAGGAGATTTGGAAATTACCTATACAAATTATGGAAATCTCCATATGTTTGTTGATAGGTACAAAACATATTGTGTTATTTCTCAAGGAATCCATTGGTAAATATAAATGCAGAACTTTTCAAAATTACTACTATCACATTTCTTCTCTTGCCTTTGTTGGTTACCACTTCCTTTCTGAGCTATTGCAACTGGGTGTCTTGCTTTCCTACACACTTCTCCAGAACTAAACTAAACAAGTCCTGGATGTCTCAAGATGTGTCCTTGTGTTTTAATTTTACCAAATTGTTCTCATCTCTTCAACTGGGATTTGTGATAGAGACCCCTTTCTTTGAGTTTCTGTTCCTGTATTCTTATTACCTTCCGCAGGACATGGTTGAAAGGGATGTGGAGAGGTCCACCTACCCTCTTGACACCGGTCTTAATTTTAAATTCATCTGAGACCTTTCCCATAGATTTCACTGTGAATTTTTTGTCAGTGATGGTCTGCTTGATTATGTTGATTGACTTTGTATTGACTCCAAATTCCTCTAAAATGTCAATTTTTGGAACCACTGGCTATTTTCCTTAGTAATATTCATCTATCTGTAATCTGATATTCTCCACATCACCAGACTTCATTTGACAGCATTCCATTGTTTTCATTTTATATTTAGCCTATATTATTCATTTCCAGTCCTCTGGGAGACTATCTGTACCATTCAACTACTTCTTCACATACTCTGTTGACTCAGAATGCCAGTATAATCAGCAAATCTTAAATTTTATTTTCTCCCTTTGAACTGTAATTCCTTTTTCAGTCTTCTTTTTAATTAGTTCCTTCACCATGTGTGCTATGTATGATATGCATTAAACAGGAGAGGAAGTATGCTGCAATCTTGCTTTCATGTTATTCTCTATTTGAATCTGGTCTCCTTCAGATTCTGAAAAGAATCTTTCCAGTTAACATTATCAGATATCTTTTCAAAATCTATAAATATCATGATAGTTAAACATAGTCAGTATTGCTGCATTTCTTTAGAAGCCAACCTGATCTCTCAGTTTGGCTTAACTTGTTTTTCCATTCTTTTGTAAATTATACAAGCATGAGATACTAAACTAGTAGTGCAATTCTTTCACCTTTGTCAGATACTTTCATTGGCAAACAGGTAATGACAGTTCTCTTATATATCTTGCTGTACCTATTATACTAACGGGAGAAGCTTTGACATGACTGCCTAGTTCCAGCTTCTATAGTTCAGTGCTTTATTAAATTTCAGCCTCAAAATGGGATATCATATTGAATCAGCTTTGATTTTAAATAGTAATTGTGGAAAACCATGGGCTTGGTGAATGATGAAATTTGTAGTTTTCTAGCTCAAGATCACAATAGACAGCACTATGACCATGTAACTCGCTATGAATATGTTGTTGAGACTTTGACAAGGAAGATTATAAAGTAACTGATTATATTTGTACTCGCCTGCTTTATCAGAATTTGACCGCAAAAGCCAGTTCTGAAGCATTAAAAAAAATGTTATAAGTGTATTGAAAGGGGGATTTTTAACAGTATCTACTTAAATGTATACTTTTAATCATGAAGTCGGTAATATACATGTGTGCAACTGCTGCTATTACTCCTGCATGTTCAAATGGTGGAAATTTATCTTTGTAAAGGGACATTAATTTATTACCTGTGAGGTAGAAGACAAGTTACATGCACTTTAATCTTCATTATGTGGGCCAGTCTGTCTCTGCAATTGTGATTTTTTCAGTACTTATCTGTCAGCATCGAAGTAGTAAGATGATACGACAATCTAGGTACTTGCATTTTTACTAGTCTGTTATGTGAATAGGTTTATTCCCAAGTTCCTGGTGTATCTTACATAGTAGGCTGCCATAGTTTTTTTCATTTGATTCTACCAAATGTAACTGCAGACTTTTCATGTTTATGTAATGTTAAAGTGTGTATATATAGCCTTTATTGTTTTGATTGACAAGATCTAAAAGGGACCATTGTTGTAAGTAGAATGTCATTTTCATTGTTCTCAGAATCTCTCTTCCATATTCAATTTGGAGAATTATGTCAGGTGCAAACTCATGGCATTTTTCCTGTAGTTTTCGTTGAAACAATTCTTTTTGTAATGTTTTTACTTTTTTTATGGGTATAGTCTTCCTGCAACCTTTTCTCAAAATTATAAAAAAATGTATTGTTAAATTTTGGAATACTATTTGTAAAAGTTTATAGTGCCAGTTCCCTTTGTTCTTTTGCAGTTGCTTTGTTGGCTGTTAATAAAGACTGAATATTAATGTGTTTGTAATCAAGAATCAGTGGGTTGTTTTTTTCTTGTGTTGTACTTCCTGTTATAGTATTGCTCGCTATTCATTCACTCTGATAAAGAGTGAGAGATTACATTTTGCCATCACGAGTGGCTCAGACAGTGAGGTGCTGGCCTTCTGACCCCAACTTGGCAAGTTTGATCCTAACTCAGTCCAGTGGTATTTGAGGTGCTCAAATACGTCAGCCTCGTGTCGGTAGATTTACTGGCACGTAAAAGAACTCCTGCAGGAAATGTCTCGAGCCAATTGCATTACGCTGTTGTCACTCTGCTTCAGCCACTATCAGCCCACACTGTCAAAACACAAGGTGATTGTCCCCTTCCATAGTTGACCTTAATATCTGCTTAGTAATATGTATTGTATTGTTGTTTGACTTTTGTGATTTACTGAAGGAAGAATAACAAAAATATAACCTCAAGAAATTGTCCAAAATTGTAGAAAGGTAAATCTACATGGAAATGAAAAACTCTCTCCTAAACTACTCATTCAGCCAAAACCAAATGTGCATTACAGTATTTGCTACTTATCTCTCTTGAGACCGACATCACAAATCTTGAAAGTTCTCGAGACCAGTTTTCCCACGCTACAATCTGTGCGACGTACCAGTAACGATGAGTATAGGTGATGTCTGAAGCTAGGTAGCAAACTAGTATTTGAGATTGGATTTTTTTTTTTACCATTACAATGCTGATATTGATACATACCTCATGAAATGCATCGTTTATGCCTTATTTTGCTACAATGCTGAACCCAAAAATCACATTCCAGATATGAACTAAGGCTAAACTAAGTACAGCACATGATTTTGAAATCACGGATATCGTCAAGTACCACCAAACATGCGAACATAATTACTTCCTGTAGAGCAGTGGTTCTCAAACTGTGGTACGCGTACCCCTGGGGTATGCCTGAGACTTTTGGTGGTGTACTCCAGCAGCCGCCAGGGAAAAAAAATGAAGGAATATTGAAATATGGAAATAAGAAAGTTATTTATATATGGAGCCATGCTTCGTTTGAAAAGTTCACCTGGACTACGACACATCAGAAAACTGTCGCGCCATGCAGGCACATCCGTCACGTTTAATTCCAGAAAAGAACATTTTTGAAATAAAGGCCAAAGGCAGGCATTTATACAAATGGAGGCACATGCTTCCCCTAGTGTACTATCACTGCATCAAGTCATGATCCATCAGTTACAGTGGGCTTACTGGAATTTGTCAAACTTTCTCCATTGCCTATGCCATTAAGACAGTATTAGCTTGTTTATCTTTCATTTTCCTTTCCAAAGTGTGTTATGTTTCTACATGTATGGGCAACTTTCCATATCAGAAGTATTTTGTACTACTTCAATAGAACGTTTACCATATTTTACAATTTATTATGAGTGATGAAATTCTATACGCACAAACCAAAAGAAGATGCCATAAACTTATATAATGGTTTGATGTTTATTTAGCATAGAACCTTCAAAAGTGGGGTTGCGAGTTGTTACTATTTAGGTGGCGATTGTGAAGTTATTGCTGACAGCAACATGATCAGAACAAGCAGGTCTTCAGATCATTTCCAACTATACTGCTGAGGGAGGAAGAATCTAAGCGAAAGAGTGTACGGTGTCTGACGGAAACAGCAAGTACACCCTGAGAACTAATTGCCTCTATTCTTCAAAATAATTTCAGTGTTTGTTAAGTCAAAGAGAAGCCAAAATAACAAGCTGTCTGTTCTGTCTCAGTCAGTCTTTCTGGAAACATCTATGGTTGGGAGGGGTGGCGGGTAGCAATAATACATCGGCAAGAAGAATATAATGAGCAATTGTGGTGGAAAATATAATTCTTTTACTAATTGTGACCCGATTTAATGATGAAAACATTTGTTTGACTGATTCCTCTAAATCTGCCAAGACACTAATTTGAAGGAAATCGGTAAAGGGATTGTCTTGTGATATACGAAAAGCTCTGGGTGAAAATACTGTACATATTATGTTTTTCAATCAGTTGACGAGAATATTGTGTTGCTCAGAAGTGCTTTTACAAATCAGTTGTTTAAAATGACCACCTTTGGTTTGCATACAATCCCAAAGTCTCTGTGGTCACTTGCCAGTATAATTATGTGGCAAATGCATGACAAAATGCACCACTTTTTCACTTTGGATTGTCTTTCTTATCTTGAGCAAACCCCAATTTATTGTCGAAAGGGATGTAATCAAATCAACTCTGGTTTTCATGAATTTACTAATGTCAAGCATTTCCAGAGGCATGTTGAAGATGGTTTTAACAAGGGTGCTTTTGTTATAAACTTTTGAGTTTTCCTACCTTCCTCAGAGAGTTAAGACTTAAAAAAAGAACAAAAAAAAAACAGCATAGGCTGTACTAGGTACATGACATGAGAAGTATGATTTTGGTTTATTTACGGTCACTTTTAAAAATGTTCTCTTGGATCTTGTCGTTACAAATCAAGTGACACCTCACTCGCATCGCCTTGTATGATATATACCAAGCTACACTGTGCAGTGACTATTGACTGCTGAAAACATCCCTTAAATTGGTGGTCATCTTGTGATGGCATCTTGCACATTATATAATGTGTATTATTTTAACGTATCATGGCCACATCTTGTTTTTATCCTTGTACGTTAATATATAAACCATTTCCATATATTTAATGGTTTTTGAGCAGTAATATTTTGAAGTGTTTCATCAGTTTTTTTGTTCGAGGCCCCTCAACCCCAATTTGAAAGAAGTTTTGCGCCTTGTTTGTACTGAGCAGTTCATGGCATTTGGTTTGCATACAATCCCAATGCCTCTATGGTCACTTGCTCAGTATAATTACATGGTGAATCCATGACTAAATGCACCACTATCTTCACTTTGAATTGTGTTTCCTATCTTGATGAGCAAACCCCAATTTATTGTTCAAAGGTATCTGATCAAATCAAGAGGCTTGGTAACCCATTTGACCCCACTGTTCCATTATTGGAACATCATTTTAGACTCCTGCCATTTAACAAATTCTCATTGTTAGTCGAAAATGAGTATGTAATAGACTCATTACAGTCGCTTAAGTGCGGCCAGTATTCGGGAGATAGTGGGTTTGAACCCCACTGTCGGCAGCCCTGAAGGTGGTTTTCCGTGGTTTCCCATTGATAACTATCAAGCTTACACTCGTAGTTACTGGCACGTCGCACAGCCCGCAGCACACGAGAATCGGTTTCGAGAGCAAAATCGGGCATTTTAGATTACACGTTCCACTCATGTGTAATGGGGGTTGCATATGTAGCAAAGCACATCTTCCCCGTCGCAAGTTCCAATAATGCATGCCTCTAGTATCCTATCTATAGTTATTCACAAATTATGCCGGGTTATTCAGCTAAGATAGCCACCCCAAATATTAAGATACGGACATTAGTTTTTCATTTTCGTTAATGGTATTAAGAGGTTCATAGTTGAACATGCAGTACTTTTTCAGGCTTTTGACAAAATGTATTGGCTCACACGTTTTCATATGAGAACGTTATTTCACGCAATAACTGCCAATGATATACTATCAAGTAGAGATGGGCACTATCGACTAGTCGGGCGATAGTCCCTTCAAACTATCGACTGAATAGTCGAATGTTTTCAGTCGAACGAAAGTATTCATTACTTCCTGTTGAGGAGACTGAACAGTCGAAAGAAAGTATTCATTTAACGCAAGTAGTCAGTCCATGAAAAACATTCGAATGTTTCCAGTCGAAACTCTCCGTATCAAAAGTGGAGAATCGTACTTTTACGAATTCGACTGATTTTAACGCAATTTACCAATAAATCGAAATCACGTGTATAGACACCCATTAGAACAAAATTAATGTTATGTTGAGTGACTTACAAATGTATTCAAAGGGACCCACGTTCGCAGCCGAGGAGTCACACCAATCCACATTAGGAATAAGAAGCTGCGCCACCTGGATATCCCAGGTCCGTATTCCATTCACTGACAGCGGATAGCGTATCCTTAATGCAGTTTTCCATGGGGTTTTCTACATTCATTCCTGGCAAATGCCACAATAGTACTGTACCTTGGGCGCATACCCCAATCCCTAGACTTATATAATCACAGTATCGAGGAATTCACAGTTGCGCAGGTTAAAATCCGATTTACGCACTCGTCCGGACGCGGCGCTAATAAATAGGGAGATGCCCTTAATACGAATCAGCATCATAGGAATGGTCTTTCTTGGTGCTAAATGGGCAGTGAAACGTAGAAAGACGACAATGAGGCTCTATTCCAGAACAGTGCTAACAATAATAATATGTAAAATTTGTTGCTGTAGTACACAATCAAGATATATATGAGATGGTGGTGGTGGTGGTGATTATTGTTTTAAGAGGAAGTACAACTAGGCAACCATCCTCTATATATCACTAATCAGAGGGAAAAATAGAAGGGATCCGGCACTTCAAAAATGAAGATATCGGTCAAAGAAAGACAAGGGCCACGAAGGACGTGAAAATGAAGTACTCCCTAGCCCTCGCAAACCTTATAGCGTCGGGCCGGAAAAGAACAAGAGTTGACTAAGGGAGGTCGGATAGGATAGATGAAAGTGAGGAGCCTGGCAGAAGTAAGTGGAAGTAATGCCAGGACTCAGCTGAGGACCCCGTGGTCGCCAACCCACGTTCCAAAGCTCAGAGCCCCTGAGGCCCCTTTAAGTCTCCTCTTACGACAGGCAGGGGATACCGTGGGTGTTATTCTACTGCCCCCACCCTCAGGGGGAATATATATGGGACTAGCCATACACACTACTACTGTATTTTCTAGATTATTATTATAGTTATGCAGATTATTTTATAGTTATGCCTTATTTATGAATAACGTAATTAATATAAACAAATATGCAACGAAATAAAGAGCACATAAACGACAAGAGAAAATCGCCACATTAAGTATGTACCTATAAAGTTAACAGATTATATGTTACATATCCGAAATTATCATAAACCGATAGTTCCATTCGCTTCCGCGTCGCTGTGACGGGAGTACGACTGAATTCAGTCGACTTGTTTTGTGCTGACTGGAGAGCAAAGCGTGGAGAGATCCGTGACGGGGTCTGCGACTGAATTCAGTCGACTTGTTTTTTAAAGTAGTCGACCGTTACGATAGTTTAAACTATCGACTAGTTCGATAGTTATCAGTCGATAGTGCCCATATCTACTATCAAGTTTACAGTCGTAGTTACTGGTACGTCGCACTACAGGAGGATCGGTCTCGAGATCTGTGACGTCAGTCTCGAGCGAGAGTGTTGCCCATCACTAGGAACCTGTGACCAAGTAGTTGATGCCAACATAAATATATCACTCGTGAGATTTCACAATAATATAGTAACAGTAGCCTCCAACAGGGTTGGAGTACATCCAACTAGCAAATCAGAACGCTATAGCTGAGCAGATAAGAAGTATGTTGAAGTCTGTACACTGGGTATGATTGTTGATTACAACACATATATGGGGAGGGGGGTACCAACAGGATGGATGAAAACACTGGAAAATTGAGAATACATTTCCAGCTGAGGAAGTGGTTACCAGCTGTCTGCTTTTCCAATCATTGTGAAGAAAAACATTGACACGAGAAATATTCTTTGAAGATGTATTTCCTGAAATGTCAACAATACAGCTCCACAATGGGCTGGTGGATGTTCTGGGACTGATGGGCCTCAAGTTTGTACTGAATGACTAGGAGAGATGTGTCTTGTCTTGATGTAATGCTACGTTTAAAACATCACTTTAGCCTCTTTCTTGTGCTTTATATACACTGCCTCATCCTAGTTGCATTTCCATATCGTATTCAAACCTATAGTCAATGATTATCAAGAGTACGACACTGCAGGAATGTAGTTTGTTCCAGATGTTTTCGACATGAAATAAAACACACCTGTTTTGGCGTGTGATTTAATTAAGGTACAGCCCCAGTATTTGCCTGGTTTGAAAATAGGAAATCACAAAGAACCACTTTCTGACTGCCGATGGTGGGGTTCAAACCCTTCATCTCCTGCATGCAAGCTCTCAGCTACACAGTCAACCTGCTGTGCTGAACATTCAACTCAAGACATTTATTTAAGGTAACTTCTTATGCACTATGTTCCTGTATTGTCAAAAATTCAATATTTTGCTGTGATTAGTTCGTAACAATAACAGAATGAGTTGACTGCATGGCTATAAAAGGGTAGAGAAGGGTTCACCTTTCTGTACTCTTTGACAGTGATCAATTGTCAGTCCGGACCATAATGAAATTCATAACTTATGAGTTGACTGCATAATTTGGTACAATTAAAGGGTAGAGAAGGGTCCACCTATTCAATACTATAAGCTTGTATGTTGCCTTATAAAACTGGGACTATTTTCAACCCCATATATGTTGGGTCATCTTCAGCCACGCTACAATTGGAAGACATATGCACACATATAACCAATAATAAATTAAACACTTTGGTATGCTACACTTTACAATCTTATAATTTAGAACATTGATGGAAGTCCAAACAACGCATCCAAACTTGAAGTTAAATGACACATCAAAACTGCTGTGGTTGATGCCGAACTATGTCGCCGCTCCTACAGCAGTCAAATGTTCCTGAGTTGATCTAGGAGTTGGCATCCTTATCTGTATAGACGAGCAACTTGATTTATAATTTATGTTTGTTCAATTTAATGTGGGTAATGACTTTATGTAGCTTGAAGGGGAACATTCGTAATTTTGAATAGGTATTCCTTTTCATCAGTGATCTATTGTTTAATTGCGTTTGAAGTGAATGTCTGAAAGCGAGTTGAGTGCGTGGTTTGGATTGCATAGCTGTGAGCTTGGATTTGGGAAATGGTGGAATTGAATCCCACTCTCAGCAGCTCTGAATATGGTTTTCTGTGGTTTCCTGTTTTCACAACAGGCAAACAATGGGGTTGCACCTTAATTAAGGCCACAGTCGCTTCCTTCCCAGGTCTACCCATGTTCTACCTCCATTGTCGCTGTGAGACCTGTCTGAATTGGTGCAACATGAAACCAGAAGAAGAAAGAAAAAGTGTTAAGGAAAGAGGAGCTTTCACTGAGTGTTAATAAATAGTGCGTCTGCAGTGTTTATGGGGAAGCTTCTCCTTAATCTCAACTGGAAAAGAATAGGACAAAGTTTTGCTTGGCAAGAGAGAGTATCAGTTTTGATCTTTGGGAAGGATATCCATTGTAAACGGTGTTATTTGTTTTGAAGAAATAATTAAGAATTAATGGCTAGAGCCAGAATTCTGCTTCAGGAAGGGCCCAACTTTAGACGTTTTCACAAATTAGAGGAAATAATTTTGGCTGTTGTAATAAGTAGAAATCTTTGGAAACAAGATTTACTTTTTATTATTGAAACATATAACCAATACTAAATTATAATACAGTACCGGCATATAACAGCAAAAAGAATAGACTAGATGAAAAATAAACTTATTTGCCATGTCCAAGAAATCTTGGGAGTTTATCACCTCATGATGAGTCCTAGCATATGTAAGCCTAGACCAGGTGCGCGATTGACTTTGTCAACCAGTTCAGTTTAGTCTTACAATCGTATAAACATTTCATTCAAAGCTGTTTATGTTATTCTCCAAATGAAATTAAAAACATATTCATGATAAGTATGGTGTACTTAATATTAATGGAATGAAGGGACTGAGTCATTCCCTTAAAACTTATACACTACTTCTTTCTCTTTTCCCTTTATGCCCTCGCAGGCATTGGGTCCTTCAGCCACTTCCCATATGAGGTCTGGTCCAGTGCCAATCTTTTCAATCCTACTGGAGTCTTTCCCCTCTTTCGTGCCAGGTCAAAGACATAGGTGTCCCACTCCAGCCTCGGTCGTCCCCTCCCTCTTTTCCCCCCGGTCTTGCTTGGAATATTTGCTTAGGCTTCCTTTCCTCTTCCATCCTCACCAGGTGCCCCAACCATCAAAGTTCCTTCTTTTCAATTAAACTGATCAGTGGTTCTCGGTTAAGACACTCTTCCCCTGCCCTAGTATTTCTAACCATGTCCCTCCTTGTCCTTCCAACTGTCTTACGCAAATACTTCAGTCTGCTCTTTAAATTACTCTGCAGTGTCCAGCTTTCAGATCCGCACGTCAGCACTGTAAGATATACTGATTTGTATATTGTCATTTTTGTTCCCCTGGTAACTTCTCTCTTTCCTGTAATGGCATTATTAATATTTTATTATAGATTGTTAGCTTTATGAATTCTGTGATTTATTTCAGAATGCACTTTCCCATCTGCTGTTATGATTAGTGATGGGCGACGCTCTCGCTCGAGACTCTCGCGAGAATCCCGAGACCGATCCTCCTGTAGCGCAAGCTGTGCGACGTACCAGTAACTACGACTGTAAACTTGATAGTATATCATTGGCAGTTATTGCATGAAATATCGTTCTCTTATGAAAACGTATGAGCCAATACATTTTGTCAAAAGCCTGGCAAATTACTGCATGTTCAACTATGAACCCCTTAATACCATTAACTAAAGTGGAAACAGAATGTCAGTATCTTAAACTGTTCACGACTTATTTGGGGTGGACATCTTAGCTGAATAAGCATGCATAATTTGTGAATAACTGTAGGTAGGATGTACACCTACTTGGATACTAGAGGCGTGCATTATTCGAACCTGAGACGGGGAAGATGTGCTTTGCTACATACGCAACCCCCATTACACATGAGTGGAACGTGTAACAGGGGTGATGGGCAACGCCCTCGAGACCGATTCTCGTGTGCTGCGAGCTGTGCGACATCCCAGTAACTACGAGTGTAAGCTTGATAGTTATCATCAGCAGTTCTCACATGGAAACGTGTGTGACGATAAATTTTGTCAAAATCCTATGAAAGCTCTGCATGTTGAACTATGAGCTCCTTACCATTAACGAAAGAATGCCAGTATCTTAAACTGTTCACGAGTTATGTCAGGTGGACTTCTTAGCTGAATAACCCGTATAATTTGTTAATAATTGTTAATAATTGTTATTAGGATGTAATCCTAACTGGATGCCTCACAATCGTTGTCGACAGGGTAGTTTCTTGTGATTCAGACCAGGCCGGAGTGTTCTGTGACGACTCCTCTTCATTGATATTAAGCGTTTGTAAGTGCCGGATCATCCCAGAAGTATTTCTGCCGATGTATTTTACTTCTTTTGAATAAGCTACAGAGTGGGCTGTGCTATGTGACATCTCTTAAAAATAACCGACATCCACGGCTTACGTTGCGTTTCGGACATCGTCTTGAAGTTGTCGCGTACAATTCGACACAGTTCACATTGCACCGTCATAGAAGTACCTACCTAAGTATGACGCGAATACTCTATATCAATTTATATTGCCCATTCCACTCATGCCTAATGGTGGTTGCATATGCAGCAAGACGCATCTTGCCTCGTCTCGAGTTCGAATAATTCACGCCTCTAGTATCCAGTTACGTGTACCTACAGTAGCCGTCAGGTTCTGTACTTGAACCACTCATTCGTGTACCTACCAGTGCATACAATGCCCGAATGCGTATCCTTTATAATGATGTTATATTGCGTCAAAATAGACCTCGGTATAAATTGAACGGCCTAGTCGCTTGTTGACACGTATTTACGAAAATGAGAAGGCCCGTGGTTGGCTATTCGCATATTCGGAACAAACAACATTCTGCTCCGACTATCTGCAGGCCTACGACACGCTGCTCGCCGCACATTGCGGGAACAACGCTCTCGAGATTTCCCGAAATTTCTCGCGAGTAATAATGCCTGCGCTAATCTCGAGAAATCTCGAGACCTTGTCTCAGACTGCCCATCACTAGTTATGATGCTGCCTAAATATTCAAACTGCTGAACCTGTTCTAAAATCTCATTCTGCCACTCGATGTTAAGGTATTTTTGTTCCTTCCTGGTAAGATGCATAACTTTACTTTTACTAACATTAATTTTCATCCCTCTGTCTTGGAGTGCGCACCCCCATTCCATCACTGCCCTCTGTAATTTATCTCCATCTGTTGCCAAAAGTGCGATATCATCTGCGTATACTAGTGCCTGTAACCGCGCTGGTCTTGTCTTGAAATTTCCAACTTTGCATTTACTTTTTCACCTCTTATATTGTTTAATAACTTGATCCATGAATATTATAAAGAGTAGGGGACTAAGCCTGTCACCTTGCTTGACACCTCTTTCCATGTAAATTCCTTTGAGGTTTGACCATTTATCCTCACTATACCAGTACCTGTATATACTTTTAATCACCCTAGTCAGTTTGGGGGTAATATGTGCATTCTGTAAAGCCATCCATAGCTCTTCTCTCGTTACTCTGTCAAATGTCGACTTCAAATCGATAAATGCTGCAAATAGTTCTCCTTCCCAATTTGGGATCTTTTCTGCTGCATTTCTCAAACAGAAGATCCAATCATGTGTTTGCCGATGGGGTTTAAATCCAGCCTGTTCTTCTTCCAGTTCTTCCTCCACTTGCTCTCTAAGTCTCTTCTCTATTATAGTTGAATGTAACTTCTGGAGAACTGATGCTAAGCATATCACTCTGTAATTATGACAGCCAGTTGAGCTTCCCTTCTTGTAAATGGGAACTATGATGTTCTGCTCCCAATCTTCTGGTATTTTCTCAGAGTCCCAAACCAACTTGAAGAGCTCCCAGATCCATTTCTCTAGTTTTCTTCCTCTAAATTTCATGAACTCCGGGTGAATATTATCCCAGCCTGCTGCTTTACCAGTTTTGATTGCCTTAATTGCCTCGTGCACTTCCTTCAAACTAATACCTTCTTTCTTTT
Organism: Anabrus simplex; assembly: GCF_040414725.1. Lineage (NCBI taxonomy): Eukaryota > Metazoa > Arthropoda > Insecta > Orthoptera > Tettigoniidae > Anabrus > Anabrus simplex. The sequence continues at coordinate 995,257,034 of NC_090265.1, read as the reverse complement.
CCCTCTCTCCATTGGTGTCATGCCTGCCATTCTATTGCTTTCCATGAAGGTTTCTTAGTAATATTCGCTCCACACTTCCAGGATGTCATTTATGTTGGTTTTCAGCCTGTTATTTTTATCCTTAATGTTTCTGATTTTCTTTCCCCTTTTTCCCTTCAAGCTTTTCACCACATGCCAGAACACTCTTTGATTTTCCTTATAACTTTCTTCTATTTCCCTTCTAAACTGTTCCCAGGATTCCTTTTTAGCTTCCTTAACTGCTCTCCCTGCTGCATTTCTTAGTTGAATATATGTTCCTTTGTCTTCCTCACTTTTAGGTTTCATATATCTTTTCCATGCTTTCTTCTTGGCTGCAATCACTTCTTCACTGTTTCGCTCCACCCTCTTGTCTGTCTCCTATTTCCTTTGACTCTGCTGATCCCACACACCTCTGTAGCTACCTGGTTAATTGTCTCTTTCATCACCTTCCATTTGTCTTTCATGTTCCACATACCTCTGTGATTTTGCTTCTTCTGTATGAATTTTTCGCTCAACTTATTCTCAGACTCCCGTCGCTTGGAGATATCCTCTAAGGCAAATACTTTCACTTTGACATAATTCATTTTTGTTGATTCTCGTATATATCTGAACCAGGTTTCCATTACCAATAAACGATGTTCAGTGTTGAGTTCTGCACTGTGGAATACCCTCACATCCATTACATCATTTTAGGTAAACAATAGATTTTAAAATTAAATAAACGTGATTACTCAATTCTACAATTCTGACTGTCGGATGACTTCATAGTCTTCCAGATTCTTTCTTGCTGCCAACAGTACTAAAAGAAAAAGGCGCAAAAATCATTGCCATATGGCAACGCACGGCACTAATGGGTTTTAAGTACCCAACATTGTAATTACAATAGGACAAGAGGTAGGTTCAATCTATAAGAAAAACAGAGTTTGGAAGTAATTGAGTAAGAGTAATTGAAGTACTTGTACTTCTTTTAGTAATTTTTATTTGTAATCATTACCTTTTACATATTGTAATTATTACTCATAATTTTCTTGAAGCAAAAATTGTAATTGTTACATTCTAATAACCATTATACATCACATGCAAGCAGAAACTGAAAACATTAAATGATGATGATAACATTTTCACTTCTATAGCAGAATCCATATTTTCACCTGTGCTGGATGAGGTACTTTCTTACCTCTCCAGTACTTCCAAAGACATAACTTTTATCCTACAATGGGGATGTTCTTAAAATTAAACACAGGTATTCCTTCAAGTGCCCTTTCAACAAATGCAAAGATGTACTTTTCCCCCAAGAGGGCTTAGTGATGATAATTGCAAGGACCAATTATTTTGTAAAGTAAATTCATATTACTTGAAGTGCTTAGTCACTAACATAAAAATTATGTGAAAACATAATTTTGCAAGTTTAGGCTCATTTATTGATGATAGCCGCTTAATGTCTATGTTAAAAATACGAGAAAACATTGAAAATCAAATACTATTTTTTTTCTTTGCAAACTTTGGTATCATTCTGGTCCCATGCAAAAAAAAAAAAAAAAAAAAAGAAGAGTGAAATGAAAATGTCAGTGATTCCTTAAGCCTGGCTTTCTGTGTAGTAATTTTATGGATTACTTGTTGGAAAAGTAATTTATAATTGAGTCAACATTTCTCAGACAACTGTAATTCAGCCCAATTACTTTTTTTCATGTACTTTTCCCATCACTGAATAACAAGGAGCAGAAATCTCTTGCCACGAACCTGCTACGCAGGCATAGCAGGGGGAGAGGTGATACTCCCACGTGGCGCGTCCCAGGTGGCGGATAGGGGGGTCCTAACCGGCTTGCCGGCGGACTTGAAGGAAATAAAATACCTCTCGCGGACCAAACACACTACCCCCTGCGGGTGGGGGACGCACACGTAGAATACACCCGCAGTATCCCCTGCCTGTCGTAAGAGGCGACTACTAGGGGTGACCAAGGGATGATTGAATTAGAACCATGAAACTACTCTTGATTCGTACCATCATGCGGGGAACACCATGGGTTGCATGTACTTGTGAGTAGTATCACTAAATTGGTACGAAATAGGTTTGTGATTAGTTGCAGTAAAAAGCCTGGCCTAGTGGATTCCAGTACCCGTGCATTGTACCCATGTGGGCAACACCGCAGGTCTGGGCGTCGCCTGTGAGTTGTACTGCTATATGAGCGGCACCGTGGGTCAGCGTTGCCTGTGATTGGTACCCACTATGTGAGGAACACCACGGGAATACCGGCGCCCGTGACTAGTACACCTAGGTGAGGAACCTTACCGGTTTGCGTTGGCTATGAGTGGCGCCATTGTGTGAGAAACACCATAGGTCTGCATTCCCTGTACGAATTGCAATACTTGTAAGTAGTACCATTTTGTGTGGACCACCGTGAGTCTTCGCTACTTTTGATCAGTACCCAAAAATGACAAATACCATGGTTCTACTTTACTCGTGACATGTACGATTCTGTGGGGCCTTCGACGTGAATTTAGCACCCCTTCAGACATCAAGCATCATTGTGCTTAATAAATGGTACTGAGTACAAATGAGAGATACGCAACAATGCACAGAATTAGTGACATGGCTTCACAAACCCACAAGTCTCCACTTCCTTTATTACCAACAGGGTTTAAGATTGAAGATCTACCCTGGAAAGTCTTTTAGGGAGAAGATACGCCACAGGAACTCTGTAATGAGTAGGTAAACTGCATAAAAAGTATATTTTTAAAAAGATTGTTGTTTGTTGTTCTTTAGTATCTTGCTGAGTGGACACCTCTGGAGAGGCATTAATCTTTAAGGCGCTGACATTTTGAGAAGTGTCTTTGCGACCAAAGAATGTGTTTAACTTTCTTAACACACTGTAACTGTTGATTGATTGACATTTCATCAACAATTAAAGAGCACATTTTCTCAACATCATTCATTCATTCACTCATTCAGATTCTTATGAAAGTCTCTTTAACAAGATGAGCCACACCTCTCTCCACATGATATATCTCCAATATAGTGACTAAGTGTACTCCACGATGATAATTTAAACACATTATTGCTGGCATAAATGTACCCTTTTGGGGAAATGAATTCCCATGTCACAGAGTGCTTTTAGTGCACTTTCTGACCATCTACAGCGATTTCTCGCCATAATTTACCACTTGTTCTAACATAAATGAACATTTTGTGTTTGTAGGATCACACTCATTATTAAGAATACTTTTCAAAGATGCATGATACTCATTATCATATTGCTGTATTGTTTCTTCTGGTACTCCAATTCTATTCCTAATTTCTTTATTTTCATGCTGGCACGCCAAAGCTTTAATTGAAGAGAAGACATGTGCTTTCCTGTTTGAATAAATTAATTTTCATCATTGTTTCCCTCCTGAACTTCGACTGACTTGCTAACATTGTTTTGCAGCTTGCCCTTCACTTGATGTTTGAGAAGATTTGAATTCTGTTTCAGAAGTAAAAACATCACTTTTGGCTGTTTAATCGTCTCTCTTTTTTGCTTTCTATGGTTCTTGTCACATTTAGTTATTTTCCTTCGTTCAGGAACTTTGTGGTTAGGATAATCTTAAAATATTCTGGGAAAAGCATTGTTTTTTAACTTAATTTTCAGTCCATGATGAAACTTGGATACATGAGAAGTTCTTGATTCTAAATTACGTACAGAATTATCTCTAGAAATTATATTAAACTATCTCTGGTGGCTGAGGTCTGAATCATATGGGAATTCGTGGAATTGTGTGGGACACAACAGTGCACCATGTCAGTTTTCGATCACCTACGACAAATATTATGTCTAATTGATAAACATTGCAAGTGCATGGAGAATAATTCATGTTCAAGAAACTCTTAATTCATACAGCTGCTATAGGTACAATTTAGAATCACAAATTCAAACCAAAACATGCCGATTCAGCTCCTAATATGTACTAAAATGAACTAAAACCAGTGCAAACACTCCCAGAAAGACCATTATATATTTTACAATATCAAAACATCCCTAACATGAAGAAGAATCAATATTGACCGACAAGGGCATGTTGCTCCAAGAGTCACTTTATTAGCAATCCTTGTGGACAGAATGTCAGTTAGAGAGAGTTCACTGGACAACACGAGGCAGTAGGCTAGTGGGAAGGTGGAGAGCATAGCAGACGGCGATGATTCAAGCCACAAAATGACCTGTATGATGAAACGTCATATATAAGCTACCTGTGCCTGGAACAACCGAGACATCATAAGATGGAGCTACATGGACGGTGATTGCTCCTGAAAGATGGTGCGTGCAAAATATTTTGCAAGACACGTGCAAGAAACTGGATATAAAAAAAGTAATATCTCCATTGGAAAAATTTCAAGTTGATAATTGGATGCTGAATATAGAAACATAGGAAGGTGTGGTAAGCCTTTTATATGGAGCCAAGAACTTTCCGATTAAGTCATTGTGGTCTCAAATATGGGGTCCACCTTTCTTCTCCTGTAGCAAAAGAAGAAATATGTTTATTGAAATTCTGAGTTTTCTTAGATTTGATAATAAAAATACCCATTATGAAAGACTAAAAGAATTACTATTTACAGCAGCATCTGCAATTTGGAAACCATTCATTGACAGTTGTCAACTGTGCTACAAACCGGGTGATTACATCACAGTTGATGAGCAGCTCTATGCTTGCAAGGCTCGTTGTCCCTTCAAGCAGTATATGAGCAACAACCTCAATAAGTTCAGTACCAATATTTTGGCTTGCGGCAGATGCAGATTCTAAACAGATTCCTGAATGTAGGCAAGGAAGAACAATAGACTAGTTCCTTGTCAGGGTAAGTGGTGTCAAGACTTCTCTGAAAATGTATGCAGGTAAGGGAAGAAATGTTAGCTGAAATAATTTCTTCACTTCTAAGAATCTTGCAGATGGACTAAAGTACAAGAAAACAAGTCTTGTTGCTAACTTGAAAAAAATCAGCAAAAAGCTCTATGGATCCCTCGTACAACATTGATTTACAAAGCTGGTAATATAACTCTTAACATCTTGCTAAGGTAAAATGAAAAAGAATGCACTCATATTGAGTTCACTCCATGAAAACGTAGAAATGGATGAATCTTCTCTTAAAAGTCAACCGAACACAGTGAAATTCTACCACAGAACTAAATGTGGTATGGATGTCTTAGATCAGATGGCATGGCTCTATGCAGTGAAGTATGATGGCAGAAGATGGATCATGCATGTCTATTTCAATGTTTTAAATATGGCAGCCATCAATTCCAGCATTTTATACAGGAAAGCAACAGGTGAAAAACTGTCATGCAAATAGTACATTTTCAAGCAGTTCAAGAAACTTGCAGCATCTTACAAAAAAAAAAAACCACCAGAAGATTCCTTCTATAGTCACCATAGAAACACTCAGAAACCATGCCAAACTGGTGGATGCAATGGCAAAAACAAATCAGCAAATGACTGTGTGGTCCATGCACAGGCTTGTGCATGAAGTGTTTTGTTTTTGCAGGTGGATTTGATTAATGCAAGAATGCTTGCATATCATTTTCATGTTAAATTTAAATGAGAAATTGAACAGTTTTATTGACCCATTGCTATTATTACCCTAAAGTAGTACTTGCTTATTAAAAAACTAGTCAAATTGTGATTTGAAGTCATTTAGAGCAATTTGACTTTGATACTGCAAAATACTGTTTAGGGATAAATGATCTGCCAAACTGATGGGTTGGTCCTTCTAATATAAATTTGTGGTTGATTCACAAATCAAGAGTGCTTCCTTCCCAATCCTGTTTACATTTTGACATTCAAAACTGCCGCTACTGACTCTAATAGTTTTCCAGGAAATTACACTTTTCATGTTAAAACACACATTCCAGGCAATGAATGAATATTGAGGTACGCTCTGTCTCTTCTACTGTCTCTCATGTCCATTAGACAGCCTTACTGCTGCAGATGTTCAATAATAAAAACCTGTTAACGACATGTACACCAGTTATTTTATATTACATTTATATTTTATTATATTTATTTAAAAAAGGAGAGTTATCAATGACTCAGTTATTCTAGAAAATTGAGTTGAAAAGCATCTTTAAGATAAAAAAGTACAAAAACTGCCAAATTGTGTGCAATCCATTGAAGTAAGCTGCTTTCCTTACTTTCAGGAGTGGGCTGTTTGTTCCCCTTCCTCTCCCCACACATGAAGGCTGTTGGTCTGACTGTCAGTGAAGCACACATCATATCAATAGTGGTGCCTTTAATAGCAGCAATAGGACCTCTCGTGATGTGTCCCCTAGCAGACCGGCTCGGAGGAGGACCAGGGAGTCGCTCCATGAGGGCTCTTTTGGCTTTCACAATCTTCTTGGCTGGTGTGAGCTATTCATTATTAATGTGTGTTCCTCAAGTTCAGAGACTGAAGTCTCACCAGCCACAGGTAAACTTCACTTGTGGGCCTAATGGAGCTATGGTTCTACAAGAGCGATGTATGGAGCCAGCCTGTTATGAATGGCCTGAGAAAAATGTAAGTTATACATTTGTGTTAAATAATAAATTGCATGATCTGGATGTATTAACCCCTGGGAACTGTTTCATAAAACTCCAGTAAAATATTTTAGTAGCTTACTAAAGTAGAACTATAGTATATTTCTACTTGAGTTCATATTTCTGTTTCAAAAACAAACCTGTTAACGACATGTACAACAGCTATTATATTACATTATATTATATTATATTATATTATATTATATTATATTATATTATATTATATTATATTATATTATATTATATTATATTATATTATATTATATTATATTATATTATATTATATTATATTATATTATAGTGGTTCATGTTTGTGGGTTACTGTAGTCACGTCCTAGTTCGTGAACCATGGGCAACGGCTGAGTGGCCTAGTAAGTGGTCCTGAGAGTCGGGATACTTGCTATGGAATGGGAGTGGGCATCTCGGACATATTCTGAGTCCTGGCCCTCCTTGTGCTCAGGCGGCTAGGACTATACAATCCACCGGTGGTCCATAACCCGTTAGAGGAGAGATCCTCACTTGGACTATGTGCAAGTAGGGCAGCATCCTGCTTCATGAATCAACCGAGCTCAGAACATTTTAAGCAAGCCTCGGACCTATGGGAGTAACGGAGTCCCACTCCCATTTGACAGGCGAGGGACTCCTTGGAAACAACTTGGCGAACGAAATGGAATTCGATGGGGAGCTATCAATATTAATGGGGCTTATGGAAGAAAGAAAGTAGAACTGGCTGGGTCAGCAAAGAGGATGAATCTGGATGTGCTAGGAATAAGTGATATTCGGGTAAGGGGAGATAACGAGGAAGAGATAGGAGATTATAAAGTGTACTTGACGGGTGTTAGAAAGGGAAGGGCAAGAGTCTGGGGTAGGGCTCTTTATCAGGAATACCACTGCACGGAACATAGTTTCTGTTAGGCACGTAAATGAGCGAATGATGTGGGTAGATTTGTCAGTTGGAGGAATTAGGACTAGAATTGTGTCCGTGTATTCACCATGTGAGGGTGCAGATGAGGATGAAGTTGACAAGTTTTATGAAGCACTGAGTGACATCGTAGTCAGGGTAAACAGCAAGGATAGAATAGTGCTAATGGGCGATTTCAATGCGAGAGTTGGGAATAGAACTGAAGGATACGAAAGGGTGATTGGTAAATGTGGGGAAGATATGGGAGCTAATGGGAATGGGAAGCGTTTGCTGGACTTCTGTGCTAGTATGGGTTTAGCTGTTACGAATACATTCTTCAAGCATAAGGCTATTCACCGCTACACATGGGAGGCTAGGAGTACCAGATCCATAATAGACTATATCTTAACAGACTTCGAATTCAGGAAATCTGTTAGGAATATATGAGTTTTCCGGGGATTTTTCGATGATACAGACCACTATCTGATCTGTAGTGAACTAAGTATCTCTAGGCCTAAGGTAGAGAAAGTGAAAACTGTCTGCAAACGAATAAGGGTAGAAAATCTCCAGGACGAGGAAATTAGACGGAAGTACATGGATATGATTAGTGAGAAGTTTCGAACAGTAGACATTAAGCAGGTTCAGGATATAGAAAGTGAATGGGTGGCATACAGGGATGCTGTAGTAGAAACAGCCAGGGAATGCCTTGGAATAACTGTGTGTAAAGATGGGAAAAGGCGAACATCTTGGTGGAATGATGAAGTGAGAGCAGCTTGTAAACGTAAAAAGAAGGCTTATAAGAAATGGCTCCAAACAAGGGCCGAGGCAGATAGGGAGTTGTATGTAGATGAAAGGAACAGAGCGAAACAAATAATTGTTGAATCCAAAAAGAAGTCATGGGAAGATTTTGGTAACAACCTGGAAAGGCTAGGTCAAGCAGCAGGGAAACCTTTCTGGACAGTAATAAAGAATCTTAGGAAGGGAGGGAAAAAGGAAATGAACAGTGTTTTGAGTAATTCAGGTGAACTCATAATAGATCCCAGGGAATCACTGGAGAGGTGGAGGGAATATTTTGAACATCTTCTCAATGTAAAAGGAAATCATCCGGGTGGTGTTGTGAACAGCGAAGCTCAAGGGGAGGAGGAAAATGATGTTGGTGAAATTATGCTTGAGGAAGTGGAAAGGATGGTAAATAAACTCCATTGTCATAAGGCAGCAGGAATAGATGAAATTAGACCTGAAATGGTAAAGTATAGTGGGAAGGCAGGGATGAAATGGCTTCATAGAGTAGTAAAATTAGCGTGGAGTGTTGGTAAGGTACCTTCAGATTGGGCAAAAGCAGTAATTGCTCCTATCTATAAGCAAGGGAACAGGAAGGATTGCAACAACTATCGAGGTATCTCACTGATTAGTATACCAGGCAAAGTATTCAGTGGCATCTTGGAAGGGAGGGTGCGATCAGTCGTTGAAAGGAAGTTGGATGAAAACCAGTGTGGTTTCAGATTTTCAGTATGCGCCAGGTAAATGAAAAATGCTACGAGAGGAATAGGCAGTTGTGTTTATGTTTCGTAGATCTAGAGAAAGCATATGACAGGGTACCGAGGGAAAAGATGTTCGCCATACTGGGGGACTATGGAATTAAAGGCAGATTATTAAAAGCAATCAAAGGCATTTATGTTGACAATTGGGCTTCAGTGAGAATTGATGGCAGAATGAGTTCTTGGTTCAGGGTACTTACAGGGGTTAGACAAGGCTGTAATCTTTCACGTTTGCTGTTTGTAGTTTACATGGATCATCTGCTGAAAGGTATAAAATGGCAGGGAGGGATTCAATTAGGTGGAAATGTAGTAAGCAGTCTGGCCTATGCTGACGACTTGGTCTTAATGGCAGATTGTGCCGAAAGCCTACAGTCTAATATCGTGGAACTTGAAAATAGGTGCAATGAGTATGGTATGAAAATTAGCCTCTCGAAGACTAAATTGATGTCAGTAGGTAAGAAATTCAACAGAATTGAATGTCAGATTGGTGATACAAAGCTAGAACAGGTCGATAATTTAAAGTATTTAGGTTGTGTGTTCTCCCAGGATGGTAATATAGTAAGTGAGATTGAATCAAGGTATAGTAAAGCTAATGCAGTGAGCTCGCAGCTGCGATCGACTGTATTCTGTAAGAAGGAAGTCAGCTCCCAGACGAAACTATCTTTACATAGGTCTGTTTTCAGACCAACTTTGCTTTACGGGAGCGAAAGCTGGGTGGACTCAGGATATCTTATTCATAAGTTAGAAGTAACAGACATGAAAGTAGCAAGAATGATTGCTGGTACAAACAGGTGGGAACAATGGCAGGAGGGTACTCGGAATGAGGAGATAAAGGCTAATTTAGGAATGAACTCGATGGATGAAGCTGTACGCATAAACCGGCTTCGGTGGTGGGGTCATGTGAGGCGAATGGAGGAGGATAGGTTACCTAGGAGAATAATGGACTCCGCTATGGAGGGTAAGAGAAGTAGAGGTAGACCAAGACGACGATGGTTAGACTCGGTTTCTAACGATTTAAAGATAAGAGGTATAGAACTAAATGAGGCCACAACACTAGTTGCAAATCGAGGATTGTGGCGACGTTTAGTAAATTCACAGAGGCTTGCAGACTGAACGCTGAAAGGCATAACAGTCTATAATGATAATGTATGTATATTATATTATATTATATTATATTATATTATATTATATTAATAAAAAGAAAGAGAATTATCAGTTACTCTAGAAAGTTGAGAAATATCTTTCAACCTTGCTGAACTTAAGAAATGGCTGCTAAGCACAATAATAATGTCATGTAAAAATTGTGTGAAAATAGGTATATCTTATTTGGAAATGATTCTGCTTCTCCAAATAGAAACACCAAGCAAGATAAATGTGTAGACCATTGGGTAAAAAGGCTATCGTATAATGCACAATGTCACGCGATCATTCAAAGCATGTTATTGGTTGAGAGAGAGCAAGGGTCAATGAAATTACCTAGCTCGTTTTTGGAGCTCAACTTCACGACACAATCAGCTCATTAAAAAAAGAACTGAGCACTCTTAATTATCACTTAATTCACTGAAACATTATTCTCACATGGGACACCCTTGACCTTGGTTACTCTGAACTGCACAAAAACATGCTTAGAATATAGATCGTCTATCAAAGTAACAATATTGTGAGTCATTCCCATGCAAAACAGTGTATTTTACCTCAAGAGTCTGAATAAAAACCTGTTCATGTCCTGAGAGAGGAACTTGGGTTACATTTTCTGCCAATAGTGTCACAAACCCTCTACCTAAAATAATTACAATATGTAAAACACATTTGTTCTACTGACCTGATAGTGCTGCTAATTAGTCTTCAAAGTGTAGATGTCGGATTTCAATAAAGTGGTTAAAACAGAGTGGAAGAGAACAATACGCACATCTCACTAAAGCCACATTTTTACATTCAACATTACTTTCCCATGCAAGAGATCCAGTATCAAAAGCCACACTAATATTACATTTTCAAATGATGAAATGGATATATCAGTGTCTTAACTGGCTTTTGTCAAGAATATTGCAACATAGGTTTGTACTTTGGTGCAAAAAATTGATTGTATATAACAGAGTGCATTTTAATGATGAAAGCCTGATCATGTAACTTTACTTGTGGTTTTCACATTGCAGTCTTAAAAATCAGCCATCTTTCTTGTATAAAGCTTACAAAAAACTAAGCACTCTTAATTCACTTAAATTGTCATTATTACCTTCAACATCTGTTTTTATTCCATTTTATATTAAGTTCTTTATTTCTGCAGTATTATTTTTAATACTAGTCATTTTACGTGTTAGCTGAGACAGCATGAATAAGCCTACTGATGATGTATCACATTATGCTGGTTCACAAAATGAGACAGATGTTTAGTTATGCAGCATATGTGGTAAGCAATTCAAAGGAAAATTAGGTCTTAAAATTCATAATAGCAAATCATATTTAAATAGATGTACTGACACTATCAGTCATTATAATTGAACAGCTGTTGATCAAGATACAGACAATAAGTACTCCCAGACTGATCCAATTTCCTCAACATCAGGTGGTAAATCTGCCTATATCCAAGCAATCTTGATCCCAGATATGCAAGGCCAGCAGAATATAATCCTCATGATTATCATGATAGTAACAATGATGACTGTCCTGATAGTAACATTTATAGTCAGACATTGCCAGTTATGCCAGTATGCGCTCTAGATCAGTTAAATAATAGCAAATTAGAAATCATAGCTTCGAAAGACATCCAGTCAAGTAATCAAGCTGGAAAGCAATGTCAGTTCGGTGACAAATACTTCTGCTGCAGACATTCACAAAAGTAAAGCTCACCCAGAAGAGCATAGAACTAACATTGTCTCTTCCTACTAACAGAGTAAGTGCTCCATTGATTGCCCTAAAATTATTCCTGTTAGTCAGTTTCTACAAATGCTCCATCAAGATATACCCCTATGCAGCTTTACATTCCAATACCATATATACGCTGACGACCTTCAGCTCTACACAGACTCTACAGCAGGTGACCTTCAGAAAAGGTCAACTTACTAAACATTGATTTACAGGTGGTTAGTGATTGGTCTAATGTGCATAGCCTGAAACTGGACCCTACAAAGTCACAAGTAATTCTTCTTGGCCATCAAAATCAAATGACAATTATAAGTAAACGTTTGTTGCCAAGAGTAATCCTCCACGATGTTCCAATTCCTTTTGTATCACAAGTGAAGAGTCTCGGCGTTATTGTGGGCGAACACCTGACTTGATCTGCACATGTCTTACATTTCTGCCAAAAAGTTTTCTCAGCTTTACATTCTTTATATAAATATAAACACATATTTCCAATAAAAAAATAAATTAATCAAAGCTCTTTTAATGCCACATTTTGACTATTGTGATGTTGTTTTCAATGATGTGAGGCCACAATTTTCCTTAAGGCTACAATGTGCTCAAAATGCATATGTGAGATACATATGCAATTTAAGAAAATATGACCATGTGTCATAATCTTTCCTAGAACTAGAGCTGTCATGACTTCATGTTTGTCGTAACTATCATACTTTGTCTCTCCTCCACAGAGTTCTTACTACATCTTCCCCATCTTACCTTTCGTCACATTTCCGTTACTTCTCAAATATTCATAACAGAGATACAAGGGCTCAAACATCAAACCTGCTAGTCATTTCTCACCATCGAACTGTCACATATAACAACTCATTTTCTGTGTTTGCCACATGAGAATGGAATCGTTTACCAGATGACGTAAGAGGAATATCAACCACAGTGTCATTTAAAAAAGAGTTAAGAGGTACAGCAGGATATGAGTGAACTGTGCCTTTCTGGCCTTTCATCAATCGTGCTATTCATCATCATCATCAGGTGATTATTATTGCTGTTGTAAATATGTATGTCTCACTGGAGTGGAATTCTATTTCAGTCATAATATATTTTGATTGTGATTAATTGTGCTTCTAGTAATAATCATGGTAGTATTATTTATGATTCTAATCTATACTAATTGGTTTAATGTAAGAGAAGGCCTAATGGCCTTAACTACACCAATAAAGACATTTATTTATCTATCCATCTGTCTTGGAATATGTGTTGCACCTCGTAACCTGCTTGTCTTGTTTTCGTATTCTTCAGATACTGCATTTTATAGGGGCTGCCTGGCCGAGGCGGTAAAGGCGTGCTCGGTTCACCCGGAAGAACTGGGTTTGAATCCCCGTCAGGAAATCGTAAAAATTTAAGAAACGAGATTTCCACTTCCAGAGGTGCATATGGCCCTGAGGTTCACTCAGCCTACACCAAAAATGAGTACCAGATTAATTCCTGGGGGAAAAGGCGGCCGGGTGTAGAGCTAACCACTCTACCCCATCAAGTGCCGAGGTTAACAATGGTGGAAGCCTTTACCTTCCACTCCTTCAAGGGCCTTCATGGCCTGTACGGAGGTGACTTTGCTTTGCTTTTACTGCATTTTATACGATGTCTTATGTTAGTTTATCATGGCTGCTTGGCATCATGAATGTCGTGCTCGATGTGTAATTTATCCCTATTTTGATAGATGGCAGCTCATGCTATGAGGATCCCCAAGGCATTTTTTCTATCTCATCTGCATGTTGTGTGATCTTTGACAGTCTGACGTTGAGAAAGGATAATGAGATGGAGACGGTGTGTTGTGATGTGGCTTTGGTTTCTTACAGAAGGTAATACAAACGTTTTAAATACTTCACCCTGTACGACTCTCATAGTTTGGAGTTGGAAGGAACTAGCGACTACTTCTTCTCGAGGTAATGTTCGTTCCTATCATCCATGGTTTGAAATGTTTGTTTCTATCATTCCCGGTTTGCCATAGGTAATAAGCCTGTTTTTAAGGAAGTCTCTCATTTTGTGTGTTATTTCTTTTATATCTTGTTGCAGACTTATTTCCTGTTACCTCCCTTCCTTTACATGTCTTCTTATGTGTGCTCATTTCAGCTAAGAGTGAAAGGTGGCATCGGCCCGATTGTTCATGTGCGTGATGGGTTTGCTTGGAGACCTTTACTTTTTCTTTATCTTCGACGTCTTGGCTCGAGTTCGTGCTCTACATTGTGTTTTATCGCTGATACTGTATGATTCATGTTTGTCTTTCTGCACGATATGAATACGTGTTATGCAGTGAGTAAGTTGTTTATGTGATATAGATGTTGATTCCCATAGGGAATCTGAAATATTTGTTCCGAATGAGTAAATTTATAATACCAAGACAAAGTCTCTCATAGTGCATTGGCACTGCCGGTGGCTACAATTAGCCTACGCAGTGGCCTCCATGGTATGCACTAGCCAGTGTCTTGGTAGGTGTGCTAGGTACCAACTGATGAGCCCAGCCTAGCACACAGGGGCGAAATGCTGGCAACCGGGAATGAGTTAGCTGGAAAACGTATAATGTCCAATAACGGACCATTTATATTGGTATTATAAGTTGTTTACATTGTGTGGACTGGGTATGCCATGCCCCTTTTGCGGCAACCAGGTTTCTGATCTTTGCTTTCAGATCAAACTCATGAGCCGTTGACAGAAGCATTTTATGGTGCATGATTCTTATCGTTGTGTGTCGTGCCACTGTACTATGGAACTTTATATTTCTTATGTAGGTCGCTATGTGTCTGAGTGAGTGTGGTGTGATTACCGGGCCTATGCTACTTTTCAGTATCTTGCTATTATTTATTATTATCATTGTTCGCATTTTGTCATACTTTCATTTCTGGCCTTCCTAGCCAATTTATCTGTTTATTTTGGATTTTAATCATATTTACGCCTTTCTGCCACGTGTTTATTTATTTATTGTTACTATGGCCCCTTTTTTTTTCTTTAACTCTCGTGTGTTCCATGATTGTTCTTTTCAGCCAGTCTTGATTTCGCTGGCATCGTTGATTTCATTGGGGATTTAATCTCCGTGGGGATTGTTAATATAAAAAAGGTGAGTGTGTAGATTCTGATGATGTACCTCGGGATGATTATTTTTCCTATTTTGAGAAAGAAATACTTTAGAACCTGATCTTAAGCGCTGTGCTCACTGTGTGGTGAGAAAAATATTGTATCACAAATCAGACTCCTCTACCGTGCTTTCTAGAAGAATACTAAAGAATTATGAGATTGTTTAACACTCCCTTTGAATGAACCGTTGTTGAGCATCATGTACGTGAGTAACTGACTTCCTATATTCGTTCTTTTATGCCAGTCTTATGCATTTTGTAGCAGTTACGACACCTGCAATTATTTAATTATTTAACCTTGCAGTCCACTTATAAAATGGGCAATGCATCTATTTTACTGAAAATAATGCCTCTGACATTGCCAATAATCCTCATAATCCTAACAGCACTTTTTATAATTATATGCAGGAGACGATTTTGCAAAAACTCTTACTTATGACAAAGTTCCTTTTATTACACTTGAATCAAACTAAGAGAAAATATTTGGCCAACCTCACTGTTCGGCAAGATCACTTTAATATTAGTTTTCCATCATTATCGTCCTTTGTCAAGTTCCTGATCTGTTGGTTGTTTGGAATAATCACCATGACAGCATGTTAGAAGACATATTTAACCAAAAATGGAGAGAGATAGCATTACAAGAATTAAACTATGACCAAAATGTGTTCGATGAAGGGCTGACTGAAGTCAACAGAATAATACAATCACTTGCAAGCAAATCTATCAACGAGTATGGACTTTCTTTCCCAGATAACAATAACTTACAGCCAAACAATAGCGAGTACTTCAGGGAGATGTCACATGATCGTTCTCAGTTCTTGCAAGACATTACTATTTTTTTTAAACAATTGGCTTAACGTCGCACTGACACAGATAGGCCTTTGGCAACGATAGGATAGGAAAGAACTAGGAGCGGGAAGGAAGTGGTCGTGGCCTTAATTTAGGTACAGCCCCAGCATTTGCCTGGTGTGAAAATGGGAAACCATGAAAAACCATTTTCAGGGCTGCCAACAGTGGGGCTTGAACGCACTATCTCTCAGATGCAAGCTCACAGCTTTACTACTTTACTCCTTGATGCTACGGTCCTTGCAGAACCTTGTCTCCGCAACAATCTTCTTCCAAAGCTCTCTGTCGATTGCCTTGGTCCTCCATCTCCAGACTCCCATGGTACGTAGATCAGCCTCCACCTCTTCTATCCATCGCTTTCTTGGTCTACCTCTACATTGTCTTCCACCTGGATGCCCCTCCAGCACTTTCTTAGGTTCTCTTGTAGTCTCCATTCGATGGACATGTCCTAGCCAACGCACTCTAGCAGTCTTCATCAAAGATACTATATCCTGCTCTTGGTACAGGTCTCTAAGCTCCTGATTAGATCTAATACACCATCCCAGATCAGTTTTAACTGGCCCAAAAATCTTCCTCAATACCTTTCTTTCCCATGTCATTAATTTATATTCTTCTGTTTTATTTAATACCCAGGTCTCAGCTCCATTGGTAACCACTGGTCTAATGACAGTCTTATAAATGGTCAATTTAGCTTTCCTGGATATTTGTTTATTTCTTAATGTTGGAATTAAGGCAGCATAGCATCGATTTCCTGCAGCCAGTCTAGAGTTTATTTCCTTTTTTTGTTTCATTTTGTGAAGTAATCAGAGAGCCTAGATATCTAAATTCCTGTACCCCTTCAAAACCCTTTTCTCCACACCTAAGTGCATTTGGAGGTTGACTAGATCTGGAACTCACTAGGAACTCAGTTTTGTTGTTATTCACTACCAGTCCAATTTGCTGTGCTCCCCTCTCCAATTCTTCATAGGTTTCGAGAAGTGCATTCTTTGTACGAGAAATTATGGCCACATCATCTGCATATGCCAATATTTGAATTAGTCTATGATATGTGTTCCTTTCACGATTTGCAGTGATGGTACGCACAGCTGTTTCTAAAGTAATGTTGAAAAGGACAGCAGACATTGGATCTCCTTGCCTCAAGCCCACTTTTACATCGAAGGTTCGCGATACTTTCCCTTGTACGCATACCTTAGATTTACTTCCACTCAAAGCTGTTTTTACCAACCTAATCAGCTTCCCAGGATAACCAAGGGCTTTCATTTCGATGAGTAGTTTTCCTCTTTGCACTGAATCGTACGCTTGTTAAAAATCAACGTACAGTTGATACAGTGGTATGTTATATTCATAGCACCTCTCCAGGATGATCCTCATTGTAAAGATATGATCTATTGTTGAACGGTTTGCACGAAATGCACACTGATATTCTCCAAGATCCTGCTCTGCTTTGTGTGTTAGATGCTTAGCTATTATTATGGTATAGATCTTGTAGCCTATGCAAAGCAGAGATATCCCTCTGTAATTTTCACATTTCAATTTATTTCCCTTCTTAAGAATTGGGTACACCAAAGCTGTTTCCCATTCTTCTGGTAATTTCTCTCTTCGCCAGATTTCCAGTCTCAACTTACGCAATGATTGTATCAATACCGTTCCACCATATTTTAACAACTCAGCTGTTATTCCATCTTCTCGTGGTGACTTCTTATTCTTCATCGATAAGAGGACACCTTTTACTTCTCCCAAAGTGGGTGGTTCACTATTGCATTCCTCAGATTCATCTTCATTAGATTCACTATTTGGCAATTCTAATTCATATTCTTCATTTTGTATTTTAACTGGATTCAAAACCTCCTCAAAATATTCTGCCCATCTATCTAATATTTCCTGGGTATTTCCAAGTAGTTGCCCATCCTTATTTTGTATGCAGCTTACTCTTGGTTGAAATCCACTTTTTCTCTGCTTTACGTTTCTATAAAACTTTCTACTTCTCTTATGCTAATAATCTTGTTGCATCTCTTTTATCAGATTTTTTTCCATTTCTCTTTTCTTTTTTCTACAAAGATTCTTGGCTTCCCTTCTGCATTCCACATATGTTTGGTGAGTAGCTCTTGTTGCCCGTTGTATATATATCATCCTTGCTTTATTTCTTTTCTCCAAGGCTAGCTTTACTTCCTCATAACAGTCCTCCTTTGGCTGTTTCTTTCTTTCTCCTAATACCTCCTGGGCTGCATTCGTGATGGCTTCTTTAATCACCCGCCATGATTCATCCACTGTTACTGCAGTTTTATGGTTTTTCAAACCTTCTTCAACCTGTCTTTCATACTCCTTCCTCCTTGCATCATCATTAAGTTGCTCTTGGTTAAATCCTTTCCTCCTTTCTGCTTTACCTCTGACTCTTACCGCAAGCTTTTGTTTCAATTTAGCTTTAACCAAATAGTGGTCTGAATCTATATCCGCACCTCTATAAGTACGCACATCCTGTACATCTGTCGCATGTCTTTTATCAATCAGTATGTGGTCGATTTGATTCTTGGTGTTCCCATCTGGTGCCTCCCAAGTTTCTTTATGAATTCTCTTGTACTCAAATGTAGTGCTACTGATTACCATATCCTTTGCTGTAGCGAAGTCAATAAGCTGTAACCCATTGTTGTTACTTTCCAAATGTAAACTCTGTGCTCCTATTGTGGGTCTAAATTCTTCCTCTTGTCCCACTTTTGCATTTTAATGTCATATCTAGGTACCTCATCGTACTGTTTCTCTAGTTCTTCATAAAACTTATCCTTTAGTTCATCCTCCTTTTCTTCCATAGGTGCATGTACGCTTATAAGTGTATAATTGAAGAAGCGGTCCCTGATTCTCATGATACAGATTCTTTCATTTACTGCCTTGTAAGACATTAAGGTATGCTTCAGTTGTTTAGATTTCATAAAGCCTGTTCCACAGATGTTATCGCTATTCCCACTGTTGATTAAAGTATAATCCTGTAAATCGAACATCTCAATTTCCCGCCATCTAATTTCTTGTAAAGCAGCGATTTCAACATTATACTTTCTTAGTTCCTCTTCTAGTTTTCTGCTTTTCCCTGGCTGGAGTAGGCTTCTCACATTCCAGGTCGCTAATACCAATCCATAACCATTTCCTCGCCTAGGTCGTTTATCAATTTCATCCGTCCAGTTTGTTCTTACTCTTTGCGGCTTCTCAACAGTTTTTTTTTAACAGGATAGAGTTGTCAACCCTATGCCCAACCCCCAACCTGGAGGACCAGGGTATCCCTTTTAGTCTGGATCATCACCTTCGACCTGTCCGGCAAGGGAGGCCCTACCAGTAGCTAAGCTACCGCCGGCATAGCTCTCAGGATCTTTTGATCACACAAGCCCCACCACCACGACAAGGTAAAGATACCATCGATGGGGGCAAGCTCACAGCTGCACACCCCCAATCGCATGGCCAACTCGTCGGTAAAACATTACTCAAGAAGAACGCTGATCAGAAAAAAAAACTTAAGACACCATCATATCTAGCATCACAAAGACAGAAGGTAAATGTCCTTCTTCGATGTCCCTGGAGGCATAGGCAAAACATTTTTCTCATGGACAGCTTTACGTGGCCCTTTCATGTGTTACATCAAAATAATGTTCACTACTGGTGGAAAAACAACTAATGCCGTATACAGGGAAATCCTAAAAGTTAAAAGTAGCCTATCGCCTTTACTACTCCTGTGTGAAGTTGACGTGGGTAGCTAGTCTAGACATAATAGGCAACTTGATATTTTTGGCAAGGATGGGACCGACACTGATGCAGAATTATTTGATAAGATAATCAGGCATGTGGAGAATGACACAGAAAAGAACTGCAAGAGACAACTCTCATGATTGATCCATACTGAAACTGACTATAAGCAAAATTATCACAAAAATAATTTACAGTATTTTATTATCACCACCTATTCAATACAAACCACATACTATGTGGTTGAAATCTACATAATACTATATAAACTTCTCAGGGACATGTTTTGCCCCTTGGTAAGGGCATCATCAGCCTGTACGTAACCTTAAGGTCAAAAGTCTGGAACATTATCTCTCCATACATGGTTTACAATGAGAATTACATTATACATTAAAGACCTTTTAAATTTACATGCTACAATTATAATATAAAAAGATGCCACATTGCACACTATGAGTATCAAGAACTGATAATGTCTTATACAGGTGAAAATTAGAAGCTTATTAGTGCTGTTCTTTTTAGATTCTAAAAAAGTCCAAAGGTAAAATGGATCCTCTTCATAATAACTTGCAGATCACTGGGATAGTAACAGTCTTGAATAAAGAGTGTAATCCTTCTTGGGAACATTTGTCCTGATGTTCAGTGTACCTGTTCGTGATAAAATCAATGTCAATTAATTATAAACAACAGCTGGATATTTAAGAATAAATTAGATAAGATTGAGTGTTGTTATTAAAATGTTGTGATTTTTAAACAACAGCTGAATATTTAAGAATAAACTGGATACGATTGAGTGTTGTTGTTAAAATGTTGTAATTTTATATTGTACAGTATATATTTTTTAAAATTACATTTTAACAACACTCAATCTTATCAAATTTATTCTTAATTATCCAGCTGTTGTGTATAATTAATTGACATTGATTTTATCATGAACAGGTACATTGAACATTGGGACAAATGTAGCCTACCCAAGAAAGATTACAATCTTTACTCAAGACTGTTACTATCCCAATGATCTGCAAGTTATTATGAAGAGAGTCCATTTTAGCTTTGGATTTTTTTAGAATCTAAAAACAGCACTAATGAGCTTCTAATTTTCACATGTATAAGACACTATGAGTTCTCAATACTCATAGTGTGCAATGATGCATCTTTTTATATTATAATTGTAGCATGTAAATTTAAAAGGTCTTTAATGTGTAACGTAATTCTCATTGTAAACCATGTATGGATAGATAATGTTTCAGACATTTGACCTTAAGGTTACCTACAGGCTGATGATGCCCTTAACAAGGGACGCAACATGTCCCTGAGAAGTTTATATAATATTATGTAGATTTCAACCACATAGCACATGGTTTGTATTGAATAGGTGGTGATGATAATAATTAATTATTTTTGTGATAATTTTGCTTACAGGAAAGAATGTTACTGCAGCAGGTGATCTTCTTCTTGATTTTCCGTTTCCAGTCTTCTGGGTCAGGTTGAGAATCAAGGACCTCTGCAGTTGTCTCTCTCTCAACCACTCCTTTCCTTTCTCCAATATTTTGTCGACTTTTACTCTTTCTCTATACTCGCCTTCACTGTATCAATCCACATCTTTCTAGGCCCTCCCCATTGTCTCCTTCCTATTATTTTCTCAGTAAATACTGTCCTTGGTACTTTATAACCTTCCATTCTCATCAGGTGCTCATACCATTTTAGTTTACTGGTCTCTATTCTAGTCTTGGAGTTTTGGGAATCCGGTTCTCTCTCTGATCTTATCTCTTTGTGTCTTCCCAGTTATCTCTCTAAGGAACTTCATCTTGGTTGCTTGAATTCTGTTTTCATCACATTTTGTTGTTGTCCATATGCCCTCTGCATATGTCAAAACTGGTGTGTAATATGTGGAGTACAGAATTTTTTGCATTTCTCTGGAACTTCCTGGTTCCACTCTATACCTCTCACATACTGGTAAAACCCATTGGCCTGCTGGATTCTCTTTCCAATTTCTTCATTTATTTTTGTATCTTCGGCGGGTATACTCTCCATATATTTTATGCTTTTTCACAACCACCAATATTACCACTTGTCATCACTACTGTTTTATTCTCCACATTTATTTTAATTCCATATTTCTCTATCTCCTGATTCCATACAGTAACTTGTTCTTGTACTCTCTTTTCATCTTCTTTTCATCTAATGTTCTAAGGGGAAGGAGATTGTGAGAAATCGGTGCGAGCCCCTCCAGGTAGAACAACAGAGGGAAGATGAAGAACAGGGAACTGTTGCTGAGATGTGTGGAAGTAGGAGGAAGGGAAAAGGTAGGAAAGGGAAATGTAGGGTAGAGGATAGGAAAAGACAGGTGGAACAGGGTCATGGGAGGGAGAAAAGGGAGGAGAAAGCAACTTCTGCAGCTATCAGGAAAGATAGGGCTGACCAGGAGGGGACAGGATCAAATGAGGTGGGTAGGGTTAAGGCTCTGGTCATGGGGGATTCCATCATTAGACATGTGGGGAAAGTGTGTGGAGGAAAGGGAACCAGGGTAGAATGTTATCCAGGAATTAGGTTGAGGCAGATGTTGAGAAAAGTAGAAGAGAAGGAGGAGGGGAAGGAGAAGGTGGTAGTGTTTCATGTTAGTACCAACAACGTAAGGCAAGGTGGTATAAGTACCAACATAGTTGGGGATGTGTGGGATCTGGTAAATGCAGCACGGGTGAAGTTTAAGGAAACGGAGATTGTTATCAGTGGAATACTGTGTAGGAGGGATACAGACTGGAGGGTGATTGGGGATTTAAATGAGACTATGGAGTGGGAAACTGGGAGTGAAATTTCTAGATCCTAATGGGTGGGTAGGAGATAAGGATCTGCGCTCAGATGGCTTTCGCTTAAACCGCAGGGGTACGTATAAGTTAGGAAATTTGTTTGGAAGGGTAATAGGGAGGTACAATCAGGGAAATGGGGTTGTCTAGGGAGCAGTGATAAGGGTACAGAGATCTGGAAGTCAAGTAGGGATGACATAAAAATGTTAGTGTTGAACTGTAGAAGTATTGTAAAGAAAGGAATAGAATTAAGTAATTTAATAGATATATATTTACCAGATATTGTAATAGGAGTTGAATCATGGCTGAGAAATGATATAATGGATGCAGAAATTTTGTCATGGAACTGGAATATGTATCATAGAGATAGGATAGGAATGGTAGGAGGGGGAGTATTCATTCTGGTGAAAGAAGAATTTGTAAGCTACGTAAAAGTTAAAGATGGCAAACACAAAGTTCTAGGTGTAAGGTTCATTTCTAAAGATAATAGGCAACTTGATGTCTTTGAAGTGTACAGACCGGGAAAGGGTAGCGTTGATATGGATTCAGAATTATTTGACAAGATAATCAGCTATGTGGGAAACGAAATGGAAAGGAATGTGATTGTAGTGGGAGATCTGAATTTACTAAATGTCAATTGGGAAGGTAATGAAAATGACAGGAAGCATGACCAACAATTGGCAAATAAGCTAATATGGGAAGGACAGCTGATTCAGAAAGTGACGGAACCAACTAGAGGGAAAAATATCCTGGATGTGGTGCTGGTAAAACCAGATGAGCTCTATAGAGAAACCGAAGTAATAGATGGTATTAGTGATCATGAAGCTGTTTTTGTCATAGTTAAAAATAAATGTGAAAGAAAGGGAAGTTTTAAAAGTAGGACTATTAGGCAGTACCACATGGCTGTTATAGCAGACATGAGGCAGTTTTTATAAAGTGAATACGATCGGTGGAAAACGGTTAATAAGAAAGTAAACAGACTCTGGGATGGGTTTAAAGCAATTGTTGAGGAATGTGAAAATAAGTTTATACCTTTAAGGGTGGTAAGGAATGGTAAAGACCCACCTTATTATAAGGTAAGGTAAGGTTTTATTCTGCCCAAAGGCAGGTCTGAACCTCCGCAGAGGTGTGCTGAGCCGGAGTTTACGTACGGTAGGGTGGCCAGTTCCTTTCCGCTCCTCCATTCCCTTACCTCTCACCAACAGCGTATGGCAACCCATCCAAATCTTGACCACGCCCAATGTTGTTTAACTTTGGAGATCTCATGGGATCCGGTGTTTCAACATGGCTATGGCCGTTGGCCACCTTGTTATAATAGAGAAATAAAGAGACTAAGAAGGAGGTGCAGATTGGAAAGAAATATAGTTAGAAATGGCTATGGAAGTAAGAAGAAATTGAAGGAACTTACTAGGAAATTGAATCTATCAAAGAAGGCAGCTTAAGGATAACATGATGGCAAGCATAATTGGCAGTCATACAAATTTTAGTGAAAAATGGAAGGGTATGTATAGGTACTTTAAGGCAGAAACAGGTTCCAAGAAGGACATTCCAGGAATAATTAATGAACAAGGGGAGTGTGTATGTGAGGATCTTCAAAAGACAGAATTATTCAGTCAGCAGTATGTAAGGATTTTTGATTACAAGGATAATGTCCAGATAGAGGAGGTGAAATGCTAAAGAAGTATTAAAATTTACATATGATAACAATGATATTTACAATAATATACAAAAGTTGAAAACTAGAAAAGCAGCTGGAATTGATAAGATTTCTGAGGATATACTAAAGACAATGGGTTGGGAGCTATATCAAATGAATGGAGAGTTGCTATAGTAGCCCCTGTGTATAAAGGGAAGGGTGATAGACATAAAGCTGAATATTACAGGCCAGTAAGTTTGACATGCATTGCATGAAATCTTAGGGAAGGCATTCTTTCTGATTATATTAGACATGTTTGCAAAATTATTAACGGGTTCGATAGAAGGCAGTTCGGTTTTAGGAAAGGTTATTCCACTGAAGGTGAACTTGTAGGATTCCAGCAAGATATAGCAGATATCTTGGTTCAGGAGGTCAAATGGACTGTATTGTGATTGACCTGTCTAAAGCATTTGATAGGGTGATTCATTGGACTAGACAAAAGAGTGGCTAAATGGGTTGCTATATTTCTAGAAAATAGATCTCAGAGAATTAGAGTAGGCAAAGCTTTATCTGACCCTGTAATAATTAAGAGGGGAATTCCTCAAGGCAGTATTATTGGACCTTTATGATTTCTTATATATATATATATATGATATGAGTAAAGATGAGTAAAGGAGTGGAATCATAGGTAAGGCTTTTTGCAGATGATGTTATTCTGTATGTAGAATATAGAATACTGCAACATGACCTTGATAATATTGTGAGTTGGACAGCAGTCAATGGTATGATGATAAACAGGGTTAAAAGTCAGGTTGTGAGTTCACAAATAGGAAAAGTCCTCTCAATTTTAATTACTGCATTGATGGGGTGAAAGTTCCTTTTGGGGATCATTGTAAGTATCTGGGTATTAATATAAGGAATGATCTTCATTGGGGTAATCACATAAATGGGATTGTAAATAAAGGATACAAATATCTGCACATGGTTATGAGGGTGATTAGGGGTTGTAGTAAGGATGTAAAGGAGAGGGCATATAAGTCTGGTAAGACCCCAACTAGAGTATGGTTCCAGTGTATGGGACATTAACCAGGATTACTTGATTTAAGAACTGGAAAAAATCCAAAGAAAAGCAGCTTGATTTGTTCTGGGTGATTTCCAGAAAAAAAAGTAGCATTACAAATATGTTGCAAAGTTTGGGCTGGGAAGACTTGGGAGAAAGGAGATGAGCTGCTCGACTGAGTGGTATGTTTTGAGCTGTCAGTGGAGAAATGGTGTGGAATGACATCAGTAGACGAATAAGTATGAGTGGCGTCTTTAAAAGTAGGAAAGATCACAATATGAAGGTAAATTTAGAATTGAAGAGGACAAATTGGGGTAAATATTCATTTATAGGAAGGGGAGTTAGGGATTGGAATAACTTACCAAGGGAGATGTTCAATAAATTTCCAGTCTCATTGAAATCATGTAAGAAAAGGCTAGGAAAACAACAGATAGGGAATCTGCCACCTGGGCGACTGCCCTAAATGCAGATCAGTATTGATTGATTAATTAAATAGACTAATATAGACTTAGTATACAGAAAACCTACTCAAACAATAACCACTATTAGGAATGACTCATCTCATCACACTCGCCGTATTAACTGTCTCATCTGCAAAGAGTAAGGCCTTTGTCTCTGGTTCTTATTGTTTGTTTTACATTCTTGTGAATTTTATCCATGCCTGTGAAGAAAAGAAGAGAGGATAATACATTTCCTTGGTGAAGCTCTGTTTCTACAGTGAACTATTTTGTTTGTCCTATTGTGGTCTCCACACTACTTACACACTTTTCATGCACAGCTTTAATTATTTGTACTTCTGGCTGAATCAGAAAGTGATGGATTAAACTAGAGGGGAAAACATTCTGGACATGGTGCTCATAAAACCAGATCAGCTCTTTAGAGAAGCTGAAGTGATAGATCGTATATGTGATCATGAAGTTGTGTTTGTCCTAGTTAAAGATAAATGCAAAAGGAAGGTTGTAAAAGTAGGAATATTTGTCAATATCATATGGTTGATAAGAGAGGGATGAGGGAGTTTTTAAAAGGTAATTATGATCACTAGAAAATGGTAAATAAAAATATAAACAGCTTATGGGATGGTTTTAAAGCACTTGTTGAGGAGTGTGAAAACAGGTATGCACCATTAAAGGTGGTAAGGAATGGGAAAGACCCACTATATTATAACATAGAAATAAATAGATTAGGAAGGAGGTGCAGGTTGGAAAGAAATAAAGTTAGGAATGAATGGAACAAGTGGCTATGCGGTTTGGGTCAAGTAGCTGTCTGCTCGCATTTGGAGATACTGGGTACGAAGCTCGCTGTTGGTGGGCCTGAAGATGTTTTTCCATGGTTTCCCATTTTTACAGAAGGCAAATTCTGGGGCTGTACCTTAATCTAAGCCGTGGAGGCTTCCTTCCTACTCCTATCACTTTCCTACCCTATCATTGCCGTTTGGAGAAGTGAAACACAGGCAAAAATATGGCAAATTTCTTGAAGACGTTAGAAATTTGGGGTTTTATAAATTTAAAATGTGGGTGTGATTCATGACAACGGTCATAATGTAGTAAGTGCCATCCATGACTGGGAAAGTTTCCCCATTGCTGTGTGTAGCTCATACACTACACTTGTTGTAAAAGGGGACTTTTTGGTTCATAGATGAATCTCATTATGTTATGTAGAAAATTAGTAGAAAGTTTCAAATATTCTTCATCTTTCTGTAATACAACATTGCCTGATTCATGATGAACCTACACAGTGTAATTCAACTCTTCATACAAAAAGTTTCAAGAACAGAAGAGAGCCATTGTTGATCTCAGCCTTCCAATAAATCTTTCAGTATTGCAATGGGAACATATTGATTTATTTATCAATACGTTAAACATTTTGATCAAGCAACACTCACACTAAGTTGTTCTACAGTGACAGTGTCCGAGACAATCCCCATTATGAACACTGTCATATCTCATCTTCAGAAGCCATCACACAAGTGGATCAGGAATTGTGATAGTAAGACAGTCATTGCTGGATGCAATGAAGAGAAAGAAATATATTCCATTTCAACACTTGGATCCCTGCTTAAAAGGACAAGTTTTTAACAGTTCATGTTATTCACTTTAATATTTGTTTTCCATCATTATTGTCTTTTGTCAAGTTCCTGATCTATTGGTTCTTTGGAATAATCACCATGACAGCATGTTAGAAGACATATTTAGCCATATTTTGATACTAGAATCAAATTGCTGCAACTTGCTAATCAGCAGGAGGGACCTTTATCAACAACTGAAGATGTAAGCTTGTAACTCCATTTCACTATGCTGTGTATTCAACTCTTCTGAAGATGAAATCACCACATACTTGAAAGAAGATATGTTATTCTGCCTTTCAAGTGTTTATGATTATTGGAAAAAAATACAAAGTTTCCATAGCTGTGAAGTATTTATGTGTACCACCAGCAACAGTATTTTCTAAGAGACTTTGGTTGAGCAGCACTCCTATGTGACAGAAAAAAAAAAGAAGTAGGTTCAACCCCAACAGAGTGAGAATGCTTGTATTTTTGAACGAACACTTATAACACTATTAAGTTATTGTTTTATTAGTCATTTGAATTTTAAATAGTATCAATTACTTTTTTAACACTTAGTTTGTGGTAAGGTATGTAACAAACTACTAACTAGAAATACATAACACAATAAATTTTAATTAATTTATTTTAATTATATAGATATTGAAGTGTTAACATAAAAATGCCTACTTAATAAATAATATTGTATTTAAAAATTTGTATTTTACTATGTATGTATGTATGTATGTATGTATATATGTATGTATGTATGCATGCATTACATGATAAATTTACCTCTTTGCATGTTTCTGTTTACAGATTGGACTTTTGATTCTCAGTGACTGCCATTATGTGTGTCACAATGAATCTGGATATATAGCACTTGAAAAAACTCCTGACGAAGAAATAGATACCACCCCAATTGCTGGTGTAGTGGATGGAGTGAATGATGATTATATACCAATAGAAGTTGATGACGCTTATAGACATTTTCTGGTATGAAAAAAGCAATATGCTGAGAAATTAAGAATGCATCTAGTTATATTTTATCATTAGTATATTTTAAATTGTGTGAGATTCCATTTTAATTAGTGATGAATGAGATATGCTATCCTTACTATTTTCAATATTTCATTATTAAGATGAAACTTGTAAGAGAAATGTAATGAGTTTGATATGTCAGAGAGTGATGTAATTATTATGGAAATACTTTACTTTCCCTTAAAACAATATAATCACCTCCAGTGCCAATACTCTCACATTATCAGTGTAATGTTAACTACTCTTTGTGGAGGAAAATGTTTTTTCATTCATCTTTATTAGGCCTACCATGGTTTAATTTCAAACAGGTGATGATATCTCAGGTCATGATAATATTGTTTTTCCTTTACCTGTTACCCATGATGGGATTAAAGGTGTTAATTTATGCAATGTTATCATGGTGTATTTTCAGACACAGTGAAGTGAATACCTAGCTGTCAGAAGAAGGCAAGTCAATAGCTCAAGTTTCATACGTAGCATGTCTTTTGGCCGCTTGGTTAGTGTTTGTTTCAAATTGTGAATGAA
The DNA here is from genome assembly GCF_040414725.1 of Anabrus simplex. Lineage (NCBI taxonomy): Eukaryota > Metazoa > Arthropoda > Insecta > Orthoptera > Tettigoniidae > Anabrus > Anabrus simplex. Next base: position 995,228,374 of record NC_090265.1, on the reverse strand, counting down.
GCACATTTGAAGACATTCAACTTTCTGGAAAAGAACTTGTCGAATTTTAAAAATAACCTAACCCATGAATCTGCAATGTCCTTTACTCTAAGGCTAGGTACAGTGAGTTTCTCTCATTGGTTGGCTGGCAGGCGCACCCAGCTTATCTGTCTCCAGTTGACTCGTCACTCACCGCTCTGCAGCAGAGCAACAAGGACAGCACTTCACTCACTTTATCCGTGCATGACATGAGACAACAATTAAAATTAAGAAAATAAGTGCATACCTTATGACAGGAGATGTTTGAAATGTTCTCCTCTTGCATCCTCACATTTCTGGCATCATCATGGTTTCAATTTTAACATTTTCCTAGCCCGCCATGCTGAGCTCTTTGAAACCCCAGTTCACTTAATTATCGTACATGAATACCTTTTCCTCTACCGTGTACGCGTGTGGAGGCATTATGAGAATTATACACCGAAGTAACACTTCACATCTCGAGAACAGTTGGTGCGACAGATCAATACTTAATACATTTTTATGCACGGACCTGAATTGCAAAGTGCGGACATTCCTGTGCTGTCAATCCGCTGTGTAACAGGAAGTGAAGAGGCAGATAAGCTGGGCCAACCGATGAGAGAAACTCACTGTATAAAAAAACAGAGAAACACCATTTTAAAATACTAAGAACCATTATCTCAGCAGAAAAGTACTTTGGAAAAGTACTGAAAGTTTAATTTTGGTAACATTTCTGAAATTGAAAATGGCTATAGTCAGTGTCAAATGGGAAGCATTTTGGTCTTGAGATTTGAGGCAGAATTGTCCAACCAAGGGGCTGCTGTCACAATTATGAACTTGGATTTCCCACCTAATCAATACTTGATTTATTTCTGATGTATTTACATTACAGATACATTTAGCAGTACCAGTTTCAGTGTCTATTATAAGCCATCTTCAGCTGCTGAAGAACCTTATTTGATAAAACAATATATACACTGCCTGACAAAAGAAGCTAAGCACCCAGAAGGAGTAGTCCAATATTATCCCATTTTGGTATACTTGCATACCATTGATGTGTGAGTAAATGATTAGATTTACAAGTAGTTGATAAGTTGTAACCAGTCAACTGCTGTGAGTCAGACAGTTAAGCAGTACGTGCAAGAGAGGACTATGTATAGTACGAAGCACCCGCGATGCCTCGTAGACACGTTAAACAGCCTATCCATCAATTGACAGCATTTGACAGAGGCCGCATTGTGGGACTGCATGAGGCTGGTTGGTTGTATTGTGCATTTGCCAGGCATGTGGGCCATTCAGGTGTCACAGTGGCCCGATATTGGATACAATGGGTACATGAGGGCACCCAGTCACGTCGTGCAGGTTCGAGTCAACCAAGAAACACCACCCCGAGGGAGGACCATTGTATGGTGTGCAAAGCATTGCGGGATCCCATAACTTCGACACCCGCCGTCAGCGAACATGTACTGGAGACTCTACAACATCCTGTGAGTTCCCCGACAGTGTGTCGATGACTCGCATCCGCTGGATTGGGTTCTTACCGAGCAAGTGGCCGCACGGTTTAGGTCACATAGCTATCAACTTGCATTCGGGAGATAGTGGGTTCAAGCCACACTGTCGGTAGTCCTGAAGATAGTTTTTCTGTGGATTCCCATTTTCACCGTAGGCAAATGCTGGAGTTGTAATTTAAATAAGGCCACGGTCACTTCCTTCCAACTCACAGCCCTTTTCTACCCCATCGTCGCTGTAAGACCTCTCTGTATTGGTGCAATGTAAAGAAAATGGTAAAAATCACTTTGGTGTTCATTAAAAATGATGTGTGAAAGCGTCACTATCTTTCAAATCTAGTAATGCACAGAAAGATAGGAACATGAACAGGGTCACATAATATGATAAATGCAAAGACAGTCAGAATCAAAAGAGGGAGCAATAAAAAAGGAAACGACAACAAACACAAAGTCACAAATGGACATTCTCCACATCTTTATACACTGCCATTTTCAAATAGAATAGCTCTCCTTATCAATCCTAATTCTTTTACATCCAATTTTTCTCATCCCTTGACAAGCTCATTCCTGATTTCTAACTTCATCAGGAGGGTGGGCTTCAACACTCAGATTTTCAGTCTTGAAGTGAGAAGTGTGGAATAAGAAGAAAGCTGGATAAACATAGGCAAAAGAAAGAGACAGAAAGATAAATATGAATTCAAGTTGTGAAAGACTAGGAACACAGGGCAAACACAAAAGGATATCAGTAACAGAAAGGAACGATCGTGCGACTAAACAAATCATGTATGGAAAGTTAGGAGCATGAATGGGATAGAAACAAGAAAGGTCAACATCGACCTTCAATGCTATTCCTTTCTACTACCTCTATCCTTCAAATAAGCATCTTTAAGATTCTGTGTGTGTGCAGTGTTTCAAGCAGTCATGTCTACACACTTGTGGCAAATGAGGAGACATATGTGGGAATGCATATGCCCTTGGGAAATCACAGAGGAACTGATACAAATATTTTGGATTCTTAAGAGGTACAGTTATCCAGCCTGACAATAATTCATAAAGAGAATTTGCAACCAATTGTGCAATGGTTTGTGGATCATTAGAAACACTTTAGTGATTCATAAGTCATCAAATTGATACAGTCTCAACTTGAATGGGCATTTATTACATGTCTGTCTTTTACTAATATGTTCACTAACCTTGAACCTCATAAGATACAGAATTTGGTGTGTGTGTGTGTTTAAAAATATTAATTTATTTCTTTAATTCAATTTCCAGGATAAAGAAGCTGGTTTAGAAGACACTTCTGAGACAATGAGGATGAATCCAATTATAAATGATACCAATATTATTCCTCTGGGTAATGGTACTTCTCCACCACACTTGTGTTACTCGGAAAGTCCAGATAAGAACACTTGCCGTGTATATACTAAAGACAGTGGAGACATTGCTGTGAATGCAAGTCTTCTTCGTGCGACCAATGCTGATGCCAGCAGTGAAGAATGGTGTAGATATCCTCTGGCTGCAAACTTCACGTGTCGTATTCCATCTAAGCTGCTAGGCTCTGATGGACATGTGAGCTGTCAAGTTATATGTAGCCTTCCTCATCCTTATTCATCAGAAGCTAGTATTCTTGCTCAGAGCCAATGCAGAAGAGTGATAGGAGATTCTACAGTCACATTTTGGACTTATTTAGTGGTTGGTATTTTTATTTATATATGTGCTCATTTTGTATGATAATGATTCCTGCTTACTAATAATATGATTACTTTATTCAATAGTACAAATGAATCACTTCATGCAGAAAAGGTCTTAGTCCAAGACTTATAAAAAAAAAAAAAAAGAACATGGCACAACAGCCCCAAAGGGCCTTGGCCTACCAAGCAACCGCTGCTCAGCCCGAAGGCCTGTAGATTACGAGGTCATGTGGTTAGCATGACAAGTCCTCTCGGCTGTTATTCTTTGCTTTCTAGACCAGGGCCGTTATCTCACCTTCAGATAGCTTCTCAATTGTAACCACGTAGGCTGAGTGGACCTCGAACCAGCCCTCAGAATCACGTAACAATCCCTGACCTGGCCAGAAATTGAACCCAGGGCCTCCAGATAGGAGGCAGGCATGCTACCTCTACACTGCAGGGCCAGCAGACTTATTTATTGGAGAAACATAAAAATATTTTGAACCAATATACCGCCCACATGCGTTAGGTAGGTTAGAGCTCAGTTATGTATTGTGTAAGAGTATGTAGATGTTCAACTAGGTAATTTCCATTTAGGGGTGGTAAAATCCTCTGGACCTAGGCCCCTTCCACACAAATCACAAATATTTATAAGCAAACAATAAAATAATTGAAAAAAAATCAAGTTTAACACAATATTGTATTTTAAAATGTTAAGCAGATACATAAAGTATGTTTTACAGTTACATTCATGAGCTGAGATGTCCAGAAAATGAAAGTCTGAGATTACTTGGCCTGATTGTCTCAGAGGGAAGGTATGCATTACACAGCTATCAATAAATAGAGAAGTAACTACTGTACTGGGATAGTGTACCTAATCTATATATATAAAAGAACATGTCCTGACTGACTGACTGACTGACTGACTGACGGACGGATCATAGCCGAGCAAAAACTACTGGACATAAAGGAATGAAATTTTGGGGATACATTTATATTAGGGTGTAGGTGCTCACTAAGAGAGATTTTTGGATATTCTGTCACTAAGGGGGTAAAAATGGGGATGAATTTTTAAAATGAGGATATCTATATCTCAAAAACTTAAAAGTTTATAGATGTAAAACTTGGTATTTGGAATCTCCTTTAAAAGTAAAGAAATGCATTTTGTTTTTGTTTTTGGAAAATCCCATTGGCGGGGGATGTAAAAAGGGGGAAAAGGGGTTGAACACCTATTATGAGGAGACATATCTCAAAAACTGAAGATGTTACAGACATGAAAATTGGTATTTGGAATCCCCTTTGAAAATAAAGAAACATGTATTTTTGTGTTTTGGGATAATCCGATGAATAGGGGGTAAACAGGAGTGACAAACAGGTTGAATTTAAAAAAAGACTACATCTGCAAATTATCTCAGACACATAACATATTACAGATTTGAAAACTGGTATTTGGAATTTTCTGTAAAAGTAAAGAAACATAAATGTGTGGACCACGCTGGAAACGGGTCCTGAACGGGTAACGACTACAAATGCAGTCTGGGTTCAGTACCGCCAAGGCACCCAAGACGACCCCATGTCGGATCTCCTCAAGGATTTGATCCATATTAAAAATGCTTATAGGAAAAGATGGCAAAGATTTAGGGACCCAACTGACCGGGCGGAATACCTGGAGCTAGCCCGGGAAGTACAAAATCGATTGCTGCAAAGAAAGATTGAAAAATGGGAGGAACTTTGCCTTCAGATCACGAATTTTGGTGGATTATATATAAAATGTTAAGCATTCAGTTATAAATTTCAGTATTGGTAATACCGTAGCAAAGCACGGGTATCTTGCTAGTATACTATTGTTGAACAAAACATAATCAGTTACTGTTGTGTACATCTGCTGATAGGGAGATAGATAGCAGCACCATGTTTCTATGGAGAACAGCCTTGAGTCTGTCACAGGGCCTTTTTCCTTGACTTGTGCTAATTGACTCCATGTTTACTGACTCCCATAAAGCCTCTTCAGTATGAATGTAATTTTCACAAAAAAGTGGACTGAGGCCCTTTCTGCATGAAGTGATTCAAATCATGTCATATATAGATAGAAACATGAACCAGGGACACATACCGTATATACGCGAATAATACCCGCCACTGAATAATCCCCGCACCCTAACTTTAGGAAGGCTGATTTTGAAAAACAATCTGCCAGCATTGACTCAAATAAAACCCACACCCCAATTTCGTGCCTCAATTTCTTTTTTTTAAAATATGGTAATATTCGCATAAATACGGTAATAGGATAAACACAACGATAGGTTAACATCAGATGAGGGAGTAACAGTCATAGGTGACCAAGACATGAAAACACAAGAAGGACAATCTACACATCTATATACAGGACCATCTTCACATAGGCTCTCTCCTTATCATTTGTAATTCATCTTCACGTATTTCTTCTCAGTCCTCCAACAACCTCATTTTTACTTCCCAGCTTCATCAGGAGAAAGAGCTTCAAACTCAGTCAGGGGTCATCTTGACAGATCATCATTCTTGATGTGGGAACTGGGGCATAAGAAGAAAACAGAAAAAGGAAAGAGACAAACAGATAAAAATGAGAAAAGTTGGTCTAGGAACAAAAGACAAACACAAAATCCTTAAGCTTACCCTACATCTGCTCTAATTTGTTTGTTGTATTTATGTTTTGGCTTTCTCCTCTTACCTTTCTCTCCTTTCCCTGAAAACTGTAATAGTTATTTACATTCAAAAGTCAGAAAGTAAGATTTTACAAATATGAGTTGACGATGGATCAGCTGGAGTTATGAAACAAATACGTAAAACACTTTTGCCCATGTAAGTTACAATATTTTATGTCATACTAGCAAGATACCCGTGCTTCGCTACTGTTTTAAAATGAAAGTTATTATTCAAAGCTTTACATTTTGGAGAGTCCACTATCAGCTGAGCCTGTAAAATACGCCCTCAGTTCGTACGTCAACAAATGGTTTTGGGGAAATGATTACCGTATTTATTTTCTGATCTCATCTGAACCCCGCACAGAAAAATTTGAATGTTTTAAACCCTATCTTATTTAACATCTAGGATGCAAACGCGACCAGTGCATGAAATTTTGATTGTGTACATTGAACAGTAATGGAGGAATAAGTACTTTTTAAGGGGTGAATGTTTTGAAATATTTATTAACATCTAGGATATAGAAAACCACCCTTCATAAAATTAAGTTTGTGCCGAAAACGGTTTTGGAAGAATGGATATTGTATTTTTGAGAGTCAACTACCATCTATACATCTCAGGGGAGAAATGTTTTAAAGATTATGGTATATTACGCCTAGGACATAAAAGAGCACCCTTCTCGTAAAATTACAACTTTGTATGCCAAACAGTTTTGGAGGGATGAATAATTTAGTTTACGGAGCTAACCTCATTTGACACTTTAGTGGTGAAACGTTTAAAAATATTTCCTATTTCACATTATAGGATTTAAAATATATACCGCTATTTCGAATTTTGTCTTCGTACATTAAACCGTTCGGAGGAAGGAATTAATATATTTGTTTTTGGATCTTACCCCCCATTTAACTCTCTGAGGTGTTAAATTTGTTTCAAACCGTGTGTTATTTAACACCTAGAGTATCATTTGACATTTTAACTTCGTAATTCAAACAGTTTCATATAAACGTATATTTTTGTCATCATTCCTCATCCCCCAGTCAAAACCCCTTAGCGGTGTATTGTTTTAAGTCCACTTCTTATTTGTATCCTCATAAAAATAATTCAACTCCTTTTACACACCCTTAAGTTGATTCCCTCCTCCCTGCCCCCCAACAAAAAATGCATGTTTCTTTATTTTTAAAAAAGATTCCAAATACCAATTTTCACTTCCGTAACATCCTTTGTTTTGTGATATTAGTATCCTCATACAAAGAATTAAACTCATTTTTCAATTCATTTACCCATCCTTAACTGGATTTTCCCAAAACAAAAAATATGTGTTTCTTTATTTTGAAAGAAGATTCCAAACACAAATTTTCATGTCTGTAACATCTTCAGTTTTTGAAACATAAGTATCCTCATAAAAATAATTCAACCCCTTTTTCAGTCCTTTTTACCCCTCCCCCCAAGTGATTTTACCGAAAACAAAAGTATGTGTTACTTTATATTGAAAAGAGATTAAAAATACCAATTTTCACGTCTGTAACATATTATGTTTTTGAAATTTACTCATTTTAAAAATTCACTCCCCTTTGTCAGTCCTGTTCACCCCCATTTTAAGTTAGTTTTCCAAAAACCAAAAACCTACGTGTTTCTTTATTTTTAAAGGAGATTCCAAATAAATTTTTTTGTGACTTATATCTTCAGTTTCTTTAGATATAAGTATCCTAAAAAAGATATTCAACCCCTTTATCACCTTTTTTCATCCCCTTAAGAGTAGATTTTCCAAAAACAAAAAAATACATGTTTATTTTTAAAGGAGTTTCCAAATACCAATTTTCATGTCTATAACATCTTCAGTTTTTGAGATATAAGTGTTCACATAAAAAGAATTCAACCCCTTTTTCAATCTTTTTCATCCCCCTCCCCCCACTGAAGTGTTTTTTTCCAAAAACAAACAATTACGTGTTACTTTTATTTTTAAAAGAGATAAAAAACAATTTTCACATCTGTAATGTGTTAAGTTTTTGATATATACTGTATATATGCTCATTTTAAAAATTTACCCCCTTTAACATTTTCCCTTAAGTGGATTTTCAGAAAACAAATTATGCGTGTTACTTTACTTTTACAGGAGATTCCAAATACCAATATTCACGTCTGTAACATGTTACTTCTTTTTAGATATACTAATTTTAAGAATTCATCCCCTTTGTCACTGCTGTTTACCACCCCTTAAATAGATTTTCCAAAAACAAACAAATACAGGTTTCTTTATTTTTAAAGGAGATTCCAAATACCAGTTTTCATGACTGTAACATCTTCAGTTTTTGAGATATAAGTATCCACATAAAAGGTATTCAACCCCTTTTTCACCTTCCTTCACCATACCCCCCCCCCCCCCTTAACAGGATTTTACAAAAACAAAAAATACGTGTTTATTTTTAAAGCAGATTCCAAATGCCAATTTTCATGTCTTTAAACTGTTCAGTTTTCAAGATAAAGATACACTCATTTTAAAAATTCACCCTCTTAGCGACAGAATATCTGAAAATCCTCCCTTGGTAACCATGTACATTGTAATATGAATGTATCCCCAAAATTTAATTTCCTTATGTCCAGTAGTTTTAGCTTGGCGATGATGAATCAGTCAGTCAGTCAGTCAGTCAGTCAGTCAGTCAGTCAGTCAGGACAAGTTATCTATATATATATATAAAAGAACATGTCCTGACTGGACATAATGAAATGAAATTTTGAGGATACATTTATATTAACATGTAGGTGCACACTAAGGGAGGATTTTTGTATATTCCATTGCTAAAGGGGTTAAAAGGGAGGGTGAATTTTTAAAATGAGTGTATCTACATCTCAAAAGTTTAAAAGTTTACAGATCTAAAAATTAGCATTTAGAATCTCCCTTGAAAATAAAGAAATGAGTATTTTTTTGTTTTCGGAAAATCCCAATAGGAGGGGTGAAAAGGGTGAAAAAGGGGTTGAATGCCTTTAATGAGGCTACTTATATTTCAGAAACTGAAGATATTACAGACCTGAAAATTGGTATTTGGGATCTCCTTTAAAAATAAACAAACATGTAATTTTTTTATTTTTGGAAAATTCAAATAAAGGGGGAGGGGCTGAAAAGGGGGGTGAATTTTTAAAATGAGTGTATCTATATCTCAAAACTTTAAAAATTTACAGATGTGAAAATTGGTATTTAGAATCTCCTTTAAAAATAAAGAAACACATATTTTTTTTGTTTTCGGAAAATCCAAATAGGAGGGGTGAAAAGGGGTAAAATAGTGGTTGAATGCCTTTAATGAGGATTCTTATATCTCAGAAACTGAAGATATTACAGACCTGAACATTGGTATATGGAATTTCCTTTAAAAATAAAGAAACACGTATTTTTTGTTTTTGGGAAATCCAATTAATGGGGGTTAAACAGGAGTGACAAATTGGGTTTAATTTTTAGAAAGACTATATCTACAGTATATCTCAGAAATGTAAAATGTTACAGACGTAAAAATTGGTATTTGGAATCTCCTGTAAAAGTAAAGAAACATAGGTCATTTCTTTCTGGAAACTCCACATAAGAACTAAAAAGGGGGTGAAATTTTAAAATGAGAATTTCTACAGTATATCTAAAAAACTGAACATGTTATAGAAGTGAAAAATGTTAATTTTTATCTCTATTAAAAATAAAGAAACGTGTATTTTTAGTTTTCAGAAAAAACAGTTGGGTGGGGTGCATAAAAGTGCTGAAACTGGGGTTGAATTCTTTTAATTAGGATACTGATATCTCAAGACTGAAGATGTTACAGACGTGACATTTGGTATTTGGAATCTGCTTTAAAAGTAAAGAAACACATATTCTCGGAAAAAACAATGAAGGGGGGAGGGTTATGTGAAAGAATTGAAAATTCAATTGAATTAATTGTATGAGAATACTTACATCTAATAAAAACTAAAGTTGTTACAGATGTGAAATTGGTATTTGAATCTCCTTTAAAAACAAAGAAAAACGCGTTTTTGTGGGGGAGAACATCTTGAGGGGCAGGAGTGAAAAGGAGTTGAATTACTTTCATAAGGACACATATCTCAAAAACTGAAGATGTTATAGTTGTGATAACTGGTATTTAGAATGTCCTTTACTATTAAAGAAACAAGTATTTTTTGCCAGAAAATTCACTTGGGGGGGGGGGGGGGGTGAAAGGAAGTGAAAAAAGTTAAATATGTTTATAGGATACTTATATCTCAAAACTGATGGTAACATACGTGAACATTGGTATTTGGAATTTCCTTTAAACGTAAAGAAACACACCTTTTTTTGGGCAGGGTAAAATCAAATTAACGGCGGTGGGGTGAAAAAGTAGCCAAGACCAATTGATTTTACTGTTCATAATGTACTTATAAGGAGCCTCCATGGCTAAGGTGGCAGCGCGTCGGCCTCTCACCGCTGGGTTCTGTGCTTCAAATCACGGTCACTCCATGTGAGATTTGTGCTGGACAAAGCAGAGGCAGGACAGGGTTTTCTCCGGGTACTCCGGTTTTCCCTGCCATCATTCATTCCGGCAAAAAATAAGAGAGACAAGAGCATTTATGTTTTCTCTCTCTTCAAAAAATAACAAGCAGTACGTTGTGTTCGAACGTACAACCTCGTGGATACCAGTTCAACTTGTTTCCACTACACCACAATAGTAGCATGCAGAAATGGTCCATTATAACTATAGATATCAGGCTATGTCAGACCATGGCCCAACAACATGTAACATTGACTGTCTCCGAATAGTAGTGAAAGGACCCGAAGGGGTCCAAGTTCAAGAGAGCAGCCACTTTTTCTTTTTTCAGCTGTACTATGTCGGGAAACAAAACCTGTGACCCAGACAAGAAAGGACAATCCATGGACAATTAACTCAGTGCAATATGTGGAAACACTGGAGAAGTTCAAAGCTTGCATTCACAAGGTTAAACCTGAAAGGAATATGAACAACATTCTGCTTCTCCATGACAAAGCAAGACCACTTGTCAGTCTGCATATAAGAGAAACAATTGCAATATTGGGATGGACTGTTCATTCTCGTCTTGCTTGTAGCATAGATATGGTACCTGCAGATAATTTCCATTTAGTGTGTTTAAGGGTATTTATTATATGGTGGGAATTTTACAGACAATGAACTGAAATAGATTGTTTCACTGACTTCTGTAACTCTAGTAAGGAATGTCACAATGTTCGGATACAGCATATTACTCACGTGTGCTTCATGTACACAGAAATTGATAGTGACTATTAGAAAAATTGACATATATTCATAAATGATGTAAGGATATTTTTTGTAAAAACCATAAGATTAGCAGTCTGCAGATCTTCAGTCACTTGATGAATTTTCTTATGTACAGATTCAAACTTCACTGTTTATATTCAGGGTGCAGCATAAGTCAGTTAATATAAAATGCATACAGTAGTATAGCATTAATGGTTTATACAATAACAGTTGTTGTCTTATAGAAATTGTTCAAAAGTGGCCTCCACTGTTATCTAAACAATTAAGACATCATTCAAATGCTGATTTACATATTATCTTGTCACACTAGTCCCCGTTATTACCAAATATGTTTTCAAATTCATGTTCAATCAAATCCCATAAATACTGAATGTTTAATGGCTTGTAGCAAAACCTTTGTCCTTCCATAATCCCCACATTAAAAAATTGCAGGTCATAAGGTCTGGTGATCTCACCCGATCAATGTTACCGCAACTTCCTGTCCACTCTTCAAAATGCTCATTAAAAAATTCAGAGACATTTAATCCATAGTGCGGTGGAGCACCATCTTACTGGCAAATAAGGTTGTTTCATATTTCTTCAAATACTTGATGATGATGATGATGATGATGATGATGATGATGATGCTTGTTGTTTAAAGGGGCCTAACATCTAAGGTCATTGACCCCGAGGGTTCTTCAAATACTATCATAACTTCTCTTAATATTAATATATACACATACTGTATATGAGTTTACTATGTTTGTAAGTAAAGGAGATATTATAAGTAGAATTTTGTAAACAATATAAATTTATTAAGGATGAGCTGTGTGTTTAATAGAAAAAATTGTATAATATTGTATTCTAGGAAAATTTTCTTCTTTTCTTGTTAATTTAAAATTTAGTGCTTGACAATAATATATTTTAGTGTACCATTTGCCACCGAGGTAGACACCTCATTTGCAAATAAAGAGATTTTGATTTGACTTGACTTGACTTGACTTGACTTGACTTGACTTGAAGGTACCTGTTTGCAGTCATGGTCCCCTTGAAAAAATAAGAATCTGTCATTCCTTCACTGCATATTACCTGCCCAAATCATAACTCCAAGAACATTTAATTCCTCCATTGATTACAAACTGTGGATTTTCAGAGGCCCAATACATGCAATTCTTCACATGCTCCATGAGACACAAAACTATTTTTGTTAAAGTTAGCATCACTTTCACTTTGGATCACATACCACTAACAGAATGCACCTTCATTGAAGGCTTGTAGCAGTGTAGGTTTATATGGCTTCAGTAACATTCTCTTTACACTTCTATCAGAAAGGTGTAGTTCTTTAGAAGCTCTTTTTTTGCTGATTTCTTGGGCAATTCAATGAATACTTGTGCTACAACCAACAGATTTTCTTCTGTAGTTACTGATTTTGGGCAGACACTGCATGGTAATTCAGCTATAGAATCTGACTCCTTGAACCTTTGATTTAATTTGTAGATAGCTTGCCTATGTGGTGGTTGAGTATGTGGGAACTTTTCAAAGGAGGTTGTCTTACATCTTCATAATTTTGACCAAGTTGTCACCACTTCTGTAAAATAAACACATGGTGTTCTGTGGACAATTTTCTATTCATACTGTAAGCTTCTCATGCTGATGATTGCACAAATGAAGCCAGCTTGTCACTTGATCCTAACAAGCCAGTCCTGTTGCTACTTTTTAAATAGGTTCTGCCATTACTTAATTAGCTTAAATTTGACTGACAATTATTTGCAGTAATGTGCAATAATGTGCTGTAGTTAACTGACCTATGCTGTACCATGTAGATTTTTGTAAACAGAGTACTTGAGAAATATCACAACAATAACTTACTAATGTTTAATATTCTACAACAGTAAAGTCATGTTTGATTTCACAGTTAAGTTTCAAATGACAGTAATTGAGGTGAATTCAGTCTAATAATACGTATTGCATTACTAAAATGGTTTTTACTTTTTTATTCTTTTTATTTTTTAAGATTCGGTCTGTGGCTGACATGTTTTTCACCACTGCACTGGGGCTCCTCGATGCTGCCATTGTCATAGCAACTCGAGAAACAAACCTTGGACGGGGTGATGTTGGTCGTGAGCTGCTGTGGGCAACTCTGGGATATGCTGCATTTGCTCCTATCATGGGATACTTACATACTGCAGTAATCCTTGCAGATGCTCCATTTTACTGGCTATCATTTACTGTATGCTTCATTTTGATGACTATATCTGCCATTATTCTTCTCTTCTCTCACTCGATGCCACTCTGTCGACCCGAGTGGTGGACGAGACATGCCAGAGTGATGCCTTTTGGAGGACTGAAGAGAAATGTTGGTGAACTTATTGCCTTCAGCTTTATCCTTGTCTTGCTGGGTGCTTTTTGGAGTGCACTTGACAACTACTTACCATGGTAAGTACCAATAACATGAAAAGTAGGATAGTTCATTGTCAAATTAAAATATTACTTGGTAAACAGAACTGAAAAGACATCAAAGGAAGGGTAATATATAGCACATACGGTGTGTTCAAAAATATATTCACATAGTATACTGTACTCAAGGCATCTCAAACATGTGGCCTCTACAGATGCAAAATGCAGCCTTTCCAAATGTTTAGGTTTAATTATTAATTACCCTAATTGGAGTATATATCTTGGCAGCTTATTTTCTCTGATATTTGCATGGAGCTACCATACAATGGTCATATGTCCTAGAAAGCATGACACCCATAGTACATGGACACAACACGAGATGGCAGTACATTGAAGAGGTGCTATGCACAGGGCGATGGGAGTGTGGTAGTGAGTCAGGCTCTGTGCAGAATGGATGTGACAAGGCAAGAACGGCATGTATACAACAAACTGACCATTTTCCATGGTTACAATGCCAAAGAATGTCATGGAGAGCTTGTGGAAACTGTGGGGAATAATGGCCTTCTGTACCAAACTGTTGCAAGATGGGCAGCATTGTTACAGTATGAACGTGAAACAAGCAGCAACATGCAGTGATCTGAAAGTGCTGTTAGTGTCTAGACTGATGTGTCACGCGCAGTTATCTCCCAGTGCATGGACGTAGACAGAAGATGGGCACTATTTCAATTACAAGTTAAAACAGGCACTGAAAAATGAACCATCCACATAATTGTATGGGAAGAATTTCATCTGCGTGAAATTGCTTCACAGTGGGTGCCACATGCACTCACTGATGTGCAAAAGTGGACAAGGTATGCAATATGCTCTGACTACTTGGTACGCTACCGGCAAGAAGGCGAGCAAATGCTGGAGAGAATAGTGTCCGTGGATGAATTTTAGGCCAGGGCGTATAAACCAGAGTTCAGTCTGCAGAATGGCAACACGCAGGATTACCACGAAGACTGAAGTTCCAGCAAAACCCTTCCCCCGTGAAGCTGATGGTCATTATGGTTTACAATATCAGAGGCGTGATTGCATGTCACTTCATTCCACATGGCACACCAATGACAGCAACGTAGCACAGAGTCTTCCTGCAGAGACAGTTAGGGTCTGCCATTAGAAACAAACACCCGGATCTTCTCAACAATGTCATCTTTGTTAACATTGATGCTTTCACGGCCCCTACTTGTACACATGATATGGGATTTTGGGCTTATGCCGCATCAAGAAAACAAGGTGAAACTCATGTTTTGCAGAGAACTTTGCTCCATGTCTTCAGAAGAAAATCCCGAATTTGTGAGCCATCCAGTATCCAAGAGGAGATGGACACACTCAAAGTCACATTTTAGGGTAATGGTTACAACAACGTACAGATTCACAGAGCCCTGCATCCCAGAGGGACAACTAATCAAAGCTCACAGAAAGAAGAAGTGAAGGGAACTGCCTACCTGTCTTACATTCACAACACCACAGACAGAATTGCCAAGGTAATTTGCAAGCATAATATAAAAACCGTGTTTGGCACCGTCACTAAAATTGCTCACAGTTTAGGTAAAAGCAAAGACAAATTGTCCCCACTATTGCACCCTGGGGTATACAAAATTGCCTGTACTTGCGGCAAGGTATACATTGGCCAAACATGCTGGTCCATTGGGATTCGCATCAAGGAACAGCAAAGAAATGTCCATCTCAACCAGCCAGACAACTCGGCAATAGCTGAGCACGCCCTATCGTTGAGTCATGATGTCGTGTTCCAAGGTGTTCGAGCTCTCACCCACACTAGACACTACAGGTCCAGGATTATAAGGGAAGCTGTGGAAATATGTAAAAGTCCTATTTCAACAAGGACACTGGCTATCAATTAGGTAATACGTGGTTGCTGGCCATTGAGGATTTACGTAGGTAGTTCTCTCCCCTGGCCTTTCTATATTGTTATTTCGTTTCAGTGGTTTCCAAATTCGTACATTCGTCATCACCAGTTGGTTCATTCCAAGCTGTGTGTTAATGTCATATTGTTGTCGTCAGCTCCCGCTTGGAGCGCTGTGCTACCTGGTGATGAATGAGCGTAGCACAACAATTCTCCAACGGTAAAATATTCTTAAATTCAAACCCTCATTATTGTAGAACACTTCTTCGGGAACAGCTAAGATTTTCTTCTGAAGACAGAGCAAAGTTCTCTGCAAAACGTAAAGAGTTTCACCTTGTTTTCTTGACACGGCATAAGCCCAAAATCCCATATCATGTCTACAATGTCTGCCTTCTCCATGACAGCACCAGACTGCACACGTCAGAGGCTGTATGGAGACAGCTTCAGCGCCGGGGAGGGGAAGTACTGGAATACCCGCCATACTCCCCGTACCTGTCTCTGTCCAATTTCAACCTGATCCCAAAAGTGAATGAACCATTACACGGGAGATGTTTGGAAGATGAGAGGACCTTGCCAATACTCTGGAACATGAGAGTCAGCTTGCTGGTGTCCAACATCTCCAGCATCATTGCAGTGTGTTGTGGACAATCTTGAGGGTTTACCATAAAGTTTACTCTACTCTCTGAGCATGTAGCACAAGCCCTCATGGCTGAGAGTTTCCTCATTTCATATCCTATGCCTGGTAAACCTGCTGGACATTATTCATACATTCCACACCACCTTACACTATCCACTCCCATCTGTACATTTCCATTTGTCTCGTAGATCACACATTTATGTGAAAAAATAGTTGCCTTGATTATGCCCCAACCCTTGTACTGTATATCATCTGTATTGTGTGAAATACCACTTGCTTAAGCACTTGCTCATCACAGAATCTCAGATACCACTATACTGATGAAAAGTGAAATTTGATACTGAGGTTCCTCCTAGACCATCCACGAAGTTAGTGTCTTGGCGGATACAAACTGTATAATAATAATAATAATATAAAAGAATTTATTGGACTCCAACCTATTCAATACATTACTGGATGTTAACATTTTTAGTTAAACATCGTTAAAATGGAGACATGTTTCGCCCTCCATGTGGGGCATCATCAGTCATATCAAAGCACCTCAAAATTACTCAAAATTCATTACTTACAAACTGTATGCCAGTGCAGATAATTTTGCTGATAATGTCTAAATGATTTTCACTCAGGTATACTCTTACTTTTGCTTGTAGTTAGGCGACCCTTGACATTGGTATGGAAGAATGGTGATATACAAAGAGCCTTGCGACCATAAAACCGTAAATCTGACCTAAGCCTAACTGGCTTCTGCCCGCAATTAGTGGAAGAAAGAACAAATGTCAATACATCAGTAGTTGTTGCAAGACAAAATCCCTCATAAACCTGTGACTGTAAGGGGTCTGGTGCCAGTTATCAGGCCTATTGTATTATGTTAACAGATCTATCCTTTTCAATATCTTAGGTGTAATATACTGTAGGTAAATATTTATAATAACTGCAGATAACCATTCACAGATGCGAATGTGGGTGCGGATGTTATTTTGTTTATCTGCGCAGGGCTCTAACAGAAGTAATAGGAAAGAAAGCTTTATGAAAATTTCAACCCCTGAGGGGTAAAAATAAGGTTACAAAAAAAATAATTGGAAAGTGTTTCAGAACAATAGTTTACAGACTGCTATGATAATTCTTTTTTATGTTGCTTGAATGAGTTGATAGGTCACGGGCTACTGTAATAGTTAATTTGTATGCCACTTGGAGCATTCATATCTCTTGAAGTGGTTTTCTTTATGTTGTGACAGGCAGAAGATGCTCACGCAAAGAATGAGTAATTCCACTAGTATTAAATAAATTTTGCTGGGTTATCAATTTTCTATCAGCCCATCAGTCTATCAGTCTCATAAAATATTAATAACAATATGAATTTCTGAGAAATATAGAAATATAATTTGATATGGAAAGGAAGTGAAAAGATTCAGTACAGACTTCAAGATACCATCTTCTTATCCAGTACCTATCATTGGTAAAATGCAGTTAGAAAAGTAACAAAAGTAATCCTAGATAACAAGCAGTAGGAAATGTTTGACCCAATATAGGTATAACTACCTCACACACCTCTGCTATTTCAAGATGCCCTCTTTTAACTTCTAGACAATATGATAATGGCAAAACACAATCATGGTTAAGGATCACCAAATGTGCTCATAATTTATGCACATCTGTCAAGAGATGAACAACCTACCAAAACTGGAATGCCAGAAGGTTTCAGGAATGAAACCAAAACTACCACAACTACTATTTCTATAATACCATCAACTCAATGGCATTCATTACAGAGTGGCAGATGTGATGCCATCCTTTTACAAATAACCATGACAGTGCTCTACACAGTTTTCTGTCAACTGTGCCATAAACTACACATGGGCTTGGTCAAGCTTGTCTCCAAGAATGCTTTCAAACTGTAGTCGAATACTTAGGTCCCCAGATGAGCCAGTAGTTACCATAACCTTATGTTCAGTGAGTTAGTGAAAAATCACCTGGGTGTATCAGTCAGTTTATGTTTATATGGTTACAGGTGCTTCAGATACCTACTCCACAGTAGGTTGGGTTGCCAGGCCTGGCAGGTGCATTTATGTTCATCACAACAATTGTTCAAAATAGCCCCATTCCTGTTCTGCATACAATGCTGCTCTTCCCATCATGCTCTTCCACACTCCTGTTAACATCGCCGGTGTGATGACTGTTGTTGGTGCACAAAGTTGCACAAGGTCAACCCTGTTTGCAGGCATTACTGCAAAATTTTCATGACAAAATAGCCTCCATAAAAACAGTCCATGGGTTAAATCAACGATCCTAGAGCCGTAACCTGGAAAAACCAAAACAATACAAGATACCACATAAATTTGTGACATTTAAGTAACAATGTCATTCTTGCTCAGGTGTGTGCTACTCACCTGCTCAGTGATCCACTCATGGAAAGCCTTGCGACATGCATAGTCATCCGGTTGCAGGCAATGCGTTATATGGCATTTTAATGGGTACCAGTGTAGATTATGTTTAATAATAATAATAATAATAATAATAATAATAATAATAATAATAATGATGATGATAATAATAATAATAATAATAATAATAATAATAATAATAATCATCATCATCATCATTGTCATCATCATCATCATCATCATCATCATCATCATCTATGGCCTCAACTGCTGGATGTAGGCATTTTAATTTGGCACCACTTAGGCTCCTTGTGCATCAGTTTTGCCATTCTGCTTTACTCTACCAGAAGGCAAAGGAATTTAGAGTTCTGTTGGATGCTCTGGGGCTAAGTTTTATTTAATTTTGTCAGATAAACACTGAGTGTGTCAGCAGATATCTTTTTATGTGCTGACATTATGCAACATGGAGTGGCGAATGAACTCCCCTCACTTAAAATATACATAAATCTCTGTTGGGTTTTAAGATTTATTCCGAATGCACTATACCTCTAGTACTCACATGAGGTTCTGCAGATATACCTTCTTACACTATATTCAATATATTTATTTCCTCCAGATCGCTTTGCCATGTTGTCAATGGAAGAGTTGTTACTTGAAGCATACCATGCTGTCATAGTCTTTTCTCTACAATCCAGAACATACTGCAATCTAAATATTACTGTGCATAAAGGGCAGCACTTTGTCATTCACTGCAGTGATACTCTCCAAATATAAGCAGCATTTAAACAAGTTTGTATCTTGGACTGCTCCATTGCCATGCGGATGGAGGGGTAATCGAAGATAAGGGTTTAAATCCCTACCATTTGGGAAAGAGAGAAGGTTCACTAAAATTTGGAATTTGAGGGTTGGAACCACAGATTTACAAAAAAATATTCTTTTATTAAATTTAAAGCTTGTAAGCAAAGGGTAAAGTAGTGAATATACCAATCATAAATAGTCGACATGAAAAGAGCAGTGAAATTGCAGGTAAACTTTATAAAAATCCATGAAAGGCAATTAAGAAACAATTGAATAGATAAACTCTACAAATGAAAGGCAATTAAGAAACAATTGAATAGATAAACTTTACAAAAGGCCATGAAAGGCAATTAAGAAACAATTGAATAGAAGGACTAAGTCTTGAAATTGAAAAGCAGTTAAGACTGCGTTAAATCTTACAAGAGTGCCATAAGGAAATTGAACAGTATTCAAGCAAATTGAGACTCAGCAATTCAAAAGAATTAGTCACTAGTGACCACAAAGTTTTTACGGAGAACGTCTTACATTCATTTTAACTTAAACTATAAAAGGTGCCTGTCCAGCAAGCATATTCACAGAGATTTTGAATTCTGCTGCATGACGCATGGCCGAGCTATGTAGACTGGCTCTTGCACAGGAGAAAGCGAAGTTTGGCCATCACTGAGTAAAAGTGTGTTGCTCAATCGTGTGGGCGAGGGCTGAATCAGCCCGAGTTGTCCTGCTCAGGTCAGGTGCAGTCCATACATGGAGAGTAATGTGCAATGATTAACACAGTAAAACGTAACACTGAAAGAAACTAATTTTAAATTACAGACGAATAATAAATAAATAATGGGAAAAATCTTGTGTAAGCCTTAAAAGAACAAAAACTCAATAGTAAATGATAGAAAAAGTAAATAACACTGCGTTGCCGGTGGTGTCACAATGACGTTGACAGGAAGACCTCGAACAGAGGGTAGACATATTGAACCAGCAACTTGTGCTACAGTCTGAAATGAATCACTGAAGGAGCAGGGTCGCGGAAGGCGACTCTAAAGAGATGTTAAAGCATAAGATAAAAAAGGTATGAAACTAAAATTAAATGTAAATAAGTGATGTGGATTAGAGCAATCATCATAATCACGATTTAAGTGAATAACTACAATATATATTCATGGAAACACGAACACTATACATTTGACTAGAGTTTACGTTTATGACTTAGAGTTGTTTGTATAACTGAGCAATGCACATAGCCCTCATGAGGCATTTCAGCAAATCAAGTTCCAGCTTAGTCTATGGGCAGGGCTGTAACCCATAGAGGATGCATTCCCAGGTGGCAGATAGGTGGTGCCCCAGATATAGGTGGCTGGAGGGAAATGAAATGCCTCCAGCAGACTAACAGGCAACCAGCTATCCTGTAGTTGGATGTTGGCTCATCAAGGACTAGGCCCACTGCTTAAAATTGTGGATTAGTGACACATTGCCTGATATACTTTTGTCACATCTTTATGGCTCAATGTCAAAATATGGGGAACTGGAAAAGGCTTGTGCGTTCCCCTTAGACAACTTGTTTGACCATGCCCAATTGACTCAAGCAGTGTGCAAGAGTTACAGGAATTTTCAGGGCAGTGCTGGCTAAACAAGCAAGCACGAGGTACAAAATTTGCCTCACTTGATATTGGTTCGGTGACTGGAAGACCACACGAAAGTGGTGCAAAATCACAGGACATCAGTGAGGGATATAAAATAATTTATAATGGTAGCCCAAAGACAGACAAACAATAGTGTTGTGATCATTATTGGTATTAAATTTGGTGACACTCTAGACAAAATAGAGAAATTTGATGACCATTAAATGAAGGCAGATGTTCAATAAATTTCCAATTTCATTGAAATAATTTAAGAAAAGACTAGGAAAACAACAGACAGGGAATCTGCCACCTGGGCGACTGCCCTAAATGCAGATCAGAATTGGTCGGTCTACATGTTTATAAAAGATTGACATATTCACATGTTATGCTGCACAAACTGGCTGTACGTAGAAGATAAAAGATGATAAGAAAGATGCTTTTCAGCCATCACTCTTCCACTATATAGAGTGCTCAGAACGAATGTGTCATTGCAGCCTACATGAAACGTTTGGCATTACAAAATCTGGAAAATGTAAAATCAATCATCAGTCATGGCTATGGACAGAAGAGGTGAATAATGTGATGCAGATTAAAAAGCAACTATATCAAAAGTTCTTTGCTTCTAAGATAGCTGAAAACTGGAATGCTTATCATAATACTAGGAGTGGAAGAAAGAAGGCAGTTGCAGGTGCAAAAACATCTCACTCCAGTGAAGTCTGTGATAAAATCAACACACCAGCCATTGAGCGAGAAATCTACCAACTTGCTAAGCAGTGTCAACAGACAGACAGTTGACACATAAATTTTTATGGAATCAACAATGAAGAAGGTAAACTTGTCACCAATAGAAAGAAGGTAACAGAATGATGGCTGTGATACGTCAAGGAAATCAGCAGTGAGAAGCTTTGTGGAAATCAGCAATGGGGAATTTCCGTATGCTCCAATACCAGAGTCCACACCTGTAAAAGACCCTGGAATGCTGATTGCTGTGGCTGAGATCATTGAAGAACTGGGTAAGATGAAACAGGAGAGGCAACTGCAGATTTGTGAAATCAAAGCACCAGGATTCACCTCGATGGCTGACAGGTTTCTTGCTTGTTGTTTTAAGGGGCCTAACATCGAAGGTCATCGGCCCGACAGGTTTCTTTAACAAGATCATTGGAGAGAGAAGGATTCCAGCCAAGTGGGCATGCAGAACCACAGCTCCAATTTGGAAGCAGAAAGGAAGTCCAGCTGTATGTTGTAACTATTGCTTAGTACTCCTTCTATCACACACAATGAAGATCTTTGAACATATCATCGATAAAAAGATCCAACAAATTGTCAGTCACCCCCCCCCAACCAGTGAACCAGTGCAGATTCGTGAAATGTTGTGGAACAATAGATGCTCTCCATGTTTCTCCCTTGCTTATCAAAAAGCATCATGAGAAGCCACAGCACCTACACTTCATTTTTGTTGAGCTACAAAAGGCTTTTAACTGAATACCACACAAACTGATTTGGTTTGCCCTCTGTGAATAAAGTACCGGTATCTGAAGAGCTAACAGAATGAATCAAATCAACTGCTGGATTACCAGGTGATTTTTAGAGTTTCTGTGGGAGTTCATCAGAGATATGCTCTCTTGCATCTACTCTTTATCACAATAATGGATATGTCACAAGAGAACTCCAGAAAAATGCACCTTGGACTCTATGCTGATGTTGTGCTATTGGCCTCCAACAATAAAACTGATCTTCTGAATCAAGTCCAAGCCTGGAACAATTGCCTTGCAAATGATTTGGATACCAGGACATCAAAATCGTTGTTGACCTACCCCACAACAAGGACTTTTAAATACCTGGACTTAACAATTACTGCTGATGATTACTTCAGTGCAGATGTGTGGCTTAAATGGTGTTCTGTGACTGTTGTACTCTGTGACAAGAAGATTCCAGACTGACTCAAGTAAAAAATATACTGCCTTGTAGTCTGCCTAGTAGTCATACATGGTGTTGAATGCTGGTTTTCAAAAGAAGTGGAACTTCCCATCATGGAAATGTTCAGGTGGACACCTGGCCTGACATTGCATGACTGTATCACACATGACTAATTTCGCAGTCAACATGAAATGGCATCAATCGCTGAAAAAAAAAAAAAAAAAAATGACAGAAAGCTGTCTATGCTGGTAAGGTCATGTACTCTGTATATTCGACTTTTAAATCATGCTGCTCCATTCATAGCTGCAGGTAATTTACAACTTTGTTTACTGATAGTCTGTGGAGAAGAGAGAATGAGGACAAAGGAAAGTTTTTATTGTACCCCAGAAAAGAGAAACTACAGTACCTACTGTTTGGATGGCCAGATGCGAAAAAGATTGAATTCATTACTGTGAGATTGTCCCAGGGATGAACAAAGTATTTGGAGTGGTTATGACCCACTGTTTCATTCAGGTCATTTTGTGAAGTGTGTCTGGCCGCTGTCAGAGATGTGAAATGACCTCTTAAAGAAGGGGATATTAACATAGGCTTTACAGAAAAATTAATCAGTTCCACAAAAAAGTAGCCGTTTATTGAGGTGATCGCTAAGGGAATGTGGTCGTTCAGACAGGTTTCACGATATATATATAATTAAATAAAAGTTTCACCAACTGGAAAAACCTGTTAGTTTTAATTACTGTGTTGATGTGGTGAAAATGCCTCATGGATATTATTGTAAGTACCTAGGTGTTAATATAAGGAAAGATCTTCATTTGTGTAATCACATTAACGAGGTTCTAAATGAAGGTAAAGATATCTTCATATAGTTATGAGAGTAATTAGGGGTTTTAGTAAGGATGTAAAGGAGAGGGCATAAAAATCACCAGTAAGACCCCTGTTAAAGTATGATACTTAGTGTATGGGACCCTCACCAGGATTACTTGATTCGAGAACTGGAAGTGATCCAAAGAAAAGCAGCATGATTTGTTCTGGGTGATTTCTGACAAGAGTAGTGTTACAAAAATTTGGCAAACTTTGGGCTGTGAAGACTTGGGAGAGAGGAGACAAGCTGCTCGACTAAGTAGTATATTCTGAGCTGTCAAATGGAGACGTTACTTGGAATGATACGAGTAGACAAATATGCTTGAATGGACTTTTTAAAGATAGGAAATATGATAATATGAAGATAAATTTTGAATTCAAGAAGACAAACTGTGGCAAATAACCATTTCTAGGAAGAAGAATTAGGGATATATGTATTTCATAAATTTCTGACTTCTTTGAAATCATTTAATAAAAGATTAGGTAAACAACTGATAAGGAATCTGCTACCTAATTGACAACCCTAAATGAAGAACATTGATGATTGATTTTTGCCACACAATTGTGGAGTAGTGGCAGTATTTGATATATACATACATGCATGCATACATACATACATACATACATACATACATACATACATACATACATACATACATACATCTTGATACAGATAGGTCTTATGGTGACCCCAGCATTTGCCTGGTGTGAAAATGGGGAACCATGGAAAACTATCTTCAGGGCTGCCGACAGTGGGATTCGAACCCACTGTCTCCCGGATGCAAGCTCACGGCCGCGCGCCCCTAACCACACGGCCAACTCGCCTGGTCCTAGGTAATTTATCTTCCTCCATTCACTTCACAAGACCCCACCACTGAAGCCAGTTTATATGTTCGGTTTTATCCATCGAGTTTACGTAGCCTTTATTCCCTCATTCTGAGCACCCTCCAGCCATTGTTCCCACTTGTTTGTACCAGCAGTCATTCTCACCACTTTCATTTCTATTACTTCCAACATGAATTAGATATCCTGAGTCCACCTAGCTTTCACTTATGTACAGCAAAGTCCATCCGGAAACAGACCAATGTAAAGACAGTTTACTCTGAGAACTCGCTTCTTTCTTACAGAATACTGTGGATCACAACTGCGAGCTCACTGCTTTAGTTTTGCTGTACCTTGATTCACTTTCACTTACTTCACTAAAATCCTGGGAGAATACATATCCTAAGTACTTGAAATGATCCACTTGTTCCAATTTTATATTTCCTTCCTGACATTCAGTCTTCTTAGGTTTCTTCCTTACTGACATCACTTTGGTCGTTCATCTCCCTCATTACCAGTTCACCAGGAATTTTGTTACCCATCGCCACGATGACTTCGATCTAGGAGACCAGCAAGTATACTCGCTGGCTGATTCTTGAGGGAATTTTAATCTAAACGATAGCTGGTGGGATGAGTGGTCAATTTCAACATCTGGAACAAATGCTCATGACCTAAATCAAACCCTGAAAATGAAGGGATTCGACCTCCCAAGAAAACTATGTTGTCGCCTCAACAGACTGAGAACTGGACATGGACGCTGCAATTTCTTACGCCATAAGTGGGGTTGGATGGATTCTCCAATGTGCGAATGCAATGAAAAGGAGCAGACCATGGACCATGTCATCCTGCGCTGCCCTCTTCATGCCTACTCCAGAAGCCCCAGCAACCTGTTTCATCTTTCAGAAAGTGGTGTAGAGTGGCTGAAACACTTGGACCTGGACTTATAAATTTGTAGTTATAATCACCATACAATTAAATAAATAAATAAATAAATAAATAAATAAATAAATAAATAAATAAATAAATAAATAAATAAATAAATAAATAAATAAATAAATAAATAAATAAATCACTTTGGTCTTGGAAATACTAATTTTCATATCATACTCACTGCACCTCTTTTTTCAAGCTGCAAAATATTGGATTTCAGGCTTCCCATAATCCCCCAGTACAGCTAACATCCTTTCCCTTGGTACTCTCTTATACGCATTCTTTAAATCTATGAAACATATACATAACAGTCTGTTCCTCTCGTAGTATTCTGCATTTACTTGATGCATACTGAAAATCTAGTCCTGATAGTCCCTCTGTGGTCTGAAACCACTCTGGTGTTCATTCAGCTTACTGTCCACCACTGATAACACTCTCCTTTCCAAAATGTCTGTGAACACCTTGCCCGGTATACTGATCAATGAAATATCTCAATAGTTGCTGCAGTCCTTTTTATTTCCTTGCTTATAGATAGGTGCAGTTATTGCTTTTGTCCAATTGGAAGGTATAGCCACTCAAAGAAAGAAAGAAAGAAAGAAAGAAAGAAAGAAAGAACACATGGTATTGTATGTCCCTCTCATTTAATGTTTTATCAAACATAATTTTAATTATTTATGAAAATATAATTCATCTCCCATGTAGATAAAATCCCTGTGGATACACACAACAAACATTATATCTACAGGTATAATTGTTTCTGAGAAAAGTGCACTTGCAAGGAATTTACAGGTAATATTTCTTCTATTAATTGCTGAACTGGGGCAAAATGGCACCCATTGCTAGACTATTCTGATTTTGTTAGTTAATATGAAGTGTATGGTACTCTCTGCAGATATAGAGAAATTTGACTGTCTGATGTCAGCAATAACTAGATAGATATATAGATAGATCAGTTGACCAGTCACTACCCATATTAGGGAGAGAAATGGTATAGCTATGCTTGGATAGTAATCTAGCCTCTCGGTTTCAAACCCAAATACCTCGGGCTTATATTGCACTGACTTTAGTTGAGATTTTCCATAAGAAGGAAGAAAGGACATGTGGTTTAAACCTCAGACTAGTCCCAAATTAAGCTTGGATATTCTGCTAACCTTACAGACGGACTATGCCAATATTATATCCTTGTATCAGCAAGCCATTCTTTCCTTCTATTTTAGTCATTTTCATAGTTAATATTGCTGCTCCTGCCGCTAATTTCAGTTGTCATGAATTACATTTAGATTTTGATCTATTTCAGGCATGTTGTCACGATGCACTCAACTGAACTCTACATTGGCTTGTCAGTACTCCTGGGATCTCTTCCTGCCATTCTTTTTCTCTGGAATGCAGAAAAGTTTGTTTACTACTGTGGACATTCCAATCTTCTTATAACTGCTTTTACCTTCTATATCATCAGGTATATAGGTAAGGCTGGATTATTGTAGTCACTTCATTGCATGACAGAAATTATATTTATAGATTTTAATTTTACTCTACTTTATATTTTAAAGAGAAAAATTGTGAGAGCATTAAAGTAGGCTATACATATACTGTATGTTCAAAATAACACTTTTGGGCTAAATTTTCCAATTTTAATTTTTAGTGCCATATAAAGCAAAGCAAAGCAAAACAAAGTCACCTCCGTACAGGCCATGAAGGCCCTTAGAGGAGTGGAAGGTAAAGGTTTCCACCATTGTTAACCCCGGCACGTGATGAGGTAGAGTGGTTAGCTCTACGCCCGGCCGCCTTTGCCCCCAGAAATTAACCTGGCACTCATTTTTGGTGTAGGCTGAGTGAACCTCAGGGCCATATGCACCTCCGGAAGTGGAAATCTAGTTTCTTAAATTTTACGACTTCCTGACGGGGATTCAAACCCACGTCCTTCCAGGCGAACCAAGCACGCCTTTACCGCCTCAGCCAGGTACCCCTTTTAGTGCCATATGCAAGCCTTAAAATTAACTCTGTACTTTCAGGAAATGTATGGTTCATATGGGGGGGGGGAGGTAAATAGAAATATATTTAAATTGGGTTTAAATGGAGCAGTGCGTGCCACTTTATGAGAAGGAGAGGGTGTGGCCACAGTTCGTACTCGTTTACTGGTTCCCGTATGGCAGGCAACTGGTTTATAGTATAAATTGTCATTCACAGATGGCTCTTCTATTACAGTAATATTATGTTTTAGAATAGTGATGTGTTGTCAGTATTTTATTCATTATCTTTGGTAAACGACAATGGCAATTTCCTTGGTTACTTGATTGGGTGAAATGCATACCTTGCTTTATTTCGTGTTTGTGGGAGTGATTCATTTGATCATGGGCAGCAATACTGGTAAAGTGCTTGACGTTGAAGTTATGTCAAAGATCTGTATATGTTGCAAGAAACACTCACAAGATGATAAAGAATCTGCATCTTATTTAGCAAAACATGGAGCCATATGGAGCTAAAAATGTTTTGCACGTTCAAAGGAAACCAGAGGGTTAGATTATGTTGATTTCTACGGAGATGGGGACTCTAAAAGCTACAAGTGTGTAGTTGAATCTGTTCCATATAATGGTAAAACTATAAAGAAGCTGGAAAATGTTGGTCACTACCAAAAGCATTTAGGCACAGCCCTCCGTAAACTGGCTCAGGAAAAGAAATTGGGAGGGAAAGGGTAACTGACTCGAGCCCTGATTGATAGTTGACAAAACTACTTTGGCATAGCCCTGCATTCTGCTACAAGCAACATACAAGAGATAAGGAATGCCATATGCGCAACTTTATAATTTGACATCCACTAAAGAGAGGCCAACATATCACAGGTGTCCCCAAGGGAAGGACAGCTGGTGTTCATACCAGCGGACCAAAGGCAATTATCAGCTCGACAACTACAAATATAAACCTGGTATACCAGTAGAAGTTCTCCATGCTGTGAAACCTATACAGTATATGAGGTTATACAGGTTGTTATTATTATATTAATGCATTATGAACTACATTCCTGTTATTACATTTATCCAAGATTACTTTTCTACAAGTTGCTTTACGTCTCACCGACACAGAAGGTTTTATGGCGATGATATCCGAGATCAAATACATATTCTGTATTATTTTAAGTATTTACTTTCAATTGTTTTTTAAATGCTCAGGTAAAAAAGCTAGCAGGAGATAAATATATGTATATACATCTAGGAAACAGATTAGCAATTTACCATGTAAGAATATGTGGGTACAGTACTCACAAAAGAAAGACATGGGTCCAGTATTATCAGCTGCAGCGTTTCTCAGTGGAGGATAGAATAATAATGGTAGTGATCCACTGTTGACAACTTTTTGTGAGGTAAAGGGAGTGGGGACAGACAGACAAGAGAATGGAACAAAGGAGTGGTTATCTAATGTTAAGGCCAGGTGCTTCCCTAGACCTGAGCACCAGTTGATGTCTAACTTTGGAATCTCTAAGGGCAAGAGGGTGGGCAGTTGGGGGAAAATATTTAAGAACTTCAACTTTGAAACACTTATCACACATGGTTTGATGGTGCTGGGTGTGAATGTGGACAGGTAAATTGATGTCAGGATTTCTGCAGGTACTGCGGTGGCCACATACTTTCTTTTTTTAATACTCGTTTTCATTCCCCACCCTGAGGGGGTGAGGTGGGCCACCCAGAGGGTTGCGCCCTCGCTCTGGCCGAGAGTTGTGGGCGTGTTGGGGGTTGTATGGAAAGAGGAGGGTGGGTAAGTGGATGTGAAATATTCGAAGATGGAAGAGGGGGAAGTGGCTTTTTTTTTTTCAGGGGTTCAATAACAATGTGATTTTATATATTTGAGACATATACATACATTGGTCAACCCACATACTTGTTTGGCTAGAGTGGTGATAGTTAATCCATTGCAAAAAGCTGGACAGAGTCTGCATTGAAGCTGGTACATGACTATGGATGAAGTGCAATCATGATGACCTTGTATGGGGCAAAATTTATTGGTGATGCTGCTGGTGTAAGTGGTGTTTGGTATATATAAATGGCAGTGCTCACAGGGGAAATAGTCAGAAAGGGGTGGAGGTTAGTGTGGCTCATAACAAGTGAGAATATTTTTGAGGTTAGGTGGGTGCTTGAATGTGACTGTGAGGCTTTTTGGACTAAAATCGTGGGTTTAAAAAGAGAATGAGAGAAGTTCAAATGTTTGTTGCAATTGATTTTGTGTAGACCAGGATGATATGGGGTTATACCCCAGAGGGTATGAAATTAGGTTGCTGAGAGAGTTTCAGGACAGAGTTCATGACCCTGGAGATCTGGCGGTCAACCAATTGGGTGTGGTAACCACTAATGGCCAACGGCCGTAGCCATGTTGAAACACCGGATCCCGTGAGATCTCCGAAGTTAAGCAACATTGGGCGTGGTCAGGAGTTGGATGCGTTGCCACGCGCTGTTGGTGGGGAGTAAGGGAATGGAGGAGCGGAAAGGAACTGGCCACCGTACCGCATGACAACTCCTATACTGTTGGCATATTTCAAAATATGTAATTGTACAGTCTATGGAAGCTAAATAAATGAATGAATGAATGAAACTCCGGCTCAGGAACATCTCTGCGGAGGTTCGGACCTGCCTTTGAGCAGAATAACCCTTACCTACCCAACCACTAATGGTAAAGACCTTTCTCATGTTGTCATTGAGGCACGGGCTTGTGAGTTGAACATATCTGTTTACCTTAGAAGGCAAGGCTGAATGGTAGAGACTGTTTCATATGATACAGTGGAACCTCAATTATTTGTTCCCGGAAACTACGTTTTCCTGGATTATTCATTCAAATTATATGGTCCCACGAACATCCTAATTAAATCATGTTGTAAAAAATTCTACATTATCCGTTCCTTGAAGAAACAACTTTCCAGATCAGCCGTCCAGAAATTTCAGTCTCATCAATGCTAAAACCTCGATCAAGCATTTTTCAAGAAAACAGTATCCACGAAAGGACAGCTACCACATACCTATGGATCTAAATGTTAACATCCTGTCATTGCAATAATTAAGCCGAAATTACACCTACCAAGTACTGGGCCGAGTCACTCACTTTATTATTCCGCCATGTAACATTGAGAATTAGATGTGATCACATGAGGAAGAGACGGTGGATGAGTCGGGGTGTTGAAATATTTAAAGGGTATGGTAACATGGTTCCGCAAAGGAGGAAGATGAGAGTTTTTAAACACTATTGCAACTTGAACATACCTGCCATAATAGAGAAAAATAAAGATAAAAAGCAATAATTGAAAATGACCCTGGCTATTAAATAAAAGATAAAAAAGAAGGAATTGCAACCCTGTTAAGGGAATTTTAATCAAAGAATATAATCTTATATGAGAATGGGGTTACATGAGTTTGATTTTTGCTTGAAATGATAACTTCTAAAATTCAAAAAGCACTGTTTTGTGAGCTCCTATTCCTGCAACAGTGAAATTGCAGGTTACTGAAGAAATCGAATCAAAGAGCACCAGATAACACAAGAACACTCCTACACAATTGACTTGACTAATTACACTGACCAAGTGAAGAGTGAGTGAAGTATGATAATTCTTAAATAATGTTCTAGGAAGAGGAGTGATTGGAATAATTACTAAGGGAAATGTTCAGTAAATTTCCAAGGGTAAACAACAGATAGAATCTGCCACCTGGGTGACTGTCCTAAATGCAGATCAGTGGTGATTGATTGATGTCTCGAATCATGTAGCCAACTCGATCAGTAGTAGTGGTGGTGAAGGACTGAGAGTCCTCATATTACTCCATATCATTGGCGGAGGGGATAAGGAGATAGGAAATTCAAAACGTAGGTGTGGTGTTGGACAGCAAGTATCTTCTATCACTGTTGTTCAGTATATATTTGTTTTCAAAATGGCAGGGAACTGTGCTCTGTAGGATACCACTTAACAGTAAATCATGTTATTGGTTTTTCGTCCTATCAATACTTTTTACGGTTTCTGAGGATGCTGAGATGCCAGAATTGTGTCCCACAAGAGTTCCTTTATGGGGTGGTAAAACTACTGAAACAAGGCTGACGTATTTGAATGCCTTCAAATACCTACTGGACTGAGTCAGGACCAAATCTGCTAACTTGGGCTCAGAGAGCCAGCGTTTTACTGTCTGAGCCACTCAGCCAGGCAGGATACCATTTATTGCATTTCACTGCACATCATGTCCTACAAGAAAAAAGTACTTGCTGTCTGCAGCCCTGAATATGGTTTTCCATGGTTTCCCATTTTCATACCAGAAAAATGCTGTGACTGTTAGTGAATTTTATAAAAAATTATGAGCACTGTTGATAATAATACAATCGGTATAAAAATAGCACAAAAAAGAAGAGAGCTTCTCTAAAAAATAACATCAAACAGAAAAAGTTTAGAATTAAACAACAAATTGAAAACTTAGAGAGTTATGGAGCAAGAAGAGCTTAATAATGACAAAAATATGACATATTGTAGAAGTATTATGACATCAGGCAGACAATATGAGCCAGTAGATATAAAATAAAATAAATAAAAGGTTAAAAAAGTTGACATCCAGTAAGTTACAGTAAAACTTCATTAATTCAAAGTCGTTGGGACACAAAAAGCGGACTTTGAATTACGTGATTTCAAATTAACCGCCAACACGTAATTCGGAAATATATTCTAATATATTCTAAGAACCGTTATTGCATGCAATTAACCTTGATTCACAGTTTAAACCTCTCAGATGCCATGGAAAAAAACTATTTCCAAAATGTATCCAAGAAGGTGCATTTACAGTATTCAAATAATGCACTTGGATAACTCACTGGCAAACATAACCTCACGCAATGAAATCTAAAGAAAGAAAACATTATTCAAAGACGAGGGGAAATCTATACTGGATTATTGTACTGTATGCATTTTAGATGCCTTGTACTTGCACGGAAAACACCCGATGCTCTTAAAACATCGCGGCTTATCGAACTTTCTTATGATGAGGGGAGAAAGTCTCTTGCTTCCGTCCACATTACAACAGCAGTACAGTGACTATACTCGTACAATTTCCCACCATGGCACTTCTAAGAGCCATTAATGCATGCAATCACCTTGATTCTCAGTTTAAACTTTTCAAATGCCATGGAAAACACTATTTCAGAAATGTATCCAACAAGGTGCATTTACGTTATTCAGATAATGCACGTGGATAAAACAATGGCAAACACAACCTCACGCAATGAAAGGAGGAAAAAAACATGATTCAGAGATGAGGACAAATTATGCTGGCTCCCCTGTGAAACTGCTTTATCTCTTGGATTACTGTGCTGTTTGCATTTTTAGATGCCTTGTACTTGCACGGAAATTGCCCAATGCCCTTGAAACATCGTGGCTTTTTGAACTTTCCGTGTGCACTGCATAGCAACACAGTACATTTCCTAGCTGGCAATTCTCTTCTTTAAAACCATAAGTCCGTTTAGCCTCGGCATTTAAAAAAATAAAACAAACAAACAATGCAGTTTCATCGGCATTGGCAATATTGTTTGGTGCATACGAATTGATTATATAAGCCACGCTTTTTCGCCAACTGTCCGCATCGCCAGTGTTTGTGGATACTACAGTGAGACAATAAAGTCTACATACACCCCCATTTTGTAGCATGTTGTGTACAACCCTGGATGCACAGAGGTGGACGTGTAACTCCATATCCGTGTCCACATCCACAACAACATAAACCAAGGTCATCAGGCCAGTATCGTGCACCACAAGCGAGATAGATGCAACAGTGTGTGTTTACTGTACTACAGAGGTCAACATACACTTCAAGTCTGTCGTCAGTTGTAGGAGACACATTGCAGGGAACACAGTGAAAGTGGTGCGGCGTGTTGATACAGTAGATGTGCATTGCAATACATAATTCGATCGCGTAAAATGGATCCAAAAAGAACTGAAATGCCAGTTGAGGTGAGGAAAAATATCATTGAGCTCAGTAAAAAGGGCTTTTCACTCCAAAAAATTGGGGAAATTGTTAGAAGGAGCCATGCAAATGTCCATACCGTAATAAGAAACCACAATGATTGAAGAAGTGTAGAAAACAAAGCTAGATGTGGATGACCACCAAAAATTATCTAACAGGGAGCGCCGACAGATCATTAGAAAAGTGAATGCCAGTCCCAGAATTACAGCTACAGAGTTGGCGCTAGATGTCGCAAATACTAGTGGCAATATTGTTCATCCCATCACAGTACGAAGTCTTCTGAACAATCTCATGAGTTTGACAGTAGAAGAAACCGTTCATAAGCAAGGTAAATGAACAGAAGCGCCTAGAATGTGCAACTCTGCATCGATGTGAAGATTCCACATTTTAGAATAAAGTGCTCTTCATGGAAGAGAATAAGTTTGACATCTTCCAGTGTGCTGGAAACAAAAGTAGTGGCGAAAAAGGAATGCAAGTTTGAAGAATAAAAATCTTTTCCTATCCGTGAAGCATGGGGCTGTTTTTTTTTTTTTTTTAAGTTCCATTTGTTTCTAAAAGTAAATTGCGTAGTGGCAGGAAGCAGGTCTGCACATTGTACGATTGCACCGCTTCCTCGCTACAACTGCCGCCAGTGCTGGCTCCAGTCCCTCAGTCGTCACTGAGCTACGGGTGAGTAACGATGGCCGCTACAATCGATGCTTCTGCCAATTGTGAGTTGCGAAGTGTGATTCATTTCCTTCAAGCTGAAGGATGCAGTGCTGCTGAAATTCATCACAGGATGAGTGAAGTGTACGTTGAACACTGTATTAATGACAGTACTGTGAGAAAATGGTGTAGGAAATTTGCTAAAGGTCGAACAGACATCCATGACGAAGGTGATCAAAGACGCAAGTTGGTCGCTACTGCAAGTTTGGTTGACTGAGTTAACCAAGTGATCCGGGAAACACGGAGATTTACGATTAGTGAACTTTCCACAAAATTTCCAGACATTTCACGGTCTTCTCTGTACAAAATTGTGACCACCGAGCTAGGATACCGAAAACTGTATACCCGTTGGGTCCCAAAAATGTTGAGCGAGTGCCAATGTGACAAAAGAACTTCTCCTAAAGTTCAAGTGGGAAGTCTTTGACCACCCATCTTACAGTCCTGACCTAGCACCTAGTGACAATCACCTCTTTCAAGAAATGAAAGCGTGGTTTGGTGGACAACACTTTTCTACCAACGAAGAGCTTCAAGGACGTACCTGAGCTCACTGGCAGCAGACTTCTTTGCAGAGGATATAGGAAGGCCGGTCTCTCGTTATGACAGATACCTCAACCTTCATGGTGACTATTTAGAAAAATAAGTAAGAATGTACAAATCTTTTGGTAATAAAATCATCTTGTTATCTCATTACGTCTATTATTTATAGCCTATCGGAACTTGAAAAAATAAAGCTATATATTCTTGTGTGAGGTTACATGTCTGGAGCTGGGGTTGGGAAATTATTTATTGAGGAAATTATAGGACATTATGGATAAATGGAAGAATCTCACCATCTTAAATGAGAATTTGAAACAATCTGCGGAGAAACTGGAACTAGGAACAGGGTAGGTGTTTCAGTAAGACAATGACCCCAAGCATATGGCCATTGTCGTAAAAGAATGGCTACTTTACAATGTACCAAAGCAGTTGCATTCGCCTCCCCAGTCACCACACCTCAACCCAATTTAACATCTTTGTGGAGAACTAAAGCATAGGATAAAAAGATACAACAGCAAAAGCAAAGATGATTTGAAAGCGGCCATAGTGAAAGAGTGGAGTAACTTTACATCTGCGGATTAAAAGATTTGGTGGAATCTATGCCTCGAGGTTTGGAAGCTGTGATCGAAGCAAAAGGCAGCAAAATAAAATATTAAATCGTGCATGAAACTGATCAACATCACAGTGTATGTTGACTTTTGTACCTGGCCGGTATTTCATTTGTAGGCTCAAGATGCCAGTATAATTAACTATTATTAATTATGCAGTATATATATGTATTTCAGTTTGTAACATGTCTGTTTATGACACAGAAAGTGAATACGTAATATTTTCTTGATTGATTTTGATTTGAAGTGTTATTTTTAGGGTGCATGTAGACTTTAGTGTCCGACTGCACCTCTCCGCACACTGCCTGATACATGATATTGTGGCATTCCTTAAAAAAAAAAAAAAAATTAAATAATTACGATTCCACTCGAACCTAGCAGATATGAAGCACATTGTAGACATGCTGAAGTGGGAGAAAGTGCAGAAAGTTACCCCTGCACGTTCCGGAAGACGCGTTCTTTCATGACACAGAGAAATTTTGAATTTAAATTACTCTGTAAAATACTATTTTTTTTTTTTTTTCAAAATGTAAAGGCAGTTATGAATTAAAAGTTTGAATTTCGGTAACAGGACCAACATTGTTCTTCAAATGATGAATTATCCGTATTTTGAATTAAACAATTTAAATAACATGCAAAACCATACCTCATGTTCCCGGGAATGAGAGCTGCTTCGAATTAGGCATGATTTTGAATTAACCAATCTTGAATTATCGAGGTTCCACTGTAGGTGGGAGGTTAAGATCACTAGTGTGAAAAGCTAAGATTTTTGCTGTAAATTTTGTTTATCAAGTCTAGCGGCAAAGTTACTGCTGCTGCTTGTAGTTATTTCATTCTCCCTGTTTGGGTGCTAGCCACCAGTCCAACTACGGGACTCTTTGGCCATGGATTTTGTTGGTTTTGTTTAAATGTGCTATGGCACACGTATTTTTAATTTTTATTGATATGAATTCTGGTGTGTGGGTTGTCCCGCCCTGCACCCGCCTGGCTTTTACCCTGCTAACCCCCGTTTATTGAATCTCTTATAATTTACAATTTTTTACAATATTTACATTTTGATATTATATTCATTTCTTCTTCTTTCAGAGTTTTTGCTCATTATTCAAATTCTCATAATTCAATATAACAATATTCATGAGATTTAATTTCACTTCACTTTTCACTTTTAAGTTCTTTCTTGAAGTTGTTGTTTTACAATTATTAATCTTGTGTTTTGTATAGTTGTTACATTTTGACGGGTGTGTAGTGTGTTGTTTTATATCTAAAAGATATAACCACATTCACTGGAATATTATCACTTCATCACTGTGTATTTGTACTTTAATTGATGGCAATGTTATCACCTTGTTGTCACTATTGTGAGTTGCCAATGGTAATATTACCGTATTTATGGAGCCTTTGCCTTATTTTTGCACCATCTGCAGTGGTTTAACGTAATTTTCTGTTCATTGTTATCTTTGGGCAGTTGCTGGGGTTGGGAATAGGTGGATGGTGGTGGGTGTTGGCTGCTGGTTTAGGATAGATTGAGCTACCAGGGATAGGTTGATGGCTTCGCGAGGGTGTGGGAGGTTGCAGGAAAGCCAATACCTCTTAATGTGAGCATTGATGGGTTCCATTTCGCTTGCGAGAAATACAGAGGAAGTAAAGATAAAGTACTGTTAAACCAAAACTAATGTAAGTTACGAGCATGTTGTCGTGAATCATATGCACTTTTTAACTAAATCACCATCCACATCATGTATTAATATTGTCTATTACATTTTCTTACTGATTGTCTCTTAAGCATGTACATGAAATATTTTTGTTTCTTATAAATGAGTGGCCAACAAAACCATATCACCAAATAAGCTATTGACTTATACAGATAAATTATTAAAATAATCTTGAATATACAGATAAAAATCATCATCATCACCACCATCATCTTCATCATCATACATTCTCCTCTCAATCCTGCTGTTCTTTAAAACAATAAAAATTAAAACATTTAAACAATAAAAAGATCCATTACATTAAACCCATCAATTTCACATCCAAATATTAATCAAAATAAATTACACTTTTATTAAAAACTAGCAAGATACCCGTGCTTCGCTATGATATTATACTGAAATTTATAATTGAATACTTATTGTTTTATATATAATCCGCCAAAATTTGCGATCTGACTGGTTATCTGAGAGAATCCGCCAAAATTCGCGATCTGACTCGTTTTCTAATAGATTACGGCAAGTTTCCTCCCATTTTTCAATCTTTCTTTCCAGCAATCGATTTCGTACTTCCCGGGCTAGGTCCAGGTATTCCACACGGTCAGTTGGGTCCCTAAATCTTTGCCATCTTTTCCTATAAGTATTTTAATATGGATCAAATCCTTGAGGAGAACCGGCGTGGTGTCCTCTTGGGTCCCTTGTCGGTACTGAACCCGCGACTGGACTGCATTCTTAGCCATTACCCGTCCAGGACCCGTTTCCAGCGCGGTCTGCACATTTGACGACGGTCCAGAACATTATTATTATTATTATTATTATTATTATTATTATTATTATTATTATTATTATTATTATTATTATTATTATTATTATTATTATAGATGTTCTGGACCCCATAGCAAGATGCAAGACCGCTACTTGGTGGTAAATTAGATATGCTGCCACTGTCATTGTTAACAATGTGACCAGCACCATTGTCGCGCGTAGCCAAGTGTGCGGGATTTCTGGTGATACGAATGACATATTCCGTGCATTGTTGACCTTATTATAGAGGTGAACAATTGGACGGTCAATCTCATTCCTATCGTTTCTTTCAAAGGTGTTTAAATTTGTATTTATATGCCGGGAGAATGTACTGTAATCTAAGAACGTTCTCCGAAGAAAAAGATGGCTCTTGAAAACGAACCCAGGAAAGATAAAAAAGGATGGGTTTATGATCAGAATATGTACATCGGAAATCTACAGCCTGTTTCCAGTCATTCGACAGGGTCAGGAATGGAATGAATAAAGCCCCCATCTGGCGGCGGCAATAGGAATTGTGCCGGCTGCCGAAGTCTGTCGCACTCATCTGGGGCAATGGATAATGAATGACAAATGAAATGATATTGGACAGTGTTGCTGGAATGAATGATGACATGGAAAACCGGAGTATCCGGAGAAAACCCTGTCCCGCCACCGTTTTGTTCGGCACGAATGTCTCATGGAGTGTCCGGGATTTTAATCATATAACCCAGCTGTGAGAGGCAGGCGCACTGCCACCTGAGCAACGGAGGCTCCCTATAAGTACATTATGAGCAGTAAAATCAACTATTCTCATCTCCTTTTACATCCCACCACCGTTAAGTTAATTTACACCCCCCCCCCCCCCCACAAAAAAAATAACAGAAAGGCATGTTTCTTTATGTATAAAGGAGATTCCAAACACCAATGTTCACGTCTATTACCTTCACTTTTCAGATATAGGTATCCCCATAAAAATAATTCACTTTTTTCACTTCCTTTCACACTCTTCCCCCCCCCCCCCCCCAATTGAATTTTCCTGCAAAATCCTTGTTTCTTTAATAGTAAAGGATCTTCTAAATACCAATTATCACGACTCTAAAACTTCCTCAGTTTTTTATTTGTGTGACCTCATGAAAGGAATTCAACTCCTTTTCAATCCCGCCCCCCAAGATGAATCCCCCCCCCCCAAAACGCGTTTTTCTTTGTTTCTAAAGGAGATCCAAATACCAATTTTCACGTCTGTAACAACTTTAGTTTTTATTAGACGTAAGTATTCTCATACAATTAAGTCAATTAATTTTTCAATTTTTCACCTCCCGCCACTTCATTGGATTTTTCGAGAATACGTGTTTCTTTACTTTAACGCAGAATCCAAATATCAAATTTCACGTCTGTAACATCTTCATTTTTGAGATATCAGTAGCTTAATTATAATAATTCAACATCATTTTCAGTCACTTTACCCCCCCCCCTCCAGCCAAGTGGTATATCGGAAAACTAAAAATACACGTTTCTTGACTTTTAATAGAGATAAAAAGTACCATTTTTCACTTCTGTAACATGTTAAGTTTTTGAGATATACTGTGGAAATTCTCATTTTAAAATTTCACCCCGTTTTTAGTTCCCCTTAAGTGGAGTTTCCAAAAACAAATCACCTGTGTTTCTTTACATTTACAGGTGATTCCAAATAGCGCTTTTTACGTCTGTAACATTTTACGTTTCTCAGGTATTCTGTATATATAGATATATAGTCTTTCAAAATTTCACCCCAATTTGTCACTCCTGTTTAACCGCCAGTAATTGAATTTTCCAAAAAAAAAAAAAAAAAAAAAAAAAAAATGTTACCTCATTTTTTAAGGAGATCCCATGTACAAATGTTCAGTTCTGTAATATCTTCAGTTTCTGAAATATATGTATCCTCATTAACGGCATTCAACCCATTATTCACACTTTTACACCCCTCCTATTGGGATTTTCTGAAAACAAAAAATACATGTTTCTTTATTTTTAAAGGAAGTTTTAAGTACAAATTTTTACATCTGTAAACTTTTCAAGTTTTAAGATGTAGATACACTCATTTTAAAAATTCACTCCCCTTTTCACCCCCCCCCCCCCATATTTGGATTTTCCAAAAACGAAAAATAGCTGTTTCTTTATTTTTGAAGTAGATCCCAAGTACCAATTTTCAGGTCTGTAATATCTTCAGGTTCTGAAATAGAAGTAGCCTTATTAAAGGCATTCAACCCATTTTTCACCCTTTTCCACCCTTATTACAGTATAAGGATTTTCCGAAAACAAAAAAGTACGTGTATCTTTATTTCTGAGGGAGATTCTAAATAGCAATTTTTACATCTATAATCTTTAAAAGTTTTGAGAGATACAGTATATACACTCATTTTAAAAATTCACCCCCTTTTCACCCCCATTAATTGGATTTTTCAAAAACAAAAAAATACGTGTGTTTCTTTATTTTTAAAGGAGATCCCAAACACCAATTTTCAGGTCTGTAATATCTAAAGTTTCTGAGATATAAGTATCCTCTTGAAAGGCATTCAACCCGTTTTCCCCCCGTTTTCACCCCTCCTAATGGGATTTTCCGAAAACAAAAAAATTACGTATTTCTTTTTAATGAGGATTCTAAATACCAATTTTTACACCTGTAAACTTTCAAAGTTTTGAGATATAAATACATTCATATTAAAAATTCACCCCCCTTTTCACCCTCCCATTAATTGGATTTATCAAAAATAAAAAAATACATGTTTCTTTATTTTTAGAAGAGATCAAAAATACAAATTTTCAGGTCTGTAATATGTTCAGTTTCTGAGATATAAGTACCGGTATCCTGATTAAAGGCATTCAACCCCTTTATCACCCTTTTCACCCTTCCTATTGGGATTTTCTGAAAACAAAATAAAATACGTGTTTCCCTTATTTTTAAAGACGATTGTAAACACTAATTTTTACATCTGTAAACTATTTAAGTTTTGAGATATAGATACAATCATTTTAAAATTTCACCCCCTTTTCACCCCCTTAGCGATCTGAATATCCAAAAATCCTCTCTTAGCGAGCACCTATATCTTAATATGAATGTATCCCAAAATTTCATTTCATTATGCCCAGTAGTTTTTGCTCGGCGATGATGAATGGTCAGTCAGTCAGTCAGTCAGTCAGTCAGTCAGTCAGTCAGTCAGTCAGTCAGTCAGTCAGTCAGTCAGGACAAGTTCTTTTATATATATAGATGAAAATAATATGTTTTCATGAACAAAAATAAGATTGTAATTTTATTTATTAACCTATAGTGTCAACAAAGATACAAAGCGCATTAAAAACTGAACAAAGAATAGAGCAGCCATCACCTGTTTCAAAGGCTCTCCAAATTTGCTGAGTGATCACGTACTTTTGCTCGTTCTGAGGATTAAGTTTATTGTCTATGGTTCCACCAAAGAAATGCTGTGAAATCCAGTCCCTTTTACACATTTCACACTGATTAGTGTTCCGAGTTGATCATGGTAATCAGAATGGCCAGTGACTTCAGAATTACATTTTCTGTTAATGAACTAATTTTGCTTAATTAGTACAACTTTTTACATTAATGAATGAATTAATAAAATTATCTTTTAACATTTTATTTAATAAGAATAAATGTTTAAATTTGTTTAAAAGGCACAGATTTCTAAAAATGTTATTTTGATTAATGACTACAGATGTTTTATCTTCACTGATGAGCACAGACTTTTTATTTTAAATATTGAACATGGATATTTTATTTTGATTAATGAGCACATATTTTTTACTTCAGTTATTGAACACATAATTTTTATTTTGATAGGTCAAACCATTTTATATTAAGTTTTCATTAATGCCAACCCTTTTCAGGATATTTTTACAGTATAATCAGTGTATGTATAGTCTGTGATCGATATTGCAGGGTAACAAATCATTTGCCCACACAACATACCTATCATGATAAATTTTACATCAAAAATTATCTCTATGCACTTTCTGGCTGCTTAAATGTAGTATAGCATAGCGTATAGAATAGAGTGGTTAATTATATGATACTGAGTTAAAAAATTAGATGTAGCTATATAAAAAGGCACGTATAATGGATATTGAGATTAAGTTGTTTTATCATTCTCATTCTTCTTGTTTCTTCTTTAGATCATATTTCACCTTTTATAGAAGAGGTCAGTATATTTGTGTATAAATTTCATACTCATGTTACATATTGACACCTACATTTTACCATATGCTCTGTATGACAAAAAGTCCAACGAATAACAACTCCTTCAGTCAGGCATTTTTTATAATATTGGACTGTAACTACTGAGATAGACAACAATGGTCATCACCACTTCTTTGTTCTCACTTTATAATTTTATCAAGACTATGAAAAACAGCCTCCCATAAGTCCAACCTCTCGTCCACGTCATGGGAGGAGGGCAACGGCATGAAGTAGGGGATTACCTGTAGGGGTGATGTACAGCGGGGACCGTGTGTGCCCCAAGACCGATACAGTGGCTGTTAAGGTCCTTCAGGAACCCTGAAAAGTGACAGCTAACGGGGCTCTGGTGAAGTCCTCAATGGCAGATGTGGCAGAGGAGACCTTTGGAACGGCAAATCTGGCAGATGAGGCAACCCTTTTCCCTTGGGGCTGAAGAAATGGGGGAAACTACTGCCTTGTGGCGAAGAGGGATCTTCAAAGGCTAAGGGAGACAACCCCTACAGAAAACGGCAGGC
The DNA here is from genome assembly GCF_040414725.1 of Anabrus simplex. Lineage (NCBI taxonomy): Eukaryota > Metazoa > Arthropoda > Insecta > Orthoptera > Tettigoniidae > Anabrus > Anabrus simplex. The sequence goes on along the minus strand of NC_090265.1, from coordinate 995,185,960 downwards.
TTGGAGGCTCAGGTGGCAGCCCCACCACTAAGCTCGGGTGCTGTGGGCTAATAACTCGCACGAACGGACAGACGGATGGAACTAAAGCAGGTTGAGAAAGAGATGCAAAATTATGGCTTGGTGCAATTTTGGAGAGATCATGACACAAAATAGGAATACATTTATTTCTTCTGGACAGTCTGGCGAGAATGCTGAATGGAGAAATGGAGTGGGAATGTGCTAAATAGGACATCCAAGAACAGTTCAATTGAATGGAGTACCATCTCAGACAGAATGATGGCAGCTAGATTTCAAGGTAAAATTCGAAATGTAACAATAGTAGTTTGTTATGCACCAACAGAAGTATCTGATGCTGACATGAAGGATCAATTTTATCATCAGTTAAATGAAACTATGAAGAATATAAATAAAAGAAATATTACTATTAATATGGGTGATATGAATGCGAAGATTGGATCAAATAATGAGGGACTAGAGCATGTGATAGAGAAACATGGATTGGATGAAATGAATGATAATGGAGAGAGATTTGTAAATTTGTGTGCCATTCAGGAAATTGTGATTGGAGGGACAATCTTTCCTCACAAAAGGTGTCATAAGGTTACATGGGTATCGTCAGATCACAAAATAGAAATTAGTAGCTGTTTAAATTGAAAATAAAGGCTGCGTCGAAGAAGTTTGCATCTAGAAAAAATAGGTTCAACATACAAAGGTTAAACAGTGAAAAGAGGAGGAAAGAATTTAGTCTGGAGATGAAAAATCAGTTTCCTCGAAAAAGAGGAAGAGTTGAGTATAGAAAGAACTTGAGAAAATGTTAAGAACACTTTATACAAACGTGTAAAAAAGTAATTGGTTATAGGAGCTATCAACAGAAAGACTTGATGTCTGAAGAAACATGGGACTTAATTAAAAACTAAAAGAGGCAAAAGCTATAGTAAATCAAAGCAGAACAAGACAGCAGAAGCCCAAAGGAAATATTCGGAAATTGACAAAATGATTAAAAGGAGTTTGAGAAGCGATAAAAGAAGATGGATTGACCAGCAGGCCCAAATTGCAGAGGAAGCTGAGAAGAAGGGTGATATGAAACAACTCTATACTATTACAAGGAAGTTGTCAAGAGGAGGTTATAGGAAGAGAAAACCAGTGAGGGATAAGCAAGGAAATATGTTATCACAAGAACAACAATTGAGAAGATGGCAAGAGTATTTTTTCAGAAATTTTAAACAAAGATGATGGAAATGAGCAGGAAATGCAAGAAGTAAATGAAGGCTTAGATAGTGAAGACTCAAGAAAAGAGCTAGATCCCCCAACAAGGCATGAAGTTAGTTAGCATTGAAACAATTAAAGAATGGTAAAGCAACAGGTATAGATAATATAGATCCAGAAATACTAAAATTGGATGAAGAGGCCACCATTAATTTGCTGCTACCATTACTGGGGAAAATATGGAAAGAAGAGAAAATTCCAGCTGATTGGAAAGAAACTCCCAAAAAAAAAAAAAAAGTGACACCACAGTGTGTAAGAATTGGAGAGGAATAACACTACTGAGCATACCAAGTAAACTTCTCTCTAGAATAATTCTAAACAGTGTAAAGGACTCAATTGAGCAGCATCTTCGAAAAGAACAAGCTGGTTTCCATAGACAACGCAGCTGTGTTGATCTAATAAATATGCTAAGAATAATTCTAAAGCAAAGTAATGAATGGCAGGCCACACTGTATTTGACATCCAGAGACTTTGAAAGAGCATTTGATTCAGTAAATAGGACCATAATGCGGAAGTGAAATATGGAGTAACGTGAATCTCATGAAGGCAATGTATGAAGGGTATAGATGCAAAGCAGTACATGAGGGAAAATTCTCAGATTATGTGAATGTCACAAGTGGAGTTCACCAGGGATGAGTTCTTTCACCAACAATCTTTTTAGTGGTGCTCGATAATGTTATGAGAAAAACATTGGGTGGAAGGAAAAGAGGAATACAATGGGGAATGGGGGAAAGACTGGAAGATTTAGAATTTGAAAATGATATTTGTCTTTCGTCTTCAAGAATTAGTGATATAAAACACAAGCTAGAAGGATTACGGGATGAAGCAGAGGCTGCAGGACTCAATATAACTGTTGTTAAGACCAAGGAAATGAGTAAATGCTAAAATTGATGAAAGATTGTTTGTGGCAGGAGAAGAGATTGAAGAGGTTACACATTTACCTACTTGAGAAGGGTAGTGACAAGAGAAGGAAGTGGGGAAGAGGAAGGATGTGAGAGCCAGAATAAGGAAAGCAAATAGAGCCTTCATGCAGCTGTATACAATATGGAAGAATAACAACATTTCAAGGAAAAAGAAAATAAAAATTTCCAATACAAATGTTAAATCAGTCCTTCTATATGCTTGTGAAACTTGGAAGGTTACACGAACTATCACTAATCTCTTGCAGGCATTTATAAACTGTTGCTAACGACGCATCATAAACATCAGATGGCCTGGAATTATGTCCAATGACGAACTATGGAGAACAACAAACCAAGTTCCAGTCACAGTGGAAATCAAGAGGAGGAAATGGAAATGGATAGGTCATACTTTGAGAAAGCCAGCGGGATCTATAGAACACACATCATTGGAATGGAATCCGCAAGGGGCACGGAGGAGAGGTCGTCCTAGAAGACCTGGAAGAGGACTGTGGAGGAGGAAGCTCTTGAAGCAGGGAAGACTTGGAAGGAAGTTAAAGCATTGGCAAGTCGATGACCACAATGGAGACGTTTCACAGATGCCCTATGTTCCAGTGGGAATGAGAGTAAGTCAAGTAAGTCATGAAAAACAATGCATGATGTTTAAAAAAAAAAATTTAATATATCAACACTAAACTTTTCCATCTATCATGTTTCTTTGTTCACTTCAAAAATTTTAAGATGTCTTTATTTCACATATACTAGCTAAAGATGACGTCCTACTTTTACTAGCTTTGTAAGTGTACAAACATTGGCAGAAAAAATATCCAAACACCAAGAATGCATTGTGCTAGATTAATGAACATTGGTAGGCATGTTTATACAACTTAAAGATGACGTTGATTCAAATTTCCTGAAAATTGAATTAGCATGGCGCTAGTAGCAGCCCCATGACATTGCTTTAAATACTGTAGTGTGCGAGAGCATTAGTTACCAGTGAGATTGGACGGAGTGACTGTGAGTGGGTCAAGAATACCTTTACAACGATGAAGAGGCCAGTATCAACAGTTCACTGCGGTTGAACAAGGCCGTATAATAGGGCTACATGAAGGTGGATTTCCTTCTGCGCTATTGCAGATCGACTTGGTAGGAATGTCTTCAACTGTGCATGTGTGCTGGTAGCAGTGGTCACGAGAAGGTACACTCACAAGAAGATCAGGGTTCAGACATCCCCATGGCACTACCAAGAAGGAGGACCACTGTGGCTGTGGCGCAGCGGACTATGTATGCAGCAACAATTTGAGTGACAGTTGGCACCACAGTGACGCAACGAACTGTTTGAAATCGGTTACTTGAAGGACAGCTCCAAGGCAGACACCCTGTGGGGTGCATTCATTTACCCCAAACCATCGCAATCTGTGACTTCAGTGGTGTCAAGCAAGAGCTCATTGGAGGATGGAGTGGAGGTCTGTTATGTTTTCTGATGAAGGCCGCTCCACCTTGGTGCCAGTGATGGCCGTGTGTTAGTTAGAAGGAGGCCAGGTGAGCGCCTGCATTCCACCTGTCTGCGGCATTGACACACTGGACCTACACTGGGAGTTCTGGTCTAGGAAGCAATTTCCCATGACAGCAGAGCACTCTTGTGCTTATCCCATGTGCTCTGACTGCAGATGTGTACGTCCATCTGGTGATTCAACCTGTTGTGCTGCCATTCATGAAGAGCATTCCCGGGGATGTTTTCCAACAGGATAATGCCATTGTTGTAACGCAACATGCTCTACAGAGTGTCAACATGTTACCTTGGCCTGCTCAATCCCCCGATCTGCCCCCAGTTGAGCACGTATGGGATATCATTGGACCACAACTTCAGCGTCATCCACAAAAGGCATTAACTGTCCCTGTATTGACTGACCAAGTGAAACAGGCATGGAACTCCATCCCACAAGCTGACACAATGCTTGCAAGTTTGCATGCCTGCATTCAACAGTCAGGCAATTACACTGGTTATCAATGCACCAGCATGGCACATTTGCGATGGCTTTTCTTGCATGGATATTAACCTATAGTATGGCACATTTGCGATGGCTTTTCTTGCATGGATATTAACCTATTGTATTGTACCTTTAATCAATTAAATATGTTACCTCGACAAATATATTGCCAAAATTTCCATATTCTACATTCCTTATTTCATGATGTTTGGATATATTTTCCTGCCAGTGTACCATTTAGTTTCAAGTGGATTGTATCAACATTGTATTGGACAGGTGGTCCAATATAAATATATACTTCTAAAGAATTGTATTAAAAATTGCATAGTACATTTGAGAGAACTTACAAAAGTCACAACTTAATTCACCTTCCAATTCTGAGTCGGCTAATGACAGTTGGGTAACATCATTATCAGACAAGTGTTGATGACTTGACAAAGCCATGTTGTTTACATTTGAACATGCATTTGAAATTTGCATGTCAGAGCACTTAATCCTCGCATATCAAAGAATTACAGTAATTATAAACAGAGCTGTACTTAGCGATAACATGTGGATAAAAATAAACCTATTAGTTCAAATATTTCCAAGTACTATCAAGAGATGTTGGAAGGCTACTAGAAGCAAACTACTGCAGAAATGTGACACCCACAGTGAGTGAAAGTATGAGCTTGCAATAATACAACTTCCATGGAGCAAGGCACCTGGTATGCTGTGCATAAATATGACCACCATAGCAAAACTTACATTCTAATCATGCTGTTATCCCTTATTTCAGTTGAATGTGTGGAGGACCCTTGGGTGTCATTTGGATGTGATATTCTACAAGTTTTCACTCTGAGCATGACATGGGTGACAGTAATACTGTACGTGCGCCAGCTTGTTCCACGGCACCTCACAGTCACAGGTCAAGGTTTGGCCGTGTTGCTTCATTTTTGTCTTGGTAAGTTTGTAAGTTGGTAAGTTTAAGATTAATAGGTGTTGTTACTTCCTTAGTTCAAGTCCAGGGCAGGGTCACCCTTTTATTTTAAATTTATTTAGTTTCTACAGTCTCTTAATATATGTGAACTATCCTCTGTTATGCACATTTTCAGTGAATGAAAGGTTGTGGCCTAAGAAGGGTGATATGTCATCAGGTCAGACAAAGACAGGGTAGGCAGTTGCAGGGTAGGCTTAACTGTACTAACAATGGTTGCTTATATTAACAAGCACTCAAAGTGATGACCTGCTTGTTTATGTACATCTGGGCATGCTGCTAAATTAATGTTCTAATGCGCTGCAGCATAGCTGGTGTTATTGTGCAGGTTTTGGCACTGAGTTGATTGACTGACATACAATTTGAATGGTCTATAGTCACATAATAGTGTACAGAATTGTTTGCAGGATGTGCTTACAGTGCAATAGTACCATACAGGATGCTAGCAGCAAAATTTTTACATCACACTGATCTCCTACATTTGTTGGGCTGCAAAACAAAATATTGGTAGGAGCAGCTGATTTGCCTGGTATAATACAAACAAAATGAAGATGAGACATTATAGGATACATTAAACCACAAAATATAATCTTTATTATTCATAAAGAAGAATGCAACAAAAAAGCCTAACAACAATTTGCCTTTCTTCTGATTATCTATTTCTTTACAGTTATTGTATTAACCAAAACAATTACGGCATAAAGAGATAAGATGTAATCAAATGTCATGAAATGAAATTCACAAATTGTATAATTTGCAATAACTTAATTATTGGGTGTTTTGTGAATGTTGATTCATTTCAATACAACTTGTGATTTGGAGAGATTGTCATTATTGCATATGAGAACAGTTGTTCTACTGGTGCTGAGAAATTTAGATGTGTCCTAGACTGTAATTCTTATTGCTTAGGTACCAATTGTAACTTGACTGATTCTACTTGTCCCATAATTGGGCATCATTTGTAACTTTAACATCTTTACTTAACTTGAACTTAGTTAAAAATAGATAAAATAATAATTATAGTATTCTGAAATGTCCACACAAGGCTGTATATTGATACATCTGCTGAGAGCCTTACCTAATCCTCTGAAAATGATTAAATGGATGGGAACCGCTTCAAGATTATCTGCCTACCATAAATAAAACCTCCACAATGACTATGAAAACAAGCTATCTAAAATGACAGTATTCATGAAGTAGCCGCAATCGAGAAAATTACGCCTAATAATAATAATAATAATAATAATAATAATAATAATAATAATAATAATAATAATCCGTGTGGGGATTTACCGGTTACCTCCATCGGGCACGTCCCATTGGAATTGGGGAAGCTCGCTGGCTCTGCCGCCAGCAGAGTCAGAGGGTAGTAGGGAAATAAAATACCACCATGAAAAAAAAACTGGTCCCTTGCCAGGGTTACGGCGAAGACTGGTAAATGACCAGAAGCCAGAAAACATCTTGAGGCAACCTCTAGGGCTAACAACCCTAGTTGTAAAAGGATGGGTACCCGTCCAAAGCAAAGTCAAGTCAAAAAGCATGATGGCACAACATTTCAAGAAACATACCCCAGGGGGTAAATCTTCGGATAAATCCCTCGTCGTGAACGCCACGGCGCACAAGTCTCGTTCGGATTCTGGGGGAGACTCGACATCATGCAAGAGATGAGTCGGAGCGTCTCGGTGTACCCCGAAGAGTCAAAAACTCAGGCCAAAATCTAAAACCTTTCTGGCAACTTTCAACATAAATTCACTTACACAAACTGGCAAGCTGAAAACCCTCACCAAAGCTCTTCACGAAAATCAGATATCCATAATGGCCCTACAGGAAACAAGGTACCCAGATGAAGAGACTTTTGAATCCGAAGGCTACCGATTTTTCAAGAGCAAAGCGCAAAGAGGAATCCTCAATGGAGCTGTGATGCTTGGAACCGCGTTTGCTGTTAGAACCAAGATCCTTAAATCGGTTGCAAATTTCGAACCTGTGAATGACAGATTGTCTATACTCACAATGAAATGCGCGAACAAAACCTACGCCCTAGTTAACACACATGCTCCTACAAACGATAAGAACAAGTCTGATCCAGATGAAGTTGATAATTTCTGGGACCTACTGGATGAAAAATTAAACAAAATCCCCAAACACCATGTCAAGCTTCTTTTGGGTGACTTCAATGCCCAACTAGGTCGTGAACAGAAGTACAAGAAAGTTATAGGAAATTACCCTGCTCACAAAAGAACCAATCCCAACGGCAAAAGACTGGTGTGCATTTGCGAAAATCACAACCTGCAGGTCATGTCGACCCACTTTCGCCATCTACCCAGAAAGCAAATGACTTGGCTTTCTCCCGTCCAAGCTCTCAGAGAGTTCCAAATTGATCATGTTGCAATCTCCAGGAGAAACAGCCCTGAGATTATGAATGTCAAGGTAAAGAAAGGCATCAATGTGGCCTCAGATCATTATATGTCTCTTATCAAATTCAAACCAATTCCCGCAAACACAAGGAAGACAACCAAACAGATCACACGCTTCGACAATGATAAACTTCGGCAAAGGGTCGAGGAGTTCCAGGAGAAGGCTAGACCAAATGACTGTGACTTTAACAACGCCAAAAGTCTCCTTGTTGAGGCCGCCAAAGACGTTGCAGAAATCAAGAGAAGCAAAAAGCATGCCTGGTGGAATGGTACCTGCGAATCAGTCCTCCAAGAAAGACTCAATGCATGGAAACAGTACTACTCTACGAAATCAGAAAATGATTGGGAAACCTACAAAACCCAACGTGCCCAAGCAGCTAGGGTGTTCAGAACTGAGAAACGTAAATACGAAAAATCTGTCATTGAAAAGATAGAACAAAACTTTAGGAAGAATGAAAGCAGAGAGTACTACAGAGCCTTCAAACGCAAACTCACTGGCTATAAACCACCATCTCTATGCTTTGAGCGAAAGGACGGCTCACTGGCGACGTCAAATGAAGAAAATTGCAGCATTCTGGCAGACTACTTCAAGAATTTACTTAATTGCTCTAAACCGCAAAGCCCCATTGAAACCAAGGAACCCTTACTCAGGTACCCAGATTCCAGACCACCCGACAGAGATGAAATCAAGCGCCACATTGCCCATCTCAAAAATAACAAAGCGCCGGGGGAAGACTCAGTAGTAGCAGAACTATGGAAATATGCCCCAGAGGAATCAGTTGATATCTTGCAAAAGCAAATAGAAGAAATTTGGAACAAGGAGACCCTACCCGAAGACTGGAAAATAGCTTTGATCCATCCATTACACAAAAAAGGCAGCATGAAGAACATCAACAACTACAGAGGAATATCTTTACTACCCGTGACTTACAAAATTCTATCACTTGCCATCCTGGAGCGTTTGGAAGCACAAGTCGAACATCAAATAGGTGAATACCAAGGAGGGTTCAGAAAAGGTCACTCAACAGCTGAACAGATACAAAATCTCAAAACGATCATCAGATATTGTACACTAAGGTCCAAGCAGTATGTGTCTGTCTTTGTGGACTTTAAGAAAGCGTACGACTCCATTGACCGGGAAGTCCTGCTAAACATCTTAAATGAATTTGGAGTTGATTTGAAACTGCTGGCATTAATTAGAGCCACCCTGACCGATACAAAATCCAAGGTGAAGTTCCACGGATGTCTCTCGCATTCCTTTGACATCAAAACAGGAGTCCGACAAGGTGATGGGCTATCCCCGATACTCTTCAACTGTGTTCTTGAAAAGATCATCAGAACCTGGCGGGTGAGATTACAGGAAACCAACTACAGTCCATTGAGAATAGGAACCAAATCTAAGGGGATCGCAACAGACTGCTTAGCATTTGCCGATGATATTGCTGTTCTCTCAAACGACATAGAAACCGCTAGAGCTCAAGTTGAAATTTTAAAGGAAATTGCCTAACAAACTGGTTTGCAGATATCGTTTGAGAAAACAGAAGTAATGACTAACATCAAAGAGGCTCCACCAAAACTCCATACAAAATACGGGGACATCACCCGAGTAGACAAATTCAAATACCTGGGTGAGATCATCAGGAAAAATGGACTGGACAAAGAAGCACTTCAGGAGCGAGTACGCAAACTGGAAATAGCCTACCAAACATCCCGCACAATCTACAACAAAAAATGCCTTTCCCAAAACACCAACAAGATACATCACTATGAAACAGTTCTGAAGCCAGTAGTTCTATATGCAGCTGAAACCCTGTCTCTAAATGCCAACAAAGGACACCTTGAAGAACTGGAGAAAAGAGAACGTAAAATTGTGAGAGGAATCTTGGGATCAAAGTACAGAAATGGAGTCCATCAAAAGAGATCCAACAGGGAAGTCTACAGCAAAATAGAGAAAATTACTGACTCAATCAGAAAAAGACGGGCTCGATGTTACGGTCATCTGAAAAGAATGGACGGAAGAATGTTAACTAAAGAAATCTTTCACTTCTTTGATTCAAACCCCAAAACTACAATTACCTCATTTAGAAATACCAAAGAAGACCTTCAAATGCTACATATCTCAGCTGAAGACGCCCTTAACAGAGATCTCTTCCGCAAGAAAATATTGACGAACGGGCTAAACCGAGACGAGCAACCAAAGAGAAGACACGGAGCCCCTTGGACAGAGGAGCGTAAGCAGGCCCACTCACAAAGAATGAGGGAAATTTGGGCTCTAAAGAAGGCCAAGTTCAGTGTCAAATGCAACAAGACTTAACGTGGTCCTTGATGGCCCCAGCGAATTATATAATAATAATAATAATAATAATAATAATAATAATAATAATAATAATAATAATAATAATAATAATAACAACACTCAATGTGAAATAAGAAATAGTAAACTGACGCAATGGCAGAGATTTCATATCTAAGCTTGGAAACGTGACGGTAGGTATCAACACGCAAAATCAGATCAAATGCAAGGGAACACTTACAGGCCTAATAATGACAACTAATGAAGATTGTGGAAAGGTGTGGGATCCCTATGAGGTCCATGGGAAGGTATGACATTATAGGGGAGAAAAGACTTACAAGAAACACCTTCTAGCTCAACTATATCAAAATTAACAAGCAAACATTACAAGAAACAAAGTTAAATGACATAGCAACTGATACTTAACTCACAAAGCAAATCTCTTTAATGACAGATACAGATCAGCTAAACAAATGAAAACCTAATCAGGATACTTAAATCACTTAGTAAAATACAAGTCTAACGTTGTAGGCTAATACAGAATTACAATGGTTTTTGATTAAAAATGCAGGTGAAACAATTAAAATTACAAACGATGGGTATCTAGGGCAAACTCAGACACATTAAATTTAAAACTTTGAAAAATGACATTAAGCAAGAAAATACTGAAACACAAAAGGAATTAAATTAAATGAAACGAAATCAGAAACGTTGAAATGGCAATAGAAATGGCACTTACCAATAAGGAGGTAGGGTTCCTGGAGGGGAAACCCTCGAGCGCATCCGCACTCGGGGACGGTCAGATGGAATAGATGCCAAGAAAACACATCATACTCCCAAAGCCGGCAGAAGACCGGAAATTGCCCGATCACAATCAAGCAATGGGAAGCAAATTCCACTAGATTCCCGTTTTTTTTCTCCGATCGAAAAATCTGTTATTTTAGCCAATCCAATTCAATCCAATTGTATGACCATATATGGTCATTTCCTAGCCTACTGATGTGAGAGGAATTACATCACCTGTTTCAACATCAGTAACCGTACGTGCGGTATAGGATGCCTCAAAATTAAAGCACCTTATACATTTTTTAAAATCAGATAACAAGGTTACACATTTTGACATACAGAATTAAAAAATTAATTTTCAAATAATTCTTCAAGAAATTCTTCAAGTTAAAACATCCCAAGTGTCTTTTCCTCACCCTTGCTGACATTAATTTAAATGATCAATTACATAAAATTTACATACAAAAAAATCACTTCAAAACAGTTCTCGCATCTTGCAATGGTAGCAATAAAGCTCAAAGTTCCATTCTTGAGGTTTCCCTAAATTACATTCTTTCTTTTAAAAATTACAAACATAGTTAAATTAATATTTTCTTCCAGTTACATAAAAAATAATTCCAGCAGAGTCCAGAGTTCTTATTTCTTCTTTTCTCACAATACAAAATGTTACAAACAAAAATGAAATCCTGCTGTCCTGTCTTGACGCACCGGTCACATCTTCCCCTCCTTCAAACTTGAGCTAAGCTCGAGAAAACAATTAAAAACTTAAACTTTACTGAGGGGGTTGTGACCACACTACATCCAACACTTTACATCACAATACTTTCATTCTCTTCAGGAACGTCTATACAGGTGAAAACAATCACAGGTAGAGCGTTGGTATCGCTGTCAAACGAAGTCGCTGGCTGTGGCCGATGCCAACGATCTCCATCCATATAGCGGTCCCACCTTTGCTCTCTTGCAGCCTCAGCACAGCCCATCAGCTTAGTGAACTGGCCATAATAGGCGAAGGTTGCTGGCGCAGCACTGCCTACTGCCACCATCAGAAACACCTTCCCATTCCACCATCGGATATTAGTGGTCACTAGGTACATTGCAGGTTCCAAACAGACACCATACGTTGAACAGGGGCCATGGTATTGCGGTTACTGGAACATAAGCAGATACAGCAGAAACAATGAACTGGAGAAATAAGGCCACTGGCCTGAACTATTGAAGACTTAAAAGTTGAGTTTCAAGGGTGGGTTTTTATGTTTTTAGTAACAATAACAAGATTCCTTAGGGAGGTCCCCTCCCCTAGTTCTGAGATACCCCAGCCCAAGTGCTATTTCAGAATTAAGGAAAATTTTCAAATACTAAAGAAAAATCCACCTGAGTTTACCCTAGTACCAAAACTTTACAAAATCCCTAACTATGCACATTAATAAAATTCTAATCTTACCCCAAAATGCATAATATTCCAGTATACCTAATATGGTCACATACAACCAGCCTAATTACAACTAATATTCTTAATTAAACTATAAGATCCAGGAGTTGGCAGCCAGCCATTTATTAAAAAGAAAATTTGCTTATAACTAAATAATTCCCTTATAAATACTGAATTACCGTATGAATTCTTAATCACCCAATGTTAAGAAAAGAACCAAACAAATAAAAGGAATAATTTAGGAAGTTGCAAGGAAACTCGAAACAGGGAAATAACTACTTAATTACATTAGCTTGTAACCATATTCAATTTAACAGATAATTCACATTATGTATTACTTGTCACACCATTCAAATTAAGGCACAATTAAGCCAGGAATACCAAATTGAAATCACATTACTTTACCAATGAACTGAAAATCCCAAAGAAACAATTAAAATAATTCAAGAGTGTGCATACAGAAATCCAACTCACTGATATAAGCAATAAAAAGGCACAAGTATAACTTTCATACCAGAGATTATCAGATAACAGCACGACACACAATTCTACCGAGCCCATCTGTCCTCCGACACACACGCACGCACACCAAAATAGCCGTGTGATGACCTATCAAGTAGTACCCACAATAGAAAAAGGACCTACATGACCTCAAGTACCTTTGAACTTATCACATGATAATGAGACTCTTAGGTCCAATATCGTACTCCCAGGAGAGGAATGGCCTCTCAGCACCTTAAGCTCTAAGTCTCAGTACCCACACAAATGCCTTTCCAAGGCACCCAAGACAGACATACAGTTATTTAAAAAAAAATGGTAGGACAGATGGCTACCAAAATGTAGAACCTTACTCAGTCGACAGGATTCCAAACTCCTGCAACCTGTGTAAATAAACACAAAACCCGTAATGAAAGAAATTTTAACACCGAGAAAATCGAATAAAACAAAACAAGGAGGAAAATTAATTGACAGATTTAGCTAAATTGTGACACCTTTAAAAATTCACTAATGACAAATTTAAAGTAACAGAAACAAAAAATCTTGATGACCTGCAAACCAACCATAAATTTAACAGAAATTAACAGCTCAGTATGACACCGAAATGAACTTTTGCAGAAAATCTTCCTAGTATTCATTTTTACAATCACAAGGGACATTATTTTCCATCTAGAGCCATTTAATACTGGGCCAAAGATCTCAGAAGAATCTCGTATCAGATACACCAGATTTGAAAATGTCACGAGCACAAATGCAGATCCGTATCCCGAGAAATTTGCCAAAATGGCCTCAGAGAACGCGCCGGTCTATGAATATGGTGAACACGTTTCACCCTACAAGACCATCACATTCAATGTAGACCCTCCCCACCAAGTATAGGAACACCCGGGTTAATAAATATACGTGACAAGGGAACAGATACTTACACGATGGAAAAGCACCATAAGATAAACTAGGAAGCTTTCACTCAGATAAAGAGATCCCATAGCCTCTAATCTGCTTGGCGCATTTAGCAACTGGCTGGGAACCGTCCCAAATAGTCCCATACCTACTTGGAAACAAACCCAGATACAGCAAAAGATCAAAAACAACACCACATGACCGGAAATTTAAATACATACCGAGCTAAAATATGACACACAAAAATAGTTTTAGAAGATCACACACGTAGACTATCAAATAAAACACAACATGCAACAAGAAACAAAATTTTGAAAATACTTTGCTAAAACACGAGATTGGCAAACAGAAAATACCCTAAGAAATAGACGAGAATTTAGGAGCATTAACCTCAAAATTGTTGCCGAAAATTTACGAAAACGAAATTTCAGAAAAACAAAAGACTCCATGCTACAATTTGACCAGAACACACACACACACACACACTATAATTTACGTTATCTTGAAGGAGAACAGGAAGATCACGAAGAGTAACTTTAACAAGATGGAATTTGTGTGCACATAAACTCGAGGTATGTCAAGCATTCATCTGTCTTCAACAGATACGCGATTCAGCTGTTTGGAAGATAACATCAGGTCAGGCAGTGAAGTACAGCACTTAGCATAAGTCAATGACATAGCCTAAAGCAACAAGTAATCCCACAGATGTTAAGATCAAAACACACGCATCGAAAAAAAGTTAAAATAATCAAACATATTGAAATTTATTAAAGAAGACTTTCAGAACATGAACACGGCATACGCAATGTGAACATATCGCTTTAGAAAACACGTGGTCAATTAAAACCTTGCCACACAAGAAAATTTAATGAAAATTCGCAACAAAACAGAAAAAAAAGTTTGTTATTGATAGTGACTTACAATTTCCTCCAACCGTTGATTACAAGGTGAAACACAGCAACACAGACTGCACATCGCAGCACGAAAAACACGTGGTTGGTAGGACGTGAGCAAAAAAAACATGAAAAACAAAACAAGAATTAAGAATACACACGTAACAGTTACAACCTGTAAAAGAAACATGTTAAGAACATATTCAAAATTAGGACTTAAAATGAATTTTAGAAAATGAATATTGAATTTTCATGACCTATTACGTTGAAAGTCTGTTTCGATTACAATGCGGTCGTGAAAATTCAATATTCATTGACATGCCCCACAACGGGTGACTTAAATGCACTCTACAGTGTGCTAGCAGCAATGCCAGACCTGTAGCTCAGATCCTTTCAAACAGAACATTTTTTTTTTTGCTAATTGTTTTACGTCGCACCGACACAGATAGGTCTTATGGCGACGATGGGATAGGAAAGGCTTAGGAGTTGGAAGGAAGCGGCCGTGGCCTTAATTAAGGTACAGCCCCAGCATTTGCCTGGTGTGAAAATGGGAAACCACGGATGTGAAAATGGGAAACCACGGAAAACCATTTTCAGGGCTGACGATAGTGGGATTCGAACCTACTATCTCCCGGATGCAAGCTCACAGCCGCGCGCCTCTACGCGCACAGCCAACTCGCCCGGTTCAAACAGAACAAAGATGGCCTAGGCCACCATAGCTCAATTGGTAGAGCAACCGACGCGAAATCGGGAGGTTGTAGGTTCGGATCCCACTGGTGTCCGGCTGGCTATTTTTGTTCTGTACTTAACATCTCTTCAACACGTGCTACATGTACATAACACGACCTAATACGTTGAAAGTCTGTTTCGAATTTTAGAAAAGCTAGCCAAGAATGATTATTGTAAACCTTCCCTCCTTCCATAACCACGCTCTGCTACCAATGTAGCCGCAATCGAGAAAATTACGCCTACACATAATAATAATAATAATACAAAAGATAATATTGACACTCAATGTCAATAAAGAAATAGTAAAATGATGCAGTGGCGGAGATTTCATATCTAAGCTTGGAAACATGACGGTAGGTATCAACACGCAAAATCAGATCAAATGCAAGGGAACACTTACAGGCATAATAATGACAACTAATGAGGATTGTGGAAGGTGCGGGATCTCTATGAAGTCCACGGGAAGGTATGACGTTGTGGGGGAAAAAAGACTTACAAGAAACACCTTCTAGCTCAACTATATTAAAATTAAACAAACATTACAAGAAACAAAGTTAAATGACATAGCAGCTGATACTTAACTTGCAAAGCAGATCTGTTTAACGACTGATATAGATCAGCTAAACAAATGAAAACCTAATCAGGATACTGAAATCACTTAGTAAAATACAAGTTTAATGTTGTAGGCTTATGCAGAATTACAATGGTGTTTGATTAAAAATGGAGGTGAAAGAATTAAAATTACAAATGACGGGAATCTAGGGCGAACTCAGACTCGTTAAATTTAAAACTTACCGGGCGAGTTGGCAGTGTGCGTAGAGGGGCGCGGCTGTGAGCTTGCATCCGGGAGATAGTAGGTTCGAATCCCACTATCGGCAGCCCTGAAGATGGTTTTCCATGGTTTCCCATTTTCACACCAGGCAAATGCTGGGCCTGTACCTTAATTAAGGCCATGGCCGCTTCCTTCCAACTCCCAGGCCTTTCCTATCCCATCGTCGCCATAAGACCTATCTGTGTCGGTGCGACGTAAAGCCCCTAGCAAAAAAAAAAAATTAAAACTTTGAAAATGACATTAAGCAAGAAAATACCAAAACGTAAAAGGAATTAAATTAAATCTAATCAAATCAGAAACTTTGAAATGGCAATAGAAATGGCACTTACCAATAAGGAGGTAGGGTTCCCGGAGGGGAAACCCTCGAGCACATCCGCACTCGGGGGCGGTCAGATGGAATAGACGCTAAGAAAATGCATCATACTCCCAAAGCCGGCAGAAGACTGGAAATGGCCCGATCACAATCAACCAATGAGAAACAAATTCCACTAGATTACCGTTTTTTCTCCAATTGAAAAATCTGTTATTTTAGCCAATCCAATCCAGTTGTATGCTCATATATGGTCATTTCCTGGCCTACTGACGCGAGAGGAATTAAATCACCTGTTTCAACATCGGTAACTGCACGTGCAATATAGGATGCCTCAAAATTAAAGCACCTTACAAATTTTTTAATCAGATTACAAGGTTACAAATTTTGACATACTTAATTAAAAAAATAATTTTCAATTAATTCTTCAAGAAAGTCTTCAAGTTAAAACGTCCCAAGTGTCTTTTCTTCACCCTTGCTGACAAAAAAAAAAAAATTTCAAAACAATTCTTGCATCTTGTCATAAGTTCCATTCTTGAGGTTTGCCTAAATTACATTCTTTCTTTTAAAAATTACAAGCATAGTTAAATTAATATTTTCTTCCACTTACATAAAATATAATTCCAGCAGAGTCTAGAGTTCTTATTTCTTCATTTCTCACAATAAAAAATATTACAAACAAAAATGAAAACCTGCTGTCCTTTCTTGATGACAAAAATGCAGTTCTGCTGTACTTTCTTGATGACACACCTGTCACAGATAAAATAATAATTATAGTATTCTGAAATGTCCACACAAGGCTGTATATAGATACATCTGCTGAAAGCCTTACCTAACCCTCTGAAAATGATTAAATGGATGGGATCCGCTTCAAGATTATCTGCCTACCATAAATGAAACCTCCACAATGACTATGAAAACAAGCTATCTAAAATGACAGTATACATGAAGATCTATTCCATCAAATCCTTGTTGTAACAAACATATAAACAAACTTTCAAGATATATAAATGAATGTCTTGAAAGTTATCCCCTAACACATTAAACTCAAATCTAAAGCTGAAATAAATACCTGCGAAATTAAGCACTACAATCTGCTACTATTATTGTAGTAATCAAATAAGAAACCGCAAACAATGATAATGGCAACTCAATTCAGTTCTTTAAAAAATATTTACTTTGCGTCGCCCCACTTACCCTTGATTAGTGTAATCAGATGTTCACTTTTCAAAACCACAAATTGCCTCTTTCACAAAACTCATTTTTACTTTTGAAACCAGGCCGTAGACTACAGCAGTTCAACAACATATATAAGATATAAGCCAACAGACTCTAGCCAATAAATACTGGATCATAGACTGCTCATGATCGCTGTTCAAAGACAACTGCTAATAGTCCGCAGACGAAATACATGCATTAACAGACGACAGATGATTCATAACAGACTACAGATACTGTTCACTGGATGAAAGAAAACGGACACTGGAAAAAGAAAACTTGTTAATGAACCCTTGATAAAGGACACCAGACCACATCCAACACAAGCTTACATGAGCCTCCAACTTGTCCTGATGTACACAGCAGCATGGGTAAGGGCTATCCAATCCAGAGAGAGATCATACCTGCAGATAGCTTGCTATACTGACACTATTCATGGACTTATCATGTCCAAGACTCGATGAGCGGTTATCGTTCCCAATACGATTTTATTTGGTATAAATAAATATCACACAAGATATGTTCACTTCTTGATTAGAAAACCACTTTTGTCACTGAGTCTATTCCTTAGAACACACAATTCCCATTCATTTTTGCTTAATGACTACTCAGTTATACACAGTTATAAACAACACTGTACCACTATTTAAAAAAACACACTGAATCAGTTTGCAGTCGATTCTGACAAGTGCAGATATCAACAAGACCTCACGCTGATTATTCAATTCACGATCACATGGATTCAACAGATTGCTAGAAATCTCTAACTTCTGGAAATGTTCTGGCAACACTCTAAATGGAACACACTCAAACATACAGGGAACAATCGATTGACCGGCCAGTCGAATGGAGTACGGTACTCCCATGTACATTGAACTCAAATATTTGTCTGCACTACCACAACCCACAATTAAAGAGTCTACATTGTTCCAAAAGTTTCCACACGTATCTGGATAATAAAACATCACAGTAGGTTCCAGAAAACTTCATTTGTAACAGAATGATAGAGGATTATATCCGGTATAAGAATATTACAGAGTTTTCTACAGTTTTCGACTGAACAGATTTTGAGGTTATACAAAATTACAATGCATATTAACAGGGAAAACATAATATGTTTGTTGTACTTACTTTTTAATAAAAGATAATTAAAATATATTAAACATAATAATTGAAGGTTTTACAAGGGTTAGGTGTAAGATAGCGTACATACGACATGGCTGAGTTCTCCTTGGTGACACGTGCAAACTTTCCATATTTTTAATAGAGTTGATTTTCCCAAACCTGTACACATATATACAAACAATATATATATTAAGGGTTTTGTTTGTACATTGCTCAGAATTTGAAAATATGGTATTTCTGTATCTGTCATGTCCACAGTAACAAGGAAATGCCCTTTTTACTTTTCCGTAATTTCCGTCTGTCTGTATGTATGTATGTATGTATGCATGCACACGCATCGCGAGAAAATGGCTGAGGAGAATTTAATTAAAATTGGTATGTAAAGTCGCTACAATCTAGGCTATAAATCATTTTATTCACGCATAGTGAAATGGTAGATTGGCAGAAGGCCTGAAATTTAATTCTCAAATATTTATATTCTTAGTGGTCCTATCGATAAATACTACGTAACTAAACTTATATAGAATTAAATTTCTGATCATTTATGCCTTATACATTTTTACCATACCAGCTGTGATAACACAGATATTCATGAATTTGTAATTTTGTTGCTAAGTTCATATAAACGCCGAGTCACGAAAAAAGGGTAAACAGAATTCAACTGAAATCGGTATATAGAGTCAGGGAATAAGAAACTACAGTCAAAGCTATAAACAATTTTATTCACCCTGGATGAAATTATAGTTTAGGGGAAGGTACCTAAAATTAAATTTTTAAATACTTGTTATTGGTCCTATCGAAAAGTACTACATAATAAAAGTTATAGAGAATACAGTTTCTGAACATTTATATTTTATTCAGTTGTACCATACTGACTATAATAAGAGTGGTGTTTCAGAGTTGAAAGAAAACTAAATGTGAAGGCCTACAATATCAAAAGCACATAACATTGATCAACAATAACATTACATTGACCATTGTTTGTTGTGATGTTCTTGATGTTCTTTGTCTCTTATGCTGCCACTCAACTCCGATAGGTGGGATTACTGCTGCATACCGTGTATAACAGTTTGACTGAATATTGGCAGGAAATAGTTGGGGAGTTAGAAAATTTAC
The DNA here is from genome assembly GCF_040414725.1 of Anabrus simplex. Lineage (NCBI taxonomy): Eukaryota > Metazoa > Arthropoda > Insecta > Orthoptera > Tettigoniidae > Anabrus > Anabrus simplex. Next base: position 995,166,285 of record NC_090265.1, on the reverse strand, counting down.
TACCGGGCAAGATGGCCGTGCGCGTAGATTCGCGGCTGTGAGCTTGCATCTGGAAGTTAGTAGGTTCGAATCCCACTATCGGCGGCCCTAAAGATCGTTTTCCGTGGTTTCCCATTTTCACACCAGGCAAATGCTGGGGCTGTACCTTAATTAAGGCCACGGCCGCTTCCTTCCAACTCGTAGGCCTTTCCTATCCCATCGTCGCCATAAGACCTATCTGTGTTGGTGCGACGTAAAGCCCCTAGCAAAAAAAAAAAAATTACTTCTTTGGCATGCCATTCCTCTGGTTCATACATTTCCTGATACTGCTGGTACTTAACACACTGGTTCATCATATTATACCAGCTATTCGATCCTTACTCTGATGCACTGTTTTGAATGAGCAGAGTGCACACTTAAGGCAGAGGCTCACTTAGCAGCAGCAGCAGCAGCAGCAGCAGCAGCAGTAGTAGTAGTAGTAGTAGTAGTAGTAGTAGTAGTAGTAGTAGTAGTAGTAGTAATAGTAGCAGCAGTAGAGTATGTGCCAAAATATACGGTACTGGAAATTATTTTAGTTTTATTGTCATTACCTTACTTATCGAGATGATAGTGTAAATGTTCAAAATGTGCTCCATTGCACTGTAGGCAGTGTTCATAATGATCACACAGATTTTCCAACATATTCTGGAACATAGGTTGCTGCAGAGTCCCGAAGAACAAGGCGATTTTCTGATGTAATGCAGGCACAGTTTTGGGTGGATGTGGACAATTGAAAATTTGATCCTTTAACATTCCCCACACGTAAGCATCAGGTGGTGTGAGATCGGGGGAATGTGATGGGTAGGGGATCTCAGCCCCGCAGAAAATTACTCATCTTGGAAAGGTTTCTTGCAGCATAGCCATAGTCTGTCAAGCGGTGTGGCAGGTCGCTCTGTCTTGTTGACACCACTGTCTATTCATCAGCATGTTCCTGGCACGACAAAACCTTCTTAGATCCTGAATAAATGGCCTGATCACCATGTTCCTATAGCATTCCTGGTTAACAGTAAGAGGTGCATCATCATCATTCTCTATGAAATACGGACCTAGCACACCGTTCCCTGACACTGCACACCAAATTGTCACACGCACACTATGTAGCGGTTTCTGGACTATAGTGTCTAGCGTTGATACAATACACTACCCGTACAACAAAATTTTTTAACAATAGATAGCATAACTGTGTTACTAGGTGCTGGCATATTGAAGTGTTCATGATATTGTTCCGCCACTAACTTTAAACTCGGCCCACCTCGATAACCGTTTCCGTACGAGCGATAAATAATAGTCCACTATAAACACTTTTTCCTCCATCGCGAGACCCATTGTCACTTCCAATCACAGAGCTCAACGTTCTTTACACAACTAACAGTCCACCATGGCGATGTAACAACACACAGACGCTCAGGCGTGCACATGTGCACTGTGCGAAAATGAGTACTGTATATTTTAGCGCATACAGTAGTAGTAGTAGTAGTAGTAGTAGTAGTAGTAGTAGTAGTAGTAGTAGTAGTAGTAGTAGTAGTAGTAATAGTAGTAGTACCTGGTCTAGAATTACAATTTAGGCCTATTCCAAATTATAGCACCGAAATTCACTAAATAACTCAAAATTCAACCCTGAAAAGAGCCGTTTCTTAAGAAAAACTTTTTCCTCTTCACTTTTTTCCCATTCTACATTAATTTTATTCCAAATTAGCATTGAACAGGGGGGCTTCTCCTCTGGTTTGGAGGGAAAATTTGCCTCCAAGTCAGGTAGTTTTCTCTACCACCAGTGTAGTGAATTGAGATTATCTGACTCATCGGGTATCCTAGGAAACGGATTAGTAAAAGGGCATAGTTTTTGCCCTGGTACTCTCAATTATTCGACCCCCCACTTCGCAGAAAAGGATGAAGGGTGTTCATGGATCAGGGCGGTCTGCGGCTTGGTTATTTCAGCTCTGGAACTTTGAATGTTAGATCGGCAGTGTAGTCCTGTTCGTTAAAAGTGAGGAAATGCGTGGTATTTCATATGATCGAGTATTTCATATGAAAGCACTGCTTTTATGCACGCCATTCCTACTGACGTCATTGTAATGACCAATGTTCATTTCAGTTGGGAAAACTACTAAGGCAGTCTTTCTGTGGATGTAAAAAGGCAGGTGGGAATTGAGTGTCTGCCATTAGTATGAAAACTCCCCAACCTAATTGTGACTGACGGTAGGCAAGCGGGCCTACCATTACAATGAAAATTCCCTAACCCAGTCTTCATATGAGAAAAGACATTTGGTGACTTTCCTGTCGCGTTTCTAGGGTAATGTTAAGAGCTATGCAATTTAATACAGTCTTGCTTACAACGTGTACACTACCTCCGTTGTGAAGCATGGGTACTTCAGCTAATGGACAAGTTTTCAGCTTCTACATTTAACATATGAAATTAATAATTTAATACGGAATAGATGTAGTAATGTGGTGTGATGTATGTAATAACACACAATGTAATATACCGTATGTTAGTTCTGATCCTCTTCAAAAGTAGTGTGAAATCAATTCGCGTGCTCTCATCCTAAGTTGATCTGAATCAAAGTGGAGTGAAGGCAAGTTATTAGATAAGCACTTTAGAGTCAAATTGATATAGAGAAATAATACTAGTTTGCTCATATGACTAGTAGTGGTCAACATAAATTAATTCTGTCTAATTAGAATAGAAAAGCTCACAGTTATTCATGAATGAGTACCGTTGCAAACTAACACTTTTATTTCATTTGGGACTATCAGACAACTTTTTAGTCCCTCATATTTTTTCTTTCTTTATTTGAATAATTATCTGTTTGGATTATCATTCAGATAATGTCCAAGTCTATGTATTATTACCTCATTCTAATGTGAATAATCAGTGTCTTTCTCGTGTTTTCTTCCATAGGCCGTTGTATGGGTGCTGTGTATGTGGCTGTCGTTGATGCCTACGTTGATCCAGACCATGCTCATCTCATCCGCTTATATCAAGCTGGTGCTGTTGCTGCAGCTCTAGTTGCTACCATATATTTCATTGTGTATCACTGTTGCCTGAAGCCATGCTGCCAGGGGACAACAGGCAGTAGACCCAGGAGCCCGACGGGTATCACTCAAGGTACTGGAATGATCTTGTGCTCCCTTCTTGCTACTTTACTACTTACCTTACTCTAGTACATGTATTGTATTTTGAATGATTGGATTGTAAAATCTTAAGTGCTAGATAAATTAAGACTATCTTACTAGAACAATATATTCCTGTTCTCTGTACAAAACTGCGGGTGGAGATTTTATTTACATTGTGTATTTGTATCCACAAGGCTACACATATAGTTATGAAATGGTCAGACAGTTCCAACGTATTTGTTGAATATTTATGAGATGGTGGTGATTGGTTGTTTAAAAAAGACAAGTGTATGGGATTATAATTCCCTGTAATGCTAAATGTAGTGAGGGTAGGAAGAGGGCGGGAAGAGGTCCTGAAGACTGATAGCATCAGCTAAAGAAAGGGAAAACAATGAAATGTGTGAAGATGACTCCTGGACTTCACAAACCTAATACTGCCGAGGTCAGAAAGGAACGAGAATTGACCAAGGGAACTTGGATAAGATAGTCAAAAGAGTAAAGAGAAGCAATGCCAAACAAAACTGGGTCTCCATGGTTGCCACACTATGATAACAGTATGTGAATTTAGTCTTATTTATACTGGTACAAACTCTTATTAGATTTCCAGTACAAAATACTGATTTGTAAAGCAGAGTAAATAGGGTATGGCAAATGTTCTCCCAGAGAGAAGACCCACCATTCAAAATCAGCTAATTCAGCTAATGATACCAAAATGAGTGTTCAATCTCCTGCAGATGATGGCGATACATGGCAGCGAGTTGGTGGATGAAAGAAGGGCAAGTAATTGTTCCAATTTTGTTCTATATCGATCTACACAGTGATACTATTACAGTGGAATTGCAGTAGTTATAACTGCCATTTAGCTGAGCAGTGTCAGTCCCTCAACAAGAATCTCATTTGAGACACCATTAATCGATCCTTCATCCAAAGATGCCAAACTGGCCAGTGACATCTATTCACTAATGAAGTAGTGCTGCTACAAACTCAGGTGAAAGCAGGTGCAGTTCATACTTTGTTGCCAGTAATGGCAACAGTGTACAATGTGTGTGTGTTCAACCACGAATACGACTTTTAGTGCTGGGAGTGTGCAAGGATATGTTCGGCTCGCTTGGTGCAATTCTTTCTATTTGACATTAACAGACGACCTGCATATCTGGTTGTGTGATGATGATGAGGTACGGAAGCTTAAAGTCCTCATCCAATGGAAAAATGACCACAAACAGCATCATATCTCCCCACTCCATATGAACACTGTGCAGTGACCTGGAATTGAATCATGGCTTTTGGCACACAATTTAGTGATCAGAAATTGTACACCACCACCTCTCCTATCCTGCTGGCCATTCTGATGGTGAAAATATTTTCTTCCAAAGGGACTCAAACCAGCAAACCGTGTTCAGACCATTAAGACTTGATGCTTTAATGTGCATGGCCACCAGGTGGGGTCAACAGGTTATGAGCTTTATCTGTAGGAACTCGAACATTTCTTTTTTCAGTTACCTCCTCCTTTCATCTTGCTGGGAAATGTAAATGCCTGAAACACCTTGTGAGACTCTCCATCCTCATGCACTATGATGACTGGTGAAACAGCTGGGTCACTGTGTGCTTAACACAGGAGAATCTACCCACTGCTATAGTATGAATCAGATATTTTCACTCCTGGATTGAACTCTGCGTAGTTGTGTGCTAGTTTGTTTTGGGATGATAAACAATGACCTCTCTGATAGTTTGCACCCTCTTCAATCAAAGAATATCTCATATGCCAAATTGCTGGCTACTTCATTAGCTTAGGCTGACTGGCCACAATTTTGTAATCATGCTGGATTTTTTTGACAATCTGCCCAAGTCTGTTAATGACCATGCCCATTCTATAACAAATGGAATTCTGGCTGCTACTGAGGGAAGAGTACCTTTCTTTACTGGCACACCTCACCACAAACAAGTACCTCGGTGAACCGACAACATTACAGTAGTCATACAAGTTCATTGGTATTCTGGGTGGTCAACTACACCACATTTTACCATCTGTATGCTAAAGTCTGATGAGAAAGTAAGAAAGATACTTGGGAAAGTATGTCATCCACATACGTTTTCATCATAAATGTATACAAATCCTGCTGAATCGTTGGAATTTCAGCAACACCAATGGTACTCAGAGCATTGATTAATCGGAAAATAGTTACTTATCCATCTGTCATTGCTGATCACGTTACATCATGCTTTGCAAATACTTCCAGTTCAATCCTGCTTTCCTGATTAGGCATGAGGTATAAGTCTATTTTTATCCTTTGCCTCCAGTACTTGTCTTTCCCATAATGAGCTTCTTGTGGAGTGAGAATCTGCTATTGGGTTGTACAGTGACATGCTTCCTAGAACTTCATAATATCTATAATAAAATGCTTAAACATTTGAGTGACTGCATTCTCTGCAATATCCTCACCCTATTCAACAGAATTTGAAGGGATGGAATTTTCCAACTTGATGGCTCAAGAGAGTTGTGTACCAGTACAAAAACAAGATAAAAATCCCAAATTTTTGGAGGGCTGTAGGTCAGTCTGTCTGAAAAATTGGCTCCATAAGCTTCAAGAGAGAACGGTCAACCAGCATCTTGTATAGACCCTGAGGAACAACATCTCGATACTCTTACTACCGGTGTAGTTTTCCCTCTCATCGTTCTACCGCCGACCTTCTGATCAGACCAGAGAGCATTATTCAGGAAGCCTTTCTTTCAGAGGTAGCACCTTATCACAGAGTTCTTCAACCCTGAAAAAGGGTATGATACTACCTGGTGGTAGTTCACCCTTAATTAGCAGGGATCTCATGTCAATGCTGATGGTTATCAAGAATTTCATATCCCTAATTGAGTTAGCCTGGCAATAGGATCTTCCTGAACTGGTACCATGCAGCCTACTCACTGATTCAGGTGTTCCATCTTTACAGAGAAAACGCTAGTGAATGCCATTAATTTATGCCGCCAGAGTTCATGAAATGCCACAACACCCAAGTTATCAACGCCTCCTCTATATCTGATACCTCAACAGAGGTATGAAAACCAGCCAAGGGCCATGTGACCAGCTGTGATGGGTATTAATAGCTTGTGTCATGAGTTAGATGTGACTACATGTAGTTGTCTTGTCCAGATTCCTGGCAAAGTTCCTCTGTAGAATAGCTCTGTTGCCCAGCATATTGTTAGATCTACTCAATGGACGAAAGGTGAACATGAATGTCTCCTGGAGGTATTTTCAGAGTCTCTTTCACCAGTATATAGATGTGTAAATGGTCTTCAAAAATGGCTCTGAAGTTGGAGAGAATGTTTGCTGCTCATTTATTTGTAATGATGTTAGCCAGTGGAGTATACTGAGGGCTGCCTATCGGTGAAGCCCGAACTTCAAATGAGGAAGAAGGAAATCTAAATCACATTCTGATGTAAACATCTGACACATCGTTCCATTTACAAAACTTCAAAGTAATGAGAAAAAACATTGCTTGTATTTCTGAGTGTAAGGCATTGGAGACTGATATCGCAGTCCAGGCACTGCGTCCTTCTCCCCTAGGCTCACCTCGCGCGGCCTGTTGCTGAATGCCCGAAAAGTGTGAGGACCGAGGGGATAGGTGGACAAGGCTTTGTTCCGTCAGTTCGTCACTCGCCTTCCCACACTGCTAACGAGGAAGAGGGAACTCAAAGTTTCAAACTTCTCCGGAAAACTCCGAACAGACACGATTGACCCATGCATTGCAGTGTCACAGGTTTGTTGCTGCATGTACAAGACATCTTACCAATTGTTTATAGTTGAGAAAATTATTTGAGTATTTCAGTAGTATTACTGTTTTCAAAACAATTTTAGTTTATTTGAAGTTACAGTGTATAACATGACTGACCATGTGAGATTACTTTTGTAAAAAGGCTGAACTGTATAAAACAGGTACTGAATAAACCATTCTCGCAACTGTATGCTGATAGTTTAAAATGATAAGCCTACCCTACATCTTCTCCGGAATCAACCTCCTCGTACTCTTAATTTCCCTGGCTTGGGGACTGGGTATTTATGACATCTTTGCAATTCATTTCATCTTTATTTTGTCACCACCAAGTCTTTCCAGAAGACATGCATTATTATTATTATTATTATAAAAAAATAAATTTTCCAGCATCACCGACGCCTATACCCGTTGTTCACTGGTTTATAATCCTCCTTGGTAGATCAGTTGTGGTATCTGATTCATGATCATGGGTTTGATTCTAAACATTCATGCCTCCTTCATCGTATATACTTCCTGACCTCATACTTCTAATTTAAAATATATAGATAACAGAGTACTGGTATTTCACTCCTGTCTACTTCTACATCCTTGTAGGAAGACACCAGGGCTGCTGTTATAGAAGTAATATAATTTCCTTTTTTATAGGTGAATCTACTAAAACGAAATGCAGTCTTTTAGGGTTAGGTTCTCTTTTGTTGTTTGGAATTGAACTTGTAATCATGGGTCGGACACTACCACCGATCTACCGAGGAAGCTAATAAACCAGTGAATGATGTGTACAACTGCAGGTAATGCTGTAAAATTCTACATTTTAATTTGATGATGATGATGATAATAATAATAATAATAATAATAATAATAATAATAATAATAATAATAATAATAATAATAATAATAATAAAAAAGCTGCATAGTCTCTGGAAAGGCTTGGTGGTGACCCAATGACGATGAAATGTATGGCGAAGATGTCATAAACACTCAATCTCCAAGTCAGGGAAATCAAGAGTATGAGGAGTTTGATCCCAAGAATTGAACCAGGGCCATCGGACCAAAGGCAAGCATTCCATTTAGCCAGAAAGCCAGGCTTTAATTTGCTAAACACTACGCTACCATTTCCACTGATCAGGCGTTGAGTATTGGCAGTGGCAGGGGCATAGCAGCTTGTGAAACAGCCTTGACAACACAGCAGGCTACTCCGGTGGCTCAAAACGCTTAAGATTTGACGTTCACTAAACCAAATGTCGAATAAAATAAAAGCGGAGGAGGGGTGGCGGGGTGGCAACCTAAGTCTAGTGGTAGCCCACATCTTGATCCCAGCATACGTCACTGATGTTAGCACCAAGATCTCACTATCCAATGCCTATAGCATATATACTGCAGAGATTTAGTTGTCTTAGAAGCTCTGAAGTTGTGGCTAACACACAAGCAAGGATCTTTCTCATGCGTACTGACATAGTACAGACTGCAGTCTGTAGATTCTTATTTTCCACAATGCCCACTGGTATGACAGATCCTTGACTTTCTAACTACTTGTATGATTCTTACACCAGAATATCTTTTGTCTGGCTTTCTAGCCACATGGGTGTAGAAGGATATGAATTAGTAAACCAGGCTACTATGGCTGCAGTATATCAAACTATCGTAGTGCCTAGGCAATGTTGTTTGGCTTCCTAAAACAACAGTTACCACCACCACCACCACCACCACCACCACAAGGTAATGACAGAAGTAAGCAATGTCTTATCTATTTGTTAAATACTTATGTATTAACTGATGCAGAATTACTGTACTGTTGCCTGTGAAGAATATAATTATGTACTAAGGTGGATCAAAGAGAAACACTTTTTTTTTCACAAAAATATTTAATGAGAAGGAAAATAAATTATGCAAAAATAACTACAGGTTTTACAATATATGACCACATCTCTCAAGACATTTCTTCTATCATAACATCAAAGTGAATATGCCTCATTCACAGAACTCCATTCCCTGGAAATATAGCCACCTGTGCAAAACAGATTTCACTTCTTCTTCTTCTTCTTCTTCTTCTTCTTCTTCTTAACCAAAAGCACGGGCCTCCTAGGAATTACTTCAGTGGTCCAAAGAATTGAATGTCAAGAGGTGAATGTCAAGATGGTGCAAGGTCTGGTGGATGATGGAGCACCTCCCGGTCACACTATTCAATTTGTGTATGAACAGATGCCGCAGCATGGACACGAGCATTATTGCCTTTTTCACCAAATGGGTAACCTTGAATTCCCTTGGTGGCAGGAAGTCAGAATATTTCTGTGCCATACTGGCCTGCGTGAACTGTTACACTCAGCATTCATTGCCAGTCACCACATTTTCCAGAAAGTTATAACCTTCACCAGTGTAATACATCATTCTCTGGCCCTTCTGACAGGTCCTTCGGCAGCCAGTGTGAATTCACTTTCTGACATCCCAATCTGGTATGCACAATATTATTCACAACTAAATATTTTTTATTATCCACCTTGTCGATACATTAGTCGCTTAAGGCAACCTATTAGTTAATAGTGGTACATGTTTCATGTATTTTTAACATCTTCAGCCACAAAATAACACTGTTTAGATGAAAAAATTAATTCATCGACAAAGTTTACAATGCCTTGAGAGAAAATGTCCTTAAAAATAGCATAAGATGATCAAATGACAACAGTAAAAACAAAATTTTCAAGAAAAAATATATAAACTCTTTTTACAGTTGAAAGCTTTGTAATCTAGCCGTTGTCAAGGAAACACTTGTACAATAGTCCATAGAGAATATGTCCTGATGAATATTCTTTTCATAAAAACTAATAAGTTGCCTTAAGCAACTAATGTATTGACAAGGTGGATAATAAAAAAGATTTGGTTGTGAATCTGTTAAAGTGCGATACGGACCATGAAGCTGATTTTATGTAATGCACAATATTATATACTGTACTGTACAAAAGGTTGAATTATTGTGCCTACATTCCCAAAATCACCTGCCAATCATTTTGAATTGCTGCCTCAGTGTCTCTGACAGAGGGTGGTTGGTGTTGAAACTGTCACAGGTCAGCTGGAGCGTGGTTCATCAGTAAAGTTTACTCGGCCCTCTTCAAAGAATCTGCACCATTTGGAGATGTTGCTGTGATACAGATGATCGGTACCATATACTTCCAAAATGCCTTTCTAAATTTCACTTTGTTTTTTTCTTTTCGGTGACTAGTCTTCACTTGCTCCGCTGGGATAGCACCTGATCGAGACATTGCCGTCTGTAGCACAAGATTCAAACTATCTGCCAGATTTGGAAATTCCAGACCCAAATAGATTTTTGTATTAAAAAATGTGCATTACTTTTTGATTTGCCATCGTATATTTATTTCAAACAATATTTGAAAGAATTGGAACTATAAGGTACCAGTTAAAAATGTATTTCAAAACAATTATTGTGGAACATTGTTACACAGTGTTCGCTAAAGTTTAAATAAGAGACAACAATGTTTGAACTTTGACAACATGATCATTATTTTGATTTGTGATATAAATCTTGGAATAATGGGTTTACTCAAAAATATTTCTTAACCCTAGAGCACAAACCCTAATTTGGTAGTACATAAACACAAACCCCCGTAAAATTTACGACTGTTTATTTCCATGATGATAAAATTTAATTGCACACAAAATGTAATATAAGAAGCATGTATTAACATGTAAATTATTTTACAGAGTGTTAACTCCTAGTTTTTCAAGTCCCTGGTGTCTCATCTACAGCAGTTAGTGCAAAGATTTTCTCTATGTTCCTTGCGATACACGCGGTGACATTCGCTGCAGTATGTTGTCGTCATTCACCTTTTCTGAGCATGACAAATGTGACAAATAGTTCTCTTGCCAGTGATAACCAATCCTTTACGTTGGGTAGATGTGTTTGTAAGCTCGGTGTTTCCAATCTCTTCGCCATCCATGGCTTGGCGAGTTCTTCACTTAGACGTATGAGAAAGTCTTTTCCCGGCAACTTGCGGCCAAAATAACGGCACGTGTTACTTACCAGTATGTGTATGACAAGTTCTGTGGTTCTAAATACTTATTTCATTCAGAATAGTGCTGTAATGTAACTTTGTTACAGAACTTACCTTTCTAAGTTTAGCATACGTAGTCACAAATCGTCATAAATTTTACGATGCAACAGTCTTTAATTTGAAATCAACAGACTCGCTCTAACAATGCATGCATACTGATGAAGCTCGCGGTACTGTAGGAAGCTAATGAGTAGGACAGCAACATGGCGCGAAAAGCCTAGCAGATAGAGCCGTGTTGCCAAGTATGCGTCGTAAAAATGATGAGGGTTTGTGTTCTAGGGTTAAAAGTCTTTAAAAATTCATATTTGAAGAGATTTGGTATTTATCTGTTCTCGTATTATTTCAGTGTGTCTGATGCTGTTTGAATGATTTTAATCTGTCAAATAACTCTTTTATTCCTTGTTTTATGGCTGTAACATCAGATGTGAAGATTTTATCTTTCGAGAGGAGAACAGATATACAAAGGATAATCAACAAAGAGGGAGGATGACTTTTTTTTCCCCACTGCTTCCTTTATAGTTATATGTTTCTTTTATAATACTCAGTGATGATGATGACAACCATGTTCTTAGTTGAAGGCACGGCTTGCATTTCACATACCAAGTAATGGAGATGACTTGGGAGGAGTGACATGCAACCATAAAATTCTATTTTTGTTTTAACAATGTATAAAAAGCTGCAGCATTTTAAAAATGAATGTACACTGCCTTGTGCTATAGTCTTTAAGTGGTTCAAGTTTTTCAATAAAGGAAGACTTTCCAGTGTTAAGCAAGGTTAAGCAAGAATGCAAGATGGACCTAGTGTTTCTGTATCTGCTGACACAGAAGTCAACATCCACAGCTGCTATGATCATCTGTGAAGATAGACAAGGAATATTATGTAAACTTAGCAAAATCTTCATGGTTATACTTGATGATATACATACAACCCATGTTTGTGCCTGGTGGGTCCCACGCCTGTTACTCCTGAAAAAAACTCTGTCCGATTGAACATATTTTCAGGGGTGGTGCACCTTGTTGTTGATGAACGGACTGCTTTTCTGCAGATCACTGGTGATGAGTCATGGATTCATTACTGCAATCCAGCAGAGTATTGAAATTGCCAGTTTCTCCAACACCTTACCCCGTTCACTACAGTTATAGCAGAGAACTACATTTTGGTGTTGGCAACACTTAGGAGGGGCTGTAACGAAACAACTATAAATTCATCGGATTGGGGGACAACTTCATCACAAAATGCATGACCCCAAGTGCTAAATCAAGCTGTGGAATGTTTGGCAAAATTTAACATTACTTGTGACTTTTGATGTAGAATAGTCTAAAGTTTTGCTTCACTACTGGGTCCTGTGGTAAAAATCTGTGTTTTCCAGAAAAGTGAGCACTAGACTTCCTACAATAATTTCAAAACTATAAAAAATACCAAAATTATAATAAGTGAGTTGAAAAGAGGAAGGTCCAAAGAGTCTATCCACATAGTGTTCAAGGTCAGATGGTGCAAGTGAGTGGCTTGCATATCTGCCATTTCAGGATGAAATTGGCTTGGCATGTAGAGTAAAATTACCGAAGACAGAAATTGTATATCTAGCCATATGCTCAATAAATAAATAAGTGTAACTAGGAACTCTGACATGATAGCAATTACTGAGAGGTATCGTTTGTCTTGCCTATTTGGTATCTATAATAATATTTGTGAGAAATACTTGTATTTTTGTGAAAATTTACAAAATATCTCTGTAATGTTAATTTAAAGAAGGTCCAAGCCTACGACAAATAGAAACAAGTAGAAAAAATGAGTCAAAGAGAATCTAAAAGCCCAGCATGTCTGAGGCTGTGTAACATAGCCTATATAGAACATAAGAAAGCCAAGATAGTTGAGTACCACAACCAGAATGTCTACTGCTCCTGCTGAGCCTCTGAAGATAGATATGTCCAAGAACACTTAAAAAAGATGCAAATTCATGGAGATTGTAAATAGTCTGATTTTGCCAGAGGAAAGGAAAAACGAAAAATTCTGAAAACCCTTTCAACGTATTCTACATCTAAAAGATCAGCAACCATAAATTTGCCACATCCCCAGCACATTTATTAAATTCTCTCATTCTCAAGGATCTCACAAAGAATGGCTTACATAAAATGTTCGAGGGCTGGGAGAAACAATTTATTAAGTGAATTCAAGTTTGTGGTCTTCAAAAAATGTCTTGTTACCCTTCGAACAGATTACTAAACTACTGTTAAAAGAGTCAGTTTCATTCTTTGCTGATCATCTCTCATACATGCTGAAATAGTTCTTCCCTTTATTTTATTATTTACACAGTTAAAATATTTATAACTGTGGTATTTAAAAAGCAGCTTACTTTGTTATCCCAATACTACAGTGTAATATCGAAAATCACTCTTATAATGAATTATGTGATTTCACACCATTCGCCTTTAAAGATTTTTTTTCTGGCTTGTTTCACCACCAAGCAGCCAATGAGAGTCAATGTGTGCATTATGGGAGTTATTTGTAGAGTAAAATAAAGGAATGACTAAACATTGTGAACCATATTATTACCAATAAGTAGAGTTAAGGTATGGAGCAATTGCGTTTTGGAACACCATGAGGGTTCCCTACACTGATGTTGTAATCTTTGAGTGACATCTGATAAAGTTGATTATTATTCAGTCTGCCACAATCCTTCATGCAAACCTTTCTTTTGAAATTGTATTATTGCATTTTAAAATATTTATTAAATATTATTGTTCCAGCTGTTCTTAAAATAAAGAATGTTTCAACAAAACATTGGTTAATACAAAGTGGAATTCAGTAAATAGCAAAACCCTGTTATCTCTTGATATCTATTAATTTTATTAGTCCATGTTGGGTGTCAATTGTTACCTTTTACTACTATTTTTTTTTTCTAACACTGAAATTATTTATTATGACCAAAACAAATAACAATAACTTCCAAAATAAACATGATAAATGGGCCCCACAGTTCAGCAGGGGATCTCTCAAATTTAAATCATAATAGTGGTAGAACAAATGAAAATCTCATCCCAGGTTGTGTTCATGAACTGTGAATCTGGTATTCTGATGGGTCTTACCTAAGGCTATGGCCTAGGTGCAAGCATCCAGCATGCACGCGTGTCGAGGAGATTCCAGGCACTACCTGCTTTACACAGACAAACACACACTATCACACGTGTCTGTACGGCTTTGGAGCATTCTCACGTGCATGCTTCCCAGGTAGCGCTATCAATGCTCAAGAGTAGGAAGCAGCTTCCAAACAAGTTTGTCCGCGATTGTACAGTCGACAGTATGTTAGCATTATTTTAGTATCAGCTTTCAGCTTATTATAGAGGTGATGGAACTCCCCTAACTGATGCCGACCTTTGAATATATAATGCTTGCTTTGCTTCGTATTCCCACTTAACTCAATTTTCAACACACTGTTCTCCATGAGAAACAAAACTCTTGCTTTCTTTTCTGTTGTCATCATGCTACTAGCCTGGTAGCTATGACAATGGACACGTGGAAACCGGTAAACAAGTAGCGCGTGAAAGCATGCGCACGCTGGATGCTCGCACCTATGACATAGCCTAACACCTCCTCCAAAGAATAAAATTGAGGAATAGCATGCCAGAAGAATTTCTTCACAAAGAATGGACAAACAAACAAACTTGGATAACTGAATGTATTAAAATAAACATCTCAAAGAAAATATCATCAAAAGGAATACTCAACCAAATATGATTCAAACATGTGTTTAAAATTTAAACACTTCCTCCCTGTTCTTCTGTCACAATTATCTTGATGTATTTTTATTTGACATTTGTCCCCCCCACATTTATTACTTAATGAGATTCAGATCATTTTGTAGAGCCTACCAAGTTTAAATGTAGGAACATGAAATCAGGAAATGATATGGTTTCCAGCAGTGAATCAATGAGGTTGTGATGTTCAAAACACGTTATATTTTTCTTTGTGAAACTATCCCGGTTCAAGCGTGACAGTGATTACGTGGATGACAAGAAATTGGTCTAAGAAGGAAATTTTCGCATAATTTGACGAGCTGAGTCACGCACAGTGTTTTGACGCATGAAGAAAATGACAAGCTCACCTCGCAATGATACAGTGTCTCAGTTATTTTCGTATATTAGATTCCCTTCACAATATAAGTTTTCACAATACACACTGTAAGGAACTAGAGGCATGTACTGTTGGTAAAGAAAGCTGTCTGCATTTCTGTGTGACAGTAGGATTGTTGAACAACAGTTTATCTTCATCGGTATTCAGTATCCAACATGCAGCAGAATCGGCATCGCGATAATGATGAGAGTTTGTATGCGCTTGTAGACATTGTTTTCTAGATGGTGATTATGGCAATAATTATGCTTTGGAAAATGAAACAGAGTTCTAGGGTAGTGACAGAAACAGGGGAAATTATTCAAGTGCGAAGAGTATTGGAAGAAAGTGACGGTGAAAATACCGCGCAAGGTCCTTCCAAACATGGACGGCTAGTGACAGAAAGAACTGTATAAGTAAAAATAATAACAACGTAAACGTTTCCACCTTTTCAATACTAAAATATATTCACAAAATTATAAATTACACGGTACTAGTTTCGACCCATCTAGGGGTCATCATCAGCCGTATTGGAGCAAAGATCACTTTTGGCGAAATCCTAAGAAAATGTTATTTTAAAGAATAACAAGTGAAATGAGATGTTATTATGGTAATAGTTAATAATACAAGGAATATACATACTAAGAGGTTTTTAACAAAGAATAAAGTATAAATGGGGTGTTGTAAAAATTATGATTATGGAAATCAGTAAGTTCTTGTATTGAAATGACATATATAAAATTATATATGGCTTAGGAAGAGGGCTTAAGGTGGGGCTGAAGGGTGCGGGAGAAAGTGTAATTGTCTTGGAAAAGTACCTTTGATTAAATTTAGGATTGAGTTTAGGTTGGCTGCATTATTGTTTCTGAGGAAAGTGGTAAATAGATCAAAGAGTATGTTGGGTTTCTCTGAGATTTCATTGAGATTGTGACTGGCATTAAAGTATTGGTCTAGGTGTATGTAGTAATTTTCCATTATGTTGAGTAAAGGGCCCTTGTTTGCTAATACGAGGATGTCCATGTCTTGTTCAATATTGGTGAAATTATGGTTATAATCCTGCATGTGTTGGCCGATGGCTGAAAACCTGTTGTATTTTATTGCGTTAGTGTGCTCGTGGTATCTAATAATGAAGTTTCTCCCGGTTTGCCCGATGTAGGTTTTTTTACAGGTGGTACATTTGATCCTATAAACTCCTGATTTTAAAAAAACTGCTGGTCTTGTTGATGTGTGAAGTATTGTATAAAACGTTCATGTTCTTATTGTTGGTTTTGAAGGCTATTTTAACGTTAAAGAAAGAACTGTAGCGATTGGAAATTGGAGACCAGAGACATTAATCCTGATATATATCTATTTTTTAGATACAGCAGTGTTTCAGAAATCGAAAAATTTAGAGATTTTTTTACTGTCCGAACTTGTGATGTGTTTAGAGTAGAGGAATCCGCTCTTTTTGAAATTATTTCAAATGAAACATTTGTACCCCAGCCAGCAGTTTCAAGGAATGAAGAATGGGTAAGCCATAACTTTCAATGGCATGAATGCAACATTTGAGTAAATTATCATCATTAGTTAGCATTTTATGCATGTTGTTGTGTAACAGATACACTCAAACTACTGGCAGACAAATTAAATCTGATTTCCACAGTCAACAATGTGGCCATTTCTTGAGACTTGAATGGGTTAAAATATGTTGATGAAGATACAAAATGTGTGAGGGAAGATTTTCTAGAATTTGTACTATTAGAAGATCTCAGAAGCGTTTTTATTACAAGACTTTAGGCACAATGAGATAAATTTTGAATTTATGGTTGGGCAAGGTTATGATGCTGCAGCTGCAACAAAAATTGATGTGAGTGGTGTACACAAGTTTTCATCAGAGAAAAGTGTCCTTTATCTCTGTATGTACATTGCATTAAATCTTGCACTTCCCCATTCCTACAATGCCAAAGTTGTTCCGAACTGTCTTGGCAATATCCTTAGTGTGGGATTTTTTTTTTTTTTTTTTGTTCTCAAGGAACTGGGTTTCTTTGAAAGATATATCTGAAAAGAAATGCAAAAACTTGCTTTCGTTCTGTGATATGAGGTGGATCTATCATCACAGTGCTGTTATATGACTTAGAGAACTGTTTGTTTCTACTGTACATGCTTTGGAAAAGCTATATGAAGTTGGCAATAGAGACACTTCAAACTCAGCACATTGATTACTGTTGTCTTAATATGATGTACAATTTATATTAGCACTCACTGTGACAGGAAAAATGCTAGCCTGTACTTTACAACTATTTAAAGCTCTTCAGAAAGTCAATTGTGACCTTGCTACAACTTGTGAGCACATTTATGATACTTTGTTAGTGATACATGAGTGGTGTTCCAATGCAGACTCAAGAGTTCAAATGTGTAATGGAAGTACTAGTTACAATCACTTACAATCAATACTGATCTGCATTTAGGGCAGTTGCCCAGGTGGCAGATGATATAGATGTTGATTCCCATGGGGAATCTGAAATATTTGTTCCGAATGAGTAAATTTATAATACCAATATAAATGGTCCGTTATTGGACGTTATAAATTTTCCAGCTAACTCATTCCTGGTTGCCAGCGTTTCGCCCCTGTGTGCTAGGCGGGGCTCATCAGTTGGTACCTAGCACACCTACCAAGACGCATGGCCAGTGCATACTGTAGAGGCCACTGTGTAAGCTAATTTGAGCCACCGGCAGTGCCAATGCACTATGAGAGACTCCGTCTCACTACCAAAAATTGATGCTTGCTTGGCCATCAGATGATATAGATGTTGATTCCCATAGGAAATCTGAAATATTTGTTCCGAATGAGTAAATTTATAATACCAATATAAATGGTCCGTTATTGGACATTATAAATTTTCCAGCTAACTCATTCCTGGTTGCCAGCACTTAGCCCCCCTGTGCTAAGCTGGGCCCATCAGTTGGTACCTAGCACACCTACCAAGACGCATGGCTAGTGCATACCGTGGAGGCCACTGCGTAGGCTAATTTGAGCCACCGGCAGTGCCAATGCACTATGAGAGACTCCGTCTCACTACCAAAAATTGATGCTTGCTTGGCCATCAGATGATATAGATGTTGATTCCCACAGGGAATCTTCCGAATGAGTAAATTTGTAATACCAATATAAATGGTCCGTTATTGGACATTATAAATTTTCCAGCTAACTCATTCCTGGTTGCCAGCGTTTTGCCCCCATGTGCTAGGCTGGGCTCATCAGTTGGTACCTAGCACACCTACCAAGACGCATGGATAGTGTAAACCGTGGAAGCCACTGCGTAGGCTAATTTGAGGCACCAGCAGTGCCAATGCACTATGAGAGACTCCGTCTCACTACCAAAAATTGATGCCTGCTTGGTCATCAGATGATATAGATGTTGATTCCCATACAGAATCTGAAATATTTGTTCCGAATGAGTAAATTTATAAGTGGAACCTTGGATTGCGAGCATAATTCATTCTGGCAACATGCTTGTAATCCAAAGTGCTCGTATATCAAAGCAAGTTTTCCCATAAGAAACAATTGAAACGCGGATGATTCGTCCACAACACAAAAATATGTATTCGTATACCATTTCTAAAACAAAATATAACTTAAAACAAATTAAAATGCACTTTACCTTACCATTGAATCATTGTTGGTGTGAGGGAGACGAGAGATGACGTGTAGCATGAATTTCACTAATGGAATCACTGCTATCTGTTGGCTCACTGGAATTGTTTCCTTTTTGTCCAACTTGTAACGAGAAACCTATCCAATGACTGTTGCTTTTGCCTCTTTTTGAGGATTTCACGAAAATGTGACATTGCATTGTCATTGAACTGATTCATCGCTCGCACTGCTACAGCCTTATTCGGGTGGTGTTTCTCTACAGAATTTTGCACCGTTTCCCGCATTTTGCACTTCTCCTGAATCTCGGTTGAAGTGAGAGATTCCATTGACTTTTCCTCCTCCTCTTCCTTGGACGAGATCTTCTCCATAACCTCCTCCTGTTGTTCGTAATGCAGGTCCATCAGTTCATTTGTGGTCAGTTCTTGGCTATGTTCTTCCACCAGCTCTTGAATGTCCACGTCATTTACCTCCAGCCCCATAGTCTTCCGTAACGACACAATTTCATCGACAATCGGTGGCTCATTGTCACCAACAATCCCCTCAAGATCATGTCCAAGAATACGGTCAGGCCACAGCTTATCCCAAGCGGAAGTGAGAGTTCTCTTGGTGACTCCATCCCCGGTTTTATCGATGATCTTCAGGCAGTTCACGATGGGGAAATGATTTCTCCCAAACTCACAGAGGGTAAGGTTTCTTCCTTCGGTCACTTCGAAGCATCACTGAAATAGTGCTTTGGTGTATAGCTTCTTGAAGTTCGAAATGACTTGCTGATCCATAGGCTGGAGTAGTGTTGGGAGGAAGGAACTTAATCTTACCAAACTTGAATTCCTCCAGTACGTCATCCTCAAGGCCTCAAAGCCTTTGAGCGGCAGATTATTTTCTGAAAGGTATTTCTTCACTACAGGACCAAAGATCACATTCATCCATTCAACAAAGGCCTAGGGGAGGGCAAAACGTAGGCACACGTGATACTCGTATTGCGGAACCTCACTCGCTTATCAAGTTACAATTTATTTAAAACGTTTGCTCGTCTTGCAAAACACTCGTAGACCAAGTTACTCGCATTCCGAGGTTTCACTGTACCAATATAAATGGTCCGTTATTGGACATTATAAATTTTCCAGCTTAACTCATTCCTGGTTGCCAGCTTTTAGCTCCCATGTGCTAGGCTGGGCTCATCAGTTGGTACCTAGCACACCTACCAAGACACATGGCTAGTGCATACCGTTGAGGCCACTGCGTAGGCTAATTGGAGCCACTGGTAGTGCCAATGCACTATGAGAGACTCCATCTCACTACCAAAAATTGATGCCTGCTTGGGCATCAGATGATATAGATGTTGATTCCCATAGGGAATCTGAAATATTTGTTCCGAATGAGTAAATTTATAATACCAATATAAATGGTCCGTTATTGGACAATATAAATTTTCCAGCTAACTCATTCCTGGTTGCCAGTGTTTTGCCCCCGTGTGCTAGGCTGGGCTCATCAGTTGGTACCTAGTACACCTACTAAGACGCATGACTGGTGCATACTGTGGAGGCCACTGCGTAGGCTAATTGGACCCACCGGCAATGGGTCTGCATTGCCTTTAGTATATCCCCAAAAATCTTATCAATTCCAGCCACTTTTCTAGTTTTCATCTTTTGTATCTTATTGTAAATGTCATTGTTATCATATGTAAATTTGAATACTTCTTTAGCACTAGTCTACTCCTCTATCTGGACATTATCCTTGTAACCAACAATCTTTACATACTGCTGACTAAATACTTCTGCCTTTTGATGATTTAGCAATCAGAGTAGGAAGCAAGATTGAAAAGCCAAGCAAGGACTGTATCTCATCATTTTCACAGAGAGAATATGAACTAATCTGATCCAGAAGTGTACTATAGAAGATCAAATTTCATACTTTTCCTTGATTCAGTAATTTCTGAATTGAAAGAACATTTTGTGGATCATAATCACATCCTGTCAAACACATAGGAAGTTATAGCCAGTCAAAGAGAAAAGAATACCTTGGTCTCAGACATTAGTAAATGTGTACAGTTTTATGAAACTATTCTACCCAACCCTTCTTCAGTATTCTCTGAATATGAACTCAGGAAATCAGAATGGATTAATGAACCAAAAATTGAAAGGGGCAAGATAGCAATTTGATGGCTTAGCACAATGCAATTGGACATTTTACCCAACATCTGGGAAGTGCTACAAATACAGGCAATGCTGCCTGTGTCGACAGGTTCTGAGCAAGAAGTCTCTTCATTGAGGATACTCAAAAACTACCTATGATACACAATGGGAGAAGATTGACTTACCAGCCTAGCCCATTTGCATTCATAGAGGCATTCCTGTAGATTCTGAAATACCGTAGTTTACAAGATAATAAAGAGTATTGCTAATAAAACTATTTCTTGATATAATGGTAACTCCTTGAAATCTCTGAAGAATTATTAATTAATTAATTAATTAATTAATTTAATAGAGCACACAATTTGTGTACATAAAGCGATTACATGTCATTTTAAGCATAAGTCTATTATTGCTTCAGTCGAATAGAATTCAGTACAAATATCATTCCTTTTGGCCAATCTTTCATCCAAGATTTTCTTCCAATGGTCTGTATAAGGTAGAGCAAGCTTGAATCTCAAATCTTAAAAAATAAAAGCTCCTTTGCAAGTTCATAAACCAGTCTTGATCTAGTAAATCTGGATACACAGAGGGTTGTCTTTAAGAATCGGGCTTTGATTTTTTTTAGAGTGTGTAGGTCATTCTTTGTTAGCTTATCCCAAATCATTTGCAGTTCATATGTTAAAATAGGAATTATTTTTGCATCAAACAAGATCATGGCCGTCTTAAGAGATAATCTATTTAAATTCTTGATGTCAAATATTGCTTTCATAGCTGCCGCAGCATGTAGCCTAATATGAAGCCTAAAGGAGTTTACTGTTGTCTGCATCGTCAAGCCCAAATATTTAAAACTGTTTACGTTGTTTAATGTTTTCGTTTTATAAGTCACTTTGTCACTTGAGGGTATTCGTCCTCCCTTCCTGAAAATCATGTAGTTAGACTTTTCAATGTTCACTTGCAATTCATTTGTATCCATCCAATTCTCCAGTGCATCCAGTACTTTTTGTAGCTCTTTAACATTGTGTGATCCTAGAACCATACCATCAGCATACAAATACATGGTTACTTCATTTGACGCCTTTTTTATGGCTTGAACCACAACATAGATAGCTACATTAAACAATAAAAGGCTGAGAGGGTCGCCCTGTAGAACGCCATTTATCTGCGTGATCTCCCTCAATGAAGTTATATTGTCTGAAATGATGACAATATTATTTCTTAACATGTTATGTATCAGGATAGTGAAAGCCTTGTCCTTTACAAGAGAATCAAGCTTCGATGATATAATGTTTCTTTTAAGATTATCAAAGACCTGTGTGAAATTTACACCGTAAGATGTTATGTACTCTGAAGAATTATGCATCCACTTGATGGGCTGTTATTTCAGTATTTATAAATTTATATTTTATCACGTGTTATCCCTATAAAGCCTGCCTGGTAGCCATGATTGGCAAGGCATTAAGTCTATATGGTCTGACACCGTGGTTAGTGGGTTCAAGTCCCAGTGGTTGAAAAAATAATTATCATCAGAATGTTGTCTGGTAGGGTAGGAGAGGTGGTAGCATACAATCCCTAATCACTTGATTTCATGCCAAAAGCCTGCATTCCATTCCAAACCTCTCCACAGTGTTTGTATGGAGTGAGGGCATGCGACACTGTTGATGGTGATTCATCCATCGGATGGGGACGTTGAGCCTTGAGAAGACCCCTTGGTGCTATTCGATAGGAGTAGGCCATGTCCTAGCACAGAGTTTCACTCTCCCCTTCCTGCTTTTATACATCGCATCACTCATCTCTTTAAGTCCTCTGATGAAAATTACATCAGGAAGGGCATCTAGTCATAAATCTCGCTACAAGGATTCATCTCACTACATGCTCAATCCCATAGAGAAATGGGACAAGGTAAGTTAAAAATCACCAAAATCAATCTTCCCATAAGACTGGTCCTGCTGATGACCCAGGAAACTTCAGACCAATATATATTCTGCCAGAAATACCAAAAATATTGGAAAAAGTGGTTAAATTAGGAATTAAAGTCAGCTGCTTTTACTGTAGCTAATATCCAGGAAACTCTTGACTCAGACAGTGTTGCAGTTGGTATTTTTATAGACCTGAAGAAAGCATTCGATTCAGTTGATCACTCTTTTTTTTTTTTTTCTTGCTAGTTGTTTTACGTCGCACCGACACAGATAGGTCTTACGGTGACGATGGGACAGGAAAGGGCTAGAAGTGGGAAGGAAGCGGCCGTGGCCTTAATTAAGGTACAGCCCCCAGCATTTGCCTGGTGTGAAAATGGGAAACCACGGAAAACCATTTTCAGGGCTGCCGACAGTGGGGTTCGAACCTACTATCTCCCGAATACTGGATACTGGCCGCACTTAAGCGACTGCAGCTATCGAGCTCGGTAGTTGTTGATCACTCTATTCTATTGGATAAATTAGGAGCTGCTGGCTACAGGGGAATTACACTACAATGGTTTACTAGTTATTTAAATCATAGATATCAATATATTAATACTGGTGACATACCAGTGTTAGAAAATACAGTGGTGATGGTGTTCCACTGTGTTCAATCCTAGGACCATTACTTTACCTGGTGTACATTAATGATATTGGTTTATATGGATAATCATGTCAGATAAGTCTGTTTACTGAGGATACTAATATTTTTGACACAGGAAAAGACATATTTCAGCTTCAGCATCATATGCAGTCAGATTTATATGAACTTCAGGATTTTCATCATCATCATTGTACAGTTCCAGTTTCCCAGATACTGTTAATGAGCCTCTTCCACTTCTTCCTGTCCATATACAACTTGTCATGGAGAACATCATCCACTGTCCATCCTCTGGGAACTAGTTCAACCTTGATCATGACCATTCTTCGGATTTTAGGTCTTCCTGCAGGTCTTTTCCCCTCCACCTGTCTTTCCAAATTTATTCTGGCTGTCCTTGTAGGCTCCATCCTCATCACATGCCCGTACCACCGTAGTCTGGATGTGTCAATTCTGTCTAATAGGGATGTCTTTATTCTGGCTTCTTTCCTCACCTCCTCATTTCTTAACTTGTCCTTCTTGGTCTTCTGGATGGTGGATCTAAGAAATTTCATCTCTGATGCTTGCAGTCTTGATGAATCTCTGTTTGTGAGGGTGCATACTTCAATACCATAGGTCAATATTGGTATGAAATAGCTGTTAAACATCATCAGTTTGGCCGGTTTTGGAATCATGTCATCCCATAAAAGTGTTCTTAATGGTTAGCAGAATTCGAATCCCTTTTGCACTCTGTTTGTAATTTCCTTTCTGACCAAATTATCACTGGAGATTATACTTCCAAGGTAAGAAAAACTATCCACACACATTAGCTGGTGGTCTCCTAGTTTTATAGTTGCTGGACGCCCTTCTCTGTTGACTGCCATCACCACTGTCTTCGTCTCGCTCATTCTGAGGTTATATTCCTGGAACTGGGATTTCCATACGTTGAGTCTGGTCTGTACTTCCTCTTCTGTTTCACCCCAAATCATGATATCATCAGCAAAGGCCACTGCATTCAGTTCACTTAACTTTACCTTGATGTTTTTCATTATATTGTCCATAACAGTGATGAACAGTAGTGGGGATAAGTGAATACTTTTCCATCAGCATGCGTGGGCTAAAAATTAGATCCATTGTTGATCTGTTACTTCTGAATCCATATTGCTCCTCCTCTAACTGTGGTTCAATTATGGTTCTCAATCTCCTTTCTATGATCTTCTCTACAATTTTCAGCCCATGAAACAGCATTATTATGGTAGTTGCGGTTGTTGGGGGCCCAGGTTCAATTCCCGGTACTGCCAGAAATTTAAGAATGGCAGGAGGCCTGGCATGTAGTTAAAATGGTAATGCTCACCTCCATTGCAGGTGTGCTTGAAAATAACTGCACTACCTCAGGACGAGGACATGAATTTACTTTATTAAAGGTGTGTTCTAAACAGTGTAGTGAGCATCTAGGATGGCACAATGTGCAATATCAACATGTGTATATATATATATATGTCATATACTGGTGTTAGAAGTGGGAAGATAGATAGATATATAGATAGATATACTCTAATGTTAGGCCATAACAAATTCTGATTATCAGATTGCCACTGTCCCTGAAATTGGTGGTTGGTGCTTCATATACAAATGATTTCCCATAATATGAAATAACTGTGGTAATGCTCACATTTAAACATAAATATAGCAAACAGCTTGAAAACATAATTACAGGTATTTTGTTTATACAGTAATCTTCCATGATGGAAAAAAACACTCCAAAGTACCTCTTTTAATATGTCAACCAACTGCATACTGAGTACTCTTCCTGAACTGCACGCCTAGCTCATGACATGCTTCTTTTAAGGCATAAGATTTCTTAGGTGATTGGCTGCATAAACTGTAGAGTTTGTCCATGAAGGCTTTGAAATGATTAAATTCCTCTGACATCAATGACAGTGTCTGACACAGAAAGTTCTAGCTTGTGGTTTAGGCAATGCCATGAAAACAACTGCAGGTATTTATATTTCAACCTGGTTATAAGTCCCAAACATTTTCCAACCATTACACTGGCTCCATCACTGGCAATAGCAACCAATTCTTCATGAAGGCCGCTTGTTTTTAGACAGTTCAACAACTCTTTCTTGACATGCTTGGCAACCTGAGAGTGTAATTCAACCAAGTAAAAAATAACATAATTGGAGTTTTCTCCATCTAAATACACTCTTACGTATACTACAAGTGTACTCTTATTGCCTTTGATTTGTTAATAGGAACACGTAACGTCAATCTTCTGGCAATAACTCATCGAACCAATTAGTGCTTCATTTCCTTGGCAATGTGATTTATAATGTTCATTGAGCAGTAACGAGAATGAAGAATGGAACCAAAATTTACCCCATTTATCTGCTGTAATTGCATAAGACCTTTGTGAACTGAAAATGGTCAATTGCTCTTTGCTATATAGTAAACTGTTCAGAAAACGTTTGAGGTGACATCTTCACCAGCAGATGTAAGCTTCATAATATATTCTTCGATGCTCTTTGTCTGTGATTCTTCCTGAATATTGGGGGCATTTTTGTGGCTTTTTGATTCAGTGTGTTTTTTTTTAAGTTTGTTTCAAAGGCTAGACAGCTGGGATGCTCAGTTATTGCCAGAGGCCTCGATCTTTTTGTGGCTCCATTCTACTGAAATATAGTTTCTTTCTTCTTTGTGCACTCCTAATGTTTTAATAAATGAACAAATACTACATCCAAGTTTACCGTTTTCACCATTAAGCCAAACATACTTCCCCTAAAATTCAGTCCAATGAGCTAGAGTCTAAGCTTAGAGCCAGCCTTTTTCCGCTTTCATTTCACCATCACTTTGTATATCATTACCAGTAGAGACAACTTATGAATTGATAAACTGCTTTTCTTAGTATCACAATCTTTGTTTTTAGATTTTTTTTTACTTAAACTACCCATATTCAACCAACGATCCATCTTTCTCGTTGCTAAATAGATTTTTGTTTGTTTTCAGTCACAAAGAAACTTACTAAATGCGTAAGACTCTACAGGGCAGTGTTGCAAACTCATGAAATAATTTACATTCTGATGGAAAGATGATAGCTTTACCCACAGCCACAAAACTGATCGATATATCAATGTTTTATGATGTTACATCATAAGTAGGCTATTTTTAAAATATTCAAAGCTATGCAATAATGACACCATTCTATACAATAGGTATTTGCTTTTGTAGACAACACATTGTAAAATATGCCTGTAAAATTTATTGGTAAAATAACAATACTGGTAGCACTAGGTACAAATTGGTCAATTGGACAGGTTTGATACCTCGAAATCTAAAATCACGGTGGCTTGAACTGTGTTTTGTATCATCTGTAACCAATGACTGCCATCTATATCTGTAACGACCACACTGGGGGTAGGTTACTACTAGCAACTTGCTAGATATTTTGATGGAACATGCCCGAAAGCAAACATCAGTTCACATATTCAACAGATGACAATAGATAACTGACATACATATTACAACATTCATGGTTATTATGAGCATAATGCTTAAGTAGGAATGTAAAAATTCAGTGGCAGAATAGTGAAATTAAATCAATAAAGCAAAGCAGAAATTATATGCAAAAAAATCAGAAGCTATAATCTACTGAATGAAGTTAAGTAGAAGGCATACGGTGTATGCCTGTGTATACCCTAACTACAGCCTTGCATGGGGCACGGTACAAAATAAGCCCAACATTATGCTGAATGGTCTCTTCAAATTGACATAAAGTCCTTTTCACCATCGAGTGTTGCATATGCCTTGTTCCTGATGATCATCAAAAACTTGTTTGGAGGCAATCTGGTCAGTCTGATATCCTGTCCAGCCTGTGTAGCAAGATGGTGGTTCCCTGATATTTTGGAGTGGCTTTTATGTTTTCTTATATATATAAATGATATGAGTAAAAGAGTGGAATCAGAGGTGAGGCTTTTTGCAGATTATCTTATTCTGTACAGAGTAATAAATAAGTTACAAGATTGTGAGCAACTGCAAAATGACCTCGATAATGTTGTGAGATGGACAGTAGGCAATGGTATGATGATAAACGGGGTAAAAAGTCAGGTTGTGAGTTTCACAAATAGGAAAAGTCCTCTCAGTTTTAATTACTGCGTTGATGGGGTGAAAGTTGCTTTTGGGGATCATTGTAAGTATCTGGGTGTTAATATAAGGAAAGATCTTCATTGGGGTAATCACATAAATGGGATTGTAAATAAAGGATACAGATCTCTGCACATGGTTATGAGGTTGTTTAGGGGTTTTAGTAAGGATGTAAAAGAGAGGGCATGTAAGTCTCTGGTAAGACCCCAACTAGAGTATGGTTCCCTCACCAGGATTACTTGATTCAAGAACTGGAAAAAATCCAAAGAAAAGCAGCTCGATTTGTTCTGGATGATTTCTGACAAAAGTAGCATTACAAGAATGTGTGAAGTTTGGGCTGGGAAGAACTGGAAGAAAGAGGACGAGCTGCATGACTAAGTAGTATGTTCTGAGCTGTCAGCAGAGAAATGGTGTGGAATGACATTAGTAGACGAATAAGTTTGAGTGGTGTCTTTACAAGTAGGAAAGATCACAATATGAAGGTAATGTTGGAATTGAAGAGGACAAATTGGGGCAAATATTCATTTATAGGAAGGGGAGTTAGGGATTGGAATAACTTACCAAGGGAGATGTTCAATAAATTTCCAATGTCATTGAAATCATTTAAGAAAAGGCTAGGAAAACAACAGATAGAGAATCTGTCACCTGGGTGACTGTCCTAAATGCAGATCAGTATTGATTGATTGATTGATTGATTATGTGGGTCCATCGTCTGTCACTCCTAGTCAGGCAGGGTAATGTCTTGTTCAATTTGGAGAAGACATCCTATGACCCAGAGCATCATCATATTGCCAGTATTTTGGAGGAGAATTTGTTTTAACGGATGATAATGTGGACATCTGTCTAGCAGTTCTCATCAATGATATCCTTTGTGATCACGATATTGCTCAGCTAGAGTGGTTGTTGTGTTACCCAGACATGAACATTAAAAAACATGCCTGGGATAAGTTAGATAAGGCAGTTTATGGATATCCTGATGCACCAACCACTCTGTAAAATCTATGCTGAATCGCCATTGAGGAGTAAGATAATTTGGACCAGTATTATCTTGATGAATTAATAGACAGTATGCCAAGAAGAATTCAGGCATGCATCAATGCAGGGGAATATGTTACTCAGTATGAAAGGTACTGGTGGGTGCTTTATTTGGTAACACAAATTTGAAAGCAAAACTGTGTTGTAGATGCTCTCATTTGTTGTTTTGTAGATACTTCTGTATCTCTTTTTTGTTGTTGTAAAGAGTCAGTAACTCTTTGGTCTGAGGTAATGCAATTTTTTTTTTTCCTTTCTTATGTATGTATGCTTTGGTATACCGTCAGATAACATAATTTTACCCGATCCTATACTACTGAATGGTTTGACTTGACTTGACTAGATGCCATCAATTCAACGTCAATTCCTGGCGACTGTATGGTTGGAGTGTCTCCAGATGCTTCCATTTTCTGCAAGGCCTTTCAGATCTTACAAGGACGTATTCATTGCAAGTTTGATAATATCTATCCATCTCAATGCTGGCCATCCTCGTCTTTCGAGTCCCTTCCACCATTCCAAGCATGATTGGCTTTTCTAAGGATTCATACTGCCTCATAGTATCCCCAAAATAAGATAGCTGTAACATTGCAATGAATGGACTGATGTTCTGAATGACCCATTTGTTTGTCTTCTCGACTGTCCAAGGTAATCACAAAATCCTTCTCCAGCACTATAGCTCAAATGCTTTCTATCTCGCTTTTTTATGATTCACCTTTCACATCCATATGTTATTATGGGAAAGCCTAATGCCTTAACCATTCTGACCTTAGTATGCGCAAATACATCTGATGACCCGAATATCGTATGTAGGCCTTGGCCCTGCCAAGTGCTAATTGTCAGTGGATCTCTGAACTGCTAGTCATTATTACTTATGGTTAAACCCAGCAAACAAAAAAAATATCTACCACTTTGATAACTTTGTCATGTATCTTGATATCTGAAGGTGTACCTGTTGTAAGCATCTTTGTCTTGCCAATATTGATGAATTCCCATTTTCTTACTTTGCTCTTTCACTATCATTAAAGAGTCTCCAGGTCATCCTTACTTTCAGCTATCAAAATAGTGTTGTCTGCATATTGTAGGTTGTTTGTATACAGACCACCAATCCTAAATCCACTAAAGTTTGCATGTTCCAGCTTCTCTCATGATATACTCAGCATATAAGCTGAACAGATAAGGAGAGAGTATGCATCCCTGCCTTAGACCCTGACCAACTGAAAACCAGCCTGTATCACCATGCTCAGTTCTAACTGTGGCCTCTTGTTGTTTATAGAGGTTATGCTTCAGGACAATGAGATGTTTGGGTATACCCATCTCCTAAGGACATCCCACAACTTCCCGTCACTTACACTATCACAAGCATTCTTGTAATCAATAAATCATATGTAAGGTTCTAATCTTTGTTGTATGATCTTTAACAACATCTTACTAGCATCTGATATTAGCGCGACTGATGTTCTGAATGACCCACTTGTTCACCTTTGGGATAAATTAGAGAAGGCAGTTTATGGATATCACGATGCACCGACCACTCTGTAAAATCACCATTGAGGAGTGAGACAATTTGGACCAGTATTATCTTGATGAATTAGTAGACAGTACGCCAAGAAGAATTCACGCATGCATCAATACTGGGGAACATGTTACCCAGTATGAAAGGTACTGGTGGGTGCTGTATTTGGTAACACAAATTTGAAAGCAAAACTGTGTGGTAGTTTGTGCAGTCCAACAGATCTCCTTGTTTTCGGTATAGGAACGTAGATGTGTGACGTGAATAAGGGAAACTGTATTTATTTGAACTTATTTGACTTGTGTACTAGGATTTTATTCCTCTCAATCGTCATTGTTTGGAGCGCCTGTTAATTGGTGCGATCTACAATTCAAATTATTTAAATGTGTGACCTACAATTATTGCGTCAAAGCTGAGATAAATTCTATTCGCTCAATCGGAAAT
Organism: Anabrus simplex; assembly: GCF_040414725.1. NCBI lineage: Eukaryota > Metazoa > Arthropoda > Insecta > Orthoptera > Tettigoniidae > Anabrus > Anabrus simplex. Next base: position 995,135,799 of record NC_090265.1, on the reverse strand, counting down.
CAATCAATACTGTGCAGAATTCATTTCTGGACCGTGAGCTCCTTCTCGCCATGTACTTGTTCTGTGACCAGGCTGCAACATGGAGGTCCCTTGGCTTGTGTGTCAGAAGACATCTTTGAGCGTTGGAGGAATGGAGTATGATACTCCTGGTTAAAATAGCTGAAAACTAAGGCCATGGCTTAATTTTTTTGTTCCAAGCTACTTCCGTTTTAAATCTTTCTTTTAATATTTTAGTCATGTGAGTGTTAAATTACTGGCTATGTGCCTACCTTCAACTGCGTCCTAAGTGTGTGAGTCATTGGGTTACATATATTTGGATATTTTGAACTGAAAATGTAAGTAATTATACACCTTAAAATTTGGGAACATTTCTAGGCCGTGGATTTGAAGAAGATATTACCGTAACTCGAATTAACAAGAAATCCCTTGTCATATAACATTATAAAAATTAGGCGCATCTATTCAAAAGACTTTTCGACAATGATTTACCTTGTTAATCAGAACAACGTTCTTTAAAAAAAAATTGTAATAAGGTCAAAAATGTTAAATCATTATTGTTAAGATTTTTAAGATGTAACAGTAATTATATTATGAGGTAATTTGGAAACGTGGTATATGGGCCTATAAGTGTTAGTCATTCTATTTGTTTTTTGTGATTATCGTTGTGTTTAATTTTCTCCTCTTGTTTTTTAATTTTTATTTTATATTATTATTATTTTTGGGGTGTATTTCATTCTATCTATTTTTCCTTGTTCTTGTAATGTGATCTCTAATTGTACTGTAATTTTTTGTGTGATGCCCTGTGTTGGCTGATTTGATGTTTAGAGATCATTCTCCTTGTCTGTTCCTTCCGGGCTCGGGTTTAAATTCTATCTCATGTGTGCATTATTATGCTTCCAAGGCCAGCTCGCATTAAATTTAATGACATCGATTTTGGTCCTCTGTTAAATGAAATGTTAAATTCAATCAAATTATACCGTACCATTTAATGCAATTATTATTATTATTATTATTATTATTATTATTATTATTATTATTCTGTAACAACGCAGTTTGTAGAGAATTGAAATTTGTTTCTCCTAATTCTTCTTTTGATTAACACTCACCTGTCCTATTCATACCCGTGGTAATTTTTTTTTTTTTTTCCTCTTCATTGGCTTTGGCCGTTGTTAATGATAGCTTGGCTTGGGAAGCTGTATTTTTCTGTTCCTGTGTAATTGTTCTGTACAATTTGTGGAACTTATTTTCCCTTTATAATCTTATTATTGTTTTGGGGAATGTTTCTGCTATTTATTACTTTACCAATTTCAATCGATTAATTATTTACCAGTCTAATGTTTATTTCTATTTAAGTCGCAATTTTGAGTTGGTGTATGTGACCATGTTACCATGATTGTGCTTTAAAGATTTATGTGAAACTCACTTGAAGCAAATTTCAATTTAAGTAGATTAATTGTACCTAGGTAAACTTACTGGCCAGTATTTTAATTTTTCAAGAAAAGGTTTAATTTAATAATAATTTATTTAAAGGCATCAGTTTCTCAATTTTCCTTACGTTTCAATTCATTGTAAAAATTTTAAAAGGTACCAGCTTATCAATATCTTGTAGATTTATCTAAGTGTAGTTATTCATTAATTTTTAATTTTCTTTAAAAATTAAATATTTCACTCCAATTATAATTTGGTGTTTTCATTTGGTATACTTAGTCACATTGACCTAGCAACTGGTTAAGTGTAAATTTAAGATCCTGGTCTCTTATCTTCCATTTATTCTGGGCCCCTTGCACATTTTATGTTTGTAAGCTGCTGCACCCAAGGTAAGTAACTTTGTGGTTTGATGTTGCTTTTGTTGTTTTGATCGTGTTCATTTTCTGTGTCCTTGGGCCGTTGCAAGATGGATTATTTCCATCAGTGGGCCATGTTGCAGTTTTCCAAATCTGCTGACATAATGCTGTAAAAATTTTGACCAAACCTTCTTCTGTAGCTTGCCATATGTCAGCTGAAATTCCATCGGTCCCAGAGGCTTATCAGTTTCCTAATGATTTAAGGCCAGATCTTACGTCACCTTCCAACACTAGAGGTTCCCGATTAAATTTAACCTCTTCCACTGGGCTATCATCATGTACATCTTGTTTATACAAGTCCTCAGTGTACTCTTTTCACCTCTGTTTAATCCCTGATTCATCATTGATTAACTGACTGTTGACATCCTTGACCATTTCTACCCTTGGTCGAAAATATCTTCTCAAACTGAATGTTTACTGGAATACCTTTCCCATATTGCCTTTATGTGTTCAATTCTAAATCAGTACAGATGTGGTTGGTTGGTTTGTTTCTTGGGAATTTCATATGAATTCAGTAATTAGCAAAGCTGGGTAATTTAATTGGTGTGTTCTATGGAATTAGTCCATTCATTTCACCAGTTTAATGTAAGCAGTTTTATTATTCTACATTTCATATTAACTTGGCATACTTGTATCTAATTTGGGGCCACTGAACACATTTGATCAAGGAGTTGCAGGTTTTACAAAATAGGGTGCTTAAAGTTCTTTATGGATTCAATTTTCTTACATCCGTACTACAACCCCTAAAGTTCCTTTTATCTGCAATAGTACTTGATACTTGTGTAATACTAGATGCTGAGGCAATTAGTTCTGTTCATTTAAGAAAATATGGTATCAATAGTATTTTATCTCAGACTACCAGTAATTACAATGCACTACCACCACTGATAAAGAATTCTGTTTATCTGAAAATCTTCAAACATAACATGAATCACTATTTATGGGCTCAATATTTAAACAACACTATATGGATATTTACATTATACATTTCTTTAATTGTACATCATATTGCTCTCCTTGAATTCATAAAAAATTATGTTTCTGCAAAAATATCTTATGTATTATATAATATTAAAATATCTATAACCTAACCAAATCTAGAAACCTTTGTAAAGTCTTTCCATTTTTTATGATTATTATTCTTTTTCCTCATTCTTGACCTTTGTTTTCCAGTTTGCTGCTTTGGTTTCCATGTACTGATTATTATTTATTTTGTCTAATTGTATACAATAGCTTCTTCAGCTATTGCTGTGTGTTTTTTTGTGTATCATCCCTCCTAATGGAGTTTGTGTTCAATAAATAAAAATATATTAAAAAAGCATTCCATACATACATACATACATACATACATACATACATACATACATACATACGGTCATTATAGATAGTTATGCCTTTCAGCGTTCAGTTTGCAAGCCTCTGTGAATTTACTAAATGTTGCCACAATCCTCTATTTGCAACTAGTGCTGTGGCCTCATTTAGTTCTATAACTCTTATCACTGAATCTTTAGAAACTGAGTCTAACCATCATCGTCTTTGTCACCCTCTACTCCTCTTACCCTCCATAAGAGAGTCCATCATTCTCCTAAGTAACTTATCCTCCTCCATTCGCCTCACATGACCCACCACCGAAGCCGGTTTATGTGTGCAGCTTCATCCAGCAAGTTCATTCCTGACTTAGGCTCTCTCTCTTCATTCTGCATACCCTTCTGCCATTGTTTCCACCTGTTTTTACCAGCAGTTCATTATCATGTCTGTGACTTCTAACTCTGCGCGGCTGTGAGCTTGCCTCCGGGAGATAGTGGGTTCGAATCCCTCTGTTGGCAGCCCTGAATATGGTTTTCCATGGTTTCCCATTTTCATATCAGGCAAATGCTGGCGTTGTACCTTAATTAAGGCCACGGCAGCTTTCTTCCAACTCCTAGGCCTTTCCTATCCTATCGTCGTCATAAGACCTATCTGTGTCGGTGCAACGTAAAGCCACTAGCAAGAAGAAAAAGAAAAAAAAGACTTCTAACTTATGAATAAGATATCCTAAGTCCATCCAGCTTTTGCTCCCATAAGGCAAAGTTGGTCTGAAAACAGAACGATGTAATGACAGTTTCGTCCGGGAGCTGACTTCCTTCTATAGGATACTGTTGATTGCAACTGCGAGCTCACTGCATTAGCTTTACTGCACCTTGAATCAATCTCACTATATTACCATCCTGGGAGAACACACATCCTAAATACTTGAATATATCTACCTGTTCAAGCTTTGTATCAACAATCTGACATTCAATTCTGCTGAATTTCTTACCTACTGACATCAATTTAGTCAAGTGATGAAAATAATTTTTTGTCCGTATTGAAAGTTTCGTAAAATATATAGGAAAATATTAAAAATTTATTTCCACCTATTCAATACAATACAATTTAGTCTTCGAAGGGCTAATTTTCAAACCATATTCATTACACCTATTTTTAAGTTGCAGAATATTAGATTGCAGGCTTTCGGCACAATCTGCCATTAAGACCAAGTTGTCAGCACAGGCCAGAATGCTTACTACATTTCCACCTAACTGAACCCATGTAAACTACGAACAACAAAGGTGAAAGATTACAGTCTTGTCTAACCCCTGTAAGTACCCTGAACCAAGAACTTTTTCTGCCATCAATTCTCACTGCAGCCCAATTGTCAACAAATATGCCTTTGATTGATTTTAACAATCTACTCTTGATCTTATAGTCCCCCAGTATGACAACTTTTCCCTCGGTGCCCTGTCATATGCTTTCTCTAGATCTACGAAACATAAACATAACTGTCTATTCCTCTCGTAGCATTTTTCAATTACCTGGTGCATACTGAAAATCTCATCCTGACAGTCCCTCTGTGGTTTGAAACCACACTGGTTTTCATCCAACTCCCTCTCAACCACTGATTGCACCCTCCCTTCCAAGAAGCCAGTGAATACTTTGCTTGGTATACTGATCAATGAGATATCTCGATAGTTGTTGCAGTCCTTCCTGTTCCCTTTCTTATAGATAGGTGCAATTACTGCTTTTGTCAGGTACCATACCAACACTCCATGCTAATCGTATTATTTTGTGAAGCCATTTCATCCCTGCCTTTCCACTATACTTCACCATTTCAGGTCTGTGCTGCTTTATGACAATGGAGTTTATTTACCATCCTTTCCACTTTCTCAAGCGTAATTTCATCAACACCATTTCCCTCCTCCCCATGTGCTCGGTTGTTCACGACACCACCAGGAATATTTCCTTTTACACTGAGAAGATTTTCAAACTATTCCCTCCACCTGTCCAGTGATTCTCTGGGATCTATTATGAGTTCTCCTGAATTACCCAAAACACTGTTCATTTCCTTTTTTCCTCCCTTCCTAAGATTCTTTATTACTGTCCAGAAAGGTTTCCCTGCTGCTTGACCTAGCCTTTCCAGGTTATCACCAAAATCTTCCCACGACTTCTTTTTGGATTCAACAACTATTTGTTTCGCTCTGTTTCTCTCCTCTATATACAATTCCCTGTCTGCATCAGCCCTTGTTTGGAGCCATTTCTGATAAACCTTTTTATGTTTACAAGCTGCTCTCACTTCATCATTCCACCAAGATGGCAATAAACTTTTTCAGTTCGTACCTCAAAAATCGCCGTCAGTGTGTCAAAGTAAATAATAGCAGATCTGAGTGGCTTAACAAACCCCTCGGTGTCCCCCAAGGGTCTGTACTTGGACCATTGCTGTTTGCAATTTACTTACACGATGTTAATATATAAGTAATAATAATAATAACGAGGTATGTATATTCCTTGTATTATTAACTATTACCATAACATCTCATTTCACTTGTTATTCTTTAAAATATCATTGTCTTAGGATTTCGCCACAAATGATCTTTGCTCCAATACAGCTGATGATGACCCCTAGATGGGTCGAAACTAGTACCGTACAATTTGTAATTTTGTGAATATATTGTAGTATTGAAAAGGTGGAAACGTTTACGTTATTATTATTATTACTTATATATTATTCTCAGTTCAATACGGACCAAAAACATGAAATTCATAACCATCAATTACACGATGTTGCCAAATCGATTACACATTGCAAGTATCATCTTTATGCTGATGATCTGCAGATCTACTACCACTCAAGAACTGATAAAATTCAGAGTGCTGTAGAAAAAGTTAATGCTGATTTAAGTCTCGTAAGTAATTTTGCATTGAGTAACAATCTCAAAATTAATCCTCTTAGAACGCAAGCAATAATCATTGGTACTTCCAAAAACTTACACGTCTTAAAACAATACGAAATTCCTCCTGTAGCACTAAACAATACCATTATTCCATTTTGTGAAACAGTTATGAATCTGGGTGTGGCTATAAGCGAAACATTGAACTGGTCGCAACATGTGATGAAAGTGTGCCAAAAGGTATATCAAAGCCTGCATCCTCTGAAGCGGTTTAAAAATATATTTCCTCGGTCCTTGAAAATAAAGTTCATTCAATCACTCTTGTTTCCAATTCTCGAATACTGTGATACAGTTTTTATTGATATCAATAACGAGCAAAGCATGAGACTGCAACGTGCCCAAAATGCATGCATCAGGTATGCATTCGACATACAACCATACGCCCATGTATCCCCATTCTATACACAATTATCTTGGTTACGACTGAATGGCAGACGTAGACTCCACGCAACTACTTTGGTGTATCAAGTGCTTTCTGAAAACACTCCTCCTTACCTATCCACCAGATTTCGCTACCTTAGTTCCCTGCACCTGTTCAATACCCGGTCAGGCTGTACGCTAGAAATTCCTGTGCATCGAACCGCAACCTACAACAGATCGTTCACTATCACCGCCACGAGCTGGTGGAATGAACTCCCCAATGACATCAGAGAAGCTAAATCTAAGACAAAATTTAAAATCCTTTGCCAGTGTCATCTTTTAAGCACTTCCAGTCTTTCTTGAGTGTGAATAGGATGCATGAATTAGAGTGAATATGGTTGTTTATTGCAATGTGTTCCTGTATATAATTTAATTATACTTTACTCACCTTAGTTTAGTTAGTGATACTTTAGTTGCTTTAGTTATACTTTAGGTTGTAAAGATTTCATATGTTTAAATTTTATGTAAAATATACACTGTATATACATGAAGTGGTTAAGTGTAAGAAAGGGCCGGGAGCCCTAACTTCGCCACAATAAAGACGCTTTAATAAATAATAATAATAATAATAATAATAATAATAATAATAATAATAATAATAATAATGTTAGCTTTTTCCCATCTTTACACAAAGTTGTTCCTAGGCATTCCTTTGCTGTTGCTACTACAGCATCCCTGTATGCCACCCATTCTCTTTCTATATCCTGAACCTGCTTACTGTCTACTGTTCGGAACTTCTCACTAATTATATCCATGTACTTCTAATTTCCTCGTCCTGGAGATTTTCTACTCTTATTTGTTTGCAGACAGATTTCACTTTCTCTATCCTGGGCCTAGAGATACTTAGTTCAATACAGATCAGTTAGTGGTCTGTATCATCGAAAAATCCCCCAAAAAACATGTACATTCCAAACAGATTTTCTGAATTCGAAGTCAGTTAAGATATAGTCTATTATGGATTTGGTACCTCTACTCTCCCAAGTGTAGTGTTGAATAGCCTTATGCTTGAAGAATGTATTCGTAACTGCTAAAACCATAATAGCACAGAAGTCCAGCAGATGCTTCCCATTCCTATTAGCTTCCATATCTTCCCCAAATTTACCAATCACTCTTTCGTATCCTTCAGTTCTATTTCCAACTCTTGCATTGAAATTGCCTATTAGCCCTATAATCGTTGGTGGGACGGAGAACTGGAACTAAGCATTGTGTGTTGTAAAAGTAATTATTGAGTTTGGAAATATGTTGTTTTACCATCTTATTTTTTTGGACACATAAAGAATGAATATTGCAAGATGCAAGAATTATTTTTGAAGTGATTTTTGTATTCAAATTTTATGTAACGTGAAAGATTTATTGAAAATTGGACCGAATGAACATTGCAAGATGCAAGAATTATTTTTGAAGTGATTTTTGTGTTTAAATTTTATGTAGTTGTATTTTATGTGTCATTTAAATTAATTTCTTGAAGTGTAAAGAAAAGACGTTATGGACATTTTAATGTAACTGAAGAATTCACTGAAAATTCTGTATATCAAAAATTGTAACCTTGTAATCTGATTTTAAAAAAATTTGTAAGGTGCTCCAATTTGAGGCATTCTATACCGCACGTACGGTTACCGATGTTGAAACAGGTGAGGCAATTCCTTTTGCTTCAGCAAGTCAGGAAATGATCATATATGGTCATACAATTGGATTGGCTAAAAGAACGGGCGTTCCGATTGGCGAAAAGAACGGGAATCTAATGGAAATTACATCCGATTGGTTGTTTGTGATCTGGCCATTTCCGGTCTTCTGCCAGCTTCGGGAGTATGAAACATATCAGATGTAAGGCTTTTCAGGCATTTGCTCTATTAACCAGCGTTTCGTCTTAGGTCTGACACTAGACTCGTCAGAGTGGGATGTGTCAGACCCTACCCACTGACGCTGGGTGTATGCAGGTTAGCTTATCAGAAGCCTATATAGAGGCACGGTCTCCCGTATGCAGTTATCAGACTGTGCCTCTATATAGGCTTCTGATAAGCTAACATGCATACACCCAGCGTCAATGGGTAGGGTCTGACACATCCCACTCTGACGAGTCTAGTGTCAGACCTAAGACGAAACGCTGGTTAATGGAGCAAACGCCTGAAAAGCCTTACATCTGATATGTTTTTGACATGCTCTATTGGTGAAAAATATCTAATTCCCTTTATGGGAATTTAGAATTTTCCATTCGGGAGTATGATGTGAGTTCTTGGCGTCTATTCCACCTGACAGTCCTCGAGAGCGGTCGTGCTCGAGGGTTCCCCTCGGGGAACTCCTACCCTGCTTGGTAAGTGCTATTTTTATCGTTTTCTGATCATGTTTAATTTTATTTAATTCTTTCGGTATTTCCACGTTTTATGTAATTTTCTAAGTTTTAAATTCAACGTGTCCAAGTTTGCCCTAGATTCCTGTCGTCTGTAATTTCGATTCTTTCACCTACATTTGTTTTAAACTACACATTGTAATGCAGCATCACCTTTCTATGTTAAACTGAGTTTTTCACCAAGTTACTTTAGATCTCGCTTTTGTCTTGATTTTGGTTTCGTGGAACTGTACTTGGTTAAAGTCTTTTAAACATCCTTGATTTATGAGTTAAGTATCAACGGCTCTGTCATTTAACTTTGTTTCTTGTAATGTTTGTTTTGTTAATTTTAATATAGTTGAGCTAGAGGGTGATTCTTGAGAACCTTTTCTTCCCCGTAACGTCATACCATCTCATGGACCTCAATAGGCCCCTTCACGTTTCCACAATCCTTTCTTAGTTGTCATTTTTAGGTTTGTAAGTTTCCCCTTGTATATGGTTTGATTTTGCGTATTTATTATCTACCGTCGTATTTTCAAGCCTTGATGTGTATCCACCGCTACTTTGTTATTTTAAAATTTTCTGGGTTCAGTTTTATTGTTGTTATTATTATCTTCTTCTTATTTATTATTTGTATAATTATCTTGATTGCGGCTACATTGATTCTTATTACAACTACAATCCCATATAAATAGTAAAAAAAATAATTACTGTGTGCCAGATGTCACTTCTCCTTAGTAGCTGGGGCACATAATATAAAGCACATATAAAACCAAGTAATAAGGTAATAATTCAAAATAACAAACCCCAATTAGCTGCGATCGAGATAATTACACAAATAATAATAATACAAAAATAATAATAATAACAATAAAACTGAACCTGGAAAATTTTAAAATAACAAAGTAGCAGTGGATACAGATCAAGGCTTGGAAATACGATGGTAGATAATAAATACGTAAAATCGAACCATATACAAGGGGAAACTTACAGGCTTAAAAATGACAACTAAGAAAGGATTGTGGAAATTTGAAGGGGTCCTATTGAGGTCCATGAGAAGGTATGACATTATGGGGAAGAAAAGGTTCTCAAGAATCACCCTCTAGCTCAACTATACTAAAATTAACAAAACAAACATTACAAGAAACTAAGTTAAATGACAGAGCCGTTGATACTTAACTCATAAATCAAGTATGTTTAACACTAGAACAGCTGAAAATCTCGCATACCTAGAACAGCGGTAAGGGGTCATTTTGACACTTCATAAGAAATGCTCGGAAACGTTCAAATTAGAACACAAAAAAGAGATGTATTTCCTTCTACTGTGTTTCTACAACTTTATTTTACACATAAATACCTGACATTAGTGTATGGACCTTTTATATTACTGATGGACACATGAATATTCACACACAACTCACCATGTTTCTGTTGCTCTAAGAAGTTTTCACAAAATTAACCAATTGGACACCTTTTCTTATAATACCAATATAATGGTCCGTTATTGGACATTATAAATTTTCCAGCTAACTCATTCTTGGTTGCCTGCGTTTCGCCCTCGTGTGCTAAGTTAGGCTCGTCAGTTGGGACTTAGCACACCACCCAAGACGCAAGGCTAGTGCATACCGTGGAGCCAAATATCCTGTAGTTTGCTTATAATCCCAGTACCGGTTTCGCTTTAGCGATCCTCATCTGGGCTGTTTGGGAAATAGATTTAAGAATAATAAAAATATGTTGTAGGGTGATAATAATAATAATAATAATAATAATAATAGTAGGTGTATTGAAATATTTCATTTCGTATGATAAAGGTCAAATAAATTGAGTATAATTTGGCGTGCGAATTTGAGGTATCGTGCCATGGCTGGTGGGAATAGTTCCTGTTAATATTTGTTTCAAGGACAGGTAGCTGTCTCGGCGGTCACCCATCCGGGTACTAGCCATGCCCAATGTTGCTTCACTGTTGAGTTTGTCAGTGTAAGCGCCAGAGGGCCCTGTCATTGTTGTGTATGCTACATAATTTATTGCGTGTGCGAGTTGTTAGCTGCACTGTAAATTTTGAAACTAAATAGCATCGTAATTGGCAGTTTTGTGTGTGACCCGCCTCTGCGTCCGGTGGTTTCCAGTGCTTCTGTTATTATGGGTATGGAATTTATTTTCTTGTGGAATTTATGGTAGGTTGTTGAGGTTTGGAGAGGTTGTTGTGGTTTTATTTCGATTGCGAGGTTGTTGCAAGGCTAGAAGGCTGCTGATTGCTTAGTAGGAAGTGAGGACTTGGTGTTCTTCTGGGACTTGGTGGGGGTTTAAGCTTGGACTTGGTGGGGGTTTATGCTTGGTTGGGGGTCAGGGTGGGGCATGTATTGAGGTTGGTAGTTGGGTAGTTTATCTGGTTTGAGAGTAGGTTCAGTAGTAGCAAATGTAGGAGTGTACTTGTGTCTGTGGTGGTTGCAGCAGTGATGGGTCGTGGGTTTGATGGTGTTGAAGATAAAGCTGGGAGATTAAGGAGTGGCGGTGGAGCAGGGTTCGGGTGTAAGTGGCTGGATTGTCTGTACTGTGCCCTAATTGCCTGTTTAATGAAAGGGCAACCAGGAAATGAGGCCGTGTGGCTGCCGTGGCAGTTGGCGCACCTCGGTTGGGCCTTAGGTACCTCGCAATCAGTGTGGCGGTGATTGCCACCACACCTATTGCAGCGGGTATCTGCAGAGCATGAAGCTGCAGTGTGATTTAATTGAAGGCAATTAAAGCACTGTGTAATTAAGGAGGGGCGTGGGAGTGTGCGGACTGGTGTTGTTGAAGGTGTTTTGTGAGTGCGTGGTTTCGAGGCAGGTTTTTTACATTTGCTGTCTGTCTGAGCGTAAGAGTCTGTGTTAGGTGGTGGCTGATTGGTTTGTGCGTAGGTGGACTTGGCAGGTGGTGGTGGAAGTGGTGGGGGTGGTAGCGGATTGGTTTGTACTTCTGTTGACTCGGTGGGTCGTGGTGGGTTGGTTTGTGTTTCGGTTGTCCTGGAGGTTGGTATTGGGGAGGTTTTAGTAGGTGTGGACTCGGTAGATGGTGGTTGGTTTGAGGTGCTATTTAATGGATTGATGATTATTGGGGTGGGAATTTCTGGATTCGTGAGGCTGTTCAGGATGGTATTTAGAAATATATTCTTGAATGGGGTTATTATTAGTAGGTTATGGGTTTCCTCTATTATGGCAATGTAGCGGGAAATGAGTGGTTTTAGTGCTTCTATGACTAGACGGGGCATGACAGGTACTGGACCTGGGTTTGAGATTGGAAGGATGATTGATTTGCACTTTGGAGAGATTGGGAAGGGGGAATCATATTTTAGGTAATGGTACGGGTTTTCATAGGTATCTTCTTCTTCTGTTGGTTCAGGATAGTGAGGGGATTTGTATGGGTCCTGGCTACTCGATCCACCAGGATTATCCATACATTCTTGGGATGAAGGTGAACGGGGTTCAGTACTATTGGATAGTGAGGTTGCTAGGTCAGTAAAGGCTTGAATGTAGTCGAAATCTGGTGGGTGCGGGTTCATGGTTAGTGCTTGATTGGGTCAGGGGTGCTGTGAAGCACTGGAAACGGTCAAACTCGAACCGAGGACCGGCGTCTTACTTGGCGTACTCAGTGGGCACTAGTCGTATCAGGTTCAGTTTTAAATTGGATCACGCCAAGACAAGATATGAACTAATGACCACACTGAGCACTAGACAAATTGCTCGTGGGCCCGCACAAGGTTTGGCAGGCTGGTTGGCTGATAATGGCTGCCGGTCGTGGTGCTGCCCTCTGATTGGTTGGTAGTCAGAGCGGGAGCTTGGCGAGAGACTTGACGGTAGGCGAGTTCGCTTGTACAGGGTGCTAGCTCGGCTGGTGCTTGGCTCTCTTCGACGTGTTCGCTGCGAGCGCTTGTGTGTGTCTGTGTTCTGTGTGTTTCTGTGTGCATACCGTGGAGGCCGCTGCATAGGCTACTTGAAGCCACCAGCAGTGCCAATGCACTATGAGAGCTATGTCTCATTTTCAAAAATTGATGCCTGCCTGGCCATCAAATGATGTAGATGTTGATTCCCATAGGGAACCTAAAATATTTGTCCCGAATGAGTAAATTCATAATACCAATATAATGGTCCGTTATTGGACATTATAAATTTTCCAGCTAACTCATTCTTGGTTGCCTGCGTTTCGCCCTCGTGTGCTAAGTTAGGCTCGCCAGTTGGGACTTAGCACACCACCCAAGACGCAAGGCTAGTGCATACCGTGGAGGCCACTGCATAGGCTACTTGAAGCCACCTGCAGTGCCAATGCACTATGAGAGCTATGTCTCATTTTCAAAAATTGATGCCTGCCTGGCCATTCCCATGGGAATCAACATCTACATCATAGTGCATTGGCACTGCTGGTGGCTTCAAGTAGCCTATGCAGTGGCCTCCACGGTATGCACTAGCCTTGCGTCTTGGGTGGTGTGCTAAGTCCCAACTAACGAGCCTAACTTAGCACACGAGGGCGAAACGCAGGCAACCAAGAATGAGTTAGCTGGAAAATTTATAATGTCCAATAACGGACCATTATATTGGTATTATAAATTTACTCATTCGGGACAAATATTTTAGGTTCCCCATGGGAATCAACATCTACATCATTTGATGGCCAGGCAGGCATCAATTTTTGAAAATGAGACATAGCTCTCATAGTGCATTGGCACTGCTGGTGGCTTCAAGTAGCCTATGCAGTGGCCTCCACGGTATGCACTAGCCTTGCGTCTTGGGTGGTGTGCTAAGTCCCAACTGACGAGCCTAACTTAGCACACGAGGGCGAAACACAGGCAACCAAGAATGAGTTAGCTGGAAAATTTATAATGTCCAATAACGGACCATTATATTGGTATTATAAATTTACTCATTCGGGACAAATATTTTAGGTTCCCCATGGGAATCAACATCTACATCACCTTTTCTTAGTTAGTCGTCGATATTACAACGATTATACATTTTCAGTAATTCTTTAGGAAAACTGAAAACATGCTAAACACATTTTGCACACATAACTTCTACTTTTCGTGCACATTTTCTGCACACTGCTTTGAGGCACTTGCTGCAGGCATCGCTAGACTTGTTGCCTTTACACAGACCAACTTGGCACTTCTTCCGCTTTTTTGATGGACATGGTCCTGCAACTTCCTCCTCATTTTGTTATTGTTGTTGTTGCCCTTGCTCGCCCCGCCTTGTTAGTTCACTTGACAGCTGGATGATGAACTTCTTCCGCTTTATCTTCCTACCCGTTACTTGCTTGTAAATGACCCAAGCATTGATAGCTGTTAGGTCAAGGATATTGTAAAAGACACGCATTGGCCACCTTCTGCATGGAGCCTTGGTGGTATATTTACGGGACATTTGGTCTACCACATCTACCCCGTGTTTTGTGCCGTTGTAGAATGTTACAGTTTCTGGCTTCTTCTTTCGCTCTGTGCTGATTGTTACTTGAGCGTGTCGTGTGCTGAGAAGAAGGACGTTCTTGTTCTTCTTTCCTTGGTACACTGTCGAGGTGCATTGTGGGTTCCCAGTCTGTCGCAAGCTGGTTGTAGAGTTGTAGAGTACAATTCACACTTGGACTTCTTCACCTCAGTAGGGATTTCCCGACGGATGGGGTTGATTGTTCCCACCAACGAAGTCTTTTTCTCTTGGAGTTTCTTAGCAAGTTGGAGTGATGTGAAGAAGCTGTCTGTCGTCACGTTTCGCCCTTGGTTTAGAAATGGCTCCATGAGGCGAAGTACTACGTACTCTCCCAGAGGCTGCTTATCAGGACGCGCGTCAACTTTACCAAGGTATGGAAAAGCATTGCAGATATATTTTGAGTTCACATCTGCAGCAATCCAGAATTTGAGTCCATACTTGTCGGGCTTGTTTGTCATAAACTGGGTAAATCTGCACCTGGTTTTGCTGGGAAGTAATTGTTCATCGACTGTAATATTTTCACTTGGGCGGTAACAGCGAAGGCAATTTTCTACGAATTTTTCCCAGATTTCAGAGACAAGAGCGAACCTGTTAGTTGGCAGGCGCTCAGCTCGGGTTGATTTCTCGTCGAAGTGGAGGAATCTGAGAAGCTCCCGAAATCTATCTCTTGACATTGTGTCCTTCATGAATTGCTGTCCCTAATAACGGCCGGGTACACACTGTTGCCTGACAATGCATACTGCTGTAATAAGGAATATTGTACAAGTGTCAAAATGACCCCTCCCGCTGTCCAGGGTATGGCATATCAGAAATCAATGAAAATATAAATATTTTGCTGGGTGCGATACAGCACCGTGAACGGGACGAAAAAAGATGAAAAGTCAAAATATTTGAAGGGAAATGATACAAGAGTGCGCACGTTATTAAAGAAAAATTGAAGGTGGGTATCATATTGACCCCTTCCACTGTTCTAGTGTTAAAAGACTTTAACAAAGTACAGTTCCATGAAACTGAAATCAAGACATAAGCGAGATCTTAAGTAACTTAGGTGAAAGAATTGAAATTACGGACGACAGGAATCTAGGGCAAACTCAGACACGTTGAATTTAAAACTCAGAAAATTACATAAAACGTGGAAATACCGAAAGAATGAAATAAAATCAAACATGATCAGAAAACGATAGAAATAGCACTTACCGAGCACGGTAGGAGTTCCCCTGAGAGCAACCCTCGTGCGCGACTGCTCTCAAGGACGGTCAGATGGAATAGACGCCAAGAACTTGCATCATACTCCCGAAGCCAGCAGAAGACTGGAAATGGCCAGATCACAAACAACCAATTGGATGTAATTTCCATTAGATTCCTGCTCTTTTCGCCAATTGGAACGCTCGTTCTTTTAGCCAATCCAATTGTATGACCATATATGGTCATTTCCTGACTTGCTGAAGCAAGAGGAATTGCCCTCACCTGTTTCAACATCGGTAACCGTACGTGCAGTATAGGATGCCTCAAAATTAAAGCACCTTACAAATTTTTTAAAATCAGATTACAAGGTTACAATTTTTGATATACAGAATTTTCAATAAATTCTTCCAGTTACATTAAAACGCCCATAATGTATTTTCTTCACACTTCCTGAAATTAATTTAAATGACACATAAAATACAACTACATAAAATTTAAATACAAAAATCTTTTTTTTTTTTTTTTTTTGCTAGGGGCTTTACGTCGCACCGACACAGATAGGTCTTCAAAAATAATTCTTGCATCTTGCAATGTTCATTCGGTCCAATTTTCAATAAATCTTTCACGTTACATAAAATTTGAATACAAAAATCACTTCAAAAATAATTCTTGCATCTTGCAATGTTCATTCTGTCTCTTTATCTGTCCAAAAAAAAAAAATAAAGAAAATAAAAAAATGGTAAAACAACATATTAAGAAATTTACATTTCTAAACTCAAAATTGCTGGGCTGAGTGGCTCAGATGGTTAAGGCGCTGGCCTTCTGACCCCAACATGGCAGGTTCGATCCTGGCTCAGTCCGGTGGTATTTGAAGGTGCTCAAATACGTCAGCCTCGTGTCGATAGATTTACTGGCACGAAAAAGAACTCCCGCGGGACTAAATTCCGGCACCTCGGCGTCTCCGAAGACCGAAAAAGTAGTTAGTGGGACGTAAAGCAAATAACATTATTATTAAACTCAATAATTACTTTTACAACACACAATGCTTAGTTCCAGTTCTCCGCCCCACCACCGATTACAAGCCCTATCCTATCCTTGCTGTTGACTCTGACTACAATGTCATTCAATGCTTCATATGAAACCTACCTACAACCTGTTTTCCAGTCATTGACCGGGTCAGGGATGGAATGAATGAAGCAGATATAGGCTATTAGTACGATGGGGTCGCCACTCCCAAAGTGAATTATTAATGACTGATAGATGCTATGAAATGAGAATGGAGAGTGTTGCTGGAATGAAAGATGACAGGGCAAACCTGTCCCGCCTCCGCTTTGTCCAGCACAAATCTCACATGGAACGACCGGGATTTGAACCACGGTACCCAGCGGTGAGAGGCTGACGTGCTGCCGTCTGAGCCACAGAGGCTCTCAATGCTTCATAAAACTTGTCAATTTCATCCTCATCTGCACCCTCACATGGTGAATACACTGAGACAATTCTCGCCCTAATTGCTTCAACTGCCAAATCTACCCACATCATTTGCTCGTTTATGTGCCTAACAGAAACTATGTTGCGTGCAATAGTATTCCTGATGAACAGCCCTACCCCTTTTTAATACCTGTCAGGCTCACTTTATAATCTCCTATCTCTTCCTCGTTATCTCTCCTAGCACATCCAGATGCATCCTCTTTGCTGACTCAGCCAGTTCTACTTTCTTTCTTCCATAAGCCCCATTAATATTGATAGCTCCCCATTGAATTCCATTTCGTTCGTCAAGTTGTTTCCAAGGAGTCCCTCGCTTGTCAAATGGCTATTGTACCAGTAAAAGTTTGGGGCGTAAGGCATGAGAAGGATCTCAGGTAGTGGAAGTTGGTTTTTGGAGCCGGTACAGAGCAGGATAGACTCGCAGGGCGAATAATAGATGGTTATACCCTTTTTCAAACAATTTATTAATAATGTTAATCAATTCACCACCCTGCAATGTCGATATAGAATGCAAATAATTTGTTGAAATCAAAAGGGTTAACGTAAATCTTCTTGAATGCAATTTGTGAAAATAAATAAATCTCACAGATCCAATAGTCTTTTGCGAAAACATAAAGTGTCAGTTTTTCACCTAAAGTCTTTCTAAGTATTACGACATGACATGAACACACTTATAATTGAAAATAAGAATTTGAACTTCTGTTGAGAGTTTCTCAGTTTGTGAGCCTTGAAACATAGAACACTTGAAACTCCTAGAGTCTTTCTTATGTGAAATAGATTTATCATTAAAAGATGAATTTTGAGTAATGGTGGAAAACTACGAAGTATCGTCACACGCAGCACTGGGTAAACCACTATTTACGATTGGTAAGAAAGGAAAAAAAAGAAAGTCAGTTTGTGACTACTCACTTATTAAAAAACTTGGCTTACGAATACTGATGAGAATCTGGAACATTCCGCGGGTGTGGATGATGACTCAAACTTGAAGTTCCACGAAGAAACCACGTTCACGTCATAGATGAAATGATGTTGAAGGTAGTTGGATCTTGTAGAATTTTCTGAAGATTTCTGCTGCTCGTGGAAATGATCTTAACACACGGAACATGCAAGTAGTATTTACAGATACTATGTTAATTTTAGGACGTCCAATGAGTGATCACAGTCCTTGTTGCAAAAGAAAACACTATTTTAAACTGTCACTGAGAACGTCCAACACAGTGCAAACACGTAATATTTCTCATGACCGTCTCTAACCACAGTCTTTGAATCGGTGTCCTGACAGATAACACTGATTCTCTAATGTTGATAGGACTATCTTATTTTAGAAAAAGTTCTTAACTTTCACTAAGTTTATCACTGTAACACGTCATGTCCTAATATGGCACATAAATAAAAAGACATAGTCCAAGGATGTGCTATGTTAGAAAATAAGTTCTAGAATAGTTAAAATTACTGTACACGACAGTTTCTGTTGGTAATTTAATATTGTGTGCAATTAATTAAGTCCACACGTCATGTTGTGAATGTCCAATATATAACTTCGAACTTCACTGATTTCGTACGTGTTATACTTTGAATTGTCTGTAAGTTATATCATAGTCGCGGCACAATATACTACTTACGGTGCGACGTCTTTTTTTTCTCAAGTACGATGGCGATTTACTAGCCCGTAATTTCGTCTCCGCAAAACACGACGAAAAGTACTGTCTTCGAGACTGCACGAACATACTATGTGAGGGCCAGTCTCCCCTCTCTCTTACTCATACACATACTGCACTGCTTGCAATGAACTGAACTCAACTTAACTCAACACACAACTACCTGTTAGCCTTGACCCAGTGGCATATATAGCTGGCGCTGGGAGGGGTAGTTTCTCTCGGTCATGTGACCGTGAGTGCGTAATTTCTGTTAGATTTTAAATCATTGTAACTCAGCAACCATAGGATGGATTAATTTGGAATTTATAGAGGTTAGTTTTCATGACGTCCGCTACCATTTAGCGTTCGTTCCATTAAAATTGGTACAGGCGTTGAAAACTTGCGAAAAGAAAGATATTTTCGAGAAATATCTCTAGGGGAGGTGAGCTTTAAACGACAGGTGACGTCACTTGACTCCGCCTAGCGCACTCGTGGAGTTGGGTACATACTGGAACATTCTTTTACTTAGATGTTCGTACGTCGGACGGATCTTATATGCTGGAACAACATTTCTTTTGATAACTATGGACCAGGACCTAGGCTTTCCTGGTACACTATGAATGAATATTTGCCACAATTTGTCCTCTTTAATTCCAACTTTATCTTCTCAACTTTGAAAAACTTCATTCGTTTATCCATTTGCTAATGTCATTCCACACCATCTCCCCATTGACAGCTCAGAACATACAGCTCAGTGCTGATCAGCTCTCAAGTCTTCCCAACCCAAAATTTGCAACATTTTCCTAAGGCTACTTTTAAAAAAATTTTTTTTATTGGAGATCATCAAGTTCTCATTATGAACCGCGATAAATAAATCAAATTTATTTAACATAAATGTAGTAAACTGATAATACAACATACAGTATTTCTCAGACCACAAAAACAATACACAAATAAGAGCTGATAAAATTGTGCTTTTAAACAATAATTACCACCTTGAGTGGGTTTAAAAATATCTTTCATGGGAATAAAGAACTCTTTGATTAAAAAACAATTAGCAAAAAGGCAATTAAAACTGTATTTATGGCATAATAAATTATGTGTTTTTCTCTAATTATGTTCCAGGTCCAACAACGAATGGAACTTACACACCTCTTCGAGTTTATCACAACGGAAGTGGTACAAAAGGGCAAATGAGATATTAAGGAAATTGTTCAATGACTTTAACAGGTCACCACATGATTGTTAAAAAAAACCCACAATCTTCTCATTTATCATGAACACTATAGCCAAGTGTTTGCCATTTTATATATAAGAGTGCACTTTTTTAGTTTGGTGTTCGGGAGAAGACTGGCAAGGAAAGAGTGCAAGACTTTTTGTGACCTGCAGAGTGAAACTCGTAATACCTTCTTGCTTTATTTTACTTAAATTATTTTTGTGCCTTAAGAAGAAATTAAAGTTAACATATTTTTTTAATGACTCTGTCACATGAGCTAACACTGCCTCCTCTATGATCAGACTGGCTAACACAACCATCAGGTATATGACTGATAATGTATCTTTCTATATAAATTATACCTTTTGTATATTTATTGTCTTTTATGAAATAAATGTGTACGATATATACAAGTTTACACCCGCTCACCACTAAAATCATAATAAAAACTATGGAAATACAGTTTTTTGTCAAGTTTCCTATCAGCGTATAGTTCCGTGGCTGAATGGTCAGTGTATTGGTCTTCACTTCAGAGCGACTTCAGTTTGATTCCCAGCCAGGCCAAAGATTTTAACCACATATGGTTAATTGTGTGATCTGAGGACTGGGTATTTGTGTTTGTCTAAATACTTTATTTTCATACACAAACAACACACTACACCACTAACCATCACAGGTACATGAAATATCGAAATGAAAAACTGGATCGAATCCATATCTCATGTGAACCCCAATAAATTGCAGAGCAAAACCAGGAGGAAAAGGCAGTAGTTTCCTATCACTACACAGAATTCAAATGTAGTGAAGATGATGTTGCATGTGTTCAACAGTTAATGAAATTCAAGCATTACTGCATAATTAATTACCTATAAAATGTCGTACTTCTGACTGGATTCAAAAATGTAGAGTTTAGATTTTTTTCAGCCTTATTAATCTTGATTAATAGCAGACTTGGATCCTTCTTCTGCATTCTCCTGCCAAGTACAACTTACTCTTCCAAATCTGATTACTTAATATCTGTGGTATTACTAACTCTTCTTTTTTAAATAATAATCTGTTTTACATCACACAGACACAGATAGGTCTTATGGCGACAATGGAATAGGAAAGGGCTAGGAGTGGGAAGGGAGCGACTGTGGCCATAATTAAAGTACAGCCCCAGCATTTACCTCTATGAAAAAGGGAAACCATGGAAAACAGTCTTCAGGACTGCCGATAGTGAGGTTTGAACTCCCTATTTCGCAAATGCAAGCTCACAGCTGCATAACCCAAACCGCACAGCCACTTGCATGGTACCTCTTCTTGAATCAATCAATCAATCAATCAATCAATCAATCAATCAAAAGTTATCTGCATTTAGGGCAGTCACCCAGGTGGCAGATTCCCTATCTGTTTCTTACTACTCCTTTCTTAAATAATTGCAAAGAATTTGGAAATTTATTGAACATCTCCCTTGGTAAATTATTCTGATCCCTAACTCCTCTTCCTATAAACGAATAATTGCCAAAATATGTCCTCTTGAATTCCAACTTTATCTTCATGTTGTGATCTTTCTTACTTTTAAAAACATCTAATTTCATACCATGCCATCTCTCCACTGACAGCTCGGAACATACCACTTAAATACAAAGTATGTTACAAGTGTTATTTTAATATCCACCTATTCAATACAAAGAGATTTAGTAAATTAAGAATTAAATCTAATCATAAAAAGTTACAAGGGACATGTTTCGCCCATTTTAAGGGCATCATCAGCCTCAAACTCAAACCTGTAAGGTGAATAATTAGGATCCTGATTGTTCTTACAAATTGTAAAAAGAGGATATCAATGTAGGTGTTTGTCCAACATAATATTATTAGAATGTCCTTGGTTAAAACTGTAGTACCAGACTGCATGTCACAAGTTCACAAGATTACACTCTCCGGAGCGCTGAGTCAATGCGCCCAAATCCTGTTGAGGGTGGAGGGATAAACAGCTCATTCTTTATAATGAAGTAGAAATGTGTTTCCTTGAATACTCCTATTGGAGGGTAATAAAAAGTAAAGCTGATAGACTGTTGAAGATGTTAATTTCATATGTTAAGATAGGACAACAGTCTTCTTTAAGTAGCTGTGGAGCAAGGAAAGGTGTTTAGCTGTCTATAGTCGTATTTATCTAGCTTTAAGGAGCGAAAGTCAAATGTGTTAAGATAAGATAACAGTCTTCTTTAAGTAGTTGTAGAACGAGGAAAGGTGTTCAGCTGTCAATAGTCGTATTTATCTTGCTTTAAGGAGCGAAAGTCAAAGGTATATTGATGTTGATTAGAGCTTTTTGGTGTAAAGAAGAGAGTGAATGCTTACGAAAAATATTTTTGAAGAGAAGGTGGGTTTAAAAAGAAAAAATGGAGAATGTATAATCATTTACCCTTTCGTTTGTAAAGATGTAAATCAGTTATGGAAAGTTAGTTGAAGAAAACAACGTTATGTGTATGTTCATTTATCTCCTTGACTGTTATGGTATTAATCAGTTGCTATGATAGTTTGAAATGACCTGACACTTGCGCTTCTAGTATTGTATCGATGTGAGATTGGCGGAGGAGAGTGAGGTGGAGGGGAGGGGGTAGGCGGGCCGTTAAGTTTATGTGGTTGGTTGCAAGAGATTTGCGTGGTCGGACAAGGAGGGAGTCGTGTTTGGTCGCGGGAGATTTGCGGGGGCGGACATGAAGGGAGTCGTGTTAGTTGAAGTAGGCCTAGTGGAGGTTCTAGAAGATGTTAATTTAAGATTTCAAGAATGTAGTTTTGTTTTAAATTGAGTGTTTGTAATAATTTGGGTAAACTTTTGTATAATGAATGTTTGATTTTTAAATCATTGAGGTTTAGATTTTTGTTGTAGTATTGGTCAAAAAAATATATAGATGGTTTCAAGTTCATTCATCAACTTTCCTTTGTCTACTCTTTTAATAATTCGAGGTCTTGTTCTATCGTTGTGAAGTGGTGTCCTGTTTGTTTCATACGGGAGCTCATAGCTGAAAATTTGTTGTGCTTATTGGCATTATAGTGTTCGAAGGACCTAGTTTGAAAACTCCGGCCTGTTTGACCAATATAAGAGATGTTACATTGCGTGCAGGTGAGCCTGTATATGCCTCAGCCTGAGTAAATGTTTTTGTTTGAATTGAATGTGTTGCAATTAAAAAATAATTTTTGGTTAGTGTTTGTTGTCCTAAAAGCTATACTGGTATTTTTGTTTTTTATGGGGTTCAAGACCTGGTGAAAGATTGGATTGTTGTAGGTGAAGGTAACAAATTTGGATTTTTTGGGTTTGTAAGGGATGAGGTTTGTTGTTAATTTGAATTTGATCTTATTTATTAAACGGTTAATCATTTCAGGTTTATGTCCATTGATTTTTGCTAAATCCTTTATATACTTTAGTTCTGTTTTAAGGTTCTTGGATGTTAGAGGGATTTTTAAAGCTCTGTAAATTAAACTGTGAAAAGTGGCTAATTTATGGGAGTTAGGATGTAAGGAAGTATTTTTGATTGTTAATGGGGTGTGAGTAGGATTTCTGTAAATTTGGAACTCGAAGTTTCAATTAATGTGAGTTACTGTGAGATCTAGGAAAGTTAAGGATCCAATGACCTCATCTTCTTTGGTGAATTTAATATTTTGGTGTAGGTTGTTTATCGGTACTATTATTGAGATCTTTATTGATTGTTACGAATGTGTCATCTACATATCGAAGCCACAAGCTAAGGCCTTTTATTTTAGTTATTATTTTATGATGTTCTAAAGAATCCAAATAGATGTCAGCTCAGACGCCTGATAAGGGATCTCCCATAGCTAGCCGTCCTGGTGATAAATTTTACCATTAAAAGTGAAATAGTTGCTTTTTAGCACAAAATTTAGGATTCTTATGTCTTCTAATTCAAGTTTGCTGTGTACTGCGAGGTTGTCTTTGATAATCTTTTGTTGGTACATTCGAATACATATTAGTAATGTCAAAAGAGCACATACTGTGGTTTGGTAGAAAGGTGAAATTTTTTTTAAATTTTGCAGAAGTCTATTGAATTTTTTAAAGGGGATTTATTGTTAAACCTGTAATGCCTTTTTAGAAAATAGTAGATATATTTTGAGGTTTTATATGTCGGACTATTTCTGCAATTGATGATTGGGCGTGCGGGTATGTTTTTCTTATGTAATTTAGGCAATGCTCTGGCCGTGGGGGTTTTAGGGTTCATGAGGATTAGTTTTTGTTGTTCTTGTTCATTGAGTAAAAAATGGAATTCTTTAATAGTGTTTTTAAATTTTGTTGGATTCTTATTGTGGGGTCTTTATTGACTATTGTATAAATCTCATTTGTGAAAAATTCCTCATTTTTTAAAATGTAATCTTTCTTATCTATTAGAACAGTAGTCCCTCCTTTATCGGCTTTAGTTACTATTGTTATCTTTTATTTTGTTTTTTTACTTCTTTAATTAATTTTGTATGGTTAAGCCTTCAATTAATGTTGGAAGTTTCTTTTTTATGTCGTATCTAGTGTCATTTTGTAACTCCAGCGGGAGTTTTGAAATATTTGTCTTGACTTCTGCTGTGGTGGTGATAACATAGTTTTCTTTTTGTATACTAGGCCAATTGTGTTTTAAACCTTTACCTAAAAGATCCATTTCTTTTTCTGAGAAGTTTGTGTTCATCAAGTTAACTATGGTGGGAGAGTTGTTGAAAGAAGGAACCCCTCTTTTTAAAAGTGTACTTTGGGTGCCTGTAGTTGATTTTATTTTAAGTGAGCCAGTTAAAAAAAAAATCTAATGTGAACTGTTTCCTGCTTAGTATATCATTTAATTTATAATCAACATGTAATTGAAATGAATGAAGAATTATTACAACTACCAGCAGACGTTCCGGATCACATGATGTACACCGAAAGGAAGTATAAAGGCCTCGGTTTATTTCGCGCCACTTGGGAAGCCAAATTACAGCATATCTGTAATAAATTATCACTTGCAAATAACGGTTACATTAATGCAACTAAGAACTTGGAGCAAGAACGTACAATTTGTTTGCAAGATCTAGGCATAGAAATGAATGATCAAGTTATGTCCAAAAGTAGCCATCTTTACAATGTAAGGAAGGTCCGACAGATACTACGAGACAGAGAAGTTCAGTCATGGACGAAGTTGACGCACAAAGGAAAGGGCATTGGACTCTTCCAGGAATATACGCCAGGGAACAAATGGATAAGAGATCACCGAGGCTTATCCTGTGCGGAATGGAGAGAGGCCATCAAGATGACAGCGAATGTGTGCGCTGTTCGCTCCGTGCCGGGGAGGTCCCAGGACAACACCCTCTGTCGGCGTTGCCACAGAGAGCATGAAACTCTTGCCCATGTCCTGGGAGCCTGTCCTCGAGGGGAGGTATTGAGAAATTCCCGCCATCATACAACAAGATTGTGACCTCGCTGAGGGATCACGGTTTCATGGTGCATGAAGAGGTCTCTGGCCCAGCTACCTACGGGAGTAACAAGCATATTGACATGATAGCCATTCAACCAGCTAGCAAGAGAGGACTAATCTTAGATACCACAACATGCTTTGAGTCGCACATTGGCCAGGCCGAAGAGGTGGACGCTGAAAAGAAGTCAATTTACCAGCCAACTGTAAACTACTAAAATATCTCCTAGACAATATTTCCGTCCATTGACTCATGATCGGAGCTCGAGGCACAATCCCTAAATTTCTTGTACAGCTACGGGATTCTCTCGGTCTCAACCAGACACGACTTCACGACATCGCTATCGCCGCAATACGAGGTTCAATGACCATACTCCGCAATCATCTATATAACATTTGAAGAACCATACATCATGCTATATCTCAAATTCATTGCAAATTTATTCCTGAGTCTTGTGGTGGTTATTTCTATCTGGCACACTAGCAAACTCAACAGTAACTTAGAAGACAAAATACTGTGTAGTCGACATACTTTGTCCTTGTGGCAGCCTCCGCATGGGGGAAGTTGTATTAATAATAAAAAACAGGGTTCACATATTGAGACACTGATAAGTGTAGTTTGTAGAGTTGTAAGTTTAAGAGTGACTTCTTATTATACAAAGTTTTTATTTCGTCCTTAAGCCAGATTTTGTTAGTTTTGTTTTGGGTTTTTAATAAGTTATGAGCTGATAAGTTTTTCCTTCGGACATGTCTCAAGAATCTTGGTACTAATTTTAGTCTTAGACATTCTTTTAGGAAAGCTATGTCTTTACTTAAAAAGAGGATATTGATGTAGATGTTTGTCTAACATAAAATTATGAGAATGTCCTTGGTTAAAACCGTAGTAACAAGCTGCTTGTCACAAGTCCACAAGATTACACTCTCCGGAGCGCTGAGTCAGTGCACCCAAAACCTGTTGAGGGTGGAGCGGTAAAAAGCTCTATCTTTATAATTAAGTAGAATTGTGTTTCCTTGAATACTCCTATTGGAGGATAAAAAAAGTAGGTACTTTAAGGCAGAAACAGGTCCCAAGGAGGACATTCCAGGAATCATTAATGAACACGGGGAGTATGTATGCGAGAATGTTCAAAAAAACAGAAGTATTCAGTCAGCAGTATGTAAAGATTGTTGGTTAAAAGGATAATGTCCAGATAGAGGAGGTGAGTAATATTAAAGAAGTATTAAAATATACCTATGATAACAATGACATTTACAGTAAGACACAAAAGTTGAAAACTAGAAAAGCAGCTAGAATTGATAAGATTTCTGGGGATATACTAAAGACAATGGGTTGGGATAGAGTACCGTATCTGAAGAACTTATTTGATTAATGGATGCATGAAGGAGCTATATCAAATGAATGGAGAGTTGCTATAGAAGCCCCTGAAAATAAAGGAAAGTGTGATAGAAATAAAGCTGAAAATTACAGGCCAGTCAGTTTAACATGTATTGCATGTAAGCTTTGAGAAAGCATTCTTTCTTATTATATTAGACATGTTTGCAAAATTAATAACTTGTTTGATAGAAGGCAGTTTGGGTTTAAGAAAGGTTATTCCACTGAAGCTCAACTTGTAGGATTCCAGCAAGATCGACGATGATCGACAGTATCAGAAATTGCAGAACAAATCGGAATCAGTTATGGGAGCTGTCAAGCAATCATCACAAATGACCTAAAGTTTCATAAAGTGTGTTCCAGATGGGTCCCCACGCCTTTTGACTGAAAATCTGAAGTTGAGATGTTTGGAGGACTGTCAGAGTCTTACAGCAAGGTTTGTGGAAGAAGGTGATGCATTTTTGAGTCAGATCGTCACCTGCGATGAAACATGGGTCCACCACTACACTCCAGAATCCAAACAAGCCAGTAACGAGTGGTGGAGGAAAGGGGAGGCAGCACCAGTGGAAGTCAAGACTCAACTGTCAGCTGGCAAGGTGCTTGCAACCGTTTCTTTCGATCGGCGAGGCATTTTGCTGATTGATTTTTTGCATGAGTGACACACAATCAATGCTGCTTACTACTGCAAGCTGTTGAACAAGCCGAGGGTTGCATATTACCGCAAAAGACGAGATCAACCAATTCGACAGGTCATCCTCCTCCTCGACAATGCGCAGCCTCATACTGCAGCTCTAACTGTCTCCAAGCTACAGGAAATGCACTGGACTACACTTGATCATCCTCATTACAGTCCGGACTTATTGCCCTGTAATTTCCATTTGTACGGACCATTTAAAGAAACTCTAGGAGGGCAACGATTTGAAGATGACGAGAGCATGGAAGACTTTGTGTGCAACTGGCTGGTGACATGACCCTGTTCTTTTTACGATGAGGGCATCAAAAAGCTGCCCATATGCTTGCACAAATGCATTTCCAAAGCAGGAAACTATGTGGAAAAATAAACTGTAATTGCCTTGTTTTTCAATAAATGAATTTAAATAAAAAATAAAATTTAGTTTATATTTGATCCCCTCTCGTAGTATGGTTCCAATGTGAAGCACTCATATCAGGATTTACTTGATACAAGAACTGGAAAAGATCCAAAGGAAAGCAGCGCGGTTTGTTACGGGTGATTTCCGACAAAGAAGTAGTGTTATAAAAATGTTGCTAATTTCCGGATAGGAAGACACGGGAGTAAGGAGATGAGCTGTTCAATTAAGCGAGATGTTCTGAGCTGTCAGTGGAGAGGTGGCATGGAATGACATTGGTAGACAAATAAGGTTGAGTGGAGCTTTTAAACAAAGGAAAGATCATAATGATGATAAAGCTGGAATTCAGGAGGAAAAACACTCATTAACAGGAGGAATTAGGAAATGGAGTAATTTATCAAAGGAAAAATGTTAAATATTCTTTGAAAGACTAGGTAAACTAGATAGATTAGGTCTAGAACCCTTATATACCGTATTGAAATTATGTGAAGGCAGTACAGAAGTTCCTACTTGTTAAACAGATTACGACATAGAATGGTAACAGCTTTTTTAAGCTAGTAGTGAATTCCTGGAAAACCTCGGTAGTGACATCACAGACTTTTGGACTGTCCTCTGTGGAACTTTATCACTCACTCCCAACATAATGCCACTCTCAGCAATGTGTCAAGATTATTGTAAAACTCCTTATAAAAGGGTACAGAGGGCAGGTAGATGGATTTGTGATTACCGTTTCCTTCAATGCCTGGTTTTCACGAGTCTCGAATCTTGTCCAGGATAATCTCCCCTGCTGCCTCTACATGTCTGCCATGGTGTGAGACTTTACACTGCCTAATGTTTCCAAGAACTTTGCCAAATCATCAGGAGCCCAAATCATGATGTTTGGTTTCAATTTCACAGCAGTGTGTATCTTAATGGTCTTGGGGTTTTCTAGAAATGGATTGCATGGGAACTACATATTCCTTGGAAGTGATCAAAACTGTACATCTATACTTTTCGGGAGGGGAGGCTCTTCTATCTATATCTGCATGCAGTTCTTAGTTCCTGCTCTTTAACTTACATGAACTAGTTATAATAATAGGAGATAATAATCCAGGCACAAAAAAACAGCTTTGATCAGGTACCATACATGTATGTATTTAATTTACTAAAATATCTTTTAGACTGCAAGCTCCAAAGATATTGATATGATACAATTTAATTAACATAAACACTAGATATAGACAGATTTCAATTATGTATAGCCAAATGTTTAGAAAACACTTACCAATACAAATAAAGCACGTATTTTATAGGAATATTAGCTTTCTAGTAGACTGACTCAGAATTTATATTTCAAATGAGCAGTGCTAATTAAACCTCTAAGTACTTGGTCTTCTTGGGTATCAATTTCATTAAACACTGAGCTGATTACACTTAGTGAAGGAAAAACAGAGGTAACAGAACTCTTAACTTCTCACAACTGCCATTAATAAAATTATTTAAAAAAAACAAATACTGTATATCGTACCTCAAGTCTCAATTTGGACATTTGTTTCCTATTATCCTATGCAGATTTCAACCTGTAACTGGAACAGTAGGTGGCTAGTACACAGCAACAGCTCATACCCTTCTTTAAGATTCCCAGTACTCTCCTAAAACATAGCAGTACTTCAGGAATTGATAGTGTTGGCAAACAGTTTTAAACTAAAAAACTGAAATTATCATAGAATTGTATAGCAAAGAATGTAACACATTGTTTCTATTTGAGCTATATATGATTTACAGTCTAGGTACGTAGAAATAATATCTCAGAATAAGCTGATGCAGGTTTTTAAAAGCATGTCAATCAATTAATATTTCCTCTTTTACATTTTCAGATTACTATTCTTATTTCAAATGTCCACATTTTTTATGAAATGTTCCACATTCACATCCACATCAAACAGATCACAAGAAGCTACAAGTTTCACCACCAATAAGAAATTGGAAGAACACTGTCTCAGTTCATTCCACTATTATAATTTCATTGTCAATTAACATTCAATTCAGTTAACTTTTCATACTACACTGGAGGAACCCTGTTATATTTTTGGAAAATATTACAGGAGGGTTACTTAATATCATTTATGCAATATTAATTATAAGAAACATACATTAAAAATTAAATATTTTAATATGCTAAATTAAGGTTCAAAGGAAGGAAAAGTTCTTGAAGAAATCAATTTCGTACTTTAAAAATTCTAGATATGTTGAAATAAGACAACACATACAGCATGATACAACTAATTATATTGTTGAGTACAACACATTAATAGATTTGTGAGATACTCAAAACTTAAAACAACTCTTATAACTTAAAAATAAGAACAACAACAACAACAACAATCACATTATTAAGAGGTGCAAGTGAAATACAATTTACAATACTGGCTGGGCATTTTTCCCTCTAGGCCTATGATCTCAATCTATTTTTACAGTAAAAAGCTCTTCAATTCTCAATGTTTAAAGGTACATGAAAGCAATAAACACACCATTTTCATTATAATAGATCAATAATTTATTAATCTATGCATAATACAGGGAAGATATGTATGTTTAAGTCAAAGTATATACACACAGCAAACTACGAGATTAAGCAAGTTTATTTTGATGATTTCAATATTACAAGTCATCACTCTGAAACAAAACTCTTCCTTGAAAATACACCATATCAAATTCTCCACACACCATCATAGATAATGCAGCCAGATTTTTTTTAAAAATCTTGATAGCCATTAGAACTTAATTGAAGAAATATAATCAGGTTACCCAATTTTTACTCAAATTATGTTTCACAAGAAAAGTTATAACAATTATTATGGTATTAACTACCATGAACTTGTTACAAGAAAATTGCATGTTGGTAAGAATAATACCGCAAAAGAAGTATGTAGCTTTACATATGGGTAATAAACAAGAAGTATTATAAAAACAAAAACTTCAACAGTCCCTGATGATCTTAGTGTGGTATTGTTATATGTATAGGTTGCCTTGCAGATATTACATACAATTTTATACATTGTGCTTTATTCAGAACCATACATAATACTCATATGCATATAATGTCTAACTCCAGCAGCAGTTTTGGTGAATTATTGAATTCACATTTCTATAATTCCCAGGCAGTGATGTAATATAAGTTAGCGCTGTGTTTCTGGAACAGTGTGAATAATAATTTCCAGAATTTAAGATTTGTATTAATGTAAACCAGTAAATCCGTGCAGAACTTCTGTACTTCACCACTTTTGCATTTATTTTTTCAAAATTACTATTGAGATTTTTGAGCACCGGTATTTTACACAGTCGTAAAGAGAACGGAAAGGGCTTCGAGATGTCTCTAAGGATGGTGAAATAGGATGAGAGGTTTAGAATTTGTGAGCTACCAAATTTGGGACTCGAAAATCCCAGTTTTTTTAGGCTGATAGGCAAAACTGATGCTCCATCGATGGTATCCTTACCTTGCTGTGGTGGTGGGGCTTGCGTGATCAAAAGATCCTGAGAGCCATGCCGGCAGTAGCTTAGCTACTGGTAGAACCTCCCAAGCCGGACAGGTAGAAGGTGATGACTCAGACTAAAAGGGATACGCTGGTCCTCCAAGTTGGAGGTTGTGTATAGGGCTAATACCTCTATCCCGTAGTTTGTTGAGAAACCGTAAAGAATAAGAATAAACCTGATGGATAAAATGGAAAATCAACCCAGGTGAGGAATTGGTTATGGATTGGTATTAGATGTAGATAATTTATTTAGTCTGGCAAAGTTAGGGACAACTGTCCCTGTCTTACACAACCGGTATCAAAATTAGGTTGATAACTAATTACATAATATTAAAAAGTAATTTGTACATTAAAATTACAAAAGTCAAGGGGAAAGAGCACAATAATACAGAACAGGAGTACAGTTTTTAAGATATACATACACAATAACGTTGTAAAAACAAAAAGAGAATTGGAGACTTCAAATATGAGAAGCCTACTCCAGCCAGAAAACTAGAAGAGGAACTAAGAAAGTATAACGTCGAAATTGTTGTTCTTCAAGAAATTAGATGGCGAGAAATTGAGATGATCAATTTACAGGATTATACATTAAACAATAGTGGAAATAGTGAGAACATCTGTGAAACAGACTTTATGATATCCAAACAATTGCAGCATACTTTTAATGTCTTAAAAGGCAATAAATGAAAGAATTCGTGTCATGAGAACTAGGGGCCGTTTCTTCAGTTATACATTTATACGTGCAGACAAACCTACAGAAGAAAAGGAAGATGAAATAAAGGAACAGTTTTATGAAGAACTTGAGAAGCAGTATGATGAGTCACCTAGACACTAAATCAAAATAGTAACTGGGGACTACAATGCAAAAGTGGGACAGGAGGAAGAATTTACACCCACAATAAGAACACAGAAGTTACACTTCGGGAGTAATGACAATGGATTGCAACTCACTTGGTTTTTGGTATAGTAATAAGTAGTATTAACCCGTTAACTGGGGAGCGCGTGAAGTACTAACTCCGTTCTGGTGGGGACGAATTTTCGTCACTCGAAAAATAATCAAATAAATTCAAGAAACCCTCCAGATTTTGAAATACTTGATAATGAGAAACATATCATGCCGTGTTTGCTGTCTCAGTAATAATTTGAGCATAAGTAGGTCTATTTACAATTGTAGCCTGGTTTTAATCGTCTTCTCACAATAATTACTTCTTTATCACAATGAATTTACACATCAGGACTGATTTCACTAATTATATTATTTACACTATTCATACAGTTCGTGTCACACGCACTGTTTTTATACTTCTTGCATGTGATAAGTACAGAAATATGGAGCTGCACAGAGAGCAACATTGCAGTCACTGCACCTGTACTGAAGATAGTTTGAATGTTTCTCTCTTTTCGCCAGACACGCCACGCACCTCTTCACACCGTGCTGCCTTTTTCCCGATGGTGGATTCACATCAGGAAAATGCCTACTGCTGCATCTTTCTGTGGGAACAGTGGGAAGTGGTTTAAGTGAAAGGACAGGCATAGCTTCAGCAGGGGTTGATCTTGTGTACTTTTCAAGAATTTTATCAATGAGGTGAATTCTGAAGTGCAGGCGATTGAATTTTCCTCCATGTTGTCGGAAAATGATGAACTGAATACCACGACGTCCAGAAGATGCCAGAAAATTTCTGGTAGTATTTCTTCTTCCGTTTCCTTGCTGTGGAGTACGTAATGGCATACTGATCAGAAAGATCAACTCCCCCATAGAATCATTGTAATGAATGCAAACTACAGGTTTCTTTTAGTTTTGTCCTTTCCTCTGGTGGGGACAGTTCGCATTTCT
This sequence comes from Anabrus simplex, assembly GCF_040414725.1. Lineage (NCBI taxonomy): Eukaryota > Metazoa > Arthropoda > Insecta > Orthoptera > Tettigoniidae > Anabrus > Anabrus simplex. The sequence continues at coordinate 995,102,763 of NC_090265.1, read as the reverse complement.
GCATCGTGGATACTACTGAGGATGCACAAACGTCTCTCTTGTCCTTCCATTTTAGAACCACGAGTTTCTTTTGATAAGTAGCTGTTACCTCTCCTCTTTTCAGCTTTTTACTCATCATTTAGCAGGTCATATAATTCAGGGCTGCTATAAGAGTTGTCCATTCCTATCAGGTATCCTTGTTTCAGGAGATTATCTGCCAGAGAACACCCAATTCTCGTCGGCTTGGAAGACTGTGATACATCAATGCCATGGACTTCATTGTTTAGTTCTGTTGAATTTCCAGTATACCACAACATATTCCACAAGTAACCAGTTTTCGCTTCGCAAATTTTGTAAGATTCCATTCCATTCTTTGGAATGTATACCTTCCAACCAAAGTGATCTTTCCATAGAAGGCTTTCGTCCATGGATAGCTGGTTATCCGGGATGTAAGCCTCTTGAAACATTTTCACAAAGTGATCAAAGACTGGCTTTACCTTATATAGTTTGGGAGGCATCTTCCAATCGTATGCCTCATTGACAGAAAAATGGAGAAATTTCAATAGATGGAAAAGCCACTTTTCCGTCCTGATCTCTTAAAATATGGGTGTGGCTAATAACTTCTTATGAGGAAAATAATGCCCCATCGTAGGTTTGTGGATAATCCCTTCAAGAAGCAAAATCCTGATTAAAAGTTTTATTTCACCGTTATTTGTAGGAATGCAGTCTTTTCCCATGAATTTTCTGTTGAGCATAAATATTAGTTTGCACAGAAACTTACTGACAGATAGTAATCGTCCACGAACAGTTCATAAATATCCTCTGGAGTCTTTACATAACAGAACTGTCCTTTTGCTCCAGGAATGGACTTTGCTGGAAATCTACTCCTTTTCTGTTCATCTACCTATGTTAATAGGCCCAGATGTATCACTGCCTTTTGAGTCTGCCTGTCTCTCCCCTTCGTCACTGGCCACTGTCGTCACTCGAAGTGTTACTTTCGAACCCATGACCATTCACTGTAATAGCACCAGAATTCTGTCCTGTACCACTAGTGCCCCCTTCTCCAGAGAACAAATTATTTTCACTATCTGAATGGAAGTCACTGAAGTCATCGTCCTCATCGCTAAACTCCAACATTTCATGTACAAGTAAGCGCAAGCTGTCATCATGTAATTCTTCAATTCGATGTTGTTTAGAAGACATTATTATGACTGACAAGTACTCTCATGAAACAACAGATGTGCAACGCAACTATAAATTCAAATTCACTCTTCGCCGTAATTACTCCTTTTCACACTGATATACTATACAGTTGCCAGTCTCATAAAACACTAAAGCATTCAAGTAAGCAGCTAAGCACATAGTAAGAACGCACCTGATTACTTACCACGCGAGGCGAACACATAGCGCATTTTTGCATGGAAGCAAATTTTGTTGAATGACATACATCTCTGTCTGCTCTTTTTCTATCAAGCAGAAGTACTTACTAAAAATACCACTTGATGACAGGGGCATGCAGATAACGAGGCCGAATTTCACTACACCGGATAGGCTCAGAGTCGAGGAAAAAAATAAAACAGCAGCGTATGACTGAAGTCGTTCTCCCCACCTGGCTGGTTATATTCTCGAGCGACTTAAGTCACGCTCCCCGGTATACAGGTTAAATCTGAATGTAAGAGAATTCATAAACATGGGAGGCACCAGATGGGAACACCAAGAATCAAGTAGACCATATATTGATTGATAAAAGGTATGTGTCAAATGTACAAGACGTTCGTAGTTATAGAGGTGCAGATATTGATTCAGACCACTACTTAGTGATAGCTAAACTTAAACAAAAACTTGCTGTAAGAGTAAGACGTAATGCAGAAAGGAGGAAAGGATACAACCAAGAGCAACTTAATAATGATGCAAAGAGAAAGAAATTTGAAAAACAAGTAAAAAGATTGAAAAACAGCAAAAAAATGCAGTAACAGTGCATACATCATGGACGGTAATTAAAGAAGCCACAACAAATGCAGCCCAGGAGGTATTAGGAGAAATAAACAAATCGACAGAGAATGATATATATGCAAAGCACAATGAGAGCTACTCATCAAACATATGTGGAATGCAGAAGAGAAGCCAAGAATCTTTGTAGAGAAAAGGAAAAGAACTGATAAAAGAGATACATCAAGATTATGAGGATAAGAGAAGCAGAAAATTTTATAGGAACTTAAAACAGAGGAAAGGTAGATTCCAATCAAGAGTAAGCTGTATACAGAACAAAGAGGGCCAGCTACTTGGAAGTAACGAAGAAGTATTAGATAGGTGGGTAGAACATTTTGAGGAAGTCTTGAATCCAGAGCAGGAACAAAATGAAGAATATGAATGGGAACTGCCAAATTGTGAAGCCAAAGATGAAGATTAATAAGTCTCCAGGAGAAGACAGGATAACAGCTGAGTTGCTAAACTATGGTGGAACAGAATTGATCCAATCATTATATAAGTTGATACTGGAACTTGGAGAACAGGAATAACAAGAAGAATGGGAAACAGCCTTAGTGTACTCTATCCTTATAAAAGGAAATAAATGGAAATGTGAAAATTACAGAGAGGGATATCTCTTCTGTATATTGGGTACAAGGTCTTCACCATAATAATAATATCCATTATTATCCAATATCTAATAATATCCAACACACAAAGCAGAACAGGACCTTGGAGAATATCGTGTGGATTCCATGCAAAATGGTTAACAATAGATCACATCATTACAATGCAGATCATACTGAAGAAGGTCTATGATTATAACATAACACTGTATCAGATTTACGTCAAACAGGCATACGATTCTGTGCAAAGAGGAAAACTGCTCACTGAAATGAAAGCCCTTGGTTATCCTGGGAAACTGATTAGGTTGGTAAATACAGCTTTGAGCAGAAGTAAGGCTAAAGTATGTGTACAAGGAAGGGTATCGAGAAGCTTCGATGTAAAAGTGGAGCTGAGACAAGGAGATCCAATGTGTGCTGTCCTCTTCAATACAGCTTTAGAAACAGCCATACGTACCATCACTGCAAATCATAAAAGGAACATATGACAGATTGATTCAAATTGTGGCATGTGCGGATGATGTGGCTATAATATCTCGTACAAAAATGCACTTCTTGAAACCTATGAAGAATTGGAGAGGGAAACACAACAAATAGGACTGGTAGTGAATAACAGTAAAACTAAGTTCTTGGCGAGTTCCAGAACATGTCAACCTGCACAAGCATTTCGATGTGGAGAAATGTGTTTTGAAGGGGTGCAGGAATTTAGATATCTAGGCTCTCTGATCACTTCACAAAATTAAAAAGGAAATCAGCACCACACAGGTTATAGGAAATCAATGTTAAGCTGACTTAATTCCAACACTAAGAAGCAAGCATCATGAAAAGCTAAGGTGACCTATAAAACTGTCATTCGACCAGTGGTTCACATATGGAGCCGAGACTTGGGTATTGGATAAAACAGAAGAAAAAACGTTAATGACATGGGAAAGAAAGGTTTTGAGGAAGATCTTTGGACCAGTTACAATGGAGCTGGGATGGTGCATTAGAACAAATCAGGAGCTAAGAGACCTGTACAAAGAACAGGATATAGTATCTGTGGCGGACTGCTAGAGTGTTTTGGCTTGAACATGGCCATCAAATGGAGGAAATAAAGAGAACCTAAGAAAGTGCTGGAAGGGCATCCAAGTGGTAGACCAAGAAAGTGGTGGACTGAGGAGGTGCAGGATGATCTACGTACCATGGGAGTCAGGCAATCGAGAAGAGAGCTTTGGAAGGTGATAGCTGCAGAGACGAAGGTTCTGCAAGGAGTAGTAGATTAGTAAGTAAAAATCAAATACTTTTTGGAATATTTTAGAAAATATCTCCTGAAAGGGTAAAGCCATAACCTCAGATATGGGCTCAAAATATCCATTTGGGTGAGCTCTCAAACCATTATCATTTTGATAAAAATAAGATTGGAGTAAATGTCCGAAAAATGGAGTAGGACGAAAGGAAAGTATTTCAGGGAAGGAGTTTTCCCTCATTTCATTCTATTTGTTCTTTTAGCAAACATGTTTATTAAAACTCAACAGCATCTAAGTTATCAAGCTGGAGTGAAAGATCTTTCAACTGATACTTCATTCATACGTATTGACTCAGTTTTCACATGGATCTTTACAGTAGAAATAATATGTATAATTTTGTTACACTGTTATCTTCAACTGAAAAACAAAAATGAAATGGAGTATGGCTTTTAGTGTCGGGAGTGTCCGAGGACAACTTTGGCTCGCCAGATGCAGGTCTTTTGATTTGACACCTGTAGGCGACCTGCACATCGTGATGAGGATGAAATGATGATGAAGACAACACATACACCCAGCCCCCGTGCCAGGGGAAAATTGAAATGTTGACAATAGTCTGCCTGAATAGCATCATATCAAGTTTACAACTCCAATAGCTGATGTTACATGAACATCATTGATTTAGGTGGATAAGTGCAGCCAGTATCCAGTAATCGGGAGATAGTGGGTTCGAGTCCCACTGTCGGCAGCCTTGAAAATGGTTTTTCGTGGTTTCCCATTTTCACACCAGCCATCGTCTCCATAAGACCTATCTGTGTCAGTGCGACGTAAAGCAAATAGCAAAAAAGATTTAGGTGGAAAAAAAATATTTACTGCAACTCACCTTATTAATTCCATAATCACCACATGGATTCACACTGGGTATTAAAAACTGTGTCTTCATGTTCCCATAACTATTATTGTTTTACCACTATACTTGGATTGTAAACAATCTAGTTACAGAACTGCATAACATGTAATAACTATTTTTCAAGGATGTCTCTTTCCAGAACATTGTTCCAGTTCATCAAAACCACCAATTATAACCAACAATGAAAACTTCTGCATTATTGTGCAAAAAGGATTAAAAACACCTCCCCACTACATAATAAATGAAAAAATACTCAAGAGGTTATAATTGATGGAATTCTCCAATGTAAGATGCAAGAAATTATTTTAGATGAAAAGTATACATACAAACCAAAACTAGAAATCAAATTAAGATTTCAACAAATCTTCAAGTTTGAATGCTGTCAATAAAACAACACAACACACCTTCAAACCCCACCTTATCATGTACATCTTTCACAATCAGTCAGTCCCATGCACTCTCAAGGTAAAGCTTTGAGAGCTTGAAACAAATAGAATTAATTAACTGTTCTACCAAAAACTGAGTTTAATGTTTTCTAGTTAAATGGGAGCTGTTCTTGTATTTTCACTCCTTCAAAACGTATTTTCCAAATTCATTCCTGATCTGATTTAGAACTATTTGGGTTGAAGTACACTGCTGCATGTACTATGATAGTCTACAGTAGTCTACATCTTGAAGAAAATCAACATAGCATTCTTACAAGCATGCTGTAACACGAGGACCTCTTATATGAAGTTGCAGCATATACAATACAAATATAACAGAGATATGCTCCATCACTGAAGAAATATAATTAATAACTATTCCACGACAACACAGAGTCCTAGAGCACCTGTCAGTTGGATATAGCTGTCCCATTGCAGGAGAGTCTGACAACTTCGACATACCAATTGGTGCCCAACGTTCTCACCACTTCCGTTCTTCCTTGCGATTGCCACCACTTCAGAATTCTCAGCCAAATAATAATGATTGAACCGAGAGTTTGCCCTCTCCGTCTTTTCAAATTGTTTGCCAGCTATAATGTAACGTCGCCTACTGCAAAAAGCATGAACTATCTGATGGAAGAAATTTCAACTTTAAGCAACAGATGTCTCTACTGGTGCATCATTAACGCAGTCTAGCATTCAAGGACTTTAACTAACATGAAGAAATTTTGTTTTTCTAGTCTGATCATGTAGTCTGTATGCTTTGTTTATATTGCCACCTCTGCTAGTAAAGTGTCTTCCAATCATATTGCTCCTAGAAACCTATTTTCCAATCAAGTCTTCTCTTTCTTTTCCTTCTCGTATGATCAGCTCATTAGCTATTCACAAGGACGGGTTTGCTGTAATCTGGGGCTTGTCTGGCAGCAGTATAACTTGTGTTGATCATCTGAGAGGAGGGTCCATCTGAAAGGGGAATTGACCAGCGTGAGAATGGACCGACAAGGTAGGAAGAATAACAAGCATATGATTAAGCTTCGCGTATTAAGGACGATATCTACGACCTCATTTAGAATGTAATTTTCAGGTTCAGTTCTCAATGTAGAGTTTTCTTTGGTAATCTTTAACCACAATGGAGGCTTTCTTCTGACTTCAAATTTTACCCTGATGGGTCTTCATGAAATATAAGGAAGCTCGAGTGATGTACCTCAAGTTATATTTGGTGACTAAGTTTTTCTAACCATTTAAATATAATTTTTTCCTTTTGGCTTTTGAACTTTTCCATAACTTAGTCACCTGTTGCTATGGATTTGCCTCTGCTTCGTCGGGCCTTATGCCCGGTTAGGTATTATGTGAATTTTCTCTGGAGTGCTTTGATTTTGCCTTGTATAAAACTGAATCTTCACTGTTCTTTCTTCTCCATTTTTGCAGCCGTATAGTGTGGGCCTTCTGCCCCTGTTATTATGGATCGTTAGATATAATTTTTTTTCTTTTATATTCTCATCACGTAAATAATGAGCGTACTTTTAGTTTTTAAGCAACGAGTGGTTTCCTTTCTAATTATAATGTAACCTAGCTCCTCTGGATGGATCATTGCAGAATTTGTTAAATGGACACCTTGGTTCGAGACCCAATTTGTAATGCTATTAGAAGCTATAGCTTCTTTTTTTATTTTTGTTGTATACCAATACTCAACTGTACAGGCGATCCTAATCTCTACTACGCAAACATTTTGGTAAAGGTCAGACTTCTCTGACTCCCCATTTAGAAAATGCCTGAACTTTTGTGCTCATACACATGTAATTTTTTCTCAGCTTCGTGCTCATTTATAATGAGGTACCCAGAGCTTTGTGCTTTATAAATGTAAATTATCTCTAGCTTCTGACCTTTTTTTAGGTAAATTTGTATTCAGAGCTGACGAGCTCCCTTTTCGGTATTTGTTTATGAAATTTACCAAGCACTGGTGCTAAAGAATGTCGTTGCCTGAGCTTTCCGCTCAACCTCTATACAGGGTGTATCCGTGATGATGTTACAAACTTTCAGGAATGGTGGAGGACAGTAAATGGATCAATTTGAGATAGGAACTGTAGTCTGAAAACGTTCGAGTCAAAAGTGATTAAAAATCAAAGTTGTTTAACGTCCGTCCGTTCTTAACAGATGCCGGGGTGTCGGAATTTCGTTCACCTGATCTCACTCCACTTGATTTCTTCTTGTGGGGCCATGTGAAACACCTTGTGTACGAGTCTGAAGAGGATCTCTTGGCAAAAATTCTCGCTGCCTGCGATATATAAACAAAAAGAGCCTTAAATAATGCATATGTTAAAAGATGAAAAAAAAAAAAAAAAGCCAATTTAGGAAACCCTATAGCTAAAATTCTTATTATTAAACCTAATTGACTTAAAGTTGATAAGGCAATAATCTTTTTTAAATCAAATTCAAAATTGGCCCCCAAAACGACACTGAGAACATGCGAACGGGTACGGCAGAACTTTGTGCGACGATGTTATGCCTGCACTGATGCAGGGAGATGCCATTTCGAACATATGTTGTAAATGTAGTATCTTGTGAAACTTGTGCAGGTAAACAGACTTAAATGAGTAGAACTTTGCTTAACTTTTGATTTGATCGTTTCCGGAATATGGTCCCTTATCTCAAATTGATCCATTTGCTGTCCACCATCATCCCTGAAAATTTGTAAAATCATCATGGATACACCTGTATAGTCTATTGTACTGTTATTGTAATATTAAAGATTTATTCTGCTGAAGAGAAGGAATATATAAATTTCAGAAATTTTAATACGTTTTCTTGAACTTTAAATTTTGCTTGGTCCAGCCACTCACCCCTCGCGCTTCCTTCCCTCTGTGAACCACGGAAACAACTGTAATAATAATAATTATTAACCCATCACCTCAAGATAGGAACTGCACTTGTGCACTTCCAGTCTTGAAGTGTCTCAAAACGAAGGGCCAGGGCTGGTGTCACAGCCTCAGCACATTCCAATAGTAATAGTGGCTGCGTATTTCATCTTGACTGCTAGCCTCATTTCCTTCAAGCTTCATTCAGAAGTGCAAATATTTCTCCCCCACATTTCTTCAAACTTAAAGGAACATTTCCTTACTCAGGCTTTGCCACCTGGCATATTTGACAAATATATTGACATAAATATGCCTTATGGCTGTGGGTCACCTGAAATTCATCATCATCAATGTCCCACTCCAGTCGCTCGGGTGTGGTTCATCTGAAATTAGCAATACAAAATGTAAGACGCGATGTTACCTAGCAACCACTGATAGGTGCTCAGGATCGCGAGACATGAAAATCTATTAAAGAAACTATTTAAAATAGTTTATGTTGGGTCCACCTTGTCAATACACTTGTCTAAATCTATTAAAGATGATTGGAAATTATTTATTCACGAAACATGTATGAATTAATAAATCATTTTCAATCATCTTTAATAATTTAGAAAAGTCAATATAGGATCAAATCAAATACCTATTATGGTTAAGTTTATCAACAAACATGAAATACGTAAACCCTATTTCTTTTCTTGTAAAGTAAATGTATTTAGGCGAGAAATATGAGCATGCATGACAGATCTATAATATAGCATGATATACTGGCCAGACCTGCCTGGAGTAAGTACTGCAGTAGCAGTGGCTCGTATTGCTTCCCCTGCCGCCTGTGACATTCAATCTTTAAGTTTCTACACAAATTATGATGGGTCATTCAAAACAAGAGGCGTGGAATGCTCAGTGCAGGTGTGGTGCTGATCCATGGCAATGCTCGCCCACATACAGCTCAGTGCTCAGAAATTGTTCTTTAGGAGTTTGGCTGGGAGATGTTAGATCATCCATCATACAGTCCCGATTTTGCTCCCAGTGATTTTCATCTTTCCTAGCCCCTCAAAGAAATTTCTGTCCTCCTGTCAGCATTTTCACATGGACGAAGAGCTGAAGATGAATGTCTCATGCCGGTTCCATTCCCAAGTGGTAGATTTCTACAACGTCGGCATACAAAAGTTGATTGCACGATATGACAAATGTCTCAATTCTGGTGGTAATTATGTTGAAAAATAGCTCCAACAGCTGTATCGAGTGTCAATAAAGTTTTTCATGTAACTATGTTATCTTTTTTATAAAAATAGGGAACAATTTCTGGATGGCCCTTGTATTTATGATCATTTGATTTTCCCAAAGGTAAATTTGACACATTTTTTTCTGAATGGGCTAAATAAGAGTGTGCCTTTTTCAGTCTTAACAAAGCAAAGGCCTTCAGAAAGAAAATTTCTTTCTCTATGATCCATCCTTGAACAGTTTCATGAGTGATAATGAAATAGTTACAAGTACATTCTGAACTGGTGAAATACAATTGAATGGGTGCTTGCAAAAACAGGCTAAACAACAAATTTAAAAAAGTGAGCTATATGCTACCATCTATTGCAGAAGGTTCCAACTATCTTCTGAGAGTTGGGCTAACATGAGGCAATCCTGTGTGATTAAATACAAAGCTTTCAATTTTATTTAAGCTAATTTTGTTATTGCAAAATCAGGCTAACAGATCTTTACGCAGGAGGCCGTAAAGATGGTGTTGCTGTATATGTAGGTTGGTAAACCTTATTTCCATGTATGCTAGTGGCTGTGGGAGAGAAGTGTTATTTTATATACTAAAACTACCCATTCACTCCAATATTTTAATAAAAATTCTCATTTTATTTAATTTGACACTGAAATGTGTGATTACACATTCCATAACAAGATATACTCTCTGAACTCACTCTCCAGATTTTGGCTATCCTAATTGCTTACTATCGAAACAAAAATGACTTCATCAGATGGTAGCATTCCCGATGGAGATAGAAATAATGTTGATTTTTACGTGGGTAATTACAGAAAATGTATAAGTACTAATGCCCGAAAAAGGGAAAACAAAAGAAGAATAGAAATAGTGGAGAGTCATATAAAACTTATAAGGGTGAGGTAAATCCAAAGAAAAGTGTTGGACAAGACCACAAGTGCACGCAGAAATGTTTGTCATTTCTCAATAACCTAGAGAACGTTTTCTTAATTTTTGGAATTTGAAAGGCAATAATATTAAAAATGCACACATTGCTAGTTGTATTGGTGTACAAGAAGTGAAGCGGCATTCTGTTGAAAACCCAGCAACAAGTAGGTGACAGTAGTCACTCATTTATAGTGTAGTGGTGGACAGGTTCAAATTTGCAATAAGACATTCATCTACTGAGCAACGAAAGGATACTGAGAATAGTAACCGAGGTGTCAGGATTTCCAAACTGATTTTATAGTTTCTAGACCACTAAGATCGTGTTACTGTAGGTGTACATCTAGGCCTAGGCTCAGGCATATTGATCACATTCATCTTGTAAAAGCCCTCAGGTTTTCCAAATTTTAATTATCTTTATGGTTTAATATAACTGATACTTTCCAATATCTTGTGTTGCAGTGAACATACAGGGCTACATGATAACTGAGCCAACAAGACAAAAATATGGAGTTTGTGATAGTTCACATCAACAGCTTTCCAACACATGCCCAGGCAGAGAGGGGAAGGTCAATGGAGGTGATGCAGCATCTGTGCCAAAAAGTCTTGAGGTCCGTTACTCCTGAGCTAGGGAAAAAAAATGCATTGGACACACCCAAAAAATTGAGAAACATTATTGGGAGAAAGATGTGCTCATGGAAGACATCCCTACAATTGATCCTGTTGTAATAAATTTAAACAACAGTTCATCCGATTCAACAGATAGTGATTACGCTTATGACTGAAGGAAAGTTGTAAATCTTTCAAACATTTTATTTCATGATTTATTTTTAAGGTTTGAAGTCTGTAAATAGGCAGCGAAAACTTGTTAATACTGTATTATGGTACAATGACAACAGGTTTTCAGATGACACCATTTTGAAACCAACCATTGGTAGTCCAAAGCCATCATGAGAAAAAGTGATGGGAAAAGGTATTTTTCTTTAAAAAATTAGAGAAAAAACTGTTACGGTTTTCGACCTTTACCATATTGACTTACACATATGCTACCAGAGTTTGCTGTGGAGTGAATGCTACTGTACGCACAGCTGACCGGAGATGTTAGTGACAATGTAATCTGTACCCTCTTACTAAAGTTCACGTAGAAATGAGACATTCTGAAGAAACAATGACTTCTTCTCTACTTCTAAGGAAAGTAAGTTGCCAAATAATTCTGCAAAGTGCAATGATGCATTAATCACTAATGAAACAAAGAGGCCCTTCTCATAAGCAGGAACTTACGGTGAAATACGAGATATACTACACAATTCCATGAAGCGCTAGTCCAAATGTCTGTGTGTGGTGATGATGTGAGTGGAGCAATCGTTTTGCACCCACGAGCGGATGGCAGCTGTCAATGCTCTTCTTTCACGATACAGACTTTATAAACTCACTTTTCCAAGAAACAAGTTTTTTTTGGGGACTGAAATATATGGAATGTTATTAGGGTGGAAGGGGTAGCTGTTCATTTTTCGTGAACAGTATTGTCTCAGTTTCACACAGTTCATAGAGTGCTTGGAAGCATTTAAGTACCAATTTGAAAAATGTCTAAAATTAAACCACACGTGTCAGTCAATTTAAAATAAACAGCAGCAGAGTTTGGTGATAAGTGTGTTTTCTACTGATAGTAGCATACAATATTGTAAGCTGTGCGAAACAAAAGTATCAGCTGAAAGACTTACTGTGACGCAGCATATTGGTCGCGAGAAGCATGTGTGTGCTCTCGAGTGTTCATCAAAGAAAGCTGCAGTTCAATGCTTGCTACCTAATGTTGCTTTGACATCCACCAAGTCCTCACAGTTTAGTAGGGAGTTGTGTACGATGTGTTAGTGTCGGCAAATATTCCACGATTTAAACTTTCAAATTCAAAATTAATGGAATTTTTTTTGGGGAAAAAAAAAACTAAACCAAGAAATACCAGACGAGTCGACTTTATGTACGAATTATTTACCACAGTGCTATGAAGAAACATTAAATAAAATAAGGTGCGGTACTCGTGGGAAAAAACTGCGGGTTTCTATTGATGAGACAACTGATGCTGCAGGGCGCTATGTAACCAATGTTGTGATTGGAACATTGGAATTGGTCAGACAAGGTGAAATATTTTTATTGACTGCCTTGCCGAAGTGTTAGGTCACATGCCTAGCGCATGACCTACGTAGGTTACAAAGAAGTGCGAGCAAATGATCTCCACGTAGACAGGCTTGTGGTTAATGATAAAAAGGTTTTCTTAAAAGCCCCCTCGTGAGTTACACAATTCAAAGGAGAAGCTCCGGACATTGGATTACCACCACAACCTACAATCACGCCCTGGGGAATGTGGTTAAATGCGTGCTTGTATTATTGTGAAAATTTCCAGGTAGTAAAAAAAAAAATAGTACAGGGTTTCGAGTGTGAAGAAGCTGCTTCAGTACAAATTGCTGAAGATATACTCTCTGAACCAAACATGGAGAGCAGTTTGGCATTTAAGTCAAACTTTGCATGTTGTTGAAAAGTATCACTTCGCTGGAAAAGAAAAGTGAGTCTGATATGAAGAATACTCATGATGAAATAGCTACAGCTGTTATATTTAAAATGATAAAAGTGCTGGACAAAAATACTGGATTTAAATGGTCAAATCTCAGATATACTTTGTGGTAAAATCTACTCCATGGATGGGATTGAGAAAGATTTAACAGCAACCACATTCCCCACTTCAAGTATGCTCCAATCACATCAGCTAATGTAGAACGCAGCTTTTCTAGCTATAAAAATTTGTTGGCAGATAATCGCAGATCCCTCACTTTTTAGAACTTGAAAATGGCGTTTGTAGATCAGTACAACTCGGACTAAGGTGAATTAAAAAAACATATACTTATGTAAACTTATTATTTGTTTCTGAATCTTATTTATATTTTAAATTTTGTAGAAATTAATTTCTCAGTTGTTTCTTAACATTAAAAAAAAAAAAAAAAAAATTGCTTTATGTCGAACCGCACAGATAGGTCTTATGGCAACAATCGGATAGGAAAGAGGTAGGAGTGGAAAGGAAGTGGTCGTGAAAATGTGAAACTACAGGAAACCATCTTCAGGGCTGCTGATAGTGGGATTCGAGCCCACTATCTCCCAAAGCTCACAGTTACGCACCCCTAACTGCACGGCCAACTTGCTCGGTCTTACAATTTTTAAAATATTTTTGTACATTTTAATTTCACAAATAGTCTTTTATTATTTCAAGTGCCTTTCCAACCGTTTCTTTTTTAACTAATATTAATTGTATTGTGTATTCTTTGTCTCCTAGCAGCCTCCAAATGAAAGGCTTATATTATGTACTTTGTAAGTTTGTGTCTAAGCTAACGATTTTTAAACAATTTCTTACATTTTATAATGCATTTTCTTAATTTTAGGTTGGTTAATAAAGTTATTTAAAAATTTTTTTTAAGGGCATTTTTTAATATTCCTTAAGCCATCAACATCTGGGCCTTACTAATCTATATATATATATATAAAAATGAAAGTTAGTTTGTATGTATGTATGTATGTATGTATGTATGTCTTGAATGGACTCAAAAACTACTGGAGAGATCTGGCTGAAAATTTCACTATTTGTTCTTATTCCCCCTGGGAGCGTTTAGGAAGTGATTTGAAAGAAATCTGATGGGTAGTTCGGCATAGGGGGTGAGAGGGTGAAAAAAAAAAAAATAGTGGAAGGTAAGTAAACCACATAAGTCCGATCAGTGGGTTGCCTACCAACAGTATGTGAAGATTGTGTGTTTCTTAAAACTCATATTCTTCTTCTATATACGGTATATAAAAATGAAAAGTCCAAGTTCAGTCCCCACGGCATAGGGGGTGAGAAGGTGTGAAGAAAGAAAATGCAGAAAATGACAGTGATTATGGGTGAATGTGTGTGTATGTTTCAGTATTTCTCTCAACCAAACTAGATACACATAAAAATTACTGTAGGGGCAAAGACCCCCCAGCACCCCCTAAAGGAAGGGGTGAAATGTAGAAATCTGAAAAATGACAGATATTAGTGGCAAATTCATAGTCTTTGGGGTTGCAGAGATGAACTGTAACACTCTGGATGCCGTTTGAGACAAAGTTCATTCCCAATTGGGATTGGGGTTAGAAGGGGTGAAAGGAATGTCCAAAATGACCAAGATCATGGATGTATGTGTGCATGTTCCAGCATAGCTCTCAACCAAACATGATACTCATATGACTTGCTGTTTGAGAAAGAAAACTGTTGGGTAAGACACCCCTACGGGCAGGGGTGGAAAGGGGGTGAAATATTAAAATAATAGAAAACGACCAATATTAAAAGTGAAAGCGATGTATGTTCACAAATATAGTTTTTTATTGCATTTGATAAAACTGTTTAGAAACATCTATCGCAGTTGAATTAATAAATGCGGGTGAAGCCGCGGGCAGCAGCTAGTTACTAATATTAGGCGATAAAATAATGGAATTTTAAATTTCAGCATTGATAACCGTGATATTACTTGGTGGTACAGTGAAAGTATGAATGTTGGTTTAGTGGTATACCAGTCCAAACGTTTAGGAACCCTTGCTCTACACTGACAAATTTATGCTAGCTGCTGAGAACACATCAGATCTCCAATACCCAAAAAGGGATGATTGATTGGTACAATATGAGACTCAATAAAAAGGAAACCGAATATGGTGTCCCACAAGAAATCTGAACAATCCAAATTATGATGGCAAAGTTTTTAAAGAGGTCAACATGAGGGTTAATGCAGCCTGTATGAAATGGTGAACTACGGCAGGCCTGATGATAATACCAATATAAATGGTCCGTTATTATACTCCATCCTGTTGCAATCTATGGTACTAAATGATGGCCAATTACGAAACAGAATGTCGACCAAACATTATAGAAACAACGTTGCTTAGATGGCCGGTGGTGTTGCTAAATTCGACTGTATTTCCAATGTAGACATACAAAAACAGTCTGGCGCAGCACTTATCAACAATTCGACAAAGCAGTCAAAAAGGCCATTTGGAAAGATGTGACAGCATATAATATTCTACAAATCCGTCTAGCAATACATGACAACATGAATATGGAGGTGCTATGCTAGAGTCAGACTAAAAAGAAAATCTAGAAGTAACTGCATGAAAGATGCTCAGCATGTGGCCAGATATGAGAAAGAAGAAATCACATCAATAATCCATAAATTCTATTAAGACATGTACAATGAGCAAATAACAGTCCCTTGTCAGCTATACACATGGTGTAAACAAAAGGTACGAATTACTGACTCAGAAGACACCTGAGATGATGTGGTATTAACCAAGAGTAGCACTAAAAGAACTGAAAAACGGAAGGAGTCCTGGAGAAGACTGGGTGACCGCCAAAATGCTGAAGGGAGGAGGTTCACTGCTCGAAGATGAGCTGAACGTGCTGCTCAACAAATGTCTCGAAGAGATAATCTCTGAAAATGGCAAAATGTCAAAAAAATTATTCTCTTAAAAAAGAATGCTTGACAAACCAATTTGACTTCTACAGGTCATATAACTGGATTTAGAACAGGATTTGGTACCACTGACCAGATTCAGAGTACCTCGACTTACTGAAAAGAGCACAGGGTGCAATATCCCGTAAGTATAGTTTATGGAAATTCTAAGTTCCCATGGAGAGAATTAGATATTTTTCCACCAATAGAGCATATAAAAAATCAGATCAAAAAGTTTACATCGGCTTCCAGAAAGCATTTGATTCAGTTGAGACATGGGCACTGTTAACGACAATGGACCAGGCAAGAATACACCATCAAGAAACTTTCATTGGAGACGAAAGGAACAGTGGTCGATGGAGCTTCCCTAAATCACCTATGTTTTGCAAATTGCGTAGTCCTTATAACGGGTGGCCCAGATTGGTTGCGCAATAGATGTTAGTTTTCCCTCGTGCTGCTCATGACGTCATCACAGGAGCACCATGACTGTGTAGCATACAACCGCACGTGTATCTCATTTCGTTGTTTATACACTGAGTGACAGAGCAAATGCAACACCAAGAAGGAGTGGTCAGAACTTTATGCCAATTGCAGGGTAGACTGACGTCACTGAGGTATGCTCATGATGTGAAATGCGCCGCTGTGCTGCGCACGTAGCGAACGATAAATGGGACACGGCGTTGGCGAATGGCCCACTTCGTACCGTGATTTCTCAGCCGACAGTCATTGTAGAACGTGTTGTCGTGTGCCACAGGACACGTGTATAGCTAAGAATGCCAGGCCGCCGTCAACGGAGGCATTTCCAGCAGACAGACGACTTTACGAGGGGTATAGTGCCCGAGTGACATCAGCACGCGAGGATCGGCGCATCCGCCGCCAAGCGGTGCCAGCCCCGCACGCCACGTCAACCGCCATTCTTCAGCATGTGCAAGACACCCTGGCTGTTCCAATATCGACCAGAACAATTTCCCGTCGATTGGTTGAAGGAGGCCTGCACTCCCGGCGTCCGCTCAGAAGACTACCATTGACTCCACAGCATAGACGTGCACGCCTGGCATGGTGCCGGGCTAGAGCGACTTGGATGAGGGAATGGCGGAACGTCGTGTTCTCCGATGAGTCACGCTTCTGTTCTGTCAGTGATAGTCACCGCAGACGAGTGTGGCGTCGGCGTGGAGAAAGGTCAAATCCGGCAGTAACTGTGGAGCGCCCTACCGCTAGACAACGCGGCATCATGGTTTGGGGCGCTATTGCGTATGATTCCACGTCACCTCTAGTGCGTATTCAAGGCACGTTAAATGCCCACCGCTACGTGCAGCATGTGCTGCGGCCGGTGGCACTCCCGTACCTTCAGGGGCTGCCCAATGCTCTGTTTCAGCAGGATAATGCCTGCCCACACACTGCTCGCATGTCCCAACAGGCTCTACGAGGTGTACAGATGCTTCCGTGGCCAGCGTACTCTCCGGATCTCTCACCAATCGAACACGTGTGAGATCTCATTGGACGCCGTTTGCAAACTCTGCCCCAGCCTCGTACGGACGACCAACTGTGGCAAATGGTTGACAGAGAATGGAGAACCATCCCTCAGGACACCATCCGCACTCTTATTGACTCTGTACCTCGACGTGTTTCTGCGTGCATCGCTGCTCGCGGTGGTCCTACATCCTACTGAGTCGATGCCGTGCGCATTGTGTAACCTGCATATCGGTTTGAAATAAACATCAATTATTCGTCCGTGCCGTCTCTGTTTTTTCCCCAACTTTCATCCCTTTCGAACCACTCCTTCTTGGTGTTGCATTTGCTCTGTCAGTCAGTGTATATGTCTGTCTTAGGATTTCCACGAAATAACTACACGTAATTTATTTCCGTATATTGCTGTTGGTTTATATAGTGGCCTACTGTATTTTGCGTAGTGTGTGTGTGTGTGTGTGTGTCGTAGTTCATTTCTGTGAGATCTCTGTTAAGTTGCTGTACTTCGTTCAGTGAGGTGCACTTATTTTCTTTTCGTTAGTTGTGTGAACAGTGTAATAGTAGCTGGAGTGAAATTTATGTGTTCATTGTACAGTATCACTGCAATAGAAAACCGTGCCGTTACTGATTCACTGCAATCTACAGCGACACCTGATTGTTCAGCTGAGGGATTTTGGTACCTCGCCGGTTACATCGCCTACCATGAAAGAAAATATGACAGGTCAATGGGAAGTCCCACTGGGGAAATGCTTTCAATTTCTTTTGGTACAGCCCTTGCGGCATAGATAGAAGTGTTATCTCGGGGAGGTCTACTCGTTCCATCGGAGGAATGGTAAAGCAAATAAAGGAATTTGAGTTCATTTACACGGACGTGCTGAACTGTGACGCATACCTAATATTATAAGCAAAGTGTGTCAAATAATTAGCAGTAAATTTCCTGTTGTACCACCAGAAATAGTAAAAATGTATGTTAGAACGAGAATATTTATATGCATACGACAAATGAACATTTGGGCAAGAACTGAAAAATCCATAGCAGCTCATCGGCGAAAGGCACGACAGTGGATTTCATCTTCAAAAGCAACCACTTCATGACATCTAATCTCACAGGTAGGACTGTGTTCTAATGAAGTGTTTTTTTTCCCTGTTCTTTCTTATTGTTTAATTTTTAAGAAGTAGACTATCTATGCGGAGCCTCTGTAGCTCAGACGGCAGCGCGTCGGCTTCTCACCACTGGATACCATGGTTCAAATCCCGGCCACTCCATGCGAGATTTGTGCTGGTCAACGCGGAGGCGGGACAGGTTTTTCTCTGGGTACTCCCGTTTTCCCTGTCATCTTTCATTTCAGCAACACTCTCAATTATCATTTCATAGCATTTATCAGTCATTAATAAATCACTTTGGGAGTGGTGACCCCATTCTAATAATAGACTATATATGGTTCATTCATTACATCCCTGACCCGGTCAAAGACTGGAAAACAGGTTGTAGGTTTTCCAGGACTATCTATGCGTGGTTTTGAATATGAACTGCTGCTGTTATAATATGTGTTAAGCTTTAAACTCAATACCTGCGGAAGTGAGTCACTATATCGTATGTTAACATACGGTAGTTCCATCAAGGAAGTTCTGCTGTAAAGATTTAATATTACAAACATTTCATATCTCAAAATATTTATGTTTACAGATTTGAGAGCGCGTAACCTTCCTCAAACTAAATAGAGGAACTTGGAAATGTTAATAAATTGCAAGCATTGGTCAGTGTGCCGTCACGTTATATTTACGCCTTATTCGTAATAGAAATAATGAAAAGTTACTATGCTGTACTCTATTTCAATCTTATAACAACAGTAATCTTTATGTCTAGTCTGCAATTAGTTCTGAGAAACTGTAATGTTTGCTGATATTATGAGATTCCTACTGATTTGCGCGCTCTGAGCTCGGCTGCTTTGCTCCTACTGTGACGTCATTTTGTTAACCAATAGCAGTTCGTCTTGCGTTGGCCCCAACCTTTAGTAGTGTTTAAGAACCTTGAGTCCTTATAAGCACTGATCTAGAAGAACAAGCTGAAATGCTTCAGAAACTCAGCAGCATCAAAATCTATTGGTCTGTGCATATACCTTACAAAAACAAAAGTAATAGACACAAGCTATACCTGCATTTTAGTGGATGGTAATCTTATTAAATTCATTGAAGAATATGACTACCTGGGCCAGATTATAAAGCTGGGTTTATAAAATAAAACAGCAGAACTCAAACACAGAATTTGATTGTTGGCAGCCTTTGACAAACTCAATCACATTCTGAAAGGCCCAAAAGTTTCAATCAAGTTGAAGCATAAAGTTTTCAAGACAGGCATACTGCCAGTCACAATCTATGGTTTTGAAACCATCAAGCTGTCTCAAAACAGTGTCAAGATACTATGTGTCGGCCAAAGAACTATGGAAAGGGTATCAGATCAGTGCACGAGAAGCAGAACAAGACTAACAGACATTATAAAACAGGTGGCAATGCTGAAATGGAGGTGGGTGGAGCATTTAGCCGGAAACTCACAGGAGAATTGGACCAAAAGGCTCCAATGCTGATGTTCCAGAGAATACTCCCAACTCTGAAGACACAATGATAAGAGATGCGCTGGAGTAAATTGGATGCAGAATGCCCAGGAAAGAACAATATGGAAAAGACTGGAGGAGGCCTATGTCCAGGAGTGGACGTCCTTAAACTGAAGAAGGAAAGGAGGTATGAATCCAGCCAACTGCCCTGATTTGTATCAATAAGACTAGTGTTGTAATTTGGCAGCATGAAGTATCCAGGGGAAATTATTCACATTACCAACAGTTCTCTGGGAATAATAATAATAATTTTATTATTATTATTATTATTATTATTATTATTATTATTATTATTATTATTATTATTATTATTATTAAGATGTTACTGGTTTCACATCCCACAAACTAATTCTATGATTTTTCAGAGCATCAAAGTACCAGAATTTTGTCTCATACGAGTTCTTTTACATGCCAGTAACCTGCACATATACAACTCACTTTGAATTTTATTCATGGCAATTTCAGGTAGTCATGTTAGTCACACGTAATCAAAAACAAAAACCATAACAAGACAATACTAAACAGTAGGGATGGAAATTTCTCTTGCTCGAGAGTCTTGAAAGAAATAGCCAAAATCTCAAGACTCCCGTAAAGCATCTCAAGGACAGTGAATAGTGATAGTGAATAGTGCTGCACTCTCTTGAGCTCAAATTAAAAAAGATTGATAGAGCCAAATCATCAAGCAGATATGACCTAAATAACATACCTCTTGAATATACAGTAGAGGTTAGAAACAGATTTAATGGATTAGATTTAACAGAGTTCCAGAAGAGCTATGGTCAGAAGTACGCTGTGTTGTTAAGGAGACAGCAGAAAAGCATATTCCCAAGAAAAAGAACAAGAAGAAGGCCAAATGGTTATCGGGTGAAGCACTACAAATAGCAGAAGAAAGAAGGAATGCAAAAATCAAAGGGGAAAGATGTCTAAATTAAATGCAGAGTTTCAGAAACTAGCTAGAAGAGATAAGAATGCCTTTTTGAATGAACAATGCAAGGAAGTTGAGGAAAATAACAGACTGGGTAAGACAAGAGATCTTTACATAAGAACTGGAGACATCAGAGGGAAATTCCAGGCGAAGATTGGAATGATAAAAGATAAAAATGGAAAAGATCTTACTGAAGCAGAGGAGATTAAAGAAAGGTGGAGGGAATATGTAGGCAATTTGTATAGGAAAGAGCGGAGTACTCCTGATGATAAAGTTACTCTGTTGTCAGAGCCAGAACCAGATATCCTAGAAAGTGAGGTCAAGTGGGCCCTAGAAAGTATTGCAAACAGTAAGGCAAGTGGTTATGATGAAATCCCAGCAGAATTGTTCAAAATCCTAGGAGAGGATGCTGTGAAAGTGCTACATTCAATATGTCAGCAAATATGGAAAACCCAGCAGTGGCCAAAAGATTGGAAAAACTCAGTGTTCATCCCAATTCCAAAGAAGGGCAGCGCTAAAGAATGTTCAAACTACCGAACAATCGCACTTATATCGCATGCTAGTAAGGTTATGCTCAAGATCCTGCAAAATAGGCTTCGGCAGTATGTAGATCGAGAACTACCTGAAGAACAAGCCGGTTTCCGCAAAGGCAGAGGAACCAGAGATCAAATTGCTGATATTCGCTGGATTATGGAGAAAGCAAGAGAATTCCAGAAAGACCTATACTTATGCTTTATTGACTATGCTCAAGCCTTTGACTGTGTCGACCACAATAAATTGTGGCAAGTACTCAAGACTATGGGAGTACCAGATCATCTTATTTGCCTTATGAGAAATCTCTACTCCGATCAGGAAGCTACGGTGAGAACCCTACATGGAACAACTGAATGGATCAAGATTAAGAAAGGTGTACGTCAAGGCTGCATATTGTCACCTTACTTATTCAACTTATATGCAGAGTATGTGATGAGGAATGCCAAATTAGATGAAACAGAAACTGGAGCTAAAATTGGTGGGATACATATAAATAACCTTAGATATGCTGATGACACCACCCTGTTGGCAGAAAGTGAAGAACAACTTAAGTATCTACTAACGAAGATGAAAGAAGAAAGTGCGAAAGCTGGACTAAGGTTGAATGTCAAGAAAACAAAGATCATGGCAACTAAACCTATCACCTCCTGGCATATAAATAGTGAAACAATGGAGGTTGTTCCTAGTTTCATCTACTTGGGCTCCAAAGTAACTGCTGACAGCGATTGCAGCCATGAAATTAAGAGACGCTTGCTCCTTGGGAGGAAGGCAATGGCCAACCTTGATAACATTTTCAAGAGTAGAGACGTAACTTTAAGAACGAAGATTCGTATAGTGAAGGCTATGGTCTTTCCAGTAGCAATGTACGGAAGCGAAACCTGGACAGTAAGAAAGGCTGAGCGTCGAAGAATAGACACATTTGAACTATGGTATTGGAGAAAACTCCTTAGAGTTCCGTGGACTGCGAAGAGGTCTAATAAGTCCATATTACAGGAAATCAACCCAGGCTGTTCACTGGAAGGTCAAATACTCAGACAAAAACTAAAGTACTTCGGTCATATTATGAGAAAACATGATTCACTGAAAAAGACCTTACTGCTGGGGAAGACTGATGGTAACAGGAGAAGAGGGCGCCAAGGATGAGGTGGATTGATGGCATCAAGGAAGCCACGGCTCTCAATTTAGAAAGACTTCGGAAAATAGTTCATGACAGGAAGAAATGGCGCACTTTGGTCTATGGGGTCATGGAGAGTTGAAAGCGACTAAACGACTAACAAAAACTCTTGAGCACATTTGCGAATGATATAAAAATGTTAGTGTTAGAACTTCTTGCCCGAAGTGCGGCATACAGGTTATTTTAAATGACCGCATCTTTGATCTGTCATGGAACATGTGGAATATTTGCTTTGACCTTATACATTCAAGTTCATATGAACACAACTGCCTATTTACAGAATGGAATGTCAAAGAACAAAACTTAGTTTAGATGGTCTTAAAAAAGAAAAAAGAAAAAACAACACAATAAATATTGAATCAAAACAATTATTTCATTCCTAAAACCTAGCAAAGTAGTTCTTTGGTTGTGCAATATTTGAAACATTATTTTAAAGGACATAAGATTTATTATGAACTATGTGTAGTACATAAGTAATGGGAATTGCTTAGCATGTGTTTCAGGTGCAGAAGTCACTGAATCAAATGTCCGCTACACACTAGCTCGAACAGACTCCCACTATCCCCTATTTACTTAAGATAATACATTTTACAGGTTTATACACATTCCTATATACTGGGTAATGTTAACACTGAATCGGACAATTATGCTGGCTTGAAAAATCGGGTAACAAGATCTTGCCGTCACAGAATTCTGCAGCATTATGTACCGGTAAGTGACTGCTGCAGTCAGACTTGCTAGATTGTTAATAACATAATTCTAAATACATGATATAATAAAAGTGCATAAACTTACAATTTGTCTTGAAAATAAGAAGGAAATGGCTTGATTTACATAAAAACGTCATCTTCTAGCTTGTTTGTATATTATTCCCTGCAAATAGAAGGCCAAACTTCCATTTATGACTTTGCCTGTTGTCCCAGTGGGCAAGATGTCAAAGCCTGTTGTTCTCAGTGTGTCGCGTAACCACGATGTAAGAAGCGTGCTTATGTTTCCGAGTCTTTCACAAGGCATGCTTTTGTGAGAAAAGCATTGAGAAGTTCTCACAATTCTCGAGACATACGCTCTCGTTTTCCACCCCTACTAAAGAGTAAAGTAATATGGATCATTATGTATTCTTTGAGAAACCCGAAATTTCCTGCAAAACAATGACCACAATGAAGGTGCCCATAGTGTGTAAACAAATGCAACATTATAGGCTAGTGGAATGAAAGATAAGAATGTACAAATGTGAGGAATTGTTGAAATTATGTTGGTTATAGATCATCATGGTCTAAATACAGATGACAAGTAGAAACTCTTTTGAACAAGCTTCTGGACTATCATATGCTTAAGTTACAGCTTTTTATGTAAGAAATTGTCTAGTTACAGAGCTACACCAATCATAGCAAGAATGTATGTGAAAAAACTGTGATATGAAGGAAGCTTTCGGTACAAACATATCCACTTAAAAATGTGGTCAAATCTGTCCAGAATTTTATGATACTGGATAGAATCTGCACTTTGAGCAGGAACTATCGGAAAAGAGCGAGTGAGCAAGAGTAACTCTAATGAAATTCTCTTGCTTACTAAATGTGTAGAGCATAATTTCTTCATTAGAAATACACTCTTTCAGCAAACGAACAAGTCCACAACGTTGTAGCAACACCCCAGATCAAAAGCACTGGCATCTAATTAATTATGTAATAATATATTCATGATGTATGAATTACAAGAGGTATGATAAGTGCTGATGACCTCTAATTGGTACGGTTTGTAATGGCCCTACATGTTTCTGCAAAATGATAGAAGCAAGATAATAAGGAGCAAATAGTATCTTGAATACCTTCACTCACTGGCATCTTACAGTGTCCACAGGAATGTTCTCTCAAGTTTCCCTGACTTGTGAAAATGCTGGCCAAATTCTCTGTCCATTTCCTTTTTTTAAATTATTTATGGAAAAACAATTACACTGATGGCACTTTATACATAAGAAAATTGTTTAAAGGTAATGTAGGCCTAACATTTACCTTTATCTTATTTCCAAGGAACAAAGTACGTACAACTAACTTACTAATAGAGTAATTTAAATATGAATATAAAATTATTTTACCACTGCAATCTAATACTATTTCATGTGGATTTAAAGCACTCTTGAAATCAAAAGCAATTAACTTGTATTTCTAATGTAGGTGAATATAATGAATTCCAATTAGTCTTAAGTTTATGTTCAAAATAAGTTTTCAAATTTGAAGACAAATCAGTGAGGAAAGATAGGAATGAAAAAGAAAAGTTTGCACTTATCGAAAAGAGTTTTTGTTTTATGTTTTCTAGAACTATTTTCTTCCTTTCAATTTCAGCATCCTGCTTTTCTTTCAATTTTTTTTTCAGTTTCTCCTCCAAATCTTTCAATTGTAATTCAATTTTCCTTTTTATTTTCCAGTACCTTCTTTTTGAAGCTCGCCAGCATATTTCTATTTCTAGTAACATCCCATGAACCATCAACATGTTTCACAAATTATTCTCTGGGACACAAGTGGTTCTTCTACATGATTTTTGACTCGCAGGTATTGACAGAGAAGCCTGTTTCAACAAATGGATTACCATAGGATAAAATGAAACAAAGTTTCATTACAGACCAGAGGTCTTCACATTTTCCATCTTCTCCTAAAAGGGTGTAATAAAATTCATCCAATCCCAAGTCGTCCATTCTTTTAGAAATGAAGTCATTAATTTGTTTGTTGATTCCTGCATTGTTCTGATCTTTCTCGGTCAGCAGGCAGAACTGTTGTTTGCCTTTTCAGCACTTTTTATCACATATTCTTGTATGACTGTGCAAGTTTTCAAGAAAGACATCAATCCTTTTCATTGATTTTTTTTTTTTTTTGCTAGGGGCTTTACGTCGCACCGACACAGATAGGTATTATGGCGACGATGGGATAGGAAAGGCCTAGGAGTTGGAAGGAAGCAGCCGTGGCCTTAACTAAGGTACAGCCCCAGCATTTGCCTGGTGTGAAAATGGGAAACCACGGAAAACCATTTTCAGGGCTGCCGATAGTGGGATTCGAACCTACTATCTCCCGGATGCAAGCTCACAGCCGCGCGCCTCTACACGCACGGCCAACTCGCCCGGTCCTTTTCATTGACAAACTGGATTTGAGCAATATCATTTTAAGGTGATTTTAGAGGACTTTTCTCTCCGAGTTTTTCTAACATGGTTATCAAAAGATTTTTGAAGTCATTCTTCCAAGTAACTTTTTCTTTTCAGAATATTTAACGTCTAAGTAAGCTCTTGGCAGCAAAACCAATATTCACTTTTTCTACTGAAAGCAGATTGGCACTATCTTGTAAGTCTAAATATTTTAACTTTTAGGAAGTACTTGCTTCAGCTATCTTTTCAGATTGAACAAATCTCATTATTATGTTTTTCATAAGTTCTTCAAGCAATGTAGAAAGGTAGGGCACCATAGGTCTCTGACTTTTGAAATCTTCTGAGGAAAGGTTCAACATTTGACAAAACACTTAATTTTGCTTCAAGTTTTTGACTTTTGTAATCTTCTGAGGAAAGGTTCAACATTTGACAAAACACTTCTAGAAACAATTTTGTTTTCAGTATTGGATTCTTCACAACTTCTCTAAGGTATTGAAGTGTTTTTTTTTTTTCAGTGTACTCTTTCACAAATTTGTCAATGTGATCATATATTTTAAGAGCTTGATCAACACAGCGTACATTTTCCAACCACCTTATGGCATTGAACTTGTAAGGAAATGCAGTGCTTGTTGTTATGTCTGTATATTTAGCACGTCGAGCAGGGCTATCTTTAAAAAGATTGTACAGAAACCTGAAAAAATGAAAAAGCTCCCAGTTAATTTTGGAGATCCTAGTTTTCATGCCTCCTTTCACTGTATGCAAACTGCATATGCCTATATCAAGAAGAGATTTGCCCTCAGGGTTTAGCACTTGCAAATATTCTGAAGTCTTTTAATAAAACTGAAGTTAACATTCGGCCCATCCATGAAGACTTGCAAAATATTTCCTGGCGGTAAGGAGAGTTCACGTGTAAACCCACCTAATAAGTGATCCGCAGTTACTCTGCCTAAAAATACACTATTCCAATACCCTCTTGCAACTTTTTGAAGATTTACATCCCAAAACCTTACACACAAGTCCATTTGTCCTCTTTGGACAAATCTGTTTAATGATTCATTAAAACAAAAAAACATAAGTCAGAGCACTGTTTTAAGTCATTTTGCAAACTTTCTTTATAATATGGGGTTAATCCATTATCTATAACATAAGCCTTAGTCTTGCCCATAGTAAAGTTTTGAGCAATTTTACTGTCTGGGAACATTGTTGGGTCCGAATGCAACGTCCACTACCGCGGTAACACAGAAGTGCATTTCAAGAGACCAACAAGTCTCGCAAAGAATTTCACTGACCAAGAAGCAGCAAGTTTCCAAAAGTAGAGGAGGATCGGCTTAAATATATGATTTCGTTACGCAAAGTTGGATATGCTGTTCCTCGTGAAATGCTGTATTTTAAAGGAGGAGAAGAAGCTGCTGAACACGGAATCAGCGTCTCAGATTTGAAGGTTAGCTGAGGCTGAATGATTAATTTAATAAAAGGAAATGGACTTTCTCTTCGACAAAGAACAACAACATGCCAAAAATTGCTGAACGATTTCAAACAAAAAGTAATTGATTTTGATCGCTTTGTCATCGAGATGCATAAAGTGAAAAAATATTTGCTCTCCCAAATAGGAACCTCAGGTCAGATGCCAATCAGTTTCCATATGCCACAAAGTCGAACAATCGATAAGAAAGGGGCATCGAGTGTTATCGTACACACTACTGGAAGCGAAAAACAACGATGTTCTGCAATGCTTGATGTAACAGGTGATACCACTTCACGTTGTTCTAAAACGAAAAACAAAGCCTAAAGTAAAATTTCAGCAAGGGTTCCACGTTCGTATCCAAGAAAAAGGGTGGATGGACACGTCACTCGTACAAGATTGGATATGAATGGTTTGGGGAAATTAGCAGGGTCCCTCCTTCGATGCCCGGCCCTTCTCGTGCTGGAGTTTACTTTCTTGCCAGTATGTCATCATTATGTACTTACATGAAATGTACTTTTATTAGTTCATGTTAATTTCGCTTCAGGCCGTATTGCCAGCTTGTAATGGGAAGAATATTTTCCAGTGGCGGTACTTCAAACTTACGTGTCCAACTTGCCTGATGTACCCTTTTTGACTTTTCAGAAAAAATCTCATGCTGGAATTTTACGCCAAATGATAACTGAAAATGAGTTGAACCAATTATGTGTACAGTATATTTGATGTATCTTTTAAATGTAAATGAACTGTAAATAATTTTTTAAATATCTGAATTCTGTGAATAATTTACGCAACCAAAGTCCTTGCCTGTATTTTTCGTAAAAAAAAAAAAAAAAAAAAAAAAGTGTTAACTATGCGAGAATGCGGTAGTTGGAAGCTGACTAACAATTGAGATGGTGCCCAGAATGAGATCTGGAAGTGGAAACTGCAAGAATCTTCCACTGGCCTATATAAAGAGCAGAGCTGGCATGACCAAGTCAGTCTCAAGTGAACTGTAAGTGAACGTGAATGAATCACAAGATGCTGCTTCAAACATCAGCAGTACAGACAGTCTGACAACATCTAGACTCATCGATCTGAACTGAATACCCATCAGTATTTTGCAATTGATGAACTAACTCTTTTCTAATGCAGTCAGCAACATATTAATTTAAAGCAAGAGCAATTATTTAAGGAAAGACTAGGCAAACAACAGATAGGGAATCTGCCACTGAACACTGAATATTTCAAGCAACTGTATTATTTGACAACTGTACATATTCTATTTCCTTTGTTGACCCTATGTTGTATTAAAATATTTTACCACAGTCCAGAGTAGTAGAAGAAGGGGTGGAGTAGATCATTGACGCAAACTGTCACAACAATTAATGTTGCTTTTATAATAAAAAGGAGTGACAAGTTAACTGTTATACACCTTGACTGATAGGCTAAATTGGTTGCTTTTTTTATTTTATTTTAAAAAGTTAGTCACTTGTAGCTTACAATAAATCTCATAAAATTTCAATTGTAATGCCAGCAAGGCCACTGAGACCTTCACATGCTTCAAAGTGTTCTCTGGGATACATACATTAGATGAAAGGATATGGGTAGCAATTGAAATATAATAGTGAAACAGCCATTGAAAGTAATTTAGATGATATAGGCACAGTCACCTTAGTACAGTAGAACCTCGATAATTCGAAATCGGTTAATTCAAAATCCCGCCTAATTCGAAGAAGCTCTCGTTCCTGGAAACATGAGATACAGTTTTGCATGTTATTTCAATTGTTTAATTCGAAATATGGATAATTCGTAATTCGAAGTACAATGTCGGCCCCATTACCGAAATTCAGACTT
The DNA here is from genome assembly GCF_040414725.1 of Anabrus simplex. Taxonomy (NCBI): domain Eukaryota; kingdom Metazoa; phylum Arthropoda; class Insecta; order Orthoptera; family Tettigoniidae; genus Anabrus; species Anabrus simplex. The sequence continues at coordinate 995,073,996 of NC_090265.1, read as the reverse complement.
TTAATTCGTAACTGCCTTGACATTTTAAAACAATAGTATGTTACAGAGTAATTTCAACTCGAAATTTATCCGCTCTGCGTCATAATAGAACGCGCGTTCCGGAACGTGGAGGGGTAGCTTTCCGCACTTACACTCACTTCGGTGGGTCTACAGTGCGCTTCATGACTGCTAAGTTGAATGAAATCTGAATTCTTGTGTGTTCAACCTTTTAAGGAACGCCGTAATATCACGCAACATGCAGTGTGCGGGAAAACAGAATCCGCAAACACTGGCGATGCCGACAGTTGACGAAAAAACGTGGCAAATATAATAAATTCGTAGGCACCGAACAATATTGACATTGCCAGTGAAACTGCATTGCTTTATTTTAATGCGAGCCCCAACGGTCTTATTGTTTTAAAGGAGAAATTGCCAGCCGGGAAATCGTACAGTGTGAGGGATGGGGTCATAGTAGTGCGTTGCAATGCACATGGAAGCGAGATACTTTATTTCCTCGTCATAGGAAACTTCGATAAGCCAAAATGTTTTAAGAGCGTCGGGCACTTTCCATGCCAGTACAAAGCATCTATAATAAAAATGCAAACAGTGAAAAAATCCAAAAACTAATGCATTTGCACAGGGGAACCGGCATAATTTATCCTCGTCTTTGAATTGTGCGATTTTTTTTCTTTCGTTGCGTGCGGTTATGTTTGTCAGTGATTTATCCAAGTGCATTATTTGAACATTGTAAATGCACCTTGTGGGATACATTTCGGAAATAGTTTTTTCCATGGCATTTGAAAGGTTTAAACTGTGAATCGAGGTGATTGCATGTATTAATGGGTCTTAGAATACTTTGTGACGCAGCAAGTGTTTACATTTCTGAAGTACGAGAGAAGTGCCATGGTGGGAAATCGTACAAGGATAGTCATATAGGAAAGTTCGATTTTAAGGGCATCGGGTACTTTCTGTGTAAATACAAGGCATCTAAAATGCATACAGTATAGTAATCCAATTAATAAAGTACTTGCACACGGGAGCGAGCATAGATTTCTCCTCGTCTTTGAACCGTGCTTTTTTTTTTCTTCTTTCTTTCGTTGCGTGAGGTTATGTTTACCAGTGAGATATCCGAGTGTATTATTTGAATACTTTAAATGCACCTTCTTGGATACATTTTGGAAATAGTTCTTTTTTCATGGCATTTGAAAGGTATAAACTGTGAATCAAGGTTAAATGCATGCAGTAATGGGCCTTAGAATATTTTGTAACGTGGCAAGGGTTGGTACTTCTGAATTGCGAATTGGCGGTTAATACAAAATCCGATTTTTGAGTCCCAACAACTTCGAATTAACGAGGTTTTACTGTAAGGAGAATTTCATTAATCTTGCCTTGTTCACGCTACCTTAGTTGAAAGACTTACAAGAAATACAGGGAGCAAATAATGGTTCAGAAAAAAGTGTTGGGCAGATTACTTACTTAACAAGCAACATGTAGCTTTCTGTTCTTCCCATGTTTGTATTATGTACAACACTCAAGAGATATACAAGCAAAGAAAGATATTTAGTATTAATGACCTTGTGATTGTTTATACACATAAATTTAGTAAAAATTTTATATACAGTCTAATGACATCCAACAAAAATGGAGTCGCAATTAAAATTGCCTTTTCTAACAAATAAATCTACAGTCATATTTACAAACTTTTATCAGTTAAAGTTAGAAAATTTTACAAAATGTACAAAGAAAGAAAAATGCAACAAAATTCACACTGTTTTACTTTCTTGCTTTCTCAACAAACCATTATCTATCCTTACAAGAACAACAGAGCATGGTCGTATCAATTTAGTCCATTCTACTGGTATATTATGAATGTCGTTGCTCCTCTCAATAGGAACAACGGCTTCTTTAAAAATGTTGGCCCTTGCCTGGGAATTGCGTCGTTTTGAATTTGGGAGATCTTGACTGTTGCGTTTTCTCTTTTTCATACAAGTGGCTTCCGCATCTAAAAGTTTCAGTTTTATAGGTACAGTGCAACTCATGCTTTTCTTTAGTTCAGATGGAGACAATGGGCACTTGATAGGACTACCTTCACTGTTGTTTTCTTTTTCCAGAGTACTCGAAACATCTTGATGCTCAGCAGCTTCAACATTTCCGAGGTAACTAGAACAGATTTTGTCTTTGCGAGGAGATTCGGTTTTAGGCTCAGGAATATATCTATCCTGCAAAAGAGAACGCTTTAACAAACTATTACTCTTACTGGGAGATTTAGTTTGATGTCTTGAATAATCTCTTTTTGGAGTAATCTTTTCAGTTTCAAATCTTTTCGTAGCAAGGAGATTTACAGAAACATTCTTTTTACCAGACTTGTGTTCTGTAAATGTAATATCATCATCTGAATCACTTGAATTCCAATCCATATGAACATCTTTTTCTAGAGCACTCAAAAAATCATCATCTTGCTCAGATACAGAGTCAAGATTCACAGTACTTGCAGATGAATTTTTGGAAGGGTTCTCTCCAATTTCAGCTGAAGTCTTCACCTTAATGAAGGCGCCCAACTCTGTTAACACTCTAGTATCAACAATACACATTTTCTGAATGTTTTTTTTAAGAAGCCTTCGTAATCTCTTTGCAACTTTTTCTAACCCAGTAAAATCACGCTGCTTCACCAGCCTTTTATACATTTTTTTCATTAGCAGAGTATAAGTGCTCATATTTCTTGAAATTTCATCAACATCTTCTAGAGACTTTTTCAGTTGCCTGCAAAAAGATATGTTACTTGATGTATTCAGCTGTAAAGAATCAGTACCCTGGGAGGTTATATCTGATAAACAATTTCCTTGACCTGAAACTGCATTCTTTTCATTTTGAGGTTTATCAGATGAAGCAAGCTCAATAATTTCATTCTGAGGTGAACTATTAACCTTCTCAAAAAGAGGCACAGTATTAGCAGCTTTCGGAAACTGCCGAACGTTGTGTCCCTCACTTTTACTTGCTGGGGACGTACTTGAAATAATACGAACATCATCATCTTCAGTATCAGTGTGATGTTTTGTCATAACTGTGTAATTATTTGATGAGGTAATACTTGCAGCAGACGATGGTTGGTTATTCAAGATGGGACCATTCTGGGGAACAGCCGGGAGACGAAGAACACGTTTCATGGGTTGCAATACTGGTGCAATAAACCTCTTCTGACCAGAATTTATGTAAAAAAATCCAGGCCGGTTTGGAACAGCCTGTCCATTTACGATGGCAATTTTTGTAAGTGGTCTTGGGTTTGTCCCTTGTAGACCTCTGACAAATACACCAGCTCCTTGAGACAGAGATGTTAAAAACGGAGAGCTGTATGAGGTTGATTGAGAATTGGGAACGACTGCCATAGGATTAGGGTAATAATTTACTTTGGTATTGTCTACTTGGCTACTGGTGGCAACGGGAAGTCTCACCACATTATTACTGGTGGTATTGATAGCCTTTACAATATACTGGCCAAATGGAGCTGAATCTGTTGCAGAAGAACGAGGGGAATTTACAGGATTACAAGGATTTATCAATGGTAAAATCTGAGGGGCCATTTCTTGCTGTCCACTTACGACATGGTAAGGTGGCAATGACTTTGTAGGAATTTGTACCATTGGAGGTAATGGCGAACAAACATTTGCATTTGTAACATTGGTAGAATTCACAGCTGAAATGGGATTTAAAATTTGCGATAGTAACTCTGTGTCATTACTTTGCTTTTCACCAGTAAGTTCTGATATATCTCTAGCCTTAATTCGCGGCACATGATTAACAACATTCCACATTTCACTATCCAACTGAGAAACCAAAGTTTTGTCAAAGTTTCGATCAAGATTTCTAAGCCGTATTGCGGCCTGTACAAACATTTTCAGTCTCTCTTCTTCTGGTAATCCTATAGATATTCGTCGATGAGATGTAGCTTTACTATTCTCATGGATCCCTTCGCAGCAGACACTGGGATCATCACCTGATGCAGGGATCTTTGGGCCATATATTACTCCTCCACTCTCAATACCACACTTCCTGTAAAAGAGAGAAATATTACAAATATGTTTAAGAAACATGCTATCATGCTATTCCAAAATAAAGTTATGAAACTGATCATTTATCCATAAACACGCTTATTACTTTTTAATACAACGTAACACAAAATAAAGGAGTAGGCATAAAGCAGCAATTTACTAGGGAAACATGACCAACAGTGGACAGTGTCATGGTGCAAGTTTTTTTTTTTTTTTTTTTTCTGCTAGAGGTTTAAAGCTGCACTAAATTAAGACAGGTTTTCAGCGACAATGGGGGGTAAGAAGGGCAAGGACCGGAAAGAAAGTTGATGTGGTCTTAATTAAGGTACAGCCCCCAGCATTTGTCTACTGTGAAAATGTGAAATCACCAAAAGCCATCTTCAGGGCTGCCAACAGTAGGGTTTGAACCCACCATCTCCTGTATGCAAACTTGCAGCCACATGGACTATATACAGAGCTGTCAACTTGCTTGGTCTATTTCTAATGCATGGTGAAATAACAGCAAATAATGAATATATATATGTTACGTATTTGTTGCTAACCAAAACACCTTATAACAAATGCAAATTGGCATTAACAGCAGGCCTTTTCCCTCAAAATATTCCACGGTTGGCAGTCCAAAGGTTACTTCTTCCTCAGAGCCAGTATAAAGTAGTGATAAACTAAGGCACACTTCTTGCCAGGATTGCTCAATCCCTTTGGAATATCCTGTGCTTTACTGTAAATAAAGCATTTAACAATATTTATCAAAATGCTGGTTTGGTAGTTAATGCACGTTTTAATCTCCTGTTCACAGAGAATTATGTAATGTCCCTGTACAACATAACTTCCACCCGTGACATTTTCTTGGCAGCTTTTTAACAGCTGGGCGATGGTTGCTCAGGTGTACTTTCTCTTTAATCAATAAATACCCCCACAATTTCCTACGAGCTGCAAGCATATAATTTTACCAGTGACCAACATTCATGTGTTGATAAAGCTACCTCTTCATTCTTATTTGATGTAAAACTGCTGTTAGTGCTTTTTGAAATAAGCTTCAAGAGATGGCTAGTAATGCCCTTGTCACACACACTGCCAACCATTTCTTGGCAAAGAATGTCTCACTATATTGTTTAATACAGAGTTGGCTGCACGGTATGAGTTGCACAGCTATACGGTTATACTTGGGAGATGGTGGGTCAAACCCCTCCAGTTGCAGTCCTAAAGATGGTTTCCTATGGTCCCCTCACTTGTCACACCAAGCAAAATTCCAGGGACTGCACCTCATGCAGAGCAATCATAATTATATGTTAATCTTCAGTTTCCTGTTCCACGTTTCTTATGCCTTGAGTTGTCCTTATGTCATGTTACGAACGTATACTGAGAGAGATGTTCCGAGGAGACTGGATCTTTGGAACACCAAGTTTAAAGAATATAAGTTAAATGTGAGGAAGAACAGAACAACAGTAATGAAAGTTAGCAGGAGAAATACACCTTGTACCTTCACCCTCAAGGGAGAGAAGACAATGTATGTATACCTTTTAATATCTGGGGAGTACAATATCAAATGACGGAAGTGCCAAGAATGAAGTGTTGAACAGGGTGCAAAAAGGATCCACTTCTTCCATCAAGTACTGAAGAGTATGGGACAAGGAAGTTCCTCAGAGGGCTAAACAGACCATGTTTAAGACTTATCTCCTGCCCATCATGACATAGTCTGCAGAGTTATGTCATACATAAGAGAGAAGTCAATTGCAAGCTTGCAAAATTAAGTTCCTTAGATCAGTTATACAAAAAAAGGAAGGGCAGAATTGGGAACGATCATATACGCAGAAACCTGCAAGTCAGCCTGACCATGGAAGAAAGGCTAAAGTTGCTAGGACATGTTAAGAGGATGCAAGCAACTCGAACAACAAGGACATATTTTGAAAAGAATCTTTCTTTCAGGTTCTTCGCAGTTCAGTAGTTTTTCAAAATAACGTGTTAAAATTTCACAATTGTCCTTGTTGCTTAGTCAGATTTTTCCATTTTTGTCTTTAAAACCAAGACTGGGTAGCTGATATTTTGTTGTTTCCTCTTTGAACATTTTGTAAAAATTTCTTGTATTATTTTAGTGAAATCTTCTTCAATTTGCAAGAGCCGACTTCTTTCATATTTTCTCTTCACATTTCTTATAGTTTTAGAAGTTTGTTTCTGCAATGTCTTAAAAGTCTGAAAATTCCCATCAGTTTTAGAGGAGTACCACCTTCTCCAGGCTGTCAAGTCTCTCATTTCCAGCCTCTTCACCTTCTTCATTCCACCATCTATGCTTCTTTTCATTCTTCAGAGGTCATAGTTCCTGTGCAGCTTTAGTTATTTTTGTTCTCAGATACTCCCAATTCTTCGCACTGTCCTTTTATAACTTCTTTGAATTTTTTGTTTCCTTCCGAGTTGTTTTGTCTATTTTGAGGGATGAATCTCATTTTTATGGTCATGAGGTAATGATCACCCTCAATGTTGGCTCCTTTTTTTACCTTGACATTTTGGATATCCTTTTTTTTTCTTAGCAGAGATAGCTGCGGGGTCAATTTGGAATTCCCTGAGGTGTGGTTTTGGAGACCGCTAGGTTTTTTGTTATCTACTCGGCTTTTTAAAGTAGGTAGACATTAGCTTGAGATTAAAAGCCTCGCATAGCTCTACAAGCCTTATTCCATTTCTATTTGTTCTTTTATGTGCCGGGAACTCATAAGTCCTTTCTCTTCCATCTTGTGCACCGATGTCTCCAAGTAACACTTTGACATGATCAGCAGGAATTTTGTGGATTTCGCTTTCCAAGAGTTCCCATTACTCTTCCAGTCTGTCAGGATTTTTCCTGTTATCATCATTTTTTGGAGCATAAGCATTAATTAGCGGCTGCCTGGCTGAGGCATGTAAAGGCGTGCTCGGTTTGCCCGGAAGGACGTGGGTTCGAAGTCGTAAAATTTAAGAAACGAGATTTCCACTTACGGAGGTGCATATGGCCCAAAAATGAGTACCAGGTTAATTCCTGGGGGCAAAGGCAGCCGGGCGTAGAGCTAACCACTCTACCCCATCATGTGCCGAGGTTAACAATGGTGGAAGCCTTTACATTCCACTCCTCCAAGGGCCTCCATGGCCTGTACGGAGGTGACTTTGGTTTTGCTTATAAGCATTAATTAATGTATAATTTTTATTTCCACATCTTATGGTCAAGAGAGACAGTCTTTCAGAGGGTGAATAGAAGTTTTGAACTGATTCCACTATGCTCATGTGTACTATGAAAGCAGTTCCTAGGTAAGACACTTTCATTATTCTCTTCCCCGGTTTTCCTTTGTATATGCTGTAATTTTCTGAGTCTAACATATTACTGTCTGTATATCTGGTTTCCTGAAGAGCAAGTATTGAGATTTTCTGGTTGTCTAGAATTTTGATTAGTTCTTTTTGTTTTTCAACTTTCATTAGTGTACCAAAAAAGTATTCTCATTTTGGTCTCAAGTTTGTTGTTAGTTGATGGGTCACCAGTAGAAGGCTCCAACTCCTCCTTGCATGCTCTTCTGAGCTCTCTAGAATCCTTAGGCCCCATTGCACAGCATGCTGCCGTGGTGGATTGACGTTTCCGATTACCACCTGGACTAGTTATTCCGTAAGTTTGAATCATGCATAGGTTACTTGACTTTCTTGGGTTGACCGTTCCAAGATTAAAACTACGGTTGTGAGCCGTTGAGTTTATTTCTCAGCCGCACCTCACATGGTGTACAGACGCTGACCACAACACCGCTTGTTGCGAGAACACGTGTGGATTTAAGTTTTAAAGGCAGTTCTTCCACCTCCTTGGCTGTTGGGACTTGTTATCCTCCTTTGCCATTGGAACTCTTGACCCCTTCATTTGATGGATTTTAGTGACATTTCCTTCACTAAGGGCCATCATACTCCTAAGGGAGCTCATCCGCCCGAAGCTGTTGGCTCCCTTAGGGTGTCATATTATTTTCCACCGCCCACCGCTCGGCATTGAGTTGCTGGCAGTATGGTCTACTACATTACCGTAGCAGGGTATCCTGGCCAGACTGATCTTTTTCCTGTGTTATTAATGCTTTTCAGAAATGATTGTTGGCAGTAATAATTTTACCATTTTCAAAAACAATTATCACCTTCTCCAAACCTCCCACTCTTCGCTCACGGACATCAACCGTAGTGCACTCAACTTAATTGTCTTCACTCATGGAAATATAAATGAACAAATACAGCAAAAGAATGTTATTTCACGTTGCGAGCATTCCTTCAGTACGACCGAAGAGAGAAGTAGGACAATGTAAAACTGGGGTAAAGTTGGTAAATTATTTTTTGTTTTCTCATGCTGTAACAAATATGAAGGAAGTATATTGTATGAAATGAATGTAATTGATTGTTCTAATCAGTATATGTCAAATTACTAAAAAAAGTAAAATTTCCAATCATAAAGATTTGCACTGATTATTTGATTTAAATAAAAATGTCTAGATACCTTTCAATTCTCACATTAAGCTGTTTAATTCCCCTGCATTTTTCTATCAGTCGCTCGCGATTCTTAACGTAGCTGGCCATGTAAGATGCAGAAATTACTGTTACAGTGTACAAATGCTCGTAAAATAAAAAGAGCTATAGTCCTCTCCGTGTAAGGACGTACCCTAAGGGTGCAACCTTACCCTTTCTCCCCTGTAATATTAAGGTATCGATTTATAGTTACTTTTCTTGCTGTTGGGTATTTTGCAGGTCTTTTTCAGTGTCAGTAACCATACAGTTTAGGGACCCTACTTGCCGATACGACGTCTTACATTAACCATTAATCTGGCACGTTGGCAACGTTCAATCACTGTTCTAGCATGAATTGCGTGTTGCCACCGCATCGCCGTTAAAGTCACTAGTGATACATTTGCGAGAATATTTAAAGCATATTTTCTTTTTCTGTGGGACTGTAAATCTATTTGGCTAATACCAAGTAAGTAGAATTGTGGCATGTTCGGATAATGCATTTATTAACATTGTTTGCGTGAAATGATTAAAGTGCTCAAGTACGTCAGTCTCATGTCTAGATCTACCGGTACATGAAATAACTCTTGCGGGACGAAATTTTGGCAGTAGAACTTATAACATTATCATTTTCAAATCCGCAGTGAACTTGAAACCTGACCTAATTTCCGTTCACGGAGCTTGGCACATTAGTATTCCTATATGTTTCCTGACAAGTTTGAAGATATAACCAGCCTGCAGGCTGAAAATATGCCCAATAATTTCTCTCCTTACTGGTTACCGGTGTTGAAGAGAGAAGGAAATGATCGCGTAAAAGAAAGGGAAGTCATTGGATGTCTGGAACTTTCTAAAATCACACTGCAAAGACTTATTAAATAAATTGCATCGTTTAACACGCCCCTCTTGTCAAGAATATGGTTATAGTACGCTCAGTGTATATCAAAATAAAGACGGATAATTTGAGTGAGAAAGTGTGTTTATTTCCTTAATTCCTCATTGAGCGTGGGAATCGACGAGATATTCATAATTATCTTGATTTATTTGATCTTATCTTTTATCATTTACTAGGGTAGGGAAACATTGATTATCGGTGTTTCCTACATTGAGGTTAGTTTGTTATGGTTATGTCTGGTGATTTTAATATGTAACCAGGCAGGTTGGCAGCAGTGATCAGCCATTACAAAAAAGAGAAAAGAAGAGCATCGGGTGGCGATATTTACTTTCTGGGGTATTTCCTTACGTGGAAATTACTATAGGTTATTCATGCGAGGAAATCCAAATATCACTCATATAAGCGCAGTTGTTCAGCAAAGACCAGAAGGGTCACGTGACTTCGCTCGTTCATCTACACGCCCGGGCCAGTCTTTCTTGTTGGCCTTGGGTATAACCATGCCCTGCCGATGAGTACATGGTCCTGTTGAACAACAGCAGCCATTTGAGCAGGCTCGCATTGTGGGCCTGCAGGAAGCTGGATGGATGGATGGAAGGATCGATGGATTGGTACACAGGTCTGGCACAATGTATCGGTGGTGTGTCGCTCCTTTCAGTGGTCTGTGGAACATTCTGACACCTGCAGACCAGGCTACGGATGTCCGTGTAATACAGACGCATGCCAAAATCGATGCATTGTGTGAGCAGCGGTGGCCGACTGAACAGCATTCAGGAATGAAATACGGTCACATGTTGCACCTACTGTGTCACCAAAGACCATAGGGAACAGTCTGCTTGCAGCAAGATTATGATCACGTGTGCCTCTGGTCAATGAGACCATGACACCGCAAAGCATGGCTTCTCTGGTGTCGTGAAAGAGTTGACTGGAGGGGGAATGGTGTTCTGTTGTCTTCAGCGATGAGAGTAGGTTCTGCCTGTATGCAATTGATGAACGTACACACGTACGCTGTAGACCTGGTGAGCAGCCTATTCCAGAGTGCATTCACCCAAGACATCCAGGTCCCACCCCAGACTTCATGGTGTTGGTGGGGGGCCATCAGTTACAACTAGCGGTCACAGTTGGTGTTTCTGCAGGGTAATGTAACCAGTGTCTGCTACACTGCACAGGTTGTTGTCCCCGTGCTACTGCCATTTTTTCGGCAGGAAGGTGATTGCTTTCAGGACAATGTATGTCTACATACAGCTGCTTCGATGCAATGTGCTCTACATGGTGTACAACAATTGCCCTGGCCAGCAAGTTCACTGGATCGTCAAACGAATATGTATGGGACATGATGAAGCAGGAACTTACACATTCTCCAGAGCCTGTAAGAACCATTGCCGAATTTCATCAAAAGGTGCATGATGCTTGGGACTATCTATCGCAGGATGCTATTTGGCACATTTATGATAGTTTGCATGCATGAATGCACCCCTGCATTGCCGCCAGAGGGAGGGGGTGGGAGTTCACAGTGTATTGATGCGACTGTTTGGGCACCCTTTACTGTGACGTGTGTTTCATTTGGTCTGAATTTGTAATCATATACTCCTGCAACGGAGCCTCCGTGGCTCAGGAGGCAGCACACCGGCCTTTCGCCGCTGGGTTCTGTGGTTCAAATCCCGGTCACGCCATATGAGATTTGTGCTGGACAAAGCGGAAGCGAGACAGGTTTTTCTCCGGGTACTCTGGTTTTCCCTGTAATATTTCATTCCAGCAACACTCTCCAATATCATTTCATTTCATTACATCTGTCACTCATTAATCATTGCCCCAGAGGAGTGCGACAGGCTTCGGCAGCTGGCACAATTCCTATCCTCGCCGCTAGATAGGGGCTTCATTCATACCATTCCTGACCCAGTCGAATGACTGGAAACAGGCTGTGGATTTTCATACTCCAGCAATGATGAACTACATGCCACATTGCTTGTGAATAAAATGACTTAGTCCCTGAGGATGATGTACTACATTTTTTTTCCAGCAGTGTATATACAGTTAGTGAAAAGATGTACCGAGTAGATAATAATATAGCAGCTTAATCTCCTCACCAATGACAAAGTCATGGACTCAAAACAAAACAACAAGCAGGGGCCAAAGTTTGAACGATGGGAGATTGCATTGCATTATTGACATTCTAAACTCTGATTTTGTTAAGTGTTGGTGTCAAGTGTTTACTTAACAAGTTCACAATATGTCCATTGGGTATCAATGGAATCTTACCCATAATTTCTTAATAAGGAAAAATTAGTAACACTAAACTTCCAATTATTCACAAGAGGTAAGTATTATGTTTTATTTTAATATATTTATATATACCGGGCGAGTTGGCCGTGCGCGTAGAGGCACGCGGCTGTGAGCTTGCATCCGGAAGATAGTAGGTTCGAATCCCACTATCGGCAGCCCTGAAAATGGTTTTCCGTGGTTTCCCAGTTTCACACCAGGCAAATGCTGGGGCTGTACCTTAATTAAGGCCACGGCCGCTTCCTTCCAACTCCTAAGCCTATCCTATCCCATTGTCGCCATAAGACCTATCTGTGTCGGTGCGACGTAAAGCCCCTAGCAAAAAAAAAAAAAATAAAAAAAAATAAAAAATTATAAGTTCTATTATTAATATAATAATACACAGCATTTTTGCAAAATAACAATATCAATTCCCTGGAAAGGCAAAGCATTGTAAGCAACATTTTTGTCAAAATTGAGGTTACGATGTTTATACATCAATTGGACTCCACTGCACATGCTGGCAAATGAATCTTAGAGGGCAAAAACAACGTAAACAAAGAAATTATCGTAACCACCATCTGTAATAAACCATACACCAGGATATTGTAAGCAAAAGTCAATACATCTTAAGGGCCTGAGTTAGAATCTTGCAATTTGTGTGTTATTGTAAGCAACAAGTTTTGATTCTGGAGGGAGCATGAGATGCATCAGTTTCATTGTTCGTGACTGTTGTCTGTCATTGCTGTAGTACATGTTTTATAACTGCCTCAAATCAATTTGGCACTTGAAATATAAGGCAAAGCCTGCTGTTGGACCTATCGCATGTTGACTGACAGCTAGTATGCTAGTGGAATGCAGAAGAGAGGCAGGAAGGAGAGAGAAGGGGCTGCTCCTTGTGACAGACTTGACTGAACAAGTACGGTCAGTAGCTAAACAAATCAGTTCATTGTCAGTACATATTCCTACTGTTCGTGCACAAAGTGATTTATGCCACTGAAAATTGATTTATGCCACTGAAAATTCTAAACTGAAGTTTGCAACAACAAGAGGACAAATGTGAGAGATTGCTCAGTATTCATAGTTTTATGAATAGGGAAGCTGAGGACAAAAAGAATAAAACACAAGAACAGTATAGAAGGGAGTTTTTGAAAGTACCACAAAAAGTAGCAAATGGCAAAAGTCAAGTGAATTTTAACTGAGCAAGTTGGCCATGCAGTTATAGTCGCGCAGCTGTGAGCTTGCATTAGGGAGGTAGTGGGTTCGAATCCCACTGTTGGCAAACCTGAAGATGGTTTTCTGTGGTTTCCCATTTTCACACCAGGCAAATGCTGGGGCTGTACCTTAATTAAGACCACAGCTGCTATCTTCCCAATCTTAGCCCTTTCCCATCCCTCGATTGCCAAAAACTTGCAATGTAAAAAAAGTAGCAAATTTTTTTTAGTAGAACTGAGACAGCACGAAACTGAAGAATCTTCATTTGGTACACCAGGAAAAACACAGAAAGGGAAAAAGCATGTAATGGATTTTTCAAATTTCAACGCACAATCCAAGCTCTTTACATTCTTCAGAAAACAACTCTATCAATATCTAAATTACGACCTGTGTCAGCACAGAGGATTGGTTTCCAAGGAGGCTGTATCAGTTTCAGAAGTATTGTAAAAGAGTTGGGCTTCAACTGGAAGAACATTTGAAATAATAAAACAGTTTTAAATGAAGTCCAAGACCTGCACCAGGCCTCTCTGGAGGTCACATGCCATGACATGACAGTAGTTATCTTGTGAATAAATTTGTTGGCGAGTTGCTGAAGAAACCAAGTGTACTTCTGACGAATGACGGCTGATATCCCTCAAGGAGATTAAGCAGGCGACGTAAGACTAGTATCTAAACCTTACTTATGACTCCAAACACAGTGATCTATTTCCACAAACAGATGAGGAGATCTGATAAAAATCTACCTTTCTAAATACTGTACTGTAATCAATGTAATTTTCACTTTGATTCTCTTATTGTAGTGTGGCAAGTCAATTTTCCTATTTTTTAAAATCTACATTTCTTAGTACAATCATTTAAGAAAACCTCTTATTATTCTTGTGCCTTACATTTCTTCAAACCAATCCCTCCAAAAGCTATAGTAAGAGGACCACTTTGTTAAACAACGCACTCACAATGACCGGCAAACAACCGTAAGCGACATTTGATAATTTTAAAAGTTCCTTTTCGCTCCTAATATGACAGTAAAGTAAAAAATTAATTTCTGGAGTAGAACAAAAATCAAAATTACCGAAACTGTAAGTATTAGACTTGCTAATTGTTTTTATCATCTCCTGTAAAATTCATATTTTGTCGCTTTTCTATTTAGGCCTATATACTTATATGGCAACACTTCAAGTTATTGTAATTGGATGGTAAAATGGCTGTATACATTAAATGTTGAAATATCTGGAAATGAAATGCACAAAATGTCCACTTGAAGTTAGCAAGTGTTTAAAACAAATTAAACAAGGCAGCAATGTTTCTATGAGAAGAGATAATGAAGAACTTAAAAGAATCTGCTTCGCAATCAACTAGAACTTCCACCCAACAAGGCCCTGATTTTGAACCATCTGCGAGCAACTTTCCTTTGTGGATTTGATCCAGTTCCAATACTAACATGTCCATGACAACCTTCATTGACACTATGAATTCACATGAATAGGTCACAAATTTTTCCTAGGTTATAACATTTTCTTACTTTGAAAACTGATATTCTTAAGTTAATTATGCTACAAAGGGGACATGAGTTCCAGGTTTATTATTATACCACAGAAAATCATTGGAATTTTGGATCTATATGAAAGTTTATTTCAACAATGTGATCCTATTATTATTATTATTAATATGTAGACTTTCACGACCACTAAATGACATTATGATAATTATTTGGGGATATTAGGTCGTGTAACATTAATTATTAATCTCCAATATTAATTAATTTATTGTTATAAAGAAAACCGAGTTCTTGTACTATACAGCAAGATGTAATGAGGGACTGTTTGGGCAGCCTACGGAAGGACTGGCTCTTTCGTTCTCATGCCTTGCTGGTGCCAGAAACAAGTTTATGGTGTTCTGGAGAACATCAAAGAATGTAAGAATGATGCCAGAAAGAATTCTGGGGTTTGGCAAGTGTCAGAGGTGGAGAAATCAAATCAAATCAAATCAAATCAAATCAAATCAAATCAAATCAACTTCTCTTTATTTGCAAATGAGGTGTCTACTTCTGTGGCAAATGGTACACTAAAATACATTATTGTCAAGCACTGAATTTTAAATTAACAAGAGAAGAAAATTTTTCTATAATACAATATTATACAATTTACGCTAACAATTTTTTCTATTAAACACACAGCTCATCCTTAATAAATTTATATTGTTTACAAAATTCTACTTATAATATCTCCTGTACTTCTTACAAATATAGTCAACTGATATACAGTATGTGGAATTACTTCAAATGATACTATATAACTGGTATAAGATTAAAATTTACATTGGATTTATGTACTTATTTATTATTATTATTATTTTTTTTTTTTACCCATTCTGGAACCTAAGTAGCATAACGACCTGCTGCGTCTTAACCAGAGCCCCTTTTGCCACCACTTTTCAGAGTTCCTGACGGGCCTTTATAATTTAACAAACACTTTATAACAGCATCTACTTGGCATTCTATATTACACATGTTTAAATGCATTCATAATTCATATCTACTCCTGTCAAAAATTAGACACTCAAATAAAAGATGAGGAACAGTTTGTGGCATTTCACAGGTACAGCTGCAGGACTTCTGAATATTGATTCTAAACCTCTCGAAGTACGATTCAAACTTTCCATGTCCTCTCAGAAACTGAGTTATAATAGGTTCATGTTGTAATAACCTACCTTGTAGTCTGTCTTGAATATTTGGAAAGAACAAGTCCCTTGTTAGCCAGCTGTTTGTGCTGGTGATCCATTGGTTGTTCCACATATCTTGTGTATATTCTCTCATTTCCTTTTTTTTACATGAGACATAGGGCACTTTTCATATATCGACAAAGCGTCAGAAGTAGTAGCTGCTTTGGCAAGTTCATCAGCTCTCTCATTTCCTTCTACTACGTCATGACCTCGGAGCCATTTCATGCAAATATGTTTACTGTAGCATAATATGTGTGACCTTATATTAACAGCTACCGGATGAAAGTTATATTTTTCTTGGATTGCTCTCAAAGCTGCCTGAGAATCACTCAATATTTGCACAGCATAACTATGTTTTTAATTCACGTAACTGCCTGTTGTATAGCGTACAGTTCTGCTTGAAAGACTGAACATGAGGGAGATAGTCTAAATTTTTCAGCATACACCTCACCTGTTATTCTGCAGCACTACAAAAGCACATTCTACAAACCATCTTTTTCTTTGCTAATCCGGGACCCATCGATATAAATACTGTATTGATGATGTGTGTTGCACATTTATTACACAAGATTATTGGCAAATTTACTTGGATGACCTGCTGTCAATGCATTAGCTTGCAGCTCAGGAGTAACCCCAAGATCCTATCAGGATACAAAACACCTGTTTCTTTTTGTTAATGTGAGCTCAGCTTTGGCAATGGCTCTTAAACACAGAGATGGGATTCCCGACACAACAAGGGCTGCTTCCATGGATATTGTACAGTAATTTTCAATTCATCTAAAGCCATTTGTATTTCTTTAAACCATGCGTTTTTTTTTTGTTTTTTTTTACTATTCCAAAAGAAATCAAAAAATTATTTCATGAGTCTAGTATTTGGTAAGCGGTAATGTGTCCAAAGAATGCAATCCTCCGTTTTCGCATCATGTCAAAGATCGATTCACTTTCCTTGTAAGGTACTAAATTTGGCAAAAGTCTCCACTGGCCATCAATCTGGTGTTTTTCATTAATAATTGTCCGAAGAATTCTTCTATCAACTTTTTGCAGTTTGTCTGTTGTTGATTGGGTATTCAGTTTAAATATTGTTTTACTTGCATATGTTGCTTCTGGCTTAACGACAGAGTAATAATGTTGAAATTTAGCATTAATCTAAAGATACTGTTTCTTGTAACTTGGCCAGGTAATTTATGTGCTCGTCTCAATGTTTGAGTTCTACTATCTATGGATGCTTTTTCGTTAGCACTCCAAGTGATAATCTCACCAAGATATTTAAATTTATTCATGAGGTATTATCAGAACCATTTGGGAGTAATGCTTTACTGTTGCCATTTGTTGTCTATCTGGGGCTAAAATGGCGTCCCGTTTACATCCAGGGCACAATTTCAAGTTCCTTGTTGCTTTCTCGTAGCAACCTGTTATGCGTCGTTTCATTTCTCTGTGTCTCCTGATGAAGAAAGGCAAGGTTCTTTTCGAAACGCGTTGAATGTGTTTTTTATAATTACATGGCATAAGCCCAAAAATATACCTCATGAATAGTTACACGGGCTGTAAAATTCTAAATGATAATATTTAAATTGGTCTACAACCTTTATTTTCTGAGTATTATTTAACATAATATGTGAAGTGTCAACTTGACAATATGGCATCATATATGTTTTCTCAAAAGAAATTTTCAACCCAACCTTCGCTGCTAATCGTTCCAATTCCTCTAGTTGAAATTTAGCTTCAATACTATTTGCTAATAATGCTAGATTATCAGCAAATGCGAGACAATTTAGTCAAATATTTCTTCCAATCTTAACAATCGGTGGACATACCTTATTCCATTCAAGCATAATTTTTTCCAGCACACAATTAAACAATGGGGATAATCCATCTCCCTGTCGAAGACCAGTATGAATTTCAAATGGCTTGGAGATTTCATTTCTGAACCTAACTCTAGATTTTGTATTTCTAAGAATGAACACAATAAGGTTAACAAGTTTCCGATGTAAACAAAATTCACTAAGGATATGCAATAATGATTCACGATGGATACTATCATAAGCTTTTTGAAAAATCAACACAAGTGATCACTAAATTTTTTGCTCCTAATCCTTTGATGTTTTATAATCCATCTGAGACTGATAATTTGATCTGGATAGCTTCGTCCTGGATGAAAACCACCCTGATAATCACCAAATTCACTATCAAGTTGTTCACAAATTCTGGAATATAAAATCTTAGAAAAAATCTTGTAAGTGATATCCAGCAAAGAAATTCCTCGACAATTGCTAGGATCTGATCTATCGCCTTTTTTGTGTGGTGGATGTATAACTGCAACATTCCATTCAGGGAATTTGTTGGTATTCCATATGTCAATGAGATGTTCATGTAAATTCCATATGTAGAATTAAATTTCAGATCATTTCTGTCATATATATTTTTACTGTACTTGCTATGATAACCGAAATATTTATGAATTTTGTTTTTTGTGCCAAGTCCATATCAATGCAGAGCATTGCTAACATAGAAATATTGTTCAATTGTGTTAAATGATAATGGTTTTTGTCATGATCGTCTTAAGGTGTAAAACCATGTGATCAGTCCATATCGGCAAGGAAAATTTTGAAGATTATAAAAAAATGAGAAAAAATCGTGAAGGAACGATTGAAAACAAGAGGTAGTCATGAAAGAAGAAATGACTTCCTTTACATTAGATGCCCTAATATTACAGAGTCAGAAAAAAACAAAATAAATATGAAGTTCTACAATAGCAAAAGTTCATAAAACTGATCAACAATAATATTACATGGACCACTGTTGTGTATGTTTTGTCTCATCTGCTGCCACTCATCTTCAATATATGGGATTACTGCTGTGTCCCAAGTAAAACAGCATGCCGCAATATTGGCAGAAAGTAGCTACAACAAGGAAAATTGTAAAGACGACTATCGAAATGAGAAAAAGACATGAAGGAACGTGATAAAAGGAGGAAGAAGGACTTCCTTTAAATTGGATGCCCTGATGTCACAGTAAAAAAAACCACTAGATGTGAAGGCCTAAAATATCAGAACCCGATACATGGCTTTCTTTTATATTGGAAGGAAGAGATCAAATCAAGATCAGCGATAATGCAAAACAATAATAAACTGCAGAGGGCTACAGAGAGCAAGGTAGCGAGTAAGTCCCGACAAGCCGCTGACAGGAGAGACATGTCCACTTATGTGCTTCAGAATCTGGGGAATATGAGGGGTAGACAAAAATCCTTGTGCACATGCTAAATAATTATCCCATCAACAACGGGTCCTTCGGCTAATATGTAATATAAGACTTGAATATCAGTCTTACTGATGCAAATCGTCAACATTTTCCTTTAATGAAACTACATCATCATCATCATCATCATCATCATCATTTTCCAGCTCCAGTTTGCCAGCAATTATAAGCTGGCTAATCAAGCACAATATCTCACCCAATGACAAACACACACACAAAGAACTGTGATGATTGTTGTTTAAAGGGGCCTAACAGCTAGATCATCGCCCCTATGGAACAAGGTGCAACGAAATGAAAGGATAATTAAAACTTCAAAATGTATCCACTGACTAAATTATAAAACGAACGATGAATACAAACCAATCAGTGGATCCAATATGCAATGCCTTCTTTTCTAAGATGATGCTTGTTATAAAAAGGGGTCCAAAATCCAGGTCAACAGCCCCTCATAATAGTACTAAATCACTGGTAAAGTGGAACCATGGTGTTCCTCCAACAGTGGTGCTAATAGCAGGTAATGCAGACCTGGAGCATGTCACCATTCGCAGGCAACATAGACCCAGGGTGTTCTTCATATAGTGGTACTACTCCTAGGTAACACAGACCAATTCTGAACACAGAGGAACTGACATGTTTAGTGCAGCGTAGGGCACCTTTTCTCGCAGCCGAGTGCCTCCCTGTCTCGGTGGGATACACATGATACTAACCACAGGCAACGCCTGGACCCGTGGTGTTCCTCACATAAGGGTACTTACTCCTAAGTAACGTAGATCCACGGTGTTCATCACATGGTGGTACTAATAACAAGTAACGTCAACCCATAGTGTTCCTCATGTAATGTAACTAATCACAAGTAGTCTCATGGCTCCAATTTCATCATCCGTTGGTCACTCCCTTTTAGATGCCTCTTAGGACAGGCAGGCGATGCCATTGGTGTGTTGTTCATCTGCGCACCCAACCACAGGTGGGTGACAAAGAACTGTTGCACCGGGCGAGTTGGCCGTGCGCGTAGAGGCGCGCGGCTGTGAGCTTGCATCTGGGAGATAGTAGGTTCGAATCCCACTATCGGCAGCCTTGAAAATGGTTTTCCATGGTTTCCCATTTTCACACCTTAATTAAGGCCACGGCCGCTTCCTTCCAACTCCTAGGCTTTTCCTATCCCATCGTCGCCATAAGACCTATCTGTGTCGGCGCGACGTAAAGCCCCTAGTAAAAAAAAAGAACTGTTGCAACTCATTAACCCTTTCCCACGGAATATCTTTGACTCACTGTCGGGCGAAACCTAGAGTAATAATTTGCTTGTCAGGTATAGTTGTGGAGTACCTTCACTAAATATTTTTTTCTGTAAAAACCACTTAAGATATCAATTTCAAATTTTTTAACACTGGAAAATACACAATAGTTATTCTAAAATGATGCAATGAGATCAGCTAATTACACGCACGACCCCCCCCCCCCCCCTGTTCGGAATGGTACATCAGGAAGCATGGTACATAATGTTAAATTGCTTCTTCTTGAAGTCAGTCTAAATTGTTGGATATGATGGGGCTCTTATTTTCTTGGTAATGCAGAGAACGCAGGAATTCACCCTGAATCTCCCAATTTGTTTCATTTTCGGGATCAGTCGGATGAAGATATTTCGATAGCAAATCGTGCTTCCTCTTGGACATACAAACTATAAGCAATTTTTGAATGAATGGGATTGGAAGATAAACTGACATTAGTTGGAATAGGCTATTATGTAATCAAGTAGAGGCACATAGTCCGAAAGATAATTAACTGAAGGATTAAAACTGACAATTATGTATTTTACAAGTAGGCCTAATATTTCAAAACTAGACGGTACCTGAATGAACATTTTCTGTCCTGTGCCGTATTTCGATTTCTCTCAGATTCATATCCTGTCCCAAATGCTTCCCATACTATTTTTATTATCATATATACAACTTCAAACTCACTACCATTCCATTTGTCAACATATTGATCTAATTTGTAACAAATATCCTCCGCATTCGAGTGGTTATGAGCAGCCATGTTGCTGCAGTGTGTTTACATTCAGTCAGCTGTCCGTTCTATCTAAGAAAACGTATAAAAGAACACTTTATTTTAGGATTCCGTGCATGCCAGTAGTATCTAGGAAGCGTAGAGAATTCGCTGGTTCCAAAAAGTTATATGTGTAGCAGACAGATGGCAGAGGAAGTCTGTTTGAAAGTCGAGTACGCTTTACTACGCAACCCGCAGGAGACAATGTGCAACTCCAGTACGCTTTACTACGCAATCTGCGGGAAAGAGTTAATGTGTACAGACCTCTGAATACAGAGTTTGACCTTCATAATATAGCACTAAAACAGCGTCAAAGGCTAGTAGTAGTAGTAGTAGTACCTCCTTCCAATACAACCCGACTGAACTTGTGTGGGCAAGTGAAAGGTTACGTGGCAGACAGAAACAATACGTTTAAGCTTGCCGATGTCAAAAGACGAGGCTGCAGATAGTGTCACTATTAATGTGCTGAGAATCTCTAGAAAGACTTTTCAAAAGAATCATGCGTGACCAGATCACTGAGCCTTTCGTCATCAATCTAGCAGAATCAAGAGTTATGACTCTGATGCAAAATGATTTCTTATTGTTATTAACAAGTAAGCCTAACATATATTCCTAAATTGTGTCCACTAAGGCTACATGAAATATGTATATACTCAGATATGAAACGGCATTGTTGTCAGAAATACTTGATTTTATAATGTTTGATTTTTTAGAAACGTATGATTGGGGTGATTCAAACGCCGTTGAGAACTGTTACAATAAGTGCTTTCATTATAATGTCCACTTGCTACTTGCCTTTGTTTACAAGGACTAAAACTACTTAAATACATAGTTACGTGTGAACCATGCTTATCGCATGTTCCACAATTTGACATTCAATTATGCAAATGGCTTCCTTTAGTTTTGTCTTTCAATGTTTACATGTGTCAGTCTAATGATGTCCAGTAGGGAGCAGCACACGCTATGTTTTTATCTGTGAGGTCGTTCGTTTTGCTGGAGCGATAATTTTTACTCTGTTGAGTTCTTCTTCTGTTCTATGTGGGGCGGATACTAACAATGGCTGCCGCTATGTTTGGTGTGGCATTTTTATGCTTTAAATATTCATTCAATGTGTTCAAGCCTGGACCTTTCACGCTAACTGCTATTCGATTTTACCATTGATAATCACAGGTATGTGATAGTTTGGTTTATATTTAAATTTGGTGACGAGTTATTCCCGTATGTTACGGTCAATGGCATACATCTCTCCGCTCCGTCGTACGATGTGCTTTGAATGAATGTGTTTGTGGTCTTGTTGTGATAATTGAAAAAGGGTCTCTGTGGTTATGATTTGGTGCACTGCGTGCTTTAATACTGCGTGATCCTCATGATGTGCCCCTTGTCTCGACCGCAGGAGATACCAATCCAGGTTGTACAAGGCGCAACATGCCAGTGATGTGAATAAAGTAATGTTCAATTCTGACCTTATGTGTAATTGCACACCGCACGCAAACATTTGAGTACGTGAGACCTGCTGATAATGACCGTGGAGTCATAATTTATGGTTTGTATTTGACTACGAAATCTGAACGTCCGTTCGTGTTTTATTTTCCCGATACCCTCATTGTGTGTGCGTGAACGTAGTATGCATGTGAGTTTGGATGTGTGGGGGAGAAAAGAATGGTATGTCGATCGACCTGTTGTATTTATCTTTCTAATTCTGCACCTTGTTTGTTCTCAGCGCAGAACTATATATTTTATTTATTATCCATGGCTGATGCTCAGCTTGAGTACCCGCCATGTTGGTTTCATATTTGCGCATGGGCGTCCCTATTGTATTCTTTGATCTGTCTTGGCTTTGATTGGTCCACGGAGGCTGTGCTCAGTCTCATCTGTCGTTATTCTTCTCTGCCTTTTGTTCTCCGGCACGGCTTATTGTTGTGCTAACATTTCACATTGTTAGTTGCCTGATGTAATATGTGGTGCAGTGCCTTGGATATGTGAATCCTGGTAAAACGGACGACCTGGTTGTATAGTTTATGATGAAAGGAAGCTGCTGGTAATGTAATAGCGATATTTCGAGGGGCAGTGAGCATTTAAATTACGTATCAATATGTTTTTGAAGAGTATTAGTTTGAGTTCACGCCATGTTTCAACTATGTGAAAAAGAACAAGGTATGTCCATGAGTATTACGATTAATTTCCTTATTTATTTTGTGTGATTTTCTTTTCTTGGTTTAAATTTTTTTCTCTCATATTAATTTAATAAATCCCCTGGTTTCAACCATTTCTTCTTTTATTTCAAATAGATGTAGTCTTGCCCTTGTTACCTGATTACAAGGGGGGTTTTCAGCTCAAGGTTATATCTGCGCCTTGCCCAGTCGGCACGATCCGGGCCTCAAATATTGTTCCCCATGAATATTTCACTAAGGTATTGCTTGGATCACTGATTTATGTAGTGATAGATAGGGTGGGTATGACTCACGTGCCAGCCCCGAAGTAGCCCCTTTCAGTATTTCCAGAAAGGGGTTAGAGACTCACCTGACCTGGGATCTCGCAGCCGGCTTGAAGGGGGGGGGCAGCCTTTCCGTGTATTGTTCTCGTTGGCCGCCTTGCCTGTGAGTTTCTTGGAGATTCAACGGGAATGTTCTGCCTCTAGTGACCTCGCGAAAATTCTGGCTGAAATCACATGAGCTATGAAAAGGGAGGCTAGCCGCGAACAATCGGTTAGGGTTGGACTCCGTGGTGGAGACAGTGTGAGACTCAGTGAGTTGAGGTTCAGTGGTTGGGCTGAGGGCCACAGAGGTGTTGGCTGTCACCAGTGTCCCACTGAGGAGCCGTTGTTGTGGTGTCGGAGAGACCAATGAGTAGATGGGCTGGAGAAGACAGAACGGAAGATGTGTACTACCTGAGAGAACTGTGCTTTCGTGTATTTCTGTGGACTGAGGATCGTTGTGAGTCAGCGAGGAACCTGCTATCGTGAGTGCGATGATAAATGGACCTGTGTTAATGTTCGCTGCTGTGAGTATTGTCCCGCTGTTGAATACTGTTGAGCTGTTTAGTTGTTGGCTACTTGTGAATTACTGGACTATCTGTGGAGTTGAACCAACGAACAGTCATCGTATGTCAAGTGGCCCGTAGCCCTGTGTTCAGATCCAGCGGTCTACACACAGCTGCTGTATGAGGTGACTGGACTTGGGGAAGTGAAAGGAAGGATTAAGCGTCCCCAGACCCCAGGTAGAGTAATAAGCTGGATCGCCTGATGCGCCATAAGGAAGAGCAATTTGTAAATAGACAGTACCAGTAATTAGTAAGTGTGGCCATTCATAGCAGATTAGAATTGTGTGTGTGTGCGCGCATTTATTGGAGGTTTGACTGCACTTCAATTTTCTGTATAGATAATATAAAGGTATGTAATTTGATTTTAAAAATTACAAATTACACCTCTTTAATTTTTTAAGGTCTTAAAAAGCAGTGACATAAAGTTAGACAGTTATGGCCGAAATATATTATAAACGTAGTTAAAAGGGGGGATGATGGTGATTTTATGCACAAATTTTTTTAAAAATATTAATATCACTATATTAATTTACCACTTATTGGCAATATGTTACCAAGTTTTTGTGACTCTGTGACTATTATTTTTGCAGGAATAAAATAATATATCAGAGCCTGCACAGTTGAATGACGCCTCAACTTGCTTATCGTTCAACTTCCTTTCAATCCAGAGCTTGCATACTTCAGTATTGTTGTATCTCTGACATGCTCCAGTATTCCAATGTCTTTGTTGAAGTTATAGGAGTCATCCACAGATGGCAATACTGGCACGTATTTTATGAATAAACAATGTAAACATGTCTTGGAGGTTAGTTTGTCCTTTCTGGAAGTAGTACTTCATATGAAAATATTATTGCTGTTAATACAGGGTGAATGCAACAGTTTTCAGCAAATTGTGCCTACATTATGCACAATTATGCCCTGTTTACAAAGGAAGAAACACAAGTTTGTCGGGAATCGATTTATTAAAAGAAATAAACCCAGGATACATCTGGAGGTTCTCTTGATGAGAGTGCTTCTAGGAAGAAGATATTTTCAAACTTGCTGTCAATCTGATAACTCTTGTGAACAAGATACTTCTGGGTTTAGACTGATAGATATTAGCATTTTATGCTCCAAAATTAACTCTTTATTACAATGTAGCGTGTGTTTAGGCAGTATATTGAGGGAAATGATAAAAAGAAAGAAGTGGCAAAAACCAGAGGATGGAAAAATGTTGGGTGGAAAAGTAGGCTTCCAGGCAAGGGAACAGACACACTGCAAGTTTATTATGGAAAAGCAATCAGAGGAAACTCAACAAGTGTAGATTCTA
This sequence comes from Anabrus simplex, assembly GCF_040414725.1. Lineage (NCBI taxonomy): Eukaryota > Metazoa > Arthropoda > Insecta > Orthoptera > Tettigoniidae > Anabrus > Anabrus simplex. The sequence goes on along the minus strand of NC_090265.1, from coordinate 995,048,762 downwards.
TGAAAAGAGCAGTTTGGGCCTCATATTTCCATAAGCTATCCATCAATGAGCATCCACAACATATGTTGTGCCTCAGAGGCAGTGACATATGGTGTGGATATTGGAAAGCTAAAGAGGCTGGTGAGACATATGACCACAGGCAATGCTTACCTTATGTAGTTTTAGGTTACATCATGCATTCCTAACTACGAAATGTCACTGTAAAATTTGTCACAAATGGAACATAATAATTGCTTTTACACAGTTGAAGTCTAAAATCTGCAGTAAATTAAGAAATATTTTATTTTTGGTGAATATTATATATACAGTACCTACTTTACAAGTATTTTTGGTGCTACGCTCACAGTAACACACGTATGTCTTTTGTTTGTCTTACACTTTCAACAATTTTGTGTGTTATGTCTGTGTTTACTGAAGTTCTTCACTTTCGTTTTATTGCTTCAGGTGTCAATGACATCATTTCCTGAATTGTATCGCGATATGAAAGATTTAAACGGCGACAAAAAGCTATCGCCAATGTACATAAGAAGAATTCTATGGACTAATGATTTATTGGTAAAGGGATCATGCTATTTTTGTTCGAACAAACAAAATATTTATTGGTCCAGGGATCATGCTATTTTTCTTATCGTGAATGCTACTGACCTCCATTTTGCTGTTTCAACTGGCCGCTCTAGTCATATGGACACAGATGAGAGTCCACAGACATAGCACTCCCATTTCTCGGTGCTAGCCCTGGACCTCAATAAATTAACAAGAGACGGCACTAGCAGCAAAATACGTCATAAAGGCGTCTTGTATACAAGCCTTAAATATGTATTCATATTTCTCTAATAATGACGGTATTTCTTAATTTACCGCAGATTTTTCATTTCATTTAAGTAAAAGCAATTATTATGTTCCATTTGTGACAAATTTGACAGTGACATTTCGTAGATAGGAATGCGCGATGTAACCGTTGTTTTAAATTAAATAAAGCCTGTGTACAGCGATCCTGCACAGCCAACGCTTTTAGAAAAATGCTTGCATGGAGGTATACAGAACTGCAATGAAAATTTGAACAAAAATTTGGCTGCGATGCTCCAAAACTACATTTTGTGGTGCTAAAATTGTTCAGATAGCAATATATCATGCTGTTCTATAATATAATGATGGCAATGAAGGAAAAGTGAAGGTTTTAGAGCTTTTAGGGATGAACACATTAAAAACATTGAGTGTTGGAGAAGGAGTAGGTTGATCGGGCTGATGCAGCATTGACAAAAGCATCCAAAGTTCACAGGCAGTTTATAAGATCACAGAAGAGAGGAAAAGAAGATAAGGAAGACCCTGACTATGGCACAGGAAGGTTTTAAACATCCACAAAATTCTTATTTTCCAATGAAAAGTTGCAAAGTCTATCAAAGTAAACTTTAAACCTGTTTTTCTAGAAATGTAATTTTTTAGATTTAGGAACATATAACTCTATGATGATTTAAGATAGAACTTTCAAATTTTCTCACCTTGTGTGTATAGGTAACCTGCTTAAAATGGACTAAAATAAAGTAAATCAGTGGTGTATTACAAGTGATATGTGGTAAAATACATAGAAAAATTTACATTAAAAACAGTCTGTACAAAAAAAAAAAAAAAAAAAATCATAAAACTTTAATCAGTGGAACAGTAATATTAATTTTAGTCCAAGTTGTAAATTGAACCTTTAAGACTGTTTTAGGTAAGTTTCATGACAGTGTGTCTATTGGTTGAGAAATTGTGTGTTCCTTAACTGTTTAATGTTACTATACTGTTATTAACAATTGATATTGTTAACATTCATTGTATAACTTATTTTTCTATAAAAAACTGTAGATTGACTTTCTTCAAATAGCTGTGCCAGGTCACATGTAAATATGTTAATATTAAGCATTGGTTTTTAATAAAATTACATACTACTGCATTTTCACCATCATCCCCCCTTAAGACGTTTCTGCAGGGAACAAGGAAAGAGTCTACGGAGTCTTATCCTAAATATAGGTTATCGCCGTAATATCCACGTGTATTATCTTTAATTTGCAATAAGAGAACTGAACTTAAAGGTTTTCAATTATTACAAAATGTGTGAAAAGTGAAATGAAACAGCGTAGAAGTCACGCTTTTTATTTTCACCTCGTAGGCCTATATCATGATTGCAATATTTTGATATTGTTATGTATAGTATGAGCTATATGGTTAGCACGTGTTGGCCTTTGGTTCAACGGGTCTCGATTGGGTCGAGGATTTTAACGTTCCTTAGTTAATTCCAACGGTTTGGGGACTGTCTGTTTGCCGAATTAAATATTAGAATTCATCTTAGGTAGGGCCGCATTTTCATATGCGTGTAGATCGCCTATCACGCGACAACTCGAAAGACCTGCACCCGGCTCCGGAGGCCACGCTCCATTATTGCTGTTCTTATAATAGTAATATATTTACATAACGAAAAATGTCCCAATACAGTACCCGTATTTTATTTTGCTTTCCCCCTATTTTTTATGTTGCCCACATTTATATTTTTCCTGCATCTGTTATCACTTTCCCCCTGTCCCCTCAAAAACGATGCATTGAGGTTTGACTGTATATGTTATGGTCAACCCTGAAATTAAATACACGAGTTACATCTTGATGAGTGCTCATCTGTTTTCACTTGACACTGGGAACACTTTCCGTGATTGTATAAAACAAGGAAATTAAGCAGAATACGCCTCAAGAAAAGACTGATGATATCGTTTCTGAGTAACTCATTACAAACACCACTAAAAATACTAGATTGCTTAGAAATTCGTTACACAGTTTCATGAGTTTAAGAACTACCGCCAATGTTACACTCACACAAAGCCTTTCAGGTGCTACGAAGCACGGCGCAGTTACGAAAGTTGTTTTATATAAATTCACAGCCTGCTACATTTCACAGATTCCTTTTCTTCAAAATCACAGCCTACTTATTTGGGGAACATCTCATTGAATAAAGTAGCAGTTGAGGTCGAACAGGTGACAAAAGCATGGTGATAATCGATGTGATTATCGATACATTTACTGGTCGAATTTCAAACACTGCATCTCGTATTACCAGCTACTATTGAAAGTCAAACAAATTCGATTTGACCGCAGAAAGCGACACCAAGCGCGGATATTCAAAAACCGTACAATAACGCTATTCATCCCTACAACCGTAAAACACACTCAAAATCCGTACATTTGAAGAAAAAACCAGAATACTTGGCAGGTATGGCATAGTAACAAGCTCTCCCTTATTGGTTTTATATCTCACTTCCTACTTCTATGGTTTTCGGAGACAGCTGGAAATACTGCCCCACAGAGTTCTTTTATGCCCTAGTAATTCAATTTCACTGACACAAGGCTGGTGTATATGAGCAATTTCAAATACAAGACTGAACTGGAACGAAACCAGTCACCTCCAGCTCAGAAAGCTCTAAGCAACTAATCTCATTTTGTTCCGTATTGAAGATAACAATAAATAAAATTCTTTCAAGAATAAAATTTACCATGTCCACCTATTCAATACAATTATATTCTGTAGTGATTAAATCCTACATGAATTACTAGGGCGAAACATGTTCCTAATTAGTGTTTGTAATTCATGTAGGATTTAATCACTAGAGAATTACTAGGGCGAAACATGTTCCTAATTAGTGTTTGTAATTCCTGTAGGATTTAATCACTACAGAATATAACTGTATTGAATAGGTGGACACAGTAAATTTTATTCTTGAAAGAATTTTACGTTTGAGAAAGCTCTACCATCCGAGTCACACAGCCATGCACTTTAATAGCATTCTAATACCTGGTAATTTCACCAGTTGAATAACTAATGTTAGGTCCCATCTGGAATACAAAGAGGATGATAACAATGATTGTTATTATGTTATGCAAGGAAGGTTCACTTAATTGATGATAGTCTGAAGGGATAAAAGAGCATTTTGCCCTGGAAGATATTCTTTCAACCTCCAGGGAAAGATCCTTCAATAAGGCAGCATAAATCCCAAACTGATTATGGCAGAATATGATTGTATAATTTTTAGTTCCATCTGTGAATCAGTGTCGACCTCAGGACCCCAATATTGTGGATTCGAACCAGGCAGATGTAGTCTATTTTTGAATGGGGCAAGAAGTCCATTCGGCACTCCATAATGCATGATGTTAGCATGTAAACGATCTCTGGTGTCACATTTGGTGTTTAACCAATAAAATAATTAAAACTCGCCCATAAACCTGTTTTCCCACTATCTGCTAAAGTAAACGGGAACATCAAAACTGACACACAGGCAACCTAAATAGTGTCAAAACATAATGCCTGCACAGGATAGCCAAAGCCATACATTATTTTATGTATCATACAAACGAACTCACGGATGTGCACTTAACCAACTGTACTACAAAAGTGCCCCAATGCAGAGAAAGGTCTGTGTAATGAGAACAAAAGCATACCTCCATCTCTTACAAGTCCCAAGTACTTCTAGAAAATTTCCAAATGATTTCTTGTCTCCAGTTCATTAGATATTTTACATCTTCTACAACTTAAATAGAATATTTACAAGAATTAATATAAAACAGTATACTCATGTGCATTTACCAGTCTTCATTCTCCTTTTGAATGTACTTGATTACTGCCCAACAAAAGGCACGGTGCTCCCAGATATAGCGGGGATTGCATACAAAGCACTCCCAGTCAATCCTGTTTTCAAACTCAAGTTTTGCCTTCTTTGTGAAGTTCCGCATCAGACACTTCTACACGGAAAGAAGAGAAACCAAAACATGAATAGTATCAAATATCTAAGCAAAAGGAAGAATTAGAACATCATCAAATTTTAATATTATTTTTAAGATGACCATCTGTTAAGAAGGAAGTCACGCTTTTCAGTCTGACGAACACTAAATATAACATACGTAACACTATAATATACTACAAATGGTTAATTTCATCTTATTCCAATATCCATGATGACAAAATATTCAACTGTGAAGTGAAAGGTCAACCTATTCAACACTTCTTTTTATACTGTACATTTAAGTATGTATTTTTTATGGAGAAATCTTCAGTTCCTGAAAAGTCTTAGTATAAAGATAACACTTAAAATTATTACTGCAGATAGTTTTTAAAATGGTTAAAGTATCACGAGCACCAATCTTATAATCTATATGAACCCCCCCCCCCCACACACACACACTCTCTTTCTCTCTGTCGTACAAACACAACTATTTTTGTAGATATAATCTGAAGTCGAGTATATTTTAACTAAGCTCTAATTAATTTCCTCCTGAAGATACACGACAGGTCTCTATGTGAACAACATATACAGTACTGTGTACTTCAACTTTAGATTATATCTACAAATTCTTTTAAGTGTTATCTTTGTGATTTTATTGTAATTCTGTTAAGGAACTGAAGATGTTCCCATAGGATACGAAACATGTATTCCAGAAAAATAATACATAATTAAATGTATGATACAAAAAGTGTTCAATAGGTGAACCTTTTCACTTGACAAACACTATAACACCTGTTTAAGTTTGATAGCTTGTGTGTGTTTTTTTATGTATGTTATATTGTTATATTTAGTGTTCAACAGGCTGAAAAACTTTGAAGTTACAACTGATGACAATAATGATAATAATAAATTGGAAAGTAAGAAAGGAAGCAGTAAACAAACCAAAATTAATGCTGTGGGTTATTTTATGTGGTCTTAAGATGGCCAAGAATAAAACACTGAAGTCAAGATTCACTGTAAGTAAATATAAAAAGGTAAGTGAAAACTTATAAATTTAAATTATATTTAATAACTTTCAGAAGTAAAATTACTAATAGTGAGTACCTATAATTAGTGAAGTCAATTGATACACATTCAAGAATCCAACTGATAGTATCACCCCACCGCCCACCAAAATCAACAATGTCCACAAATCACAATAAAATATAAACATGAAAACACAACAAGACAAGAACACACTCAACATCTTCAATCACTGCTGTCTTCACAAAGACAGATCAATTCTAGTTGTTCTACTCCTCCTATATTTCTTTTTGTTTCCTAATCTTTCATGACTGGTACTGATTTTTTTTTTCTGTATTTATCCATCTCTCACTTTAACCAAAACTTCCTTAGTCAAGACGGAAGACCTCCTGAAATGGCCTTTCGAGATGTGTTGAAGCCTGCCCTCCTGACGTAACCTGGAAGTACAAAGAAGCTCGCCAGGGTTCTGAGAAAGAAATGGATGTATAAGAACTGAGGCAAATGAGGAGAGGGAGCTATCTTCGTGAAGATGGTAGTGTACGGAGATGTTAAGATTGTCCTTATCCTTCTGCATTTGTTAATTTGTCCTCATCTCCTTTTTCTGCGCTTTCTTGACACACACTGACCTCTTGATGTGTTCCTCCCCTCCCCACCTTACCGGTTTAACGTCACGATATCCGATAGGTTTCCGGGGATGAAGGTACAGGAAAGGGCGGAAGTAGCCATGGCCTTAGTTAAAATAGAACCACAGCAGTTGCCTGGAGTGAAAAAGGGAAACCATGAGAAACCATCTTCAAAGCTGATGAGGCAAACTTACAGCTATGTAGCCTGAACCACACAGCTAACTCACTGCATACCATTGCATTCATCCTATTGCATGTTTCTGTTCATGTTCTCATCTTTCTATATACTACGTCTTGATATGTCACTTGTTTATTCTTTTCCATCACTCGAATCACAACAAAAAAGCAAACCAAAATTACATGCCCAAGCTGTTTGGTAAGAGAAAATCAGATTAATAGCTCATTATCTCATCCTCTCAGCAACTCTTCTGTAAAGGTACCTAACCCAACACTGTTAGAACGAACACATTGACAAGTCAGTATAGGAAGAGGAAAGAACTAGTCTTTTACTATCTGTATTCACTTATTTCTTTTACTTTGTCCTGTGATTACCAAGTGAAGTGGCCACATGTATTAATGCGCTACAGCTATGGAGCCAAGCTCTGCGTTCGGGAGAAGGTGGGGTCAAATCTCACTGCCTGCTATACTGACAATGATTTTCTGTTTCCTGCATCTGCATTCAGTGACACTGGAAACTTGGCCAGAAAATACATCACAGAAGAAAATAAAGCCTCGGATGCAGATGTAATTTGTGCAACTGTTGCAATCTTCAGCATTTCATTCCTCAATGGAAACGTGTGGACAGTGTAGTCACACATGGCAGTGAAATACTTTCGAACCGATGAGAAAAATTTCTCCTCCTTGTCATGCTTCAGATACTCTATGAATTAGGAAGTACAACAACCAATGGCCAAGTCACAATCATTCTTCTGGTTTCCCGTGTTGTGGTAATCGACTTCCAAAAGAGAGGAGGATTTCTCCACTGAAGGTCGTACAAATTTCGATTTCAAGTTCCTAAATGCGTCCAGCAGCAGATCCTGCAGAAAATGGATGTGAGGCACACTTGATTGCAAAATTACACTTGGCTTATCACATGTAAGTATAATATTTGAGATTTAAAAAAAAAAAAAAAAAAAAAAAAAAAAAAAAAAAAAAAAAAAGCCTCATTTAAATTTGATGACGGGAACATATATCCGTAGCTGTTACGTTGTAATAGGCCTCATTACTTCCCCCCAAAAATGTAAATAGTATGTTTTGATGTGCGAGGCCATAATTTCACAAACTTCTGATATAATCCGGCAAACGATTGGCTGACTAACCTGATATAATTAGCACAAATTAACCTTAAAATAACTGGTAGTAGTTCAACATGTTCATATTTCTTATAATTCAGTATAGTTCTTTACTTTCATAGGCCTACAGTATTTTTTTTTTTGCTACGGGCTTTATGTCGCACCGACACAGATAGGTCTTATGGCGACGATGGGATAGGAAGGGCCTAGGAGTTGGAAGGAAGTGGCCGTGGCCTTAATTAAGGTACAGCCCCAGCATTTGCCTGGTGTGAAAATGGGAATCCACGGAAAACCATCTTCAGGGCTGCCGACAGTGGGATTCGAACCCACGATCTCCCGGATGCAAGCTCACGGCCGCACGCCTCTACGCGCACGGCCAACTCGCCCGGTGCCTACAGTCTTGATAACTTATCAACTTGTAACACGTTTCCAATTAATTAAGCGAAATAGGGTAATGATGATGATGATGATGATGATGATGATGATGATGATGATAATAACAACCTGAAATTAAGAGGTGGCATAAAATATCAAAACAACTGCTTCATTAATGGTGAGATAATGAGTCCTCTAGAGGTTATGTCCACTCTCTCAAACAAAGGAACAAGAATATGAATACTCTCACTTTACTAAAAAAACCTTCTTTAAATTGTTGATCATATTACATTTCGACAGGATTTTCCACCTCTCCTGTGTGCACAGAAAGTATTCTGTGTATGAAATGCAACTTATTCAGCAAAATCATCCTCCATCTTGCTGCAACATAAGTGAGTCACTTAAGTGTGTGTGGGAGGTCCACTTAACACTTAACTAGGTAATATCAAATAAAACCTGGCTTATAAGGGGCACATATGAGGTGGTCCGTTCCAAAACTCGTCTTATCCATTCAAAAAAAAAAAAGAGTTAGAGGTAGCATTGCCTTCTTGGTGATGTTTGTTATAGTCCTAACACAAAATTAAGCACCAAAACGCGCCTTTTCCCATATAAATCTGTCACCAAACTTAGGCTATTGTTCCATAACTCGCCTTATCCACGGCGCTTGTCGTTCCAAAACTCGCCATATACAATCAACCAATAGGAATGGATAATTTCAGCACGTGACTCACGCTACAATTTACCCGCGTTTTATGCCAGTCTTTCCCCTCTTTGACTTGTTCTTGAACTGTGTTAGTCTTTCATGCTGTTTTGTGCTGTGAATAGAGTATATTAAGATGACCGAAAATATTGCTCTTGTTGTGGAAGGTATATAAAACTTGCTAATACAGAACAGTTTCACATTCAGGTCTGCCAAAAGACATTCTTGAATGTATTGCATGTCGGGAAAGATCGGGTTCAGAGGATTGCCAGAAATCCCTTCACGACAGGGAAACTTCCAACAGAAAAGACGGGAGGAGCTAGGAACAAACCAGAGTACACTGAAAAGAAGCACTCCATGAAACGTTTCATTGAAAGTTTGCAGTGTTGTGAAAGTCACTATTGCCGCGGAAAGTCACCGGTCAGACAGTATCTACCTGGAAATTTAAGCATCGCTAGGCTTTACAAAATGTATAACAACAAATTGCCTGAAGAACTCAGGGTGAAGCGGTGGTTCTTCCGTGAAATTTTTACGCGTTGCTACAACATACGATTCGGAACACCAGTTACTGACGCTTGCTCAAAGTGCATAGAGTTCAAGGAGAAAATTAAACTTGAAAGTTCGAACGTAGCACTGAAGAATGATTTAATCTTGGAACTTCTAACTAAGGGCTGCAGCTTTTTTCAGAATGCTCCAAGAATAAAGGGATAGCATGGCAATATTTTCATTTGACTGCCAAAATAATCTTGTGAATCCAAAAGTTCCAGATCAGATTTCCTATTACAGTCGCCAATTGTACACCTATAATTTTACCATTGTGAGGGGTACCTCACATGCCAAGTTGACAAAGGAGAATGTTTTTACATACACATGGATAGAGCATGAATTCAACAAGGGGTCTGATGAAACGACATCTGCAGTTTACCATCGATTATCACAAACTGATTTGTCAAACTTCACTACTATACGAATTCGTGCGAGAACCGCAAATCTACAATAATTGCAATGTGCTCATATTTCTTGACACACACAGCTCCGCCTAATATAGAAAGTGTTGAATTGGTCTTTCCTATGACAGGCCACTCATTTCTGCCCTCTGACAGGGTATTTACTCAAGTCGAGAGAGAGAGAGGTATGGAAATGCTCTATAATCTGTAATCCAGCAGAATATGAAGACATCTTTAGAAAACATGCTGAAGTCTTCAAGTTTGGCAGAGACTCCTCGGTGAACAATTGGAAAATGGTTTCTGAAAATATGATGAAAATGCCTGCATCTTGGCACTGTGAATTTTCTTCAGTGAAACGATTTGTTATTGGCAAAGACTCGCTGGGAAATGCCACCCTTAGAGGAGAACCTCCTTACAACTCAGACATCGGTTTAGGAAAATCGGTAATGAAAAAGGGAAAACGCCTGACGAGATATGCTAATGCCACCTGAATTATTGCCAGGAGTAAACTTGAATCCCACCAAAGTAAAGGACATAAAACGTTTGCTTGAAAAGCATTTTAGAATGGATTGGGATAGGAATGTGTTGCTTTCTTTTTATAAGAATCTGTTCACCTCCATTTCTGTAGACGAAAACAATCTTGTTGTAGAAACAGAAGTTCTTTATGATGGACCTCAAGAGGAGGGAACAGATTTGAGAGTTTGATTAACAACAAAGTGATGTTTTATTGTTCAAGTTACTTCTATTGCGAGTGCAATGTAGCCTATAAAGGAAGAATTCTCTCCAAATACTATGGATAGGATGTAAATATGATAAATCACACTGCTGTGTTTAATTTATTTGTGAATATCATTATACTGATAGCAAAAAGGTACATGAGTGTAGTGGTGAGTTATGTTACAACATTATATTCTCAATCCTTTCATTTTTCTTATTTAAAAATAAGTTGTATGAGGTAATATATTTTGAATTTTTTGGGTGCTCCAAAACTCGTCTTATCCAAAATAAAAATGTAATTTATTGACGTTCTAGTAATTATATTTATAATTCTTCAGTAAGACGACCCTATGACTTTGGACTTGAACGCGTCGTAATACATTTAAACAAGTGAGACTTATATTACAAAAATTACAGGTTTTTCGCTTTTCCTGAAAAATCACTTATGATGGATAAGACGAGTTTTGGAACTGACCGCCTCATATATAGGTGCTGTCCATTAATTCGGCCCTGAATCAGCTATCCAAAAGTCCCTGACAAAAAAAAAAAAAAGGGAAAAGTGTAAGACACTTAGCAGCAAATGGCATTGAAAACATCAAACAAACCAATCAAAGGAAACAAAGAAAGTAGTACACACCAAAAACTAATAACTAATCTAAAATAAAAAATAATAACTTGATTGTAACTAAAGCAGACAAGGGCAACGTCACAGTTATCATAAATAAAGACGACTACATCGAAAAGCAATTGATTTCATAGAAACAAACAACATAAAGGAAATAAAGAAGGACCCCACCGGGAATTTAAACACAAAAAATAAAATAAAATCTGAAGGACACACAGTTCATAATAAACAAAAAAGACAAAAATTAGTCCCGATGAACCCAAGATGCCCAACAATAAAGTCTCTCCCAAAAATCCACGAAGAGATTTACCCCGCCAGACCCATAATAAATTGTCGAAACAGTCCAACATTTCAACTATCAAATTTTTTTACTTAAACACCTACAAAAACACATCAAATTAGAAAACAGTACTTCAATATCGAACTCTTTGGAAGCAATTTCCAAAATACATACATACATACATACATACATACATACATTATCATTAAAGACTGTTATGCCTTTCAGCATTCAGTCTGCATGCCTCTGTGAATATACTAAATGTCGCCACTATCCTCCATTTGCTACAAGTGCTGTGGCCTCATTTAGTTCTATACCTCTTTATCTTTAAATCGTTAGAAACTGAGTCTAACCACCGTTGTCTTGATCTCCCTCTACTTCCCTTACCCTCCATAAGAGTCCATTATTATCCTAGGTAACTAACCTCCATTTGCCTCACATGACTCCACCACCGAAACCGGTTTATGCGTACAGCTTCACCCATAGAGTTCATTCCTAAATAAGCCTTTATTTCCTCATTCCAAGTACCCTCCTGTCATTGTTCAACCTGTTTGTACCAGCAATCATTCTCGCTACTTTCATGTCTGTTACCTCTAACTTATAAGATATCCTGAGTCCACCCAGCTTTCGCTCCCGTAAAGCAAAGTTGGTCTGAAAATAGACTGACGTAAAGATAGTTTCTGCAATAAAATGTATTCTGTCTGATAGAAAGCAGAGTTTAAGTTCTGAGAATTTGAGGGAGCATGTTATGATGAAATGCAATGATGTAAATTACTAACTTTATTTGAAAGGATGCAGTGATTGAACACTAGACTTTGAAGAATCATGTTTCAGTAATGCACAAGGTATATGAAAATGCAGTTCATGTCATCAGCATATCTAACATATATTTTAAATTGCCTTTAAAAAAATGTTAAGTGCATAAATATCTGTTGTCAGGTGATGCAGACAGTACCAGAAGTTTTTAACTTGTCAACAACTATGACACAGAGAGTCCAAATATTTGCCCGACCTTCAAAAATCTACTGAGATCAAACTCTCCATCTTACGATTTTAAGTTGGACACTCAACTACCGATCAACCGAAGCAGCTGCTGATATTGTGATTTGAGGAAAGATTGAAAGAACTACTGTATACAAATAGCCTGAAGCTGAAAATGGGGTAATTAGTGTTGGTGCAGAGAAAATCAAGAAACTGTATACAACAAAATGAGCAAGTGAAGAAAAATGAGCAATAAAAATCTGAGGCAAAAGTTTTGAAGTTGTAGGTAACTTCAAGTACTTATGAAGTGAATTAAAGGAGAACTCAAGACTGGACACGGAAATAAACAGAAGGATATAATTTAGAAGTACCTTCTACCACAGTAAATAATATACTATGCAACAACGATAGGCTAAAACACAGTGTACAAGACAAATACATACTATTATGGCATGATCTATTTTATGATAAAGAATTGTAAACAAATGTTGCACAGGCAGCAGCATAAATGAAGTTTCTAAGATTTTTTTTTGTTATTTTGCTTTACGTCGCACCGACACAAATAGGTCTTATGGCGACGATGGGACAGGAAAGGCCTAGGAATGGGAAGGAAGCAGCCATGGCCTAAATTAAGGTACAGCCCCAGCATTTGCATGGAGTGAAAATGGGAAACCACGGAAAACCATCTTCAGCACTGCCGACAGTGGGGTTCGAACCCAGTATCTCCCAGATGCGAGCTCAGAGCTGTGCACCCCTAACCGCACGGCCAACACATCCAGTGTTTCTAAGAAGTACATCAGAGAGAGACACACACAGACTTCTAAGTTATGAATCTGTTTCCTGGCACCAATAGGATAAGACTGCAATGTAGTGTTTGTAAACGCCTATTTGAAATATTTGTGCCTGTTCTTTGTTGATGGTTAAAACTGCCCTTCTGAAGCAAGTCCACTCGATTTTGCCATATTGGTGTAATACTTGCATTCATAAAGACTTGACGTAAGATTTTCAGGAGCTAGTAAGCCATTTATTCTACAAAGGAAGAAGTAACTTTATGAGGTGAAACTACCTACTGTTTATTGGACTAATAAAGGACTTCGGGGATTATTTTGGAACAAAAAGAAAAGTTAGTGGATAGTGAATCCTTCTGACATCCTCAAGTTTAAATATGACCTTTCATGCATACACTATGTCATTCCATATTCAGTGTAATTTTCTGTGCACAACTTCCCTGCTACCTTAACTAAAGTAATCATTTCTAAACGAGAGGAAGCTGATAAGGTAGCTGCCCTCGGCACTCAAATACGATGGTTTTAAAAACAAAGTATGGCACCATCTAGTCAGAAAAACTATTGTCTAAGAATTTTTCTTTCAGCTGTATTTCGAGCTCAACCTGTAATTAGAACATACGTGGAAAACTACAATTTTTTCCATCACTATCATGAAAGTACTACAGATAATAGGTGTAATTTATATCTCCCCTACTTCTCAAGGCAGTGGGATACTAAAAAGGGGGAAATTTACCTTACAAAATGTACATGGGCATGAACTGCAACACAAAAGTCTTCCTCCTTGGCCGCACCAACGACAATATATTTCAGAATCATCATCACCTTGTGGAAAGTTGCCTTCTCCATAAAAAACATAACACTGTTTGCAAACAAGAACTCCAAGGACACGATGGCGGAAAGCTATGTTTATTGATTCAGGGCAACAGCCAATGTGACAGTCGCAAATGGTGCAATGTATCCGAAGATACCTCACAACACCCACATCTGCAAAGACAAAGTAATGCACAAAATAATTACACTTACAAAGCAACTACTTCACCATAATTTTTTTTTTTAAATGTCCATTCTACCTATTCATCAAGAAGAATGTCATTACGGTATATTGCCGTTCAAGAAATGACAAACTATGCAAGTAAATCATGGGTCATAAAACACACCATCATAAGATCAATAAAGTTTATTAAGCCATACTAACAATACCCACTAAATGTTTTACTTTTCATAGTTACCCCTTCTCCAGCTGACACTGGGTGGGAGCAAACACAGCTTCTCATCAGCATTCCTCATCCAACACTGAGCTCTGGTCAAGATTCTGTTATCTTATGCTATTTATCACTAAGCCAAGTTCATCCATCATAATCTCGGTCTTCCTCGCCCTCTCTTCCCTGTCCTTCCAGTGCTTGTCTGGCACTCTTTCTTCATTCATCCACTTGTTATGTCCAAACTACTTCAATCCATTTTACTCCAGTTTTCCATTTAGCTTTCAAAGTTTCAGTTCCTTTTAGTATGTCTTCATTTCTGAAACTTCTTGTCTTCTGTACCATAATCTTCAACAATTTCAATTCAGCCGCTACTACTATAATCACTCTGTGTGATGATCTAGGTTTCTGCTTGTGCATCATTATAGGTACATAATATCTCTTGTACATTGCTTCTTTAGCCTTCATTGATACATCTCTGTTTCATATTAGACTCTGTACCCGGAGGCAGAAGACACTCTCACATTGTATTCTTCGAATTTCCACATCCCCTCTTCCATCAGTTCACTTTCTTGATGTGCTTCCATAACTTCAAGTCCCTTGTCTCCACTTTAATACCTTTTCCTTCTTTTCTATCCTCAACACATCACCACTGTTATAATACATCTAAATAACAATAACTATTGCCCTACTGTTGGTGCCATTTGTAATATTATTACATCATACATACATACATACAAACATAATCATTATAGACTGTTATGCCTTTCAACGTTCAGTCTGCAAGCCTCTGTGAATTTACTAAACGTCGCCACAATCCTCGATTAACAACTAGTGTTGTGGCCTCATTTAAATCCATACATCTTTAAATCGTTAGAAACTGAGCCTAACCATCGATGTCTTGGTCTACCTCTACTTCTCCTAGGTAACCTATCCTCCTCCATTCGCCTCACATGACCCCACCACCAAAGCTGGTTTATGCGTACAGCTTCATCCATCAAGTTCATTCCTAAATTAGCCTTTATTTCCTCATTCCAAGTACCCTCCTGCCATTGTTCCCACCCGTTTGTGCCAGCAAACATTCTTGCCACTTTCATGTCTGTTACTTCTAACTTATGAAATATTGAGTCCACCCAGCTTTCGCTCCCGTAAAGCAAAGTTGGTCTGAAAACACACCGATGTAAAGATAGTTTTGTCCGGGAGCTGACTTCCTTCTTACAGAATACTGCTGATCACAACTGCAAGCTAACTGCATTAGCTTTACTACACCTTGATTCAATCTCACTTACTATATTACCATCCTGGGAGAACACACAACCTAAATACTTGAAATTATTGACCTGTTCTAGCTTTGTATCAACAATCTGACATTCAATTCTGTTGAACTTCTTACCTACTGACATCAATTTAGTCTTTGAAAGGCTAATTTTCATACCATACTCATTACACCTATTTTCAAGTTCCAAGAAATTAGATTGCAGGCTTTCGGCACAATCTGCCATTAAGACCAAGTCGTCAGCATAGACCAGACTGTTTACTACATTTCCACCTAACTGAATCCCTCCCTGCCATTTTATACCTTTCCGCAGATGATCCATGTAAACTACGAACAGCAAAGGTGAAAGATTACAGCCTTGTCTAACCCTGGAAGTACCCTGAACAAAGAACTCATTCTACCATTTATTCTTATTGAAGCCCAATTGTCAACATAAATGCCTTTGATTGTAATAATCTACCTTTAATTCCATAGTTCCCCAATATAGCGAACATCTTTTCCCTCGGTACCCTATCATATGCTTTCTCTAGATCTACGAAACAAACACAACTGCCTATTCCTCTCGCAGCATTTGTCAATTACCTGGCGCATACTGAAAGTCTGATCCTGACAGCCTCTCTGAGGTCTGAAACTACACTGGTTTTCATCCAACTTCCTCTGAACGACTGATCGCACCCTACCTTCCAAGATGCCAGTGAATACTTTGCCTGGTATACTAATCAATGAGATACCTATGTGCAATTACTGCTTTTGTCCAATCTGAAGGTACCTTACCAACACTCCATGCTAATCTTACTACTCTATGAAGCCATTTCATCCCTGCCTTCCCACTATACTTCACCATTTCAGGTCTAATTTCATCTATTCCTGCTGCTTTATGACAATGGAGTTTATTTACCATCCTTTCCACTTTCTCAAGCATAATTTCACCAACATCATTTTCCTCCTCCCCATGAGCTTGGCTGTTTGCAACACCACCAGGATAATTTCCTTTTACATTGAGAAGATGTTCAAAATATTCCCTCCACCTCTCCAGTGATTCCCTGGGATCTAATACGAGTTCACCTGAATTACTGTTCATTTCCTTTTTCCCTCCCTTCCTAAGATTCTTTATTACAGTCCAGAAAGGTTTCCCTGCTGCTTGACCTAGCCTTTCCAGGTTATTACCAAAATCTTTCCACGACTTCCTTTTGGATTCAACAACTATTTGTTTCGCTCTGTTTCTTTCATCTATGTACAAATCCCTGTCTGCCTCGGCCCTTGTTTGGAGCCATTTCTCATAAGCCTTCTTTTTACGTTTAAAAGCTGCTCTCACTTCATCATTCCACCAAGATGTTCGCCTTTTCCCATCTTTACACACAGTTGTTCCTAGGCATTCTCTTGCTGTTTCTACTGCAGCATCCATGTATGCCACCCATTCACTTTCTATATCCTGAACCTGCTTACTGTCTACTGTTCGAAACTTCTCACTAATCATATCCATGTACTTCTGTCTAATTTCCTCGTACTGGAGATTTTCTACCCTTATTCGTTTGCAGACAGATTTCACTTTCTCTACCCTAGGCCTAGAGATACTTAGTTCACTACAGATCAGATAGTGGTCTGTATCATCAAAAAATCCCCGGAGAACTCGTACATTCCTAACAGATTTCCTGAATTCGAAGTCGGTTAAGATATAGTCTATTATGGATCTGGTACCCCTAGCCTCCCATGTGTAGTGGTGAAAAGCCTTAAGCATGAAGAACGTATTCGTAACAGCTAAATCTATACTAGCTTAGAAGTCCAGCAAACGCTTCCCATTCCCATTAGCTTCCATATCTTCCCCACATTTACCAATCACCCTTTCGCATCCTTCAGTTCTATTCCCAACTCTCGCAATGAAATCGCCTATGCACTATTCTATCCTTTCTGTTGACCCTGACCACGATGTCACTCAATGCTTCATAAAACTTGTCAACTTCATCCTCATCTGCACCCTCACACAGTGAACACACGGAGACAATTCTAGTCCTGATTTCTCCAACTGACAAATCTACCCATATCATTCGCTCATTTACGTGTGTAACAGAAACTATGTTGCGTGCAATGGTAGTCCTGATAAAGAGCCCTACCCCAGACTATGCCCTTCCCTTTCTAACACCCGTCAAGTACACTTTATAATCTTCTATCTCTTCCTCGTTATCTCCTCTTACCCGAATATCACTTACAAAGTGGATTTCTATTTTTAAATATTACCCCCTCTCCATTGCCACCCCTTGGGATGTTTTGTCCCCAAAGATAGTGAGCCATACGTGTGTCAAGTTTGGTCGAGAGCTATGCTGGAACACAAACATGCATCCATAACACTGTCATTTTGGACATTTAATTTTTCACCCCTTTTCACCCTTCATGCCGATTGGGCTGAACTTGGGAATGCAGAGTATTACAATTCAATTCTGCGACTCCGAAAAACCATGGACTCAACACTAACATTGGTCATTTCTGATTATTTTTACATGTCACGCCCCCTCCTAGGGGTGTCTTACTCCCACAGTATCTTTTCCCGCCGACAGTAAGTCATATGTGTACCAAGTTTGGTTGAGAGCTGTTCTGGAGCAAGCAGACATCTATGATCTGTCATTTTTGTTTTCACCCCTTCTCACCATCATGCTGCTCGGGGCTGATCATGGACTTTTCATTATTCATCTAAGTAACCCCAAACATTATGGATTCAACACTATATTTAATTATTTTTACATGTCACCCCTTCCCCATCCTTAGGGGTGTTTTATCACCACAGTATTTCTTTCTAGATAGTAAGCAATATCAGTACCAAGTTCCACAGAAATGTCCTCTGGTTTAAGAGGAGATGTGGAGCAAACCTACATACATACATACATTATATAAATACATACATACATTCATACTGATCACTTCTTCCAAACTAGAGTCCATACACTCTGGTAAAATGCATTTGCCTGTTACACCCCTTTTGTTAATCTCTACATTCAATCTTGCATTTTGCAATGGTTTGGTTCCTAGGAATCTGAAGCTATTCACAACCTTGATTCTCACCTCCAATATTTAGGATTCTTTTACCTACTCTGTTACCTTTTGTTACTATCATCATCTTGCTCTGCTCCACACTGAATTTCATACCTTTCTTTACAATTTTCTCATTCAGTATATCCAGCTGTTATTGAACTTCCTTAAAGTCCGTTTGCCACATCACAATATCATCCTTTCTTTTATAAAATTCTTCCTTTGACTCCTTTACAATTTCTTCTATTACCATTGTAAACAACACTGGTGTAAGTATGCTTCCCTGTCAGCCTGTTAACATTCCTAAATAATTTTGTCCCCCGAACATGGGTCTGGACACAGTTGAAAATATCTGCCAGACATTGTGCGTAGAATTTCTGCCAACTCGTTTTTTTAAAACCATTATTTCCTATACCTTTCCCTGGGATTATCGTATGCCTTTACTACATAGAGAAATATC
The DNA here is from genome assembly GCF_040414725.1 of Anabrus simplex. Classification (NCBI taxonomy): domain Eukaryota; kingdom Metazoa; phylum Arthropoda; class Insecta; order Orthoptera; family Tettigoniidae; genus Anabrus; species Anabrus simplex. The sequence continues at coordinate 995,029,713 of NC_090265.1, read as the reverse complement.
ACTGATCTCTTGCATACTCCCAATGCCTTTCCATCAACAATCTCACACTAAAGATGAGGTCCACCATTATTCTGCTAATTCCAAGTCATATTGCTCCTCTTCTGAATGCTCTTCCATTTTCTTGCTTAATCTCATTTCTATTGCCATTTCCATTATTTTTTGCAAATTGTGATACAAGTATGATTCCTTTATATTTGAAGAGTGATGATTGTGGTGGTGGTGGTGATTGTTTAAAAGAGGAAGTACAATTAGGCAACCATCCTCTTTGAAGAGTAAAAATGGAAAAGGGTGAAAGTGCCACAATGGTGAATTTTTCTTTCATTTTGCTTGGAATTGGCTGAAAGGACCATACATCGTAACATGGTGAAAGCTGGAAGTTCATATTGTGCATCTACGTCGTTCATATAATGTCCAAAAGATCGCACAGTGTATGCTCCCATTGCCTTAATGTGGGCAAGGCTGGAAGTGCCATCCACAGTGCACCTAACACGTGAGAAGTTGTGTGAAATTGTATCAGCTGTGCTCTTTTGTGCTATGTTGCCAGAACTTTGTAAAATTAAGTTTTGTTTTATGATGGAATATTTGTTTTTAGAGGGTTAGTTCTTCTGCATTAAATTATTTTAAGTATTATGCTATGGAGGCTGAAGATAGACCATGGAAAAGGATGCAAACAGTTAGGAAACATTCCTGACGTGAAAGGTAGACCTAACCTCCAAAATGGTAGTGAATCTGAGAATCTGAACAAACTCCCCAAATTTCTGAAGTGCAGTGCAAATGTTAAAAGGACTATCAAGCCATGCATCACGATGCTGTGAATCAACAGTTCATTGACTACTGCAAATTACCAGATGAACAGAAAGGATCATAACTGACAAAGAGGATGCACGTGTTAAAAATAGGAAGGCGCCGACATGGGACTTACAAGAATCCATCGCAAAGTCGATAGCAGGTATATCTTATGAGATACCTACAAATGTTACAGCTCTAGAAGTGTGCTCTAAGGGTCGTATTCATGAACGAGACTTTGACTTAGACTTAGACTTAGAAGGCGGTAAGTCGCCATTTCCATTTCATGATCGCTACTTGGAGGTAAGTAAACTTAGATGGCGACTTTACTTCCAAGTCGCCGATGTTCCGTACTTAAGTAGACTCTGAGATCAGAAAAATAATAAAATGGCAGATATTGCCGATGCAGTTAATTTTGTAGACGAAATTGAAGAGATCCAGGAAATTATTCAGTAGGTACGTTGTGCCAAATCCTCGGCGTATTATAAGAGATGCACGGAACCCAGTTCAATTTTATACAGAAAATGAGTTCAGAAAACGATATAGATTCGACAAACGTACAGTATTAGATGTACTAACGATGTTTGAAGACGAATTACAGAAACATAATAATCGAGGATCACTCATACCTCCAATGATACAGTTGCTAATTTCGTTAAGATTTTTTTTTTCTATTTGCTTTACGTCACATCGATACAGATGTCTTATGGCGACGATGGGATAGGAAAGACCAAGGAATGGGTAGGAAGCTGCCGTGGCCTTAATAAAGGTGCAGCCCTCCAGCATTTGCCTGGTTTGAAAATGGGAAACCACGGGAAACAATCTTCAGGGCTGCCGACAGTGGGGTTCGAACCTACTATGTCCCGGATGCAAGCTCACAGCCGCGCGCCCCTAACCGCACGGACAAATCGCCCGGTCGTTAAGATATTATGCTACAGGTAAGAGTAAAATTATTGTTACTATAGCGCACAGTTTTTGCACTTTCTACTCATCGTGTTATCTAGTTAGGTTAAGGGATGATCAGTACAGATTAATGCATTCTTATGGTAAATACAATAGCCTTTCACACTTCCATGGTTTTCAGGTAAATTCCAAATTGATTCCGCTGATTTACGAGGAGTAAGCCAGCCCTCAGTATGTAGAATAATCAGAAGAATATCGATCCTGACTGCCCGAAAGAGACCACAGTTTGTTTCGTTCCCAAATGAAGCTGAATGTCGAAATAATTCGCGACGTGTGTATGAAAGATCCCGTTTCCCTGGAGTGGTTGGAGCTATAGATTGCACCCATATACCAATAATAAGTCCAGGTGGCAACCATGCTGGAGGTATTCCGTAATAGGAAAGGGATTTTTAGTTTCAATTGTCAGGGCATAGTCAACCACGAGATGAAGTTTATTGATTTCGACTTCAACTATAGGCTACCTTTCTTCTCTTTCACTAGTTCTAGTAACACCTCCCTTTCATAGTTGTTGAAGGCTGGCAATTTTTTTCTTTCCATCCATCGTCGAGAAATAAAAATTAACTGTATTAACTGGATTGGATTGAGTTTAGAGTCTATAACGCGATCTATAACGCAGGAAACAGCTGAATTTCTTCTTCTTCTGCCTCTTTATTAAGAAAAAACATTGAGTGATGGGAGATGCTATAGTGTTCTTCCATTGTTTTCATTGCCAACTTCATATCTAATTCTTCACATCGTAACTTACCAAAGTCTACTTACGCCAGAGTCTACTTTGTGAAAGTTGCGTCTATGAAACAGACTTCCACGAAACTCAACTAAGTGAACTTACGTAAGTCGAAGTCAAAGTCTCGTTCATGAATACGACCCTAAAACATTTAAACAGATTTTCAAACTTTCCATCAAGAAATTATAGACTTTACAACTGAAACTGAAAACGGGTAATGTTGTTTACAAAGACAACTGTGGAAGAAACACTAAGAGCCACTTACACAAGACCAAATTCATGGATTTAGATCACAATATGATTAGGGATCATGTAAACTCATTTCCTAGACAGGAGAGCCACTAAAGTACTAAATAACAGGCCTTATCTCACTTTTAAAAGCAAGTATCCTGACACAAATGTTACTTACAATTTTTACCAGACGGTTTTTCCCACATTACATTTTGGTATACCTCGTAAAAACACTTGTTGGTCATGGAACAAGCTGGGTATAGCTATTAAAGCTTAGGATGATGAAAATGAAAGGGCTGGACGAAAAGAAACTCCACGAGTTACACCACCAGAAAGCAAAGAGGGCACTAGATTTGTTGAAGGCTAATATTAACACTTCACAACTACCTGTTAGTGATTTTTGCAACAAGAGTTATGGATTTGCAGCAAGTAATCTATTGTCCCTACATTGACACACACCAATATGTTCTACTCCCGTCAACTTTCTATGTACAATTTATGCACTCACTTAGGAGACAACAATAGCAGCTATATATGCACTTGACACAAAGGAGTACCAGATTATGGAGGGAATGAGATAGGCTCATGCTTCTTGAAGGTGATTAGGAAGCCAGTGACTGCCAAAACAAAATTAACTGTATGGTGCTACAATTGCGCCGGTCAGAATACAAACATGATGTTTGCTATGATTTACTTGGTTGCTACAGACATATTCAGTAGTGTTGACATGAAGTTCCTTAAATCTCTGGGCAAAGCTATCTGCCCTGTAACAGGGACTTTATTACGGAAAAAAGAAAGATAAACATGAAGGCAATGATTCCTTTCGACGAAGAAAATATCAGAGTCTGCTTGTGTGAAAAGGCCCTTCACGTTGATAAGGATGGAACCAAAGGACTTCATCAATGTGAAGTCAGTAACCAAGAAATACATTAGCAATTCAAACCTGAAAATGAAAACAATTTCATGATTAAGGGTTACATCTGCAGACCCTGGCACAATCCCCACAAAACGAACTTTTAATGAACTAGAGGCATGGGAATACATCAAAGTTGCCACGAAAAACAAGACACTGAAGAAATACTCGTCAACTTTTGTACCCAAGCTGGGATGCAGAAATCAAGACTCTGTTTCATAAAGCAAACTAATAATATTACCTATTCTTATCAGAACTCATACAAATAATTATTAGTTAACCAAATTCTGTTTCATAAAGATTTACACATGACTAATAAAATATCTTCACTAATAATATTAGTTCATTAGTCAGCTGATACAAATGGAGGTTAGAATCAATCTGTTGCATATGTTCTTGGTTTGGGTTTGTTCCTAGCAGTAGGCTAATGCTTGACTGCAACTGACTATTAATCCACATGTTTGAGAGGCTCACTTGATACATTCGCTGTTCTGACTTTACATACGAAAATGTATAAAAGAAGTGAAAATAATGTGAGAGAAGAAAGTTTCTTTGCGGAATGTGATCGAGTTAAAGCGTCAACTATTCACAGTCCTTTACACACTTCCTCTTACTTTTTTATTTCATGTGCTCGGTTGAGATGGACTAGCAAAATCTTTGTTTACTACCCCCTGTTGGTGGGGGCGGTAGAATAACAGCCACGGTATCCCCTACCTGTTGTAAGAGGTGACTAAAAGGGATCCCAGGGCTCTCAACTTGGGAGCGTGGGTTGGCGAACACGGTGAACTGAGATGAGTCCTGCCATTGCTTCAACTTACTTGTGCCAGGCTCATTTTCATCTACCCTTCCAACCTCCCTTGTTCAACTCTTGTTCTTTTCCGACCCTGACAGTACTAGGTTGCGAGGTCGAGAGTGTCTTTCATTTTCACGCCCTTCGTGGCCCTTCTCTTTCTTTGACCAATACCTTAAGTTTTTAGAATGTCAGATCCTTTCCATTTTTATATCTGATTAATGTTATTATAGATGATGGTTGCCTCGCTGTAGCCTACTTCCTCTTAAAACAATAATCACCACCACCATCTTGGTTTACTGGTGATATCAGCCAAGATTTTAAAGGATACCTGGAGTGTTCGAGCAGAACTGCACTAGAGAAACACAATGATACTGTGTATCACTACCAAAGTGTGGATGCAATGCGAAGCTGCTATTTTAAGGTTATGCTTCATTCCTTGCAGTGAAACGTTCTATTACCAATCCTATCAAGCAAATACTTAAAAGTTCTGTAATTTAACCTAAATCTCCCATGGTATGCATATGTTTGTTACGTGGCAGTACAGGCTGTTTTTGACATAACATTTATTGAACTCGTTCCTTATCACTATTTGAATCAGAGTTGACCATTTCAGTGATCGCAATTTTATGCCAAAATATTAAAATACCACTCACTTTGGTTTCACTAATAATATGAATTATGACTCAAAATACACTCATGGAAATAATCTTAATAATATGAGTAACTTTTATTAGTCATGTTGTACATGAAACAATTTACTAATATTATTAGGAATATCTACTAATAATTTTGACTCATGAACTAATTACTAATATTATTAGCTAATAACTCTATGAAACATAATACTAACATTATTAGTTAATATTATTGGTTTCTTACTAATAATATTAGTGAAAGATGTTTTATGAAACAGGGCCCAGAGCAGTGATGAAAAGAAGAATGTTGGCCATGTTGGCATTCCTGGAACCTAAATATCAAGACCTAATATAAGTGTGTGTGTGAATAGACGAAAAGCCATGGCTTTTTCAGTAAACAAAGTGCTTAATATCAGAGTACTTTTTCTTTAAATTTAAAATAGCGAATACTATAATTTAATATCTTATGTATGTCTTACTATTACTGAAGCTTCAAAATTTAACGTAATACTCTTAACTTAAGCCTCCGTGGCTCAGGCGGCAGTGCGCCGGCCTCTCACCCCTGGATACCGTGGTTCAAATACCGGTCACTCCATGTGAGATTTGTGCTGGACAAAGTGGAGGCAGGACAGTTTTTTTCCCTCCGGGTACACCGGTTTTCCCCGTCACCTTTCATTCCAGCAACACTCCATTAACATTTCATTTCATCTGTCAGTCATTTAGCATTGCCCCAGAGTACGACAGGCTTCGGCAGCCGGCACATTTCCTATCCTTGCCGCTAGATGGGGACTTCATTCATTCCATTCCTGACCCGGTCAAATGACTGGAAACAGGCTGTGGATTGTCATTTTCCATTCTTAACTTCAGAAGTGTTCAGCGTGAAGAAGAGTACATTTACATCACCATCACAAACATTACTAACCATGGCATTTACAACCTTTCTCTTGGTTTTACAGGCAGGAACATTGCCCCTTTTCAAAGAAATGTGCTTTTATTTTCTCATTACAGGTAAACTGAAGATAGGTAGTTTGTCAACTGTAGGATGCTGTAAGTTAGAATTTCATTTGATTTTGAAGGAAATCCTTCTCTTAGATGTCAAAAGTAGCCACCGTCTTTGACTACATCAACATCATACAGCGGCGCTGGACTCATTTCATTGTTCTATGTGTATTCTCTGTGTATGTTTCGAAACTCAGTAAAAATAATAGCTGTTTGTTTTATGCCGGGAAGTAAGTATGAGTCTCTGCTATTTCATTTTCATCAGGTTATGGCCCAGGATCGTGAACTGCGTGAGTAGATTATGATTTCTCTATAAAAACATACCGTGATTGTGCAACATGACTCAAAAAAGTATAAGGCTAAGTATCCCATTACTGAATTGCGTATTTTGGAAAACAAAGATGTGAGCTATTTTTGTACCTGATGACTTATGGGAAGTTGTCAGTGAGCCAAACCCCAAAGATGCATATGACGGGAAAAAGAAGAATAACAAGGCTACAGCGTACATTACATTAGGTGTCGAGGACAGCCAACTCATTCATTTTGCTCATCTGGAAACACTACGATGCATGGAAAACATTGTCAAAGAAATACGAGAGATTCAAGTTTGGCAGCAGGCTGTATTTATGTCGAAAGCTGTATGGAATACACTATCATGGCGGCTCAAACAAGCATATTGATGCCATCATGGAAGTGATCGGACTGCTGTGCTCGTGAGGTAAACTTCTCGAGAATGACGAAATCATAATATCAATATAGTTGGTCCATTATTGGACATTATAAATTTTCCAGCTAATTCATTCTTGGTTGCCAGCGTTTTGCTCCAGTGTGCTAGGTTAGGCTCATCACTTGGTAAATAGCACACCTACCAAGACGCTTGGCTAGTGCATACCGCGGAGGCCACTGTGTAGGCTACTTGGAGCCACTGGCAGTGCCAATGCACTATTAGAGGCTTTGTCTCTTTTTCAAAAATTGATGTTGCCTGGCCATCAGATGATATACTGTTCTCATTCGGAACAAGTATTTCAGGTTCCCTATGGGAATCAACATCTATATGAAATGACGAAATCGTTACGGTTTCATTGGTGAGCCTTCCAAAACCATACTCAGAACTCGCTACGGCACTCAAAGGTCATGATGAAGCATATTTAACTGTGTATGTAACAGGAAAAATACTCAACAAGTATCAAAGATGTGTCGAAGGAGGCGAGCCGGGAAATGATGTCTTTGAGACAGCACTTCAGTCAACCGCAACAGGCTCAAGTAAGGTTAGTCATCATAATAAAAAGAGGATCGCACAAAGATGCGAAGAAAGGAAATTGAACAAAAATCCAACAATTTTTCTCAAGTATACGTGATGTAAAGTCTGCTGTTTATCTTGCTGATGGTTTGTCAGTACAGGCAGCTGGAGTGGGAGGAGGACCATTGTATTGTGAACTACCAGAAGGAAAAGTCCAAGAAATAAGACTGAAAAACGTTCTTTATGTTCCACAACTGGACAATAATTTGATTTTGGTCAAGCGGATAACAGAACAAGGTCATCGTATCATTTTTGAGAATAATTCATGTGGAATCTATAATGGACACAGGATCATTGCTGAGGCAAGAAGCGATGGTAATTTATTTCGACTTCAAACTGTGACTCCAAGGCAGGTAGCTAACACGGCAAGAGAAGAAGGATGTCTGCATTTATGGCATCGTCGATTGGGGCACAGGGAATTGGCTGCGGTTAAGCGATTAATTAATGAGCAACTGGCCACAGGGATTCGAGTATCTTCATGTTCGGAAGAGGTAATATGCAGTAATTATATTAAAGGAAAACTAGCTCAGTCAAAGTTTTCAGATGGAATGCGAAGGGAAATAGAACCAATGAGACTTATCCATTTTGACCTTTGTGGCCCTATGCAAACGGCGACACCTAGTAGCAACATATATTTTCTGACTGTAATCAATGACTACTCGAAATTTACTGTAGTGAGATTAGTCAAATCCATGGATGAAGTACCAGGTGTAATACGCAAATATATTGCCCAAATGTCAACGAGATTTGGGAGAAAACCAGTTTCCATCCGCACGGACAATGACAAAGAATATGTTTGTAAAGAACTCGAGAATTTTACTGCGGAAAGAGGGCATACAACACCAGCTTACTGTCCCCTATACTCCTCAGCAGAATGGCGTTGCAGACGGGAAAAACAGGTCACTAACTGAATCTGCGAAATGTATGCTGTTAGATGCTGGATTGGACAACCGATACTGGGGAGAAGCTGTATTAACAGCAGCATACTTACAAAATCGGTCAGCGAGTTGGAGTATCAATAAAACTACATTCAGATCTGTGAAAATAGTCGAATATGACACCAGTCAAACGAATCTTTCTAGCAGTACAATGTCAGAAAGGGAAACCAATGTCATGTCGAAGACCAACTCAATGACGAAGGGAATTCCCATTGAAATGTGTTCATCTAATGACAATGCACAAGATTCTTAAAAAGAAAAAGACAACTTGGAAAAGGAATTTGACAGCACAATCCCTAAGACGTGCGTCAAAACAAAGAAATAAAGGAGTACCACCATCAAGATTGACCTACAAAGTGCAGACAGATTACATGAGTGAAAGTTGTGGTCAACTCCTGCTGAAGAGGAAATACGTATCCTAAAGGAACAAAAAGTATGGGAATTGGCATATCGTCCGCCTGGAAAGAAAGGGATTTCATGCAAATGGTTTTTCAAAGCAAAAAGCGACGGGGTTGGATACGTTCACACGTATAAGGCCTGTTTGATAGCTCGAGGTTTTTCGTGAAAAATTGGAGAAAATTTCAACGAAACATTTGCACCAGTTGTTAAACATGAGATTATTAGAGTTCTGTTCATTGTAGCTGCACAGAAATGTCTCCATGTTCGACATTTGGATGTTAAATCTGCATACTTGAATGGCGAATTAACAGAAGATATATACATGAAGCAGCCACAAGGTTTTGAAGAACAAGGTCAGTAAAACAAATGATAAAAATTGCAAAAAAGTCTTTATGGTTTGAAACAGTCTGGACGTGTGTGGAATAAAAAGACTTAAGAAGTTGTATTGAAGCTAAAGTTTCAACAAGGCAAGGCTGATCAACGACTGTATTCCCGAAGAGAAGAAGATGGTTGTATTATGTATATTCTGTTATACACGGACGACTTGCTGGTAGCTGGTAGTTCTTCAGAATGAATGGCAAGGGTTGGTCAAGAACTGCTCAGTTATTTCGACTTGAAAGACTTAGGTGATGTAAAACATTATTTGGGACTCCAGATTGAATGAAAACCAGATGGATCATTTTTTGTTAAACCAGAGGTAAACAATTGTGAAACTACTCGATGACTACGGATTATCAGAAGCAAAGCCAGCAGTTACCCCAATGGAAATGAATTTCCCATCTGCAGAAACATCTTGTAGTCCAGATCTAGAAAACAATACAGTGTACAGAAAGGCAATAAGATCTTTAATGTATTTAAGTACAGTATCAAGGCCTGACATCAGTGCGGCAGTAGGCATTCTTAGTCGTCGTGTTGAAAGACTAAAGCAAAGTGAATGGAATGCTGTGAAGAGGGTAATGCATTACCTTGCTGCAACAATCGATAAGAAACTGCACTTATCTTCACACGGAAATTTAGAGTTGAAATGCTATGTGGATGCTGACTGGGCGAGTGACAGGATGAATCGAAAATCGACAAGTGGGTATGTATTCCCACTCGGAAAGGGGACAATTGCCAGGTCTAGTCACAAGCAAACATCTGTTGGAAGGTCATCAACAGAAGCAGAGTATGTTGCAGCGTCTCTAGCTAGTCGGGAGTTATTGTGGCTCAAGCAGTTAATCAAAGATTTCAGTATACAGATTGCTAAGCCTATCAACATATTCGAAGATAACCAAGGTTGCATTCGACTGACTGAATCGAGTGTCTCTGGAGCTCAAACTAAACATATCGATGTCTGTCATCATTTGTTACGGGATCTGCATGAGAAGGAAATTATAAATGTTCAATACTGTCCTTATAATATGATGTTGGCAGATTTATTTACAAAACCGTTACATCAGGAACCATTCAATCGGTTTTTGGAAGAATTAGGTTTCTCAGAGTGCTGAACTTTTGAATCTGCGTCAGCGAGAAGGGGTGAAGGAAACGCTTCTCTTAGATGTCAAAAGAAGCCGACATCTTTGACTATGTCAACGTCATACAGCGGCGCTGGACTTCACTCCACATTCTTCCATTGTTCTATGTGTATTCCCCGGGTATGTTTTGAAACTCAATATAAATAACAGCTGTTTGTTTTATGCTGGGAAGTAGTAATGGGACATTCGATTCATTTTACTGAATCAATTCATTTGATTCCGTTCACGTTACTGAATCGATACAGTGATCTGATTCACAGCACATTAGTCACCGCTCCTACTGCATCTGTGTAGTATGTACTGGTAAGACAGCATTCAGTGTTCGCTGCTCCACTCTGGTCTTCATACTTAGAAAGAGAATGCTAGTCACTCTAATACATTAAAGGTTTCCGGTGATGCAGGATGGGAAAGGTCTGGGATTAGGAAGGTAGCAGCCAAGGCCTTAATTAAGGTACAGTCCCAGGATTTCCTGGTGTAAAAATGGAGAAACTACAGAAAACCATCTTAACGGCTGCCGATGGTGGGATTCGAACCAACCATCCCCCGAATGCAAGCGCATAGCTATGCGATACTAGCCACATGTCCAACTCGCTCAGTCATTTTTGAAAATATGTATTTTTCTATCAGCAGAGAATTTTTTTAAATCGTCATATTTTGTATAGGCTACCCGAGATGTATAGTAGTCTACTGGTTTTCTGATTCAACATACTGTTGATTAAGTTATTGTGTCAGTCGGCTCACTTACTGTCCACATATTATTGAAGTTTTGTGCAACGATGTGACATACGAACTGAGGGAATACAGAGTCGTTCTTCCCAATATAAAAGAGGTACTTTTGAGTGGTCATGAGCATGACTCATAGCCATACGGCAGGCTAGAGTCGGGTTTAATTAATTGTCAAATGTCAACTAAGTAATAATACTAAGATTCATTAAACTAATAAATAGTATAACCTAATAGCCTAGCTACTTACTAGCTACTTTAGAATTATGTTTAGACTACCTTTTTAACACTGCAAATAAATCCATCTATTATTTAAACCTCCCTGTAAGAAGAGGACAGTGAATGCAATGAACCGTGTGTGTGTTGTCTCGCTAATCCATGAATGCATACGATTCTTTCGGTGTGCCATGATTCACTGTCTCGTTCCAGTGAAAGCTCGGCTTCCTGCCAGCACTCTCCGCTGGGAGTAAGCTAAATCGTGTGCCGTGAGCTCGCCGTTCCTGTGAATCGATTCACTCAGACACTTGAATGAATCGATACGTGCATTCAGTAGCCAACTGGGAAGTAAGTGTGTGTTCTGCTATTTAATTTTCATCAGATTTAAAGATTTTAGGAATGTATTGTCGCTTTCAGCAGTTTTGTTACTCTCCTAAAAGCTTAACATTTTAGCACATTCACCCTTTTCCATTCCACTCATTTATCACTTCACTTCTTGCAACATGCCTCATCTTGGACATCACATATGCCAGTTCTTTGCCCTACTATTGTGATCTGGAGATGATCTGCAGATAAACCCAGTAAGCTTCTTTTTATTCTTCATTGATAGATCTGAAGTTGGTTCATCTGTTCCTCTGTTGGGGAACCATAAGTTCAGACCAATTCCTTCTCCTTGACCATGACTCATCTTGGACATCAAGTATGCTAGTTCTTTGCTTTACTGGGTTCCAGAGATGACCTCTCAAATATACCCATTAAGTTTCTTTTCATCTATGACCGACAGATTCTGAGTTAGTTCATCTGTTTCACTGATAGGGAACCATGTGTCAGAATAGTGTGTGAGAAGAAGTAGGACATCCCTCTTGATGTTCAGATGAATTGTCGCTAGAATGAAGCGAAGTAGCCAGTGCTTGTTCCAGGCATTCTCTTGATCTCTTTATTCAGACTCCTCTAGAAGAATACCACCTGTTTTCAGTTTACATTTACGTCTTCCTCGAGGCTACAGTATTTGTCATTAACGTGGCCTCTGCTTCATCGGAAGTCCTACTTGTTACAGTGTTAATACAAGTCCTTCAATATGAACTGAAATTACATGATTCTCTGAAAATAGGACAATATCATCTGCAAAGATTTCAATGAATTTTGAGTGAGTGATCAATTTAAATAATATATAACAACATTTGTTAGATAGGAAAATAAGTAAAATTGATTGTTTAGAAAACTGACAAGTCATTAATTTAATCTGAACATACCAAAACAGTGCAAAAAAGGAAACAGAATTAAACAGAAGTACAAGATTAGTATACTGCTACCACCACCACCACCACCACCACCACCACCACCACCACCATTTATCATTCATGTTTTCAACTGACTAAAGTTCAGTCAAGTCAACAGGCAATTACGAGTGCTTAAAATTAAAATCTACACAACAATAATTTCATTCCTAAACATACTGTAAGTAGTTGTAAATTTGTTTGCCTTTCAAGTTGATAACGATGTGTAAATTGATTAAATATTAAAACTTCCTATGATATAAGCTACTAGGATGGTAATTATCAATAAAATAAAAAGTGTATAATCATGGAAGAAAATGAGTTGTTCTATTGAAATGGCATATGGCTTTTAGTGCCGGGAGTCTCCGAGGACAAGTTTGGCTCGCCAGATGCAGGACTTTTGATTTGACTCCCGTAGGCAACCTGCGTGTCGTGATGAGGATGAAATTATGGTGAAGACGACACATACACCCAGCCCCCCGTGCCAGCAAAATTAACCAATTGAGGTTAAAATATCCGACCCTGCCGGGAATCGAACCCGGGAACCCTGTGGCCAAAGGTCAGCACGCTAACTAATTAACCATGGAGCCGGACGTTGTTCTATTAATGGAGAGGCACTATTTTGTAAGTCTCTGTTCTCGCTGAGCCGGCCTTAGGACACCTCATTTATTTTGTCTGATTTCATAAACGGTCTTCATCTATGTAAGTTTTGCTTAAAACCCACCAAAAATCTGGCAACATTGGACCTCCTCTTCTCACCAGTAACTAGTGTTAGTGTAACTGTTGGTAGAAACATTCTTAGCGCTGATTGACCATGGCTCAATCAAAGCTACCCTCAGCCTACCTGCTTATAGACATACTGCGAGGCAAGCATTTCCTCTATGGAGTAAAGTGAACTGGCTAGTTGTCAACCATGACATGTCATCCTTCCCTTGGTGCAGGTTATCAGCTGAGCGTGACGTCAACAGTGCAGTTTCCCTGTTTGAGGATTTAATATTTACCACTATTAAACAGCATGTACCTTTCTCTAAACCCAGAACACACAAATATTCCCCCTGGCTGAGTGCCGAAACTAAATCGCTACTAAAGAACAAAACCTGTGAGTTGTCACTTTGGAAGTCTATCCCCAATTTACACTTGTATAATACTTTTAAACACCTCAGGAAAATTTCAAAATCGCATCTTAAGAATGACTACAACCGGCACATCACTTCTGTAACTAGAAACCTTAAAAACCCTAAAAAATTTTGGACCATCATTTCATCATGTAGAAAGTCACCCCGGATGTCACTGAATCTTAAACTACATAGTGATGACGTTCCAACTGAATTAAGATCTCAAAAATTCAATGAGTACTTTCACTCCACCTTTACCCCTCCCGCACCTACCACAGAACTACCGCAGAACAATATTGTTTGCAGTTGCTCACTGTCACAAATATCACCGACCCCTAACAAAGTTCAAAATATTCTCAATAGTCTCCCAACAAACTGCTCCTATATTCCTCAAAACTACTTCTACAATGCAATGTGTGAAAAAGAGGAGTCGGCAGTGGATTATTCTTTCAAGGACAGAGGATTGTACTGGAACGGTAGATATTGGGCGGTATGATGAGATATCAGGTTTGTTGCCAGATTTGAAAATAGGTGCGATATCAGCTTGTTACCAGCTGTCGGAGAATGTACCAGTAGCCAGCCATACACAGGTTTAAAATTGTAGATAGTGGTGCACGGAGAGATACAGAAGTAAAGAAATGCAAAAGAAAATCATGCCTCACTAACCTCACAGTTCTCAATCACATCATTTCAGCAATAGAAAATAAATCTCAGATGTAATCTTTCACACCTATTTTCAAATCTGACAACAAACATGATATCTCATCATACCGCCCAATATCTACCGACCATTCCAACACTATCATCTGTCCTTGAAAGAATAATCGACCGCCGAATCCTCTTTTTCACACAGCCGTACCTATCTGAAGAACAAAACAGATTCACTCCCGGAAAATCATGCCTCACTAACCTCACAGTTCTCCTCCTGCACGTTGCTTTACGTCGCACCGACACAGATAGGTCTTACGGCGACGATGGGACAGGGAAGGACTAGGAGTGGGAAGGAAGCGGCCGTGGCCTTAATTAAGGTACAGCCCCAGCATTTGCCTGGTGTGAAAATGGGAAACCACGGAAAACCATTTTCAGGGTTGCTGACAGCGGGTTTCGAACCTACTATCTCCCGAATACTGGATACTGGCCGCACTTAAGCGACTGCAGCTATCGAGCTTGGTCTCACAGTTCTCAATCACATCATTTCAGCAATAGAAAATAAATCTCAGATGTAATCTATACAGATCTGGCCAAAGCATTTGACCCAGTGGATCACGCACTACTTCTTCATAAGCTCACTACCCGATTTAATATCCATGGCGTCTTGTCATTGATAAGTTTTCTCTCTGGCAGAAAACAGAGTGGTACTCCCTGAATCTGTCTCATCATGGTTATCTGTGTTATCAGTGGTATCTCAGGGCAGTATTCTGGGGCCCCTGCTCTTTGTTCTCTATATCGACGACATAATTCTTTGCACCCAAAATAGTCACTGTCCCCCCCCTCTTGTACACCGACAGCCTGACAATCCTAAGAGAAGTGTCTACGCCAGATGACTGTGATGAATTACAGACTGTTCTCAATTTGTGTGGTGACTAGTTTAAGAAATGGAATCTTTCTCCCAATGTTAAGAAGTGCAATACAATCTCCTTTTCATTGCTAAAGCAAGGAATGAACACTGCCTATACCATCCAGGGAAATACATTGCAATCGGCTTCTCAGGTAAGAGACCTAGGTGTTATAATAGGCTGTAAACTAACCTTCACTGCTCTTATTCAGACTATAAAATCCTGTGCTATGCGTACCCTAGGCATTCTTTACACGTTCACTGAAATTAATGATATTAACGCCTTAAAATTATACTCTGCCTTGTATATTCTCTCCATTATTGTCTTTTGTTCCCCTATTTGGTCCTCATCTGCTATCATAAACATACCTCAACTAAATAGTATTTTTAACTTTTTCACTTTCATTGTAAAGACTCGCAATCTGACATTATGAACTACCTGGGTATACTTGACCTGAGAAGCCATTTACAGTTCTCCGATCTGTTACCTTCACAAAATAATCAATGCCCACACCAAATGTAATACTCTTCCGGCGTACTTCCCTATACACGTTCTCCCCCGCCCTACACACAACCGGCGCACTCATGTGTCCCGACCTCGCCTAACCTTACAACCATGCTCTACCGTCTCCCTCTCTTGGTAACTCACTACCCGATATAGACATATTCACACCCTTCGCATCCTTCAAACAAAAAATTAAAAGCTTCCTTTGAAGTCCTCTCTAGGTTTCCATTTTCTTCCGTCCCTCCAACCCTCGACCTTAAATCTTCCTCATTTCTGTAATCGACACTTGCCAGTTATCGTTATTGTTGAAATTGTTAATTTATTGTTGTTACTTAATATTGTTGTTTATACCTTTATCTTTTATAATTATTTAAAATTATTATTATCGGTGTAAAATGGCCCCCATAGGCTGTATCTAATAAATAAATAAATAAATAAATAAATAAATAAATAAATAAATAAATAAACTTTGCAAGTTATTTTATTACTGTTTCCCCAGGTCTGAGGATGACTACTTAACAATCAAAACATATAACTACCAAGTGAGCTGGCCGTGCAGCTTTGAGCTTACATTCGGAAGATAGTAGGTTCGAACCCCACTGTTGGCAGCCTTGAAAATGCTTTTCCGTGGTTTCCCATTGTCACACCAGGCAAATGCTGGGGCTGTACCTTAACTAAGGCCATGGCCAATTTCTTCCCACTCCTACTTCTTTCTTATCCCATATTATTATTAATAATATGTCCATCTGGCATTCGACTGTGCGGGGACCTGCGCTGCCAGGTGGATACTACTGCTGAGTACATAGTGCTCCCATCTCACTGGAGTTTTGGGATAATGTTGGGCTTTCAAGCATAATCGCACACATAAGAGGCCACTCCCAAAGCAACATGCACATCAAAAGTTTGGATTCTGTCTACAAATAAAACTCAATAAAAAAATAAAAAAGAAGAGGGGACCAGTAAGGCACATTACCCTTTTAGTCGCCTTCTACAACAGGCAGAGATTACTGTGGATGTATTCAGGCCCTCCCATCTACAGGGGGTACAACAAATAGTACCAAAGACACAATCCATTTCTGCGCCAAGGTCAGTTCTTTTAGTCGCTTCTTACAACATACAGGGGATACCGTTGGTGTATTCTTTGTCTGCGTCCCACACCTACAGGGGGTACAAATTTGTTTGGAACTGAATCCATATGAGTCCAATATACTTTGCTTACAACTCTTCCTGGAGGTGAGAAAATAAACAACTCTTATATTCCCAAAACATAGTCTTCCTGATTATATTAATATAATGTAAATATTTTAATGCAAATCATACATAGAACAAAACTTAAATTCACCTGTAATTCTTACATGGAAAATTAACAACTTTGGGTATAGAACTTCTTAATGCTCACACAATGGTTGCACACTTGAAGAATCTTATAAATCACAGGAAGACTCATAGGATGAAACAGGAGTATAGATCCTCCAAGTATGTGCACTAATGTCTACAGAAGCAACTAAACAAAAATAAATCATATAATGAAGTAAGGAAAGAGACACACCTTATATTCAGAATAGGCTAGTTATTTAAACATCAGACACACAATGAGAATCCAAAATAGCCATGTTCATGTACAATCCAAGAAATATCAATGGCATGGGCAAACCCGTCTATGGTGTGTGCCTTGCACTTAAGTACTAAAGAGATGATGTAGAATTTCTGGACTGTATTCTTATGACTCAGTGCTGTTGCTGCTGCTGCTGTTGCTGCTGCTGCTGATGATGATGATGATATTTCACTACGCTAACCATTCAGCCAACGAGCCGGATATCCAGTGATTATCTTCTAGAAGTACCGAGACATTTCAAGGTGTATCGATATTAATAGAAATAGATGACAAAGCTCATCAAAATTCATAAGCCCAGTCCACTAAGGCTCACTGTATACAGCATTACAGAAAATTAGCAAGTTATATGTGAAGAATACAATGATGCTTATTATTTAAAAATTTTAAACCTAAATATCTGTCTGAAGAACAGTAAAAAGTGCAGCTTATTTCTGTTGACTACTGAAAGATTTTAAATTTTAGCATTATTTTCCAATGGCCATAATACACAAGCCAGCAAACAAAAGAACACTTTGTAAAAAACAGAATAAACATAAATAAATAGAGGCAGCTTATGTTTAGCAAAGCAAAGAAACAAGTATTCAACAAATTTAGAGATAAGAAATCATAAATGCCACTCTATGAGCCACTTTTCAACCCCATTTGTTAGTCTTCGATTTTATTGCACCAAAAGCTTTTGCGATACCAGAGTGGAACCCAAAGATGTATAATTAATACAGGGCATAATTTTTTGTCAAAATAACAAAATTTCTTCAGTTTTTCACGCTTGTTGAATAAAGATACCACTTAGCCGAGAAGACACTGAGAGCTATCCTGTTAATCGAGAATGGATGAAGCATTTATATTGCTATGTGATTGGTGCATCATTTAGAAGTGCCCAACATGCTCCGAGACTAATTTGAGAAATTGTTATCTATCAGAGATGCCAGGGATCAGATCACCAGAAATCTATAACTGCCAAGGATGACAGGTTCTGCTTCTTTGGGTCTTAAGAGATAGCCACGCTACAGTAGTCCAGGCTAGAATTTGTCTCGAGGCAGTAAGAAACGTCACTGAAAGTGAGAGGACTGTTAGACAAAGTCTTCTGGAAGCCAATTTGAGTCAGCAAGACCTGCAACTAGTGTGCAGCTTACTCCTCAGCGTCGAGCAGTGCGATTTCAATTTGCCTGTCAATATCGGAACTGGACTGTGAACCAATAGTTAATTGTGCTCTTCGCAGATAAGATGTGATTCTGCATTCGGTCACCCGATGGCAAGGAGTAAGAAGGGATATTCACCCTGCAACATCTTGGAGAAGATGCTGTATGGAGGTGGCTTAGGTTTTGGGTGGAATCAGCTTTGAGGAGAAAATGAAGCTTGGAGGGGCTGTGAATGCATACCGATACATTGAGATGGTGTTAACAGAGTATGCAATCCCTTTGCTCCATTTGTCAGCAAAAACTTCAGACTGAGGCATGGCAACACCTGCCCCCACACTGCATGTTGCAAGTCAGAATAGGAATTTATTCCTCGATGTCAGGGTACAGACCTTGAAATGACAAGCTTGCAGCCCAGACCTCACTGCCATGGGCTATGCTTGGGCAAAACATCCAACGTCAAAATTTCGATACCCTGAATGAAATAAAATCAGCCCCATTGGAGGAGTGGATGGGCTTCCCCCAGGACTTGATCCAAGACCTTGTAGGTAGGGCCTAGCATGCACGGGACCTACAGTTTGTCATCATCAGGAGTGGAAATGTACAACAGAAGTGTGCGGAACGTGGTCTGTAACAGCAAGAGAATGTTTAGATTCATGCTTTCATGGCTTGTAACTGTAGACATGATAATAGGCTTCTGCTGTGTCAAGAAAACAAGGTTAAATTCTTTTCATTTTGCAGGGAACTTTGCTCCATGTCTTAAGAAAATTTTGACTGTCCACAAGGAAGACTTCTCCAATAATGAAGGTTTGAATTTAAGAATGCTTTACCTTTGGTCTATAGTAAGTGGTACTCCCTATGTCACCAGATGGCTCACTGTTAGCATTCCAAATGGGAGCTGACGACACCATCTAAGTTACAATCAAGTTTCTTGTAACACAATTTGTGTGTGTTGCGAAGTAACCACAAGGTCATCAGATGAATCAGAGACGAATGTGGTAGAAGAAATAAATAAAAATAATAATAAAATAATATAATAAAGTGCAAAAAAAAAAAAAATTCAGTTGCAAGATTTTGAATTAAAAATAAGCCAGTGTTCCTTTAATTCTATTTAGTGAAATTGCATATATTTGCAGCTTTTTTTTAAACACATCACAAGATATTGTTTTTTTAACCCACTTAACAATGAACTTTGATGATGAGAATAATGTGCACAGATACAGTCAATGCAATATATTGAGTAATCAATAAAAATTGGAAACAATCCACTTTTTTGCTGGTTAGTGTAGTTGCTATGATCCATTCAAATTTTCAGAATATTCATACGTTTTTGTTCATAATACAATTCAGCGAGATTTCAAGAAAATCCATGAAAAAGGGAGATGTTTACACAATTTTCTGAATGAATCAACACATATAACTCTCACACGAACAAACATTATCAGAGAGATTCCACCATCCTCGCCAATAAATGGGATAATGGCCACTAGGTGCATAAATTCAATAGCTACAAAAAGGAGTACTGAAAATTTGTGTAAATATTTCTTCTACTTTCCATCCACAACTTCTAGAGTTATCGTACGTGAAAACAATTTTATGAACCACACTCAACCCTCCTATATACAAAAGCAGAGCAAGCTTGTTGTTTCATGTGACAGTGAATGTAGTCATGGGACCTCCAGTTTCATATAGAATTCTAACCATATGCATCGCCTGTAATTCAAACAGCACCCACCATGATAAGAAGATATTGACAATGTTGTTTGACTATGATGACCCCTCCTCCTCACAGATACAAAAAACGTTGATATACAAACAAGTACAGCTTTTATGTTCTTTCATTAATTATGTAATTGCAGCTAATTACTTTCTTTTGAGCATTTTGGCACCTTCAAATACTGGACTATGCTGGGATCTAACTTGCCAACTTGGACTCAGAAGGCCAGCACTCTAGTATGTGCCACTTACCCAGCACACCAAAATTCAGCCTTTCCAATATTAGACGGCAACAGGTTTAAATCAAGCAAATATTAATCAAAATTCTGAGTGTGGTCCCCAATTAAAAAGTACTTTAAGCTGCTGATGAATACTAAAAATTATAAATGTTGAAAAGGAAGGGAAATAATATATATGACAGCATATACTGTGCATCCCCAATTCTTATGATGGTTATTATGAATCTTCTAATAACAGTTCAAATGACTGAGGAACAAAATAAACAATTTAATATTACGACGATTAGAGATACATTACCTTCAAATAACTTGCTATAAAACTCAAGTTCTTCAGGAGAAGTAGGCAACACAGGAATTCCATCCCTCTTTTTACGTATCCTGGAGGTCACATGATTAATTTCCACCGGCTCCGTTTCTTTGTCGTCTTCATCACTTTCCAGAAATACATCTGAGTAGAAGAGTATAAAATAATTAATAATAGTGTAGTATTAATAATATAGTTATGTTATTTAATGACTATATTAAATAAAATCAGTACCTTCATTATAGTAACTGCAAGAAGCATAAGAACAAAGAAAAATGTTCAGACTTATAATTCTGAGAATATGTTATGATGCTCTCATGCTGTTATTAGACTGGTTCGAATATGAAATTACAAATTTAAGATTCTTTGGGCTGCTGACCTAACTGATATCAGACATCTTCACAAATTAAAATGTCCTTTTTGCTGACAGTTTATATAATAAGGGAATTTGAGTGGAAATTCAAAACACTTACTGATAAATTGGCAAGTTACAAATACAACACAGATGCCAGACATTTAATAGACAAATTTAACAGCCACTCTACACAAAATTCAAGCTTTTAGAAACTTCTTTTGCATTACTCCAGGGCTAAAAATGGCTAGCTATAAAGTGACCCTCTACAGTTAGACATGGCCAAGGATAGGGTAACCAAATGCAAATAGATAAAAAATACGACAAAATTATTTAAAAAGGAGGAAAATGCTGCCCCCCCCCCCACAAAAAAAAGAGAACACAAAAATATAGTCTGAGAGTCTTTAGACATATAATTTTCACATACATAAACAAAATTTATCCATTTCCATATTACACAGTAATTTTTTTACTAAATTTAAACAATGAAACTAATTTACATGCCTTGCTGGTATTTTTCTGAAGATTCAGTTGGCCTTAGGAGTTTTGGCGTGTATAACAAATAAAAATATACAAGTGTAAATTCCTTTAGACTACTGTACATTGAACCATAAACAGAATTTTCACATATTCTACTTTGAAACTGTACCTATTATCAGTCCACTGTGCTGAGATCAATGAAAATAATCTTTCTACATTTGCACTGTGCCCTGATATTAAAAAAAAGTATTCTGCAAGTTTTAATAACTCTGAATAAACTTTGCCCATTTATGACTAGAAGGTAACTTGTTATATTCAGGGTCATTACTATTCTCATTCAGGAATGGTTTGAAAATGCAGAACTGATGAAAATATTTAAAATAAATTTGAAGGCCAAATATAGAATGTTTTTCAACATCACAATGATCAATGTTACTTTCAGTATCATCCATTTAAAACAGGATTCCTTCAAATCCAGACTATCTCCTGTCACCCGTCACACATTAACATAGCAGTGTTCTGACGGGGAATTGCTGAGAAAGAAGCTTGCAATATACAGAATGGTAAATAGCATCTATTATGGTCTGTTCAGGGTAACCTGTTGCCTGATGTAAACAACTCACAATACATACATAGAATAATCTTATGTACTGTACTGCATATCCATAATCACATTTCTATAACCGGTATCGATATGATATTGATGATGCCGTAGCGTAATAAAGAATACTTGTAAAAACAAAGTAGTAAACCAGATTACCTCAAATTAAGCAGATTCACTAAAATGGGAGGACATTTCATTTTCTTAAATAATCCACTCAGACCCCGGACAATGGTCTACAAAGAAGGACATGTCCGGATGAAAGAGGAGGGCTGGTCACTCTACCATGGATAAATCTGACCTGAATATGGTGTTAAATGAATTACTTTTTTTTTTTGGAATGGTATTCGTGGTTCAATTTGAATCTGCTCAAGTTACAATTTCACTGCATTATTTTATCTTTTTTGCTTGAAAATACTACTACTACTACTACTACTACTACTACTAATGATGATGATGATGATGATGATGATGATGATGATGATTATGATTATGATTATGATGATGATGATGATGATGATGATGATGATGATGATGATGATGATGATGATAATAATAATAATAATAATAATAATAATAATAATAATAATAATACCACAGAATGCAGGCTACTACGGAAGATCTAGGGTAACAGATGGGTTGGCGGGCAGGTTCCACTGAAATCTAATAAAAAAAAGTATACAGCAAGATGGAACAATTACAACAATTAGAAATGAGAAGATTCCAAGAGTGTGAGAAGGATCTGAGAGAGGTGGGCAATACGGGGGATAAAATCAATGACACGAATAGTTTCAGAAGGATGGTGAAAAGGTATGAAGGTTTATGGTGGAGACAGAAACCAGACGACAGAGAAGTCCTTTACCAGAGGAGTGGAAGAAAACGCTGATCGATGGGTTCACGAGATATTGGCATCAGTTCTTAAAACAAACGTAGCAACTGAAGTGCCCCATTTATATCTGGCAATGGAGGGTGCTGCTTGCTTAACATAGTGGGATTGTGGTTTGCAATGGAAGAACTAACTGTTAATGTAAGAGGTGCCTGAGTATTGCAATAGATCACTTAAGGGCTGTAAAGGCTACTTTACTCATAATTCTGCCAAGGATATATAACCTTTAAATAATGCTTTAAAATAATAAGGTATGATTCCCCTTGTGCCAACCATGAGTCATGACTCCAGAGAACGCTTTTTTTCTTTCTTTTGCTACCTTTCTAATGTCACTAACACATTGGGAAGGTTGGGAAAGGACTAGGATTGTGAAGGTAGCGGCTGTGGCCTCGAAAATGGGAAACAACAGAAAATCATCTTCAGGGCTGCCCACGGTGGGATTCAAAGCGACTATCTCCCAAATCCAAGCTCACAGTTGCACAACCCTAACCACACGGCAAACTTGCTCAGTCCATAGGAGAAAGATGAAAGTGATCAACCAAAGCATAATATAACAAATTTAAAGTTTGGAACTGAAAAAGAGAATGTTACCTGAACTTGACTCTTCTCAAATGAAATGCATGTATCTCATACTTTATTGCTGAGATTTATAAATTATGTTCTGATTATTGAAATTGAAGGAGCACTGCTTTAGTGTTATTCTTAGTTGTCATGGAATACTTCCCTCTATTTCTGGCGAAAAAATTGTTTCTTCCATTTTAAACGAATCGGTATGTCAAATGAACAATATAACATTGCTCTACTATAATGATAAAAAATGTAATAGAGTACAATCTTACACCTAGCACACTTGATCAACCATACAACTATGCATGTCGTGTGGAGCTTATGTGTCTTCAGTTTTGCACGGTAGTGACATGACACTAAGTCTAATATAGAAATAAAACAAATATATACACTAATAATATTTTCAATGGATAGATGGTACATGAAATCTGTATAAAATATTCTTTACCCAGATGGTTCTACTATTATGTTGATGGCCTGATGGGTGAACAGTATCGAACTAAGCCAAACATCACCTATGTGGCACGAAACTCAACATTATGAAATAAATATTGTCATTTCCTGGCAAAATGCCTCAATATTCACAAGCTCAGAAGCAGTGTATCCTAGATCTAGGTAAGCATGGTGTTTTCAGTGGTCCTGAAGCCAAGGTCAGATGCAGTGTTTCACCTTGAGTGACTTGCTATGTAATAAGACGTTGTCAAAAACAGAGAAAATTGATCATTGAAGAAGGAGTGGATTAAAGTATGTTTTTACTTCTGAGGACTTGTTGCTAATAATCTCAGAGGAGAATTCACATTTTTAAAACAATCCGGCTTAACACATTTGACGTGACATTCATGCGAGCATTGGCCAGGCCTTAAACTAAAATGACTAGACATTCAGACGCCGTGCCGAGTCGTATGTACTAGCTTATATTTTGATCACCCCTTCAAGGGTTTCCCTTTTGCGAACATCTATGTAGAGAGCAGGAATGTGGCTTGTTTACAGCTCTCCCTCTAAGAACTTGCACCATTATTTATTGCCTAATTGCAGCCTCTGAAAGCATGAACATTTCATCAGGTGGCAGTCATTCTCCTAGCCACGGCTCCGTGCGTAGTATAAGAAAGTGACAGCAATGCTACTGCTGAGTTAATTAAAGGCGTCTTAGATTCTGAGGACAGTGATGGTGATTATAATAACACTGAAGAAGGGATATGAAGTGAAAGTGGTATTTCATCTGATATGAGTGACAGTGAAATCGTACCTAAAGCCTGCGTGCGAAACCAGAAGAGTGACTGGGTGTGGGTTAGTAATAGAAATTTAATTTTTTGCAAGTTGCTTTACGTCGCACCGACACAGATACGTCTTATGCGACGATGGGACAGGAAAGGGCTAGGAATGGGAAGGAAGCGTCTGTGGCCTTAAGGTACAGCCTCAGCATTTTCCTGATGTGAAAATGGGAAACCACGGAAAACCATCTTCAGGGCTGCAGACAGTGGGGTTCGAACCGACTACCTCACGAATACTGCATACTGGCCGCACTTAAGTGACTGCAGCTATCGAGCTCGGTAATAGAGATTTAAGAAACCTATTATTCATTACTTTGCAGGCTCTCCAGGGGTATCAAGAGAACTGAGAGACAAATATTTAGATAATTCTGTATTGTAGTTGCCTGTATTTTTAGAGGTTATGGACCCGTCCTCCTCTGCGAACCATGTGACCTTGACGCGGTGGGGAGGCTTGCGTGTCCCAATGATGCAGATAGCCAAGCCGCAGGTGCAACCATATCGGATGAGTATCTGTTGAGAGACCAGACTAACGAATGGTTCATCGAAAGGGGGGTAGCAGCCTTTCGGTAGTTGCAAGGGCGGCAGTCTAGATGATGGACTGATACGGCCTTGTAATAATACTCAACATGGCTTAGCTGATACTGCTACACGGCTGAAAGCAACTGGAAACTACAGCCGTAACTAACTCCTGAGGACATGCAGCTCTCTCTGTATGAATGATGTACTGATGATGGCTTCCTCCCGGGTAAAATATTCCGGAGGTAAACTAGTCCCCAATTCGGATCTCCGGGTGGGGACTACATGAGAGGGGGCGATTATCAGGAAGATGGATACTGACATTCTGCGAGTCGGAGCGTGGAATGTTAGAAGTTTGAATTGTTGTGGTAGGTTAGAGAATCTGAAAAGGGAGATGGATAGGCTAAAGTTAGATGTAGTTGGTATAAGTGAAGTACGTTGGCAGGAAGAACAAGATTTTTGGTCAGGCGACTACCGAATTATCAACACAAAATCAAACAGGGGAAATGCAGGAGTTGGTTTAATAATGAATAAGAAAATAGGGCAGCGGGTAAGCTACTACGACCAGCATAGTGAAAGAATTATTGTCGTCAAGATAGACACCAAACCAATGCCCACCACAATAGTGCAAGTCTACATGCCTACTAGTTCAGCGGATGATGAAGAAATCGAAAGAATATACGAGGAGATAGAAGATTTAATACAATATGTAAAAGGTGACGAGAATCTAATTGTGATGGGAGACTGGAATGCAGTGGTAGGCCAAGGAAGAGAAGGTAGTACAGTAGGAGAATTTGGATTGGGACAAAGGAACGAAAGAGGAAGTCGGCTGGTTGAATTCTGCAATGATCATAATTTAGTCCTTGCCAATACTTGGTTCAAACACCACAAACGACGGCTGTATACGTGGACGAGGCCTGGAGACACTGGAAGGTATCAAATAGACTTCATTATGATTAGGCAGAGATTCAGAAACCAAGTGTTGGATTGCAAAACTTTCCCAGGAGCAGACGTGGACTCTGACCACAACTTGTTGGTCATGAAATGCCATCTTAAGTTGAAGAAATTGAAGAAAGGAAAGAATGCAAAAAGATGGGATCTAGACAAGTTGAAAGAAAATAGTGTGAGGGATTATTTCAAGGAACATGTTGCACAAGGACTAAATGAAAAGGCTGAAGGAAACACAATAGAGGAAGAGTGGAGAGTCATGAAAAATGAAGTCAGTAGGGCTGCTGAAGAAATGTTAGGAAGGAAGAAAAGATCAACTAAGAATCAGTGGATAACTCAGGAGATATTAGACCTGATTGATGAATGACGAAAATACAAGAGTGCTAGAAATCAAGAGGGCAGAAAAGAATACAGGCGATTAAAGAATCAAGTGGATAGAAAGTGCAAGGCAGCTAAGGAAGAATGGCTGAAGGAGAAGTGCAAGGATGTCGAAGGCTGTATGGTCCTGGGAAAGGTGGACGCTGCATACAGGAAAACCAAGGAAACCTTTGGAGAAAGGAAATCTAGGTGTATGAATATTAAGAGCTCAGATGGAAAGCCACTTCTAGGGAAAGAAGACAAAGCAGAAAGATGGCAGGAGCATATCCAACAGTTGTATCAAGGTAAAGATGTAGATAATTTGGTTCTGGAACATGAAGAGGCTGTTGATGCTGATGAAATGGGAGACCCAATTTTGAGGTCAGAGTTTGACAGAGCTGTGAGTGACATCAATAGGAACAAGGCACCTGGAATTAATGACATTCCCTCTGAATTACTGACGGCCTTAGGAGAAACCAGCATGGCAAGGTTATTTCATTTAGTGTGCAAGATGTATGAGACAGGAGAAGTCCCATCCGATTTTCGGCAGAATGTTGTTATACCTATTCCTAAGAAAGCCGGTGCTGACAGGTGTGAAAACTACCGCACCATTAGTTTAGTATCTCATGCCTGCAAAATTTTAACACGTATTATTTACAGAAGAATGGAAAAACAAGTTGAAGCTGAGTTGGGAGAAGATCCATTTTACTTCAGAAGAAATGTAGGAACACGTGAAGCAATCCTCACTTTATGTCTGATCTTAGAGGATCGAATCAAGAAGGACAAACCCACATACATGGCATTCGTAGATCTAGAAAAGGCATTCGATAATGTTGATTGGACCAAGCTATTTATGATTCTGAAGATGATAGGGATCAGATACCGAGAACGAAGAATTATCTACAATCTGTATAAAAATCAGTCTGCAGTGATAAGAATCGAGGGCTTTGAAAAAGAAGCAGCAATCCACAAGGGAGTGAAGCAAGGCTGCAGTTTGTCTCCCCTCCTTTACAATGTTTACATAGAACAGGCAGTGAAGGAAATCAAAGAGAAATTTGGAAAGGGAATCACAGTACAAGGAGAGAAAATCAAAACCTTGAGATTTGCCGATGATATTGTTATTTTATCTGAGACTGCAGAAGATCTCGAGAAGTTGCTGAATGGTATGGATGAAGTCTTGGGTAAGGAGTACAAGATGAAAATATTAAGTCCAAAACAAAAGTAATGGAGTGCAGTCGAACGAAGGAAATATTAGATTAGGAAATGAAGTCTTAAAGGAAGTAGATGAATATTGTTACTTGGCTAGTAAAATAACTAACGATGGCAGAAGTAAGGAGGACATAAAATGCAGACTAGCACAAGCAAGGAAGAGCTTTCTTAAGAAAAGAAATTTGCTCACTTCAAACAATGATATCAGAATCAGAAAGATGTTTTTGAAGACTTTCGTGTGGAGCGTGGCATTGTATGGAAGTGAAACATGGACGATAACTAGCACAGAAAGAAAGAGAATAGAAGCTTTTGAAATGTGGTGTTACAGAAGAATGCTGAAGGTGAGATAGATCGATCGAATCACGAATGAAGAGATAATGAATCGAATTGGTGAGAGGAGATCGATTTGGCTAAATTTGACGAGAAGAAGAGATAGAATGATAGGGCACATCTTAAGACACCCAGGACTTGTTCAGTTGGTTTTTGAAGGAAGTGTAGGTGGTAAGAACAGTAGGGGTAGACCAAGGTATGAATATGACAAGCAGATTAGAGCAGATGTAGGATGCAATAGTTACGTAGAAATGAAAAGGTTAACACAGGGTAGGGTGACATGGAGTGCTGCATCAAACCAGTCTATGGACTGTTGACTCAAACAACACATGGACTCGTCGTTACCTACATTGCGTGGAAGCAAATATTTACGCTATGGAACAATTATCGGACCCACATGGAAAAAGACTGTGAAAAGTGGTTTGACATTAATGAGGATGAAATTAAGGCCTTCTTTACCCTCTGCATTCTGATGTCCCAGGTTCATAAGCCTAGCATCCAATTACAGTACATTAGAGCAAAAACAAATGTACTCAGACCCCAATTTCTCGAGACAATGAGTAGTGTGAATTGTCTCTACATATACTTCGTTCTAACATCCGTGTTGTCGAGTACAATTATTTTGAATGCTTCACTAAAAACTGTGCGTGAAAATTCTGGTTGCTGTTCCATTTATGGCATTTATTTCAGAGTGGTGCACAGTAGTTCTGAACAGGTGGCTTACTCATGTTGAGGACGATTTAAATCTAATTTCTAAGCAAGCGTGCGGGCCCATTAAACCTGAAGTCATTGGGTTAAGGAAATACCCAATTTCTCAATACAGTTTAACCTCAATAACTTGAACCTCTGCTATTCAAAATTTTCATAACTTCAATTCCCTTGGCCACCTGTCCTATTCTTCAAATTCTATGATACAAATTTCTCGATTTCTCAAAGCAAAATGTTTCCTAACTAGAAGCAGAAAATATTCTGTAACTCAGCATTTTGTACAACAATAACTGTGAAATACAGCATTTATGGTTTGTATGTTACTGTTTCTGCCGGCCCCGTGACGTAGGGGTAGCATGCCTGCCCCTTACCCGAAGGCCACGGGTTTGATTCTTGGCCAGGTCAAGGATTTTTACCTGGATCCGAGGGCTGGTTCGAGGTCCACTCAGCCCACATGATTAGAATTGAGGAGCTACATGACAATGAGATAGTGGCTCCGGTCTAGAAAGTCGAGAATAACGGCCGAGAGGATTCAACGTTCTGACCACACGACACCTTGTAATCTGCAGGGCTTCGGGCTGAGCAGCGGTCGCTTGGTAGGCCAAGACCCTTCAGGGCTGAAGTGCCATGGGGTTAGGTTTTTTATGTTACTATTTCTAAACACATTACCAGGTATTGCCGTACATCTTTCCATCCAACCTCGCTATGTTTACACAGTGGCTTATCTCTCCACCCCTGGCGTGCTGACCATAGTCAGCCATGACAGACAGTGAAAGTATGATAAAGCTCTACGGCCCAACCCACTGCAAGTACAAGGAAAACCTCTGTGTCTTCTTCACCAGTCATTCGGTGTCTGCTTACAGTCCTGCAAGTGTAAAACATAGAGAAACACAAAATGATGTGTCTAAGTCTCAGTGATAAAGTATGAGTGATAAGTGAAGTGGAGAGGGGTCAGAAAAAGGAGGATATTGTAGCTGTGTATGGAATTCCTACTAGCACACTATCTACAATATTAAAGATGGAGACACTATTAACTTGGCGGTAAATGAATCACGATTTACACCACAGAAGAGACATAAAACATCAAGTTTCCCAGAGACTGTAGAAGCTATGATTGAATGGGTGATACATGCGAGAGACAAAAACAATCCAATCACTGGTAGCTTGGTTTGTGACAAAGCAGAAAAGTTTGCTAAAGACTTAGGTTATGGATCTTTTCAGGCCAGCTCTGGATAGCTGGAAAAATTTCATGCCTGAATGGAATCGTACAAATGGTAATATCGGGTTAAAGTGCTGCAGTCAGTGAAGTGGACAGCAAACATGCAAACATTACCGAGAAAAGTTTCACCTGCTCTGTTAGAGAAATACGATCCTAATGAAGTGTTCAATACTGCTTTCTTATACAGATGCTCGCCTAGACAGATATTAGTGTTTCAGGGGGACAAAAAGTAAAGAAAGGATTTCAGTGATGACAGAAACAAAAGATTAAAACTGCTATTGTGATAGGAAAATCAGCAAAGCTTCACCGCTTTTTTTTTTTTTTTTTTTTTTTTTTTTTTTGGGTAAGAAGTCATTACAACGAAAGCAGCAGGAAGTCATGGATGACAAATTTAATTTATCACTCAGGAGCTGAAGGCAGTGTGCATAATCTTCTAGACAATGAACTTAACATCCAAACCATGGCCCAAGGACTACAGGGAGATCAAAATCTTGAAATACCACTATAAGAAGAGAACTCTTCAGAGAACCTTGAGAGGAATTTAATCTGATAAGTCATTAATGAACATAAATCTACTACAGTCAGTAACAACTCTGAGCAAATCGTGGGTTGATGTGAAACAGGAAATACATCTTTAACTACTTCTGTAAAGCAAAATTTTCACAAGGTGGCTCATGAGCTGCAGAACAGGAGGAAGTCAAATCTGTTCCTGAAGAATGGGAGGAGTATCAGCAGGTCATCAACTGTGAAGCTGATTTTGAGGCTTATGTAAACTGTGGACTCTAATGTTATAGTGGATGAGCACCCAATGGATAAAAATTCCATCAACTTTGCAAGAAAAAAGAAGATGATGATGATGATGATGATTTCCAACACGACGCTTGCAAGAGTTGGGAGCAGCAAGAGCCCTTACCTGTACCATTACCAGAGGCTATTTTTCGGTTCAACATAATAATGTTTACACGGTAATAAAATGCTGTTGAAAACTATGTAGAAGAAACGTTTAAGAGTAAAAAGAGAAGAAACAAACAGATATTCCCACCCCCAATGTGTTAACAGAAGTACACTATGTTCATGTTCCACTACAGCATGTATTTTGTCTTGAACAAGTTGCTATATATGTTGTAATTAAAAGAGGAGATGGTTTTATATGGTTAAATAATTTTGTATATGATAACAGTCCATAGATGCATGTTATTCGATTATGTGCTATACTGTGCATGCTCAAAGACATTCTCTATATCTCGAAAGTTTGATAACTCGAAACCAAATTCATCTCTTGCATGTTTAGAGATAGTCTGGGATGTCATAGGGGTGCCAAACACGGGGTTCTCTCGAATTACCATTGAGCTTATCGGCTTGCATTTGTTGCTTTGAATGAAGACAGTGATTGGCATTGCATCATCCTTTCAGATTAGGTAAACAAGGATGCTTACATCTATCGCAGGTATTTACAGAGCCTTGTTCACTGGTATGCAGGCATATGACCGATATTCATAGACAGCTCTAAAGTTAGAGAAAATGTTGTATGCTCATTTGATTATGATAATGTCAGCATCCAGATTTCACTACAGATTATCTGCAGTGTACACACAGTGAAACCTCTCCAGATGACCACCTTCTCAACCAAACCCTCTCTTTCCACAAACATATTCTCCAGAACGGAATTATCACTCAATTAGGCTAATACGCTTTTTTAAAATCTCTTTTTAAGATGACCACTTATTTTAGTCTTAAAATCCTTATGTAGCCCCTTGAATGTGACCATCTTTGGTTTAAAAACCAATGTTGCAAACTACTTGCATATCATCAATTCTACTTTCTCAGTAAAACAGGATACTGCGTGTACAAGCACAATTTTTAAAATGCTATTTATTCGGGGCTTTGACCTACGAAGATCTTTTGCCCCTACTTTGCACCATACGTTATGAACCTGTGTGTATTTGGAAATGGTGGGTAAAGTGTTGAATGTGAGGAAAGGAACATTAAGGACGACCCAAACACCCAGTCCCCAGGCCAGGGATATTCATCATTTACAATTAAAACCCCTGACCTGGCCAGGAATTGAACCCATGGCCGCCGGGTGACAGGCGGACGCGTTGCCCCGTACACCATGGGGCCGAATGTACAAGCACATAGTGGTGACTATTTTTTGTGTGCCGTCCGTCCGTCCATACAGTACTGTACTTTCACCCCCTCGTCTGCAGTATACAAACTCAAGGCCGCTAGAAAACATCTCTATTGTAAGAAGCTCGACCTGCAGCTGTATGACACTGGAAATTGATTGAGTGACCCACTTTCCTCTTGCATGAGAGTTGGAACAGATAATAAGTTATTGTACTTCGCGTTGTTAAAATCTTAAGAAACAGACTGGTGATTGTCCCGTCTTAGTCACAGCAAGTCGTTAAATCAAAGAGAAAGGGCATGTTCTTTCTCTAAAAAGAAAGAATTTCCGTGATTAAAGAAAAAAAAAAGGACAATCACAATGGGACTTAGCAAATCCATTTAACTGTGAGAAAATCAAATTCAAATACAGTTGCAAACCATAACCATTACTAGGAGTGGCACAAAAATGCAAATAGAGGGGCAAAGAAAAGAACTTGTAAATGATGCTTTGTTTAGAGTGGTTTAACTACACTTGAGACAAGGGATTTTAATAATGGAATACGTGAGAATTCTTGAGGTACTGTTCCTGCACATATGCTGTATTTGTAGATTACATCTGACATAATTAGTAAATAGTTTTAAATACTGTTGAAATTATGTTCAATGCTTCTGTTTACATTAAGGCCATCGTAATTAATTACAACATATTGCTATGCACATTATGTGGTGGTGGCCTGTTGTTCCCTTTAAAGAAGACACCCTCCCCTCTAAAAGACAAATTTGACGAATTTCGTGGTTTTTCGTCTGATTGTCTTGCTGAGCTTTTCATTATTATAGAGGCTCTGCAATTTACCCTTACATATGAGTAAGGCCAATTTCTCAACCTGCAGACTCTTTAAGCACAATCCAGTATAGAGATTCCTGTTACTTGCAAACAGGACTGTGTGTGCTGGCTCCAGAATCACCCTTGCATAGCTTCCTTGTCACATCTGGATAACGGGAAACAGGTCTTCACGGAGAGAAAATTTAGTTTAATGCAGCTTGAGTACATATCACATATCTAAGCACTCCTACCCTCCAATGAATTCATGAGGGGTTAATTTCTCGAAGGTCTACTTCCTCATATAAGTGCATGGGTGTTTAGAGTAAATAAAACCTTAACCCGTCAGAAACATTTGATCTCCAACAAGGCAAACACAAAATTATTGCTGATTTTGTCTTTCGCTTTCTCAATCTGATTTATTAAGGATTTCTAAATTTATCCAGCAAATTCCCCAATTATTCGGTGTGGATTATCTAAACATAGTCTAGTGATTAAAAAAAATGCCTGAAGTAATGTATTCTGTTATAATTATAGGGGATGTTTTCAGTTACAATGCACCATTGTGCATGTGATTAATGTTTTACTGCCAGAAGATGCTATGGATACCATTTTCACCGTCGGTTGTCCCAAAAAGCGACTCTGAAGGTTTACATAATGACTGTAATGAGGAATGTGATTGCTGCTATTCATCTAACCAATCTTGTGAAACAAATTTCTCATTGTGAAGACGTAAATGATGGAAACATCCGTGAGTAGTTAAATAGCGATGCCTGTGAACTGGGATTTGAACCGCTACGCAATGCGGATACAGTGAACAAGCTGTGTTTGGTAGAGGATTATAATCAACGTGGCGATTGAGGAATCTGTTATCATGCACACAGAGGCACTGAAATGCATTCATCTGTCACTAGAGAACAGAGGACAAAACTTGTATGACTATACCAATACTTTGGCTCTCTAGAAAATGTGAATGAAAAACAGATACAGAAAAAATGGGACGATTATGTCCCGAAAATGAACTAAAAGCAAGTCACACAAAATATATTGTGTTTATGAATGTAATTTTGTTAATAAGTTGAGAGTTTCTGGCAAGCTACATGTAATACAGTGGACATTCAAATGTGATATACAGCATGTTTTGTAAATAGAGTAAATGCGCAGTTTCTGGTAAGAACGTGTGTGGTTTCGATTATCCGTGCAGTCTCAGGTTCGCATTAACCCGTATAATCAAGAGTTGGCGGTATGTAGTCATTCATGGAACTCGTTCAGTTTTTAAGGTTACAGTAGAAGTCCGATAGTCTGGCATGTTCCGGACCAGTCCGGTGCCGATTACCGAAAATGCCGGACTATCAGGCGGTAACTCTTACTACGATATAGATTAAGGCGTACAGCGAAAACAGCTGTAACACAGCATTTTACAGTAAAATGTTGATCAGCAGAATCATTAATAACTTTAGCTCAAAATTAGGGCAGCACCAAATTTTCATTCAACACATTCAGTTTACATACACGTACTGTACAATATTTTCGTGTGACTTAAAAAATCTCTAATATCTTTTTGTTTTCGAGATCGTTGTCGCTTGGCATAGAAGTTATTTCTGATGATATGTAAATCAATAAGTTCAGTGGCATTATAATTAGTATTACACTCAGCAAAAGTGATTAATTTATTTAGGGACTCTGCAGCTTCTGCCTAGCTGATTCTCTCCTTTTCTTTGGTTTCCTCATCTGAGTCACTCTCTTCAAGATTGTGTATAGGTTGAGGGTTTAATACACTTTGGATAATGTCCTCATCGGTTAGCTCCTGCTCGGTAGGTTCATTGTTATCCATTTGAATCCACTCCGCAAGTTCCGGTTCAGATATGTTATCCAAAGGATTGTTGTTGGTTACACTTCTTACAACACCCAAAACTTCAGACATTGATTCGGGATGTTGTTCCTCCTCAACAGTCTGTGGTGTTGAATCAAATGTAGGATCCGCAGTTCGCCTAAGTTTTCCACAGCACCATTGTAAAGTAATTTTTTTACTTGAGCCCAGGACAGTGTGACAGCATAGATGGCATCTTGTACATTAAACTTTTTTTGAAATTCAGTTACATCACACTCAGCGTTTAACAGGCTGTGAATAAAGAACTCCTATAAAAACATTTAAAGCTCTGGATTACCCCTTGATCCATTGGCTGAACCAGTGACGTAACATTAGGCGGCAGAAGTGTAACAAATATATTTCCAGAAACTAAGCTTCTGGTGGATGTGCTTTACAGTTGTCCAAAAGAAGGAGGGCTTTGCTGTCTTCCGGTAGACCAAGGTTTTTGAAGCTTTCTTTGACTTGTGGCACAAAATGATGAAAGAACCAGTCTTTGAATAGGGTGGCGGTCATCCACGCACTGAGCGTCATAATGAACAGGCAAGTTCGTAACATTTTTAAATGCCGAAGGTTTTCTAGATTTACCAATCACAAAAGGAGTTATTTGGTGGCTTCCAGGCGCATTAGCACATAGCAAAACTGCCAATCTTTTTTTTTTTTTTTTTTTTTTTTTTTTAACCATTTAGCCGCCTTTTCACCTCTCACAGCCAGGGTAGATGTTGGTAAGCACCACCATTGTAGGCCTGTTTCATCAGCATTGTAAATCTGATCAGCTGTTATATTATTAACAGTAATTATTTCTTCAAACTCGTCTTCGTATTTTTCTGCTGAATCCTGGTTTGCTGAAAGTGTCTCTCCGGTTACATCAAGTCTTCGAATTCCATGCCAAAACAAAGTTTCTGAGCCAACCATCAGAAAAATTGCATTCACTTTCTGCAACACCTAAGTCTTGTCCAAATTTATTTGCCTTTTCAATAACCATTTGTCCTGTTACCGACATTCCTTCGGAGCGTACTGCACTGAACCATTTGTACAATAAGCTATCTAATTGTTCCAGTTTTGGTTTTTTAATGTTTGTCTGGAGGCCAATTTTTCAGTTGTTCCCAATTGAGAAGCAAATTTCATTAGTTCATCCTTCTGTTTTTTTTATGTCGTAAATGGTTGACGAGCCAATACAAAAGTCATTCAACAAAATATTTCTATTCTTACCTTTCTCCAGGTGTTTGATGACTTCCAGTTTCTGGTTGATGGTCAGAGTTACATGCTTATGTTTCTCTCCTGATTTGGAACTTGAAGGTTTCGGTTTTGAGAACATTGTCACTGCTTAAATACCACGAAAACTTCCACAGGGCACTTCGATATGTATGTTCACTACACTACTGCACTACTGTAATACGGATCCCAAATCACAAGAAAAAATACTGTAACGAAAAATGCCTGCAATCAAAACAATGAACTGAACCTGTGTGTGGCGACAGCCAACAATGCCGACTGTGTCTAACAATAGCAGATGCGTAGTGGACATTTCCGGGTGGTTTCAAACAGCACCGTGCGCTTTAACTGTCACAAACGTTAAAAAAAAAAAATTTGTAATGTTACCGGACCATTGAGTGTTCTGGACTGTTGGATGCCGGACTAATGGAATTCTACTGTATATGTATCCCTTGTCATATGAGATCTCCCTTTAAGTGTTCTCACAGTAACACAATTTTAGAAAGTTAATTAAACGGATTTTAAAAATTGCAACCAACAGTAATTTCACAGGGCCCACCCTGTATGTTGTCATGAGGCTTTGTGCATGCACCAATTTGAGAAGGCAGCATTGTGCAACATGTCAAGTCTCACAACAACTGAAAAACTAATATAAGTTCCATTGTTTTAGTCTTCTTTTTTTCTCCATAATGTGTGCATGATAGAAGTAACTGTAATCAAAATGGTTCCAAAACTACAAAACAGAGAAACCTACAACACTGAAAAAAGAACAACCTACAATACTGAAGTATGAAGGTAAATAAGATCGCAACTGACATAGAGGTACAGAAAGTTTAGAATCTACTTTCAGAACAATAATACAGTACATCAAGCAGAGATAATAAAATACTGTAAAAGTGCGACGAGAATGTTGACAACTAACGTAATACAGATAAGGGCATCAATTTTGGAGAAATTGGAAAGTATGTTGACCCAACCGACTGAACAAAAATTGATGTGCTGTTCCATTATCCAGGCTAAAGCAAAAAGAAAACAGGAAATCAACATTTTCTTTACAAATAATGGGAAAACTTTTAAAATAATATCATGACTCTCATTAATAATTCTGTGGTACAAACTCTTGACTATACAACTAAAAACTTCTAGATCAGTTATAAAAGGGAAGCAATAATTTTGACAAATTTTTCATCTCTCTTTTCTTTGTTCAGTGCTTCACAGAATAATGCATCTTGATCTTCAGCTATTTATTCAATAAAATGTGTGTTTCGTCTGCATTGTTGAGTCATCATCAGTCCATAGACTGGTTTGATGCAACTCTCAATGCCACCCTATCTTGTGCCAAAATTCAATTCTACATATCTGCTACATCCTACATCTACTCTAATCTGTTTGTCATATTCATACCTTGGTCTACCCCTGTTGTTCTTACTGCCCACACTTCCCTCAAAAACCAACTGAACAAGTCACGGGCGTTTTACGACGTGTCCTATCATTCTGCCCCTTCTTCTGGTCAAATTTCACCAAATCGTTCTCTTTTCACCAATTTGATTCAGTATCTCTTCATTTGTGACTCAACCTACCTATCTCATCTTCAGCTTACTTCTGTAACACCACATTTGAAAACCTTCTATTATCTTTCTTTCTGACCTAGTCATCAACCACGTTTCACTTCCAGACAATACCATGCTCAAGACAAAGGTCTTCAAAAACATCTAATTGCTATATCTATGTTCAAAGTGAACATATTTCTTTACTTCAAGATTTTCCTTGCTTGTGCTAACCTGTATTTTATGTCCTCCTTAGTTCTGCCATCAGTAGTTATTCTATCACCCAAGTAACAATGAGACTGTGTCCAGCCTTGTCCCACTCCTTTCTGAACTGAAGCTTCCTTTTTTTTTTTTTTCATAGTCCTTGATTCTTTTCACTGCAGAATGATTTTTGTACAGATTGTGGGTAATTCTTTTTTTTTTTTTTTGGTATCTGATCTTTATCACCTTCAGAATCTCAAACAGCTTGGTTCAATTAACATTATCAAATGACTTTTCTAGATCTATGAATTCCATGTACGTGGACTTGTCCTCCTTAATTCATTCGTCTAGGATCAGACGTAAAGTCAGGATTGCTTCATGTGCTCCTACATTTCTTCAGAAGCCAAACTGATCTACCAACTCAGCTTCAACTCATCTTTCTCTTTGTTTCTATATAATACGTGTCAAAATTTTGCACAATTATAGTTTTAAGAGATGATTTCCATCTTCCAATAACTTTTTAATGGCTAATCTATAATTACAGTCAAACTGTCCATTTTGGACTTAGGCTTAACGTCTAATTAGTACATGTTTCGTCCCGATTTGTGGCATATCTTCAGCTAAAAAGTGTGCAATACAAAAACTGACACAGACAATGAAACATCAGGTGATTTAAAATTGATTGACCCAATCGCATCATTTGACGACCCTAGCTTGCAAAAGTTATTTGTGGTATATGAATGCAATAACAAGCTCAGCTCGCGGCAATGCACTACTGTATATCAATACACGTAGTTCAATTACTAACTCACAGATGCCACTTGTATGCATTCTGAGCTGAAGCTTAGATATGTGGCTTCGGTTATTTCCCGTGCTCCAGGTTATCACACACTTCCGGAACATGAGATAAAATCTTTGTTCATATTATTTCGCTCACGTCAGTTGCAATCCTGGCGTCAGGCAAATGTGTTGGTGTTTATGAAGATGGAATATAAAAGCTAACAGATAGGGTTTTAGAGTGTGATTATGAAGACAGTGATGTTTGTGACGACGAAATAGACCCTGAAGGACTTAATTCAAGTTCAAGCGATGCGTGCATTAGTGCTGATGACACAGAAAGTGATACAAATGACAACGGTGGGCAAGTTTACGGCGAGACTACGTGATCCCCCCGAGAGGCCGTAGTTTTGTGTAAGCTGGGGATATGTCATTTAAGATCTACGCGCTTTTAACTCCTAAAGGGGTAAGACCCCTTAATGTGTTTTTGTGGTGCCGACTTCACAGTGTGTGCCACAGTGCGGGATTTAAATGCGTTTTCTCAGTGAACTGCTACGGTATTTAAACAGGATGCGAATGGGTTAAAATATGTTCAACGCAGGTAAAATTGTTTGGTGACGCTTAAGAAAGCATGGTCCAATAACATTTCAATTTATCCACAATAACGTGGACTAATGAAAAATTCTGCTAGTGTTGTCATCTTTTCTTCCTCTTCTCAGAAATAACTCTTCAGGACATTACACAGCCTTGCTGCCTCTTTAACACTTTTATTTTCAATAAAATGTAATTTGGAGCAACTTTCAAATCACATTCCATTCAGCAGCCCTTCCTATTAACGTTTTCTTTTGATTACTTATAATGTACTAATTTGTGGAAAAATACTTTAAAAAATTATATGTACAAAATGTGAAGATTATGGCTTAAAAAGGGGTTTGGGTCTCAGGAGGAACACTGCACACTGAGGGTAAAATAATGTTTGAGAACTCCTAGAAAACACAAATACTTTATGGCAGGGGTCTTTTTAAAGATGTAATTAAAGAAATTAACCTTCCAAAGCAAAAAGCACGAGAAACTAAAGGGCCCATATATACAGCATGTACAAAACACATTGTTTGAAAAATAAAAATCTAATATGAAAAATGAACATTCACGCTGATTATGAATAATGCATTGCACAATCAGGTAAATTTGGTACATATGTTTGATTTCCTTTTATAAGTCTAATTATCACACAGATATTAGGCTATTACATGTCCGGCCCTGCGGTGTAGGGGGCAACGCGTCCGCCTGTCACCCGGCGGCCCCGGGTTCGATTCCCGGCCGGGTTAGGGGCTTTAAATTGTAATGATTAATAACCCTGGCGTGGAGACTGGGTATTTGTGACGTCCTTAATTTTATTTTACTCACACACAACATTCCACATTACCGCCATTCCAATTACACACAGGTTCATACAATATGGTGCCAGTAGGGGCAAAAGATCTACATGGATCGATGCCCCGATCAAATAGCATTTTAAAAGAAGTAAAAAATCTGCAGCAAGGATCAGTTTGAAAATAAATTTTATATTTTTCTTTCAATGGGAAATATCGTGTCTACTCAATTTCAATTAGTGTGATAACTGTAAAAACAGTTTTTCTTATTGTGTGGGCACAAATACACTGCACACTTTATGCACTTAGAATGTGTTTTAGCACTACAACCAGGCAATTTAATGCGTTGTTGATTCTCGGTAAACACTGGCAAATGAGAAAGTTAATCACTCCGAACATCTTGTGATGGTGCTGGTGTAGTAGGGCCTTCCCTCTCCTTTAGCTGTAGCTGCACTTCATCTTCAAATCTAGGCCTTCCCCGTGAGGAAGTAATGGATTTTCCAAACTTGCAGGGTATTACACCAAGATCAGCACAGAATTCAGCAAGTGTCATAATAGGGTGTATCCCTTTTTCAGTAAGGCATCTCTTAGACAAAAGCCAAGCTTTTATGACTAACAGATCTAGCTCACATATTTCATCTGGTAGCACTGTTTTGCCAGAAAATTTGAGATCTTCGTCAGCCCATTGCATACATCCTCTTTTCCATATAACATTTCTATATTTCACTTTGTCTGTTGTTTGATTTGCTAAGGTAGAAATACACTTAGGACCTCTCTGTTTTGCACCATCTGAGACAGACTCTACACTGACAGATGTTTGTGGCTGATTGGAATAAGGCTCAGTAGGTGGTGGTTGTTCAGTACCAAATGTTGATTGGTTAGGCTCAGGGCCAATTGGTGGTTGTCTGGAGAAAGCCTTAGGGGTTATGTCCTCAGAAAAGGGTATATTTTCCATCCTGAACTCTTCATCACTATCATCTGAATCATCCAGTCCATCTTCACTATTTTCAGCTACTGCAATAATTTCTTCCAGTGCAGCAAACAATTGTTTATCTGTTAGTTTTTCATTATATGATATTTTTAATACAATACAAATATTATTAAGGCATAAACACACTTTGAAACACTGTCGAGCAATTTAAGAACACTCCATTTCGGTCCCTGAACAAAACCAAGTCAATAAGAACAAAATTATATAACCTCTAAAATGGTCTCCATAAAAATATTCATGACTGCGCAGTAAGTCTCACAAGGAACAAACAGTTTTTACTAAATTTTCTGCTGTAAAGAAACATAATTCCACAAAAAATCATGTGTATATTATCCTAAAAGCCCTCAATAACACAGAAAATATTTTAACAACTGAAATTTGTCACTCTATGCACTTCGTATCAACAAGAGAAACACAGGTATTTGGAGTAATGGCTGTTGTCATGGAAACACTATCAAATTTCTTTGTAGAAGATCACTTTGTGGTCTATGGTGGATGATTTATGAACTAAAATGTCTCAGTAGTCCAGGCCTCACAGGGAACACCATCCTCATGTGGAAGATCGGTTATTCAGTTACTCAGGGATGCAAAAAGTAGTATGGGTCTCGTGAGACCCACTGCGCAGTGTAGGGTTAAGATTTAGATACGATTTGTTTCCATGGTAGGACCTGTAACAACAGAAAATGAGTTATTTCTTAGTCTAGTGCTACCCGACATAGCACTGTCCGGTCTTACCGATATACACACTAACAAAAGACCTTCTCAACGATGTTGGGTAGGGATGGGTAGCTCATGAACGAGTCGTTCAAAATGAACGCTTCACTCCTATGAAGTGTGAACTAACCACTCTATTTCAATGAACTGGTAGTTCAAACACTTCACAGTTCTCACACTTCATAACATTCACAACTCATTTGATTCATCTGTCGCTCGCTAACTCGCCCACTTCCCCCTTCCACAATCTGCGTCATCATTACCTGTTCACTCCCAAGCCCATCCTGCCTGTCAACTGTGTTCTTACATGTATTTCCTTCTTTATATGAGGCAGACTTCTCTGTTTATATTTTCCTTATCCCTATTAACCATCATCTAGAAGCTGTAATCGGGGAAGACATTGGATGTCCATAATTAAATAGCACTGCCATCTGTTGGTAATACTGTCAAGTGTTTTGAAGCTTAATGAAGTGAGTGAGTCACTGTGAATGAAGTCGAAGTCAGGGACTCATTTCTACCAGGACTGTAAGGATTCAACTGCAACACATAGGATTCACCAGCTGACAACCAACTCGTGTCCCTTTGCTGACACGTCGACACAGACCTCAACGACGTGCATGGGTCTGTGAACTTCAGTAATGGACCATGGAACATGTGGTATAGTCTGATGAATCCCGGTTCTAATTGTATCGAGCTGAGGGGCGCTCGAGAGTGTGACGTATGCCCCATGAAGCTAAGGATCCTGCGTGTCAACAAAGTTGTGTCCAGGCGGGAGGTGGCTCAGTTCTGGTCTGGGCGGCATTCTCATGGTTGCAATTGGGCCCCATCGTCCGGCTGCAGGGAGCGCTGACAGGTGCACATTATGTGGACATTCTTTCAGACCATCTACGCTACAACATGAAGTGGCAGTCATGCAGCGGTGTGCGTTCAAATGTCAATCACTCGTCTTATCACAAAATAACAGTGCCAGACCTTCACTATGCCAGGATGCAAGTCAACTAGTATGTTCCAAAGCCGAGGCAGCATGTGTTGTTCACAGCAGAACACAACAAAATACAGAGAGGTACTCCATGCACTACGTGAGGGTCATCACTTCATGTCCTAACTGCACGTTTGTGAATTCAATCAAATAGAGCTGGTTGCAGATATAAGGTGTAAGAATATTAATGCTATTGATTTTACGTCCCACTAACTACAACCTGGTCATCCTTGTCTTGCATCCTGTTGAAACACACTGTCGGCTACTCTACGTGTAATTTTAATAGCAAATACGAAATATCAATGAAAAAAGGTTTAGTAGGGATTTCTAGAAAAAAATAAATGCCCCCAAAATGAAGAAAAATGCTCTTAAAAGACAAAAGTGCCCAAACAAATGTCTTAAAATACTCAATAGATACATAAGAGTTTCTTCTGTACATTGCTCAAAATTTAAAAAGAACGGTATTTCTGTATCGGTTTTGTCCACAGTAA
The DNA here is from genome assembly GCF_040414725.1 of Anabrus simplex. Classification (NCBI taxonomy): domain Eukaryota; kingdom Metazoa; phylum Arthropoda; class Insecta; order Orthoptera; family Tettigoniidae; genus Anabrus; species Anabrus simplex. The sequence goes on along the minus strand of NC_090265.1, from coordinate 994,986,592 downwards.
CAAGGAACTGCACATTTTACTTTTCCATACTGTATGTACGCGTATCATGAGAAAACGGCTAAAGATGATTTAATGAAAATCGGTATGTAAAGTCAGGAAATGAGCCACTACAATCTAGGCTATAAATCATTAGTGGTCCTATCGATAAATACTACATACCGGTAACTAAAGGCATATAGAATGAAATTTCTGATCATTTATGTCTTTTACACTTTTACCTTACCGGCGATAACAGAGATATTAATGAATTTCGATATTTGTTGTCAACTCCATATCAATGCCGAGCCACGAGAAAATGGGTAAACAGAATTTATTGAAAATCGCCATATAGAATTGCAGAATAAGAAACTACAGGCCAAGTTGTTAAGAATTTTATTCACCCTGGATGCACGCCGACTATGATAAGAGTGATATTTCAGAGTCGGAAGAAAACTAAATGTGAAGGCCTACAATATCGAAAGCTCATAAAATTGATCAACAATAACATTACATTGACCATTGTTTGTTGTGATGTTCTTTGTGTCCTATGCTGCCACACATCTCCGATAGATGGCATTACTGCTGCGTCCTGAGTATAACAGCCTACCTGAATATTCGTGGGAAATAACTGGGGAGTTAGGTAACTTTCTTCTTTAGCATGCCATTCCTCTGGTTCATACATTTTCTGATACTGCTGGTACGTAACACACTGGTTCATCATAGTATTCCAGCTATTCGATTCCTACTCCGACGTGATGATTGGAATAATCAGTGTGCATACTTGATGGAATAATGGCAGAGGGTCACTTATGACCTGCTCTAGAATTACAATTTTGGCCTATTCCTAATCATAGCACCACCATTCACTAAATAACTCAAAATTCAACCCTAAAAACAGCCATTTCTTAAGAAAATCTTCTTCCACTTCACTTTAATTAAATTTTCTACATTCGTTTTATTCCAAATTAGAAGCGAAGAGGGGGTTTCTTCTCTGGCTTGGAGGAAAAATTTGCCTCCAAGTCAGATTTTTTCCCCCCGGCAGTGTAGCGAATCAAGATTTGCCAACTCATTGGGTACTCCTAGGAAACAGATTTAAAGGGCATACTTTTGCCCAGGGTCTCTCCACTATTCACACCCGCCTCCCCAAAATAAATGTGTGTTCACAGCTGTCTGCATTATTCCAGCTCTGGAACTTTTGGAATGTTAGATCGGCAGCATAGTACTGTTCGTTAAAAGTGAAAAAATGTGTGGTTTTTCATTTGATGGAGTATTTCATATTACATCATTGCTTTTATTCACAACATTCCTACTGGCATCATTGTTATGACCTAAGATGATTTCAGTTGGGAAAACCACCAAGACGGTCTTTCCCAGGATGTAAAAAGGTAGGTGGAGCGTGAGTGTCTGCCATTATAATGAAAACTCCCAACTTGATTGTGACTGATGGTAGACAAGAAGGCTTACCATTACAATGAAAATTCCCTAAACCAGTCTTCACATAAGAAAGGACATTTGGTGACTTCCTCATCGCGTCTCTAGGGTAACATTAAGAGCTATGCAATTTAATACAATCTTACAATCTTCCGTTTACAAAGTAGAATTCTGTAGCAAAGCACGGGTACATCAGCTAGTTTATCATAAAACATGATAATACTGAAGCAGCTACATTACTGAGTTACAAGAAAAGACAAAATTTCATCATGCCTAGGCATGGCAGCAAGTTTTCTAACACTTAACTGTTGGTAATTTTTTTATTACCACCTCATGCCCACAGATTATGATTATGTTTAATCTTGATACAAGTGGTTTACATGAAAGTTAAAAAAGCATCAACGTTGTGACATTACTATGGAGCTTAATAACATTTGGTACTATTTGGAAATTTGTGTCATTGGTGATTATACACCTTAATTTTTTATTTCCGTAAGTTACAAGGAAATGCAGCTGGTGTGCATTTGAACACCATCTGTTGGCATGACTACTTTCATCCAGCTGATGGCGCTTCAAGTGGCCACTATACATAACTGCAACAATGTGGCAAATAATCAGATACAAATAAAAGACGAGTGACTTTTGTAGTCTTGAAGAAGATGGAGTCGAGTTCAGACGGATTTTTGCATTCAGCGCAAAAGATGAAGTACAGAGGTTTGGACGGATCATACTAAGGATCATCCCATGATCTTTAACATCAGCACAAGGCATCGAAATGTTTAATTTCATCTTTATTTAATCTTGGACAATTGTTTTTTGATGCCCTTGTAGTAGTTTGAATTTTCATCATGTAACCTTATCTTAATTAAGTCAATATTGATTCTGGAACCTTAAATTCAATGATCAAATATTATTATTGGTAAATTTTAAATCAAAATTTTATGTATATCCATTTCTTCTGTCGGTTATATTGGCATGAAAACTGTATTTGTATTTGTCATTAACATTTCATAAGTATCCTATTGGGAATATGTCAAGAACGTTAGGACCAAATGTTTCTTCTATTAACATTAAATTTGAGTAAAATTTTGAAGATATGTCATAATTACAATTTTTGGTTAAAATTTCTTCAAATTCCTACGAAGTGAGGCCTAACAGTACAGTATATCTTCAGCCTCATTCCTACTGTATTTACTTAACGTTAAAAATTACATTGATGTGAAGAAAAGCTTCTTCCTCTTCACTTTTATTAAATCCTATATTCATTTTATTCCAAATTAGCAGCTTGGAGGAAAAATTTGCCTCTAAGTCAGATGTTTTTTCCATGCCAGTGTAGCGAATTGAGATTTTCCGATGAATGATGTGTAATTTTGTCCAACTCAATGGCTGAATGGTCATCGTTGAGGCCTTAGTTTCAGAGGGTCCCGGGTTCAATTCCCAGCCGGGCTGAGGATTTTAATTGCCTCTGATTAATTCTTCTGGCTCGGGGACTGGGGGTGTGTGTTTGTCCCAACACTTTCATCTTCGTATTCAGACAACACACTACACTACCAACCACCACAGAAACACGCAATAGTGATTACATCCCATATAGGGTTGGCGACAGGTGTGGGGAAAGTGATAAAAAAAGAAGAAGAATGATATTTTACTGATGAAGACAAGTCTGTAAATGCACAGCACTTTACAACTTTTTCATGACAAACTTGCTCGGCAGAACAAGCATCACGGTAAAGAACTTATTGAACTGATAATCTTAACCATAATGGTCAATAGTAAATTGATCCGTATTGGCAACCAATATATCACATTACTGTACAAGGTCAATTAAATATGAATGTTCAACTTTTCAACACTAATATGAAATGTATTAAAATTTCAATACACTGAACATGTTTCAACAACCAAAGTACTCTTCTTCAGTGGCTTAAACTACCATTACAAATCTCAGAACTTATAATTAAAAACATTTCTTATAGTATTAGACATATCATGTTTCAATTGTCTTAATGAGAAATCAAATGGGCTTTTAAATTATTATAGCTAATGTTCTCTGCTTCTTTCTTTGGAAGATATTCATATAATAATTTTATTTATGAAAGGAAGATACTTTAGATTGAAAATAAGCTTTTCAGAAAAGAATCTAAATTCAAAAATATCTCCATTCTCATATTAAAAGGAATGTGAACGTGAACTGGGTATTAAAGTTCTGACAGATTCAGAGTTATGCAAAGGCTGTGTTTATGGCAAAGGGCACAAATTAAAATTTGGAACTAGAGAAAGAGCAACTGTTCCTGGACAAATCATTCATGTGGATGTAGTTGGCCCATTTGAGCATTCATCGTCTGGATTCTGCTATTATGTTCTTTTTAAAGAATACTCGGCATCGATTCATTTACTCCATTAAAGAAAAGTCTGAAATGCTTGATAAGCTTGTTCAACTCATGAAGGACTGAAAATGAGCAGGTAATACAGTTAAAGCATTTCAGACTGACAAAAGAGGCGATTTCGACAACACACAAATTAAAAATATGTTAGATAAGTATGACATTGAGCAGCTTTTAACTATACATTACCGTAGCAAATTAGAAGACTACATAGAAAAAGACAATATAACACTTATTGAAGCAGCTAGAGCAATGTTACACACACACTGTAGTCCTCCACAGTATTTATGCCTAGAGCTTACTAGTACTGCCTGTATGGGACGAGGCTGTGATAAAGATTGTGAAGAATCCAGAGTATCATCGCAGAACTAAACACATTCGTCTGAGGCACTTTCACATACGAGAGGTGGGCAATGAGGAAATCCTCAAGATCCAGCACATTTCAACGGAATGCCAGCTTACTGACATTTTTACCAAAGCTCTAAATAAACCACGACTTGTGAAACATAGGTGATATAGGGTTTAAATACTTCAAAGACCAAAACACAGATTCAGTGACAGAGAGTGTTATTTTAATGTTATTTAATTATTCTCTGAAATATGTTTTAACCACTTTTATTTTTAGATACCTAATATTGTTTATTGACGTCATGGTTGACTGACGTTATGTAGATTGTGTTTCCTTTTTCCTTTCTTGTACCTAAGCTTCAAATGAAGAGTTAAAACATTTATAATAATTCAATACATTCTACTCTAATTTAATGTAGCATTCTATTTTGTTCAGTACTGTAAATTGAAGAAGGAGCCTAGTCCACAAATCCTGTTTTAGCTATCCCCAAAAATTGCTGCACTGCTCTCTGTTCCTCGTGCAAATAGGATTCAGATACAAATTTTCAACTATTATTTCTGTACTTTTTTCTTGAAGTAACTAATCCCAGCATTATATGCATTGAAATGTATCTTTCCAATTAAAAAGTTGTCCTGATATGTCCATGGCTCACAGACCTTTATGCTCCCGCAAAACAGAATATAATTATTTTGTACGGATTCACTGTCATAAATCCAAGCTGAACATCACATTTAGCCCATTTTGGTCAACCAGAGCATTACAGCTTTACTCTTACAATAATAGGTGTTTTTTTTTTTTTTTTTTTTTTTTTTTTTTTTTTTACAAGTTGACTTACGTTGCATCGAAACAGACGGTGGAGATGGGACAAGAAAGGGCTATGAGTGGTAAGGAAGCAATCGTGGGCTTAATTAAGGTACATCCCCAGCATTTGCCAGGTGTGAAAATGGGAAACCACAGAAAACCATGTTCAAGGCTACCGACAGTGGGGGTTTCAACCCACTATCTCCCGAATACTGGATACTGACTGCACTTAAGCGACTGCAGCTATCGAGCTCGGTCATAGCTAATGTTACTGTCTATTTTGTGTAGATTCGTAACGTAACTTGAAGAGGTACACTAACATAGTGATTGACCTGTCATGTCACTTGACTGCAATGGTTAGGATTTGTGACAAACACAGACTCAACATACAGCACATGATGTAGTACCAGTAAGGGTTTCACTATCAGAGACTTACGATACAGTGTCACCACTTGCACTATTTTCCGTATAGACATTATTACATACATACATAACATACATCTTCATTATAAACTGAAATGACTTTCAGCATTCGGTCTGCAAACCTCTGAGAATTTTTTTTTTTTGCCAGTAGTGTTACGTCGCACTGACACAGATAGGTCTTATGGAAACGATGGGACAGAGAAGGCCTAGGAGTAGAAAGGAAGCGGCCGTGGCCTTAAGGTACAGCCCCAGCATTTGCCTGGTGTGAAAATGGGAAACCATGGAAAACCATCTTAAGGGCTGCCGACAGTGGAATTTGAACCCACTATCTCCCGGATGCAAGCTCACAGCCACGCGACTAACCGCACGACCAACTTGCCCGGTCTCTGTGAATTTACTCATCGCCGCCACAATGCTCTGTTTGTAACTAGTTCTGTGACCTCGTTTAGTTCTATATCTCTTATCTTTAAAACATTGGAAACTGAGTCAAACCATCTTAGTTTCCCATTACTATTCTTATCCTCCATAAGATAGTCCTTTTTTCTAGATACATTATCCTCCTCCATTCGCCTCACATGACCCCACAACCGAGGTCGGTTTATGTATACAGCATGGTCTATCGAGTTCATTCCTAACTTAGCCTTTATTTCCTCATTCTGAGTACTCTCCTGCAATTGTTCCCACCTGTTTGTACCAGCAATCATTCTAGTTACTTTCATGTGTGTCACTTCTAAATTATGAATAAGATTCACTGAGTTCACACAGGTTTCACTCACATAAAGGAAAGCTGGTCTGAAAAACAGACCAATGTAAAGATAGTTAAGTCCAGGAGCTGATTTTCCTCTCATAAAATACTGTTGACTGCAACTATGAACTCACTGCATTAGCTTTATTGCACCTTGAAAATCAATCTCACTACCACCCTGGGAGAACACACATCATAAATATTTGAAATTATCTACTTGTTCCAGCTTTGTATCCCCTATTTGACATTCAAATCTCTTGGATTTCTTACCTACTGACATCAATTTAGTCATAGAAAGGCTAATTTTCATACCGTACTCATTACCCCTATTTTCAAGTTCCAGCACCTCAACCAGGCTTTCAGCACAATCTGGCATTAAGACCAGATCATCAGCATAGGCTAGACCAGAAGTTTCCAAATGGCGGCCCGCGGGCCGCATGTGGCCCACGAAGCCAAATAATATGGCCTGCGAGAGCATTTAATGAATAACGTAAAGAATACTTACGAAATAATATTTTACTGGCCATTCAAAAGTGTATTAATTTTTATACCCGTTATAGACCCAAGTCTGAACCAATTTAATTGTTTTCATCGCTTTTTAATATTTACTTGATCTGAATAGATTTTTTTATTTATAAAAATTTAAAAACCAATTTTCAAATAACGATCTGTTTTTGGGTCCCAATAACTACTTTTGATGGTTTTTGATGACGCCGAGGTCACGAAATTTTGCACGCAGGAGTTTTTTACATGCCAGTAAATCTACCGACATGAAGCTGATGTATCGGAACGATCTAACGTCGAATCTGCTAAGCTGGCTTCAGAAGGCCAGCACTTGTAAAATAATGTTTTACCTATGTATTTAAAATTATCAAACCTTAATTTCAATTCAATTATACATATTATTTCATAATGGTACTTCTGTAGGCCTACTACGCAGAATTTTACGAAAATTGGCCTATTATTGAAGTGCAGCCCGCAAACATGACTAAGGTTTCCAAAATGGCCCTCGATCCCTTACAAATTAGAAACCCCTGGGCTAGACTGCTTACTACATTTTCACCTAACTGAATCCCTCCCTGCAACTTAATACCTTTCAGCAGATGATCCATGTAAACTATGAACAATAAAGGTGGAAGCCTGGTCTAACCCTTATAAGTACCTTGAACCAAGAACTCATTCTACTGTCAATTCTCACTGCAGCCCAATTGTCAACATAAATGTCTTTGACTGATTTTAATAAACTACTCCTAATCCCATAGTCCCCCAGTATTGCAAACATCTTTTCCCTCGGTACTCTTTCATATACCTTCTCGAGATCAACGAAAACATAAACATAATTGTCTATTACTATTGTAGCATTTTTCAATTACTTGCCGCATATGGAAGTTGGATGAAAACCAGTGTGGTTTCAGACCACAGAGAGGCTGTCAGGATCAGATTTTCAGTATGCGCCAGGTAATTGAAAAATGCTACGAGAGGAATAGGCAGTTGTGTTTATGTTTCGTAGATCTAGAGAAAGCATATGATAGGGTACCGAGGGAAAAGATGTTCGCCATACTGGGGGACTATGGAATTAAAGGTAGATTATTAAAATCAATCAAAGGCATTTATGTTGACAATTGGGCTTCAGTGAGAATTGATGGTAGAATGAGTTCTTGGTTCAGGGTACTTACAGGAGTAAGACAAGGCTGTAATCTTTCACCTTTGCTGTTCGTAGTTTACATGGATCATCTGCTGAAAGGTATAAAATGGCAGGGAGGGATTCAGTTAGGTGGAAATGTAGTGAGCAGTTTGGCCTATGCTGACGACTTGGTCTTAATGACAGACTGTGCCGAAAGCCTGCAGTCTAATATCTTGGAACTTGAAAATAGGTGCAATGAGTATGGTATGAAAATTAGCCTCTCGAAGACTAAATTGATGTCAGTAGGTAAGAAATTCAACAGAATTGAATGTCAGATTGGTGATACAAAGCTAGAACAGGTCGATAATTTCAAGTATTTAGGTTGTGTGTTCTCCCAGGATGGTAATATAGTAAGTGAGATTGAATCAAGTTGTAGTAAAGCTAACGCAGTGAGCTCGCAGTTGCGATCAGCAGTATTCTGTAAGAAGGAAGTCAGCTCCCAGACGAAACTATCTTTACATCGGTCTGTTTTCAGACCAACTTTGCTTTACGGGAGCAAAAGCTGGGTGGACTCAGGATATCTTATTCATGAGTTAGAAGTAACAGACATGAAGGTAGCAAGAATGATTGTTGGTACAAACAGGTGGGAACAATGACAGGAGGGTACTCTGAATGAGGAGATAAAGGCTAATTTAGGATTGAACTCGATGGATGAAACTGTACGCATAAACTGGCTTCGGTGGTGGGGTCATGTGAGGCGAATGGAGGAGGATAGGTTACCTAGGAGAATAATGGAATCTGTTATGGAGGGTAAGAGTAGAGGGAGACCAAGATGACGATGGTTAGGCTCGGTTAAAGATAAGAGGTATAGAACTAAATGAGGCCACAACACTAGTTGCAAATCGAGGATTGTGGCGACGTTTAGTAAATTCTCAGAGGCTTGCAGACTGAACGCTGAAAGGCATAACAGTCTATAATGATAATGTATGTATGTATGTATGGAAAATCTGATCCTGACAGCCCCTCTATGGTCTCAAAACACACTGGTTTTCATCCAACTTCCTCTCAACCACTGATCACATCCTCCCTTCCAAGATGGCAGTGAATACTTTCCCTGCTATACTAATCAATGAGATACCTCGATAGTTGTTGCAAACCTTCCTGTTCTGGTTATAGATAGGTGCAATTACTGCTTTTGTCCAATCTGAAGGTACCTTACGAACACTCCATGCTAATTTTATTACTCTATGAGGCCATTTCTTCCCTACCTTCCCACTATACTTCACCATTTCAGGTCGAATTTCATCTACTTCTGTTGCTTTATGACAATGGAGTTTATTTACCACCTTTCCACTTCCTCAAACGTAATTTCACCAACATCATTTTCCTCCTCCGCACGAGCTCCGTTATTTATGACACCACCAGGAATACTTCCTTTTATGTTGAGAAGATTTTCAAAACATTCCCTCCACCTGTCCAGTGATTCCCTGGGATCTATTATGAGTTCACCTAAATTACCCAGAACACTGTTCATTTCCTTTTTCCATTCCTTCCTAAGATTCTTTATTACTATCCAGAAAGGTTTCCCCTGATGCCTGACTTAGCCTTTCCAGGTTATTACCAAAATATTCCCAAGACTTCTTTTTGGATTCAACAACTATTTGTTCCACTCTGTCTCTTTCATCTATGAACTATTCCCTGTCTGCATCAGCCCTTGTTTGGAGCCATTTCCGAAAAGCCTTCTTTTTACGTTTACAAGCTGCTCTCACTTCATCATTTCACCAAGATGTTCGCTTTTTCCCATCTTTACACACAGTTGTTCCTAAACATTCCTTTGCTGTTTCTATCACAGCATCCCTGAATGCCATCCATTCTTTATCTATATCCTGAATCTGCTTACTGTCTCCACTGTTTGGAACTTTTCACAAATCATATCCATGTACTTCTGTCTAATTTCCTCGTTCTGGAGATTTTCTGCCCTATCCGTCTACGGACAGATTTAACTTTCTTTGTTCACTACTATCAGACAGTGGTCTGTATCATAAACAAAATCCCCGGAATACCCTCACATTCCTGACAGATTTCCCGAATTCAAAGTCTGTTATGATATAGTCTATTATGGATATGGTGCGCCTACTCTTCTATGTGTTGCGGTGAATACCCTCATGCTTGAAGAATGTATTTGTAACTGCTAATCCCATACTAGCATAGAAGTCCAGCAAACACTTCCCATTCCTATTAGTTTCCATATCTTCCCCCATTTACCTACCACCCTGGTTTAGTGTCACAATAACACATCAAAACTTCTGGCAACGGAAGGATGGGAAGGATCCAGGACTGAGAAATTAGTAGCTATGGACTTAAGGTATAGCCCTAGCATTTGCCTGGTGTGAAAATTGGAAACAATAGTAAACCACCTTCAGGACTGCCGATAATGGGATTAAAACTCACCATCTCCTAAATGCAAGTTCAGTCTTGAAATGTAATTACCCATCATTTACAATAGTCCTATATGTAGGACTGTTGACTTTTCTTTTTTTGCTTTCACTTTAAGATTTTAAAATGGCAATTTGTACAGATTCAGTATATAATTAATATCAGGTCTTTCTGTGCAATTTAAAAAAAAATATGGGTATGAAAGAGGATATTACAGTTTTAATAATTAAAATATGTAATTATTTCATCATTGACACTCGTACACTTTTTACAATCGCAGTTATATTTTTATTATAACAGTATCTGTTGACACATGCTAAATGCCCTAACTGCACGGTTTGTTCAGAAATAGTGTTTCATCAGAAAGCTACTTTAAGGGATGACTATCATATAAATATGACCATTGTAAACAGTACAATCCAAGTTGTCTGCACTGTTACACAACATTATTCTGTTGCTCTCTTGTTTTTCTTTATTTGTATGAACTGTTTCATTATTCTGTCTCGATAGCTAGCCCTTCATGTTATTGAGACACATTCTGTGTAGGTTGTATGGTACAGACAGGAAATTTTGTTTTCGTAGTTCGGCAACTTGTTCCCACACAGCGGAGTTTGTTCAGTCCAACCATGGCAAGCCGTCGTGCAATCATGAGTAAGTATTTTATTTATCGTATTATTTTACCTCTTTTTCACTCAACTAGGCAATAACTACCATGAAAAGAGTATATGATCTCAGATTCATGTTATATAATAAACTGCATATTTAATATTCTTGACACAAACTACTGTTAACGTGAACATGCACAACTGTATAGGTCAGAACTTCTCTACAAAAGTAGTGTTAGAATCAGTGAAGGAATAGTTATCAAATTAGGCTGAAATGTATGACCAGAGGTTTCTTCAATCTGAATATTACAACTAAGGGAGCATGTTGCTAGACTTATAAAGCATACATATATTTTGTACCAGCTGATGAACCCATGCTTTGCTATGGAATTCTACACTGCATACAGAATTTGAGGTAAAATACTAAAAATGATCTAATATTTTATTAGATTGCTATGCTCTTAGCATTACCTATGAAAGTCCAGTTTGGGGAGATTTCATTACAATGGCAGGCCCCATTTCCCACTGCCAGTCACAGATGAGTTAGGGAATTTAGATTATATGGCAGACCCATTTGTCTACTCCCAGTCACAATCAATTTGGGGAGCTTTCATTACAAAAGCAGGCTCACTTTCCTACTTCCAATCACATTCAAGTTGGAGAGTTTTAATTATAATGACAGACCTTCTTGTCTACTGTCAGTCACAATCGAGTAGGGGTGTTGTAATTATAATGGCAGGGTCCCTTGCCTACAGCCAGTCACAACTGAATTGTGTAGTTATCATTATAAAGGCAGATCCCCTCGCCTATTTCTGTTCAAATTATGATTTCCAAGGTGGTTGTTAAAGTCACAATCGAGTTAGAAGATTTCATTATAATGGCAGGCCCCCTTGCCTACTGCCAGTCACAATCGATTTGGGGAGTAATCATTATAAGGGCAGACCCCCTTTGCTACTCTTGGCAACATTCGAGTTGAGTTTTCATTATACTGGCAGGCCCATTTCCTACTGCCAGTCACAATAGAGTTTGGGAGTTTTCATTACAATGGCAGGCCACTACACCTGCTGCCAGTTACACTCTACTTTGGAGGACCCCTTGCCTACAGCCATTCACAACTGAATTGCATAGTTGCCTACTGCTGTTCAAATTATGTTGTCAAAGTTGGTTGTTGAAGTCATGATCGACTTGGGAGTTTTAATTATAATGGCACGCCCCCGTTTCCTACCGCCGGTTGCAATCGAGTTGGGGAGTTTCATTAAAATTGCAGACCCTCTTGCTTACTGCCAGTCACAATTGAGGTAGGGTGTTGTCATTATAATAACTTTGGAAGGTCTCATTATAATGGCAGGGTCCATTGCCTACAGCCAATCAGTGAGCACATGAAATTTTCTCACTGAATAATATCTTCTATCAGTGAATTTAGCACAGCGCTTTTTTCCTATTTATTTTTCATTGGTTGATGGAGCTTTTGAACTGCTTTTTGAGTCAGAGGGAGAATTTAGGTCATCATCAGGCACAAAGGAAATACACTTGTTTTGAGAAAGATGATGATAAACCGTGAATGGATATTCATTGTTGGTTTTGTCACTGGCAGTACAATGGACAGAAATACTTGGAGGGGTGATTACATTAAGTGATGTAAGGAACGGGCTAATGTAGTGGGTGGTTGTTGGTAAGAAGCGACGTACTGAGGTATGAGTGGTTCAAAATGCGATGTCATCTTGGGACCAGAAACGTAAAATGCAATCTGGCCCTTCAGGCTGTATTAACACATTTCCTTCACAATACACTACCAGACGTTAAGGGTAAATTTCACCGGCACCGACAATTTCACACTGGGTGGGATATAAGGTGGGAAGGGATTTGTAAGCCTGGTACTCAACCAAGGTTCTGTACACGTACCCTCATGGCATCATAGTAAACACTTGAAACTGTTGTCATCCGTTACATATGTGCTGCACAACAATAAACCGCACCGGAAGTCCAGTGAGTCAGTGCTGTACATTAAGTAAGAAAAAATATGACCTGACTCCCTTTATAGGTACAACACAGTGAGGTATTATGTCACCAATAGCAATGAGCTCCATGCCTAACAAATCCTATAATGGAAAAAGAGAAGGAAAATAGAGTCGGCTATGAAAAAAAGGAAGCTACAGCACACAGGAGCTGTAGGTAAACAAAAAACAAGGACCTGGTAAAACAGCTATAGTGTTGTGACCGAAAGGAGTCTAAAAAAGATTGGAAGTATTGGAATAAAAAGAAGAAGGGTAGGTAAGAAGATGTGTACTGTGAACTTCTCTCTCAGAATATCTTCTTCCTGCAATCTTTCTGTATGCTTTATGCAATCTGCCCAAGCAGAGTTGTAATCCTGGCTTGTTTGCGAATCTGTCAGCATGTGCTCTCCAGTAATTTTGACCGTAGAGAGGTGCAGTATGGTGCCAATATTTCAAAAAGTGTTGGTTTTAGGGCCATATGGCCATAACAAGACTTGTTCCTCATATCGTAAGATATGAAATGAGCTTTATCTCATCCTTGTGTGACAAATTTGATTTTTTCCTCTGTTCGCCAAAGGGCCTCAGGCTAGGACAGAAGTAGAATTTTGAAACATCCTTTCTTAGTGCACCTCTATGGCAAAAGATGAACCTGTGTTCCTAATTTTAGCTTTCTAGGTATTTTGTATGTGGAGACATAGTGATCAGTGAGTGGTATTTGGTTTGCAAGCCTAAGACTTATGGGAGTAACGGAGCCCCACACCCATTTGACAGGCCAGGGACTCCTTGGAAACAACTTGGTGAACAAAATGGAATTCGATGGGGAGCTATCAATATTAATGGGGCTTATGGAAGAAAAAAAGTAGAACTGGCTGAATCAGCAAAGAGGATGCATCTGGATGTGCTAGGAGCAAATGCTATTTGGGTAAAGGGAGATAATGAGGAAGACATAGCAGACAATAAAATGTACTTGACGGGTGTTAAAAAGGGAAGGGCAGAGTCTGACGTAAGGATGTTCATCAGGAATACTACTGCACGCAACACAGTTTCTGTTAGGCACGTAAATGAGTGAATGATGTGGGTAGATTTGGCAGTTGGAAGAAATAGGACGAGTATTGTCTCAGTGTATTCACCATGGGAGGGTGCAGATGAGGAAGAAGTTGACAACTTTTATGAAGCATTGAGTGACATCGTAGTCAGGATCAACAGCAAGGACAGGATAGTGCTAATGGGCAATTTCAATGCGAAAGCTGGTATAGAACTGAAGGATATGAAAGGGTTTTGATAAATGTGGGGAAGATATCGAAGCTAATAGGGATGGGAAGCGTTTGCTGGACTTCTGTGCTAGTATGGGTTTAGCAGTTATGAATACATTCCTTAAGCACAAGCCTATTCACCGCTACACATGGGGGGGTAGGGGTACCAGATCAATAACACACTACATCTTAACAGACTTCGAATTCAGGAAATCTGTTAGGAATGTAGAGTTTTCTGGGGATATTTCGATGATACAGACCACTATTTGATCTGTAGTGAATTAAGTATCTCTAGGCCTAGGACAGAGAAGTGAAATCTGTCTGCAAACAAATAAGGATAGTAAATCTCCAGGGCGAGGAAATTAGAAGTACATGGGAAGGATTAGTGAGACGTTCCGAACATTGGACAGTTAGCAGGTTCAGGATTTAGAAAGAGAATTGGTGGCATACAGGGATGCTGTAGTAGAAACAGCAAGGGAATGTCTAGGAACAACTGGGTAAGGATGGGAAAAAGCAAACATCTTGGTGGAATGATGAAGTCAGAGAAGCTTGTAAATGTAAAAAGAAGGCTTATCAGAAATTGCCCCAAACAAGGGCCGAGGCAGACAGGGAATTGTTCACAGATGAAAGAAACAGAGTGGAACAAATAGTTGTTGAATCCAAAAAGAAGTCTTGGGAATATTTTGGTAATAACCTGGAAAGGCTAGGTCAAGCAGCAGGGAAACCTTTTTGGGCAGTAATAAACAATCTTAGGAAGGAAGGGAAAGAGGAAATGAACAGTGTTTTGGGTAATAGGTGAACTCATAGTAGATCCCAGAGAATCACTGGACAGGTAGAGGGAAGATTTTGAAAATTTTCTCAATGTAAAAGGAAATATTCCTGGTGGTGTCATGAACGACCAAGCTCATGGGGAGGAGGAAAATAATGTTGGTGAAATTACACTTGAGGAAGTGGAAAAGGTGGTAAGCTCCATTTTCATAAAGCTACAGGAGTAGATGAAATTAGACCTGAAATGGTAAAGTATAGTGGGAAGGTAGGGATGAAATGGCTTCATAGAGTAATAAAATTAGCATGGAGTATTGGTAAGGTACCTTCAGATTGGACAAAAGCAGTAATTGCACCTATCTATCAGCAAGGGAACAGGAAGGATTGCAACAACTATCGAGGTATCTCATTGATTAGTATACCAGGCAAAGTATTCATTGGCATCTTGGAAGGGAGGGTGCGATCAGTGGTTGAGAGGAAGTTGGATGAAAACCAGTCTGGTTTCAGACCACAAAGTGCGTGTCAGGATGAGATTTTCAGTATGCACCAGGTAACTGAAAAATGCTACGAGAGGAATAGACAGTTATGTTTATGTTTCATAGATATAGAGAAAGCATATGACAGTGTACTGAGAAGGATGTTCAGTCATACTAGGGGACTATGGGTTTAAGGGTAGATTGCTAAAATCAATCAAAGGCATTTATGTTGACAACTGGGCTGTAGGAAGAACTGATGGTAGAATGAGTTCTTGGTTCAGGGTACTTACAAGGATTAGACAAGGATATAATCTTTCACCTGGTTATGTGAATGATGTTGATCTATGAAATATCACTAATATTTGTCATAAATGGAAGATAGTCATTGATTTTACTCAAATAAAGTATCAAATTGGAGGTTGAGAAATACCCTGGTTACTAGCGAGAAATATGTATACGTACTTACGGGCTGTAAAATGGACTCCATTATGTTGCATTCCGCTGCTCGTACTGCCTTTTGTTTCTTTCTTGAGGCCCAGGGCTCGCACCAATGAATGGGAGTGCTATATCTGTGAATTCTCATTTTTTCCATATGACCAGCGCGGGTATTTTGTTGAAAGAAAAATAGGATAATCCCTGGACCAATACATATATATATATATTTATGTATTTTAAAAAGAAAATAGCACGATTCCTGGACCAACAAATCGTTTAATGAATCAGTTAGGGCATATGAAGTGACAAATTACATCAAATGAAAAAAAAATCAATAAAACGACGCCAAAGAACTTCAGTGAGTAACGATATCACACCCACACCCGACAGAGTTAGACAAACAAAACACGGAAGCGCTGCGATGTAGCAAAAATAGTAGTTGTAAGGCAGTAAAGTATGTATTCTCTAAAATAAAATATTTTGGATTATTTCTTAATCAACCTCTGATTTGAGACTTTGAGTAAAAGCAATTATTATCTTCCATTTGTGACAAATTACAGTGATATTTCGTGGATCAACATCATTCACATAACCCTTTCACCTTTTTTGTTCGTAGTTTACATGGATCACCTGCTGAAAGGTATAAAGTGGCAGGGAGGGATACAGTTAGGTGGAAATATAATAAGCAGTCTGGCCTATGCTGATGACTTGGTCTTAACGGCAGATTGTGCCGAAAGCCTGCAGTCTAATATCTTGGAACTTGAAAATAGGTGCAGTGAGTGTGGTATGAAAATTAGCCTTTCAAAGACTAAATTGATGTCAGTAGGTAAGAAATTCAGCAAAATTTAATGTCAGATTGGTGATACTAAGATGGAACAGGTAGATAATTTAAAGTATTTAGGATGTGTGTTCTCCCAGGATGGTAATATAGTAAGTGAGATTGAATCAAGGTGCAGTAAAGCTAATGCAGAGAGCTCGCACCTGCGATCAACAGTATTCTGTAAAAAGGAATTCAGCCCCGAAAATAAAAAATCTTTACATCGGTCTGGTTTCTGACCAACTTTGCTTTAAGGGAGCGAAAGCTGGGTGGACTCAAGATATCTTATTCATATGTAAGAAGTTTGCCTTTGCTGGCAAGGTGTAGTGTTTACAGTGCACTATGTCTTCTGGTATGGGCTGTATCAAATTTGTTACTTTCATTGACGTGTCTCAGTCTCATCCTAGGCTTTGAAAATATGAAATCGACTGAGTTATGAGTGATGCTAGTAATACCATTCCTTATGCAGCCAGTCCCTGTTATGAATGGTGTGAAAATATTGCTCATAGAGTCGTTGGTGCATGCATTTCAGTGGGCTTGGCAGACTGATATATACTAACAGCGGCTGGCTTGGTGAGGAAAGCAACGGAAAACTACCTCACTCCTTATTTCCCTTGTACACCTATTCAACGACGCCTAAGCTATTTATGACAGCCTTCGGGCTGAAAACCGAACATACATGTAAGAAGTAACAGACATGAAAGTAGCGAGAGGAACAATGGCAAGAGTATACTTAAGGTTTGTCAAACAAACCAGCGAATCCACACCAACTTATGCAATGATCAGAAATCGCTCTAACCCCTTCAATTTGGTTAAGTGGAGTTTAACTGTATATTTCATATACAACAAGATATTTAATCATAATATTAACCATCTCAGAATAATAACATTTTACTATGGTAACAAAATGTGCATGTGGTTCAGGACTTATAAATTAGGAAATTCTGGTCATGGCTAAAATCATTCAACACCACTACTAGCCTTCACTTTTAATCCTGTAATATTTTTTTAAATGTGTAGAGGTAAGAAATAGTTGGTAACATTGCCTTGGCAGAACACTGTCTTCGTATTAGTAAAAGAATGTAAGATATAGTTTCTCCTAGAAAAAATAAATACGAGAAGAGAAAGTTGTTGAATCTTAATTTAAGTCAAGATCTTTTCCTTGTGTAAACAGTAGTGGAAATAAATTGCCCAATGTGATTGAGAAGCTGAGGTGATGTTGACGGTGATTTTTTTTTCTTCTTGTGGTCAAGGAATGGAATAATGGAGTGCAATAATAGTTGTGCTCTCGAAGTGTGTATATATATAAAACTAGTATTTATTCACCCTACACCTTGAAGGATTATGTGCATTATTGTTACATTACAAACATCTAATTTTGGGTTTACATTTTTCCTCGAAACTGGCCTGGTGAAAACTGTATTACTGCTATCTTATCGTACACTATGGTGTAAGTAACCTATTCCGAGACATTATAATAAAAGTAAACTGTCATTGTTCCTTGATTACTCTGAGGCATTGAATCATATGGGAGCCCCATAGCTTGAATCTGGGAAGGTTGTGAGAATGCTGCGCGCACCTTGCCTCAATTGTCCCCCCCACCCGTTTCTGGCTTGCACTTTGACATGTGGACTGTAGCAGATGAGAAGAAAATTATATACACAGTAGGGTTTATAACACGACAAAAAAATCTTAATATTAAACCTTACCATAGGTTAGTTAGTCTTGTTTGACATAAAAAACATGTATCCGAGAATTTCAGTTCAAGAAACTATCTCCATCATCGAGAACAATTTAACACAGTACTCTAGCCGTTTATATGAGGTAAAGGAATTCTTGAATCTTCTCAAATTTGCTTTTGATAACTTCTTTATTTTCAATAACATTTATTTATAACAAGGTCTTCCAGTGGGCTCTCCTGCATCAGGGATCATGGCAGAAGTAAAATTGAAATGGCATATGGCTTTTAGTGCCGAGAGTGTCCGAGGACATGTTCGGCTCGCCAGGTGCAGGTCTTTAGATTTGACTCCCATAGGCGACCTGCGCGTCGTGATGAGGATGAAATGGTGATGAAGACGACACATATACCCAGCCCCCATGCCAGCGAAATTAACCAATGATGGTTAAAATTCCCGACCCTTACGGGAAACGAACCCGGGACCCCTGTGGCCAAAGGCCAGCATGCTAACCACTTAGCCAGGGAGCCGGACATGGCAGAAGTATATCTACATCATTTAGACCACACTGCTATAAAGAATATAAATAACTTGGGGTGAGATATGCCAATGATGTTTTTTTTTTTTCATTCATTGACAAACGTTATACATCTTAGGTGCCCTTAACAACATAAAACCTTTCATTAAATTTACCTTGGAAACAGAATTAGATAATTCCTTAAACTATTTAGACTTAATTTGTATCCAGACATTCGGACCACGTTTCTTCTGATATATATATAGAAAACCCAACTCATACAACTAACACAATCAGATCAGATTACTTGCATCCCCTTTTACATAAAAAAGTATCATACTAGTCCATGTTTTACAGGGGTTCTCGATATTCACTTATCTACAAACAATTTAAAAAACGTGAATACTATCACATCCATAGCTAAGAAGAATGGGTTTAAAGAGAGCCTCGTAAATAAAATGTTTAGCAAAATTAAACACAAACATAAGTCCCAATCAGGGAGCAGGAACTTAAATCCATTTTTTCAACTTTCATGTTTGTAATAACATCCACTACATTTCTAATACTTTCAGAAAATTCAATATGAAGGTAGCCTACAAAACACAGAACAGCAATTAAAGCACTTTTTCCTCCAATAAACACATTAATTTGGGTGTCCACAAATTATGATGTTCAGGATGTCAAGCAAATTACATCGGACAGACAGGTAGGAGCTTCACCACAGGTTACCTTGAGCATGTAAACACAACTGAACACAAAAAGTTCTCTGCTAAGGGTAATCATATGGAAGAATGCCAACACAGTATTATAAATATAGACCATTACCTACAAATTATTAAGACTATGCAAAAGGGTTCCTTACTCAATGTAACAGAAGAGCTTTTCATACATTTAGATAGACAGAACATTCAAACCCTTCTAGCAATTTGAATGAAATTACTGAAAAACCTACGTTCCTGTTTTAATTCCATTCTCCCATTTATTCAAAAAACTTACAACACCAGATACATCAAAATAACAGAAGTCAACAAGACATGACCATCTTATCCCTCCCTCTCTTCCCCTCCATGCATCATAAAATCTGCAGTTATCACTCCACACAGAAGTGAGCAACCATCTGTGGCAGTCAGCCAGAGCATAGCTTACAACACCGTCAGACGCAGTGCATGAGCAAAAAGGAAGTTTGTTTCTTTATACCTGTTAACTACTTTCCTTCCCCCTATGTCTTATTGATTTTTGAACATACAATTCTCTACTTTTTCTTTTAGATTCCTCCTATCCTTTTATTCAGATTTCGGTGGCTGGCACACCTCAGATAAACGTGTACTATACAATTGTGCATAATGTTTCTCCACGACACAGCTCTACTACTTTCCATGTTATACATGCTATTGTACTGAAGACCTACTCATATCACGTTTTACTATGAGGAAGCATCAATATAGTTTATCTACATATTTTTTTAAAGCAATATTCTGCTCCCATTTGATTTTATTCTTCGGTGAGTGCAACTATGTCATTTTCTCAATTCGTTGCATACTACTTTAGACTTTAAGTCACTTATTTACTACAATAACACTTGGCACTTTTAATGGGTTACACATTTATTTTAAATGTTACCTCAAGACCTGCCACAACGTGGGATTCATGAACTGTTTTAAACTAGTGTATTAGAACTCTATGGTTCCACTACATAATACACACGTACCTCCAATGTTTTTGTACTGGTTATAATTGTGCTTTGTTAGACTAAGTTTTTATCCACTTTTTGGATACACGGGACTGTTCATGTTTTTTGTATATATATATATATATATATATATAAATTATTTTAAGTTTTTAGTGCTAATTTGTTCTTTAAAATTTCCTCAGGTCTGTTACTGAAGATGGGAACCAAAACTGGTAATTTTTTTTTTGCTTCACGTCGCACCGACATATATGTCTTATGGTGACGATGGGTTAGGAAAGGCCTAGGAAGTGGAAGGAAGCGGCCGTGGCCTTAATTAAGGTACAGCCCCAGCATTTGCCTGGTGTGAAAATGGGAAACCACAGAAAACCATCTTCAGGGCTGCCGACAGTGGGGCTTGAACCCACTATCTCCCGATTACTGGATAATGGCTGCACTTAGGCGACTGCAGCTATCGAGCTTGGTAAAACTGGTCTAACACCACGAGAGAAATATTTCTACCTGTATATTGAAGTGTTGATTAGGTGAGGGAGCATCTTCCCTAATAACCCGTGAGAGGTTGCAAACGGAGTTTTCATTCGGGCTCTAAATAAATTATGAATGTGTAATGCCATAGGATTGTGCTTATGGGCTGTCCCTCTCAATACCCTTTCCTCAAACTGTTGCTTAGTGGTGGGGAAAGTTTTAGCCTAGCAACAGCCACGTCGCCAGTGTGAGTGGGCTTTTCGTGAACAACTGGAGCATTTATGCTCAGTGTGTAAATATTACAGTAGTGTAGTGCTTTCTGACTCTCCACACTGATATGGAAGAAGAAAACTAAAGAATCTGGAGACTGCTGGACAGTCTAGAACGTGAGGAGTGGCAAGAACTGTTAAATGCAAATAGGGAAGGTTCATTTTGAAGGCAGTTATTCGCTGGAGAGACAGAAGAGACGCCAACTTATGGAGTAAATGATGTTGATGAAGCCGATGTATTGGAAGAGAGTGATCATGACTCCCATTCCAAAATTTCTGTTGATGAATTACAGGAAGTAGGTGAACTAGATGAGGAAGTAAATGCAATGAACCAACCTGTGTATACTGGAAAAGATGGGAGCACACACTGGAACATTCACACGTTGCCTAAAAATGTTAGGACTCTTGCTCGCAATATAATAACCCATTTACAGTACCTCAAGTGCGGAGACAAGCGGTTGAAGCATGCACTCCACTAGATGAGTGGAAACTGCTTTTCCACTGGTGACATAACCAAATTTACAAACGCATGGATAGAGAAAAATCGAAGTAATTACTTGCGGGAAAGGGACGCTCTGAACACGACTGCAGAAATTACAGCCGTCTGTTTTGTGTATGTCAGAAATTCTGAAAGCTTCCCACCCAAATTTGGAAGATGTTTGGGCATCAGATGGCACTGGTGTGGAATTCTTACGAAATTTTATGGCTCCCAAGCATTTCAAGTTCTTACTGCGAGCTCTTAAATTTGACAATATAAATAGCAGACAGAAAATAAAAGCACTTGATAAACTTGTGCCAATCTAAGAAGTGTTGAAGAAATTTGTGGAAAACTGCCAGTGTAATTATGTAATTAGTAAGTAATGCACTGTAAATGAAATGCTGGAACCATTTTGCAGAAAATATGGTTTCACAGAATATATTAGGAGTATGCTGGCAAAATATGGGATAAGATATTCACATTGGCCCGTGCAAGAACATACTACACTCTAAACATGGATATCTACGCCAGTAAGCAACCAGAAGGACCCTAAGTTGTTCTTCAAAAAGTGTGGTAGACATGCTGGTGCAACCAATATCAGTCATTGGTTACAATGTGACTGTAGACAATTGGTACTATTCGTATTCTTTGGTAATGGACATGCTACAAAACCCTAATTTAATAGAAATCGGCCAGTAACAAGCTCCTTCTTTTGATTGAAACCTGAATGTGCAAAAGTCTACTGCATTCGAACAATCTATGCATACCAGTGATGACAAAGACCCCAACTCTGGAGATGCAGTAAAACCTGAAATTCTAACATTTTATAATGGAACGAAAGGAGGTGTAGAAAGAGTGGATGAACTTCAGGCTACCTATACCATTTATCATAGAAAGAAAGAGAGATCCACCTGATCAATACTTATTTATTAAAAAGTTTTTTAAAAAACAGGACCGGTTTGGACTTCTCACAAAGTCATCTTCAGCTAACATACATTACATTAGACTACACATATTTTCAATAGTAATACCTTGCCAAATTTTAAACAATTTTGTATTGAATGACATCAAGTAGTCATGTTTTTGATTGGTTGTCCTGTTTGTATATTTAAGTTTGTTCGAAGACTAATATTAAAAGGGTAACTATTTTGAAACACATTAAAAGTTTACATTATAGGGTAAAACACATTGCTATGTACACTTGTACTATCACCTTTCAAGTTATACAGATAAAACAAATTCTTAATACAATTCGTCAGGTGTAAAAAGGTAATATGCTTGAATACAGCTGTATAAGCTCTTATAATGTTGTGTTAGGCTTTTTACCTTGCCAAGTGAAAAAACATGAGTCGGAAGTTAGATTGACATACACATAATGAAACGTATTACGTTCATAATAATAGTAAAATAGGTAACTTAAAAACTCTGTTGATTGACAAGTTATAAACCATTAGAATACATTAATTGCACACAAGGTGAAAGTACACTCCAAGATGCAAACGTCTATTGACGAATTAAATTAAAAGTATAAACATTCATGAAGGTATATGTTGAGCTCATTTGGGGCATTTGTTTCATTAAGTATGCATGAAAAATTCATATGGGGCATTTAGCATCATTATATAATGTTTACATTGAGTCCAAGCACTGTGCAACTTGCATTTTTCTAATATTGTCAAAGTGTTCTGGTTTGAAGATGAGTGTGTGCTGTTGAAGTTATTAATCTTGAAACCGTAAAAAGCAGGATACACTGGTGTGTAAAGCAGTTGTTGTAGGTGGCCCTCTTCCAGTCTATGATATCTGATAACCAGCACCAGAAGTACACACTATAGTACACGCCAAGCAGCTAAGCTGTAGGCTTTCCAACCATTCAACAGCAGTAAATAACTTTTACGTACACACAGACAAGTAGACACTCTCGAACACCATTAAAATTTCTAATTAACTTAATTTACCTCTTACAGATAGTTATCAGATGTCATAGACTGGAAGAGGGCCACCTACAACAACTGCTTTACACACCAGTGTATCCTGCTTTTAACAGTTTCAAGATTAATAACTTCAACAGCACACACTCATCTTCAAACCAGAACACTTTGACAATATTAGAAAAATGCAAGCTACACAGTGCTTGGACTCAATGTAAATATTATATAATGATGCTAAATGCCCCATATGAACTTAGTTCATCAATAGACATTTGCATCTTACAGTGTACTTTCACCTTGTGTGCAATTAATGTATTCTAATGGTTTATAACTTGTCAATCAACCGAGTTTTTAAGTTACCTATTTTACTATTATTATGAACGTAATACGTTTCATTATGTGTATGTCAATCTAACTTCCGACTCATGTTTTTTCACTTGACAAAGTAAAAAGCCTAACACAACATTATAAGAGCTTATACAGCTGTATTCAAGCATATTACCTTTTTACACCTGATGAATTGTATTAAGAATTTGTTTTATCTGTATAACTTGTAAGGTGATGGTACAAGTGTACATAGCAATGTGTTTTACCCTATAATGTAAACTTTTAATGTGTTTCAAAATAGTTACCCTTTTAATATTAGTCTTCTAACAAACTTAAATATACAAACAGGACAACCACTCAAAAACATGACTACTTGATGTCATTCAATACAAAATTGTTTAAAATTTGGCAAGGTATTACTATTGAGAATATGTGTAGTCTAATGTAATGTATGTTAGCTGAAGATGACTTTGTGAGAAGTCCAAACCGGTCCTGTTTTTAAAAAAACTTTTTAATAAATAAGTATTGATCAGGTGGATCTCTCTTTCTTTCTATGAATGTGTTAGATATCAATACGGAACAAAAATGAAATTAATTAATCAAGATACCTACACCATTGTAAGGACAAGCAACTGATGGTCTTTAACTATTTTCTATGGCTTTCTGAATGTGGGTGATATAAACAGTTTAATCATTCTGAAGAATAATGTGGCAACACAGGAAGGCTCAGGAGATGATTTTTGAAATCTCTGGCACAGGAACTGTGTAACAAGTATATGCAGCTACATCCGATCCATGGAAATTTGCCAAGAACATTGCAAGCAAGATTGGTGAAATGCAAGAGCAGGGACATTCTCGTTCAGTTGCTCACAGTGTCACAGGAAGATGTTTCAAGTGCTACTGGAAGAAAAACCAGATGCTCTACTTGTGGTTATTTTATATGCAGAGAGCACACTGTGCCTATGTGTCAATAATGTGCAGAAAATGAGGTGACCAAACTCGACGATGGGAAGTGGAAGACATAGGTCTGTAATGAGTGTGATGAACGTGCCTTGCCTTAGACTGAATACTTTTCATTGTAACAGAATTACTGTTACGGTAGGAACTAGCAATCGGAGTCGACAAATGTGGTAGTTAGTGAGTGCATAAACATCTGTTTCTTATGACGTTCATTTTTTTAATGAAGGTATCTTATCCCATATTTATGTCACATATTGTTACAGTAGGCAATTATTGTGTTTTCTTGCTGTTTTAATGTATTACAACAAATTTTCAAAAATTATAGGTCAATTTTTGAAAAAAGTACACATTGGTTTAATGCAGACGTGTAATGCCTATGAGTATTTATTTATATTACTGTAATATTCCAGCTATAAAGAAATATCAAATTTCACACAAATATATTGTATGTAAAGCTCTATTTGTCTTTACCATGACCACGGAGGAAAACTCTGCAAGCAACCTCTGACATTCAAACATTCTACATGCCCCCTCATGGGTTAATGGGATAAGGTGTAGGAAAATGTAATTATACATTTATTCTGAGATTAAACAATTCCATACAACTTCCTCCCGTACATAGCTGTTCCTGCACTTCTCTCTCACTGTTTCTCCACATCAGTAGGTCATCTGCAGACAGCACTGCTTTCATTCTTATTTCCCCAATTGTCCGTGCTACTTTCTGTATAATATTATCCATCACCACTATAAATAGTGGAGGTTGAGAGGGCACTTCCTTGCTTTACACCATTTGCTAACTGAAAACATCCAGATCTCTCAGTTCCAACTTTAACACAGCTTTTGCTTCCATCATACTTATTTCTCACCCTCGTCACTGTCTGCTCATTTACTGCATTTGCTCTCATAGCTTCCCAGATCTTGTTCCTAATGTTGTCCATGAACGCTATCACCAAATCTTCCTCATACTCATAATGTCACTATCGTAGCTACCTCGCTGAGAATATGTGGTCAATAGTTGACCTTCCTTGTCTAAAGCCATACTGTTCTCTCCTTCTTGGATCTTGGCACAGTGACACATCAGTGTTGTACCATGATAATTCCAACAGTTTCTTCTGCCTCCTTACTTAAAGATGTGTACTATCACACCTTTCTTCCAATCTTCTGGTACTTTTTACTCATTCCACACTACCTAGATCATCCTCTATAGCCACTGTGTACCCGCTTCTGCTACAGCTCTTATCTCCACACTTATCTACTCCTGGTGCCTTTCCCAGTTTCATCCTGATCTCATTTATATCAAGGGTATGAACTTCATGTTGTTGGTCCGTATTGAACGGAGATAACATATAAATTATACACAGGAGAGTTTTCCACCTATTCAATACTTAGTTGTATTTACAATGTTATTTACATTACATGGGACTAGTTTCAACCCTACTTGGGGTCGTCATCAGCCATATTAAATACACACATTATTTGGCGAAATCCTAAAACATGTTTCTAAGCAGTAAGAATCTTATGAATATATAATTTACAATATGAAGTATGGTTGAATTAGGCAAGGTGCTATGGCGTTCAAAATGTTGCAAATGAAAGTGAAATATTACGTGTGACATAGGTGAGCAATAAATAATACAGGTACACTAAACATGCTAAAAAGTCTGGAATAAAAGTACAAATGAGATGCTCAGTGTTGTAGGTCAAAAATTTCAGTATGATTTTAGACTCGTGGAATTCAGTAGGTCCCGGTAATACATAACGGTTGTGGACCAAGTGCTATGGTACTAAGAATGAACACAATATAAAATGACAAATATATAAAAATATACAAGTATGTACAATGTCTGAGTGACAAAATGTTTAGTTGATACTCTCTAGAAGAATCTGAGAAGAGTTGACTATACACTGTATCAGCTTAAGCAGAGAATTTGGTACTTGGTGTAGTAAGTAACCAAGCTATGTTGATAGGGCTGCATGGTTGATCAACCATCAAATATGTACTAAAATCAGTGGATAAAAAATATGGGCATTTAAGTAAATCGAAATAAATATCAATGGATGAAATACTGTAACAGTGGACAAAAGAATTATGGACAAAAAATGTAGTTGGTTGTAAGTAGGCTCTGGACGAAAAGGAAAGCATGGATGAAACTTCTGTGGACTATATATATCTCTTATGGTTGTAGAAGTACACAAAAGTTTACAAAAATAATCAAATGGAAGAGTCTTCAGACCACCGTCAAATGCACGAAGTGGGCACTCCTGAACAATGTGTTGTATGGTTTGGTCCTCCACTCCACAGTCACATGCAGCTGATGTACGGAAACCCCATTTCTTTAAGGTGTGAACACACCTCCCTTGACCCGACTAAACGTTCACTAATACATGAAACCGACTTCTCACCATTTAGATATTCTTCAATTAAAAGGGATCCAGCCTGATGCATAATTTATTAAATAAGCTATCTAAAATCATGCATATACAGTGTTTATTTGTACATACGAGCTTTGTTGTAGTGAGGATTATCATACAACATACAGAATCTACATAAAAATGAACACACAATCATTTCTTTAAATCCTTTAATTGACATTTCAAAGTATATCTAAGGTGAAAAACACTAAAAATACATATCAAGTTCAACCATCTTCAACTAATACATAGCTTCAAGTTTTATAACAAAATTAAATCTCAAAAAAGTACTGAATAATATACTAAGAAATGAAGATGCCCACCACAGTACACTCACTAATCTGATGGTATTTATCATAATTGTGAAAAAACTTTTGCTTCTCTTCCAAGAAGTCTATCATGAAAAGATGCATCTAGAATATGACACTTTCAAATACATTTACCATTTATCGGTAATATTTATAAAATATACAAACAATGCGACAATCGCTCAATCAGAAAGGAAAAGTTTACATGGTTTAAGGCCAGAATTCTTGCTCTATTCATATAAAATCACCTTCCTCCAAGTGCTTTCTCTACAGATTTCTTGCAGGTTTGTCTCAGTCTTCCGGTCTTGTCTTGTCACTTCTAGTCTAGTCTAGTCATACCTAGCCCAGCCTGCCACACCCTCTTAGGAACACTATCTTTCTGCAATCAATTTGCATGTCCAAACCCCCCTCACCTGTGAGGATACTATCTGCTATTGTAGTGGAGGAATTTTTCACTTCATTCTAATAGCCCGACTCCTCACTATTTATTTTAGTCTTCCCTTCCTATTTTCCTTAAGTATTTCATTTCAACTGCCCTAGAGTTGGCTACAATGTGCAATCCTCATCATGGCACAACAGCCCCGAAGAGCCTTGGAATACCAAGCAACCGCTGCTCAGCCTGAAGGCCTACAGATTACAAGGTGTAGTGTGGTCAGCACAATGAATCCTCTCAGCCTTCTTGGCTTTATACACTGGCACCGCTAACTCACCATCAGATAGCTCCTCAATTGTAATCACATAGGCTAGGTGGACCTCAAACCAGGTGGGAATCGAACCCTGGGTCTCCAGGTAAGAGGTAGGCAGACATGCTACCCCTACAATGCGGTGTCGGCCTACTTGAGTGTCGATGAGTATGATTTATAACCTTATGTCGGTGTTGGAACAATTGTCCCTTTATGAACAATTAATTAGGTAGACTTCAATCATTTTCTTTTTATTTATGAAGTTCCTATTAAGGCTACAGTTGTAACATTCACTTCGTCATCTAGTCTTCCGTCATCCAAGATAAAGGTACCCTAACATTTAATAATGATGATGATGCTTATTGTTTAAAGGGGCCTAACACCTAAGGTCATTGGCCCCTAATGGTACGAGATGGATGACATGAGATGATAGATAAAATTTTAAATTGTATTCACTGACTAGAATTTAAAACAAAAATGAAGATTAATAATGATGGTGAATTTAAAATAATCAGTGGATTTAATTTGCAATGCCTTATTTTCGGTAAAATGAAAGAGTATAGGTAATGGTAAATCTGACATTGCTTTTTTTTTTTTTTTTTGCTAGTTGCTTTACGTTGCACCGACACAGACAGGTCTTATGGCGACGATGGGACAGGGAAGGGCTAGGAGTGGGAAGGAAGCGTACGTGGCCTTAATTAAGGTACAGCCCCAGCATTTGCCTGGTGTGAAAATGGGAAACCACGGAAAACCATTTTCAGGACTGCCGACAGTGGGGTTCGAACCTACTATCTCCCGAATACTGGATACTGGCCGCACTTAAGCGACTGCAGCTATCGAGCTCGGTAGACACTGCTTTAAAATTCAATAATATAACATGCAGATGACTATTAAAAAAAACCCACACTGAAATAGACAAACATAAAAACTAAACCAGAATCAAATTAATAAAACACAGTGAACAATAATACAAAGACTAATACGAAACGCAACATTTATATAAGACAAAACAAACCACTATTCCTCACAAAACAGGTGACGAGGTCTGCTGACTGCTCGTCATCTCGCAGGATGAGGGAAATGGTACTTGGGAGTTTTAGACTACGGCGCAGATCGACCAAGTCCACACACTCCGTAAGGATCTGTACCACGATAAGATGATCGCTGCAAGTACACACCGAAGGGAGTTCTCCTTCCAGTAAATAGGAGTGCGTTACTATACCGTGGCCAATCCGAAGATGATATAATACCACTGCTTCCCTCCGAGAAACCTGAAGGGAAGTCCTCCATACCTTCATTGTACCTTTTATCGCTCCCAATGGGACATAACCAAATGTCTCAGCTGAGAGCAAATCTCTCTTGCTGGAACCTTGTAAGGCAACGGGGGCAATGTAAATGCCTCCTTGGCAGCCTTATCTGCTAACTCGCTTCCCTCTACACCCATGTGGCTTGGGAGCCACATAAACGTGATTCTGGTGCCGGCATCCGAACACCGGGCCAGCAGGTCCTGGATCCGCTGCACCAGAGGGTGCTGAGGAAAACGGCAGACATGTCAACTTTCAAAAGTACAAAATCAGGATAAATTTGGCAGCGAATTGCGGCGTAATAAGACATATCACTGATGGCAGAACATGTACTAATTAATTATAATTTAATACATCAACAATTCTATATGGGCTACATATTTTTTTCATTATTTGTACGTGACTACTACGAACGTAATCCCAAAAATACGGTCTCCTATTTTCTTATACACACATAGGCCTGTTTATTTCTACCATGGTTTACATCATTTTACAGCTTTAACATTTTACCTATTTTCCTACATAATCACCATTTCGGTCGATGCATATTTTTTTTACACGCTGTGACAGCTTTTGTATGCTCATGTCATACTAGCTTGCCACCATGCTGTTCAAGAAGTTGTGAGCGGCGCTTCGGGAAACCTCAGGAACCAAAGTGCATAGATCATCCAGGGTGATCTGCCGATCTTCACGCAAGATTTGCTCAACCTTCACGACTGTCTTGAAGGAAATTGACGGTCTCCCGCTCCTTTGTTCGTTCGTCGTGAATTTTAGTCCCACCGGCTACAAACTCTCTACACCACTTAAGAATATTTTTGACATCCATGCACGACTCACCATTACAGATGGTCAATAAATCACAGCCTGTTACTTTGTCACTGATATTTTTCTGTCACTGATATATCAGATACGCTGTGACGGAAGTATCTGTGAAAAAATATCATCTAAGTTGTGTACCTGGATCGCGTTCACAGGGCTACGTTATGTGCTGTAGTTCAAAGGTCTATATCCATTTTTCACTTACCAGTTACCTACGGTGATATTAAAGCCATTAAATTATACATTTTATCATAGTGTATTTATGAGCACAGTAGAGAGAATATCTAGCATCTCTGTAAGTCAACAGCTAGCTCATGTTTCATACGTAGCACGAATCGAACAGATCAGTCCTCGGCTGGCAAATGAGGCATGTTTGAATACCTAATATTTTTTCGAGAAGTACACGTCCAATTTTCAAAATAACCATGATGCTGAATTTGTAACGTGTGTAGATTTAGGGCTATGTGTACAAAGTAGAATGGTACCGTTATAAAAATAATTTAAAAAAAAAACGAAGTTAGTGCCATAATATCAGAAAATATTAAGGTTATGACACAGTACTTAAGTCCGATTATTAGCCCTCTGGTACCAGTACTCAGAGTGAAAACAAAATGTCAATATTTTTAACCGTTCAAGAGTTATTTGAAGTGGACAACTTTGCTGAATAACCCTGTATATGGGAGGAATCTTTGTATTAAGTTCATACATTTATTATTTTTAGTCATTTTAATTGTAAACTTACATTAAGTACTGTAAATAATTGGAGACATGACAAGGGTGATCACGTCACGTTTGTTAATTTATTGCACATCATGTTAAAAACCTTTTCCCTACGCATTATTAAAACTTCACCATATAAATGTGAATATTATTTTTCCCACATCTAATATCCCGAATATTCCAAAAAATACTACCCGACATTATCATATCAACTAGAAGTCTTTCCATACTGGCCGCCCGCGACCAAAGAGTGACCATGACGATAGTTATTTGTTCGTGCTTCCTGTGACTAAATCACAGATAAAAGTCACAGATATTTTTGTGTCACAGATACGCCAGTCATAGATATTCTGAAATATTGTTTAAGCTCATCTCTACTGACCATACACTTCCGTCAATTGGCGATGGATTTTAATCGGTTCAGTACCTTTTGCATTCAAAAACTAAATAACTGCACGCACTTCGCACTTGGCGGTAACATCCAACGGGAGCTCCATTCTCAAAGGCTGCCAAGCCAACACTGAGTGTCTCAGTGCGGTGTATGCATGTTTACATGCGAGCGCGGGAAACACTCTTCACAATATTGTGACCAACAGCCACACGAACAGAGTTCTGTATTTATAAAAAAATAAAATAAAATAAAATAAACCTTATTTTTGGGATTACCCTTGTCAATACTGGACATACGTGAACTGTAGAAACATGTGATTTCTCATCCTTCAACATGCTGATAACATTACGACTAATTGTTGTTCAACACACCCGTAGCTGACCGAGCCCTCTTCAGAAACTGAGAACTAAATTTTTTGCTCAAAGCAATGTTAAAAGTTTCTCCAAAGTTTGTTCAGACAGCAAGGATCGGAACTGTGTTTTTGACTTTGTGACTCTGCTAAAAATCCTTTCACATTCTGCATTGGTATGTGGAATTGATAAAATAGCAAGCATCACCTTAGAGAGTCTGTCATATTTACGTACACCATCAGCTGATTTAATCTGACCTACCAATGCCCACTGAACATCAATTCTTCCTTTTGCCAGGTCTGTTTCTTCGAGCTGAAAGTTATAGAACTGGGAGTGCAGAATATCAGTTTCTTTATCTAAAGGTTCCATTTCACTAATGAGAATGTTCGGAAACTTGTTAATGAAAAACTATGATTTTGTTGTATGATTAGGTTCAATTTTACAGAGAGATTAAGTGAAGCAAGGGGATGTAACCCACCATCAGATTCCCCAACCTGGTGAAAATGAAGCAGAGATGGAAGGACAATGAATGGACTTAATTCTGTAATTATTTCAGGGCAAGAGGTAAAAAAATGAGTAAATGCCCAAACAACAGATAGAGTATTCAGGCCAACTGTCAAACTAGAATTGGCAAACAAATTAGGAAAAGACACAAAACAATTAAGTGCATTACTAGAAAGTATTTTACTTTTCCTAGCAGTATAATTACATACACTTAACAATAAAGGTGCAGTCAGTAGAAAAACGTGTTTTAAAAATAACTTCTGGACTGTTATTTGTCAATCTATAGGGTGTGTCTGGTTGTTTCCAAGCAACAGTGAGCCTGAGATGCAATGTTATTTTATCAAACAAAATTATTTTCATTTGGAAATCTGTAGATAAAATATAAATTTTTCATGCCCTAAGACAACTGTTTTGATTTTATGTCATTGGACCATATTATTTTGTCAAGACAGTAGATGACAATGGCAACATTTCAATCCCCTTTTTAAAATTATGTGGGGAGCAACAATTCAGGACTGAAGGGTATGATGAAAGAATTGTAAACTTTTCTAAGTTAATTGGAAAGCTGCATATTCCAAATACTAAAGTTAAAAGTCAGAACAGAGTTGTATACAAATTTGGCTCAATAATTTAGTTAATTTAAATGAGAAATAACTGATCATCAGGGGCGATTTCTCCGAGCATGCTACGCTTGCTGCGCAAGTGCAATAAATTTTCTAAAGCAGGCAAGTTAAAAAAAAATTATAATATGTACCGTATCTGTAATAGATCTGCATTATACAAATCGCATGTTGCATATATCTTGGCGAGTCCAGCGAGGCTTGCTCGTGTCTTAGGAGCTTCAGCGGCGCTGTCGACACAGAGAGAAATGTATGCGTGCGGCAGGTTTCTTCTCTCCAAGGCCGGTTGCAAGCTGTCACGTTTGTAATGTGTAGTTGGAAGCTCTGGTCTGAGAGCTACAGATATAGTGTGTTGTGTCAGTGAGTGGTGTACTGTAAGTTCCTGATCATCTATTCTGAATGATTCGACGTGCTGCAATGGGTTCCGAACCATGCATTACTGACAGCTTGTTATCAAATCCATTTTCTCGGAGGACTATCCAAGAGAAAACAGACATTATTAAGAATGGCAGGCCCTGTCCGGCGCTGCCAGACTTAAAGACACAGCACATGGAGAAAAACAGAATATGCACGTTCGTTCTCTGTATCTGAATAGACTGTTTTGCTGGCCGTGTTTACTATTTTCTGCTGATAACGGTGTATGGTGTAAAAGTGGCTTTGACAATACGAACACCTTGACACCGTCCATTACAAGACATGAGAAATCTGCAAACCATATGAAGTGTTTCTTGCAGTTAAATAGCTTTGGGCGTACAAGGATCGACCACCAGCTGGATGAACAGAAACGCATCAGTGACCAACTTCATAATGAATAGGTAAAGAATAAAAATCGTGACATACTTAAACGACTGATCAATGCAGTGTGTTTTTTAGCAAAACAGGAACTACCATTTTGCGCACATGACGAGTCTGCAACTTCCGTAAACAGAGGGAATTACATCGAACTTCTACAAATTATAAGTGAATGTGATCCTCTTCTGACAGCTCATCTGAAAGACTCCACCATTTTTAGAGGGATGTCGTCTGCAATCCAAAATGACTTAATAGCAGAAATAAGTTCAGTAATTGTGAGAAGAATAAAGGAGGAGCTTAAACAAGCAACTTTTGTGGCAATAATGTTGGACGAAACGTCCAATATTATTAATAAGTCACAACTCTCTACTTTACTCAGTTTTGTAGATGAAAGTGGTGAAATTCAAGAGAGGTTTCTTGGTTTTTGCTGACGTTAGTAAAGATCTCATTGTTTTTTTTTTTTTTTGCTAGTTGCTTTACGTCGCACCAACACAGATAGGTCTTATGGCGACGATGGGACAGGAAAGGTCTAGGAGTGGGAAGGAAGAGGCCGTGGCCTTAATTAAGGTACAGCCCCAGCATTTGCCTGGTGTAAAAATGGGAAACCACGGAAAACCATCTTCAGGGCTGCCGATAGTGGGGTTCGAACCTACTATCTCCCGAATACTGGCCGCACTTAAGCGACTGCAGCTATCGAGCTCGGTAGGTCTCATTGCTGGAGCCCTCGTAAATCATGTTCGTGCAATTTTAAAAGAGTTCAGTTGTGAGGAAAAGATTGTGGCTCAAACATATGACAGTGCTGCTGTCTTAGCCAGTCATGTGAATGGGCTTAATAAACTACTTCAAGACCAGTATCCATATGCAACATTTGTGCATTGTTATAGCCAACTATTGAGTTTAACACTACAGCAGTCTGCTTCAAAAATCAAAGAATGTACAATTTTCTTCCAAACAATGTCAGGACTTGCTGCTTTTTTTTTTTTTTTTTCAAAGTCTACAAAGAGAACAGCTGCTCTTCGAGATTTTGTTCAGAAGAAGTTGCCAACAGTAGCACCAATGAGATGGCATTTTGCTTCACGTCTTATTAATACTGTGAAGGAATATTATGAAGCGCTGGTGAAATTCTTTCAACATGTACAGGATACTTCAGACGACTGGGATGAAGACACTACATTGAAAGCACAAGGATTTTTGTTCTTCTTACTTAAGTTCAACACTAGATTTCTGCTGGCAGTGTTCTCCAAGATTTTTCCATTGTCCGATACTGTGTTAAATATTTTACAACAAAAAGTCTGGATATTCAGTACTGTGGCAAGAAGGTTGAAGAGCTCTTTTTAAATATCCAGTCTATGAGAGATGAAGATTTTGATAGTTTGTATGGACATGTTGATACTGAAATTGATGTTTATGGAGGACAGCCGTGCTCTAAAAATCGAAGAATTAGTGATGAACCAGAAAAATCAAAATACAAACGTCTATTCAATGAAATTATTGACAATGTACTTGTCCAAATAGGAGAGCGTTTTAAATACTTAAAGAAATTTGTGTTATTCTCGCTGTTGGATTGTGATTTGTTTGAGAAGCACAGAAATAGGTTCCCAGACAGTGATGTTACTGCCCTAGAAAAGACCTATGGGTCATTTTTCGACATTGTTCGCTTAAAAACCGAAATAAGTGTGATGTATTCATCTTCTAATTTTAAAGAGAAAAGTGTTTCAGACTTAATGCAGTTTATGCACACTAATAAATTGTACATGGGTATGCCAGAAATTTTCAAGCTCATCAAACTTGTAGCAACAATTCCTGCTACTACATCCTCTGCAGAACGTTCTTTTTCAACACAGACGCATTAATATATATTGCAGATCGACTCAAGGTCAGGAGAGGCTATCATCATTAGCTATGTTGTCAATTGAAAAAGGATTGCTTGCAAAAATTAGATTACAGTCCTCTTTCTATGATGAAGTTATTGATGCTTTTGTAAAGAGAAGCTGCGGAGTAGTTTTCTTTTCAAGTAGGAAGATCTAATAAATAGTTGCATTTTTTCTGTGTACATAGTTTGAAGTTTACTTGTTTAAATTATATAATCACTGGCTTGTCATGATTTGTTAATTATAAAATTTACCCGATTGTTATTCTTTTGGCCATTCTTGAAGGTGTGATGTAACCAGTTTGAATGCATGTTCATGTAACCAATGATTAAAAGGTTCATGCGATTTAGCGATTATTGGGTTTATAAATTTTATTCATTCAGAACTATGCATGTCCCACCCCACCAACTTTCACGAATGGAAGAGCAAGCCTGACTTTCATGACCAGCATTTGCCCCTGCTTTTCATATTGTACTCCTAAGGATATGATTGGACGACTTTATGATGTATTACAAGATGTTGCACTATTTTACTGCGAGTACAATGCATGGAGATGAAGCAGGGATAGTTAATAAAAAAACAGAACATCTTGAAAGACTAGAGATAGGAAGTTCATATTCATAAGACATGTTTGTTAGTATGTTCTGCAGAAACCATTAGCATCTCAGTCACCTAGGTTCAGCATGTGTCCTGTTGCCTAGTATGCACTGGGTCTTCCATGGGCACTGATAACTGAATCGGGTGAGAACAAATCATGCACGATGCAGGGATGCTCTTTATAAGTGGAAATATATTTCATCACCAGAGTGCGACTGTGGTGCATCTAGGCAGACGATCCCCCATATTGTAAGTGAACGTACACGACGTTCCTACACAGGTAACCCGAGTGACTTTTTGGAACCAACAGAGGAACGTTGCGCTGCTGTTGCATGGGGTTCAATCCGGGCCATCCTCTCTCACAGTTGTCTGTCGCACTGGGCCTGTACGAGTGTGGTTACCTTCATTTGACCACTGCTGCCATACATGCTGTACCGTAGATGCCTGTCAGCCAACACGTGGAGCGACAGTCCTCAACAATAATCCAGCCTCACACAGCACAATTATCCGAGCCCTCTCAAACGGTGACAGTTGTTGATAGCATGCTCTTCTCTGTCGTCGAGGCATGTTTGACGGGGAACACTTCACTGCACAGACTGCAAGTCAACTACGCTACACCAGAGTCCGTATACTGGAATTGATTCTTCCGCGACCAATCACGTGGGGAGACCTGTAGCAACAATCCAATGGGTCTGAAACTTTGATCGTTTACATACCTACATGGCATCGTAGTAACAGTAATTAAAGAAATGATTCTGAATTACTTCTGTAAAGCAGAACCTATTATCGGTGACAATGAAATAAGGAAAGAAAATTACTTTAGAAACTTAGAAAATTCACTGTGTAGCCTGTTAACATACAATAGATACAACTCAAAGCTACTGATTACCTCTTCATCAATGACAATATAGCCAATGTAGAAGATAAACTTGAAATAAGCAAAGTTATAAAGAATTAAACACTGAGTTTATATTCTGAAAGCTGTAAGAATGAAGTGGAGGAGGAAAAGGAGAATTCTGCCTCCCATCTAGTGATACTGGACCATAGATCAGTATGGGAAATCCTGAAACAACTGAAGTTATTTGATGTGAGTCAATATGATGCTGAATCTCTACATTAAGTGCAGCAACAGTTAAGTAAACTTACGAAAGAACAATGTGATTTATTTTAACATGTTCTTCATTGCCATAGAGTAATGAACTTTAGGCCAACATTCATACCATATGCTGCAAAATGTTCTTGCCTCATCTCTGTAAGCAGTGGAAGTAATGGACATACATACTACATAATATGCACACTGAACTGTACTTTGTCTTTGTGGAGGAGTGACGTTCCAAAGATTAAGAACTTCAAATTCCTTTTTAATAGGAATAATATGGTTTAATTAATATATAAATGAATTTAGTTAATTCAATGAAAATGTACGAGTACATAGGTTTTTAACAATACTGCGCTGCAAAGGAAGTACAGTTCTTTAGACAATTTTTGATTGCTTGTTTGGCTATTGAGCTATTCTATTGTATTATTACAAAACTCCCTCCTACTAGCAGATACCTCCTATTTACTGACCCTGGAGTGTTCATAAACCAGAGGTTCGACTGTTTAATTAGCAGAGCGAGTAGTTATTCTACACGGGTCCTATACAGTAGCAGCTGTCAACATTGCCACAATCAGACTAATTAATGCCAGACACCACACCAAGAGTTTGAAAGATTCTGGCATGGTTGTCCATGAAGAAGGTCGTGGTATATCCACCACTAGCAACACTCGTCATCCACCAATATTTTCAACTGTATTAGTTACAAACTTTACAGAAAATACCCTAGTATCTTTATACTTTCACAATTAATTCACACGGTGAACAAGGAATTCACGAGGTGAATAGACAACTATAGATTTCATTCATTCATCCAACCACAAAACCCTGTACCATACTGCGATAGATTTCATCCGTAACTAGTTCTGTATGGACAGGATCGCATAAAATTTTGGTTATAAACTAGTATTTAGGCTTCACCGATGTCACCGTTATCACTGCAAAGGACAAAGCAACAGCCGAAGAATTCATAAAAATGGTGATTCAAAACTTTGAAGAAACTGACCTTATTCTCCAGCCCCAAAAAATATTTAACAATTAACATTATCGAAGGCAAGCTTACCAATAGCGACCATGGCTCTGACAAAACAGTGAGGTACCTTAAGAGTCAATTTTTACGACTGAATTATTTTGTCCTCACACAATTCTTTTACAACCTCAAAAACAAACCACAATCACTTGTATCCTGGCTACTCCATCAACCGGACCAGACGTTCTGGATACTAAATGACTCAATTTATCCAACTCTCATGTATACCTCACAGATGACACCAACCAAAATAATACTACAAATTCTTACAGGGTACAGATAAAATGAATAAATGTACACTGAAAGAAGTACTTTATTAGTATTTGACACACCAAATGTAATGTTTGAAAATCATACTAAAACCAAAGGTCTTGGAATTCTTCGAGTAACAGTACATGGGAAGCCTTTCTACAAATAAATTTATTTACATGCTTGCAAACAGCTAACAACTCTTACATCAACACCACAAAACAACTTCATGAGGAAAGCACCCCACCCACTGCCTCCAGAATCTGAATATATAACAACGAAAATCTTTAAATATGAGATTCATTACTTGTACGAAAATCTTTACTATAAGAACATAAATGTTCTCAATGCTAGAAAAGTATGCAATGCTCTGAGAGATGCAGAATATGACAACTGTGCCCTTTTCCCATCAGCAAGGTCAAGAGGATTCCTTTTAGGGAATACACTCAAGCCAGGAAGTGTGTTTGAAATCACCAAGGACTCACTAACAGTGAATGGTGTGATAGCCTTAAGAGGATAGGCAATATAGCAGCATTAGAAGTTATTCGAGACAAGTCCTATACAGTAGCAGTTGTCAACATTGCCACATTCAGACTAATTAATGCCAGACACCACACCAAGAGCTTGAAAGATTCAGGCATGGTTGTCCATGAAGAAGGTCGTGGTATATCCACTATTAGCAACACTCGTCAAATAGACATCATAGCTTTTGACAAAAAAACAAAATTTATTAAGGAGGAAGGCATTCTTTTTTCAGAGTCGACTCAGTTGATGTATCTTACAGTTTTCAGTCTGTCGAAACAAGAAATACAACCCTATAACATACCTGTTGTCATATTTCATGTGACAAAACAGATGCGACACAGCCAGTAGATGTCGACAAAAAAGAAAAAGAATTTGTACAATCCGCATATTCCCTACTATCTTAATAAATACCATCTCAAAAACCCAGAAGTTGTGAGAATTATGGTCGAAAGCCAGGGGAACGATCATATATTTTTTCGTCAACTTCTGCAAAACACTCAGAATCAACAAAGATGTTATCCACACTGTCGCCTCACAGCACTAAAGGGATCAACCATGATACCGGGACTTCATCAACATTCATCTTTACTTTAATGCACTAATCAACATGCCACAAATCAAACTTACTCTTTAATATTTATATGTCACTATTATTCATAATTGTTGTAGCTATGACAGTAATAAACTTGCAGCAGTATTCTGGTGTGGTCATCAGTAATTTCAGGCAGATA
This sequence comes from Anabrus simplex, assembly GCF_040414725.1. Lineage (NCBI taxonomy): Eukaryota > Metazoa > Arthropoda > Insecta > Orthoptera > Tettigoniidae > Anabrus > Anabrus simplex. Next base: position 994,946,766 of record NC_090265.1, on the reverse strand, counting down.
TATATATTTGTAATATTTCAAGCAAAACATCAAAAACACAAACATTTCGCCAACTCATGACAAAAAATTAGACATTTTTCAGAAATACAACTTTAATAACTTCAATGCACATGGGGCTACATAACAATGGTAGGGCAAAATATATATATTTTTTAATGAATTAATGTCACCCATAGAAGAATAAGGATAAAATATGACAATTATGAAGGCACAAGTATGTCAAGAACAAACAAGTTTGTGCAGCAAGCTATTATAAAAGAAATAAGATGCAGTTAGGTACCTGGAGCATTCCCAATATGTGCTAAGAAACAACAGAACCTGAGCTAATGGAACAAACATTATTAACTGTAATTCCCTCCACAATAACATTCCTGTGACCTTGAACAGAGCTGTGTTGTAACTAGAACTATGATGTTTCTTACAAGTTACCTTCCTGAGCAGCCTTTTTCTGTGTTAGCCAACAATATACAGCTGCACTAAATGGATTTTCTATTTAAAATTTAACAAACCCACACAGGAGAACGTTTGATTCACAAATTGGCATCTTATCCAAAAGTTATGAATTAATGTTCAGATCTATCAGACCACAAATGTAAGAACTCGCAACAGAGTATGAATCAAATAATTTTTCTCAAGTAATTTGGATTTTAAGATTGCTAAAAATTGACTAGAAAATCATTATCCTAGTAAATTCCCCAGGTATATCTCATATTATTACATATGAAAAGAACTCCCAAACATCCAATGGTGAATTACTTCACCTTTTCATAAGATATTGCTATTTAAAATACAGTAGAACCCCGTTTATCGAAAATAAAGGGAGCGGAGCCATTTGGTTGACATGTTTTTCGGATGACACATGGTAAATATTTTCGGAAGTTAAATGTCGAAATAAAAATGCATAAACTCTGTTAAGCAGAGGTGCATACTGTATATTAACATTAAAATGTTTACATAATGTCACTCACTGTATAAAATAAGTGATTTTCTTCTGAATTTTCTTGGTTCATATAGCTATGTCGCGCCACCGTTTAATCAACAATACATCAGCTGGTGTAGATTCATCACTTTGTTCAACAAAGCGCAAAGTAATTAAAATAATGAAACAATTTCTTTTGCAATAGGGTAAGAAATGCATTGGAACTACAGTATAAAACCGCAAGGCCAACGGAACGACCTTGGGTGAAAGAATAATATGAATGGAGGTCACTGGACTTCCCTGGTTTCCTAACAGATGCTGCAGTATAGTCCGAGCAGTAAACAAGATGAAACTCCCGCAACTGAAGCACGTTAACCACAGTCAAGACAAACTTCATGACGAATAATACAGTAATAATAATAATAATAATGATAAATACGGCTTGTTCAAGAAAAAATTATCATGGAATGAACTACCTGGTAAAAAACTGTTTTGTTTTATGCTATATGTGCATTCTGGTATAAGTCATGATATAAAAACAGGGTTTGCCTAGTAGCTCTCAGCAAATATAGCAAGAGAATTACTAATATCGACGGCTAAGAACGGGAGGGTAAAAACAAAATATTAAAATACAATTTTCCAGAGCATTTCCGTTAAGCCGGGTTTCGGTTAAGCGAAGTTCGGCTAAGCGGGGTTCTACTGTAGGGTTATTCAAAAAGAAGGAACAGATTTCAAACATTTATTTTTTCCAAATAACAAAAGGTAGAACCACAATTCCAACGTTCCTGGACACACAAAGGTTTAAAATTTGAACAATCCCTGTAGAAGTGCCGCTGTTGCAATTTCCAATCCCGGCCGCATTGGCTCTGGTGCTTGTTGTGTCAGGCCGCATTGCGTGCTTGTCAGTTGGAGTGTAAGCAAATGGCAACACAACAGGAAAAAGCATTTTTGTTCTGCAATTAGCAAAACTAGAGTCCATTATTGGAGTTCAACACGCTTTTAGACATCAGTTCAATAAACAACCACATCGGCATAAGCAGATACACCAGTGGCATCGAAAGTTCGCAGAAGATTCTTGCATCTGCAAAGGGAAAAGCACAGGACGTCCATGCACATTGAACAAAAAATGTCAAGCGTATTCGTGCAGTTTACAAGAGGAGCCCTAAGAAATCCACAACACGAGGAAGAAAGGATCTTAACATTCCTCAACCAACGGCATGGTGAGTCTGCACCTGAAGGCGTACAAACTGCAGTTATTGCAGAAATTGCATCCAGACAACTACAACAAAAGCAAAAGGTACGTAACAGACCGTGTGTTTATCCCTCCCATGCCTGATACTCTTGAAAATTTGCTATACTGAATTGTTGAACCTGTGAATTCGGTAACTAGAGACCACCTGATTCATGTGTGGCAAGAAATGAGCCCCCGTTTTGATATTTGTCGTGCAACACATGGTGCTCATAATGAAACCTTACAAAAGTGAAAAATCGAACTCTTTCTCTTTCCAGGAGCATTGGAATCGTGTTTCTATCTTTTGTAGTTTGGAAGAAATAAATGTTTGAAATCTGTTCCTTCTTTTTGAATAACCCTGTATTTGCTGCCAGACTGTAAACCTGACCCCCCCCCCCCCCCTGTCTTTAAGAACAATTTTTTTTTTTTGTCCCCACTCGCTATGATTCCTTTACATCACAAATGTAATCCTCAGCATATTTAATCAAATAATGCATAATATCAAACATACATTTTGTTTCTTGCTTGGTGTGCATAACAAGACACTCCAGTAACTCCTAACAAGCATTTTATGGAGTATTCTCAGCATCTGACCAGCTAACATCTCTTCAGAAAGGCTGATAAATTGCTCATAACTAATGAACGTAGCTTCCCCAATAGCATCTGTCAATTTCAGGCCCATCTGACCACAAATTTATCAAAACAGGGTGTGTGGTTTTTAACAGATATTCCATAGCATCTTTAGCATCCTACTATTCCTGTTGACTTTTGTAGCTCAATGGCATAGAATCCTTAGTTGAAGTAAGGTACTTCTACACATGCCTTCAAAAATCAGCATTCATTAGCAGAATGGAGATGAATAGCAGATTTTTTTACATTGTCACCAAAACACTCAACATCACCTAGTTCAACAATTTCTTTCAACACACCTGGTATGAATGGAATGAAAGCATTTAACTCTTCCAACTCTGATTCATCAAGTTTTCTTTTAATTCGTGTGCATTCCATTGCATGAGTATTTTGTTCTGTCATGTTCACTCTCCTCTTTAATTCATCAGTTCCATTCACACAGTGATCATACACATTATGGAGATTCGGAAGGCAATATGTATGATCTTCTCTAACATCTGAGAGACGGCAGTATGTGTGATCTTCTCCAACATTTTCATATAATTCTGGAAACAGAAACAAATTAACCTTACATACAAACATACATTATTCAGTACAGTATTTTGGAAGTTCATTAATGCTCTAGTTAACTTTCATTCTACTTAACTGCAATGTAACATTTACCTGAATGTGACATAGGATACAGGATATAAAAAAGGCATGTGATGTCTCTTGAAAGGCACATTTTCTGGGAGGTCTTCTGTTGTCTCATGATGGGAATGTCAATTTTAATGATACTGCCTCAGCAGCATATATATCCTGTTACCCTTCAAGCACTCAAAAAGATCAACATTGTGATTTATACCATACTGGGTACCAACCACTATCTGCAAATAAATATACCACTGCCAACTGTTTCACCAGCAGTATATTGGTAGGAATCAGTAATAAGTACAAATGCAATAGTTCTGTAAGCTTAGTATGCTTATTTTTTACACCAAACTGGGTTTGCCATAAAGCTCATAAAACCAGAAGGCTACAATTTAAGAATTTTTCTCTCGAAATAAACTTTCAAAGTATTGGGTTGTGTTCAGTAGATATAGTATACATTGAATAGATATTAAGTACTGAAGAAAAATGGCCAACTGGACACTAGTGGGATCCAAACCCACAACCTCCCGATTTCAAGTCTATTGCTCTATCTAACTTAGCTACGGTGGCCCAGGTTGTATTTGTTCTGTTGGAAAGGATATAAGCTACAGGTTTAGCACTAGAGCAACCGATGCAAAACTGGAAGGTCGTGGATTCGGATCCCATTGCTGTCCAGTTAGTCATTTTTGTTCTGTACTTAACATCTATTCGATATGTACTGAAAGTGCCGAACATGACATAAAATGTTGGAAGTTTATTTCGAGTGAAATATGGCCAAGAAAATTCAATATTCATCACGAATTTTCTTTATGTTTAAAAGGAACTAAGTAAAGTATTAAGAATTACTGGTTTCTAAAAACAATGAGTCTAAAGGAGATTTTTAAAAAAAAGCTGGGCAGAGCACTGTGCTTAACACAACCACAGAATGTAAGTAAAAGCAGGATTTAAAAACAAAATATCTTATTCTTTCAAGATTTGTTACTTTCATTGACCTGTCTCAGTCTCATCCTTGACTTTAACCCTAGAACTGATAAACATGGTATTTGTGATGTAATTCACCCTTTATGTAGTGATAATCAAATGAATATGAATCATATTACATAGTTCTCGAAAGGAGACATCACAAGCTTCAAATATATTGCAATTTTGGTTTCCATAATGAGCTATTCTGAAAGTTGATTGTAAAACAAATGAGGCACTGTTGTCACTTCGTTGTTTTGAGTTGCTGCACTTCGCAGTTAAGGTCTAGTCTAGGTTGCTGGTTATTTGTACTAGATATATTGCCTTATGGTATTTTCTAGTAAATGATGGATACTTGTAGATCTAGTGACATTCATGAATGGTTGGAGGATGAGGAAGCGTTTTCCAGCAGTAATAGTGATATTTCGGTAGAGGATTTGCCATGTGATAAGATTAGGAATCAAAATGACTGATGATGAAACTGAGGAAAATATTGAAGATATGGAAATAGAGCCTGAACATCGGAACTGGGTCAGAGTATATCCGCCCGAACCCCAGCTTGACATTACAAAAGAATTTCATGTATGGAACTCTGGAATTCTGATGAACGAGATCAGTGATTTTCGACTGTGGACAAGTGAAATATTTTCCTTTTGTCAGAGGCACAGATTAAAAATGTCTTGACATTTGTGTACATATATCTAAACAGGGTAAAATTTTGCACGTTTAGTATATACTGAAATTTAATACTGTTATTTTGCCAATGGTTTCCTGACATTCAATTTTGAAAAGACTCTTTTTCACTTTTTACGTTTTCAGTCTTATGTCACAGAAACACGATGAAAAACTTTTTTGTCAAATAAGTACAATGCTGGTGATTTTCTGAATAAAATGACATGAAATATGTAATGATTACCTTTGTTTTTCATGGCCTAATCATTTTATCAATACATGACTGTAATATAGCAGAAAAACATCTACCACTTAAGAGAAAAATACCTATCACTTCTAGAGTTAACAATATGAAAGTGTCCGAGATGTAAGCAATGCTAGTAATGTCATTCCTTATGCAACCAGTCCATTATGAAAAGCATAAAATTGTCGCTAGTAGGGTCATTTTGAGTGCATTCAGTGGGTCTGAGTAGCCTCCGTGTTTCAGACGGCAGAGCGTCGGTTTCTCACCGGTGGGTTCCGTGGTTTAAATCCCGGTCACTCCATGTGAGATTTGTGCTGGACAAAGCAGAGGTGGGACCGGTTTTTCTCCGGGTACTCCGGTTTTTCCTGTCATCTTTCATTCCAGCCACACTCTCCACTATCATTTCATCCTTTTATTTGTAGAATAATAACTAGAGGTTTTTAAGATGGCCCTTTTGAAAGTGTATATTGAGTACTCAGCCCTAAGGCACGTCTACATGGCCTGATAGTCCAAACTGAAAGTGGAACGGCTTTAGTTTTTTCTTGCCCTTGGGTAAAAAAAAATTAAAAAATCAGATCATCTTTTTCCTGAATCTATGACAAATCATGAAACAATGATTGTATGTACTTGCCTCTAAACAAAACCCTTCTTTTCTTGATATATCTATACAAATAAAACTCGAAGTCTATTTTTCTCAAAATTGATTTCCTGCTGCAACCTTTATCCACTTCTATAACCTGGGTACATTCCCATAACTTTCAGGTTGGTTAGTTTGTTTGTCCCTAGCACATTTTCTAAACAGCAGCACACTTCAACCAAATTTGTATTTAAATTCACCTAGGCCAAGAGCAGTCTGTGAAGCAATTGATGTACATGGGGCTTGCCCTTTTTTCACTAGACTATCCATAAAATCTTTATGATTTGTGGTAAATAAATAATAATCAGAGCTCATATAATGTTTAAATCCTTAACGATGTGGTACCCAGATTCATTTCTGGTGAGACAAAGTATTTACAGTGTGCTATATCTTCTAGTAGGGGCTAAAACAAATTTCTTACTTCCATGGACCTATCTGTCACATTCTTGGCTTTGAAAATATAAAAGCAATTGAGGTTTGAGCAATGCTAATACAAAATTACCCTGCTTTTACATTCCCAACATTTTATGCTCCCTGCCATTTACACCACACCAGGCTGTTTGAGACGGTAAATAATCAAAGTAATATGACGTAATTAATCTACAACACTTCGAGTAACCATGGCATGATGACCAAATCGGACAGCACACTTTACGACAACACATGAACGAAACTAGCCAATTAAAAATGTCAGGGGAAGTTACACAAACTGCACGACAATTCTGTCGAGCAGATTGCCTATTCAACAAATTTATGCAAACCGCATCACAAGTCTGACAAGTGGTTTGCCTACCAAACAAATTTATAGTAACATGGATGAGTTTTTGGTCAGAGGAGGGGTGTCTATCTGAAATTAGCGTTAACAGCTTTGTAAGGACAAAAATCCAACCCAATAACCAGGCAACCAGCGTACGTCATATGGATGGAAGAATAATGCCATTTTGGAGGAATTCAGAGGAAGCATATCTTAAAATTCTTCGGAATGCAAACTAAAAACAATTTAAAAGGTGTGTCATATTCCAAATGTGAAGAATTGGAAAATATAGTAAAACGTAGGTTTGAAACTTCAAGAGCCGCAGGCATTCCAATTGATGGTGCGCTCTCAAGGGAAATTGCGCATAAAGTGGTGAACATTCTTGGCATTGTATATTTCAGTGCATCCAATGGCTAGATAGACTGATTTAAGAAAAGGTATTACTTAACCTATAATTTTGTTTGTGAGGGACTCAAATGCAGTTAGCGACGGAATTGTGGAAGAGGGGATCAGTGCATAATTGCAGAAGCTGACCAACAAGTATGAACCCAGAAACCTTTTTAACCTAGATGTAACTGGACTGATTTTTAGTGTGTTACCCAGTAAGACTAGCATTCAAAGGGGATAAATGCCATGGTGGGAAACACAACAAAATAAGGCTCACTATGATGTTGGAAGCCAATGCTGATGACTCTGAGAAGCCCCAACCCTTTGTGATAGGGAACTCTGAAGAACCTTGTTGCTTCAAGCATGTGTGATCATTATCAACTGCCTATGATGCCAACTGTAAAACTTTGATGAACTCAGATCTTTTTTCTGACAGCAGCTGGCTGCAAAAATAGATGCGCAAAATAGAAAGATCATCAACCATTGTCCTGTACATCTCATGATGAACGTGTAGTTAGAATTTCTGCCTGGTAATTGCACAATCAAGCTGCAGTCTATCAATTTAGGGACTATATACTCCTTTATGTCATTTTATAGGAAGAGCCTGGTGCAAAGAATTTTATTCCTTATGGATGCTGAAAAGGATCCATCATCATTTAAAGTTTTAATACTGGATGCACTCCACTGCGAAGTCTTGGAAGGCTTTGAAGAAAAGTACTATCTCAGATTTGTTCCTTGAAAGTAGGATTATTCAAGAATCATCACAACTTTCAGCTGGCAGTGGTAGAAGGAGACCTGCTTTGTGATGTATGGAGAATGTTGCAGTCAAACTGCATTACTGAATTCTTTCTTTGGGTGGATGATTGTACGACAACTGCGAAGGAAAGAAGTGTGTGTAGGAGTTGGTTGCATAAGGAACTTCAGCTAAATAACCCACCAGTGACGATGAAGATGAGCATAGTGAAGTGATGCCTACCAGTGCCAAGGCAAGTGCAGCAGTGGACATTTTATGATATAGATGTTGATTCCCGGAGGAAACCCGAAATATTTGTCCCCAATGAGTAAATTTATAATGCCAATATAGTTGATCCGTTATTGGACATTATAAATTTTCCAGCTAACTCATTCCTGGTTGCCAGTGTTTCGTGCCACTGTACTAAGTTGGGTTTGTCAGTTCATAAACAGTACACCTATCAAGATGCATGGCTAGTGCATACCATATGGCCAATGCGTAGGCTACTTGGAGCCACCAGCAGTGCCAATGCACTATGAGAGACTTAGTCTTCTTTTCCTACAAATTTTTCCCACACCTGTTGGGTCGTGGGTGCAAACAGCATCTCACATATGTGGATTTGGCCCTGTTTTATGGCCAGATGCCCTTCCTGATGCAATCCTATATGGAGGGATGTGATCACTATTGTGTGTTTCTGTGGTGGTTGGTAGTGTAGTATGTTGTCTGAATATGAAGAGGAGTGTGTTGGGTCAGACACAAACACCCAGTCCCCAAGCCAGAAGAATTAATCACAAGCGATTAAAATCCCCGACCCTCTGAACCGAAGGCAAGTACGCTGACCAGTCAGCCAACGAGTCGGACAGATTATGAGAGACTTAGTCTCACTGACAAAAAATTGATGCCTGTTTGACCATCAGATGATATAGATGTTGATTCTCATAATGTTATTGGCTTTTACATCCCACTAACTACTTTTACGGATTTTGGAGACGCGGAGGTGCCAAAATTTAGTCCCACAGGAGATCTTTCACGTGCCAGTAAATCTACCGACACAAGGCTGATATGCGAGACCTTCATATACCACCGGACTGAGTCAGGATCGAACCTGCCAAGTTGGGGTCAGAAAGATAGCGCCTCAACCGCCTGAGCCATTCAGCCCAGTGGATGTCGATTCTCATCGGGAGCCCGAAATATATGTCCCAAATGAGTAAATTTATAATATCAATATAGTTGATCCATTATTGGACGGTATGCATTAGCCATGCGTCTTGGTAGGTGTGCTATTTACCAACTGATGAGCCCAACTTAGCACACTGGGGTGAAACGCTGGCAACCAGGAATGAGTTAGATGGAAAATGTATGTCCAATAACGGACAAACTATACTGGTGGACATTTTATGTAGATATCTGTCATCTGTAGAGGGGGTGAAAATAATTTTTATGACCTTATGAACTTGAAAAAACAGAGGGTATTAAGTGTAAACAAAGACTGATTCTGGACTATTTTGGTAGGAAGTAGTGATTGTGTGGTTTACCATCTGGAATAAATATGTGTTAATGTTGTAAATAGGCACAATAGCAGTAATTAAAATGCCCCATCCAGAGAAAGAACATTTATTGCATTTTAAATTAATTCTGTAACTATTCTAAGAAAGATAACTGGATTAAAAGAATATATTACACAATATTTTAAGTACCTATCAGTACCCTTCTCCTGGTCAGTGGATGAGCAGAATTACAAAGGCAGTGTAGTATCAACAGTTAGTTTACAATGGACCTTTATTTGGGATAAGTAATAAGATTGAAATACTCTATAAATGAATAATATGCATTTGTGTTACATTTTGCTCCTTTCCATAACATTTTTGCATATATATATTTCCCATGATTTACACCCCCCCCCCCCATTTACACCAGTATTCTTTGGCTCCCTTGAAAGGCGTAAAAGAGGGGCAACACTGAAATACCATTCCTTATGCCCATTATAGAATGACATGGAAGTGTTGCTCACAGTTATACCTTTCAGTAGGCTTGGTAAATTGATTTAATAGCACGAGGAAAGCCACGAGAAAATATCTTGCTCCTCTTTTCTTAGCATACCCCTTCAGTGATATCTAGGCTATGAAGGGCTGATGGTGTTCTGTTTGGGATCTAAACAGCCTTAAGCCTGGGAACTGCAACATATGATGAAGACCCAAGGGTGTAAAGAAGTACATTTTTCAGTTAGTACTGATTCTATGGAAAAATGTTACATAACCAAGGGACAGGAAAGAGTATAACCTCCAGATTGAAAAGAAACAACTAACTGATGAGCTACATAGACTGGAATGTCAAGGATCATCACAAAGAGTGTCTGGACTGCCATGAAGAAAGTTTGCTTACTAAGGTACTGAGAAACCCAAAAATTAGCCCAGAAACAGAGGTGCTCATCAAGAAAAGGAGGAGAACTGATAGAGTAGCCTAGATGTGAAAATCTGAACAAGAAAATGAAGAAAGCCATTAGGAAAGACCACAGAGCCTACAACACAAAAATTAGCAAGGAAACTATTGAAAACAACAAGACCATGGCAAGTCCTGCATTCCAATCAGTCAAAAGAAAAGATGCTAATCCACATGAAAAAAAAAAAAAAAAAAAAAAAGGTTGGAGAAACCATGAAAACCTTCTAAAAGAAAACTTCTACTACAGCTAGTCAATAACATCCCCACAAAAACTAGCAAGGTCACAGGAAGCAGAGATCCAAAGAATTACAGTCAGCTAATTTAACAGAACTGTGAGCAATGATAACCTACTTGAAGGACTGCAAGGGACCTGGAGAGGTTCCTGAATGCTGAAGGTCATAAGAGGAGCCCTAGAAATGGCACATCCGCTACTCCTCAACAAGTGTCTCGATGAAGGATTCCTAATTCTGCTGTTCAAGAAGGGCAACTGTACATTTATGAAAAAAAACCACAGACCCACCTGTAATTTCCATCTTTTATCATTAACCAAAACTGTACCAGACATACTTACCAAGGAATTAGACTCCTACCACCCCGTCGAGCAAATCATACACACTCTGACTGAGAAATGTACCGAGTACAGTGTCTCTACACATGACTTTTATGAACTACGAAAAAGCCTTTGATTCGACTAAGGCCTTGGCTCTACATGAAGCAAGGGACCATGCATACCAGACTTTCCTTCTTCTTTCTCTTTTCCCTTTATGCCCTTGCGGGCGTTGGGTCCTTCAGCCACTTCCCATATGAAATCCGGTCCAGTGCCATCTTCTCAGTTCTGCTGGAGTCTTTCCCCTCTTTCATGCCAGGTCAAAGACGTAGGTGCCCCACTCTAGCCTCGGTCGTCCCCTCCCTCTTTTTCCCTATGGTCTTGTTTGGAATATTTGTTTAGGCCTCCTTCCCGCTTCCATCCTCACCAAGTGCCCCAACCATGCAAGTTCCTTCTTTTCAATTAAACTAATCAGTGCTTCTTGGTTAAGACACTCTTCCCCTGTCCTAGTATTTCTAACCATGTCCCACCTTGTCCTTCCAACTATCTTACGCAAATACTTCATTTCTGTGGCAGTGAGTCTCCTCTCTAAATTATTCTGCAGTGTCCAGCTTTCAGATCCGTATGTCAGCACTGGAAGATATACTGATTTGTATATTCTCATTTTTTGTTTTCCTGGTAACTTCTCTCTTTCCTATGATGGTATTATTAATATTATAATATAGATTGTTAGCTTTATGGATTCTGTAATTTATTTCAGAATCCACATTCCCATCTGCTGTTATGATGCTGTCTAAATATTCGAACTGCTGAACCTCTTCTAAAATCTCATTCTGCCACTTGATGTTAAGGTCTTCTTGTTCTTTCCTAGTAAGATGCATAACGTTACTTTTAATAACATTAACTTCTATCCCCCTGTCTTGGAGTGTGCATCCCCAATCCATCACTGCCCTCTGTAATTTATCTCTATCTGTTGCCAAAAGTGTGATCATCTGCATATACTAGTGTCTGTATCCACACTGGTCTCATCTTGAAATTTCCAACTTTGCATTTTCTTGTTCGCCTCTTATATTGTTTAATAACTTGATCCATGAATATTATAAAGAGTAGGGGACTAAGCTCATCACCTTGCTTGACACCTCTTTCCATAGTAAGTTCCTTTGGGGTTTGACCATTTATCCTCACTATACCTATAACCCTCCTGTATATACTTTTAATCACCCTAGTCAGTTTGGGAGTAATATGTGCCTTCGGTAAAGCCATCCATAGCTCTTCTCTCGGTACTGTCAAATGCCGACTTCAAATCGATAAATGCTGCAAATAGTTCTCCTTCCCGATTTAGGATCTTTTCTGCTGCATTTCTCAAACAGAAGATCCAATCTCGTGATTGCCGATGGGGTCTAAATCCAGCCTATTCTTCCAGTTCTTCCTCCACTTGAATATAACTTCTGGAGAACTGATGCTAAGCATATCACTCTTTAATTATGACAGTCAGTTGAGCTTCCCTTCTTGTGAATGGGAACTATGATGTTCCGCTCCCAATCTTCTGGTATTTTCTCAGAGTCCTGAAGTAACTTGAAGAGATCCCAGATCCATTTCTCTAGTTCTCTTCCTCTAAATTTCATAACTCCGGGTGAATATTATCCCAGCCAGCTGCTTTACCAGTCTTAATTACCTTAATTCTCTCATGCACTTCTTTCAATCTAATACCTTCTTCCTTTTCCCTTTCTCCACTGTTATCCTCTTCAATTGGTGTCATGCCCACCATTCTATTGCTGTCCTTGAAGGTTTCTGAGTAATATTCGCTCCACACTTCCAGGATGTCCTTTATGTTGGTTTTCAGCCTGTTATTTTTATACTTAATGTTTCTGATTTTCTTTCCCGTTTTTCCCTTCAAGCTTTTCACCACATGCCAGAACATCCTTTGATTTTTCTTATAACTTTCTTCTATTTCCCTTCCGAACTGTTCCCAGGATTCCTTTTTAACTCCCTTGACTGCCCTCCCTGCTGCATTTCTTAGTTGTATATAGGTTCCTTTGTCTTCCTCACTTTTGGATTTCATATATTTTTTCCATGCTTTCTTCTTGGCTGCAACTGCTTCCTTTACTGTTTCGCTCCACCCTCTTGTCTGTCTCCTATTTCCTTTAACTCTGCTGATCCTGCACACCTCTGTAGCTACATGGTTAATCGTCTCTTTCATCACCTTCGATTTGTCTTCCACGTTCCACATGCCTCTGTGATTTTGCTCCTTCTATATGAGTTTTTTGCTCAACTTATTCTCATACTCCCATTGCTTGGTGATTTCCTCTAATGCAGATACTTTCACTTTGACATAATTCATTTTTGTTGATTCTCGTATATATCTGAACCGGGTTTCCATTACCAATAAACGATGTTCAGTGTTGAGTTCCGCACCGCAGAATACCCTCACATCCATTACATCATAGAGGGTATTCTTTGTGTACACATAGTAGTCTACTGTACTTTGTACATTTCTGCTTATTGCCATGAAGGTAATTTGGTGGATCTGTTTATGAGGGAAGAAAAGAATTTCCTATTCGCATTTCATTATCTATGCAGAACTCAAGTATTGTCTTCCCATTGCTGTTCAGACTTCTCTCTGCCCTGTACCTTCCCAAGCTTCCATGACCAGTACTCATCTTACTCCCAATTGATGATGATGATTGTTGTTTAAAGGGGCCTAACATCTAGGTCATCAGCCCCTGGTGGTATGAAATGAAATGACAAATTAAAAGTTCAAAATCATCCACTGACCAAAATAAAAAATGGCATGAAGAATGAATGGATGGACATGAATTTAAAACAGTCAGTGGATCCAACCCAGAAACTATTATAGAAATAGTATTACTGACCAAGGGACCACTTCTAAAGTACAATCCTGAATCGAGGATGCTTGTTGTCTAAAGGGGTCCAAAATACAGATCAACGGCCCCTCATAATTGCACTTATCGCTAGTAAAGTAGAACCATGGTATTTGTCATGTTGGGGTACTAATCAAAAGTAGTGTAGACTCACGGTGTTCCACATATGAGGGTACAATTCACAAGTATTATACATCGTACAGGTAACACAGACCTATGGCGTTTCTCACAAAATGTCGCCACACATAGGCGACGCAAGCCGATGGTGTTCCTCACCTAGGTGTACCAATCACAGACGCCGATATTCCCATGGTGTTCCTCGCATAGTGGGTACCAATCACAGGCAACGCAGACCCACGGTGTCGCTCATATAGTGGTACTAATCACAGGCAACGCCCAAACCCATGGTGTTTCTCACAAAGGTATTAATCACAGGTACTGGAAACCCACAGTGAATCACTCTCTGCTACTACTAATCACAAAACTACTGTGTACCTAATATAGTGGTACACCCGCAAGTAAAGGCAACCCACGGTGTTTCCCGCGTGATGGTACTAATCAAAAGTAGTTTCATGGTTCTAATACAATCACCCCTTGGCCACCCCTTTTAGTTGCCTCTCACGACAGGCAGGGGATACCGTGGGTGTATTCTTTGTCTGCACCCCCCACCCACAGGGGGTAGACAGAGAGAAAAAAAGAAAAATGAAGTAACGGATAAAGAAAGGCAAGAGCCTCAAAGGGCGTGAAAATAAAAGACTCCCTAGGCCTCGAATGCTCTAATACCGTCAGGGTCGGAAAAGAACAAGAGTTGACCAAGCGAGGTCGGAGAGGATAGATGAAAGTGAGGAGCCTGGCACAAGTGGAAGCAATGCCAGGTCTCAGCTAAGGGCCCCGTGGTCGCCAACCCACGCTCCCAAGTTGAGAGCCCCTTGGGCCCCCTTTAGTCGCCTCTTACAGCAGGCAAGGGATACCGTGGGTGTATTCTTCATCTGCGTTCCCCACCCACAGGGGATTTACTCCCAATTCTAGCATTCCAGTCCCCCATTATTATCACCGATTCTATGGTATCTCTAGCTATGTCCAATGCCCTCTGAAGGGCAGAGTAAAACATCTCCTTTTCTATCTCATCACTATCTTCAGTAGGAGCATATATTTGTATGAAAGCAACTTTTCGGTTATATCCCAGATCCAGATCTAAGCTCATTATCCTTGGGCTTACTGCCTTCCGATGCACCACTTTATTACTTAATTGTTCACTTGTGATAATTCCGACTCCTCCTTTAGCTCTACTTCTCTTATCTACTCTTGAATATCTCAGAACATACACCTGGTCCAGTTCCATCTCCCCTGTTCCCTTTTTCTTCACTTCACTGATACCGAGAATTTCGAGTTTGTACTTCTTCATCTCCTCCACCACATCCACTTCCTTGACTGTCAGGTAATATTCTAGGTTCCAATTCTCATATTCAGTTTCTCGCCAATTCATCGTCTTGTGATCCGTCCGGCTTCAAATCTAGTATTTCTCTGAATCGTTTTGAAATTCATTCCATATGGGTAATTAACCCTGTGATGGAGCTAAGACAGTGAGAGGGCTGCTCCCTTAAAACCTCTGTCCTTGCTTGATTTTTTTTCTGGGTTTACTCCCACAGCCTTTGGGTCAAAACCCTATCCAAAAGGCAGTGGACTGCCTCAGTTGACCCGCGGGTGCTTATTTCGTATAACCTTATTCGCACCTGCCCTGGATATCTACAGGAACTTCCCCTATCAGCCATTGGGATGCGCTGTGTCGGGGTTGAGGCCCCGTTCCCTGTTCCCTGAAGAATACTGACTGGCTCCTACTACTCAATTCAGAACCAGTCCCTAACCAGGACTAGACCAGGCACGGCGCCCGATTTTCCAAGTGATAAAATACCTCTACGACCAAGCTACTTTACACGTCACAATTGAAGAAAACTGGTTCACAAGGATAGTGCCAATAGAGAGAGGTGTTAGAAAAGGACACATCATCCTGCGTAAACTACTGACCTTAGCATTCAAGGACATGTTCAAGAAACTAGCCTGGAATAGAAAGGGAATCAACATTGACAGTAAATATATTAGTCTCTTACACTTTGGTGTCATCAGCAGTGATGCTGGTAAACTGAAAAAAAAAAATGCTACAGGATATGAAGAAAGCCACCAAAGCTGTGGGACTGAAAATGAACCTGCAGAAAACCAAAATTATGAGCCCCAACATGTTGAGGAGTATGTGTACCAGGGCCACAATTGGGCAAGACAACCAGACTGCAGAGATAACCAGAAAAATTGGATTGACCGGGCTACATTCAGTAGACTCAACTACATCCTCTATGAATCAAACTTCTCTATAAACCTCAAAAGGAAGCTATACAATAAGTGCACATCCTACTAGTTGCAACCTTCGGGCTTGAAACAGACTTTAAATTCAAATCGACTTTGAATCCGCCAGAGAGCAATGGGTGAAGATGGGGGTCAGCTGGAGGGACCAAATACCGAACCAGGAGATCTGAAGGAGAATGGAAGTCATAGATGCGATTGGATGAGTGGCATGACTCAAGAGGCCATGTTGCAAATGGTGACAACAAATGGGCTAAATCTGTTATACAGTGAAGATGCCACAATTCATGAAGGAAAGTTGACCAGTACCAAGCATGGTGGCAAGACAACATCCAGCGCCACACAGAGAGAAATGGATCGAAGCTACTCAACATAGACCAGAATGGAAACTATTGGAAGGGGCGTATTTTCAGGAGTGGACACTGAAAGGCTAGAGGAGGAGGAGGAAGAGGAGAAAACAATTAGTGATATTCCTGTTATACTTCAAACAATACAAACTATATGTTTCTTGACTTCCTTTTACTGGACCACTTCAAGAAGCTAATGAAATGAGACAGACACATCCCAAATGCTTATCAACAGAGCCCGGATTTCAATGAAATGTCATCTTTTAATTGGTGCGTCATAGAAGTTGCTAAGTTATATACAAATCTTGTTCATTGTCCCCAGATCACAGAAATGTGTATTTATTATGTCAATTTTTTGTCATTTTTTGAAGTATTTGATTTTGAGGTCTTTTTTGCTTTTTGCATCATTATTTTGTCATTTTAAATTGTTTTTTCTTATTGGTTATTTTCAAATAAGAATCAACGTTTTACGTCATCAACCAACCAGTTCCTATATCTTTACGTACTTGAAGGTTTACGTGAAGGTTCATCTTCGAAAGTTTCTGCACTCAGTTGTGGGCTGAGTACATAGCTTTTTACATCCCTCACCTTTGTGTCATAACAGGAGGTGAGAGCTAAGCTATTCTAGGGTGACCTTCAGACAAGGGCTAAGCCTTGATCAGTTCACCAGGGAAGTGCGTTCACAGTGTGATGTCAGCAGTGAGGTATTTCCTGCCAGTATACTCTATTTCCTTGTTCCTTCAGGTCAGTTTTAGTTGTACAGTTTGTAGATGTCAGCTGTGTGTAACCATTTCGAGTGCGTGTTAAAATGCCAAAGGTAAAACCATCCAAGGCAGGTCATTTGAGAAAAACTGTCTCTGAATTCGGGGAAGATACCTTTTCTACAGATGGTGAAATACTATTCTGTCAAGTGTGTGAAGTGAAAGTGGCAGCAGCAAAAAGATTCACTGTTCAACAGCACATCAGTTGCGACAAACATGTGCGCGGTATTCAGAATATCAGCAGAAAGAAAAGTACTCAACAGTTACTCATGCAAAACGCATTATCAAGCAGAGGTACAACCTCAGGCTTTTTTAATGAACTGTGTGAAATTTTTGTCACAGCAAATATTCCTCTTCATAAACTAACTATTCCTAAATTAAGGCAGTTCGTAGCACGGTATACAGGTCATTCCATTCTGGACGAATCTACGCTAAGGAAAAATGATATACCTGTCTGCTATGAAAAAAACACTTCAAAGAATAGGGAAAGAACAAACGGAAAAAATATTTTTGTCTCGGTAGACGAAACTACTGATGTTGAAGGTCGTTACGTAGCTAATGTAATTGTAGGAACCCTGGAAATAGATAATCCTGGAGAAATATTTTTGCCAACTTCTGAAGTCCTGAAATATGTCCATCATTGTACAATATGTCGAATGTTTGACAGGGCCATGGTTCTGCTGAGGCCTGACGGTGTGAGGTACGATGATGTTTTACTTTTCGTGACAAAGCCCGCGCCTTACATAGTTAAAGCTGGTAAAGATATCAAAGCTTTTTACTCAAGAATGGTGCATGTAACTTATCTAGCTCATGCTTTCCACAGAGTGGCAGAAGACGTGAGGGACAATTTACCTAACATTGATAGACTTACGTCGCAGGTAAAAAAAGTATTTATGAAGGTCCGATTGTGCAATAATCGAACAAGCGACAGCTTTGGTGAGAGCAATGCAGGAAGCGTTGGAAAATGTGCGTGGTGTTGGCGAGTTGGTATTTCGGAAACTAAAATCTGTTCTTGCCAGTCGTCTGGGTACTCAGTGGGGAAGATTTCAGTGTAGTGGATATTGATGAAGAGCTGTCACCAAGTGATTTAGCACACTTCAAGTAAGCACCCCTCGCATCTGTGGACATCGAAAGGAGCTTTTCGATCCACAAGAACATTTTGGCCGACAATCGACGTTCTTTTACCTTCGAGAATCTACAGATGGTCACAGTTATCTACTGCAACACAGTCTGAGGTAAATATTAAAACCTACATGATATGGCATTATATATAGCTTTACAGTTAAATCTGCAACCGACGGCGATTAAGATTATCTTCATGGGAACGTTGTTTTCCTTTTCAGATCATTTCTCTTTACGGAGTACCTGTCGCCAGAAGATCTTTGTACCGGTACATTTTGTTTCTAAGGAAAACTGTGATTCCAAAACAAAGAAGTGACATATTGCTATGTAAAAATTAGAGAAAATATCAATTATCAATAGCCTATTGTTCATATCAAGAAATGTATATAATTTAGTTTCAAACAATAAATACGTGGGATTTTAGGTCTTTTTTGTTTGTTTTAAGGACATTATTTGATACGGTAATTTTAAGGTCATATTAAAGGTCATTTTTTTAAGCATTTTTAGGCCAACAAAATCCGGGCCCTGCTTATCAGTGTCACTAAGATAACCTTCATTCATAATATGACAGGGCGCAATGATTTAAATCTTGATATAAATCACTCCGACTGGCTTACTTATTCTGATCTTACCTGTAGTCCGTTGTTTAAAATATAAAAATAAATAAGCTTCCTTGTTTATGGTCTATTGGGTGGCACTTTGGTACCCACCTCGCATGTTTCAAATCGTAGAAAAATGTTTTACAATACCTGAAGCAACGGATAAGAGAGATCCTTACTCTATGCTTCCCAGGGATTCAGAAGCCTATCTCAAAACGTTTTCTTACTTATATACAAGAATCAAAAATGAGACAGCGTACAACATTGCCCATATGAGTAATTATCAAATGTTTTCTCTTCCCTGAAATACTCTTTAATATTCTTAAATATTCTGTGTGACAATAAGAATGAACTAACGTGGATGTAAACTGAGGTTAAGTGCAAGCAGTGGTTAAGTCACAAACGACGACATTAGTTGGAAAGGCCTAATTATAGCATGCCTTCATCCAACTCTGGAAAAAGATATTATACATGGTAATAAGACTGGAAAAATAGTGAATGAAAATTGAGGTTGTGCAGTATTAACAGTGATCACAGCTCAGGATATAAAGCGATGACAATAGTTGTAGGCATAATTATTTGCATGCTATCGTAGCTAACTCACGCGGAACTGATTTTTATGATAACAGGATTGAGCAAACTGTGAATGAAAGTTGAGTTTGTGTAGTAGGCCTACCCCCCCACCATAAGTGGCAAGTGTAGTAAATATCAGTTTTGCACAGGTTCGTGACTACAAGACATATACTTGATATTTCAAGTAAAAGCATATGAAATGTTTCACTTACAACAGTTAACTAAATCCTGAACACCAAAACAAAGACTGACTACCAACTTATTTATTAATGTTAAATTACTAAATATTAACAAGAAAGGAACTTGTATTGATAAGCAAATTCACTGGCAAAAAAAAAAAAAACAACCATCACACACAAATAAACAGAGAGCTCTTCCTGAACGTGGGTCGGATGTTAGCTAAATGAATGTAGCCTGCTCTTGACTAATCCACACGTATTTATTAAGAATTGAAACTAGACTGATTTTTGAAGTGAAAAGTGAAGATAAAAATGGCGTTAAATGACGTACATGTAACGTTTATGTGGAAATCACATTAATTTACACACAAAGTATTTGTAATAGGCCTACTTTAAGAAAAGGAAGGCTGTTCCAACTCATTTTTTTGTTTACTTTGTCTTCCAGTCCATTAGAGATAGAGTAATAATTTTCTAATAGAAGAGTCCCTAAAGTATGTTGTCCAGTACTTGTAAAAGTGTCACAAGAAACTTGCTTTTAACTTGAATAATCCAGGCTGAAAACTGGATCCAGTACGGGGAGCATTTATAAAACTTCCCACTTCAAGTGGATAGGCATGAAAGCTATGTGCAAATCATGCGGTTTAGAAATGCAGGGATTAGTTGCTAGAAAGAAGTTAAATATTCAGAACTGTAACAGAACAAAATATAATGAAGAAAAAATGTTGATATAGCAACATCTGGCAATGAAGATCAAAATTCAGAGACAGAAATAGTAGCTTCACCTTCAGCATCAAAACAAAAAGAGATCATTCGTTACGAATCAGTTGTCCACTGAGGGACACTCTCTAACAATTAACCAGTCAGATTAGTCACTTTGTTGTCCAAACTCGTGAAAAACCAAAAGAGGACATAATGTAGATAAACAGGTTGCGAAATTCTGTTGTGCTACAAATGGTTCCTTCCGCTCCATTAATCATTCAGAAGACTCGCAAGTACCTTGGGACCTGGCTATACTCTTCCATCATCTGCTGCGGTATCTGGACCCCTTCTGGAAGAAATTTATCAAAGTGAGAGGGATAAGTTTTTCAAGGATTTCTTTAAGAATACAGTTTGTATGAGCTTAGATGGATGGTCAAATGTGCAAAATGAGCCCATTGTGTGTGTTACACAGTGACCAGTGAAAATGGTGGCATACATCTGTGCAACACAGTTGAACACACACACAAAGACTACTTAATTGAACTTGCAATAAATTTAGAAAAAAGTTGTGAAAGTGAATTAAAGTATAACGTGAGAAGCTGTCTTACAGAAAATATAAGCATTATAGCCAAAATGAGGGGTGCTCTGAAAGGAAGGGAAGATATTGATGTAATTACATATGGCTGCTCAGCTCTCCCAGGATCTTACCAAGCACACTTCAAACAAAGGAACATGTAGTAGAAATTGTGAAATACTCTGCAATAATAATTTTGTCAATGCAACATTTAGGAGTGAAGGAGAACAATCATTAATCCTGCTTCAGAAAGTTTGATGGAATGTGTTGTTTGACAGCCTACAATCTTGCATTAAAATCTGGCCACTATTTGTGAAGATTTGTGAAGAAAATTGAGACAAGATTGAAGATTCCATTAAGAGAAAGATTGATGACCTTCAAATAAAGCGAAATGCTGTAGATATTTTAAATATGTTAAAACCAATAGCACTGGCTCCTGATGTAACCCAGAGAAGTGACTGTACCATTGGACAAGCAGTGAAAGTGTGCAAAAAAAAAAAAAAAAAAAAAAAAAAAAAAAGTACCGGTGAGACTTTCTCTCACATTATGATAAATATGACTTTTTTTCACAGTTTTCACAGTGTAAGGCTGATATGTACTACCGAAATGAAACGCAAGTTCTACCTTATATATTTTAGATAAAAATGAAACGATTAGCTGCGTGTGAGAGAGAGATGGGGTCTGGCTTTTAGCGCCGGGAGTGTCCGAGGACAAGTTCGGCTCGCCAGATGCAGCTTTTTTGATTTGACACCCATATGCGACCTGCACGTCATGATGAGGATGAAATGATGATGAAGACGACACATACACCCAGCCCCCGTGACAGCAAAATTAACCAATTAAGGTTAAAATTCCCGAGCCCGCTGGGAAGCGAACCCGGGACTTCTGTGACCAAAGGCCAGCACGCTAACCATTTAGCCATGGAGCCGGACATGATTAGATGTTTATTAACGACACAAATTACTACTTAAAAATAACATATGCAATGTACATCAAAATAACTTCTGTCCTGAAGTTTAAAAAATAAAATCTCACACATGCATTATATCTAGTAATATTCACGTAGAAAGCAAGGTTTCTGAACACAATAACATTTTCAAAAACAAGAAGTGCTCATAATACAAATACTAATGCGTACAACAGGAGAAAGTTTTCCGCTCCACTTTAAAAGAACATCATTAGTCGCGCGATGAGAGAAACTCTCACGCAGCGTGCACGGGCACATAGGAACCTTTGTTCTGACTATGGGAGGGGGTGCTTACCCTTCAAATGTGAATCGCTCTATTTATGACAGTTATAAACTCAGCTAGAAGAGGGAACAGTCACCTCCCTTTCATCACTGTGAAGTAATATCACAATAAAAAATAATGTGAGAGAAAATCTCATATACAGACCACTCGCGGGTTAAGGAAACCTGAAATCAACGACACAAAAACAAAGATGTTTGAAAAATGTTACTATCAAGCATTGGCTGCACCACATTTTCTGGTTTTCATTGTTCCTTCAGTATTAAACAACTCAGAATGTTTTACATCCATCTGAGCATGAATTTGTCCACAAAAAATATATAGGAACTTCATTTCAATCAATACTTGTGAAATGTTTAGCAAAATCTCAACCCTTCATTCCAACAATGTTCATTGATGAAGCACTGCAAGGTGTGTGTACTTTGCAGTGGTGGAAATCTCAAGAACATGTTATTGACAAGTTGGTAATAGACAAAGTTATGCAACTCTTATCAGCTAGAGCATCATCCACAGGTGTAGAACATGTGTTTTCTATGTTTGGTGTTGTTCATTAAAAGTTAAGGAGCAGACTTGGTGTAGGCAAAGCTACCAAGCTTGTGTTTTCGTATAAGCACTTAAATAAGGAAGCTATAAACGAGACGAGGATGAACTACTTTAAAAACAACAGGCTTGGTGTAAATGATTTCTAGTTTGTGTTTTATTAAAAGAATTAGTTATGAGACAGAAAATCTGGTTTAAAAATATATTTTAATTGTAAATATTGTTAAAACACATAATTTAGATTTTTCCTTCATTATTCACCTTAGGTACTTAAACAATGATGCCTGCACGAGTCTGAAAATAATATTTGAAAATAATATTAAATGATTAGTAAAAATGTATAACTGAAAAATCTTAAGTCGTTGACTATATTTTAAAATAAAAATTATGGCTTTTTTAAACCCTGTATGATGGCATATAAGCCGTATAGACATATAACCATTATAGACAAAACACATAAAATGTTTGTATTTATTGTGTTTAAAGTCCTATAATGTTTAATAACTTGTGAAGGCTACTGAAAATAATCAAACCAATTCATAAACTGTACCAATAACAAAACTAGGGAATTGTTATACAGTATCTGAAGTGCTTCCCTGTTTGGTGTCAGCACACAGACTCTCAGGAAAATGGAACAGAATTACCTGGAGAGCTTTAAAATGTGGTGTTGGAAAAGCAGACAGACTGAGTGAGCAATGATGACGTTCTGAGAAGAGTCAATGACCAAAGAACCATTCTGCAGGAGATTTTACAAAGATAAGCCACGTGGATGGTAAATGTTAAGCAAAGGAATTGATTATTGAAAGATTATATTTAAAGCCAGGTTGAAGGAAAGAGGAGTAGGAAGGAGAAGGATACAGCTACCAACTGATCTTGTGAAAGGAAGGACAGTGACAAATCAGCAGGTAAATCACAAGGCTGCAAATAGGTCAAACCAGTAAATTCTCTTTGGACAGAATGGACAGGTCATCAGAGAGAATACTAAATTAATTAATCAATTAATTGAAAAACAAAAATCAAACAAATGTACTTCCAAAATTATATCCACATTAAAAAATTGCTTCCAAAGGAAAAAAAAAAAGATAAAATTCCAATCCAGAATATTCATTCACAAGGCCCAAGAAAGATCTTCCAGGACCCCACTTCAAGAACTTCAAGAACCACTGTCCTAAGTTACAAATGAACTACAAATTACAGGCCGCATAAATTCTAAGCAGCTGAAAATATTTCAATCAAAATTTGTATGTAGAATTAATAAGATTCTACAGGTTGTTTTCATAAATCAGGCATAACATAGTTTTTATATGAATATTGTTAAAAAATAATTTTAAAAGTTATGATTTATTAGGAAGATCGAACAATTATAACATTTTCTCAGTTATTACTGCCACACACTGTTTTTGCTTGAACATTTATCATTTCCAACATTTTTGTTCAATGAATTTCTCCATTTAATCAGTCCCGATATAACAGGAAGAAGAAAAAAACTTCAGTTTTGAACTTAAGAAATAAACCCTAACTTACAGGCCACATAGAATTCAAAACGGATGAGCATCCTTCAACAAAATTTACGATTTAGAATTTTAAAAACCTTGAAGGTCTCTTTTCTCAGTTATGATGATCGTTATGGCCTCAGCTACCGTATGGAGACATTTTAATTCAACGCCACCTGGCTGTCTAAGTGTCAACTAGCATAACGGTTAGTGTTATTGCCGGGTTCGATTCTCAGTACTGCCAGAGATTTAAGAATGGCAGAAGGGCTGGTATGTGGTTGAAATGGTACATGCAACTCACCTCCATTGGGGGTGTGCCTGAAAAGAGATGCACTACCTCAGGATGAGGACACATGTTTATTTATTTTAATATGACGCCATCCGGCTGTCTACTTGTGAATTTCTACATTCCATTTTACTCGAGGCCTACTAGATGGCACAGTAAACCGAATCCCTCTTAGGCGTCTATGGCTGAGCACGACATGAATTGTCGAATGGACTTTTTCCTGCCCTTCAAAAATCCGACTGCCTCTGCTGGGTTTGAAACCGCAATCTTGGGATCCGGAGGCAAACACTCTACCCCTGATGCACAGAGGCAGCTATGATAATACAGTAACAATAAATAATTGTATGGCCGCAGCTGTCTAGTTGCAGACCTACTGAAGAGGTTGGAGTGACACCATCTAGGCAGCCTGTATATACCAATCATGACATTCCGATTTGTTGCCATCGGACACTTAAGTGCAATTAATTCTACTGGATGATTCCCACAATCTAGTTAACTTTGTTTGATTGAATTAACTTCGTTAAGTAAATACAGAGTGCATCACAAGAGGTATTTACTATGCTTATAATTAATTATGAGATGCAGGGATTAATTTCTGGGAAGAGGAAGGCTGAAGGGAGTACTACACCCTTTGTAAAAAAAAAAACACCTACTGAAAATAAAAACATTTGATTGGAATGATTCATTCAATAAAATGGAAAGTTTATATAACATGGTCCACGATAAGTCTGTCACAGGTTGTTAGAACATCACAATCAGTCGTTTTCATAACTCAGAAAATTTCATCTGATATATTTTCTTCATTTGATTGGTAACATACACACAAATATCTGTTGCCTGATACTTAAGCAACACTCACACAAATATCCATTTCCCTTGAAATTCCATTTGTTGTTGCTGCTTTGAAGTGACTGCTGTTTTTATTCTGCTCAGTATACCATTTCAAATGTGAAGTGCCCCTAATTTATTGGGACAAGATGTCCGACATTTTGTTCGGGAGCAGGGGAGATGAGTTTGTTTGGGCCCATCCACAAGCAACTGACATCAAGGCTAAACTGTTGGCACCACTTACCGCTCGCACTGTCTACCACTTAGGAAGTATGAGCCCAGAGTGGGATGTGCCGGACCCTCCCTCTGGTGACAACTGAAAAACCTCGAGGACGACACCAAGTGTGTTCTGGATGTATCCACACTCAGGAGTTTTCTGGAGTCCTCCCCTTTCTTGAAATATCGAGTAACTGGCCAGCCCATATACAACTGACAGGCAGCCGATCAGGGGTGAGTGTAGAATTATTACAGAGTGTCCGTGCCAGAGTGCTGAGAGAATGTCGTCTTGGTGTTCTGTTCCAGTAGGGTCTATGGTTCTGTTGTGAAGTGTGATCGAGTACAGTGCAGTACAGCGACTACAATATATAAATACAGTGTGGCCAAGTCCGTGCAGCCACCATATTCCTCCAAACCAATTTAACAGCTGATTTTATCACGCCAAGGTTAGGGGCAAAGAAAGTGTGAATTAAAGAGAAACACATCGAATCTCATAATTATACTTTATATTACATATTTATTACTTGACAAAACAAAAAATGTTGACACTAGGAGACACATGTAATAACATCCAAGCTCTCTATTAGGTTGACAGCAATTTGTTTACAAAAATTGCATGAGCTTATAACCAATTCTACCGTAGGCTACATCTATATATATAAAAGAACATGTCCTGACTGACCGACTCATTCATCATCGCCGAGCCATAACTAATAGACATAAAGAATTATATTTTGAGGATACATTTATATTACAATGTAGATGCTCACTAAAGGAGGATTTTTGGTTATTCTGTCACTAAGGCTGATTCTCCACGAGCAGGTAAAACGCCGCTGTTCGCCCGCCTGACCGCTCAAACTTTTTGCCTATTCTACACGGGCGGTTGAACTGACGCCTGTAAACAGCGCCAAAAACGCCGGCGACACGCACAGCCATTCTCCACCAGCGATTATCCTGCCATACTATAATGATGGATGTCGTACAAATAGGTTGTGTTGTCGCAGCTGTTCAACTACAGTTAATAGTAATATTAAAAAAGAAACCTGGTAAGAAAAGACGTTGGTGGACTCACCCTGCGTTATCGAATCGGCTCACCACTGGACAATTTCACTGAACGTTTTGCGAACACAGGAGCTATCCGGAAATATTTTTCCATTATTATAGAATGCCAGTTGCTTCATTCAATGAGCTGTTTGAACTTATTAAGGTGCATATTACTAAATGAGTGAAATGGTAGTTTAGGGGAAGGCCTGAAATTTAATTCTCAAATATTTATATTATTAGTGGTCTTATCGATAAATATTACATAACTCAAGTTATATAGAATTAAATTTCCGATCATGTATGTCTCATACATGTTTACCGTACCGGCTATGATATGGGAGACATTCATGAATTTGTATTTTTGTTGCTAAGTCCATACCAATGCCGAACCAGGAGAAAATGGGTTAACAGAAAATAATGAAAATCGATACATAGAGTCGTGGAATAAGAAACTACAGTCTAAGCTATAAACAATTTTATTCACCCTGGATGAAATTGCAGTTCAGGGAAAGGCACCTAAAATTTATTTTTTAAATACCTACAATCAGTTATTGGTCCTATCGAAAAGTACTGCATAACAAATGTTAGAGAGAATACAATTTTCGATCATTTATGTTTTATTGCCAACGGCCGTAGCCGTGTTGGGAACACCGGATCCCGTGAGATCTCCGAATTTAAGCAACATTGGGCGTGATCAAGATTTGGATGGGTTGCCACGCGCTGTTGGTGGGGGGTAAGGGAATGGAGGAGCGGAAAGGAACTGGCCCCCTACCGCACGTAAACTCCGGCTCAGGTACACCTCTGCGGAAGTTCGGACCTGCCTTCGGGCTGAACACACCCTTACCTCTGTTTTATTCAGTTTTACCGCACCGACTATGATAAGAGTGATATTTAGAAAACTAAATGTGAGGCTTACGATATCGAAAGTGCATAACATTAATCAACAATAACATATTGACGATTGTTTGTTGTGATGTTCTTTTTCTCTTATGCTGCCACTCGAGTCCGATAGATGGGATTACTGCTGCATAGAGAGTATAACAGCCTGACTCAATATTGGCGGGAAATAACTGGGGAGTTAGAAAACTTTCTTCTTTAGCATTCCATTCCTCTGGTTCATACATAC
This sequence comes from Anabrus simplex, assembly GCF_040414725.1. Classification (NCBI taxonomy): domain Eukaryota; kingdom Metazoa; phylum Arthropoda; class Insecta; order Orthoptera; family Tettigoniidae; genus Anabrus; species Anabrus simplex. The sequence goes on along the minus strand of NC_090265.1, from coordinate 994,919,112 downwards.
GTAACACATTGGCTCATCATAATATTCCAGCCATTCTATCCCTACTCTGATGCGCTGTTTGGAATGAGCAGTGTGCAGTAGCAGTAGTAGTATGACCTGGTCTAGAATTACAATTTAGGTTTACTCCAAATTATAGCACCACAATTCACTAAATTAACTCAAAATTCAACCCTGAAAAGAGCTGTTTCTTAAGAAAAGTTTCTTCCTCTTCACTTTTATTAAATCTATATTAATTTTATTCCAAATTAGCAGTGAAGAGGGGCTTTCTCCTCTGGCTTTGAAGAAGAATTTGCTTCCAAGTCAGATAGTTTCTTCCCCCGCCAGTGTAGTGAATTGAGATTTTCCGATTCATCGCGTTTTCCTAGGAAACAGAGTAGTAAAATGACATAGTTTTTGCCCTGGGACTCTCCACTATTCGACCCCACCGCCGAAAAAAAGACGACGAGTGTTCACGGATCACGGCTGTCTGCGGCTTGGTCATTCCAGCTCTGAAAATTTGGATTGTTAGATCGGAAGCGTAGTACAGTTCGTTAAAATTGAGAAAATGTGTGGTTTTTCATTTGATCGAGTATTTCAAATGACAACATTGATTTTAATCGTGCCATTCCTACTGACTCATTGTAATGACCTATGTTCATTTTAGTTGGGAAAATGGTCTTTCTGAGGATGTAAAAAGGCAGGTGGAGATTGAGTGTCTGCCATTATAATGTTCCCCATCTTGATTGTGACTGATGGTAGCCAAGCGGGTCTACCGTTACAATGAATATTCCCTAACCCAGTCTTCATATGAAAAAAAGACGTTTTACTGAGCACGATAGCTGCAGTCGCTTAAGTGCGGCCAGCATCCAGTATTCGGGAGATAGTAGGTTCAAACCCCACTGTCGGCAGCCCTGAAAATGGTTTTCCGTGGTTTCCCATTTTCACACCAGGTGAATGCTGGGGCTGTACCTTAATTACGGCCACGGCCGCTTCCTTCCCACTCCTAGCCCTTTCCTGTTCCGTCGTCGCCATAAGACCTATGTGTGTCGGTGCGACGTAAAGCAACTAGCAAAAAAAAGGACGTTTGGTGACTTCCCCATCGCGTTTCTATGGTAATGTTAAGAGCTATGGAATTGAATACAATCTTGCTCACAACGTGTTCACTATCTAACCTAGAATTCTGTATACAATGTAGAATTCCGTAGTGAAGCACGGGTACATCAGCTAGCAAAGAATATACTACATTTCAGGCAGTTCCTATCGTGCGACAAAGGCGGGTGAACTGCTCATTGCCGCCTCGTGGAGTATGATTCGCTGTTCTACCGCTAGCGGGAATGACGCCTCTGCTGGCGTTAGACCCGCCTGCCCGTTCATGGACGCGTCCACCCGCGGCATACAAACCGCCCGTGTAGGCAGCTCTACAAATACCCCATGGTTCTGTTCCGCAAGCGGGTTTGTAGCGGGCGAACAGCGGCGTTTCACCTGCTCGTGGAGAATCAGCCTAAGGGGGCGAAAAGAGGGGTGAATTTTTAAAATGAGTGTATCTATATCTCAAAACTTTAAAAGTTTACAGATGTAAAAATTGGTATTTAGAATCTCCTTTAAAAATAAAGAATCGTATTTGTTTGTTTTTGGAAAATCCCACTAGGAGGGGTGAAAAAGGGGTTGAATGCCTTTAATAAGGTAACTTATATCTCAGAAACTGAATATATTATAGACCTGAAAATTGGTATTTGGAATCTCCTTTAAAAATAAAGATACATATATTGTTTCATTTTTGTTTTTTGAAAACCCAATTAATGGGGGTTAAACAGGACTGACAAATGTGGTGAATTTTTAAAGACTATATCTACAGTATATCTCAGAAACGTAAAATGTTACAGATGTAAAAAATTGGTATTTAGAATCCCCTGTAAAAGTAAATAAACATAGGTGATTTTTTTTCGGAAACTCCACTTAAGGGAAACTAAAAAGGGGGTGAAATTTTAAAATGAGCATGTCTACAGTATATCTCAAAAACTTAACATGTTACAGAAGTGAAAAATGGTATTTTTAATCTCTATTAAAAATAAACAAGTATATTTTGTTTTCAGAAAAACCACTTGGGTGGGGGGCAAAAATGGCTGAAAATGAGCTTGAATTCCTTTTATTATTATACTTATATCTCAAAAACTGAAGCAGTTACAGACGTGAAAACTGGTATTTGGGATCTTTAAAAATAAAGAAATACGTTTTTGTTTTCGGAAATCCACTTAAAGGGGGGGGGGGGGAATCGAAAAATTAGTTGAATTATTTGTATGAAGATACTATTATCTCAAAAATGAAAGATGTTGCAGACGCGAAAATTAGTATTTGGAATCTGCTTTAAAAGTAAAGAAACAAGCATTCCTTTGATTTCAGAAAATCCAATAAAAGGGGGTTGAAAGAATTGAAAAATTAATTGAATTAATTGTATGCGGTTACTTACAACTAATCTAAAGTTGTTACAGACGTGAAAATTGGTATTTGGATCTCCTTTAAAAACAAAGAAAAATGCATTTTGGGGGGATTATATTCTTGGGGGGGCGGGGGTGAAAAAGGAATCGAATTCCTTTTATGAGAACACATCTCAAAAACTGAAGATGTTACAGTTGTGGTAATTGGTATTTAGAAGATCCTTTACTAATAAAGAAACAAGTATTTCTTTTGTATATACAATTACTTTTGATAAAACATCATGCTATTTTTTCGGAAAATTCACTTAACAGAGGAGAGTATGAAAGGAATCTCCTTTAAACATTAAAAAAAAAAAAAAAAAAAAACCACGCCTTCTTTTTTGGTGGGGGCGGGGGGGAGGAATCAAGTTAACGGCGGTATGGTGAAAAAGGAGTTGAGACCAATTGATTCTGTCTGTTAGGTCATCAGCCCAGAGGCTGGTTGGATCCTCGAATAGCACCACCAAAGGTTATACGGTTATAAGGAAACCGCAAAAACCAATGGCAGCACCAAAATGAGGCGTACTAGGCAAGACGAGTGAGGTAGTTTGCCATAGCTTTCCTCACTGGGTCAGAAAGTGCTATTGCAGCACGACTGACCCTATGAGCAACACCTTTCATAACATTCAGATGCACTAGTCGTGCTCTGAATGTAAATACTCAGCACCACCCATACCCGGGCAGCTTCCATATTGTCACAGCCATGGATGAGACTGGGACTTCGGTGAAAGCTACACTTTAATCTGGCCTGTGACAAGGGATGGATACAAAAGTACTGTATCCATCAAGAAATATTGTTCATAATGTACCTGATTCTGATCAGCAACCGATCATTTTCAATCTTTCCTGGGTTTGTTTCCAAGAACCATCTTTTCCTTTGGAGAACTTAAAGTTAGATTACAGTAGATTCTCCTGGCATATAAAAAAAAAAAAATTAACACGTTTGAAATAAACAATAGGAATAATATTGACCATGCAATTGTTCATCTCTATAATAAGGTCAATAATGCACGGAAGTATATCATTCGTATCGCCAGAAATCCAGCGCACTTGCCTACGCACGACAATGGTGCTGGTCGCATTGTCCGCAATGACAATGGCAGCAGATGTAATTTACCGCCAAGTAGCAGTCTTACATTTTGCTGCGGGTCGAGAACATCAACAATAATAACCTAATTTCAATTAATATCACCCACCCTAATAATAATAATAATAATAATAATAATAATAATGTTCTGGACCGTCGTCAAAAGGTGTGGACCGCACTGGAAACAGGTCCTGGCCAGGTAATGACTACAAATACAGTCTGGCTGCAGGTTCAGTACTGCCAAGGCACCCAAAACGACACCACGCCGGATCTCCTCAAGGATTTAATCCATTTTAAAATTGCTTATTGGAAAGATAGCAAAGATTTAGGGACGCAACTGACCGGGCGGAATACCTGGACCTAGCCCGGGAAGTATGAAATCGATTGCTCGAAAAAAGAGATTGAAAAATGGGAGGAACTTTGCCGTAATCTCTCAGAAAACAAGTCAGATCGTGAATTATGGCGGATTACATATAAAACGCTAAGCATTCAATTATAAATTTCAGTATAATACCGTAGCGAAGCACAGGTACCTTGCTAGTACTGTATAAGTTATGAGAAAATGTTTCATTTACAACAGATGACAGTGCTATTTCACAGGTTATTCGATGCCAGATAACGCTGAATGGAAAGAAATCCCTCGGACATATGACTTCGTTAATCATGAGGTAATGACATGGATGATTCACAGCGACTGAAATAGGACAGCTTTCTCTTTTATTGTACAAGCGTTTCTGGCATTAATTTCTGGGAAAGAAGACAGGAGGGCATTGGATCAAAGAAATTCAAGAGAATCGCAGAACAGTTGGACTCGAAATTACAGATGCAGACAAACAGAATAAAATTACCACCCTTCTTAACCCGAGAGTGGTGGCATGGAGTGAGATGTACCTGCTTAACTTTGACTATGTAACTCAAAATGGTATGTACATGCAGGTAATTATTATTACTATTGTTATTGTTGAGAACTCACTTTTAATACTTCTGGGAGAATTCACCACATCCAACAATATCAAATACTGGTACTCCTTTCTTTATTGTTACCCCCAACATTTCATAGATCACTTTTATCTTAAATTTCACTTAAATCAAATCACACGCCTCAGTACTGACAAACAATCCACCACTGTTGTACAGGGAAAGAGTGTATCAAAAGGTTTGGACAGATAGAGAATAATGCACAATAACTAAACCCGTATAGGAGCAAAATACGATTCAAAGGATATAAACTTCATGGTTTTGATCCGTATTGAATTGTGATCACAATAATAATTATTAAATTAATGTTGTATGGTCCACCGTTTTCAATACTACGTAGGTCGAGTCATAAGTCATGGCAACTATTTTTTCCCCCTCGCAAACAGGAGACAACACGGAAAATCTAAGATATGCGTTTGGAAACATATGGTATGTACTTGCGTATGATGCCACTAGATGGTGTATGTAAACAACAGTGTGGGTCTAAGCATGTCCCCAAGTTCAGTGTGTTAGTGAGAGCGTCACAAAATGGAAGCCAACGAGCAGGAGCAATGATTGTATATTAAAATAGCAGTTCTCCGCGGCAGAAATGCACGCCAATGCCATGCAGAGCTGCGGAAAGCAATAGGTGTACATGCCATGCCCTATAGAACAGTGGCGAGGTGGGTGGAGACATTCAAACGATAACGTGACAGCTCACACAGCAGCCATCGTTCAGCAGCGCTTACAACGGTGAGGATGGGAGGTTCTTCCACACCTGCCTTATTCACCTGATCTGAGCCCATGTGACTATGATATAATCCCCAAAGTCAAGAAGCCATTACGTAGACAACGATTTGCTAACAAAGAGGACATCTTAACAGCATTTCCTAGAGAGGTGTCACACGTTAGTGATACACATGCAGCGAATGGTATTCAGTGCCTGCCCCACCATCGGCAACGCACAGTGGAAACCTTGGGTGATTATTCCAAAGGTCTGTAACTAGTGGAGGCCTGTCCTTTGTACGTAGTCTTGTGTATTTGCTGTCTGTACCAAAATAAAACAATGTTTACCAATGGCCTGTGTTCTGTCACTTTCCTACGAGAATCTCTTGCAGTCAGAATTTGTCTTCAGACACTATGCATAAGTACATGCCCTATATTTCCAAATGCATATCTTAGATTTTCCGTGTTGTCTCCTGTTTGCGAGAAAAAAAATAGTTGCCATGATTTATAACTTGACCCTCCTATATTATGCAATATTATTGAATTACATTAGTAAAGTAGGGACTAGTTTTGTAAAAACACACAATTGACATGAAAACTAATATACAGAACACACAATTAACACTAAATAACATAATTAACATCCTAGATTTTAATCTGTACGCTGGCTAAGTTGACATTAAGTTGGTAACACGTACACATGATATGACGCAAACACAGAGCTATTGAAAGCGAGTTTTATGTCTGTTTTTCTAGATTTTTATCTACAGGCTTCTTCTTTCCCTACATCTTGCTTCCCTCGCTTTAATATTCAACTTAGTCATTTTTTTTTTATTTCCTTCTAGATTTCATATCATGCAACATGACCTGATGGCAGTTGATTTCCAATCAATGGTCTGGCTGGCATAAAGTTAATTTAATCTACATTTGCAAATTTGTAACATTTTAGTTTTTATAGGAAGTGGAACAACAATTTTAATGAATCGACTGTCAATATTTTTACGTGAAACGAATTTTAAGGAAATGAGGAAACTTAATTACATCGTCGTCATTTATTACGTAGAAATGTTCAATATCAGGCTCATTCTGACTTCATCACACTACATCAAGCGACTTTTTCATTTGATGATGTTTTAACATGCACTTATTTTAATTTATAGGTATATGATATGAATGAAAATTTTATTCATGTTTTGTAACTTTTAATAAATTATTTTAAGTTGATTCTAGACTACTGAAGATGGTCTAATGGAGCCAAAACGTGTCCTGTTGTTCTAATATTGTCACCTCAATATAACAACTAGACAACTTAACAATAGCTATTATTCCAGGAAACCTGTTTGAAAATTTCTTGGAACTTCAATCCTTCACTGCATACAAAGTTTTTGAAATAATTCTGAAGTGATGGGCTCATTTAGTTTGAAAACGTCAGTAGTTTGAGGATTTTGAGTACTTTTTCTACAAAAAAAAAGAAGAAAAAAAGAAAAAAAGAGAGATATCTACTTGTTACACTGGTCCACTTGTGACTTCCAAAGTAACCCAACTGCTAACTACCATACGCATATTTATTTACAAAGAAATACATAATAATGTTGAAATCTTCACAAATATACAAGAATTGTTTCAGTCATTCACTATAATGACTAATCTTCTGAAATATCCAAGAATTATGTTAATCATTCACTTTTTCACCCTCAAGAATATTTACCATAAAATTGCAAAATCAATAATGTCATTGTCAGAACTCACATCCTTAGATGATGATTCAAAACGTTTTGGATCTGCTTGGTGTGGTAGATTTTTGTAAAATGGCCAGTATTCTGGTCTTAGTACCGGAGCCACTGACTTGGAAAGGTACAGCTAATCACTGAACTTTTTCCTTGATATACGTAGGACAGATGTGTACAAAGATTTGGTGTCTAACAATGAGATCTTCTGAGTTTTTTCATTTTCTTCTTGCAGTCCAGAGCTCCAAACTCCTCACCAAATTGTTCTTTAATAGTATAATTAATAGAGACTGCTTTGTGAAGTTTAGCCAGCACATTCTCTGACACTTGACTGGATTCCTGTTCGCATCTTCTTTCCTAAGAGCCATGTGGCGATTCAGATGGTTCTTCCAGCTGATTCGTGAACAACATAAGGTTTGTAACCCTTTCTTCTTGCACTTCTGGCAATAGTCTTCTAATCAGTGGGCCAGCACACTTTTCTTACTAATTATTGCTCTGTATTGATGGCCGAATGCATTAAGTCACATTCCATGTCCCTATGACAAACACCCATCAGTTTTTATCAATGGTTTCCAAATTGGATATTTCCTGAACAGCAGTCAAGCACACTACAGCAACAATTTGTTTAGATTCTGTCCTCCAAAACTATCAGTGAAACAGGAAATTTGGTTCACCATTGCAGGAAGAGATTTGAAATGCTGGTACAGACAGCTTGCTATCTCACAGTTTCTGCTTTTTCCCTTCACTTCCAACCATATGAAACAATCTCCCTGTTTTGATTTTACGTCATACAATGTAAATGTAAAGTTTTCAGCCATTGCTTGTAAAACAAAGCAATGTTGGTAGAATCGGTTGGAGATCGAAGCTGCAGCTTACAAAAAGTCCCTTCCGAGTGTTGTGCTTGCTTCTAGTCATGTTTCTTCTCCTCTCAAGTCCTCCCTTTCGCTAAAAGGTCTAAGTAATAATTAGCTGTAATTTCGTCCGACTCGTTGGCTGAACGGTCAGCGTACTGGCCTTCGGTTCAGATGGTCCCGGGTTCGATTCCCGGCCGGGACGAGGATTTTAACCTTAATTGGTTCATTCCAATGGCACGGGGGCTGGATGTATTGTGTTGTCTTAATCATCATTTCATCCTCATCACGACGCGCAGGTCGTCTACGGGCGTCAAATAGAAAGACCTGCACCTGGCGAGTCGAACCCGTCATGGGATATCCCAGCACTAAAAGCCATACGACATTTCATTTCAGCTGTAATTTCATCTGTATTGTCCTCAGGGGTACTGTAGACCATGCGCCATGCATAGATGACACAGCTTTTTTTTAATAATGAAAACTGAGATTGTACTCCTCTGTAAATATTTTCATTAGCCACTTCAGGACCATTTTCTATGTGCGCTGATTTGTTCAGGGTATACAGTAGTGTGATATTACGCAACAGACTTAAGAACTTTCTATGTGCGCTGATTTGTTCAGGGTATACATTAGTGTGATATTAAGCAACAAACTCTCTTTGTGCCCTAAAGCAGCTCGATTAGTTCTGGGCGATTTCCAACATACGAGTAGCGTTACAAAAATGATGCAAAGTTTGGGCTGGGGAGAATTGGGAGAAAGAAGACTAGCTGCTTGACGAAGTAGTATATATGTTATAGACAAGAAAGTTTCCACCTTTTCAATACAATACACACAATAACTGTCAATACGGAAAATGAAACTGATAAATCAAGAAGTAGTATGTTACGAGCTGTCAGCGGAGAGATGGTGTGACATAACATTAGTAGAAAAATAAGTTTGAGTGGCGTCTTTAAAAGTAGGAAAGATCACAATATGAAGATAAAGTTGTAGTGAGATTTAACAACTGCACGAAAGATCCATGTTAAGACAACTACAGAAGGAGCCTACAGAAGAACAGAAACATGTTTTAGCATATTGTCTATTTTGAAATATGTAAAACATTCCTCACTATCCAGTTTAACAAACATTACAAGAAATTAAGAAGATAATTTTGTGTGTTTCCACTTAGTACATAGCTGTTAAGCCCCTTTACACAACAAAACAACTTAGTGCATAAATATATAAATTAAAGAAATCAGGAAAGAGGGATACAGCTTAGAAACGTGATTTCAAAACAACGGTAACTGAATCAGGAAAGTACTGTAATACCTACCAGCATGAGATTCTAAATTCCGAAGAGCAGCTTCAACCATTTTCATCCCTCTGGAACCCATAATCAACAGACGAACACTATAAGGCGGCTAAGAAATCATGCAGACACCTGATTTGATCACTCTTCACAGCATGAACTTGGACATTCATGTAAAGAATGTACAAAAATTATATTTGCCAACAATTGGTAATCGTGTGCACAGTATAGCGGCACAACTGGGCAACTCAAGATATCCATTTGAAGCATAAAAATACTCCCTGGTTTAATACATACCTATTTGTTGAAATGCATAGTGTGTTATAATGGTACACCCTATGAGATATCTAGTTGTAGCATTGAATAAAACACCAAGTAGGCAAGTGTCCTATAGATAACTCAAAAAAGAGTTATCTAGCTGTACTGAGGTGACAACTCTGAACTGTAAATAAACTTATAGGTATTGACTAGGTGGAACCAATATACTAGTTTTTCAACTAGCTGCTCAAGTTATAAAAGATGTGAACGCTGGCCGATCAGCACGATTTAGAATCCAACTGGGAGGAGCTTCGATGGATTTCTGTTTCGACCAAGTAAGAACAGTGGGAAAATGGTCACTGTCACAGAGGTCATCATGTACACCCTCACTGAAGTAGGGGGAAAAGGCACTACTGCACTAACAACAATTTCAACTATATCTCATGGTCTGGATTGGTTAGAGTAGGGGTGGACATGACCAGTGATTTGGAGACAAGCAAAAGGGGTCTGGGGGAGTAAGCCCCCCATGTTAGAGCCACCGCAAAGTGACGTTAGACCTCTAGTTTCCTGTATAAACACCACTGGCCTGGATTGGTTAGGACAAGGGTGGACAAGACCAGTTATTTGGGGACAAGCAAAGCAGCATTAGACCTCTATGTTTCCTGAGCAAACATCATTGGCCTGGACAAGATTATTGGTCTGGATTGGTTAGGATACGGGGGGGACAAAACCATTGGTCTGGATAGGTCAGGGTAGGGGTGGACAAGACCAGTGTTTTGGGGGTAAGGAAAGGGGGTCTGGGGGCACAAGCCCCCAGGTTAGAGCTGCAGTGAAGTGTCATTAGGGCTCTAGTTCCCTGTTCAAGAGCTCCTAGAACAGAGTGAGCAAGAATTCCTCACTGCCTCTGCAGCGCTGTACCCTCTTCTGCATTAAGGTAAATTTGATATAAAATCATTCCTATCCTGTATTCAGCATTGTTCCCTTTATATGGTCCTATTTCTTCATGTTTTTATTCTGCCAGGGTGGTAATACAACCTAGTTTTCATGATGGACGTGAATGACATCAGATGCAACCTTACGTTGGCCAATAGGAATGCAAGTTTGTAGTTTAGTAATGGACAATGGCAAGTGCTCCTGTTTCTTAGGTTATAAAAGTAAATGTGGGGTTTGGGGGGGGGGGGGAGGGGGTGGTATGGTGGGTTCCAGGACACTGAAATGAACGCATCTCTCCTCCAAAAGGAAAAGTAAGATTTGCTTTGCACAAGAGTTGAAGTCTGACGTTTAGCGCCACCGGCAAGAAAAAGTTGACTAACGCTGCTCGAAAATGGTCTGTTGCTATGGCAACGATAACAGAGATGCCACATTTAAGAACTCTATCGCCACATCGGTTGGCTTGATCTCAGTCGCTTTTGTGATATTATTGAGTAGTACTGTGTTAGCTGTGTTAGTTGTTGCTGGTTTAAGTAATAATTTAAGTGTTTGTTTCATGAACATTATTTTCATTGCTAGTTGTACAGTTCTATTCTCTATCTGACATGTGCATTTGTTGAGGTTATTGTCATTGTGAATATGGAATCTCATTTTTATCGGCAAAGACGTGTTCTGTCTTAAATGCCGGAATTATTAGCACGAACTTAGGAACGGGTCAAAATTTATTTACCTGCATTAGGCCAACATAGTTGATTAAATATTAAGCCTGTATGGAGAGTGATATGCTGCAAATTGAGGTAACTATGAACAACGCTGCATATTTCGTAGTTACTGCTTTCAATACCAATATAATGGTCCGTTATTGGACATTATAAATTATCCAGCTAACTCATTCTTGGTTGCCTGCGTTTCGCCCTCGTGTGCTAAGTTAGGCTCGTCAGTTGGGACTTAGCACACCACCCAAGACGCAAGGCTACATCAGTTACTGCTTTCGCCGCTCAAATGTCAGACTTTAACTCTCGTGGGCTCTACTATAGCACTGAAGTCTAGTATACACTTTCTGTTCCTATTAGCTTCTGTATCTTCCCTAAATTAACCTTTATTACAAATTTAACCTTCTGATTTGCATCAGTTCTACTTCCAATATTTGCATTAAAATTGCACATAAATGCTAACATTTCCTTGCAGCTGACCCTGACTGGATCATTAAGTGTTCCATAAAACTTGTCTATTTCATCCCTATCTGCTCTCACACATGGTGAATACAATGGGATGATTCTCATCTTCACCCCTCCATCACATTAACAGTCATTTAGGTGCCCACTGGAAACTATATTGCACATCATTTTTTTTCTGATGAACTCCATACTCCACTGCTCCCCTTTCAACAACTGTTAACAGCATCTTATCCCCTCTTTCTTCTTAGTTATCTCCCCTTACTCAAACATCATTAATATTTCTAACACATCTAGCCGCATCCTCTTTGCTGACTCAGCCAGTTCTATGTCCTTTCATCCACAAGCCTCATTAATAGGACCCTACACAATTTCTGGCCTGTTAAATGGAAGTGGGACTCTCTTTGGAGAAGGGTGTTGGCCTTATTTATACAAGTCGCAGGGAGTATTTCTCCTCCGACAGTTTAGGGAGCACACGGAGGGTTACATGTCAAAACATGATGGCTTTAAAAAAATAAAAATATAAAAAAAATTTAAAAAAATTGATTTATGTCGCACTGACACAGATAGGTCTTATGGCGACGAGGTGATAGGAAAGGCCTAGGAGTAGGAAGGAAGCGACTGTGGCCTGGTGTGAAAATGCAGAACAGCAGAAAACCATCTTCAGGGCTGCTGACAGTGCGGTTCGAACCCACTATCTCCCGGATGCAAGCTCATAGCTGTGCACCCCTAACTGCATGGCCAACTCGGCCAGTATCAGAATAGGTTGCAGGTTGCCACTCTTATTCCATAGCAACAAGTACCCCGACTCAAAGGACTACTTACTAGGCCATTCAACCAATGCCCATGGCTCAGAAACTAAGATGTGACTAGAGGAACCTACAAAAATAATAATAAAAAATAACAACTTAATGGTGTTAAAAATCCCTTCAATTATCCTACAATGTAAGACAGGCTAGGATATAAAAATTTACTTCCACAGAAGTTCTTTAACACGCTGGAAGCCAATATGGAACTGTTTCATATAAATACCCTTGAATATCGCTGACCTCCGTCAGGACTGAAACAGCAACAGGAAAATACTGTGCCACTGTAATCGGCTTTTTGTTGCCATAGTTTGCATTTTCTAATAATAACAAATAATGTTATTAGCTTTACATTCCACTAATGCCGAAGTGCCGGAATTTATTTCTCACACAAGTTCTTTTACGTGCCAGAACTGGCATGATGCTGATGTATTTAAGCACTTTCAAATACCACTGAACCCAGCCAGGACCGAACCTGCCAACTTGGGGTCAGAAGGCCAGTACCTTAACTGTCTGAGTCACTCAGCCCAGTAGTTCGCATTTCTCCTGTGATCATCTTTTATTACAAAAATTTTCCAAAAAGAATTGCACAATTTGTTCTTAAAAATGAACATGAAAAAAGTTATTGTTGAAAACCCATAGTTTATTACTCCACCACATTGATCAGATATTGCCATGCTTTTGTTGTTCTTAATTATTTCATGTAGCCTAGGCTTGACTGAAAAACATTGTGAGAAGAACAAGCTGATCCATCTCGCTTTCCCGGACCTTGACAAGGCCTTTGACCTTGTGCAACATGACCTCATATGGCTAGCACTGCGAGAGCATGACATACCAGAATACCTTGTCAACTGGGTGCAGATTCATCCAGTGACTTTCCCATCACCATCTGTGTTGACAAGGTTCAGCAGTGACATTGCTCCTGCTCATTCTAGTGAGGGACCCTGTAACAGCAGACCTGCACTGTCCTTTACCATGGACACTGACGATGTCACGTTATCCTCTAAGACCCAGATTGATCCGCAATACCAAATCTAAGAATAGAGCAACTGGCTGACACAGTTCGGCCAGCACCTCAACAAAAAGAAGACTAAATAAATGAAATCAAATCTACAAGCAATCGGCACCATTCACGTAGACAGTAAGGACCCGCCACAAGTGATAAGATTGTAATATCTTGGCTCCACAATTACCGTTGATGGCAGACTTGTCGATGAGGACAATGCAAAGGTAAATGCAGCCTGGATGAAATTGCAAACAACACCTAGCATCACTTGTGACCAGACGAAGAAAGATCGTCTCAAATCAAAAATTTATTTTGCTGTCATCCAACCCGATGAATTGTATGGTTGTGAATGTTGACCTACTGCAACTGAGGCAGGGCATCGACGAGGCATCAAGATGCTGAGATGGACAGCTGGTGTCACTAAACTGGAACGTATCTCTGATTAAATCAGGGAAAATCTGATGTTCCAGCGACTCAAGATAAAATGCCCAAGAGCCGTCTACAGTGGTTTGGACATGTACTAAGGACAGGAACCAATAATACCACAAAGACGGGTTACACATTTGAAGATGCCGGCAGAAGACCAAGGGGACAACTTAAACGGCGATGAGCGATACTCTTCACAAAGATCTGACGAGCTTCAACCACCACCGTGCCAAGGCGCAGGATAGAACTAATCGGAAACAACAAATCCATGTTGTGAAACCCACCACCAGAAGAGAGAAATGCTGAAGAAAGAGAAAAAGGAGGCAGCTCAAGTCCTATGTAATTAAGTGTGTCTGCACTGGTGTACACATTTATAACCAACTGAAGCTACAATTGGGAAGGAAGAAGCCAAGGCTTACCTGTAAGTTTGATATTATCTCCACATTCACAAGGAGTTGAAGCAAGAAGATACAGTACAGAAAATTATGTGAAGGATTTTAGTCCAATTTTCAACTCGATTCCGCATTACCTGCAGTTGGGTGTATCTCCCTCTAGCCCCTAAAACCTACCGAGTTCATGAGGATCGAATCCAGGCTTGATGAGAAAAAACTAAACCGAGGGTGATAGCAATGGATGTTTCCTTCCTGTATGAAATTTGCTTGCCACTTTGCATTACTGTAGTGTGTCCAATTGTAGGAATGATTAAATTTACTTTGGATCACGTATTCTAGATAGGTGCCTCAAGACTTGAAATCAGATCCTTTCTCAACATTTTCCAAGAGTGAAGTAAACATTATTTCTAGTTTATAAACATCTTGAGAAGACAATGTCACGATACTTTAATTTAAATTGATCTCTGAATGAACAACATCATCGCTTGAAAACCAACCTTTTTCGATTTCCACTTTCACAACTTGTCATTTTTATACGACGCACGGGACCTTTTTTATGGATCTCTATTTTTTTTAACATAATATAGCGCTTCTCTGGACTCCTAAGCCTCCACGCGCAACAATTACCTAGTTCCAAAAAACTGAAGAGCCTTTCCAACATCCATGTGTTTTGACGTCTATGAATACCTTAAAAAATGACGTAACTTCTTCGAATATACAACAGCAAACTCAAGAAGCCAGCATTCAAATGATAATTCTTCTTTATAACATCTTTTAGTGCACACTGGACTTTTAATACTATACGGCGCACTGAACTTTATTCATAAACAACATAACTTCCGCTCAGTGCTTCGTCAATTGGAAGTGTTATTATTTTTAATATATTGCTGCTCAATACCCCACATGGTATGTACTTTTAAAAAGACTGTACTTGTGTTTACATTATAATCACGGGAATAGAACCAGCTTTTGGGTGGTTAGGCCGTGTGCATTTTGCAGAGTTTCGTCCAGACGTGCCATTTGGACTCATCAGCTGGAATGGCACGCCCCTCCAGGACTCTGCTTAGCAGTGGCAGACCAAACTGTGTGGCCCTGCCGTGTTAGCAAATCTGGTTTGCTAACCTGCTAAAGGAGAAATGAATTCTCCATTTAAAAAATACTCCCCCATTGGAGATGTAATATCAAAAAAGGCTTTCACGGCCGCAGATCTTATAATCACGGGAATAGAACCAGATTTGCTAACACGGCGGGGCCACACAGTTGGTCTGCCACTGCTGAGCAGAGTCCTGGAGGGGCGTGCCATTCCAGCTGATGAGTCCAAATGGCACGTCTGGACAAAACTCTACAAAATGCACACGGCCTAACCACCCAAAAGCTGGTTCTATTCCTGTGATTATAAGATCTGCGGCCGTGAAAGCCTTTTTTGATATTGTGTTTACATTGTTTATTTTTTCTTCGATATTTACGCTTTAATTTACTTCAGGCTTATGATGACCTATTACTAGGTCGAAACTAGTCCCTATGTAATTTAAACTATTTACATTTTGTATTGAAAAGGTGGACCCGAAATAATATATTAATTTGCTCTATTGTAATCACAGTTCAATACGGATCTATCATTATGAAACTTATTTCTTTTAATCACAAATTTATTTCGGCCTCTTGGCGAGTGTCGTGAGAATGCCTTATTTTTGTGCTGGATGGTGGTGAGAATCTGCATGCGAAGATAGTGATTTGTGTGGGTAGGCTTACGATAGACGATATGTCCTAAGGAGCCGTCCGGTTTCTTTCATACTAGAACATCCAACAAAGGAAGGCATCCGTCCGACTCCATCTCCACAGTGAATTTTATTGAAGGATGTTGCTGATTTAGGTGGTTTAGAAATAGGTGAGGTTTCTCAGGACCTTCTGTCCAGGCCACAAATCCATCATCAACATACCTCCACCATATCACATGTTTGACAGGCGCCGAAGCAATAGCCGCCCCCTCAAAATGCTCCATAAAGAAATTAGCCACTACGGGCGAAAGAGAACTTCCCACAGCCACTCCGTCCGTTTGTTCGTAAAAATTCCCACCCCACAAGAAATAGCTGGAAGTCATGCAGTGTTAAAATAGCTTAGTAATGTCCTCAGGGAACGGGTGTTCAATGAGAGACATGACCGAATCAATCGGCACTTTAGTGAACAAGGACTCCACATCAAAACTCGCCAAAAGTGCATTAGGTTGAAGTGTTATGGTTGACAGCTTATTGATGAAATACTGAAAGTCCCTGACGTATGATTCAGTACATCCTACGTGTGGCTGAAGCAATTTGCTTAGGTATATAGCCAGAGTATACGTAGGAGAACCTATTGCACTAACAATAAGTCTGAGGGGAACATCTTTATTTTATGGATCTTAGGTAGTCCATATAATCTAGGTGGCATTGCATCCCCCAGGGACAGATGTTTAGCCTCCTCTTTTGGAATTGAAGATTGCCTTAAGAGCTTCACGGTGGCATTGGAAACACGAGTGGTGGGGTCACGTGAGCTCAGTCCGTAAACAAGCTCTGACTATATAGCCGAGATCTTATTCTTATACTCATCAGTGTCCATAACCATTGCCGCATTACCCTTATCAGCTGAGAGTGGTCAGTTCAGAGCTCTCCTTTCGCCTCTTGTTAAATTGGGCGCGGGTACAACAGCGGACCTTACGAGTCTCACACATATCTGTCTTAACTCCTATACAGTATCATGTCTGTAAATTTATATTTTTTGCATTGTAGACATTTTTAATTCCTATTCATATTATACGCATTCTGAAATTAAATTATGAATAAATACAGCATTTGTGAAGTATTTGATGAAATTATCTTTGTCTGTCTGTTAGGTCATCAGCCCACAGGCTGGCTGGATCCTCAAATAGCACCACCAAAGGTTATACAATTACTGGGAAACCGCTACAACCAATGGTGGCGTCAAAATGAGGCGTACTAGGCAGGATGAGGAGCGATATAGTTTGCCATTGCTTTCCTCACTAGGCCACAAAGTGCTATTGCAGCATAACTGATTCTACGAGTAACACCGTTCATAACAATTAGACACACTACTTTTTTTTTTGCAAGTTACTTTACGTCGCACCGACACAGATACTTCTTATGGCGACGATGGAGCAGGAAAGGGCTAGGAATGGGAAGGAAGCGTCCGTGGCCTTAATTAAGGTACAGCCCCAGCATTTGCCTGGTGTGAAAATGGGAAACCACGGAAAACCATCTTCAGGGCTGCCGATAGTGGGATTCGAACCTACTATCTCCCGGATGCAAGCTCACAGTCGCGCGCCTCTACACGCACGGCCAACTCGCCCGGTGCCTGGTGCGAAAATGGGAATTAGACACACTAGTCGTGCTCCGAATCTCATTACTCGGCACCACCCGTACCCCAGCAGATTCCGTATTGTCACAGCTATAGATGAGACTGGATCTACGGTGGAAGTAACATACATTTTGCTCTGGCCTGTGTGAAGAGACAGATGAAAAAGTACTGCATCCATCAGGAAATGCCAACAAGCAGGAATATTAAGCATTATATTTGAAAGTTTGAGCACCAACAAAGTAAGCCTAAACTGTGCTGCATAATTTGCATTTCAAGCACCACTTCTGTTCCAAGTGACATAAACCCTAGACTCCTTCCATTCTGAAGTGATGTGGCTACATAGAAAAAATTCTATCTTATTAGGAAATCAATTTATTAAAAGATGGTGTTCCCTGAAAAATTGTGTTTCTTGAAGATGCGTCACTTTGTAATTAAGCCCTTCAATTGCAAAATGTTACAGATTTACTGAATATTGAGAGGGTACAAGTGTTAGATAAATAGTTCCAAGATCATAGCAAGAAGCAGAAAGCAGATGCTGCGACTATAGAAAGAAGCCTCTCGAAAGGAGTGTGGCCCTATGGGGATATTGTTCTCATGACAGACATTGGCCTGGATGTGCTGAGATGGGTTATAGCTGCTAAATTACTTTTTTCTTGTCTTGCGGTCAGTACGCACTGCAGCCATATAAAGAGCCTTTACTTGTGTTTTTATTCTGCGCAGGTCTGTAACGGAAGTTGTGAGTTCTGATTTCTGGGAATGACGTCATATCAGCCAATGGCAATGTCAGTAGCTACTCAAGTAATGGAGAATGGAGTGTGCTACGTTTAATTAGGTTATAAAAGCAAATGTATTCCCGAGGGTAGGTTGGTGGGTTCCTCGCTATCGTAATGAATACATCTCTCCTGTAAAAGCAAATCACCCCTGCCCATCAGAAAAGTTTTGAGTCAAATCCAAAGCACACTCCTCCTCTTCGATAACGACACCCCACTTTGCCCATTTTGACAGCAATGTATTCTATAGTATATCATATAGGCCTAACACAAAATTTACACATCACCTGTTAGATCACTAATAAAACATTTTTGTAGCTTGTTTCGCACCTAGAAGTTGCTTTTCTGTGAACTTTTCTTGAAGCATCCTTCCCCAATGTGATGACATTTTTTTCTTGTGAGCCACAAGCGATTCCAGTGTAGATGTGTTTTAATATAGGCCTGAATTCTGTCTGATTTTTCCTATTAACGCTGAAAACGCTTTGTGAGAGTTACTGTCAGGTACAATTAATACTGCAAATAGCACTTTAAAGTTTTATAGTGGAGAAGAGCGGGTACAGCTCCTTCATTCACAATGAATTTCACAATGGGTAGCAAAAAGAAGTTACGATTGAGTATGACTGCCAAATGAAACTAGGAGGGTTGTGGAGTCAAATATTTTTTTTTTTCGTGATGTAGCTTTTCCATAATAATTTCCCCTTTGACCGTAATACCGCAATCGTAAAGTGAAATCCGTAATAATTATAGACAATCCATAAGTTGGCACCTCTGATAATATCAGAAAGCTTGCATAGTACATAGTAAAAAATTATCCCAACTATTTCAATTTCAGTTTGGCTTGGACGGTAAACATGGCAAATAACGAGAGCCTACTACCTCATTCACTCTGCTCTTTGGTTGTATTCAAATAAATCTGGTAGAAATCAATCCAAATAATCTCTAAACACTACCAGAACCCCTATAAGTATTATCTACTAGATTCAATACTTACTCCCTACCTACCTATTAATGCTTCACTGCTCTTTGTTCTACTTCAATGTCCGACATGGAATTACCAAATTACAAGTAACAACTCTCATTATTGTTCCGTATTGAAGATGACGTTAGGCATAGATATCAAGGATAATTAAATAAAAAACACCTATTCAATACTTTCCACGTTTAATGTGGTTATTATCTACATGATTTTATGTAGACTCATTTGGTCAGGTACATGTTTCACCCATTATTTTGGGCATCTTCAGCCTGTAAACAACCTTTAGGTCAAGGTTTGGGACCTTTTAAACTAATATAAACATACTAATATATACACTATATACAACATATACATTATATACAATATATACAAACATAAGTTAATACAGTAAAGTTTTTTGGTCCTAATCTATTTAATATGGAAAATGTCCAAAACTAAAATGGATCTTCTTTTCGGTGAAGAGGATTGCAAATCGGGGTTTATGTGACCCCTATATCATATTAAGTACTTGACGTATCGTGTCTGGTGACAGGATGTGTCGTCAACAATAAGTGGAGATTTTAACTGTTATTGTTGACGACACATCCTGTCACCAGACACGATACGTCAAGTACTTAATATGATATAGGGGTCACATAAACCCCGATTTGCAATCCTCTTCACCGAAAAGAAGATCCATTTTAGTTTTGGACATTTTCCATATTAAATAGATTAGGACCAAAAAACTTTACTGTATTAACTTATGTTTGTATATATTGTATATAATGTATATGTTGTATATAGTGTATATATTAGTATGTTTATATTAGTTAAAAAGGTCCCAAACCTTGACCTAAAGGTTGTTTACAGGCTGAAGATGCCCAAAATAATGGGTGAAACATGTACCTGACCAAATGAGTCTACATAAAATCATGTAGATAATAACCACATTAAACGTGGAAAGTATTGAATAGGTGTTTTTTATTTAATTATCCTTGATATCTATGCCTATGGAATTACCATACGTTATTCAATTTAACATGCCACTTTGTTGACAGCCATTTCTACTGCATCGCTTAGGAAACATTAAACTTGTCTTATTTTAGGATTGGATCCCTTCAAAACTAAGGAAGCTCAGAAAAGTGGCCAGAGTAAGAAACTTTGCATACGTGTGGGTTAGAAATCACAACACTATGAGTGAAATGCTCTCCTTTGTTTCTAATCAACTATAGGCAAATGACAGTGGTACAGACCAATAAGACATAGAGTCCCAATAAATTACGCTACACAGGCTACTAACATACCAATACAACTAGGCTACAACACAACTTTAAGTGAATCTTCCCACAATAAGTACTCAGGATCACCGACTAAAATATTTCAAACCAGTGTATTGATACAACCTTTCGTATAGTGAACTTACCCAAGCATTTCTTACCCTATGCCCAGCAATGGACAAACATAACCACAACAGTCCAATCTGCAGCATGTATATTAAGAAAAAAAACCACAACTTTCAGATGCTGATAATGATGTATGCCACTTTCAGTTACTGTAGGTACATCATCCAACAAAAGGTAGAAGATAAAACAAACGACTATCATTATGCGTGTGTGAAAGTCTTGGCCCATGGGGTACAGTAATGAACAATTCTCTACAAGTGATTGCAAAAATAACTATTATCCAAATGAAATTTGTATCATTCAAACTCTTACCTTAAGGCACCGGCTCCTCATAACGATAATCCGACAATACACATTCCTTCAGAAGTATTAACTTACTAATCACTCTTCTTTAATTAGTATTTGCACACAGTAAATACTGTACCAATGTTCTAAGTATGAATACAATTTTAATCTTAATAATACAGAGCCGTTAGTTCTTTTAATGGTTTATACAAAAGTTCATATGAGTTTAATAGGATGATTTTCTTCAACAAGTAAAAATTTGAATCACAAGTTTAGTTCAAGATAAATATTTTTTTAAACCCATTAGGTTGAGGCAAACTTTGAGAAATGAACGAGACGTAGGCTATGTAAAGGAAAACTGGAAGTGACAAGGTGGGAGCCAAACTTTCCTAAGCACATAACACCTCATATACCTATATGAAGATGTTATTAATTCCATTCAAAAATTTGATATTTATATTGACGTTTGAAAACCTGAACATGCTTAGATGAAAATGGGCTACAGAGCACAGTATATCTCTGAATTTAAAACAAGTAAACATTTCACAGCATTGCAATTATTTAATGCAAAGAAAATGTTTATGTCAAGAGTGATAATGAAGCTTTTGTTTCAAAAAAACAGGCCAGACTATCTTTAAACGCCCAATCAAAACAGAGAACTGACAAGCTGACCGAGGTGGTATTAGGTTAGACCCCCTGTCCCTTAAAAAAAAAAAAAAAGGACATTTCCTCTTCACTTACCTTGCAAGTCAGTTGAAGCCTTTTCCTCCACAATTGACACTTCAAGCATATGTGTTGGCAAGTAGCATTCGTCTCCTTCGGAAGACATGACGATCACAAATTCACTTAACTCCCAGTAAAATTTCAAATTAAATCTGCAAAAGATCATTCTCGTCTGAAAACCTTACCTTTAAATCTAACATAATGCCACACATATCACAATCAGTTAAGTGCATCGCACTTGACCGCCACTTTGTAAAACTAGAATGTCAAATTTTTGAAATACCTAAGCATGCAAGTAGAACGCGCCTACGGAGGCTTCTATGGCCTTCCAACAAAACATTGAAACTTCAAAACAGAAACAATATCACATCAAGAATAACGTACGTTCTACTCAACCACCATTGTTTTGAAAGCAAGGTCTGAATTTGTAAACTAGACTATCTCATGCGGCCCGGTAGGCGGGAATCGAAATCTTGCAAGAATTGTTCCCAAACAACAAAACTATTGGCTCAAGATGTATGGTACCCGTGATTGGACGAGTATTCTATCTCCATTACCGCCTACTTCGAAAGATAACACGACTGCACAGAACTTGTGCGCATTATAGTCACGTGATATCATACCCAGCAACCAGCGCTGCGTAGTGGAGGAATGGAAAATTTCTTCAAGGTCATATCCGTAAAGATTTCATATACCGTAATGTAATCACTCATTACTTAGAACTACATAGTATATAGAGTAATTTCGTATAACTATTATGGCCTTCAAGGCACATCTGTTGATGAGGGTGGATTGCATCTGCCATGAATGGAGGAACTGTGCATTATTATAGTGGAGGGTGATCTGTGTGTGCATTGCAGGAATGGTGGAAGCAGCCGGGAATCACCCACAGGGGCCCAAGCATAGAAGGTCCAAGGCACAGATCAGTCAACTATGGAGGCAGAAAGGACTATTAGTACGGCAGCCTAAGTATCACATCTCTTACTCAAGGACGAACTTCGAAAACATCTAGAGATTCACGACTGATTTTCGAATTATCTAAAGATTCATGACTGGCTTACGGCATAATAAAACATAGATAAGTCGCTGAGGGGCTCAGTCGTTCAAGGCATTCTGAGCCTAAGCTGGAAGGTTCAATCCCGGCTTAGTCAGCTGGTATTTGGAGGTGCTCAAATACTCTAGCCTCGTGACGCTAGACTTACCAGCACGTAGAATAACTTCTGTGGGGCTAAATTCCAACACCTCACAGTCTCCGAAAATCGTAGAAGTAGTAAGTGGGACATAGAATTTAAGAAAGCGTTGTCTCACACATTCCCATTTAAGGGTAGATTTATTTATTTATCATATGGCTTTTAGTGCCGGGAATTTCCGAGGACATGTTCGGCTCGCCTGGTGCAGGTCTTTCCATTCCACGTCCATGGGTGATCTGCGCGTCTGGATGTGCGGTACTAATAATGAGGCAGGGAGAGGGCGAAACACGGTGTCGGTACGTAGTCTATTCCGTTGGATTACACCAAGAGATCTGTTCAACGATCCGACGGACGAATCGCCATCAACAACGCCATACACCCTCACTCCATATGAACATTGCGGAAAAGTTTTGAATTCAATCCAGGCTTTTTGGCATGCTATCTAGTGAATTTAACATGCCGGCTAACATTCTGATGGTTAATTTTTTTGACCAACGGGACTCGAAGAGGTTAACCATGGTGACAGACAATATAGACTTTACGCCTTAACGATAATGGCCACCAGGCGGGCTTTTAAAGACAGAAAGCAATTGCTAATCGACCTTCCAAAACATTCAGCTACTTAAACTACTACAGTTAATGAAGCATTTTCTGGAGGAATGTTTCGATGTACTGTGGAATAGGTACCAGTAGATTCGTTAAGAACACAGCAGGAAGTGATAGTTTCTTTAAAAGTTTTTTTCAAATTTTGACCACCCGCTCAACATTTTTATACAGAATCTTCATTATGTTCTACCCAGAAGTGTACAAGGAAGCATTACTTTATGAGATCCTTAAATGGGTGCAATTTGAACATCATACCATTAGTGGGCCTGATGTTGTCTGCACAGGAAATAAATCAGTAAATCTCCAAAAAACGATCTTGTCTAATAGCATTAATATCCAACTCATTACCAAAATCACCTCCTACTTCTTAATAAGATCTCTTTAAAAGGAACGGTGTGATAACCTGACAGAATTAGCACGGCTATAAAAACGTTCAGTTCTTCTGGGCTGTAAATAAAGAAGTGGCAATATTGATGGAACGCAATATTTAATTATCTAACAAGTACAACTACATTACACTCCTTCAATTTAGTAACCCCCAAAGTCTAGTGCCTTTTGCGAAATGTCGGGAAGCTGTTGGAGACCGTGGACAATACGTTTTCCGATTATGACAGCGACGGAGTACCCCACGGGGTGGAATACAGATGCAACGTCAGGAGATCGGCGGCCCCGAAAAGATTCCTTCAACTTCGGAAACAAATCTAAGTCACGAGGACTCATGTTCGGTAAGTATGGAGGATGTTCCAAAACCGCCTAATGCCTCCGATGCAATACGAGCTTGACAGTCCTTGAGACATGATAACGTGTGATGCAATACAACACGACATGGTGATCGTCTCTCAATAAGCCTGAACGTTTGCGCCGCATAGCTAAACACAGATGTCGCTCCAGAAATCGACAATAGTAGTCACTGTAGACTGTTTGTCCATCAGGCACAGCATGCGTAAGAATAAAACCCTCGTAATCTATGCCAAAATCAGCATAAGTTTCACCCAACTGGGTTCATGTCGAAAGTTCTGTGGATGTGACGAACCTGAGTGACGCCATTCCTTCGGCTGACGTTTTAATTCAGGCTCGTAAGTTCGTGCCCACGTCTCATCAATAGCGACAAAACGCTGCAGAAATGCGTCTATGTTGCGGTATCTGTCTAGATGGATGCCAGCCAGGGCATACCGGTGCCATTTCTGGAAGGCGGTAAGTTGATATGGAACCCAAGAGGACGCAATTTTCCTCATGTCAAGACATGTCAAGACTCCGATGTCGATCTGATTTTGAGAAATGGACAACCGACTTGTGCGGTGAAAATCTGCAGTCTCATTCCGACCCGCACGGAACGACTTAGCCCATCGTGCAACCGTCCCAAACGGTAATGCGTTCTCGCCACAGGCTTCACAAGAAACTCGATAATACTCTGATACATTTTTGTCACGGGCAACCTCGATTTTAATTCACGAACGCTGATTACCTTTTGGAAACATGCTTTAGAGTGGTTAAATCGGCACTCTCCCCTTCAAGGCCACACAGCAACACCACTCCCAACCGGATGCCCGTCAAATGCACACTACACATCGACAACAATGCCACTTGACCGCTCCCATGTCCTATCTGCGCACGCCCGATTTCCTGCGAATGTCTAGACTACGTTGCTATTACTTTATTTGCAGGCCTCGTATTTCCGAGATTCGGATGCTAATAATTCCAACACCTTTGCATCAAAAATAATTTGAAAAAACTGTACAGGCATTCCCCGCAGAGATGAACAGTCAGGTTCAAGAAATAATCCTTTATTATTCTGGATGTCCGCATATGTCCAAGAAATATTTCCTTTATTCAGTTTCTTATTTCCAGTCTTTCAGCTAGAAACTTGGGAATAACCTCTTCTCCTCTCAATTGCTGTCAATCACTAGTACTAAAAATAATCTCAGCATAGCTGGAAATTGGGAGGTCAGTAAACTTGTCAGCAAGTCCTGCACCGTCTTCCTCACTGGAGTCTTGGTCAGAACGAATATTTTTATATCTGTAGGTCCTATGAAGATATCCCCTATTTTATCAACTGTAACATCTGATTCAATAATATCTAGAGCCTCCTGAAGAGTGATATACACATGTCAGAGGAAATGATGCAGGATATAATTATTGAAGGAAAATAATACTTTAGATCTGAAAGAAAATTTAAAATATGCTAAAAATTTGCGAAGGAAAATAGTTAATGCGATACACTCTATGTTAAAAATGTTATTCGTGCAACACTGCGGTATAAATACATTATTCAAATTTATAAAAAAAAAAATTAGAGAATAACTATAGTCCCAAAAACCAACTAATGGATGAATCACAAACCCGCCGTGCAAGATCATATGACCCCACAATAAATATTTATATAGTTGCTACAAAAATTGTAATTTCGACATGATAGTCTGATAATATCAAGAATAGTTATTGAAGATGAGGTACCTGAAGTTTTACCACAAATGATTTAATATAAGGAAAATTATAGCGAATTACTTGAAGTGCGATGCCATTTTTCTGCCTCTCAAAATAATGTCAACTTTTACACAAATCCCTTCTCAAAACACTGTGACACTGTGACACAATATTTGGTACAAGTCGTCAGATACAATAAAGATCAAGATTTGGGCACTGTCACACGCTTTCACCACTCATTGCATTGTCTGATCATATGATCAGGCACAGTGGACATGAAATTCTAGATGTGGAACTCATCTCTAAAGAAAATAGGCAACCTACAGTAATATTTTGGGGTGTGCAGACCTAACAAGGCTGGCGCTGACGCTGATACAGAATTATTTGACAAGATAATGAGGTATGTAGGGAACGGCACTGAAAGGGACGTTATTGAAGCGTGTGATCTGAACCTGCCAAAGGTTAACTTGGAAGGGAATACGAACGGCAGAAAGCATGACCAAAAAATGGTGAATAAGTTATTATGGGAAGGACAGCTGAATGAGAAAGTAATGGAAGCAATTAGAGGGAGAACTATTCTAGACGTGGTGCTGATAAAACCAGATGAGCTATGTAGAGAAACTGAAGTGACAGATGGTATAATTGGTTAAGAATCTGTTTTTGTCAATTAATGTATTAGAAAGGAATGCCGTAAAAGTAGGGCTATTAGGCAATACCATATGTCTGATAAAAGGGGAATGGGGACATTTTTAAAAATGATGAACGGAAAATTGTAAATAAAATGTAAACAGCCTATGGGATAAGTATAAGCAATTGTTAAGGGGAGTGTGAAAACAGGCGTGTACTTTTAAATGTGGTATACAATAGTAAGGGCCCATTATACTGTAACAGGAAATAAAGCGATTAAGAAGTGTAGAATAGAAAGAAATAGAGTTAGGTAAGGTTGCGGTTTTAAGGAGAGATTGAAAGAGCTCCCTACAAAATTAAATTCAGCGAAAAATTCAACTAAGGATAACATGATGGCAAACATTATTGGCAGCCATATGAATATTAGGGAGCAATGGAATGATATGTATAGAAACTTTAAGGCAGAAACAGGTTCCAGGAAGGACATTCCAGGAATCATTTACGAACAAGGTGAGTGTATATGCGAGTACTTAAAGTAGAAGTATTCATTCAGCAATATGTAAAGATAGTTGGATATAAAGATAATGTTCTGATAGAGTATATGACTAATAAAGGCGAAATACCGACATTCACTTTTGATAATAAAGCCATTCACACAATGATACTGTACCCTAACGGGCTTCGAATGGAAGACCCACGCATAATAATGCCTCAGCGTAACCTTGTAAACAACCGCGGATGATACTCTAGTGAAAAGCGGCCCGAATTGCCTACGCGAGCTTCGAACCGCTCCCCTCTTACTTTCTGTGCTAGCCTCAGCAACTCGAGCACTTGGGGGTGGTTACGTTCGAAAGAAGAAAACAAATTAAGATGGAGTCTTATCTAATATGAAAGTAGGATTTCTGGGTTCAACTGTCTACTGAATACTGCTTAGCACTGCTAGAAATAACAAAAATCATGTAACGGGGTTACGAAGACTAATTAATTCTGAATTGTGACATAAAAGAAAACATCGTATACAATAAATTCTCCGCATGCGGCGGGAAAAAGTGAAGAAATAATCACTTTAAACTGACTCGCCTGAGTGTGTTCCGTGACCTCATTCAGCATAAGCTTCATTTGGCACAAAAGGTATAATTGAGGTCTGGCGACTAATATCGTCTATCTTTCCCTCATTAATTTCGTAGCTCGGGGGATGAACGTTGTTCACGTCCGCAGGATTTACCTCCTCATTAGCACTGCTAGAAATAACAAAAATCATGTAACGGGGTTACGAAGACTAATTAATTCTGAATTGTGACATAAAAGAAAACATCGTATACAATAAATTCTCCGCATGCGGCGGGAAAAAGTGAAGAAATAATCACTTTAAACTGACTCGCCTGAGTGTGTTCCGTGACCTCATTCATAGACCAGTAATACTGGTCACAATTCCAATTATACGTTCAACGCCACGTCCCCGATGGAATTTCCAGAAAGCTGATTGGTCTGCATTCTCTGTAGAACTAGATAAATGCATTCGTTGGATTCCCCCAAATCACCAAAGTTATCAACGTTGCACCTGGGTGGTGCTAAGCGACCAACAGCAATAGGCAGCCAGTCTATCCTAGGATCTCCTGGCTTTCAAATTATGTCAAAGACACCATGTGGAAACAGCTCTTCTCAGAGCTCTTTAACAAGAAACAGTGGTCCCACTATTCGTATTTTCCAACTCAATATAGAGAGTATCAGCAGAGCAAAGTGTGATTACCTCTCAAAAGTACTCAGAGAGAACAACATAGATGTTATTGTCCTTCAAGAGACGCATGTTGCTAATGAAGAACAACTCCGTACTAGAGGTCGTATTGCTGGGTACAAGGCACTAGGAGCAACCTACCATGAAGCATATGGAGTGGCCACACATGTCCGTAATAACATCGAAGAAGCTGAGCTACTATCTCAAAGCACAGAAGAAAATGTCCATCAAGTTGTCGTCCGACTGAACAATGTCTCGATCATCAACATCTACAAACCACCATGCATTTTATGGCCTCAGAATGTTGTACCAACTGCAGAACATCCTGCGATTTATGTGGGAGATTTCAACAGTCATCATGAACTCTGGAAGTATTCTAAAACAGATGATTGTGGACTTAAATTAATGGACTGGTGCGAAAGTAATAACCTCCATCTAGTATTTGATGCTAAAGATCGAGGAACTTTTCGATCAGCTGCATGGGGTAGAGATTCAAATCCAGATTTATGCTTCGTCAGCTCCAATATAAATGGAATTCCCTCGCACACTACACGCAAAGTGATGGGAGAATTCCCTCATAGCCAGCATAGACCAGTAATACTCGAATTTGGTGTCACAATTCCAATTATACGTTCAACGCCACGTCCCCGATGGAATTTCCAGAAAGCTGATTGGTCTGCATTCTCTGTAGAACTAGATAAATGCATTCGTTGGATTCCCCCAAATCACCAAAGTTATCAACGTTTTGTTGGCGCAGTTATATCTACTGCTAAGAAATGTATGCCCAGAGTTATAGGAAAGAATATGTTCCTGGCTGGAATGCCCAGAATGAGGAATTATTTAAGAATTTCCAACAAAACAGAGATGCGGAAACTGCTAACAAACTTCTGGCTAGCTTGGATGATCGTCGAAGACAAAAGTGGGTTGAAACTGTCGAAAGCTTAGATTTTACTCATTCTAGCAGAAAGGCCTGGGGCCTTCTTAGAAGGCTAGGAGAAGGTGCGAGAGTAGTGAAGGGTCAACCTCAGGTGACACCTGACCAAATAGCTTTCCATATTGTAACAACTTCTCGAGCTCCAGCTGATAAGAAGCATACAAAGTATGTTAGATGCCAGCTTCGTTCTCTGAAATCATCAGTACCTCGCATTTCTAGCTATTCACGTCCCTTTACAGCCCTTGATTTTCAAGAGGCCCTCAAAGAACTAAAACCTGGTAAGGCACCTGGATTCGATGGAATTCATCCAGAATTTCTCATACATATGGGAGACAATGCAAAGAGATGGATGGCACAGTTCTACACAGACATTCTTCAGACTGGACAAATCCCACCTGACTTCAAGAAGGCTAAAATTATTTCCATATTGAAGCCTGGAAAACCTGAAAACAGACCTGAAAGTTACAGACCAATAGCCCTCCTTAGCTATTGCTACAAACTCTTTGAAAGGCTTATCTACAACAGAATTGGATCAACCATTTTAGAACTCATTCCTGTGGATCAGGCAGGCTTCAGACCTAACCGAAACTGCTGTGATCAAGTACTTTCATTAACATCTTACATTGAGGCCGGATACCAGCAAAAGCTTAAAACATCTGCTGTCTTTGTGGATCTCACTGCTGCCTTTGATACCGTTTGGAGGGAAGGATTGATTTATAAATTACTCAGAGCTATACCCTGTAGAACGATTGCACAGCTTATCAACAACATGATCAGCGATAGGAAATTCCAGGTCTGTTTAGGTGAAAAGAAAAGCTCAGTGAGAAAACTGCATAATGGTTTGCCCCAAGGATCAGTTTTATCGCCACTACTGTTTAATTTGGGATACGTAATTCCGTTGAGATATAGTCTAACGTGTCTTAATTTACAGTGATCAAACAGTGAGCTATCTTTTTCGTGATTGAATTTACGATTAGTTTGAAATCCAAAAATAATGTACAAGGGCTTCTCAGTAAAACGTGATGTTTTAACAGCCCAGCCATGCTTGTTTGTAGGTGGTAACACAGGATATTCATGCAGCTCCCAACTTCTAAAACGTATAGGTAATGGTGTATCATTTTCTACAATCTTGAGCAATCGCAGTTTTTTTACGATCAGATAAGGTTACATGTGGAATCCTCCACAGTATACGATGCAGTGTTATTTTCGATTCTACTGGTGTTTCTATTGCTTTAAGAGAATTGTAATCACTTCGATCACGGATTAGAATAAGCTCTTGTTTTGCGTTGATTATAATACGTGTAAAGTTTTCTGCGAATCCAAAAATATGTTTCAGTGATAACATACCCGTAAAAGTTCCATCCTCATTAATCATCCAGTTGTTAGTAGCTTTTGGACACCATCCAGCCGTCCGCAAAAGATTACTTTCTTCATCACAGAAAGAAAGGTAGAGTTTCATTGCACTTTTAATACCAACATTCTTCGTTCGATCTATTTCAACATTATTTACTTCATATCGCGCTTCAGAAAAGAGAAAAGCTAGAGCATGGTTGTTTAGTTGTGAAGTGCTTGGTCCACTTCCATCCGACTTTTCTAGTCGTCCTTCAACATAGAGGTAGCTTTCGTGTGGTAAGGTGTATACATCTTGCTGATTAATAATAAAATGAATTTCATCATTGTTATTTAATCTAAACGTAAAAGGTTGATAGGAATGAAGCTCACTTCGTACTACACCTTCACGACTTTCTACTGTATTCGTAATGTCTAGCATTTCTTCCATTCTGTTGTAGTAGTGTATATCCTAAATCTTGGAGTATCTGCTTATGGGTATCTGTTAACTCGATGAGTCTCTGCACACATGTAGTATGTCTTCGGAATGTACACCGTGTTTTATAGATGGTTTTCATACTGGTTTAAGATGTAGTTTGTAAGCTACGTACGCGTGCTGATCTAAATGAATAAGCTGATTATGTTTATTTACAAGTCTAAGAGTAATGTTGCTAATGTGTTTTACAGACACAGGATGATAAAGAACTACTGCTGGTTTCTCACAAATAGTATATCCACGTTCATATGTAACAATAAAGTCGTGCAGGACGTGCGAAGGTTGTAGATTACTATTCAAGTCTGTAATAATATTACAAGTAATGGTCACATTATAATCATCGAAGAGTTTTATAGGTTGATCAGACTCGTAACGTACGTTCGGTAGGAGCTCCCTCGATGAAAATCCAAGCAGTGGTCCAATCGAATCAGGTTGTGATTTGAAGTCAATCTTAAATGATGATTCAATAACACATTTATGTGTAATGTTGCTTATAGTAATTGAGAACTTGTAATTATGATTACTAAATCCATCTTCCCCAAACTGATCAATTAACGTACTTTCAATATAGTCGTGAATATCGTCTACTGTATAACTACCTGAGGGTAGTGTTAGCACATATTCATCGTAATAGAACTTGTTTACACCATCACGCACATTATAGATTTTATTGTAGCTTTCAAACGATACTAGTCCAAGACTATGCGGCTGATAGCCAAGTTCGATTGGTGGATTAAAATAGACGGTTATTTCAGGTCCTTCTCCACGTACAGCAAACGTTCTTTCACTGTTCATCATCACGTAGACACTAATGCACTTTCTCTACTGTCTGGGTTTGATATACGAACATAAGACATAATCGTCCGCACATGCGTGTATTAAAGTTTTGCACACGGTTTTTATTGTAAACAATGTCTACACTGCTTCCGAAATAACGTATGAGCTCAAAAGGAGGAGGTAAGTCTCCATAGCTATCAAAATACCATACTTTAGATTTACGTTTTACATAAGCAACGTAATGAGTTCCAGGTCCACGACTGTCGTCCAAGTTAATTACGGCACTTTCACGTTCACGTGGGCGCGCTGGTAGTTGATCACGCATATACACTCCTCGAAAATAATGAATTCCTAGTTGTTTAGCAAACGTAAAACTTCATCATGCGTTAGAGCTCGATGTGGCAGTGCATTCAGTAGACGTTTTTGGAGAAATGTAGATACCAAGCCCTTTCTTGTATGTCAACTACAATTCACTGGAGATCTACCCCGCAACCCCGAACTCTCCAAGCAACCAAGAACTACCAGGAAGCCGAAGGCATCAACCAGTATCCGTACACCAGAAGATGACCAACTGCATAAGAGAGAAGAAAGGAATTTATGTTCAAAGGTCATGTTTCATCAGACGTCAAAATTAGAAATTTCGCCATCTGGAGTATTTAAAGGAAATTCCTTGTCACTGCGCGAAAGGAATTCGTGTCTTGGGGGAAATATGAACCCATGACCTTTGTGCCCTAAGAACATTATGCATAATGTAACAATTAAATTAAAAGTTGGATTCTTGATAGCATGGATTTGACACGTGACGAGGGGGTGATTACCTTCGGTCCCACGCTCTGGGGTACGTGACGTCAACCACACGTGTCGACGGCGGAAGAATCTCAAGTCATTTTTATGAACTATTTCAAAGCGCGTGTACATGGCGTGACCACGCCAAGTCAAAAAAATATAGTGCCTATCAAAGGAGGTCAATCATCTCACAAATCGAACCCGTAAAATTTTTAAATGTCCATGAACACTACCGCCAGAAATGTAGCAAGCATGTAGTCACTTTCAAAACTCTTGAAATTACAGTTTAGGTAAGTCAGAAAGTTTATAGGAAATTTCTTGGCGGCAAAAGGGAGAGATCCGAAGAGAGGGGGTAACTGCTATAAATATGAAGGGACGCCATGACGAAGCTTCCTTCTCCGGCATTTGTGATACAAAGCGGACGAAAAATTGTTGAGCTGCTCTGCGAAATCAAACCAACGAAAGTAGACTGAGTTCAACTGCAGATTTTAGCCATTGCGGCTAAGTCTTGACTCCACGAGGAGATAGTTTTCTTGAGTGAAGTAATCGTACCAGATAGGACGGTCAAAGTACTGAAATATTCTAATGTGATTAAGTAATTCGTGTGCGGGAATAATTACAATCCATCGTGTGCGCTCCGCAAACAAGTGAAGGGTATTTCTTTTTTTTATGCTTTATTCCAGGAAACCTGAAGAAACATAATGAGATGTACAGCCATGAATGTAAAGATGGCTAAATAAAATGCCAGGGTCACAGGTGAGCCCTAAGACGAATACTGGCGTGACGACATGAGGTAGGTGGCTTTCCATCTTACTACCTCTTATATCCTGTCTCGTGATTTCTTAAAGTGTATTTGTAAATGGGGATATACGACGCAGTGGTCACCCTACTAAGTTTTGTAAATGTGAGAGTACGACTAAAAGAGTCATTTGTTTTATTTTCCACTTGGATAAAATTTTGAAGTCTTGCGAGGGCCGTATAATGTTGTAAAAAGTTATTGAATAGGGTTCGAAGTGATATCACGTCCAATGTAGATCGTCATCCGTGTGAGTGTACTGCCTATATTTTGTGATGTCAAAGTAAGATGTTCATTCGACGTAAAATTATTATGTCTGCAATTTGACGTTAATAATAATAATCCATGGTCACTCATTTTCAATCGAGTGGAAGCGCGCTGTCGGATGAGAACCTAGGGTGAGGAATTTGGTCACGGAGAGAAACGTTTTTATTTAATGCCCATTTTTAAACTGTGTCTGACTGACAATAAAAGATCTAGTAGAATGTTTCAGTCATTTCTCGTAAAAATCAAATTATTAAATACGATATCATTTATGCGAAGTTATTCATGATTAATGCATTGTGCGATATTAGACGTCGGAATTTCTAGTGGGGATTTTATTCCAGTTCTTGGTCGATGATAATTGTGGAGCTGGGAAACAGAGGTTAGTTTTGTGAATCAGGTTGGACCTGTCATTGAAGCCGGGACACGGAAGCCCGAGGAATGTTTTATATGAGTTGAGATGAGATGTGCGAATCAGGTTAGAGTCCTGTCATTTGAAGCCGGGACATGATAACCCGAACAATATTTATAATGTTGAGAATGGAAAGAAATTCATAGAAACCCATAGCGGTATAATTGGCGACGCGTATAATTAGTGTGGGCATCTTGAAGCATATCTGTGCATTTTGTTGGTTAGAATATCGTATTTGTTTAATCATGTCGGCAGAGTTTAAAGGGAGCATTTTGAGAAGTCAGTCAGGTAGAACGAACCGGGTGGTTTATGTAACTGCCAAGCGAGCATGGGGTGAGAGACCTCAGCTATGATAGCGGGAAAGAAGTGGAGTTGAGATTGTACTGTAATTCTCGGCCAGGGGAAACGTTAAATGCTGGATTTAGTTGAAATTCATAGCCGGTAATGATCTAAGTATTGTGAAATACTGTAAATGGGGACGTAATGAACATTTGAAATCACGAACTTTGAGTATAAGGAACAGAGTAACCCAATTTCAGGGTTGTCCAAAATATAGAGCGATGGTCGTGACGATCGGTTTGTCTGCGAGGGGTGTGCAAAATTCAGTGATGACGAGATATGACATCGTAATTATATGGCGAGTTGTTTGGTTTGTACGTAGATTATTATGATATCCAAGTGTTAATAACGGTTAGGACTAGATTAGATTTTTAAGCATGATATCACGAGATAGGATATATGTAGCTGGACATGAATTATGTAAAAATTCTTTTCCAGCCAGATAAACATCGCAATATTGAACTCACATCACAGCTGCGTAGAAATTTGTGAAGAAACCAGAGTCCGCGGAGATAAAATTTACTGATGTTTAACATTTCGTTAAATCATTTAAATTTATTTAATTATTAAATTCAGTGAAACCGCATTTTGAAATAACTTTAATCAAGCGAATAACTTGGAGATGCATTCTGGAAATTTGAGTTTGTTTCTGGGAAATATAAAAATAAAGTAACGATTAAGGGGACATATCCGAAGAAAATGGATTTTTCTGCCACTAAGTTTGTGAGCATTGCTATTGTTGTAATTATTGAACTTTGATGGATTGAGCAGTGAATGTGCTGGGGATAGTAAAGTGGAACTTTGGTCATAAGCCGATGTAACTTAATTGTGTGTAGCCTTCAGCCTAGAAACATGGATGGTCAGGGGGTCATCAACCTCAGTGACTTAGATTAGGGCCATATGCCATCGTAGCATCATTTCCTTGCGGTCATCATCCACAATGACTTTAAAGTAACTTAAAAGATTAGATGTCGGTCCATGACATAGACACAGGTCACATCGATTCAATTAAGGGTCCATGCCGTAGAACCACTGTGTGGCACACACCGATTGGACGGCCTTAATTATTCCCAGAGTCCAGAGTTCGTGTTACGAGGGCTGGACCATAACGAATCACTATGATGGTACATGTGGTCTCACATGGAAGCCGAATTTAAGGATTTCCAGACTTTCCTTTCTTAAATGGTTAATAATTGACATAATGGTTTCTAGTAAGAATGCCCATCAGGCAGTTACGTTAAAGTCTCACACCAGTGTTCTGACGTTTATGTAAAAAATGATTGTGGTGTCCAGTGGACACAATTGACTATGACACCGTTGACATAGTAATTTACTTCAGAATTTTCCTGAATAAATAGGAATCTTTTAAACAGACCTTTCATTCCAGTAGATAGATTAGAATTAATGAACCCTACCTTTACCTCAGCAAGTGACGAAGAACCCGAAACGACCCAAGAGACAGATCTCATGAACTTTGCTGATAGGTAAGGAAGGTAGGTACCCCTCAATATGGACCTAAAGGGTTCAGTACTTTATGATTCAGTTATCATGAAGATTATAAAGCAGCAAGACACACTACCTGTTACAGACATTGTACCACATCTCTTACCTAGTTCTAGTACAACTACAAGAAAACGTCATGGAACGTTGTTTCCTTTTACTGTTCGATGTATTATATCAGGTCCGTCGGGATGCGGGAAAACAAATCTTTTACTCACACTAATTACTTCTATAAATGGTGTACGCTTCGAGAATATTTACGTTTTCGCAAAGTCACTCTATCAACCGCTATATACTATTCTACAAACTGTAATGCACGATCTAGTTAAAGATGGAATAAGATATTTTAAATTTAATTCGCATGAGCAAGTACCATCACCAGACGATGTGCTTCGTAATTCTCTTATGATCTTTGATGATGTCGGAACAGAACAGCAAAACGTTATTCGTGTATTCTTTAGTATGGGTCGGCATGAATATGTTGATTGCATCTATTTGTGCCAAACCTATTCTCGTGTGCCTAAGCAGTTGATACGCGACAACGCAAATGTTATTGTGCTTTTTCGGCAAGATGAACGCAACATGCGACATGTGTATAACGATCATGTTAACACTGATATGACATTCGATGACTTTAAACGTATGTGTGCTAAATGTTGGTCATTACACCGTTACAGCTTTTTAGTTATTGATAAAGAAAGTGATGTACAGCATGGACGATATCGCATGGGTTTCGATCATGTATATGCATTTACACAGAATTACAGTAACTACTTGATTAAAAACCATAATCATGTTAACATCTAGCAAGGAAATCAGAAAACATATCATCCAAGCTCGAAACAATATTCGACGGAAATTTTAAGAGCTTAAACGTATTCAAGCAGACACGGATTTATTTTTAAAAACACAATTAAGTACACCGCTCAAAGAAATTTTTAATTCTACTTCATTACCGCAGTCTACTTCAAGTTTTGCTTCTATGCAAACATCGTATCATAAAGAGAAGCATGAAGAAGGAGAAGAAAAGCATGAACAAGATAAGGAAGGGAAGAAGCAGGATGTAGATCAAGAAGAGGAAGAGGAAGAGGAAGGTAAGGAAGAAGAAGAAGAAGAACTTAATGATACATCACCATCTAAGCGTATTGAGTTTTTAACTACAGATGTTATTGCTGAAACACCTACTACATCGACGCAAAATCTACCATCTTTGTCTGAGGTTATGATTACACCAGAGTATCGCAATCATTTTAGAACTTTTATTCAAGATACCTATGGATCTCTCTTTGCACCTTATATAGAAAAACTTTTTACAGGTCCAACTGACACTACCTACGGTATTCGCTACGAAGATGACTGTTTCTGGATAGGAAATTCAAATGTAAAGATTAATAACAACAAACTCATTGTAAAAGGTGTTACCTATAAACCTACGAAAGGACCCTTAGAACTTCTTTTCTCACGAATACCTGACAAGGATATAATTTTACAAGATGATCTTAAAATATAAAGCAATACTTTTTTCTACTGACGCAACACGACGTAATTACAAGAGAACAGAAGCTGTAAATGCGAATAAGAGTTACAAGTATCGTGAGTTTATTTCTAAGCTGTTTCCGACTGCACGTAATTTTGATGTTAACTACAAGCCTTTGTTGCCGTATGTGGATGTAAGATACTGGAATGACAAAAACTTACTCGTTGAACGATTACAACTTTTAAGAGCATCGCAAGAGGCTGGTCACACTGGTCACGGATCAGAAATTCTAGAAATAGAAAGAGAACTACGTTATGCCGGTATTATTTTGTAATGGCTCGTCAAGAGAAGATCTCACCTGTAAAGGTAAACATCGCACATGAGTTACATAAACCAGCACGTCGCACCTACTGCCGCAGACGCGTTATTACACGAGGAAAAGATGATCTCTGGCAAGCAGACTTAGTAGAAATGATTCCATATGCCTCTAGTAATAAGGGGTATAAGTATCTACTTACTGTTATCGATGTGTACTCGAAGTTTGCTTTTGCACAACCGTGCGTTCTAAAACAGCAGCTCAAGTTAAAGAAGCATTTAAACATATTATTGAAGAATCGAAACGCTGCCCAAGGCTTCTTCAAACTGATCAAGGTAAAGAGTTTTACAACAAGGATTTTTCTTCTTACCTCAAGTTACTTGGTATTCAGCACTGCTCTACGTTCAGCAATCTCAAAGCAAGTGTTTTAGAACGCTTTAATCGTACACTCAAAACAATGATGTGGCGAGAATTTACAGCACAAGGTTCATATCGTTGGATTGATCTGCTACCTAGACTTGTATCTACCTATAACGATACACCTCATCGAACTATCGGAACAAAGCCACGTCTTGTTACAAAGAATACACCTCGTATAAATGCTATTCATCTTGTAATTAAAACAGCTGATCCACGTCACCATCGCTTTAAAGAAGGTGATTTTATTCGCATCAGTAAACACAAGTCTATCTTTGCAAAAGATACACACCTAACTGGAGCACTGAAATTTTTCAAATCAGAAGTGTTAAGCTTACTAATCCAGTTACGTATTTACTTCGCGATCTTAGAGGACAGCCTATTGAAGGAGGATTCTACATCGAAGAACTGCAGAAAACAAAATATCCTGATCACTATTTAGTTGAACGTGTTATTCGACGTCGTGGCAATAAACTGTATGTTAAATGGCTTGGTTTTAATAACAGCTTTAATTCATGGATTAATAAAGAGGATGTACTTTAAATCTTATGTGTGTTTTCTTTTAATCCTCTACGTTTCCTTTCTTCTAAGTCACTAGGACATGCTGTAGGATTAAACAACACCTGTAATATGTTTTGACACTTCATATTTATTTTTGAATATATATATATATACATTTTATCCTTTGTTTATTTTACGGTCTTTGTCACTCAGTTTTCGTTTTATTGCACCAACAACGACAAGTGCTGCTATCTTCTGAGCAGCGAAAGCACTAGGTAATAACACACACACACACACGCGCGCGCGCGCAGCATAACTTTACGAAGCAGATTTTAACAGCTACACGACATACTCTATGCAGGCAGCATGTAACTACGTGTCAGGCGAACGTGTTCTAGGGCCGCAGGGGAGATGAAGCACGAAGAAAAGAAGATCAATCACTTTATTGATGAGTCCACGCTCAACATGCTTCCTCATCTTTTTCCCAGCACGTTTCTTCACCTTTTCCTTGTTTACTCTCTCCACAGCCATGAAAAGTGTTTATAAGCGAAGACAACTCGTTAGTTTTAGGTCCGTGATACAGTTTAATTAGTTGACATGTACGGCACTGTCTCACAGAAGGTCTTCTACCTAAACTCACGTGTTCATGATGTAAACTACACGTTTGAAGCTCTGACAAAACAGGATCTTGAGTCCACTCACGAGGCACCTTATCCCAAATCTTCTTTACAGCATTCGCAGCTACATTAACGAAATATGCCTTTGGTAATGCATTTAACTCTTCTTCAGTAAAAGTGTTTAGTTTCTTTTTGCATGCATAAAACTTTACGATCGCCTTTTCAACTGCGTTACACTTAGTATCTGTTAGAAATGACATGATGTCTTTACTCTACAAATGTTTCTTTTACACTAAGGTTATTTCGACACTGCAGTTTACATATGTTGTTCACTTCCCGGCATGCACTGCAACACAACCAATCAAAGAGCATGCATACATGTTGTAAAGACTGTTTACTTGTTTCTCTACTACGCTCTTTTGGAAGAGTTTTAAATGATGGGCACCCCAATTCATGCATGTCGATAATTTCACACGATGATGGTAGAAAATCACGCAACCATTCTTTCTTTTCACAACCCTTTAAAAGAACAAGATCTGCTCTTGACAAATGTGCATTCATCATTAAAGGTAGAAAATGATAAGGTATTCCTTTTTCTTCCCACTTCAAACTTAAATTGTTTTCAAACCGCTGAATCTGCTTTTTATCTTCATCTGTTTGCAAACAGTAAGGGAACGGTGGGCTAAATACTAAACTAACAAGTTTTGGTGCCCACAACACACTGCAATCTAACACAGCCACCTCTTTAAACACAAATTTGTTTCCGTTTACTTTAAAGACTTGCACATCAACTATTAATGTTTTCTTCATGTTTGCACTCCACTCTCTATCACTGTTTCTCGAAGACTAAAGCTTTTAGTCAACGAACGGGTTTAAACATGCGCACCTACAATAACGTCATCGCTGCAGCACATGCAAACTCTTCTTTTTATGATGCATACATATTGCATTCCTTTACACCGACTTACTCTTAAGAAAACGGACAAGTCTAAACATGCATGATGACGTCATCACTGCAGCACGTGCTTACTCTAGCTCCCCCCCCGATGTATGATTAAACTTGTTCGAATTTACCGCCACCACATTTCAACTAAAGAGTGAAGCATCGAAGTAAGCGATGCAAGATAGCGGTAACTGTGTTGAATAAAGATGGCTGTTTGTCAAAAAAAATTTCAAATTATCCGCCACCACATAGAGTGCTTCACTGCGCTCTCTTGATTAAAGATGGCGGATGACAGCTGTCAAAAAAGCACGTGGGTTTGTAAACCACGTGGAATTTACTAGCACCACAAAGAGGGCAGCACGGTGCTCTCTAGATTAGAGATGGCGGATGACAGCTGTTAGAAAAAAGCATCTAGATTTTAAATTGCTCGCTTCTACGATAAAGATAGCAGCACGGTGTTCTATAGTTTAAAGATGGCTGCTTGTCAAAAAAGAATGTTTTCAAATTATCCGCTACCACATTTCAACTAAAGAGTGCAGCACTGAGGTTTGCGATGCAAGATGGCGGGTGACAGCTTTTCAAATAGATTTTTCAAATAGTCCGCCTCAAAGGTAAGTATCTAAAGAGGGCAGCACTAAGGTTAGCAATGCAAGATGGTGGATGACAGCTGTGACGTAAAAATTACCCGCAAAATAGCAGCACGATGCTCTTTTCATTAAGGTTGGCAGCTTGTCAAATAGAATTTTTCAAATTAACCGCCTCAAAGGTGAGTAGCTAAAGAGGGCAGCACTGTTCTCTCTGGATTAAAGATGGCTGCTTGTCAAAAAGAATTTTTCAAATTATCCGCCACCACGAAGAGGTTAGCACGGTGCTCTCTTGATTAAAGATGGTGGATGACAGCTGAATAGCACGTATAATTTGCCGCCACCACATTTCAACTAAAGAGTGCAGCACGGTGCTCTGTTGATTAAAGATGGCGGATGACAGCTGTCAAAAAAGCACGTTGATTTGTTTCCAAACAAGAGCACGTGGAAGTTGCTGCCACCACATTTCAACTAAAGAGTGCAGCACTGTTCTCTCTGGATTAAAGATGGCGGTTGACAGCTGTCAGAAAAGCACATAGGTTAGTTTCCAAACAAGAGCACGTGGAATTTTCCGCCACCACATTTCAAAGGTAAGTAGCTAAAGAGGGCAGCACGGTGCTCTCTGGATTAAATATGACGGATGATAGCTGTCAAAAAAGGGCATGGGTTTGTTTCCAAACAAGAACACGTGGAATTTGCCGCCACCACATTTCAAAGGTATCTAGTTAAAGAGGGCAGCACGGTGCTCTCTAGATTAAAGATGGCGGATGATAGCTGTCAAAAAAGCGCATGGGTTTGTTTCCAAACAAGAGAATGTAGAATTTGCCGCCACCACATTTCAACTAAAGAGGTCAGCACGGTGCTCTGTAGATTAAAGATGGCGGATGACAGCTTACGAAAGAGGGCAGCACGGTGCTCTCTTGATTAAAGATGGCGGATGACAGCTGCACGTGGCTTTGTTTACTGATTCAAATCTCGCGCTAGTTAGGTTAAGTTGGCATCACTAAGTTTTAGGCCCGTCAAGATGGCAGCACGGAGGTTAGCGATTCGTTGTTGTCTGTCAAAAAGCATGTGGCTGTCAAAAAGCACGTGGATTTGTTTACCGGTTCAAATCTCGCGCTAGTTAGGTTAAGTCTGTACCACTGAGGTTTAGGCCCGTCAAGATGGCAGTACTGAGGTTAGCGATGCGTTGTTGTCTGTCAAAAAGCACGTGGCTGTCTTTATAAATTCAAATCTCGCGCCAAAATTCAAATTTCCCGCCAAAATTCAAATTTCCCGCGGGAGGTGGAGGCCTCTCCCGAGAGCCAGAGGTGGAGGTGGCGGCCGAACTGTCCTATTTACACTACTATTCCACAGTCAACATGTAGTATCATTAGAACTCTATACACTCATGCTCATTCCCGAATTCTCCTCAATGGTCATTTCTCCAAACCTATTCCAATACGAAATTCAGTGCGGCAGGAATGTCCTCTATGATCCTCTTCGTCTTAAGTATAGAACCCTTCATTCGAGCTGTCCATCACCTCCTAAAGGATGTACCAAATCCGCACAAGATATTTACCGTCCGAGCGTATGCTGACGACGTAACACTTTTATTGCGGAACCGAGCCCAAGCGGATCAGCTGATTGAAATAATATCTGTGTACGAAAAAGCCGCCAACGCGAAAGTGAATAATCAGAAATCTGTCTTGATACCTCTCTGTACCTGGCCAAACCACATCACAATTGCTGGAATCCCTGTCAAAGAAGAAATAACAATTCTCGGTTTGAAATTTACAGGCAAATTTCAGGAGACAGTCGAGAAGAATTGGACTGCAGTCATCAACACTGTCCGGAACACAATGACGAAGGATCTCAGCAGAAATCTTAATCTAATACAGAAAGTATGGCACATTAACTCATTCGCTCTGTCCAAGATATGGTACGCGGCTCAGGTCCTCCCCATTTAGGAGAAACATGCACAAAGATTGGAACTTGGAATGAGTTACTATCTATGGAGAGGATACATCTATCGCATATCAAGAAATCAGCTCAGAAGGCCAGTTGATCAAGGGGGCCTAGGCCTCATCGCCGTCTCCGCTAAATGCCAGGCTCTGCTTCTGAGGTCAATTCTAATGGCAAAGAATGGACTCGGAGATATTAATGATATGCATTTTTGGACATCACCTCGAACTGGAAGCTTTAAACGAGTACTGCAGACTATTGAATCTTTCTATCCTCATGTGAATCAACAGTGCATTCCACCCACGCAAATCATCTACCGTCGTCTTTTAAACCGTCAACTTGTTACCCCACAGATCATGGAAAATTTCCCCAACAGAAATTGGAAAATTGGAAGCAGTTCACAACACAAGAGATCCCAACAGACTGGAAAAGTTCAGCATACATAGCCATCCAAGATGCCATACCAACCGAAGAGAAAAAATTTCGCCACAACTTGGTCCAGTCACCCTTGTGCCAAAAATGTGAGATTCCAACTATTGACACACAACTCCACAGACTAACACGATGTGAAGGTATGATGGACGTTTGGCGATGGACACTGACTCTGATGCAGCAGCTAACATCTTCCAATAACCCTAACGATATATATCGTATCTTGTTAGCTTTGGACATACCCAACAGGAACAACAAGTTTGCCCTAGTATGGCTAGCAATGGGCTTTCTTCATTATGCACAGACCAACGAGAAATGCTCTGTACAAGGTTTTAGGCAGTTTCTCAAGACAGCGAGACAAAACTGAAAGTGTATAATGCTTCTGGATGGCAGGAGAATTTCAATGAACTTTATGTTCTTACCCTGTGATGATGCAGCTTGTGTAAATACTACTTTGTTTCTGTTTGCATTTATTTGTTTCTCTATTTAATAATCTAAATTAACGATGTAATTGTATAGTGTATCGGTCACCGACGAAAGTGGATCCTCTTTCCGTTCCACATTAAAGTGATGGATCACGTGTGTTAATTATAAAAAAAACCAACGAGATATCTTAATGGTCGTGTATCTCTCAAATTTTTTTGTTCTTGATTTTGTATTTGATGTTTATCTGTAAGAGTATGTCTAATTTACGCAGCACTGTAATTAATTCTGTATCCCTTACTTTGCTCTAGAAAATAAAATAATTATTTGAAAGAAAGTAAAGTCAAAAAAGGGCCACTTTTTTCGACTTAAGGGGGCACATTCAGCTTAAGTGGTAAAAGAAATGATTTTTCTATTTTTTTATTCAAAAAAAATGCCCAGTTACATCTACGGCAAACAAAGATCTGAAATGTTTGTCATAGTTGGGCACAGGATTTCACCTGAGATGCATGGCTGTGTCTAAGAGCAATTCTTGCACCAAGGCATGAAGCTGTTAACGTCATCAATAAGCAACACTCACAAGAATTATCCGGTTACCATGTTTTCTTTCAACTAACTCAACTCATGTTTTATTATTTCAAATAAAAAAACTTAGGCTATAGTAAAGAAGATTAGATTACAACAAACACGCATAGATCTGAAATGTTTAACATT
This sequence comes from Anabrus simplex, assembly GCF_040414725.1. Classification (NCBI taxonomy): domain Eukaryota; kingdom Metazoa; phylum Arthropoda; class Insecta; order Orthoptera; family Tettigoniidae; genus Anabrus; species Anabrus simplex. The sequence goes on along the minus strand of NC_090265.1, from coordinate 994,874,960 downwards.
CGTGGCCACAGCATTTCACAAATTACACATGGCTATGTCAAAGAGAGGTTATTCCTCCAAGAAGTGAAGCTGTCAACGCCATAAACAAGCATCTTTTACAATAATTACCTGATGTTCTACAAAGTTACAAGTCTATCGACTACACGACAGAACTTTTGAAAGACTTGGAGTTACCTGGACTAGCTTCCAATATCTTAGAGCGGACGATTTTGGCACCGATTATCTTTCTTAAGAATAAGAATCCTGTCCTGTGCAATTAACACGACTCTGAAACTGATGACTAATACTATTGAAGCCATTCTCATAATTGGGCATGCCGCGAGCGAAGTAGTATTAATTCCCCGCATTCGAATAATTTCTTCGGATATACAGTTTATGTTTAGGTGTCTGCAGTTCCCCGTTTGTTTCAGTTTCGCTATGAACATTAACAAGGCACAAGAACAATCTCTTAAAGTTGTAGGACTCCATCTTCGAAAAGGCTGCTTCTCCCATTGTCAACTGTGCGTGGTTTGTTCAAGAGTTGGAAAGGTAAACCCACTATATATCTCAGCTCCTTTTGGAAGGACACTAATATAGTTCAACCGGAAGCTCTATAAGGAAAAAATAGTTTTTATTACAGTATATAAAACAGTTCAATTAATAAACGCGGGAAAAGCCGTGGGTACATGCTAGTATATATATAAATTATATGAGTAAAGAATTAGAATCACAGATTAGGCTATTTTCGGATGACGTTATACTGCACAGAATAGTAAATGAGTTGCAGGATTGTGAGCGACTGCAGGCGGACCTAAAAATGTTGTGAGATAATAGTTTAATGGTAAATGGGGTAAAAAGTTAAGTGGTAAGTTTCATCAAGAGGAAAAGTCCTCTCGGTTTTTATTATTATGTTCATGTTAACGGGGTTGTTAAGAAAGGTTACAGATCTCTTCACATGGTTATGAGAGTATCTAGGGGTAATAAGGATGTAAAGGAGAGGGGGTATAAGCCTCTAAGAAGAACTCAGCTAGAGTTTGGTTCAAGTGTATGGGACACTCACTAGGAAAAAATCATACAAGAACTGGAAAAATCCCAAGAAAATCAGCACGGTTAGTTCTGGGTGATTTCCGACAAAGGAATAGTGTTACGAGAATGTTGCAAACTTTGGGGTGGGTAGACTTGGGAATAAGGAGAAGAGATGCTCGACACTGTGGTATGTTTCGAGCTGTCAGTGTTGAGCTAGCGTAAAATGCTATAAGTATACGATTAAGCATGAGTAGAGCTTTTAAAAGTATGAAATATCATAGTATGAAGGTAAAGTTGGACTTCAAAATGATAAATTGGGCCAAATATTCATTTATAGGACGAGGGATAAGGGATTGGAATAAATTATCAGGGGAAATTTTCGATAAATTCCCAATTTCTTTGCAACTGTTAAAGAAAAACTAGGTAAACAATTTATAGGGAATCTACCACATGGGCGGCAGCTCTAAATGCATTAATCATTAATGATTGATTGATTGATTGATCGATTGATTGATTGATTGATTGATTGATTGATTGATTGATTGATTGATTGATTGATTGATTGATTGATTGATTGATTGATTGATTGATTGATTGATTGATTGATTGATTGATTGATTGATTGATTGATTGATTGATTGATTGATTGATTGATATTGAATATCCGGTTAAAACATCCTATTTTATAAGTACATTAGAGCTATAGATAGTGAAACTAATATATTACAATTGCATTTAAGATGGAGATGACTTATAAAAGAGGTGGAGAAATTTGATGATGATGATGATGATGATGATGATGATGATGATGATGATGACAATGATGCTGTTGTTTGAAGTGGCCTAACATCTAAGGTCATAGGTCCAAAGAAAGAAATTTAACAAACACTTTATAACAGCATCTTCTCTGAAATACCAAAGTGAGAGGTGCTTGGTATTCAATATTACACATATTTAAATGCATTAATAATTCATATCTACTCCTGTCAAGAAAGGCGTAGGTCTACTCCTATCTAATCCTTTTTTGACAGGAGCAGATTAAAAAAAATTAGGAACAGTTTGTGGCATTTCACAGGTTCAGCTGTGGGGCTTCGGAATATTGACTTTAAACCTCTCGAAGTACAATCCGAACTTTCTATGTCCTGTCAGAAACTGAGTTATATTATGTTAATTTTGCAGTAACATACTTTGTAGTCTGTGTTGAATATTTGGAAAGAACAAGTCCGTTGTTAGCCGGCCGTTTATGCTGGTGATCCATTGAATATACACATATCTTGTGTATACTCTCTCATTTCATTTTTTACAAAGGACACTTTTCATATATAAACTTCCTACCTATTTAGACGTTTTCAGAAGCTTGAAGTAGACGTACCAGTACGCAGCATATTTAAACGCCTTGCGAAATTATCATGCTATTTTAAAATTCGAGAGAGCCTCCGTGGCTCAGACGGCAGCGCGTCGGCCTCTCATCACTGGATACCGTGGTTCAAATCCCGGTCACTCCATGTGAGATTTGTGCTGGACAAAGCGGATGCGGGACAGGTTTTTCTCCGGGTACTCCGGTTTTCCCTGTCATCTTTCATTCCAGCAACACTCTCCATTCTCATTTCATTGCATCTATCGTTCATTAATAAATCACTTTGGGAGTGGCGACCCCATCGTACTAACAGCCTATATCTGCTTCATTCATTACATCCCTGACCCGGTCAATGACTGGAAAACAGGTTGTAGGTTTTCATTTTCATTAAAATTCGAGGGATCCATTCTGGTGAACTCTGGCGCCCATACTACGGATATTTCGATTAATTATTTCTATTACTTTTATTTCAATTATTTATAAAGTCTTTTAGATAATTTTTATGATAATTAACTTTAACACAAACAGTTACAGTGTATTGAAATAAATGAGCGGTAGGGTATGTAAATGTATTACCGGTACGTTACTACTGTACAGCTATGCACGTATTACTTTTAAATGTGTATTACACGTTAATTCTGTGTTTACTCAATAACTGCCGTAATTTATAATTTTATAATTAGTTTTATCCTTTCTATCTTTCCACACTCTCATTTTAAACTCAAAACTCGAACAATACCTTAAATAAATAAAGAAAAGACTGTACCTTATAAAACGAAAAATTGCTTCATCCCAAAATTTTCTATATATTTTACTGACCTATTTCCGTTATATACGATCGTTGATTTTTCCCGTGCATGTCACGTTTTACATACATACATACATACATACATACATACATACATGCATACATACATACATACATACATACATACATACATACATACATACATACATACATACATACATACATACATACATACATACATACATACATACATACATACATACATACATACATATCTTTATTGTTCACCCTAGTATACACCATCGGCTTACAGGCAATAAAGACAGAGCGAAACAAAAAAAACAAACAATAGCTACTACATCTCTCTTTAAAATACTTAACTACATTAACTACATTTACATCTACTCGGTATCATCCCACACGTACGCGGATAGCCAGTACACATGAAGGACGCTACCGCACTACTAACTGCCTAAACACCAACCCCTACCTACCACCTAAAATTAATTAGACTGGTCGCTGCGTCAGCCATGGTATGGAACACACGCCCACCAACCCGTCGACAGCAGCCACGAGCATCGCCACGTGCGAAATGATATCATATCTCATTGACACTCGCTGACATTATATTCCTCCCCTACTTTGGGTGACATGCCACCATGGCGGAAACCAGACCCAACAGGTGGCCTGCCACCAACTTCCGCTATGTACGTCACACATACTCTTGTCCATTGTCAGCGCACTACCTTCCCTCTCCTTTTTTCTTCCCGTGCAGACTTTCTCAAGCCTAACTTCTTAGGGGTGAGTGAAGTACCCTCCCCTCCCTTTTCCTTTGATACGTCACCCTCTGATCTCTCGCACTACCCCCACTCACTGCATCTCACCTTATTAAACTTAAGACTTAAGCATACTACTCCCACTCACTACATCTCACCTTATTAAACTTAAGACTTACACATCAGCTAACAACCATTTTACATCCCTCATCAACGCAGCTAAAACAATAAACATTTTTTTTCAAACCTCATTTACAAATAAACAGTTTCCATTCCAAGTTCATTAGTTCACCCAGTCTTCTCAACCTACACATGTCACTTGTTGCGATGCAATGACAGTATCCGCCATTTTTGCTCACGTCTATTATACATTGCGCCGTAATATGAAAGGTCTCAACGGTTTGTAGATAATCCTTTTTTGTAGGTATTTGATCCTGGTCCCCATCAGAATCTCAAATAGCTTGGCCCAATCATCATTATCGAATGCCTTTTATAAATCTACGAATGTTATGTACATAGGCTTCTCTCTCTTAAAATCATGTCAGTGTTTCCCGGGCTTTTAGGCCGTGGTCCAGGAGCATGTGATGGTCCCGACGTTTCAGCAAAGTCTGCGTTCGGCATTTTCAATGGTTCCAACTGAATTCGATAGCAGCGAAGCTCTCAGTGGAATGAAGTGGGTTTTTTCGGGGGATGGGGGGGCCGCTCCCCCGCGTGGCGATAGTCTCTAATCTACATCGCCTCCGACATGCTAATAGTTCTATGGCGAAAAAAGATGGGAGGATTGGGAGTGTGATACTACAAGAGTATCTGCCTGTCCCTATGCTACCAGGCCAGATCAACCACCTTTTTCTTTGCCAATCCGTGACTCATCCGTATAAATATTGTAACGTTGTTGTGTTGGACATTTCTTGTACAAGGTTATTGGCAAATTTACTTGGGTGAACTGCTGTCAGTGCATTAGCTTGCAGCTCGGGAGTAACCCTTACGATCCTATCAGGATACATAACACTTGTCTTTGTTAATGTGACCTCAGCTTTGGCAATGGCTGTTAAATGTAGAGATGGGATTCCTGCCACAACAAGGGCTGCTTTCCTGGTTATTTTACGGTATGCACGAAAAATTCTAGGTACAAAACTTCTTTGAATTTCGGCTAGTTTGGCTTGAACCCGCTTCCTTTTCAATACCTAATGATAAGCAGATGCACCATACAGTAATAACGGTTCAACTGCTCCATAATGCATTGTATTTAATAGTTCTGGGTTAAGACCCCTTGTCAATCCGGTAGCAGTAGAGAAGCCAGACGGCAATATTCTAGCTTTGGTAGACAGCTTTGGTATCTATAAATGTTAGTTTTCTGTCTAAAAACACCTAGGTATGACAATTCATCCACCAGTTTTATAGCTTGTCCATTCATGCGAACCACAGGTGTTTCAGCTTTCCTCTTCCTCGTAATGATCATGCCGCTTGTTTTTTATAGTTGAACTCCAATATATTTTCAAATCCCCAGCTGTAAATGATAGTATATCTAGTTTGTGTCATTTATCAATATATTAAGTTCGGAGGGAACAGACATGTTGTGTGGAGTGTGCCGCGTGAGTGGAGTAGGAGTGAGGAGCGTGCAGGTCGAATCGAGTGTGTCAAGGAAGATGATCAGTGTAGAAAAATATGGGGCCATTATAGGCAGATAGCAGGGAAGTAAGAAGAATGAAACAGCCAAAGTAAGGAACGTAGATGGGAGATGAGATGGAAAGGTGAGATGCTGATGGCGGCAGCGGTGGTCACTGTCCTGCTGGTTATTGGGGGTGTGGAAGTAAACCCAGACCCGAGAGCAGTGGCAACATGAATTGGGAGGACGTAGAAGTAATAAGGAAAGTGGTTAAGGAGGTAGTGGAGGAACTCTGTCCGTTTGATCAGTTAAAACGGATGATACAAGAGAAAGTTAAGAAGCAAGAAATGACGAGACGGTGGATCCAGGAAAACACTAATGAAGCTAAAGGGAAAGCAGCAAGAGAGATACAGTTTTTCTAAAGGAGAAAATAAAAAATATGGAAGAGGAGGTGATGAATTTGAAGAAAGAATTAGAAGCCCACAGACAAGAAAGCACGAAGCCATATTTATTTATGGCTTACAAGAAGAGAAGGCAGAGAATCTACATACCGGTAATCTACTAAGTGCTAGATGTCATACAAAAAATGAATATCAACTTCAGTGAGGTCGATATATATGACGGTAAGAGGATAAGCAGGATGAGGGGGCGCAGATCTATAAAGGTCACGTTGCTATCCTCATTGATGGCAGATACAGTAATAAGAAACGCTGGAAACCAGCAGAAAGAAAAATATGGATTAAGATGGACTTGGGAAGAGATGGAAATAGACATTTCAAAATTTTGAAGAAACATATGATCATGGCAAAACTGCAAGTGTTCAGAGCTTATATTAGAGGCCAAGTACTGGTGGTGTCAATGGGAAATGGACTCGAAAGTGGGGAGTGTCGAAAATGTTGTCCATGGAGGAGTGTTTAAATCAGAACGAAATGAGTAGCGCCGACGTGGACATGTTGGTAATAGGAGTGGAGCACCGAGTGCGGATGTAGCGGCGGAGATGACGGGCATGATGAAAAGGGAAGAAAGAAGGGAAGCAGTGACTTGAGTGATATTAATGTGGCATCGAGTTCGGAGGAAAGAAAGGGAAGAGAACAAAGTTTCGATGAGGTTTGGTCTGACACTGAGAAAACGAAAATATGGGCCAGGGAGGTAGGCAGAGAAAAACGTATGGAACGTGAGAGTGAAGCGCGGAGAGAAGTGAATAGTGAATTAAGAGGCGAGACCGGTGTGGAGGGCTGTTCAAGCCAGAGTATGAGTGAATGTGTAGTTCAGAGTGACAAAGTTAATACAAGTAAGGCTCTACATAAAGGGAGAAGTATGACCTTAAAAGATCTATGGAGGAAGAGAGATGAAATTGAAGATGTTATAATAACTAGTTAGTAATTTAGGCCTAAATTTGGTCGAGGGTGGTGTGCGTTTGATATGTGCGACGGAGGTGCTCGTGTATTGCTGTTATTGTATTTGGCTTTCTTTAGTGATCTTGATATGGTATATGGGAGAGTGTTCAATAATAATCAATCTGTTGGTGGTTTTATCTGAAATGAATATTGAAATGATGGTGAGAAAGATAATATTATGGTTGGAATGTAAATGATATTTGAAATGATTAGTGTAGTGTTCATAGTAGTGTTAATAGAACTGAATAGTGAGATGATGATTAGAGAGATGGTGAACGTGATTAGGAGTGGTATATGCTCGGTAAGAGGTTATAGTATTTGAAATGTCTGGTGTTTTGTATATATAGACTAAAGGTGGGTATCGTAATTTAGGTGAATGTGATGATTAGAGAGAGGATGAAGTGATAATTGATAGTGATGATCGACGGTTAAAGAGCGATTAGAGTTACTGTGCTGATTGGTGTATGGAGGTTGGTCACTAGGATGATCAAAGTTTGTGAGTTTGGTGATATAATAAGAGAGCGATAAGAGTTATTGGGGTTGAATGATAAGAGAGATGTGAGGCAAAGTTCGCACACCACGAGAATAAACACGGACAGTAAACGCTGCTGGTACCATATTCGCACGAATTTATACTGAATTTAAATGGTAGAGGACATTTATAGGAGTAAGGAAATATTAAGTTCTGTTGAGATCCAGTGTGATACTATAGAAAACTATAAATTACAAACCGGGAATCAAGCTCTAAATTCTAAATTGAAATGTATCAATGCACGAAGTGTTAGGAATAAGTTTGAGGATATTATGCTTATAATTGATGAAGTTACAGAACGTGACATTATAGTTATAACAGAAAATTGGCTATCAGATGAAGAAACATCCTATTATAATATACCTAGCTTTGAAACCAACCATCTAGCTAGAGAGGGTACTGGATGGGGACTGTCAGTGTATGCATAAAAAATGGACAACTAAAGTCATTAAGATCATTAACAGTTATCACAGTATTCTCCAAATGGAAGTCCAGTATTTAGCAAAAACCGGAGATATAACGTAATTTCATATTACAACCCAAAGGAGAGTAATACTACTAACTTTATGATAGATCTTGAACTTATTTTGTGCAATACACGAAAATCGAACTCATTGCTTATAGGATATGATAACGTAGATTCTATTAAATACAGCATTATATATAGGAACTATACATCTTTATTGAATTGTTACAATTTTAACCCAGAAATAAACGGCTACCAACAAGAATAACACCCACATCCTCAATTTTAATTGACCACATACACTCAAACTTTGCCACTGCTGATTACTATTTATCTAATCTAATAACTGACCTTAGTGATCATAATATTCTAATTCTAGAAATAACAACACAAATTAAAGAGAGTACTCCATTCAGTAGTGACGCAAATGTACAACCAAACATGAACATAAATTACACTAAGCTAAATGAATTTTTCACAAAAAATACATATTCAAATCTATCTGCTGATGTGAACGAGCATATGACTATGCTTTTATTAGTGAGGGACTTAGAGTAGGTAGTTCAAATATTGGACAAAAACCACCACGTAAAAATACATATAAGCCATGGGTAACACAAACATTCCTAGAAGTGGTAAAAGAAAAAATATCCTATACGCAAAAAACTGAAGCTAAAAACCCTTCAACTGAAACAATCGAAGAGTACACAAGATGTTTGCAAGGACGTAATTAAAATGAAAAGATTACTGAAAAGGTCATATTATAATCATGTAATTAGAAAAGGGGATAATAAAGAAATGTGGAAGGCAGTAAACCACATACTTGGTAAAACTAATAGTAAACCAAAGTTATAGAACTTGTGCATGAAAGTATTCAACACTCTTCTAGACAAGATATTTATAAAGATTTTAATACTTTTTCGTTAATGTAGTTGAAAACTTGGTTAAAGATCTTGGTCCATGTAACCCATCTTTGCTATCTAATCATACGATCTGCAACTCTCTGTACTTTAGGCCAAGAGTTGTTTAGGAAGTTACGCAAACCACAGAAGCACTAGCTAAGAAGAATAACTATACATATGACGGAATAAATAACATACTCTTCAAGAGGTGTGTAAATCATCTAGCCCCCTTGCTCACTGAGATAATTAATTTTTCATTGCAAACAGGAGTAATACCAGACAAATGTAAAAGTGCAAGAGTGGTGCCAGATCTTAGGAAAGGAACACAGTAATTACAGGCCACTATGTATAGTACTTTCACTAGCAAAAGTACTTGAAGTAGTAATAAAAAACAAGTCTTCAATTTTATAACAAAAACACATTTCTTCTTCAAATGTCAGTATGGCTTCCTACCCAAACACAGTACACTTTCAGTTGCTTTTGACATAGGTTCCCTTATAAAGAATGCATTAGATAATAATAAAATAGCAGCTGGACTTTTCATAGACCTTGCAAAGGCATTTGACACAGTTAACCATATTCTACTACTTGAAAAACTAGCAAATGCAGGAATTAGAGGAATAGCCTTTGAGTGGTTTAAAAATTACTTAAGTGATAGGAAGCAATATGTTAATATCAATGAAACTAAAGGGCCCATCTACAATGTTGAGCATGGTGTCCCACAAGGGTCATTACTGTTTCTAATATTTATTAATGATACAGGTTATCTAGAGTTTACTGGTAAGATATTCCTATTTGCAGATGATATATTTATATTTTATGACAACAGTTGTGAACAAAAGATTATGGGGTATATGAAAAAATATCTGGACATACTAACATCCTGGCTGAACAAAAATAATCTAGTAATGAATACTTCGAAAACCAAATACATGATATTCCCTAAACCAACACAAATTATCAATACCTGTAATATAGTAAAACTTTGCAATGAGCCCATCGAAAGAGTAAAGCAGTTTTCATATTTAGGCCTGGCTTTAGACAATAACTCAAGTTGGAATGAGCATATCTCAAATGTAAAGAAAAAATATTAGTGTAATTGGAGTACTAAAAACACTGAACGACGATGGAATAAACAATCAACATTTACAAAACATATATACCTCCCTCATACATTCACATTTTATGTACATGAATATAATATGGGGAAATTGTACACAGGAAGCTGTAAAGGCACTAGAAATACTCCAAAAGAGAGCTTTAAAAATTATGTATGGATATGTTTTACTAAAGCCATCTGTGGAAGTTTTTCAGGAAACATATTACCAGTACAATGCCAAATTAAATACTCTCAAGCTTTATTTATGTTCAGGTATAAAAATAATATGATTTCTGCCAATACAGAACTACGATACAGCAAATATATTCACACCCATAACACAAGATCAGCATACCACTTTTACAAAGATTCCACAAACACTACCAAATATGGTGTTAAACGCATTTCTTATTCAGCAAGCACAGTCTTTAACAATCTACCTCCGAAATTGAAACAAATCAATACGTTGTACAGATTTAAAAAAGAAGTACGCAGGTACTTCCTTGAACAATATGTTAGAGAATAAATCGATAACCACTGTGTATTTTTCCACTTACGTTTAGTTTATTTCGAATATCTTCTTTTTTCCATGTAAAATAATTATATTATGGTGTAAATCAATATTTGTAAAACATTCCTTGTTATATGCATACCTTATGTCTTTACTGAAACTGAAAGCTGCCAAGAATAAATAAATAAATAAATAAATAAATAAATAAATAAATAAATAAATAAATAAATAAATAAAAAAATAAATAAATAAATGGTATAAGTATTATGGAGAATGGAGTGTTGTATGTGAGTAATTGTGAGACAGGTGAAAGGTCGGAGGATGATTAGAGTGGTAATATAATGGTGATATAATAAGAGAATGAATATAGTTATTTGGTTGATGATGGCATAGTTATAGTTGCTATAAATAGGAATAGAAAGTTGAATAATGTTATTTTATTGTATTATAATGTGAGATTACGGCGCGCTAACGCAGCAGATTGTGTAAATCTTTGGCTGAATCAGCGAACCGGAATAGGTCAGTGAGTGTGAAAGGCAGTAGTTAAGGAAAGTGCGAGGTTCGCGTGTTCGGCCAGAAGGAAGGTGGAGGTCATTAAACCTCCTGGTGCCGTGTTGCCATTCTTATATTTTACCTTTGTATAGGTTATTTTCCAGTACATGTATTGCTAGGTCTATGGGGTCTCCGTTTAGGAGTTGCCGGTTGTCTATTTAATTTAATTTACTGTTTTGGTTAAACTAGTATTCTTATTTCGTATTATGCTTATCATTATTTCATGATTACTTCATTTAGGAGAGTAAAAGTTGAAGGTGTTTGCCTAGGTTGTGCAGTATTATTTTTCTCCATTAAGGATCACTAAGGTAGAAAATACTGTAGATCTGGAGGGAAATAATAATAATAATAATAATAATAATAATAATAATAATAATAATAATAATAAGGAACATATTAAGTTGCTTGCTCATAGTTACTTGTAGCACCTATTCTGCTATTATTTAAAGTTTCCGAGCAGCCATTTGAAGATGACTTCACTGAACATTCTTTGTTCTAAAAATACGCGTATTGGAATCATTAGCACTAACTGTATTTATAGTAATAAGTCCATGATCAGAAATTGTGGACCTTCATTCACTTCCCATTCCACATCGTGTTTTAAAAGCGCAGGTGAACAGACGCTGACATGTATAAAACATGTATCATTTCGAAGGAAAGTTGGAATTAGTCCATCATTATTATAAGGTTACTGGAGGAGCAAAATTCGAAAAAATGATTTCCACGGTTGTTGGTCAAAGGACTTCCCCACGCACTATGTTTAGCATTATTATCTCTAATTATTAACAGGTGCTTGCCTTTCAAATCAACACAAAGTCCGTTGAGGTCATTTAAAACTTCACTCAAATCATCCTTAGATTCACAGTACATATTACATATATAGAAAATCCTAACATTTATGTCAATACCCACTACAACTCTGTCAGGAAGACAGTGTTGTATCAAATGAAAAACGGACGTTGAAGTTGTTACCATAGCGGCACGCCGTCTATTGCGTATCGCACATTATTATTGGTAAGATTTTTCAGTTCAGACCAAATCAAACAACTTTGTTCCGTCTGGTGTTCGGTTCTTGTACACATAGAAATAGTATAACATATTTCGGGTCTAAATTATTAAAGCCCGTGTTTTGTATCAGTTCCTGATTTGGGACAACCTATTTATGTAAGTTTTGCTGATATGTATTGTCCCTGTCAAATTTGTTCTTTACGAATATTTAATTATGTGCCTGTAATAGCCAGTGTCATTCATTCCATGTGGACGAAGTTTCATGTTTTTGGCGACAGTCTGCTACCTTATTCAGCCAGCTGTGTGACAAGTTGGCGTATTGATTTTCCCTTCATCCTCATCGATCTATAACATGTTACGATAACGTGATAAGCTGGTCTGTCCCAAGGTTAATCCCACTGCCTCGTGCTCTTGCTCGTCCGTTTTCATGTAACATCTAGAACAGTATGAACCAATTACGAGGTACAATTACGCATACGCTAGCCAATAACAATTATTCCGAGAGCCACACTTCCAAATGAGAGGCTATAAAACGCAGTGTTTTACTTTGAACACCCCTTATACGTCCAGAAGTCTACGAGCCATGTTAAGTTACGTGAACAATTGAATAATTCAGTCTAGCTTAGCACAAACTTGTTCTAAAATTTCTGTGTCAGTTTCAGCACAGAAATAACTTTAGAAGAAAGAAGAGGACTACCACCAGCTTAATTATGACACCAATTCCAGGATATCTACTTTACATTCAAGAGGATCGATTCATCTGACGTGGGACTTGAAATCTAAAACAGCCATGTGGTGCTAACCATGTAGGCGCCACTAACATCGGAGGGAGGTCGTGACGGATATTACCATCATGGGAGCATATCAAACCGCTCCGGGAATCGAGCTTCATCACGAAATTTAAGTACAGTATTGAAATATTCCCTGCTCATCTTTATAGAAAATTTAACGATCTTCTTCTCTAAAATAATATTTCTATTAACTTATTGGAATAATTTAGTGATATTTTTCACGTTTCATCTTGTCTCAGTAAAGGCAGTTTTGAGCATGAGAGTGTGTGAATTGGGATCCATTAGAGTAGCTGTATAGTAGTTTGTCTTCTGAGAATATATCTATCTCAGTGCAATCATTTAAGATGATGTTTAACAATCAATGGCCTCTCGGATAAATAACAATTTAAAATGATTCTTTCAGATGTTTATGAAACATTGTGGGACGATATTTAGGTTGTGTTTCATCTAGTGCATAGCCACGCGATTATTCAGATTGTGTCATTTAATTTATACATTGATGTTGATATTAGATTTAAAAATCATTAATAATAATAATAATAATAATAATAATAATAATAATAATAATAATAATAATAATAATAATAATAATAATAATAATAATAATAATAATAATAATAATTGTACCGAGAGGTACACCTCTACGCCGCACATTTAAACCTTGCGCCAGTAAAACCTCCTCTACAGGAGAAGGACTGAACTTGAAACTAGACCTACTTAAACTTTTACTCAGAAGATGTCACCACCTTAATTTTGTGATTGTGAACTTTGCAGTACTGTATGAAATTCTACGTGTTTTGTTTACCATTTATCAAGAAGTTCGGACTTTCTGCAACAGATGTCTCTACAAAAACTATGATCATGCACCCTTGTGCGAAGTGAAGGAACTTTATTTGAAGAAATTTTGTATTCCTAAGTTTGTTCTTTACCAAATTATGTTCATTCATTTTTGGGTTTGCAATATTGATCTTTTCTTTCCGCCAGTTTTGAATTCAGCCAATCCCTAATTTCTGTAATTAATTTTCGGCCTATCACAGGCTTCTTCTTCGATTTGGTGTGTAATTTAACGCTAGCCATTAAAAGTAAGAGGGTGTGGCTTGACTATTCATGAAAGATCTCGAACTTTCCCCGAGGGTTTATAAACTGCAGATTTTCACGGCTCTTGGCGATTTTATCAACATCTAACTGAGTGTGTGTAAGTGAAGCAGGAGGCGGGAGGTGCCTCTTTCTTCAGGCAGCAGTTCTTCAGCAAGGTAATGTCCGTTTAACATCCTTATATCTTGCTAGCTCCGCAGTTTAACCCGTGGGATAGGTCCGAAATTTTAATATGTAACCTTCTTCTCTAAAATGTAAGTTCTGCCGGCTAATGTGAAAATTTCATAAAATCTGCAACTGTAATTCGGGGATAGAGAGTGATTTACCCTCTCGAGCTCCCCTTCATATTGTTTTGAGGTGACTACGTTTTGTAACTGGTTTTCTTCCTTTCCGTAATGTCTTAAATTATTCTTATACGAGTCACCTCCATAGTTTGGGAATATCCCCTGCGTCATCGGCCTAGTGCCCTTTAGGTTTTAAGAAGTCACATCGAGGAGTGCAAGCATTCGCCTCCTTTCATTTTGTGTTCGGCCCACTTATTTAACCCGTATTTCTTTACACGAAGGCCCTGTAGGTTGGGTACGAGATACCCCTGGTTCATTTTTGTAAGTTTTGCCTTGATGGCATGTAATTGTAAGGTTCTGAAATTGCCTTGAATAGGCTTGGAAAAACTGAGAGTGTGTCAGCTCTTTTCTAGTGTTGTAAAAGTGCCTCTGGAGGCTTGATGTTAAAAATTGGGAGCAAGTGCTCCATGTATTGAGGGGTGTTCTGTCCTTGCATAAAATGGTGATTTTTGTAAAGCTAAGTGTGTAGCTCAGGAATTGTTAAGTGAGGACTTGAAGCCCAAGTTCTGTTTATACCACTAATCTTGTCTTTACTAGACTTGTTTTTGCTACGGGTACTTGTGCCATTGTTACTTGCTGGTTTTGTTTTAAAAGAGACAAAGTATATATAACCTTTGTTACAGTTTAAATTAACTTTGATTTTGTAGTTAGACCCATTCACCCCGGCACCTTCTTTCACCTCTGCGTTCCACAGAAACTCCGGAACAATAATAATAAGACCGGGTTGAATGAAATGATAATTGTCATGAGTGAGTGATAAATGATATTCGAATTTTTATGTGGAGTATGTAATGTGTGCTCAGTTATAGTGCAATATTTCCTGGAAAATGGTAATCCTGTGAGATATTTATTGAATTTTGGGAGCATGTGTCACGGTTACAATGCATCCGAGATAAATGTGGAGCACGTGTTGTGATATATTTCTATGTTTTTTAGGAATAATAATTTATCGACACTCAATGGCCACGTGTCAGATGAAAATCCGTGTCAGATAACTTAATCTCCAAGTACGGAAAGGTGATACATAGTTAGATCTCTGTGTTACCTGAATTGTATATCGTTGACAGATACAATAACGCAACAAATACACCGTCCGTGGGTCTAACGCTAATGCGAGCTGCATGAACGTCCAATAAGCTAGTTTTCCAGACATTGTCCACATCTTCATGTCATGTTCTTCCAAAAAAAAATTCATTCTGACATAGCTGACAATTCTTTCGTTGTTTTCTTGGTGCTCTTCTTCTTAGAATTAATTGTCTGATTTTCGTCTCCGTAAGATGTTGAAATTGATGACCATACCCTCGTATTTTATGTATTCTTCCTCAAATGATTGATGTTACGAAACCGACAAAGAGTATCACACAATATAAATGTAGTAGTCTAGTTACGAAATTCTACAATAATTCTAAAGATAGTGTACAGAAAACAATCAATAGTGGCGTAGGAGAAGCAAATAAAATACGTTATTTTAGTTTATTAAGTGGGTGGAGCGCAGATGTGATGCCTGAAGATCGATACCAAGGCTGATAGATTGTCGGAGTCGTGGAAGATTGGGTGATACGATCTTCTTTTTCCCAGTCCTGTGGTGAGAGTGTGGCGTTCAGAAGATAAAGCGACTGTAAAAAGTGCCTGGTCGACATTAGCGAACACCTTGCATGTGAAGCGTATAGATTCTCACGGATACTGAGAAAGGCACCAGCACCGAAGAGCAGCCTCACGGTTCAAGAGAGGGAATCCAATAAAAACTTTGAACATGGACATGAGTGTACTCATTCTTCCCGCGGATAAAGTGAACGCCACTGTCATCATGGCTGTTAACTGCGAATATGTCAGAGATTTTGGAACCTGAGACCTACCACAGACTACCGAAAGAACAAACCAATCGGATTGTTCATAACATCAACACCCCTATTAAATCCTCATCACTGCCAGGCAATGTGAAGGGGGGAAACCTCCAAAAGTGAAGCTTTAACTCCGAGACTATTTGGCTTACCCAAGATACACAAGGACAATGTAACTCTACGGCCCGCCGTGAGGGTGCTATTGGATCACTGAACTAAAATATTGCTAAACATCTGTCCACCTTACTACAACCTTACATCGGTGGCACATAGTCGTACGTCAGGTATTCAGGCCATATCATAGAAAAGCTAAATAACATCCAGTTAGAAGGCGAAGACCTGCGTGTCGACTTTGACGTGGTCTCACTCTTCACTAAGGTACTTGTGGATGAGGTCCTGGACCACGACGCTCAGATTTTTCTCGAGGACATTACCAACTTGTTCAATCATTGCTAGGTTCGAATCCCACTATCGGCAGCCCTGAAGATGGTTTTCCGTGGTTTCCCATTTTCACACCAGGCAAATGCTGGGGCTGTACCTTAAATAAGGCCACGGCCGCTTCCTTCCAACTCCTCGGCCTTTCCTATCCCATCGTCGCCATAAGACCTATCTATGTCTGTGCGACGTAAAGACCCTAGCAAAAAAAAGCAATCATTGCTTCACCACAACACAAATCGTGTGGAATGACAATTTTTACGAACAAGTCGACAGTGCCATCATGGGCAGTCCTCTGAGTCCGGTGATCACGCAAAATTCTTTCTGGAAAGTTCGAACAAACAGCACTCGAGATCGCACCATTGACACCTAAGATGTGGCTGAGCTTTTTAGATGACACTTTTGTGATATGAAGCCGCGGAAAGGAACACCTACAGCTGAATCTACAGCATCTAAATAGTATTAACACCAATATTCAATTCACCATGGAGACAGAAAACGAAGGAAAACCCTCTTTCCTCGCTGTTTTGGTAATGAAGACTGCCGATTTAAACTTTGGAGACACAGAGTACAACAAGCCGACTCACACAGACCGCTATTTTCAGAAGACGTCCAACCAACACGCACGACAAAAATACGGAGTGATTAAGAAGTTAGCCGATCGTGCCAGGAGAATTTCTCAACCTCAGCACGTAAATAAGGAGCTCAGCCAGTACTGGCATATGCGAATTACAAGTGGGAGGGAGGGGGCGAATTGTACAGACAACAAAAAGTACCCGGATTGGCGGGATATAGAGGGCGGGGAAGGGGTAGAATATATTCATCAAAACTGGAAAAATGCTATAAAATGGTAAGTCTTTTGCTTTATTTGCGAATTTGAAGGAGAGGTCGAAAGGTCGACAGTTTATCAACTTAAGTGCGGTAGTAAAAGCTTTCTTAGATTTTGATTCAATACTACACAATAAAACTTTCTCTTACGGAACAATTTTACACATGTATTATATTTAAGTAGCAGTACAGTACATCGTGATTATACAATTTAAACCTAAATTAGTATTTGACTACACACTTAGAAACTAACAAGTACAAAAGGGATTGCCAGACTGACGAATGCGCGCGGCAAGCAGTTGAGTCATACCACAGTGTTCATAACCTTGGTAAAAATACCCCTGCTATCCTTCCTCACAGAACATGCAAAGTCTCTAAAACTTGCTGTGGCATTATGCAAATCCATTAGCCGCGAGGAACGAAATTTTGTGCTTATTTCCGCTAATAATTTCGTTAATAATTAGAGAAAATAAAGGATAGAATTAGCTCATAAGACAACAGGTCTTGTACAAATAGCTTTTCTTAATTATATCTATTATTCCTCATTTCAGTGCCCTAAAATTGTTTTAAAATGTAATGTTTCTCTACAAATTGTGGGGAAGCCCCCTCCCCGCCTAATCGCCGCTACCGAGCTCATCCACCTCAATATGGCCCTACTCGCTAAGGGGTACAGCATGAAGATATCCAGCGAGCAATCCATCCCAGACGTCCAGCAACCAGGGAGAAAGAAGACGAGCGGTCGGCAGCTAAAGCCTTTTCACCGCATATTGAGAAAACAACTGACAGAATATGGAGCCTACTGGAGTCCAATTGGGTAAAAACCATATATAGGCCAACGAAGAAATTCGAGGAACTTCTTAGGTCTGCCAAAGACAAGCACCATACTACAAGATCCCGTGCAGCTGTGACCAGGTGTACATAGGCACCACAAGACGCAGCATCGCCACATAATTGAAAGAATACAACAGACATAGCCGGCTGGGACGAGCAGATAGATCATTAGTCGCTGAAAACTCGCTGCTTGCAAGCCATGACAGCGACATCAAAGTAATGTCAACTACTGTCTCTTATCACGCCCGGATAAAGAGGGAAACCATTGAAATTCCACAGCACACCAACAGCTTCAACCGTAAGGAGGAATTTTAATGGGTAAATAAAGTCTGGTTTCCAGTCCTGAAAGCCTTAAAACATGAAGGGCACGATGGCCGAGGCAGAACAGAAAAAGCAACAGGTGATCAGTTGCCCGTCTCCGTCAAGGCAGGTCGATGTACTGTACATCGGGCATGACGGACTAATAGGCGAGCAGCGTACCGTAGCCTGCACTATATAACGACGTGGAATTACACCAGCACATTGGGTCGAGGACGAGTTTGACAGTCACAGCTAACGGACGTACGTGATTTCCGCTGAGTCACTCTACTCGCCAGGCTATCTGTACTTTCCAAGTACTAGTCAGGTATCCTGTACTTGTGGAACAAAAAATGGAGAAGCTAGGCATAGCCATCCCAGAGGACTTCGATTACGAGGTGGCAGCAGTGGGTTTCATTCGGGAGCTTAACGCCAGGACCTATATCCTGGACCCCTCCCTCCCGGCGCAATTGGTGTACTGCCAATTGGCAATTTTCTAGCTCATCCCCATCACGGTATTTCTCTACAAACTGTACAGGCAAGAAGGAGGATTTGACCCGATCCACCTAGTCGAGGAAGTCTTGCCCTGGACGCTAATCATACCAGGAAAGAGAGAAAGCCCAGCCGACATCGGCAGCCAGGAGACCGTCACACAGACGTCACAGGAGAAGACTACTATGGTCGGGAGGCAGACAGTCAGGAGACTAGAGAATAGCAGGTGGGTACGGACGCAAGCTTCTTGACTCCATCGGAGCCGGGGACCAAGGAGGACGGCGACGGTAGGAGCGCCACGAAGGTGCGACCCAGGCCGAACTGCTCCACTTCACGAAGTACACGCAGGCCGACAAGGCCGCCAACCAGATACGTCCACCACCTGCCAGGGTCACCCAGGGCAGCCCCAATAACCTGGCGAAGATCAGGAGGGCACCCGGACGGCGGAAAGCGGCACGGAGACGGACGCCCCCGGGCGATCAGAGACTGCTAATCCGGGACTGCCTGATAGCGTCTCATTCACGATGCGTACATCGATGTGGGCCCCACAGGACAGTGAATGCATACAGATGTCAGCACTGGTAGACGCCGTCGCAGTAAACCAGGGGGAGGGGGATCCGGCAATACAGCGTGTCCACCCGCAACACTACGCTCACCACGCCGGGAGCAAGGCCGTCAGGACGAGGCCTCTTCCCCTGTCGAGAAGAGACCGCCACCGCCAGGAAACAGACGCCGCCCTCGGACCAGGAGGAATACGACGCCAGCCCACCAGGAGGGGGCCACCCAGCCGCAACACAGGACTACTCCCAGGACAGCAGTCGACCAAGGAGCCAATCAGGAGAGGACTTCAGCGGGTAGCGGCAGTCAAGTGAGATAGAAACGTCCCCCTCAGCAGCCCTTGCAGTCTTTCCGCTGCTTGAGGTGGGGCCACCGCCGGGATAGGTCTGGGCTCCTGGTAAGGTGCAGCCGTTTTGGGGGTTGTCACTACTACATGGCCTGCGCTGAACGTAAGGTTGCGCTGGTGTGCGCCAATTGCGCGGGGGCCACCCGGACTCCCAACGTAGTTGCGCCGTTTACCGGGCCATGACTGGACAGAGAGGAAGGAGGCCCGGCGTCATATCTCACCCCCATCCGGAAGGCCACCGCCTTGGAGGGCTTGGCCTCAATATCCGGGACCGGATGCTGTGTACGAGGGATCCCAAGTTGACCGAGAGTGCGACAGGCCCTACTGTACATTGTCGCACGGTTCGGCAATCGGAAAGGCCCGCGCTAGTCACGGTAGTGCCCAGAAGTATTGATCCCCTGAATAAATTGACTGGCGAGAATTAAACTTATGACTTGTGCATTATACCTATTCTCAACTAACGCAATTACCTGGACCTTTCCAGACCCACATTTCTGCACATGCTATTTACAAAATGTCAGGTTTTGCGTGTAGGCTTCTTCCTATTTCCACCTATGTGGTTTTGTTCTGAGCTTTATTACCCGATTTCACCGCTACTGATACCAATCACCACATCTGGCCTGGTAGGATGCTGAGCATAGGGACAGGCAGATACTCCTGTAGTATCATACTCCTAATCCTCCCTGCTATCCTTTTTTGCCATAGAACTATTAGCATGTCGGAGGTGATGCAGATTAGAGTCTATCGCCACGCGGGGGGAGAGGGCTCCTCCCCCCCATGAAAAAACACCACTTCATTCCACTGAGAGCTTCGTTGTTATCGAAGTCAGTTGGAACCGTTGAAAATGCCAAACGCAGATTTCACTGAAAGGTCGGGACCATCACATGCTCCTGGACCACGGTCTAAAAGCCCGGGAAACACTGTCATGATTTTAAAAGAGAGAAGCCTACGTACATGGCATCCGTAGATTTATAAAAGGCATTCGATAATGGTGATTGGGCCAAGCTACTTGAGGTTCTGATGGGGACCAGAATCAAATACATACTAAAAAGGATTATCTACACACCGTTGAGACCTTTCATATTACGGCGCAATGTATAATAGACGTGAGCAAAAATGGCGAATACTGTCATTGCATCGCAACAAGTGACATGCACAGGGAAATCAACGATCGTATATAACGGAAATAAGTCAGTAAGATACATAGAAAATTTTGGAATGAAGCATTTTTTCGTTTTATAAAACACAGACTTTTCTTTCTCTATTTAAGTTATTGTTCGAGTTTTAAGTTTAAAATGAGAGTGTGGAAAGGCAGAAAGAATATAACTAACCACAAAATTATAAATTACGGCAGTTATTGAGTAAACACAGAATTAAATTGTAATACACATTTAAAAGAAATACGTTTATAGCTGTACAGTATTTTCATAATATATTTATATACCCTACCGCTCATTTACATCATTACACTGTAGCTGTTTGTGTTAAAGTTAATTATCATAAAAATGATCTAAAAACTTTATAAATAAATGAAATAAATTAACGTAGTAAAATAATTGATCGAAATATCCGTAGTATGGGCGCCAGAGTTCACCAGAATGGATCCTTCAAATTTTAATAGAGCATGATAATACTTTATCTCCCAGGGCGTGTACATAATGCTGCGTACTGGTACATCTGCTTCAGGCCTTACCTAACCTTCTGAAAAAGACTAAATAGGTAGGAACTGCACCTAGGTTCATCAATAACTCCACTGCTTCTAAAATAACTATATTCTCAATGAAATAGGTGCATGATCACCTCATCAGCATACCAAAATATACATATAATACACACACAATAGTGCTGGAAGGCTCCAACAATGAAAACAGCGGGAAATCGGAAGCGAGAACTAAGTCACCATTTGTAGTTAGTCCGTTGAACAATATACATATATGTAGATAAGTACCCTCCACTGTGTCTGTATCAATACGACTTGCCGATTCGCATAATTGGCACACAGATACCGTACATCGCAATACTGTGTTCACTGACTCTAAGACTTGTTGTAAAGATTTATTCACTTGAGCAATATACGCTTGTCGTTCCTGAACATAAATTATGGAAAGTCTGAGGTATAGCACCTCCCAGCTTTCACCTGCATGTAATACCAGGCCGCCACAAGTGCTACAATACTTAGTGCCTAAGCACTCCACAATTGTAAGTTAGCCACGTTCCACAAACATAAAAATACTATGTTCCACACACGTTTGAAGTCCAGTCTAGTATAGTGCAGCAGTGTCACTCCACTACCGTATTGTGAAGTTTCACTCCAGTATCGTGTGTCCAGTACTACTTGATTCTCGTACAGTGTGTCCAGTTCACTTCCGCTGTGATGTCGAAGTTTATATAGACCTCCGTTTCCCCCTACCTCCGAGATGATACACCTAGATTGATCCTGGCCAGCCAATCATGAGTAGGTCCTCTAGTCAAGATCACGCCCTGAACTTCACCCTGGTCCCAAGACAGTAACATTCTCTGGGGTGTTTCCCATGAGTCATCGGAACTTTCCGACTACATCAACAAGTCCATCTCATCAGACTGGGATATACACACGACTCATCCAAATTTCCTGAGTTATGACTAGCAATAATTTCCCAACTGTCGTACAAAACAAATTACTCATGCCACATACGGAGTCATCTCAGCTTACAAATATTAATGACAAAATATACAACTGAATTAATAATAATAATAATAATAATAATAATAATAATAATAATAATAATAATAATAATAATAATAATATAATACTGACAATAATATTCCTCACTTCTAGATACAGTGCGAGGGTGTGATATATGTACTATCACAACACTTAGAGTCTTACTAATACACAATGTATAACTTTTATACCAGGTTTATACGCCGTGTGTGGGCAATTTGTTACTAATAAACGATGTATAAGTCTCTTGTGTATACATCCGTTATAGTTATTCACTTAATTGCTTATACAGGCCATTACCATTGTATAAGGGTTGTATAGCAGCGAGTGACGAAAAAGATACTAGTGATACGTTTATTTTAATGATATATGATGGTTGCCGAAATATAAATTTCGTGAAATATCCGACTTATCAACATTAAAAGAACAGAAATTAAAGATTTTATCTCTGTGTTTTTGACACAGAGGACATACGGCAGAACATTTTGAGGTTATGGAAGGTATAAATATTTGTAAAATAAAACACCTTAATAGGTGGAGTGTGCCGGGCTGAGTGGCTCAGACGGTTAAGGCGCTGGCCATCTGACCCCAACTTGGCAGGTTCGATCCTGGCTCAGTCCGGTGGTATTTGAAGGTGCTCAAATACGACAGCCTCGTGTCGGTAGATTTACTGGCACGTAAAAGAACTCCTGCGGGACTAAATTCCGGCACCTCGGCGTCTCCGAAAACCGTAAAAGAGTAGTTAGTGGGACGTAAAACAAATAACATTATTATTATTAATAGGTGGAGTGACCGATTTCTCTTTAATGGCAGAAGTTTTAATAATAAAAAGGCTATCGTTTCACAAAGGAGTTTGCCCGAATTGTCATTAACACAGAAATTTCTTAACGAGAGGTCAAGTGGGGCTCTATATCTTGCGAACGTCTTGTTCTCACAGCACTATGGACATGAGCGCGCAATGAGGTTAGTAATTATTATCAGTGACATAATTATTACTAGTGAGTATAGTATACTGCTGAAATATGTGTATTAATGTTCTATTCTTGTTTATTCCAATATGCTATTCCATTAGTGCTACCACACGGCTTCTCAGAAAGTTTTGCTTCTAGATAAACAGGAAAGGCAATTATAAAGGAGGCGATTAAACCAGTGGACGTACGCAGCGCTCTACAGCGAAATCCAAAAAGTAAGCAAGAAGAAAATAATAAGAAGGGGGTGAACGTAAATAAGTATGGCAGTGAACTGCAGGAAGAGAATCCTACGACTTGTGACAAGTGCATACGTACAGTATAGTAATGCAATGCGTATACCACGTTTATTAGTAGAAAAACTATGCAGCGCATATACAGGGTTTGTTCTACGTATAACTATACAAGTGATAAAAAAACTGTAGAGGATTTCTTATTAGTAAGACTCTTAAAAATTTACAACTTATTCCCTGTAGAATAGTGGCGGCCGGTGGAATGTTAAGGTGGCGGGGGCGGAGGCGTCCACATACTTTTCCCCACATCTCTTTCTATTGAGGTCTTAAGGCAGCCCTTATCAACTGTTTTTGCCATTTGGATATACAATGATATACCTATATGATATACACTTAAAGGATACCGTAACTGAAGATCTGATGTGAAAATACATATATACGGAATTAGTTAAGCTTTATTTGCCGAACTAGATAAACTGGAGGTAAATAAGTCCTCTGGAAAAGTATTAGATCAGAGCTATAATGGTTCGAATGTGATAAGAATGAAACCCGTGTACAAAAATGTGCGCTATGTTCATTGTTACATCCATCAATTGAACTTGATTATAGAGCGCTGTGCTACCCAAAACAAGCAAGTGAAAGGTTTTTAAAAGTAGTAATTTAGAAGGAATTTTCACCTTTTTCTCCAAACCTTCTAAACGGACAGCCGTACTGGATGAGATCCTTTAGAAAGGTGTCTCGAAAATTACGTAACTAGATGGAATTTTTATGGTAGGATGCGTAAGAACTGTTTTCGTCTACAAAAATTAACTCAGTAAAGATTTTGGGTTACTGTAATGGTTGTTCTTGTAGTCTCAGAGAAATCTCAGCACGTATTTACAGAAGGCACGGGTACCACCACCACCACCACCACCACCACGAGAGTTGGGGTCTGGCTTTTGAGCGGCGAAAGCAGTAACTACTTAGTATGCTGCGTCGTCATTGTTACCTCCATCTGCGGCATATCACCCTTTCATACAGGCTGAATATTTAATTAAATATACAAGCCTAATACAATTCAATAAACTTCGACCGGTTCCTAAGCTCGTGCTGATAACCCCGGCATTTAAGACAGAACACGCCATTGCCGATAAATGTGAGATTTCATAATCATTAAACTGACAATAAACTCAAAAAATGCACATGTTAAATAGAGAATGGAATGGTACAACTAGCCACTGATTAACTTACAAAAAATAAACTAACAACGAAAATAATATTCAGGAAACAAACACGTAAATAATTACATAAAACAGCAACAAACAACACAGCTAACACAGCACGTCTCCGAAAAATATGACAAAAGCGACTGAGAGCAAGCCAACCCACGTGGCTATAGTTTCCTTAAATGTGGTATCGCTGTTATTATTCCCATTGCAACAGACCATTTTTGAGCAGCGTTAGTCAACTTTATCTCGCCAGTGACGCTAAACGTCAGACTCGAACTCTCTTGGGTACAACTATAACTTGCACCTGATGTCTACCTTACCAAGCATCGCGAACTCAATACTATTGCTTATAAGCTTTTCACTAGATTTATATCTTTTTTACTCATTCAAGTGTTTTAGGTCCGTAACACCAGTTAATGTCGACGCGAGATCACGAGAATTCATAGTCAAACCCGTGTAGCAAAAGAACGCTTTTTTTTATCTCACATCCACACAACCAATCTGCATGCTTGTACAATGTGCGATTGAATTTCTTGGTATAGCCACCTTTACTTCTGCAAGAATTCTGAACCTGTGTAATATTTAAGTCGGCTTTCAGAGGTCCTGGCCATTTCTGTACTAATCTACTGCCAACCGAAAGACGTCCATTCTTGAAAATAGCGTCCACAGAATTAAGTTACAAAAAGCAGGAATAACTAACCACCCTAAAATGTAAGCATCGTTAGAATATTAAGTATGGACATTAAAAAAGGAAAGATTTAACACTTAAGCACTGTGAGCACAACTCTCCAGTTTCAACTCTAGAGCACAGCATTATTATTATTATTATTATTATTATTATTATTATTATTATTATTATTATTATTATTATTAAATACAAATAAAAAATCAGGAGGATATCACTATCACCACAAGCGGTTCCAAATTGCAATCGCACCGGTAATTTAGCACACACTACTTTCAAATCTTAATAGCGTTCAGGATAATCACCAAGAAGGATGAACATTAAGACTGATTACAACCGTACAGTACAGCTACGGACCAGTACCACCGTACTCAATCAAGTTTTTCGCGCGAAAACGAACACCCTCACTACTGCCAACCCACACGAAACGCGGGGTGCAAGCCAGAGGCCCATGTTACAGTACTTCACGTTTACAGTTTCATTCAACATGAATTCTCTGAAATGTTACATTTCATTTTCATTCACTATTATTTTTAGTCTTTAATTTTTTTGCAATTTGCTTTAAGGTACAGCCCCATTTGCCTCGTGTGATAATGGGATACCACGGAAAATAATCTTCAAGGCTGCCGACAGTGGAGTTCGAACCCACTATCTCCCGAATACTGGATACTGGCCGCACTTAGAGCGACTGCAGCTATCGAGCTCGGTCAAATAATATTGATAATGGGGCAAACAAGGTCACGAATTACCATTTAATGGGATTATAATTATGCAGCCGTGTCTGGTGCATGTTCCTAAGGAGATTTGTGAAGATGCCTTCCTCCTACGGATGCTGCCGAACGTAAAGCCTCTTCCCGCACCCTTCGTCCCATCTAAACCGTCCACCAGCGTGCTTCCCCCTTACATCTCTCTCCCCTCACCTCAACTATATCCTCGAACGGAAGCTCAGGAGTCCGTGACGTATCTTCAACCTGAAAACATTTACCAGCCAATTGCGCACTTAAAGTCACACATCTAAGTTTGATATTGCCTAATAGCCTTCCTTATTGATGAGAATTTACCGTTTTATGGTTAAATGAAATTTTCTTAGCGTTATTCGAGTCCAGTTTTGATTTCGAATATCGAGAGATAATTTTAAAAAATCCTTTTCGTTCTCTAGGGAGGACACCATACGGGCCGGCCTATACTGCTGTAGATACGTTGTAATGCCATCGTTACGCTTGAGTAAGCAAAGGAATATTACAACACTTGTAAACATATTAGGTACATGTGTTTGTTTTCATCTAGATGCAATATTACCCCCAAACATGTTCTGTGTATAAACTGTACATAAACATGGACTGGTATGTTTGTTTTTCTAGTTGACGACGGAAGGCCCATTCGATGCACCTCTGTTGTTCTCTGTAGTGTTGTGATGGCCGCAGTGTACTTCAAGTATTGCTAAGATACACATCATTTGGTTCCAGCATTCTTGTTCCTTAGTGACATTTGACAGTGTGCACATCGTTATTATGACTCCAAGAGTGGAGATATTCAAAGAAAAACGTACTGCTAATGCAGCACTCGGACAAGCAAGTTTTCCAATTTGCCAAATTAGAGTGCCTATAGGAGAGGAGGGATGCAATACACCCTTCACCGCCAGACGACAGCAGGTAGCAATAAGGAGAGACAACGACCACAGCAACCTTGTAAATCAACCAAAAGTGATGATAAATTCATCAGAATTACTAGTAAGAGAAATAGTTTCGAAACAGGGCCAAATTTCGCGCAGAATTGGTAAAAATGAACAAGAAACTAATATCTGTTGCAACGGTAAAAGTAGACGGACTGAAGCCGGTTTGAAAGGATGTGAGGCATAAAGTAAACCGTTCTTATGCACATAAATAGAAGGAAGAGAATCGAATGGGCTAGAAAATATCGTAATTGGACACATGAATATTGGAAGAAAGTGTTATTCGCAGACTAACCGAAGTTAGAGATGTTTGTAAACAGAAGAGGATATTCTTTCGCTGCTGTGAAGAAAAATAGGTCACCCAGCAGTGCGTTCTACCTACAGGTACACACGATGGGGGATTATATTATGATTTAGGAGTGTTTTTCAGGAGCTAGATTTGAAGACATTGTGAAAATAGAAGGATGTCTGGATCAGAAGGACTACCACCTCATACTTCAGTATCATACATAACCATGTGGATTGCGCTTAATAGGGAAAACGTTCATCTTACAACAGGATATTGACCCAAATCACCGGTCAGCGTTTTGCAAGAAGTACATTTCATCAAAGGAAAAACAGAAGATACTGAAAGATATGGTATGGCTGTCCCAAAGCCCGGATTGTAATACCACTGAAACGGTCTTGGAGGAAATGACAGATGTAACAGAGAGGTTCGTGTAACCAGCAAGAAATATATCTGGAACGTTACTAAGGATGTGTGGAATCATACAGACTCAAAAACCTACAAAAACTGATTGACCGCATATCTCGAGTTTGTGAGGTAGTCATTAAATCCAAGGGAGGATACTTTGATGAAACTAAAATATAATTATTCTGTCTGTATTATATGTTTGAGTTTATATGATTATATTTTTGAGAAATACATTTTGCTTGTGTTCATATCTGAAATATCATATAACAATCATGGTGTACGGAAATGAATCAGCGGTAGTGTATTGTGACCGTATCGTCACAACTGATAATTATTTTAAGTTATACGCTTGGTAAGGAAGCAGGCAGCAAGCTTTCTTTGTGTGGATGTTGGGAGAAGCATAAGATTGTGCAATAGGACGCCCGCCAGAGCGGCGCCTTACACACCCAATGGGTGGCTTAAAGAACCCCCGAACTAGGCACACGTCATAGAAGAAGCAGCAGAAGAACACTATTTTAGCGACCCCATATTGAAAACAAATGCCAGCGTACAGCGATGCCAGAGCGATCGGGCAAATTTTAATGTATTTTCGGCTTAAATAAGGCTTGGTTAACAAAAATGCATCCGTCAGAGCGGTAGAAAGAATATTGGCAAAAATTTTAAATCAGGACTTATAGTAGAAGATATTCTCCAAGGTAAAGGCGCTTAAAAACAGCTTACGTAACCAACTTGGCGTACTGACGCGGCGGGTGAAGTCAGATGCCTTTGGGGATTCCCCATTTCCCCTCCGATGTTATTAATTAATCACTGCAGATCCGCCGAACATATTCAACTCCGCATGGCATAGGGCACTTGTGAATAACCGAGTCACACAATCTAGCGTATTGCTGATTTCAACAGGCTGGTTTATCCAGGAGAGGTCAAAATAAGGGTGGGGCGAGGCCCACTAGCCACCCCTATCCCTGGCTTTGCTATAAGTTGTTGCACTTCCTAGGGGACGGCAGTAGTCGAGGACGAGCTTCAGAGGTGGAATCACGGTCGGTTCGGGAGCGGTAACTACCTCTTCTTTGTCTGAATAAAGCGGGAGTGAAGTTCTAAAAGTGTTTTTCTAGGGTGCAGTGATGGTAGGAAATGTAACTGTTGACAAAGATATTTGTGCGACATCCGATCGCGAAGTAAACTCTAAATACTTGGAATTATGACGTAGGTTGTGACTGTGTAAAGTTGAGTACGCCGTGGGGATCAAACTCCGGACGGAGAACGTTCATCACGAGGTTGATGTCTGTAGCAGTGAGGGAGCTCATTTTTCGAGGAGTATAATTCTGGGATTTGGGAAACTCTGTTTCAAAAGAAAATCAGAAGTCGTGTGACGAAATACTATAAAAATAAATCCATGTAAAATTGAGAACAGGATTTCAGGATCAAATTATCACACTAAGTAACAGGGAGTGATAAGTGCAGGATTTAAACGATCTAGACAGAAATTAGGAGAAGGACGGATGATTTATATCACGGAAGTAGGAGGCGATAGACTTTGGAATGAGGAGATCGTGAATGTCCAACTCGCCTAATTTAAATGAAATAGACTAGCTGAGGTATTTATCATAATTTGCATCACGCAACTTGCATCTGTCATAGAACGATAGAGGGGAAGTTTGGTGGTGTCGTGTGATCAACAAGTGTGCAAGATTGTGAAAATAAAAATTTCAGTGATCTGTTTACCAGGAAGATGGATTACTCCAGCAATGTCACCGAACTCCTAGAACTCACGACTGCACGAGCCATCGACATGGAGTGAGCACCGATGGCAGGCCCCCGGAGTTCCGGACGGGTCAAGATGCACCAAAACTGTTGAGTACCCAGCTATTTTTCTTCCAATGTTAGTATTTCCCCTTGTAAATAGAGTTAATGTAAAGATAGGGTTAATGATGATGTAAATTGATAGGTTATGAAACTCGGAGTGGTCGGAAGACCCCTTGTTTAATTTGATTAATTTGAGTAGATATAGGAAGGGAGTGAACCAGGAAGGATGTATAGAGTTTGGGACCCCTTTTAGCGCCTGCATGTGCATGCTATACTATATATTTTTTTTGAGTGCTGAGAAGGAGTTGAGGGGGGAAAATAAGTAGAAAATTGTGCAGGTTAATGCCGTAGATATCATCTGCGCGACTGCATAAGACGAGCAGGGATTAGCAGGTAAAAGGATCATCAACATGTGCCTGTACAGAAATTAATGTGGAATAGTGACAGCTCCAAATTCGTAGAAGTAGAAACAGTAGTTTGTTTTGCATGCTAGTGTATAAGTTTGGCCGTAACTGAAGATGTGCGAAACTATGTGCAGAGGTTCAATATCCCCCCTACACATTAGTTAGGCTAATAAAGTAGATATTTATTAGTTGAGTGTGACCATTTCTGATTTTATTATTATTATTATTATTATTATTATTATCTTAATGTAATTTGATCGGTGATTTTATACCGATATATTTCGAGCAACAGGTTAGAGTATTATTATTATTATTATTATTATTATTATTATTATTATTATCCTAATGGGATTTGATCGGTGATTTTATACCGATATACTTCGAGCAACAGGCTAGAGTATGACAGGTACACAATCTCACCTCAGAAGGCAGAGAACAGGGAACATTGCCGTGGTCGGTGGTTGGCGGTATTGTGGTAAATGCACGACGAAGAGAATGTGCGATTGAACCCCAGACCTCCAGAGATATGAGAGAATTTGATGTGAGTTAACGGTTGAATTTGAGAAACAATTCTCGTGTATTGAAAGTGTAAGAGCTGGCTCGAGCAATGAATAGATTGCGCCAGTTTCAAATGAATTAAATTTTATAGACTCTCCTAGTGTAAGCAGGTTGGTTGGTGTCTTCAGCTTCCAGACAGTGGAAAGAATGACCGCCGTGATTTACGAGCGAGGAGGGGAGAGAATTGTGAGGGTAGGTTCATGCACAAGCGAAGAAGTTGGTCGTGCTAACAGTCTGCCTTTCCTTTGAGAAATAAAGACAGTAGAGTTCTGTAATTACCACATATGCCGTAAGCCATGAACCACGAAGCAATGTACATGTTTTTTGACAGTGTTCACATGATTAGGGTAAATTAGGGTTTGATTGCAGGATCTTTGATGGAGACGAACATAGTCTCCAGTTCGAACCTCGATTGCACAAAGACAGAACGGCTGCTCGCACAAGTAGCGGATTCTACGAGATGAAATACAGCCATTGATATTTTGTGATGATGTATAATATATGTTTCTTTTCAGGGTGTAATCTTGTTTTGTGTTATGTACTGTTCTGCGCGAATTTAGACTTCGTGAAATTTCACTGATAGTTGTTGTAAGTGACGAGTTCGTTGTCAAGCCTGTGTTCGTTTAATTTTTATTTCATTTTACTTCTAATTCGTGGAGACGCGTAACCTTATTTTTCTTTTCCATGGTTTAAGTAAAGCATATGATGACTTCTCCAGGATACTTTTATTAATGTATAGATATTTGGTGGCGGTAGATGTAAGATAGACGACCACTCTGAGGTGTAACTGGGTTAGTGTAAATAAAATTTAACTTAGTGATGTGGGATTCGGTCCCAGGGGATACTGGCATTTGGAGGGAAATGGTTCGTAATTGTAACTGTAAATAGGTAATATTTGTTATTTTTGTTTTTGTGTAACACTCAACAGTTTTAATGTTCAACGGGTGATAGACAACAAAAACCAGAGGTAGAAATGTAGTATGTCTACGAGTATGGTCATCCCTCGGGGATGTGGTTTTTATTTGTATCATGTCAAATTAGGTATCCATCAGATTGTTGGTTCGGATGGAAGTTTTTCTTTCATTTGAAATATTATTAGGAACTGTGGTCATCCACATAGATATTCTTGTGGAATGTGGATGAAGTTAGCTGATGGATGGTAGCACGGATTTTACCGTTGCTAAGTAATTGTATTTAGTTTGCCAAATGTATATTAGTTTACCAAGGTTGTGATATTGTTTGTATAGATTTCAACGAGCGCCTTAGTAAAATGGTTAAAAAGTATTTGTGCCTATCTCTACCGAAAAACAAGCATCCAAAAACCTCTTCCGTTCATTGTAGGCCTTTAAGATAGTTTAAGTTTGCTAGCCTCTACATGCCGCGAACGGTCTTCGACCCTGAGGAGTCCGTGTTCAGACCTCAGGAACGGGAGAGTAGCATTGACTTTGCTGTGCTGTATGGCCGATGACTTCTCATGTGAGTGGATTAAATATACAATCCCAATGAGGGGAAATCGGCACATGCCGAAAAGGTCCCTTGACTATCGACTTCCGTGGAGCATGGTCCCATGTTTTCGTGACCCGAAAGGGTTGGTTTGTTGTCACATGGCCCCATGAGTCATGGGGGACGGTGGGAAAGGTCCCAGTATATAGTGTAACAAATAATTCATAAACGTCAAGTACGGCATAATATTCAAGATCAAAGTTTTAGTAAGAATTACGGCATTGTGGATACTAACGAGAAATATCCTATGTTTCAGTGCCAGAAGAATGGAGTTTGGAAAATATCTTCCCATGATTTTAGCCGACAGAATAATGGAATTCTAAATATAGAGGAGATATGGGAACTCCGATAGATGACCGTTGACGATCATCACTAACCCATGACCTGATGGACGAAGTTGGCCATATAACTTGAATGATGTTGGCTAAAGAAGGCATCAAAGATTCGTATTATCCTTCATTTTCATTGTATTTGCAATGCAGAATGATGCAATTAGAATTGTGCTGTAGAGACTTATTTTTGTAATTATTGTATTCTAGTCGAGATTCCATGCCAGTGTCTTTTTTAAACTGGCAATTAATAGTTAAAAGAATATAACAACTCTACGTCCAGATGAAAAGTTTCATGGCGTCGGAATTGACAGTGATATACCGGTAGGCTGCGTGTATAACAGCTGATAGAATTCATATTAATCTGAAGTAAATGCAATACATATTTACAATAAATTGTTATTGACGGTTTTATAATGAGTTGTAGGCGTAATACGTTGATATCATGAACAGTACTTTTAATGAATATTATACTAAGCCCTTTGTGTTTAAGACAATTATTTGAGACTGTTATGATACAATTTTACATTTGGTAAAATGTATTGTTTTCAATTCAAGTGGGAATAATTGATAAAATGGTGATATATAACCACTAATGATGGAATTTACATTTTCCATTGAATTATCAGTTACCATTAAAAGTGGAGAGTCCAGCAGCGAAGTACAAGATTCCTATAAAGTCCAAGTTATATTTGATCTATATAAATGCACCTCAAGAGAAGTAATTCATTTTTGCCCAACCAATTTTCAGAAATACTGCAAGAAGAATGATTTGTAAATTTTGATATTTTATTTGTAATAAATCCACCGGTTTTTTATATATTGCTTTTATTTATGTTACGAGTCTATTCCAGCCATATTACCTCTTATTATAAATTTTCTGTATAAATGCCCTGAATATTTAGATCAATCACTTTCGGATGTACCGCGCAGAGGTGCCTTATGCTTGATGCCTGAGCGACCCCGGAAAGGAGACAATCGGTTGTGATTTTTTCCTTCGCGGGTTGGTAACGCTCAACACCACCTATAGAGAAGGCCTAGTAATACAAATACGATCCTCGTGTGACGTCATGCTGCTACGTCCTATCCGAACTGTAAACAGCTGGCAGCGTGTTTTGAATGTTATTTTGTTGGATGTATGAACAAGTGTAGTTTTAGACTAGTGCGTGTGAATTTATGTTCTTTACATAGTGGTAGGCCTACCCATAATGGTAAAAGGCACAATGCCTCTTAAGTGCAGTGTGCCAAATTGTAGAGGGAACTATTTAAACGGACCAAAAGTGAGTGTGTTCTCTTTCCCTGCTAATGAAGAGCCGAGGTTAAAATGGATAAGAGCTATTCGTCGGGAGGATTTTATTGCTACGAAACACTCTAGGGTAGGTATATTTTTGGTTTACTAAATCCTTTTGACACGGAAATCACATTAAGAAATTACGAACAGCATAGTTTACGAACATGTGTCTTCACGTTTCAATGTCATTGTATTTTAGGTACGCGAACTTCATTTTAAAGAAGATGAGAATTAAAGATACACGAGCATGTTCGATGAAAAGAACGGGAGTTCCTTCGTCAAACCCCAGATTGGTGAAAGGTTAGTTCATCATTCCTAGAAAGAACACAATGATGTATTAGGCACATTCTTTATTTCTTAATAGAATGCCAGTTTCAGTACAACTGTGTGATAACTAATTTTAAAAATTTTAGATGCAGTTCCATCACAGTTTCAAAATGCCCTCAATACCTCTCTGGAACCACTACTACCTCCCGTGAAGATCCAGAAAACAAGCACCGTAGAGTGGAAAACCAGTGTTTAGAAAATGCTATTACTGATAGTTGACGTACATATAGTGTACATGATAAGACAATAACATTTAAAGAGTTTGAGGAATTAAAGCTGAAAGTGAATGACATTACATTTAATACTGAATAGGACTTGCTCAAGAAAGAATCAGGTTTATATTTAATTTTAATGAAAGAGGAACCTAGCCCCCATATTTCTTGCTGTGTTAAAATAACACAAGATTTACATGCTTCATTATTTGTCAATAATGTATAAGTTAAACGCTGTAAATGGGTGTCATTGCCCAAGGATGTTAAGAATCTTACTGAAATTGAAACATTAATACGGAATGCACATTCTCTGCATGTATCTTCTACTATGTCTAAGAAAGTAAGTGCAATAACACAGTACCTAAGACACTACACACACAATAAAACATCTGATGAACTACGCGGAACTCCGCCGATAACAACACTGGTAAAAATCTGTAGGGGCAACTTGATCATAATAAACCAGGAACGGGGAGGGGCGAAGGTTGTGGATTCCGAAAAGCCAACAGTGATTTCTGGTTTAAAAATATTATTTACAAAATCATCAGTACAAATTAACGTCCGGAATAAATTCAGCTCTACACCAAATCTAGATACACACTACACATTATGTATGTTCCTTGACAAACTACAGTATAGGTTTTCTTAGACAAGAGCTTTGCCTTAAGTTCAAAGAGTTAACCAAGTGCATCTCAGTACAAATCAAATTCGACAAATACAATACTGAAGGTAAGAGGAAGCACAAAATATTTTAGATTGAAATCAAAACTTGCTTTTCACATCTGGACAAATAGTGGCGATTAGGGCAAACTCCTGTGATACACCAAACGAAAACTAAATGGAATTTAAAACCGGACATAAAGAAACAGTGCTTACCCCAAGGCAGGCCATGCTGGTACCGAGGAGTCGTTCACGACGTCAAGAACTTCGGGAGGCTCGGCAGGTTAAGACAAAGACGGCACAGAGACATAAGACCTCAGACTTCAGACCACCTTCTGAAAGGTGCCTAGCTCCTTATAAAAGGGAACCCTGGCTTTGGAGCAGCCAATCAGAACACAGGAGATTGCCCGCATTGACCAATCACAACACTAAATCAGTCGCGATGTTTAAATACTTTCTCGAATACATACGATCGCGAATCATCCAATTCCAGAATAGTCAGAACATACTTTCTAGAATACATAACTAACAAAGGCTAACACACCCTTTTCTAAAATTCATGTCACACTTTCTGGACAGTTCCAGTAAATATAGAAATGAAATCACTAATTACAACCGACATATGTTAGAAAAATATTGTTTTACACTGTACAGGTTAGGGATCTGAATGGAATACAAATAAAATATTTTAGCACAATGCTCCAGATCATACAGTAAGTACTACTCAACAAGGTTTACAAATAAAATCTTCTATAAACACTTTCCACTTCCAATATATTTTACACCAGTGTCAAAATTCATGCCCTGATTACACTAGGATTTGCCGTAGACACAGTGAAACAAAGGTGGTACAGTATTAGCTGGTTTAGCACTACTTGAAAGAAAGGCAAACCAGATACTAGGATTAAAAAAGTTTAATTTTAAAATTTACTAAAATTGGTTTACTAACTGAGAAGGAAATAATAACTTTATATCAGGCTCAGTGCGTTGTAACATAATCAAAATTAATTGAAGTTAATTAATAACACTGACTTGAAATAAATTAAAAGCCAACTCTAACAGCTTATAGACGGCCGCCTATAAGTTAAACGAAGAGATAATTTTTAGTAGATTAAGTACCACCTACGTTACAATTAATGACCCTCGTTCTCAAACAATTTGCTCATAAAATTTATCAGTCACACTTCAAATGCATTAGGTACACTTGAGTAGAGCAAGTTTCGTGCCATGAGCTTTCACAAGCGTCAAAGTAAAAAAAAGGATTCAATCATGAGCCAGAAATATACTAAAGAAAACAACATCTGAAGGAGGACCAAAAATAGTCCGAGATGAAGGGAAATCGTTTCAAAACATCAGAAAAGAATCAATGTTCACGTGAATTATAGCACAAGAAACAGAATTCATGCCAGAGAAAATGGTATTTCCACTTCATCAGGTCATTCAAAGATCAACAATCATCAAATTAGTAAACATCACCATGGTTACCGTTGCAGGCAAAGTTACAAGAAGGCACCAATCCCAGCAATTCCACAATAATGGAATTCATGAATGAACAAAAGGGAATCAGGAATAACGAATCTTCAGAAAAGATAAAATTAAGAGAAAGTATAACCCAAAAATAAATAGTAGCAATAAGGGGTCGAATACAAGTAACCAACACTTGTGGGATCCCGTTCATGCAAAACAATCAAATTAACACTTTTCTTTAGGTTCATAATAGTACCACCACGTTACTTCCGAAAACTTTACTTTTAACATTTAATAATAATAATAATAATAATAATAATAATAATAATAATAATAATAATAATAATAATAATAATAATAATAATAATAATAATAACCAAATCATGGGAGTAAGCGTTTTGAAATATACGTAAATGAGAAACCCATGCTTCTATAGAAAAATACAGAGTCCGAAAAGTTTTAACAGCTTTTAACAGCTTTAACAGCTTACATTAATTTCAAAAGGGCCACTCAAGAACGGAATCAAATCGAGGTTTTAGAATTTTACTAAGTCACGAAGCGATTGGTGATGAAAACTTGGATGCTGTAAATAATAACTTACAGTTCAGATGTTGCTGGCATGTTGGAGACACATGTTGTTTCATACTCACAAAATTTATCCACCAGAGAAGAAAAAACACAGAATATGGAAGGTAAAATTAAAAATCTCCTCTTGAGGATGAACATCCTCACTCAATGATTACTAGCCGTAATCCATGATTACCCTGAGATCTAGCTCAGAGCTACACCCAAACATGCTTCTTCTCGAAAGTGTAGCAACCTAGCGACTGGCTGGCTTTCTCACGTCAGACGGAGAGGTCAGTTACGTAACAATTCTCGCTAGCACTGATTGGCCAGTGATATACGCAAGGCTAAGAAGTTGCGCTAGCGTGCGCAGACGGCAGCAAAAGAGAGATACATGTTCAGCGCTGGCTCGCACTGAATAACGGAAACACAACATGCAGTTCCCGTATTAAAATAAGAATGAGCGTTTCAGGCAAGGTAAATGTAATAAATTAAGAATATGACCTCCAGTTACATAGAAAACAGTAGCAGAAAACGAGTTGAACATTAACACGATGTGTTACTGATTTCCACGGCATTTGCCAGATCAATATCATAAAAAGAGAGGGCTACAAACGTTGCCTCGGTAACAGCGTTTTTTAAAAAGTTTTATGTAGTATTTATTATAAGAGTTAAATAATTGATAGCAGAAAGTGAATCAACTTTTAGTGGACGACATGCTGCAGAATACCTTGACGAATGAGAACCTCACATTGTGACCGCAGGAGTAAGTGCTGACTGTTCTTCTTAAGGACGATCATCTCACCATCGTCCAATTCAAACCTGCCATAATCCACCAAGCAGCGGACCTCAATATAGAGACACTTGAGAGGGGTTCGTAACCCTATGACTTGACAAACTTGCTGATAGCCGATTTAAAAGTCTTTCCTTAGTTTACCTTGAGGTTATGTTTCCCGCGTTCCGCTTTCTTTTTATTACGAGTCGACCTCATACTTTGGAAAATTTTTAGTGTGCTCCGGCATTGTTGAAAGTTCATACATTATCATTAAGTGAATACTTTCGATTGTCGCGACTGGAAGGAATGCATTATAACTACGGTTCTTAGTGAGATCAACTGACTGAAGTGTTTATAAATGATTGCTGAGGAATTTTGGTGTGATTTAGTGAAAAGTAGTGTTTTGCGCACATTATATTGAAAATTTAAAGCAGTCTGGTTGATTTCGGACAATGTCCAGGAATTATCAGAGGCAGAAATGAGCTACTTCATGGAGTATTATGAAACAAAACTATTAGAAGAAGCCGTACCGGTACGTGATATTAAAAGTGGCAAGTTGTCTTGTAGGAAAGCATTTGATTTGTATGGTATATCTTGGTCCACCTTACAGAATAAAGTGCAGAAAATATATCTGGAATAAATGAGAGGAGAAGCAGTCCTAAATGAGGAAGAAGGAAATGCTCATTACCCTCCAACACAACGTGCTACTTCCCGCCGCCGCAAATGAAATGTTCTTTCTGGGTAGTCGATTTTTGCCCGTGACTTCCGCCGAGATTAAAGTAGTGAAGAAACAAGTGATAGTGCTGGCAACATCAGCGAAGAAGAATGCTATGAGACACAAAATGAAGGTAATGACCAAAGTAATTACGTCCTGGTGTTGCAAGAAGAGGATAACCTTGTTACAGACTATAAATAAAAGTTAAGGATAAAGGAGCCTATGAGGCAGTATTTTGGCGTGGTCTCAAATATTCATTCAAGGGATGTGGGTGTCAAATATTGCGGCCACATAAAAACGGCAGAAAAGTGTTTGAGTTCCTCATTATCCCTGATGAGGGTACAATAGCTAGAGAACAAATTTTGAAAATACTTCCAGCCCATGTACAGAAGAGAGGAATGTTTATTTTCAGAGAAGATGTATTTTAGATTTATAGGTCATGGCAGCTACGTGTTCAAGTTATCGACTCTTTTTTCCATTAGATTTGTATCGTTTATAAGAAATAATATTAAGATCTTTCAGTAGGATTTCTGTGTGGTTTATAACTATTAATATTTCAACTTAGACAGGAAATGTTTTACATTTACCTTGTGAGAAAGTAAATATCGACCAGTAACACATTAAATTTATCATTGCAATGCTTTTAATCAGCTAGTCATATTTTGGACTCCCTCAGAACACTTTAATTATAACAATATTACAGCAGAAAGAAGGAAGAATTAAAATAAGGGACTATTAGTGTCCTTAATCACATAGTACGTTTGAAACTTCGGACTGTGGTTTAAAAATCATGTGCATCCGAAATCACTCCGATGTGCGCAGTGAATTCGGACACTCCTATTTGTTTTCTTGGGAACACATATGCTGGCGTGTATTTTTCGTTTGTAGAATACTGTATTAACTGGATATATTCCTCGTTATTAGGATGATAAACAATATAATTTAAGTTTCCATTCAATTCAATAACGTCAAAACCGTCCGAAATCATTTTAAGTTTCTTTCCAGTCTTTTGAGAAAGCACTAGATTTCGCAGATATTCACTAATCAGTAGGGTTATATTTTTCTAATAATTCGAAGTGCCAAGAAAGTTACCGTTAGTTCATTCCGGAAGGAACAACGTTACATAAAGAAGGTGTCGAAGAATGCCGCACCATACTACTTTTTTATGTTTGATAATTTTACACAAAAGGTTGCTTAAGGATTTATCTTGTAGGTGCTTTTTGTTCTGTTTTACACTGAAATAACATGACTTTTGAGATTCGCTTTTTTCATATTCAGGAATACTAGCATGTAGTTTTCTCTTGTTTCGTGCAGCAGACCAACTCTCAGGTGAGGCCAAACCTAAGAGCTTAGTCAAACCTGAATTGAAAATCTTACACAGCAGACCAGTCTAGCTTGAGCAAACTGTTAGAGTGGACGTGTTGTTTAGTGCGTGCCGTGAAGTATCGCGGAAGTGGAAAAGTACCGGACCGCGATTGGGAGGTGGCAGTGGAAGCAGGGGAAGAATTCCAAGAATGGTTTGCAGAGAAAAGAAGAGCTGGGAAAGATGGGTGAGGCGGTACTTGTAGCAGCAGTGATAGCTGTGCTTCTGGTCATTGCGGGGGGTGGAAATAAAACTTGGCCCGAATACCAGTGGCAACTTCAGCTGGGAAGATATGGCAACAATTAAGGAGATAGTGAGGGAAAACGTACAAAAAACCTGCCCCTGGGACCAGATGAGGGAATTATTATTATTATTATTACAACTTCCCCCATGCGGAGGCTGCCACAAGGACAAAGTATGTCGACTACACAGTATTTTGTCTTCTAAGTTACTGTTGACTTTGCTAGTGTGCCAGGTAGAAGATTCCCCAAAAGCTCAGGAATAGATTTGCAATACGGTTGGTCAGATGTTATATAGATGATTGCGGAGTATGGTCACTGAACCTCGTATTGCGGCGATAGCGATGTCGTGGAGTCGTGTCCGGCTGAGACCGAGAGAATCCCATAGCTGTACAAGAAATTTAGGGATTGTGCCTCGAGCTCCGATCATGAGTCCATGGACGGAAATATTGTCTAGGTGATATTTATCTTTATAGTAGTTTACAGTTGGCTGGTAAATTGACTTCTTTTCGGCGTCCACCTCTTCGGCCTGGCCAACGTGCGACTCGAAGCGTATTGTGGGATCTAAGATTAGTCCTTGCTTGCTAGCTGGTTGAAAGGCTATCATGTCAATACGTCTGTTTCTCCCGTCGGTAGCTAGGCCAGAGACCTCTTCGTGCACCGTGAAACCGTGATCCCTCAGCGAGGTCGCAATCATGTGTCGTATTGTATGATGGCGGGAATTTCTCAATACCTCAACGTGAGGGCAGGCTCCCAGGACATGGGCAAGGGTTTCGTGCTCTCTGTGGCAACGCCGACAGAGGGTGTTGTCCTGGGACCTTCCTGGCACGGAGCGAACGGCGCACACGTTCGCTGTCATCTTGATGGCCTCTCTCCATTCCGCACAGGATAAGCCTCGGTGATCTCTTATCCATTTGTTCGCTGGCGTGTATTCCTGGAAGAGTCCGACGCCCTTTCCTTTGTGCGGCAACTTCGTCCATGACTGAACTTCTCTGTCTCGTAGTGTCTGTCGGACCTTCCTTACGTTGGGAAGATGGCTATTTTTGGACATAACTCGATCATTCATTTCTATGCCTAGATCTTGCAAACAAATTGTACGCCCTTGTTCCAAGTTTCTAGTTGCATTAATGTAGCCGTTATTTGCAAGCGATAATTTATTACAGATGTTAATATGCTGTAGTTTGGCTTCCCAAGTCGCGCGAAACAAACCGAGGCCTTTATACTTCCTTTCGGAGTATACCATGTGATCCGGAACGTCTGCTGGTAGTTGTAATAATTCTTTAGTTCCACTCTTTAATATTTTATCCGCATCTGATAGAAAAGATTGAGGTATCTTGTTTGGGGGAGTAACTTGGAGTGGATAAATAAGAGTAGGTGATATTGAACTGTTTAAAATTGAAAATTTCTGGTCAGATTGCAGCAATGGTGAGCTAACAAGGGTGTCAATCTTGTTTCGCGTCTTTTCAAGTACGGCTTGTGGATCCAGTTTAATTTCATTGATGAAATTCACACCTAAGTAACGAATTGCACTTCCGTTGCACTGTGATTTAATTTCACAGTCGTCATTAATGATGATATTCTCCCCCGTTAGCCGACCTTTCTTGATAGAAAGACAAGCTGATTTTGAAGCGCTGATGTGCAGGCCGAGTTCCTTAAATCTTTCTATGGCAATCCTGGCTAGTTCGGCAGCAGATTCAGTGTTTTTCCCAAATATTACCGTATCGTCGGCGAAACACATTATAGTGAGGTTAGGCTCCTCGTTTGCAATCGAGTAACCGTAATTCCTTGCTAAAGAATCTTCAGAAAGTTCTTCCACAATATGATTGGTAGCGATGTTAAATAATGCCGGTGACAAAGGGGAGCCTTGAAGCACACCGCGATTAATTTTGATGGGTTTTGTTCCCTGTTTTCGTGTCTCTATCTGTGTTACGTTTCCCTCTTGTAGAGCAATTATCAGTCTCGTCAGTTTTTCGGGAACTCCGACCGACTCCAGTGTGCTCTGGAGGTGCGCATGTCCGACGTTATCAAAAGCTTTGCGAACGTCGAGAAATATAATGCATGCATCGTTCTTTTCTTGCCTAGTGTGCTGTAAAGCGGCTTCCAAAATTGAGGTATTTATGTAAGTACCGGGTGTATTGGTGAAACCCCTTTGGTTGTCATGAAACCCAATGTAGTTCCGAAGCTGTTTGTCAAGAACTCTCTCGATGACTCGTCTAATAACTGAGCATATAGTAATTGGACGCCAGTTACTGGGATCGTTTACGTCGCCTCCTTTGTGAACCAGAATTGTACGGGCTTTCTTGAAAGTCGATGGTACTAACCCTGTTGTGGCGATGATTGCGATTATCTCTGAAATCGTGCTGTTTTTAATAGCTCGGACGATTACGTGGTCAGGACCGCTTGCGGTGTCTATCTTGATGTTCTGTGTTGCCTGAATAATGTCTTCTTTAGATATGACCGGATTGTATAGGTCGTTAGTCTCCATGATTTCGCTCTCAGTGAATTTTTGAGGGTATTCTGGTCTTTTGTGGTCGTTAGGCCTAGAAAATATATCCGAAAAGAATGTGGATATGATGTAAGAGAAATCAAAGGAGATAGGGAGTGTGAAGAAATGGATAGAAGTAAAGAAGAAGAAACGATGAAAAAAAGGTGTAGTAATGTGAAAAAAGTAGAGCTGTTAAGAGGGAAAGTAAGATATCTAGAAGAGGAGGTACTGAAGATGAAGAAGGAAGCAGAAGTGTGCAACTAGAAGAGGATGAAGGAGTCCATACTTGTGTATGGTGTTCAGGAAGATGAGAAGGTAGGCAAGGTGGACATAATGTATGCAGCGGGAAATTCATATATTCTAAACGGATGGAAGGAGGACGACAGGATTTGGAAATGACTTATGTTACAGAATAGGGAGAAAGCGTGATTGGCATAGTAATAAGCTCTGAAGATATGTTGGTGGAAATTTTAAGGATAGAGTTAGGAGATTGGATCGAATAACATCATTTTCCAGTGTGGGTGTTGTTAAAACACTTCTTATTGTTGTTACAGAACAAGATGAAAATAAATTTTGTGAAGTGAATACACACGATGTGGAAAGAGTGGGTAAAGCTAAAGGTCGCAGACCAGTTGAAATTATTGTCTACTTTAATGGCAGAAATAGTGTTAAGAAACGATAAAAACTTACGAGGACAGAAATTCTGGGTTAATAGAAATGTGGGTAAAGAATGAAGTAAAGAGGCACCTTTGGAGGGCGAGCCAACAATGTCTGAAGTCACACAAAAGAGGGCAGCGGCTAGTGGTGTCAAACGGGAAATGGTATAGAGAGTGGTCGGTGGCAAAATTGAAAGTGATGGACGATAATGACAGAACGGATGTGGAAGTGATGGTAATGCAAGATGGAAGGAAGGTCGCAGAACGAATTATGTATCAACTGAGGTAAGTGAGGAGAGCAACCCAGGAGGGAGTGGGCAGCGCAGTATGGGTGTGGAAGAAGTGAGTTGGGAAGTGGTGAGTGAGGGAGAGGTTTCAAGGGTCGTTATGTGCAGGGTGAACTGGACAAGGGAACAATAAAGGTGGTGAGATGCGTGACGAACACAAAAGGAAAGGAACCATGAACAAAGGATGAAGTATGAGTCTAAAAGACTTGTGGGGTAAAAGGTAAAACGGTTTGGAGTACAAAGAGGGAAGGAAACGACAGAAAATATTAAAAGGAGAAATGGAGTGAGAGAGTGAGATGGCTATGGCAACAAGAAGGAAGAATAGGGGAGTAATGTGGAAGGGGGGAGGGTAAGTTATAACAAAATTGGAAAGTGGGATTTGTGAATATTCAAGGGCTATTAGGCAAATTAGGTAATAAAAAACGTTGAAGGATTAGTGGAAAGTTACGATATTGTGGCACTCTTGCAAACATGGCATGAAATATGGAAGGAGGTATCATGGGAAGGGTTTGTGGTTCAATATAAATACAAAAGAAAGGAGAGGAATGAGGGAAGAACCCCAGGAGGAATAGTGGTTCTAATAAAGGAAGAAATTAGTGATCTAGTAGAGGATATTGGGACAGAGTTACAAGAAGTGATCTGGATTAGATATAATATGGGGAGGGAAGAAGGAGTAAGTTTAGCATTTGCATATTGCCACGCTAGGAGTTCGTTATACACATATAAACATTTTTGAAGAGTTAATGATGTATATTAGTATGATAAGAGAGAAGTTTGCAGAAGAATATGGTATGTTGTTTGCAGACTGGAATGCGAGATTAGTGGAATAGAGCTCAGTAGAGAAGAAAGAGGGGTAATGAGGTAAAGTAGAAGAAGTGAAGGAAAAGGTATAAACAGTTATGGAGATAAACTCTTAGAAATGTGTGCAGCGGGAAATTTATATATTCTAAACGGGTGGAAGGAGGACGACAGGATTGGGAAACTGACTTATGTTACAGAACAGGGAGGAAGCGTGACTGACATAGTAATAAGCTCTGAAGATACAGTATGTTGGTGGAAATTTTAAGGATGGAGGTAGGAGATTGGATCGAATAACATTATTTTCCAGTGTGGGTGTTGTTAAAAAGTAGGGAAGTAAGGGACAAGGAGAGAGAGGTTAAGAATAATGATAAACTAGGGAGAGGGTATATTAAATATAAATGGACAGAGAAAGCATAACGGGAATTGGATAC
Source organism: Anabrus simplex (assembly GCF_040414725.1). Classification (NCBI taxonomy): domain Eukaryota; kingdom Metazoa; phylum Arthropoda; class Insecta; order Orthoptera; family Tettigoniidae; genus Anabrus; species Anabrus simplex. The sequence goes on along the minus strand of NC_090265.1, from coordinate 994,830,109 downwards.
GGTAATAAAGGAAGAGTTGCAATTAGTAAGGTATGGATGGAAGGTTGCGTTCGAGGAAAACAACATAAATATAGCTTTGCAACTGATTTTACACCCAATCAAGAGGATAGCACAGATTGACAGAGGAAGGAGGAGAAAAAGAGAGAGGGGAAGGCTGGTACAGTAAGGAGTGTGAGGAAATGCGAAATGGGATTATGGGTGCGTTAAGAGAGTATAGAAAAAGGTGGGAGTACAGAAAGAGAATTTTTCTATAATTTAAGGAAAGACTACAAAAGGAAAATCAGTGAGAGAAAACTCATTGATCAAACGGAAGCGATAAATAAAGAGTGTAGGATGAATAAGATGAAAAACATTTGGGAGAGAATAAACATAATAGTCAAGGGTGGAAGGGGATTTGAGAAACCAAGTATTGAGGATGAGCAGTGGGTGAACTATTTTAGTGAATTACTCGGGGGGGATGGTATAGAAAGGTGAGGAAATTATCTGGAGTGATAGGGGGTATCAATATTCGAACTGAACAAAGAAATTTCAAGAGAAGAAGTCATGGGAGTGATAGGTAAAATCGGGGGTAGGTCTGCGGAATGATGCAATGGTATTAACAATAGGTTTTGAAAAGAAGTAAGCAAAATTGGGCTGACGATAGAGGGTATAGTGAAATTATTTAACAAGATAATTTGATGGGGGTAAGTACCCTAAAGAATGGGGAACAGGAATTGTATGTCCAATATAGAAGAAGAAGGAAGGTAACAAAAACAACACGAATAATTATAGGGGTATATCTCTGTTACATTCTCTACTGTAAGCAAAATGTGTACCGCGGTTTTGGCTAACAGATTAAGTGACTGGAAGGAAAAGAACTCGGTGTTTTCAGCACACGATGGGGGCTTTAGAAAAGTAAAAGGAACGGTAGACAATATGTTGTTGTTGTTTGAGTCATCAGTCCATAGACTGTGCTAACCTGTGCTAAACTTTTCATTTCTACGTAACTATTGCATCCTACATCTGCTCTAATCTGCTTGTCATATTAATACCTTGGACTACCCCTACCGTTCTTACCACTTACACTTCCTTCAAAAACCAACTTAATAAGTTCTTGGTGTCTTAAGATGTGTCCTATCATTCTGTCTGTCCTTCTCGTCAGATTTATCCACATCGATCTCCTCTCACCAATTCGATTCAGTATTTCTTAATTCGTGATTCGATCTATCAATCTCACCTTCAGCATTCTTCTGTACCACATAATTTCAAAAGCTTATATTCTCGTATCGTTCATTTTTCACTTCCATACAATGCCACACTCCACACGAAAGTCTTCAAAAACAACTTTCTGATTCCAATATCAATGTTTGAAATTAGCAAATTTCTTTTCTTCTTGCTTGTGCTAATCTGAATTTTATGTCCTCCTTACTTCTGCCATCGTTAGTTATTTTACTACCCAAGTTACAATGTGCATCAACTTCCTTTAAGACTTCACTTCCTAATTTAATATTTCCTGCATTACCTGCCTTCGTTCGACTGCACTCAATTAGTTTTGTTTTGGTCTTATTTATTTTCATCTTGTACTCCTTTCCCAATACTTCGCCCATACCATTCAGCAGCTCCTTCAGATCTTCTGCAGTCTCAGATAAAATAAAATATCATCGGCAAATCTCAAGGTTTTGGTTTCCTCTCCTTGGATTGTGATTCCCTTTCCAAATTCCTCTTTGATATCCTTTACTGCCTGTTCTGTGTAAACATTGAAAAGGAAGGGGGACAAACTACAGCCTTGCCGCACTCCTTTCTGGATTGCTGTTTCTTTTTCAAAGCCCTCGATTCTTATCACTGCAGACTGATTTTCATACAGATTGTAGATAATTCTTCGTTCTCGGTATCTGATCCCAATCACCTTCAGAATCTTAAATAGCTTGGTCCAATCAACATTATAGAATCCCTTTTCTAGATCTACGAATGCTATGTGGTCTTGTCCTTTTTGATTCGATCCTCTAAGAACAGACGTAAAGTCAAGATTGCTTCACGTGTTCTTACATTTCTTCTGAAGTAAAATGGATCTTCTCCCAACTCAGCTTCAACTTGTTTTTCCATTCTTCTGTAAATAATACGTGTTAAAATTTTGCAGGCATGAGATACCAAACTAATGGTGCGGTAGTTTCCACACCTGTCAGCACCGGCTTTATTGGGAATAGTTATAACAACATTCTGCCGAAAATCGGATGCGACTTCTCCTGTCTCATACATCTTACACACTAAATGGAATAACCTTGCCATGCTTATTCCTCCTAAGGCAGTCAGTAATTCAGATGGAACATTATCAATTCTAGGTGTCTTGTTCCTATTTAGGTCCCTCACAGCTCTGTCACACTCTGACTTCAAAACGTGGTCTCCCATTTTATCAGCATCAACACCCTCTTACGTTCCAGAACCAAATTATCTACATCTTTACAGTATAATGATAGTAAAGACGATTTTAGATAAATACATGGGTATGGGAATGGGCAAATTATTTGTGGCGGCAATTGATTTTGAAAAAACATTTGGTAAGGCAAACAGTAATGGAATAGTAGAAAAACTGGGTACGTTGGGTGTTTCGGGGAAGATGATACGTGCAGTGGAGGCGATATATAAGATCAGGTGCTGTGTTAAGCTAGAGGAAAATAGGTTGGGAAGGCCATTAGAGTGTAAGGTGGGTTTAAAACAAGAATGTAAATAGTTTATTTTATTTATTAATGACATTTTGAATGGACACGGCGGGAATATATGGGCGGCACCGGTGCCTGATGTGTTGGAGATACCGGGACTGACTTTTGCAGACGGTGTGGTTTTGCTGACATTAACTGCAAGTGGGATGCAGCAAAGTTTAAATGCAGTGTCAGAATATGCAAAGGAATGGGTGCTGAACATTAACGGGAATAATTCCAAAGTGTTAGTAACGCAGAAGCATGAAGGTAGAAAAAGAAATGATTTTTTTTTTGCTAGGGGCTTTACGTGGCACCGACACAGATAGGTCTTATGGCGACGATGGGATAGGAAAGGCCTAGGAGTTGGAAGGAAGCGGCCGTGGCCTTAATTAACGTACAGCCCCAGCATTTGCGGTGTGAAAATGGGAAACCACGAAAACCATTTTCAGGGCTGCCGATAGTGGGATTCGAACCTACTATCTCCCGGATGCAAGCTCACAGCCGCGCGTCTCTACACGCACGGCCAACTCGCCCGGTAAGAAATGATTTGAATGGTACAGGGAGATAGATTGGAACAAGTAAATAAGTTAGACTATCTAGGAGTGATTTTACAACAGAAGAGAGCCATGGGAGGATCAAATTAAAAGAGCAAGGAGTAAGGGGATGACAGCCTTAGCCTCAGTCAAAATTGGCAAAATTTCCTGGAATTAGCTATAATACCTTGAGGTTAGTCTTAAGATCAGTAGTATTCGGTAGGATAATGAATGGGGGCGAAAGTATGGGGGCTGGAGCAAAAGAGAGTATACTTAAGAAAAATTATTAGTAAATTGGGTAAAGCAGTAATGGTGCTCCCTCAGTGCACAGCGACTGCTGGGGTGACATTAATGTGCGGGGAAGACATAGAGGTTGAGTGTGTGAATAGAGTGGTCAAATAATGGAGGTGGTTGAAAAGAGGGGAAGGAGGGATGGTGCTCCAGGCTGCGTACGAACAACAAAAAGAAAATTATGTATAAGTAGTGCTGGGTAGAAAAAAATTAAAGTATACTTGGAGAGGGTGGAATTGGGGTACATGTGGGAAGAGGTTTGGAAGAAGAAAGAAAGAAGAGTCAGAGGGTGCTTTCGTGGAGGATTACAGATATGCAAAGGCAAAAATTGATAGAATAGTGCTAAAACAGAGGGTCGCTTAGTGTTTTAATAAAGTAATGGAAGTGACAGGGTTGAATATTAGGAATGTAGATAGGTTAAACAGAGGAGGGTTACTATGGTGGCTGGTGGGAGTATACAAGAATAAGGGATGGACAAAGAGTAAAGAGAAGACATTATGAGTTCTTCGTGGGATATCAGGCAATGATCTAAACTTAACAGGTAATTTTAAAGATACGTAAAAGATAAGAAATAAACATTTGAGTGCCAATAATCGGGAGTTATTGGAAAAAGGGGATGAGCAAAAACTTGTAGGGAGGTTTATCAAAGAATGGGAGAACGGAGGAGAATTAAACAGGTATTTATGTGCGGCAAGGAGAGTTTTTTGAAATAAAGTTAAAAGAGGAAAGTCCATAGAAAGAAAGTTTATAGAGGTAAGGGTGTAAAATGAGAATGAATTTGAGGAGTGTGTATGAGTGATAAGCAACATTTTTAGATATAAGGATTTGTACGTGTAGAGTTGATTAGTGCGGCTAAGTAGGAAAAGTTTGGTTACAAATGTATGTGAAGAGTGATTGAAAGATTGAGACAAATATTAGTAGGTTTTGTTATATCTGTTTGTAAAACGCGAAGTTACATGGTGAATGTGAAAGGTGTGTGATGTGAAAATAAGAATAGGGAAGTGCAAGATATTGTAATTTGGAAGGTGTAAGTGGTAAAGATATGCCACGTTTATAATGATATGGCAAGACATGGACGTATAATTAAAATAGTAGTTGTAAGTTAGATAAGGTAAATCATGACTCAACTGTTGACTCACAAGTGATCTGGAATGTACTTGGAAGTACAGTAGGTTAGTGCATAAGTAATGTTAAGTACTGCTAAGTCAGTAGGAGACTAAGGCGATTAGGTAATAAGAATGAAGGCACATGCACTGCGGATAACAGAATGCTAAGTAAGCGGAGCTGGAAAACAGTGTTCTGCTGAGGAATAAATTTTGATTGTAAGGCGATTGAATATAATAGGGCATGTCTTGAGGTCTGGAGTAAATACGCGTGTGTAAGAGTAGAGGTAGAGGAGTTTAGAATAAGTTAGTCATAAATACACAGAAGACAGAACAAAGCCGCCTTTGCCTTACTCCACACAGACCAGTCTCTTTGAACACACTCCTAATATGTCAGTTTCTTTTTAAAATGAAGGCAGGCATTGTTTGGCCCTTAGAATCCACTGGAAAATTCACAGAAATTTTTTCATGTGTTTTAATGTCAGTGTCAATTAATATTTGGTGATCCAATTCGAAATATGTGCTAGTAGATGACGACGGAGCAGTCCGAGGCAGAGCCTCAGAGTCGGAGTTTAAAAGTTGAATCCGCAATAGGGGACCGGGTACCGATGCCTCAGTCATAGGTGGATGAATCGGCTGTAGGATCAGTAACGGCTCAGGACCAGTAGTGTCAGTTGAATACGTTATTATTGACGGTAAAGACTTTGGCCCTATTGCCTCATCACAGAATGAGAAGTTTGATTCATTGGTGTTGGCAATGGCCCTACTGTCATACAATCAGCAGAAAAACACTATTTTATAAATCTGTGCATGTACGTTAGCGCCTTTGAAGTCCCCATCTCAGGCACTTCTTTTGGTTTTCTTCTTTGATACCCTGATTTGTGTTTACAGCAGTTGCTCAAGGTGACTGATGTTATACTATTGTCACTAATCAAGCCAAAAACGAAAACCAAACAGTTAAAATACTTTCACAAGTAAACTTATTACAGCGTCATTACTACACGAACACGATCACTCAACTAGAAAATTAAGATCGAAAACCAAACGATAAAGAAACTTAGCTGTGAATGACAATATTAGCAACTAACATTGTTACAACAATAAAGGAAGGGTGACGAGACAAACAGAGGAGGGGGATTTAGACAGGCAGTCTCAACAACCACATGCTCTTCTCCTGCAGACAACAGTAGTGCGGATTTTTCAGCAAAGCAACATACCTATTTCTACTATATTCCTTATGAACACGAGAATATGAAGACAACCGCTAATAAATTGCAGGCGTACCGCAAGTACTATCACACATTTTTGGTGGCTTATTTCATTTATCTTTCTCTTTTTTCATTTAAATACTTTTACCGGGCCCCGGAAAGATGACCCGAGAAAAACGGCCAGTCTGCGGTCCTGTATCTGCTACCATCACCCTTCTTGCGTGGCCACCGTTCATTTCCTGCCGAGAACAATGATTACTATCCACTGGGCACGGCGATCTCAGCAAAGCGTCGGCATTCTTGTTGCTTGTTCCTGTTTGTTTTTCAATCTCGAAATTATATTTTTGCAGACGTTCTATCCACCTATCTATTTGGCCTTCCTGGTTTCTAAACTGCATTAGCTACTTCATTGCATCATGGTCTGTTCTTAGCAGAAATCTTTGACCATACAAGTACGTATGGAAGTGCTCCACTGACTTCACCAGAGCTAAAACTTCCCGCCTGGCCACGCAGTATTTTCTCTCAGGCTTGGACAGCGTCTTGCAGACGTACGGTATCACCGTTTCTTGCCGGTTCTGCATCTGGGATAACACTCCACCTGTTCCTATATTGCTGGCAGCCGTGAAATGACTTAAGATGTTCGAAGGCTGAGTGACTTCAATCGTCCCATGAGTAAACCCGTCCTAAGACTTGTCAAGGATTTAGCTGTGTTGGCAAATCCGGGCACGAAACGTCGGTAGTAGAAGCATAGTCCTAAGGAACTCCGAAGTTCATGTACATCTTTGCGGACAGTCCATTTTTTTACTGCACGTATCTTCTTTGCATCTACGGATACAATGTCTTTGGAAACGACATATCCAAAATACCTGACACTGTTCCGGAAGAGCTGGCATTTCTTTGGATTCAGCTTCAGGTTGGCTCCCTGCAGTCTCTTAACGACTTCCTTCAAGTTCGATAGGTGTTCATAGAAATTCTTACCTGTTACTATGACGTCATCTAAGTAAACGAGGCAGGTATTCCACGGTAGACCTCGCAGTACTGTTTCCATCAGACTTTCGAAAGTAGCTGGTGCTTTGCAAGTCCAAAACATAACCGTGAAGTGCCGAAGTCCCGTAGCAATTGAGAACGCTGTCTTCTAATAATCTCTGGGTCTCCTATTCTACTTGCCAATATCGACCATTCTGGGTAACGGATAACTGCCTTTGACTGTATTGCTGTCCAATTGTCGGTAGTCCACACAACATTTGGTCAACCCGTCCTTTTTCTTCACTAAAACCACCGGTGACATCCTAGAACTACTAGACGGTTCAATGGCACCCTGCTTACACGCGTCACAAACGATTCTATCAGCTTCCTCTCTTCTTGATAGTGGCAAGAGTCTTCAGCGCTGTCTGGTCGGTTTTACACTTTCGGTGCTTTGTTTCACGACACTCGTCCTGCGTACGGACAGTTCTCAATTGCGAAGAGGTCTTGTTATTTGACCAACACTTCAACGACTTTCACCTTTCGATCCTGGGTCAGCTTAGTATATCCGAGCTGCAAGGTCTCGCTTAATTTTGAAACTTGATCCCTGATCAACATCCTGAGTATCCTTCGCGATCTCTCCACAAACAATGGATGATACCGGATTAAAACTGTCCACCTGACTGCCTTTCTTCAATGATACTGGGAAATCATTTAGGTTTATCATTCTGATTGAAGTAGGTCTCTTAAATATTAACCAGTTCTTCACCAATCGGAGTTCGGATTTTCATTATAATACAACTGTTTGACCAATTTAGGTAACAGGTTATAAATCTCATATTTATTCCGTATTGGCTCAGCACAACTAAGGTTAAGATGAGTAGTATTGGAAGGTGGGAACCTACTCATAACTTAACCTTAGTTCAATTTAGGTAAGGATAGCAAAATCAAACATGTCGGGCAGACTTCCTCTTCGGCAACGGGCTTGACAATTCCCGTCACTTCTCGTTGTACGTTAACATTTTATCCACAATCTCATTATCACTTCTGGGAAGAAGTACTTAAAACTATTCGAATGGTTCAGCTGCTTCGTCCGCGAAGAACGACTTCTTCGTTTGCGAATTTCAAGCATCCTCTTTCAGGTTTAAAGGGGGTTCAAATTTATTCATTACGTCCATCCCAAGAATAACGTCTCCTGTGATATCAGCCACTATGTTCTATCAACTTGCTCACCAGGCTGATGTTGACATTTGTCTCGCTGTAGGTGTTCACTGGGTCACTGGTTGCGGTTTTCAATAACACTATCGTAGTTTTAGGTCTCATTTTAGGGTGCCCTTCTTCACAACGGTGGTGGTGGTCCCGGTGTCCAGAAGTATAGTACGAGTCGAACCATTCATGGATCCGCGAACAAGATACTGCCTAACCAGGGCGTAACGAATGTAATACGGGTTCGCCTGACAAAATAAAAATTCGCACCCCTCAAATAACATGTAAAACCTATGAATAACTTAATATAAATTTAATTAGAGCTTGTGGAAGTAATGCAATATACAGTATATTCAAGTTATGTGAACAAATTGATTATTCGTTATGATAAGATTATTATTAAATAATGTTTAATCAGTTTTATATGACTGCCTCCGTGGTTAAACGGTTAAGCTGCTGAACAGCCAAATACGCACCACTGTTCGTGCTTAACTTTTATTTGTTTCATTTTTCAGTAACTAAAGAACTGTACCTGTAACCGATACCTAAGTCTCTTTTATAATAATTTATTCTATTACAACACAGCAAAATACACGAACAAACTTAAGTCAAAATCTGTTGAAATAAAGTTTGAAATATGTCAAACCGGACAACTGATAAGCCTGGTGTAAGTATACCATGTTATTACCTTCGCGTAAAGAGAGCTCGTTCGAAACTGAATTGACTGATTATTACTACTCTAACTTCTTAATGACATTATACATTGTTGTCGAATAAATATGTGACAACCGTTAAATGTTCTACAAACTTTGTGCATAATACGACCTCAAGTGCACTACACATCAAGAAAGTATCATTTCGTAACTAAAATATGATATCTGGTATCAATTTTCATTGCTGTAATTATTTAATGCTCTACCATTCCAAAATATAAATATTATATGCCAGAAAACTGAATCTTAATTAGGCTCATTATAGTTCAAGTTTCATTATGATACAGGTTCTCCACCAATCGGAGTTCAGATTTTCATTATAATACAACTGTTTGACCAATTTAGGTAAGGATAGCAAAATCAAACATGTCGGACACACATATTAACATCAATGGTCCTTCTGCTTCCAATATTCCCCAACCACACGGCACATTAGCGCAAATTCTCTTCACCAACTATAGAATAAACAAGCTATATATTTTAAATAAAGCTCGGTTGTGTTGACCTTCTATAAAAGCTTTGAAAACATATGACATTTGCAGGGCCTCTGGTCCACTCACGGAAAATCAATAACCCAGCGTATGCGCTCTGTTCAGTAAACTCAACTGTCAAGCTACATCACGATAGAAATTTATGAATAATTAAAATATGGAGTCATAATTATCGTCGAGCGTAAACAGTCGTATGCAACTCGCCTATAATGGTAATTAAGACACTCGTATGGAAATTATGAAACTCGCTTCGTTCGTTTTATAAACATGCTCTTGTCTTAATTTATTGCCATTATAGGCTTGTTGCATAATGTTCTATTAAATAACTTGGTGCAGGTATTTTCTGAAGCGCGTGTCACGGCGTTCCGAGCGTCGACAAGGGCAAGCATTCATTTACAGCTGTGCTGTGTTACACTCAACACAATAAACTGCTGCTACATGCAAATAAGTGGCAATTTTTCTACGTGCACATTGTAAAAATCAAACTACAATATCTCGACTGATTTTACAAAACTGCCCTGATGATTTCCGTGACATTAAGGCTATATATATTATTATTTTTCAAGGAGAACGCGGGTCCCCTTACAGGACCGGGCCCGCCTTCATTGCAGGCTTTATAGACCCTAACGTTACGCCCCTGTGTCTAACTGCAGCACGAGTGAAATGACAAATACCACCGTTCTCGGGGCAGCAGGGCTGACACACGTTGCTCGCCCTTAACCCCGGCCCTTTTTTAGTCTTCCTGAAACTTTAAGTCTTTCTGCCAGCGGCTTTTGACATGTCTAAGCTCAACACAACTCCAACAGAAAATTTCTACCCCCACCCCTTCAGTGTTGTCCATCCTTATTGGACAGGGTTTTCAAAACAATCCTCTCTAGCGTCTTGTATAGAGGCTCCTCTTCATCCAGCCGTCGAAGCTGCGCCTGTAGAGTCGAGGTCTATGTAGTAGCTTCGAATTCCAATGTACGAGCCAACGCATAATCTAACGTATTTGAGTAAGCCAGACGAAGATCTTGTTGCAATTCTGGAGCGGTTATACCCATAACAAAAGACTCTATAGATAGCTGTTCTATGAAATCATTTGGAGGAGAAGGATAAGCCATATGAGTAAGACGCGCGATGTCTCTCTCAAATTCTTGTAGTGTCTCGCCACGTTTCTGTCGTCTGCTGCGAAGTTGGCTATGGCAAAATTATTGATGGTGTTTATCACATTACCTCATCTCTAATCTGGCCGTAACGTGGCAATGCTTCGTTCTGAATTAAACTATGTTCCAGACCACTGACGGTTCCTGGTACATGTTATTCTCTCCTTGGAAAAATAAAATTCGAATAGGGTTTTATTTTTATTTTTCCTTCCTGACGCATTTCCTCAAGTTAGACACGTTGTAAATACTTTCTATGGTTCCTTCCATTCTTGACAATTGGTACACTCCATTTCTGAGGACTGTTTAAACACGATAAGGGCCTATAAATGACTAGCTCTACGCAAGAGAGCTGACCTGCTATGATACACCGATCACATGTACAAAGCGTGATAGCCTGGAAAGGACTAGAACATATTTTACTATATTTTGATCCAGATAAGATATCGAATAATGAAGGATCTATGGACAGTATTTAGCATAAATAAGTCTGCTTGATTAAGAGGTTGACGAAATCTCCTATTTCATTGTCGTTTTTCTCTGATGATTGCAGCGTTTTTCAATCTCGTTAGAGCGTTAGCCATCTTAGTTTCCTGAGGGATGGTGGCATCAGGTGGTATCTGAAGTATCCGGTTCCGCGGTCTTTCCAGCATTGTCCCACAATGCATAATTTGAGGAATACCACTGGGCGATTCGTGTATTGCAGAATTGACAATCTGTTGCATGACTGGAAGGACTTCCATCCACTTCCAATGCTTTTCATTACAGTAGATCCTACAAAACTTAGCAAGTTCTCTCATGATACGCACCGCAGGATTAGCCTCAGGACGCCTAATAGAGTTAAGGATGTGGCGGATCGCAAGTTCGTCCAGGGACTGCTGGAATTACATAGACATGAACTGCATCCCATGGTCTGCTTGCAGGTACTCTGGCTTCCCTGTTTCTCGAAAAATGTTTTTCCTCGGCCTCCTAAGTACGTTTCCTGCGTTGGTTTTCTTGATTGGTAGGAGCATAGTGTACTATGAGAAGACATCTACAACAACTATGTATTTGTTCCCCCTGGTCGCCTTGGGAAGAGGACAATATAAATCTAAGGCCATTATCTCCCCGGGCTTCTCCGGGATTAGGGGTCTAGGAAATTTCTTTAAAAGGTACTTGTTGGGTTTGATGTGCTGACATAAGTCGCAACATTGTAAGATTCTGCGCATATTTTTCCGCAAGTACTCCCCAGTAAACTTCTCTTTGATATTATTGACAACCTTGTCAGTACGAGCGTGTCTTTAAATGGAATGACAATGCCAAACAATAGCGGTCCTGACCTTAGGTGGCGCATAAATGCGGCATTTGGTTTTTGCCATATCAATGAACTTAAATAATAACCCAATCCTATAACAAAAGGTTTGAGCTGCACGATGAATGTGTGGATACTCATCATCTGTGGCCGGGGTTGATCCTTCGAAATAACTAATTAGTTCTCTACTTCTTCCATCCCGTCGTTGCATTTGAGGTAGGTAACACATCTTTCGTAGGAACTCTTCATCTGCATCATCAAGGATTTAGATTGGATGAGCCACTCTGGTGTCAGCTGGGTTGCGACTAAGTGCATTTACTAACGTATTGTTTCGACCGGGTTTATGCACAACCGTCAAGTCGAATTGCTGAATGAAAGAGCCCACTTGGTCACTCTTTGATTAGTTATATCTGAGGATAAAATAAAATTCAAGGCCTGATGGTCTATAAATATCGTAACAGGATATCCATAAATAATTTTCTTCCAGTATTGCAAAGAATAAACTATTGCTAAGGCTTCGAGTTCAGTAATTGTGTATGATTTCTCATGTGGACGTAGCTTTCTGTACAAACAATTTGTCAGGATCCTCAGCATCAACTTGATATATAGCTGCCTATTCCTATGGTGCTGGCATCGCATTCAATAAAGAATGGCCAAGCAAAATTGGTATACACTAACTTGACATTGTTCCTATTCATGTCCTTGGTGTTGATGAAGGCTCTTTCACACTCTTCCGTCCACCTCCACCTATAATTTTTCATTAACAATTGCTGAAGAGATGCTACCGTTTCGGTATACTTGGGACAATGCTGATGGAAGAGTTGGCATAATCCCAAGAATTGCCCTACATGCTTGATTTTCTGAGGTTTTGGAAAGTGAACTACACATTGAATCTTGGCGGGGTTATGTTTGATTCCTTCGCCAGTACTCATATGACCTAAGACTAATAAAGTGGTTTGAAATAATTGACTCTTCTTTACATTTATTTAAAAGTTTTTAGCTTCTAGTTCTTGCAATACTAGGTGTGCGTCTTCAACATGTTGTTCTAAAGTGTCTGACGTAATCAATGTCATCAAGGTAAATCGTTGTAATGGCTTTAACTTAATTAGAAACTGGTTTTCCAGGGCTCGAAGCAATACCGCTCCCGAGTACTTGACTCCAAATGGAAAACGGTTGAAAACGTAAGTCACGTTCTCAAATAGAAAACCAGTAAATAGCCTACTCTCTGGATCGAAGTTGATATAATGGTATGATGAGGTACCATCTGGACAACTATGGAAGTTTGTTTAATTGAGGAGGACGATCATGCTCAAGGACTAATCTTTTATTAAGGACATGAGAATCCGGACATAGCCTAATGCTACCATTAGCTTTACGTACAGTTGCCAACGGATTAATATAGGATGTTACACGTAGTGAAATAATGCCATCTTCTTTCATCTGTTGTATGACACGAGCCTCGTCTCGAAACTTCTCTGAAATCGGTAGGGTTTCCTTTTATAAGGCGAATGATCTGTCACATTGAGATGATATTCAAACCCCTCAAACACACAGGATTTATCATCAAACACTCCGGGAAAGTTATTGAATACATCCTGTCTCGTCTCTGCCAACCTTACAACAAATTCTGGGTCTTCAGTAGCCTTGGTTACGGGTACAAAAAATATTCGGGACCAACAATGGAAATCTCTTCAATCACGGACTCTTCCTCGTCCTCCACAGGATCACCGTTTTTAATATCCTACTCTCCGGTTAGTGCATCCTCGCATTCTGCGGGTAATTCACAGTCACTACCGGGTTCCTTAGTAGGGGTTCTAATTCCTTGCTTCTCCATGTCCCCACGATCCACCAGCTGTAGCTCTCGCAGAATCCATGTCGTGCAGACGTACAATATTAGCATTATAATCGATATTTCCCTTATATTTAATCATAAAATCGGATCCGAAGGTGATATTGAAGCTAAGGCGGGTAATCACCTGAAAAAATGTGTTCAATCAACTTGCCATTAACCCCTCAGCGTCGCAGCCGTTTAAAGAGCTTCCTATCCCTCGGCCGGATGAGATTTCAACTACACGCGACTGAAATACATTGATTCACTTAAAGCGTTACTACTAGTATAAGAGTGGCCCGATATTCACGAAATTTGGAATTCCTTATGGTAGAACTATGTACATGAAGATAATTACATAATTGTTTCACATTTCCTTAGTAATTTAGTTCCGTGTGATAGAGTTCGAAGCACTCTTCGAGACAGAGACCCAAGGCACACTCCTGGCAGCAGTACACCGATGTCTTCTTTTCACCGTGTTTTGAACACGCGATACAACGTATCTGAGGTTTGGATTTCTCACTCTTGGGTGCTAATTTCCTGATAAAACGTATTTCCTGCAACCTTGGAACTGTATTATCTGATGCGCGCCGGCCTTGAATATTTCGTTTCCCGCCCGAGAAGCGTATTTTGTACTACGTAAACAAACCTTCCATCAGCTGAAATTGATAAGATAACTGCTCAATGTTTGTCCCTGTGACTTGTCTAAATATTATTGGCAAATCTAGGAATCATAATTCACTGTTGAAAGCTTCCCTTTGACCTGTATGCGTATCTATAGCCTCCTACACGAAATTTCCAAGTACTGATTCCTCCTCATCGTCACTCTCATCATTTACCACTGCTACATCATCTATTTCATTATCACTACTGCTAATACTGCCACTACTACTTCCGACTAAACTTTCATTTGAATTATACAATATTTCAAGCACGCTACACTCAGCAGGAGCTAGCCATTGAGCGCGGTGCGTCACACAAGCTGATGAAGCTGCAGTGGGACCGAAAGCGGCAGGACGAAACTGAATGAGGGGAATAACATTTATGACGAATCAAAACAACTCGATACATATTTCAGATTAAAAGGTCGATACATCGTCTTTCAAACGAGATATATACCATGCACAACTGCTTCTCGTGTCGTATGACAGAAAGCAGCACTAACTGATGCCTATACAGAGTACTCGTAGAGAGTTACGAAAAGACTACAAGCTGAGAAATAAAGACAAATATAATAAATAAACCGCACTCTTAATACAAAATTAGAGCAAAGAACATCACACGAAAAGACAAACTTCTCAGATCATCATTTCTTTATTTTATTCTGTGGGAAAGAATGAAGCAAACGGACTATTAAAAAAGCAGGGATTGGTGCTCAGACATAATTGACATATACTTATCCTTATAAAAGCAGCTACACTTTAACGATTTTCAATACTTATTTAGAACACTGATAAACCCGAAAATGTCTTCTTGGAAACAAAACAATTTGCATATCCATAACACCAAAACTCTTCGCGCTATAGCCGTAAATGCGAAACCATGTATGGGTCTATACCACGTATAGAGGTCGGCGGCTACGGAAGAAAAGGGGGTCTATACCACGTATAGAGGTCGGCGCTGAGGGGTTAATATGAAATTCGATGAAAGCTTGCATCCTACATTTTATGTTCTTATCCGGGACAATCGCTTTGACTTTAAGCTGCGCTACTGGCATAAGTAAAACGTCATTATTATTATTTCTTAAGGATTCAACCAACTTATCAAAGATAAGAGATGCTTCCTCTCCGGAATCAATCAATGTTACTACGTTCAAGTTTCCAATGCGAAATGTAATCACTGGGAATGAACGTAAAACTGTTGGTCTGATTTGCCGTGTGTCTTTATATAAGTTCCGAATTGTCTACGTGCCAATAGTTGACTTCGATAACGCTTGTAATTTGTTGGTCGTCCTCTCTATGAATTTCAGGCAATTTTCCTTAGTGTGAAATTGGAGTATTTTAGCATCAGTTACGTTGGCATCGCGATCAGGCTTCTCTTGAGATTTGAAGTGCAGTTGATACTCCAACAAAGTCGCTCCAGGTTCCGCATATGGTCTACTCTTTTCTTTGACGTATTCTCTGGTATCTCCCCACCTTTGTTCTACATCTTCTCTCCTGATATTCATTTTCTCTTCTGAAGTTTCATCCTGTCTTCTTCAGGAAGGTCTTTCTCTCTATGGGATATCTCCTCGATTTTGATGTCCCCTAAATCCACAAAACCTGGCAGGAGTGGTTGAATTGTTTCCTCTCTCTTCTCTTGGCTTTGGGTTTCTCTTTCCTCCGTCCTAATTTCTGTTGAGTTGGTGGTAACATCCTTGGTACTACTGATCTTAGGAGTGGACTGGGTATTGGCTGTGTCCAGTCTCCTTAAAGTAGTATCCAAATGTTCCAGGGTCTGAATATTAGTGGCGACTAATACTTCTTGCACATGAAATGGGAATTGTAACGTCACAATCTGGATTAGTTCCTTTTCTGACAACGGGGTATTAGAAAATTTCATTTTCTTAAGTTGCATTAAAACGAAGTCCGAATACCTGGATGTATTAACTGAGGTACTGTACATTCTGGAATATAGCTGCATCTTTACTAGGTGTTGAGTTTCAGTGTCCAAAAATCGATTCACGAGTGCTTTCTTCAAATCATCGTAAGTATTGAAACTGCCCTTAAATGCAATAAACCACGAATGTGCTCTACCTTCTAGTAGTTTAGCAACAGTACGGAGTTGTCTATCCGAACCTTTGCTATTTTCCTGGAAATAGTCTTCCACGCTATGCAGGAATTCTCGTCCAGTATACTCGTTTCGACCTGAAAAATTATTGGCTTGTCATCTTGTACTTTTATAAGTGTTGTAACGTTAGATATGTCCCTCGAAGTACTAAGGCTTGATGAAAAATAAAAAACTATTTTTGCTTGAGCTGTGTTACTTCTTCAGAAAGACTTCCTACTTTCAATTTAACTGCAGTTTCTAGGGCTTTAATGTCTGTTTGCAAATCAGTCTTATTATCTTTGATAACCTTACATAAGACAGCTAATTGAACGTGAGTATTTTCCAATGGCCCTGTAAATCGTTTGTCAAATTCTCCCTCCTTACTCTTGAGAAGTCCTATTTCGTTGCTCATCTTGCCTAGGTATGATTTAAAAGAATCCCTAAGACTTTCTTGTATCTGAGCCATCTTAATTTGTGCCTGGCATATATGACTGTGACTCTTGGAATTCAGACCTAAGTTCTTTTAATTCAGAAGCAAATGATTGTACTTATGGAAGAACTGCTCTTGTATCCTTATCTACGGACTGTATTCCTTGCGCGTTATTTTCTTCTTTATGAGTTTCTAGACTTTCAACAAAATGAATTGTCATTTCGTTAAGTTTAGCTTCGAACTTTGCGCTGGAGTCTGAAAATAGTTTCTCCATTCGGGTACCTGGTTCTCTGAATCGCTGTTCTAAATTAGCGTTAGAAACTTTAAGTCTTGTGTTATAGTCTTATCTGCTTCTGCAAATTTGCTGTCTAAAGCAGAATAAGCTTCAGCGATTCTAGGCTCAAGTGTTTTATTAATCTTAACAGTTAATTTTCCATCCTAGTATTAGTTGCTGTTAGTTGTATGCTTAATTGGACCACTTGCGTATTTGATTGATCAATTTTTGAGTTCAATTGAGCCATTAGATCACTTGATTGATCAATTTTCGTATTCAGTTGAGCGTTTGATTGGCAACTCTTATGATTAATTTGGATATTGGACTATCATTTGCGGATTCAATTGAACCACTTGTGCGTTAGTCCTATCTATCTTAGCATTCTGATCATTTATGCTAAGCCTAAGAGCTTCAATCGCTGCTATAAAGTT
This sequence comes from Anabrus simplex, assembly GCF_040414725.1. Taxonomy (NCBI): domain Eukaryota; kingdom Metazoa; phylum Arthropoda; class Insecta; order Orthoptera; family Tettigoniidae; genus Anabrus; species Anabrus simplex. Next base: position 994,812,782 of record NC_090265.1, on the reverse strand, counting down.
AGCCAAGTTAATGATTGAAGTAACAGTATGCCACGAAATACACTGACTGACAGAGCAAATGCAACACCAAAAAGGAGTGGTCAGAACTTTATGCCAATTGCAGGGTAGACTGACGTCACTGAGGTATGCTCATGATGTGAAATGCGCCGCTGTGCTGCGCACGTAGCGAACGATAAATGGGACACGGCGTTGGCGAATGGCCCACTTCGTACCGTGATTTCTCAGCCGACAGTCATTGTAGAACGTGCTGTCGTGTGACACAGGACACGTGTATAGCTAAGAATGCCAGGCCGCCGTCAACGGAGGCATTTCCAGCAGACAGACGACTTTACGAGGAGTATGGTGATCGGGCTGAGAAGGGCAGGTTGGTCGCTTCGTCAAATCGCAGCCGATACCCATAGGGATGTATCCAAATTGCAGCGCCTGTGGCGAAGGTGGTTGGCGCAGGGACATGTGGCACGTGCGAGGGGTCCAGGCGCAGCCCGAGTGACGTCAGCACGCGAGGATCGGCGCATCCGCCGCCAAGCGGTGGCAGCCCCGCACGCCACGTCAACCGCCATTCTTCAGCATGTGCAAGACACCCTGGCTGTTCCAATATCGACCAGAACAATTTCCCGTCGATTGGTTGAAGGAGGCCTGCACTCCCGGCGTCCGCTCAGAAGACTACCATTGACTCCACAGCATAGACGTGCACGCCTGGCATGGTGCCGGGCTAGAGCGACTTGGATGAGGGAATGGCGGAACGTCGTGTTCTCCGATGAGTCACGCTTCTGTTCTGTCAGTGATAGTCACCGCAGACGAGTGTGGCGTCGGCGTGGAGAAAGGTCAAATCCGGCAGTAACTGTGGAGCGCCCTACCGCTACACAACGCGGCATCATGGTTTGGGGCGCTATTGCGTATGATTCCACGTCACCTCTAGTGCGTATTCAAGGCACGTTAAATGCCCACCGCTACGTGCAGCATGTGCTGCGGCCGGTGGCACTCCCGTACCTTCAGGGGCTGCCCAATGCTCTGTTTCAGCAGGATAATGCCCGCCCACACACTGCTCGCATCTCCCAACAGGCTCTACGAGGTGTACAGATGCTTCCGTGGCCAGCGTACTCTCCGGATCTCTCACCAATCGAACACGTGTGGGATCTCATTGGACGCCGTTTGCAAACTCCGCCTCAGCCTCGTACGGACGACCAACTGTGGCAAATGGTTGACAGAGAATGGAGAACCATCCCTCAGGACACCATCCGCACTCTTATTGACTCTGTACCTCGACGTGTTTCTGCGTGCATCGCCGCTCGCGGTGGTCCTACATCCTACTGAGTCGATGCCGTGCGCATTGTGTAACCTGCATATCGGTTTGAAATAAACATCAAATTATTCGTCCGTGCCGTCTCTGTTTTTTCCCCAACTTTCATCCGTTTCGAACCACTCCTTCTTGGTGTTGCATTTGCTCTGTCAGTCAGTGTATATGAAGTCTTATTATGATATAATATTAACTAGTAATATCTGACAATAAATTACTCGTGTAGGCCTATGCACGTTCGTGCGTCATATATTACGTTACTGATGCGATTCCAATCGAAGCCAATGGACGTTCGACGCCATATACAGACTGCTGGCGTGGCTCCAATCGAGGCTTTACCACGTTTTCCCCCAGAAAAAGATTTCTGGCGGGACTTCAATCGAGACCTTATCACGTTGGTCGCCACATAAAGACTTCCCTCTCTGTACCGGGAAATGTTCAGGGATCGGGGCATGAGAATCTAGACTTAAGAGTGGACGGTTCTTATGAAGTATGTACAGAGAGGCATATGCAGATCGAAATAATAGTTATCCTTAACATTCAATTTATATGTTAGTATGAATTGATGTGTAAAGTTTCCTATTATTGCTGATCGAAATATTTTGTATCGTAGATGAATTATTAAAGTAAAACATTTCATGAGATGATTGTCTTTCGTCTCGATGTTTGAAAACAATTCAACATTGAATAATTGAAACGAATGCCTCTCGTTTAAAATGGAAAATTCATAATATCAGAGTTATTTCTTACAGTCTTTCTAAAGAACTTTAACATATACACACTAGTGTCCAAAAGTTAAGCATAATCAGTTACGAGGCCACACCACCTGATAGGAATGTCAGACGGATTGCTGAATAAACGAAAGGTGACTCACACACCATATGTGACACAACTTGTCAAGAAAAACAGTGTCAGAAAGGTTCAACAGGTAACAAAACTTGGCAGTGTCTTCAACAACAAAATATGCTGTTAACAGGGCGTATGGTTACCCTAACGGCAACACATGCTTCGCAGCGACGTGGCATGCTCTCTATCAGATGGTCCAAGAGCTCTTGTGGCAGTCGATCCCATTCTCCGGAAAGGGCAATGCGAAGATTTTGGAGGGTCCTTGGCGGAGGCTGACGGGATGCAATTGTCCCCCCAATGCATCCCAGGCATGTTATATAGGATTCAGATCCGCAGACCTCGCTGGCCAGTCCATGCGATGAATGTCTTCCCCAGCCAGAATTTCACCCACCAGAACAGCGCGGTGCGGTCGGGCATTATCGTCCATTAAGAAGAGGTCTGGACCAACTGCACCTCTGAAGACTCGAACATGTGGTCTCAATACCTCATCTCTGTATCTCCGAGCGTTAACAGTGTTCCTCAGACCAACTATGAAGATATGCAGGTCCACACGTCCATTCAACATGATGACGCTCCACATCATGACGCCACCACAACCATTCTGGTCCTGTTCCAAGATGTTTCTGTGGTGGTATCGGCTACCCGGTTCTCTCCAAATTAATGAGCGACGGGAATCGTTCTGCAAACTGAAATGGGATTCATCCGTGAAAAGCATATTCTTCCATTCATTCTTGGTCCAGTTTCGACGTTGACGGCTCCACAGTTAACGGGCCCTTCTCTGTGCTGGAGTGAGCGGGACGCACACCGCTGGATGTCGGGCAAACAGCCCTGCAGTTCTGAGCCACCGGTATACAGTTTGCCGGGAAACGGCAACCCCTGAGACGGCTGCAAACTCCGCCGACAACTGTCTTGCAGGTGCACTCCGATTTCGTCGGGAGGGTAAGGCAAGATCTCGGTCCTGCTGTGGGGTGGTTACCCTTGGTCGACCTGGCACTGGCCTAAAACTAACGTCTCCTGTGTCTCGAAATCGTCTCCAATGTCTGGAAATGACACTTTGTGGTAGTGATGGGCAACGTTCTCTCTCAATACCCTCGAGACTGAGGTCATGGATCTCGAGACTCTCGCGAGAATCTCGAGACCGATTCTGCTGTGTTGCAATCTGTGCCACGTCCCAGTAACTACGAGTGTAAACTTTATAGTATACCACAAGCAGTTATTGCGTGAAATAACGTTTTCATATGGAAACGTGTAAGCCGATAAATTTTGTCAAAAGCCTGCAAAAGTACTGCATGTTCAGCAATAGCCCCCTTAATACCATTAACGAAAGTGAAAACAGAATGTCAATATCTCAAACTGTTCACGACTTATTTGAAGTGGACATCTTAGCTGAATAATCCTGTATACTTTGTGAATAACTGCAGATAGAATGTACACCTACTCGGATAATAGAGGCGCGCATTATTCGAACTTCAGAGGCGGCAAGATGTGTATGGCTGCATATGCAACCACCATTAAACATGAGTGGAACGTGTAATCTAAAATGCCCGATTTGCTCCAATTCTTTCGACAAGGGTAATGGGCAAACGCTCTTGAGACCGATTCTTCTGTGCTGCGAGCTGTGCAACGTCACAGTAACTACGAGCGTAAGCTTGATAGTATATCATCAGCAGTTCAAATTTGGAAACGTGTGTGCCAATAAATGTTGTCGAAAGCCAGGAAAAGTACTGCATGTTGAACTATGAACCCCTTCATACCATAAAAGAAAGTAATAACAGAATATCAGTGTATTAAAGGGTTTAAGAGTTATTTCAGGTGGACATATTAGCTGAATAACCCTTACATTATAATTTGTTAATAACCGTAGCCTGGATAACACGCAATTGCAGTCGGCAGGGTAGCTTCTTGTTGTGCAGACCAAGGCGGAGGTGTTCTGTGACAATTGGTGGTGGTGGTGATTATTTGTAAGAGAAAGTACAACTAGGTAACCATCATCTATACAATACTAATCAGAGAGAAAAAATGGAAGGGAACCGACACTTCGAAAAATGAAGGTGTCGTTCAAAGGAAGACAAGGGCCACGAAGGTTGTGAAAATGAAAACCTCCCTATCCCTCGAGTGCTGTAATACTGTTGGTATCGGAAAAAACAAGAGTTGACTGAGGGAGTTCGGACAGGATAGATGAAAGTGAGGAACCTCGCACAAGTAAGTGGAGGCATTATCATGACTCAGCTGAGGGCCCGTGGTCGCCAACCCACGCTCCCAAGTTAAGAACCACTTTTAATCACCTCTTACGACAGGCAGGGGATACCGAAGGTATTATTATACCGCCCCAACCCACAGGTTTTTTGTGATGATTCCCCTTCATAGATATCATGCGTTTTTAAGCAGTAGTGACGATTTGGAATTAGAAGTGAGGGGGGCAAAAACTGCACAGACAACAAGAAGTGCCCGGGGTTGTGAGATAACAAAACGTTAAGTTTTTGAAACTCCCTGAGCAGAAATTTCGGAAGAGAGGTAACAGTTTACGAACTTAAGTGCGGTAATAAGAGTTACTTTGAGATCCTGATTCAATGCTATACAATAAAACCTTCATCAAAGGAACAATTACACACGAATTACAATTTAATGGAAGTAAGGCGTGATAAAAAAATGAAAAATCATTTATTGATTGACTACGGTACGTACTAAGAACAGACACTAAAGAGACTGTCAGACTGACGAATGCACACGACAAGCGGGTGAATTATACCTCAGTGTCCATAACTTTGGCAAATAAAAGACTGCTACCCTTCCTCACAGCACATGCAAATATAAAGTCTTCACTGCTTGCTGTGGCGCTATACAAATCGGTTAGCCGCGACAAGCGACATTTTGTGCTTATTTCCGCCAAAACGTGTGTAATAATTTAAAAAATAGAGTGAGAGCTGAAAAGACAACGGGACTTGAAGAAATTGTTTTAAAAAGACAATTACCAGTTTCAGCCGGCTAAAATGGAATACAAATGCAATGTTTTCTCCACAAAGTGGGGGCAATTGCTTCCCCCCACCCTATCCCGCTACAGTTTTTAAGTACCGGATCATCCCAGAAGTATTTCTGCTCGCATATTTTACTCCTTTTGAATAAACAACACAGCTGGCTGTGCTATGTGGCATCTCTTCAAAATAACGTACATCCATGACTTACGTTGCCTTTCGGACATCATCTTAAAGTTGTCGTGTGCAATTAGACACAATTATGCATTGTACCGTCATATACCGAGGTACCTAATTATGACGCGAATACTCTATGACATTGTAAGGAATTATTTCCTTCGTCACCAAAATAACGGTAAACACAAACAGTGGTCATATGATACTGAATGTGGGGTATGATAACGATGTACACTTACCTTTCGAAAGAACTGGAAGAAACTCAGGCATTTTAGATTACACGTTCCACTCATGCGTAATGGTGATTGCATATGCACAAGCGCATCTTTTACCGTCTCGAGTTCGAATAATGCACATCTCTAGTATCCAGGTAGAGGTACATACAACAGCCGTCAGTTTTTGTACTTAGCCTGCTCATTCGTGTAATCACTGTTGCATGCAATGCCAGAATGTTTATCCTTAATAATTATGTTATAATGCGTCGAAATAGACCTCGGTAGAAATGAAACAAAAGAACGCCCTAGGCATTATTTGACACGTATTGACGGCATGGAGAAGGACCGTGGTTGGCTATTCGCATACTCGGCTCAAACAACATTAAGCATAGGATACATGTAGGCCTACGAACGCTGCTCGCCACACAATGCGGGGACAACGCTCTCGAGATCTCTCGAAATTTCTTGCGAGAAATATTGTCTGAGCTAGTCTCGAGAAATTTCGAGACCTCGTCTCAGACTGCCCATCACTACTTTGTGGCACAATGAAGGATACGCCGACTTCGGTCTTTGTCTGGCCTGCTTCCAGGCGGCCGAGTATTCTACCCTGCAAAACGGGGTCCAAATGGCGTTGTTGTGCCATTATGTTGTAACGTTCACCACGAGGCTACACTCCGCACACTATAACAGGGTAAACCCGACTGAGAGATAGGGCGCAGGCACTGGCTGTGTTTACCTTGCGTTTATGCCGCAAGTCAAAGCAGGGGACACTCCTTATCTATACACAGCGAACACGTAAGGCTGGTAGGTGCACATGTCGTGCGATTTGCGGTCTGTTTCCTGTTGCCCTGCTTACTCGTAGCTTGTGCTTAACTTTTGGCCACTAGTGTATTATTTACACTTCAAAATACATATTTCTTCACTTCCAACGTTTATGAAGATTTTTCCTACAGTCTTTTTAAGTATTGAAATTTTAAACTTTGAAAATAACGCCCAAATCAATCAGATTTATGAAGTTCCTTCCCACAGTCTTTCTAAGTATTAAAATTTAACACTTTCAAAATAATGGAAAATCAATCTTATTTCCAATTAGCAATATATTAACTATCTGTATAACGGCCAGCACAATCACTGACTTTACCACTCCACTTAAAAGAAAGTAAGTCTGGTGGAATTTTACGCACTTGTTCTGAAAAATGGTTTTAAATGCACATCATATCGCCTGTATTCACTGGAACTCAGGAACGGAATGTAGATAGATGCTGGTCAGCGAACAGCAAGTTGATACCATAGGCAGCCGATGTCGTCAAGTCGTCCCCATGGCACCTCGTTTCACTTCCGACGTGTAAACCACGTTTCATATCCCTCGTAGACACGTCCCACGTCGACTCGAGATAGGAGCAGGTAGATATGATGATTTTAAAAAATAGGCACTCGTCAGGATTTCACGCGTTACCGTGTGGTATAGTGAACACGCGAAATGTTCGCTGACTAGAATTGCTTAGTAGTGTCCTATTCAGAATAACTCATATTTGCATATCATAAAATGGGCACGGTATTTCATTAAGTGCATTTGTTCACTGTTCTTAATACTGGCAGCAAAATTACGAAAGCTCATTTAACTAGAACCATTGTTCATATCAGTGGCGGCTGATGGTATCTGAAGCTGGGTGTTGCACCAACATTTTCAGTGTCACATTTTTATAGCTTAGAGAAATAACAAGAAACTCTAATATCGTTAAGAAATGAACTACATTCCTACAAAAACTGAAATATACATGGCAGTTATAACCTAGGAAATAAGAGGTTAATTATACACTGTAACTACAGTTACTCTTAATACTAATGTTATTGGCTTTACATCCCACTAACGACTTTTTACGGTTTTCGGAAACACCTCGGTGAAGGAGTTCTTTTACATGTCAGTAAATCTACTGACACGAGGCTGACATATTTGAGCACCTTCAAATACCACCGGACTGAGCCAGGATCGAACTTGCCACGTTGGGGTCAGAAGGCCAGCGCCTCAACCGTCTGAGCCACTCAGCCTGGCACAGTTACTTTTGCCTCACTTGAATTGAAAATTTGCCGTCCTGCTTTTCATTGAAGCAAGAAGTTGGTAATATTGTGGGTGGTCTGGTATGGCGTGGAAAAGAAATTACCCAGCAAGATGGCCGTGTGGTTCGGGTCGCGCAGCTGTGAGCTTGCATTCGGGATATAGTGGATTTGAACACCACTGTCGGAAGCCCTAAAGATGGTTTTCCGCCGTTTACCATTTTCACACCAGGCAAATGCTGTGACTATGCCTTATTAAAGGTAAGGTCGCTTCCTTCCAACCCCTAGCTCTTTCCTATCCCAACGTCACCGTAAGACCAATCTGCATCGGTGAAACGTAAATGAAATTTGTAAATTAAAAATGGAAATGAAATTACCTTTGCGAGAGGGGAGAAAGTAGGAATAAAGTAATCTCCGCAGAGTGGTACAATTTAACGGGGGCATTTGGAACTGTTTCTCTGCAGGGGACTTGCTAGTCTCGTGCAACTCCCTGAGACCGATACTGGCGAGCATGCTACCTGATTCTATACAAGCTTAGGCTCGACCCTGCTGAGGTACATTGCGCCGCGCTGTCCGCTAGGGAGTTGCCGTAAGAAAGCAAACCCCCTGAGTTTGATTCGAAGCCAGCAACGCTTGTTGGTCCGTTACGAAGCATTAGCAGCCAAATACAGTAGAGACAATACACGACACTTCAGGATTTAGCCTTGCTAAAATGGGAGACAATTCGCAAAGTGGCGCTCCTAGTGGCGTGACCTGAAAATTCGCGCTAAATTCAAATATCGATGGAAATGTATATACGGAAATGGATATATATATTACGTCTAGAAAGAAAGTGTTGCTAAAATATTTACTTCAAAGTTGCTAAAGCAATTCTGGATACATGAATGAAGAATTATTTAACAGGTTATTACTTAAAGAGTTAAATTAGACATCTAATCAATATGTAAAATGGACTGCCGTGAAAAGGCTTGATTTTTCATTTATGCATTGCTTTTTTAGCTTTAGCATACCTGCGTGAACCTTCACAGCTAGAATTTTCTTTTTTTTATTTTAAAAGCATTGAACATCACATTAGGACACTTGTCAATAAAAATATCGACACATTCCTTACACACGTGATTAAATGAATTTATAATTAAGAGCTGGACAATTTTCCTTTTAACTTGAAGCCTACTAACAGAAAGAAAATCTATAAATTTAGCCGCAAAAACATTCAAAATTTCCCTATAAGCAATACTTGCCAGTACATTAGGGTAAAGCAAATTTGCATCATCATCATCACATTTCTTAAATCACCCATATTTTCTTTAGTGCTTGACAACGCATTACGGCATTCCAAATGGAGAAACTTGGAACACAACCAGCCGCACACATATGCATATGAATTTTCCTGAATTAAATCAAAACCCACAGATCACACCTACAACAACACATCGGTATTGAAGGTTAACTGCTGCACCAAAACAATAAAATAAGCTTATTATATTTTAAGCAGTTTAAATACGGAGATATATAGGAATGACACACGTTACTATTTACGTATGTCAACTTAATGCAAACGCATAAATAACCTAAGAGACTTCACAAACAAATAGACGTGCTCTTATGAGAGAATCAGTAATTCTCAGGTCACTCCGCTAGATAAAGCTCTAATCGCTGTCCCTCGATATCTCGCCGAGTGTCTACTGTATTTGGTATAACGAACAACCGAAGATGGTTGATTTTAACATGTTTTCGAATACATGTTCGGTTTATTAAACTAAAACATTATAAGAAAAGATGATGCTGGTAACTATAGGCCTGTCTTCCTCCCCTCTGTATTCTCCAAAATAATGGAAAGAATTATGTACGATAGACTGTTATCATTCTTAGAGAATCATAATATATTAGCTGGTTGCCAGAATGGCTTTCGTAAAATAGATCAACTACCACAGCATTCATTAACTTTATTGAACGGATATATGACACACTAGATGGGAAGGGTGCATGTTTAGGTATTTTCTTGGACTTAACAAAAGCTTTTGATATAATTGACCACAGCTTGCTTTTAGAAAAGTTATACATGTATGGAGTTCGGGGAACGGCCTATGACTGGTTCAAATCATTTTAGGGGATAGAAGACAGATTGTTGAAATATCATATACCGGTACTGATTTGAGCAAAATGTAATTAAGAATGTGTATTCCTGAGCCAGAAACATAGATCATGGTGTTCCACAGAGGTCAGTTTTAGGACCATTATTATTTTTAGTATTTATTAATGATATCGTCCAAATTGTCGATGATATTCAAGGAGTTCAATTAACTTTGTTTGCAGATGATATTACTGTTTTTGTAGCTGATGAAAATTCTGAAGGGTTAGAAATGAAGGCAGGCAATATAGTGAGTAATATCTTGAGCTGGCTTGAAGATAATAAATTAATTTTAAGAAAACAGAAAACTTGTGTGATTAGATTTCACCATAAGATTAATTTAAATATGGAAATTAGTCCAATATCATTTGGAGAGACCATAATTGAGTACTCATCATCAACAAAGTTTCTTGGCTTGTGGATGGCTGAATCATTAACATGGGAAAAACATACAGAGTTTATAGGGAAAAAGCTTAGTAGAATTTATTTCATGATACTATCTTTGAAAAATAATTTTAATTTAAAGGCTTGCCAAATGATGTATTTTGCATATGTCCATCCCATACTAACCTATGGAATCATTTACTGGGGGAATTCACGATATAGCGAAGTCATCTTTAAGTTACAAAAGAAAATAATTAGAGGAATGGCCGGTGTCGGCAGGAGGACAAGCTGCAAGAAATACTTTAAACTTTATTTTATTTTACCATTGCCTAGCCTTTATATCTTCCGTACACTTGTATATATGAAGGAGAATGTAAACAGCTACACCATAAACTCTGATGTACATAGGTATAATACTAGAAATAGACACAGTCTGCACATAGAACCACACAAAACTAAGCTATATGAATCAAGTTTGAGTTATGCAGGAGTACATTTATTTAATAAATTACCAGACTACATTAAGCAGATAAAACCATGTTCAAAATTTAAGAAAGAATTATTCAAATTTGTTTCTAACCATTGTTTTTATTCTATTGAAGAATACTTAGCTCTTGAAAATTAACTTATGTATCACTTTTTTTAAAAAATCTGTGCCTCTTTACGACATTGTATATTTCTCCTTTTTATCATGGCACCTATATTACAGTTTTATCCTTTGTTACTGTAAATATGATTATTGATGTGTCCCGTATCACTGTATGATCAGTTGGACGAAATACAATACAATACAATACAATACAATACAAATGACGTGCAAAATGAATGGGAGTTTTGCAACCCTGCAACAATATCACGCACCGCCCCTGGTTCATATGGAAAACACAGTTATAACATAATTACAGGTATTACGCTCGAAGAAAATGATTAATTAATTTTAGAAAAGTGTTCTAAACCGTGAATGATTGTATGTTCCAATACTTAGAATGTTATGGAACGTCTAATGCGACACTGTCTTATTCACTCGCGATGAGCTTTTTAATCTTATTTAAAGTTAAATGAACTTTTTAAATTTAATACGTGTCTTCAAGCACTTTTATGGAGTTATTTGTTTTAATAGACTGAATATTTATGTAGCTCACTAGAAAATTGCGTTAATTTGCATACACTTCACGAATGTTCCACGTTAAACTCTGATGTGAGTACACGATCTGACCATTCCCTTCCAATCGAATTGAAATTAAAATTATTATTTCATAATTATAAGTTAATATCACACGTCCTCAAAATACTCTTATAATTACGAGAAGACTAAGTTCGTATCTGAATGGTTGGAAAGTTTTTAGGTCCAAGCAATAACACTTTAAAATAAGTCTGTTGATGATAATTACGGTAGAGTTCCCACTTACGAACTTCCTTGCGACGACTAAGTTCGAGCCTCGGCGAAGACACTCACAGTAGCTAGAAGCTACCGTGGAGACACTCACTTATGACAGTGCGTTCTCCCTTATCCCTTCTGCTGCGAGTTGTGAACTGTCTTTGCTTTGCAAACCCCTGTCCTTTCACAAGTTTCTGCAAGGTTTAACTCAACCTCCTCGTGGCAGAATTGATTTCCTTTTAAGGTCGAATTACAAATCCCTAGAGTGATTTATTGGAAATTTGAATATGTTGGCCTTCAAACGATGGGCTACAATATGACATATTTCATAATTCGATATCTTACCTGGATCAAAAGATAGTAAAATATGTTGTAGTCGTTTCCAGGCTATCACACACTGTGCATGTGATCGGTGTGTCATAGCAGGTCAGCTCTCTTGTGTAGAGCTCGTGACGTAGTCACCTCGCTTGCTGAGCTTAAGTCCTGCCTGGTCGTGACGTGGCAATGCCAAATACTTTAGTAAGATAATACCGGACAGCTTGCGGTTTTCAGCGAGAAAGTCGATAGTGCTGCTAACTACATGGCTTGATGTGACCAACTCTTCAATAACCACCGCCGTCTCGATTCTCCTATACCACGTTCACTGCATTTTAGCAGAGCGCGACATACCCGCCAACCTGAGCAAAATATTTGTGTGAGACTCTTTAAAAGTTGCAATTATCGCAGTTGTTTACGTTGGTAGGAGGAGTTCTATCGAACACGTGGACTTATCCAAGACCGACTCCAATCCTCAGACCGTAATATAAAAACATGGCGGCTGAAGTACCCGGATTGCTGGTATTGGCTAACACAAAAGTATCACGTACATATTATATCAACGGCGGTAATTTAACATGATAAATGTAACATCATAGGGAAAATCACTTTTACACGTATGAAAACGCTTCGCCAACAAGTATGCACCACATATAATAGACTAGAAACACATATATTCTACTAGAAAAGAGACCAACAAGCTGATTATATAGACATTTCAATTCGTCAAATAACGTTTTCTCTTAGATTTCACTTCGCTGGATAGATGAAAATACATGATAAAACTGTTAAAATGATACTTCTAACATCACTTTGAATGTTTCAAAATAAATTAAGGTGCAAAATTCCTCGATTTATTCACTTTCATGAGAACTGTGAAACATAATTTGTTGACTTAGTTTTGAAGTGGTGGACAATTTCCTAAATTCAGCACCCAATGAATGGGAAGTACACTCGAAATAATAATGTTATTGGCTTTACGTCCCACTAACTACATTTTTTTTACCGTTTTCGCAGACGTCGAAGTGCCGAAACTTAGTCCTGCAGTAGTTCTTTTACGTGCCAGTAAATCAACCGACACAAGGCTGACATATTTGAGCACCTTAAATACCACCAGGATCGAATCTGCCAACTTGGGGTCAGAAGACCAGCGCTTTAACCGTCTGAGTCACTCAGCCCAAATACACCCGAAATGATTATGTTAACCCAATGAACGGCCCTGGTAATGTTAACATAATGTTGACATATGGCATAGCAGTACTTCACACAATGAGAGTAACCTTAGTAATGAAACGTTCAGACACTAAAGATGTAATAGGTTTTTACCCATTAAAGAACATGAGTGCAAAAACTCTATTGACGAAACATTGATATTTAACCACATGTACGAGCTTCAGTTCGGCGCAGTCTGCTTGATAACAGATAACCTCAGCATGAATCGGAAAGTGTAGGTAGTGTAAAACTCTACGTTACAAATCCAGATAATTCCTCAAATCACACTTTCTTCTGTGTAACAGAATAAGCCTACACATTGCTCCATCTGTCACACTTATAATTTTTGTTATACTCCAAGATCCAGCCAAATATTTCCGCAGGCAAAGCACAGATTATTGTAAAATATACTTGCATCTAAATAACTCGACATTTTGAAGCACATAGACACTGACGGGATAACACAATATCAGTTATATTCTATCTAAATACACTGACTGACAGAGCAAATGCAACACCAAGAAGGAGTGGTTCGAAAGGGATGAAAGTTGGAGAAAAACCGAGACGGCACGTACGAATAATTGATGTTTATTTCAAACCGATATGCAGGTTACACAATGCGCACGGCATCGACTCAGTGGGATGTAGGACCACCGCGAGCGGCGATGAACGCAGAAACACGTCGAGGTACAGAGTCAATAAGAGTGCGGATGGTGTCCTGAGGGATGGTTCTCCATTCTCTGTCAACCATTTGCCACAGTTGGTCGTCCGTACGAGGCTGGGGCAGAGTTTGCAAACGGCGTCCAATGAGATCCCACACGTGTTCGATTGGTGAGAGATCCGGAGAGTACGCTGGCCACGGAAGCATCTGTACACCTCGTAGAGCCTGTTGGGAGATGCGAGCAGTGTGTGGGCGGGCATTATCCTGCTGAAACAGAGCATTGGGCAGCCCCTGAAGGTACGGGAGTGCCACCGGCCGCAGCACATGCTGCACGTAGCGGTGGGCATTTAACGTGCCTTGAATACGCACTAGAGGTGACGTGGAATCATACGCAATAGCGCCCCAAACCATGATGCCGCGTTGTGTAGCGGTAGGGCGCTCCACAGTTACTGCCGGATTTGACCTTTCTCCACGCCGACGCCACACTCGTCTGCGGTGACTATCACTGACAGAACAGAAGCGTGACTCATCGGAGAACACGACGTTCCGCCATTCCCTCATCCAAGTCGCTCTAGCCCGGCACCATGCCAGGCGTGCACGTCTATGCTGTGGAGTCAATGGTAGTCTTCTGAGCGGACGCCGGGAGTGCAGGCCTCCTTCAACCAATCGACGGGAAATTGTTCTGGTCGATATTGGAACAGCCAGGGTGTCTTGCACATGCTGAAGAATGGCGGTTGACGTGGCGTGCGGGGCTGCCACCGCTTGGCGGCGGATGCGCCGATCCTCGCGTGCTGACGTCACTCGGGCTGCGCCTGGACCCCTCGCACGTGCCACATGTCCCTGCGCCAACCATCTTCGCCACAGGCGCTGCAATTTGGATACATCCCTATGGGTATCGGCTGCGATTTGACGAAGCGACCAACCTGCCCTTCTCAGCCCGATCACCATACTCCTCGTAAAGTCGTCTGTCTGCTGGAAATGCCTCCGTTGACGGCGGCCTGGCATTCTTAGCTATACACGTGTCCTGTGTCACACGACAACACGTTCTACAATGACTGTCGGCTGAGAAATCACGGTACGAAGTGGGCCATTCGCCAACGCCGTGTCCCATTTATCGTTCGCTACGTGCGCAGCACAGCGGCGCATTTCACATCATGAGCATACCTCAGTGACGTCAGTCTACCCTGCAATTGGCATAAAGTTCTGACCACTCCTTCTTGGTGTTGCATTTGCTCTGTCAGTCAGTGTATTTTTCGAGGAACATGAATAGTTTGGAAGTAGAGAAATGGCTTACCTAACCTCAGACTTATTCTCAAAATGATGTGCACGCTACAGTTTTGTCATGGACTTCAAAATAATCACGATGTATATTCCTAATCCATTATTTTCTTAATGTTCTAGTCCGTAGGAAACTTTAAAATAGTTGTATTAGAGACATTGCCATAGTTAGACTAAAACCTGGTCCCTAGTGCACTCATGTTCTTTAATTGGTAAAATCACGATCAAAACAACCACATTCTCACAATTCTGCATATAATTACAGATCCTATGTGTCCACTGACTCATATAAATACACTCGCACACATATATTCTACAAAGAAACCAACATTTATCGTCAACTTTAATAAAATTACACCGACTACATACGATAACAACAAACAAAAACAAACCCACATTTCCAACAATTCCGGCTACTCGATTCGCCATCTTTGAACGATCGAGAGTAGCATTAAGGTCTGAGGATTGGAGTCGGTCTTGACTTATCCCACTCACGCGCCTGGTGCGTGACCCGCACGGTTGAAATTGGGAAGTATTACTGGTCACCAGACGGATCACGCGCCACGCGCGTTGGTAGATTACTGTGCATTATTTACCGCGGATAGCAAACAAATGCATATAGTATGTTACAGACAAAAGTATATTCATATTTACACTTCTCTATTACAGAATTTGACAAACAAAAATGAAATACTTTGTCTAATTGGGTGGGTCTCGTGATGTTGAAGGAACCACATTGTCGGCCAGGGGCGTATTCTCCTTGAATGCAGGGCATTCATTGCATGCGTAATGATAACACAAGGAACTGTCTGATGTACGATTTTAGGTTGTTTCAAGTCAAATATTAACGATTTCATCTCTCAGAAGTTCAAAAGGTCCGCGCAACTGTACTAGTTCCGTTGCTTGACTACGTGTTGTGCTGGTGTAGTCTCGCCGTCTATTCCACTCGAGAAAGAAAGAGACAGCAAATGGAGGAGTTAAGGATGTAAGTCATTATATCTTAAAATTGCATTCGGTGGCAGACGTAGTTCTGAAACCCTCCGAATGATGTCGCTGCAATTGAAACTTGGACAGAATTTGTCACCCCATACCCGTGCTACCCTCTGGCATCTGTTAGCAACTTGGAGAAAGTCGGCATGTATAAGTTTACAGCGAACGGGACCCACAGATTACCCGCCAGCGAGAACTCAACGTGACGAAACTGACCAGTGCCACTGGGGGACTTACCTCCAGTGCTTGAGTTGTGGCTAACTAGTGAGCTAATTCATTGTGTGTTTTGCTGATTAGTGAGTTTATTCTGTGTGTGCTGTTCCTGTGCTAATCGTCGTTTTCGGTGTTTTATTATATTTTGCGCACATGTGGTGTTAAAGATGGATGAGTCTAAAACGGATATAATTGTAAATCAGTTTGAAAAGCCACTTACTGGCGTTTGTTTGATGAAAAGATTCAAATAGTTAAAGCCGGGAGACCTCTACCTTCTCTCGTAAATTTGTAAACAGAAAACAAGAATTGTGTACGCACGTTCAATCCAGAAACTTACAGTAATGCTGTTCGGCTCGAATTCACCTATATGTAATTAGGGCTAGTAGAATTGAAATTTACTTAATACATTGTGTTAACTGCATGGCTACTAGTTGAATGCATCAGTAGAGATTCCAGGATACGCCACTGTTGTCGGCAATGTGAAAAAATATAAATACAATGATAACATAAGTATCACGACGCAGTCAAAAATCATTACCGCACGTTCTTTCAAGTTACTTATGAATGTGATGCAGGAATAAATGTCAATTACAAGTTCAGTTCTTTTACTGAATATATTGCAGTACTGGAATTTATTTATTTATTTCAAAAGCGGAATCACTCGCAATTCTCTTGAAGGATTAATAAACAGAAAATGCAGTGTCTTGCCTCGCATTGAAGTGATCTTGCTGCTCGAAGGTCGCATAAGTGAATGATGACGTATGACGACAACTCTGGAGAGGAAATACGCGGGAAATGGAATACGCATGCGCAAATATGGCTACGCATGAATCTGCTAGTAGACTGGACCTTAGCCTACAAGGAATACAACGCCTGCACATTCGTAGTGCACTCTTCAGAAACAGTGTCCGCCTGGCAGTACGCGTCTTGACCACTGCAGCGATAGTATACCACCTCACATCAGCACTCACTAGCATTGCTAACGGGAGTTAAAACCAGCACAAATTTACCTCTACTTCCTGTATATTATATATGTTCTGAGCAAAATGAAATAAAAGATAATAAATGTTCACCTCTTACGCCTAGGAGTTCAATTCAGCTGTGGATTTTCGTTTCAGATAACACATATAACTGTCGAGAGTTATGCCATGCATTTAAGAGGATATAAGGTCTCCAATAGATATTTTTACTGCCGCACCGTAGATTTTCAGTGAAAAGGAACGACTTTAATCATTTTCCTTGATATTTTCTTCTCATAAATTGTTTTTCTTCTCAAGAAGTATTCTCGGCGATACTCACCTGTCATGCCATTAGCGTAGTTAGTAACAGAGGGGCGCAGAAACTTGTGCAGTATTATTCTGCTTAGTTCCTCAGGATGATAACTTTTTCCACACTGTAGAATAGGATTTTTAGCAACACGTGGCAGCAGTATTTCGGTTAATGTTTGTGCTGTTTTTGGACTGCCAGCGTTACCGATATCATTTCGTCCGTTACTTGCCCTAGTTTCATCAGCAGTGACACAAAACTTGGCTTTGGATACCTGAGACCAACCCTGACTTTGATTTTTATTAATGACGTTAGTAGAAATGAACTCTGGATACTATTAATTTTATCAACACACTCTTGACATGGCGTGTGGTCTTCGACAACTCTTACCAAATACCCTCCAATATATGCCATTGCAGCACTCGACATAGAAACACATGGTGCTCTTTCGGCTTCCTTTTCGATGCTTTCCAGTTGTGTTTGAAAATTTCTTGCTAACTCAGGATTCGTTGCTGCCGGTTCATCCGCGTGAATTGTTGAGCTAATACGTTTCCCTGCTGAGTTAGATGTTGCCATCCAGTCACTGCAGGCGGATTCATGTGCTAAATTTCCCGTGAGAGATGCACTACCGAGTCCAGTTGTTAAAATTTTATGTAGGGCCTGTGTAACACTTCCAGCGTTTGTTTGGTCGTTGCTACCTCCAAGCTGTCTGATACAACTAAATTAGCTTTCTACTTCATCAGAAGAAAATTTTCTAGTTAGCACAAAATGGAAGCCATTCTCAAGCTGGTACTTGACACACGGGATGGCAGATTTTGTTGTCAGATAAGCTGCTTGATAAGTTTCTTTACTTATGAATTCCACCGGACTTGCTGATGCTTTCTCCCAGAGTTCCAGATAGGAAATGAAGTCGTTCTCCAGCCATTCCAGTCTTTCATCATCAACTAAGAAAAAATGCATTGCGTCTTCATTCCGAGAGCGGATATGCTGCAAATTGTTCTTCACGTTGAACTCAAGAACTCAATAGTACCTTCAGCATCCTGAAATTATTTTATTCCAAACTGAGACCCGTATTGCCTCAATAAATCGAGCGCCGAAATGACATCTGAAGATAAAATATCCACGGCTCTGCCCACGTGCATCTTCTCAAATGTTGTCGGATAGACATGTTTGTGTGTCAGTCTTCTTACTCATTTTACTTTCATACCTTTCTGTTAGTCGTACAACTTCCTGATGAACCTACTAGATATGGATTTCCCATCCTTGACGTATTTTAACAATACGACGTCGCCAGTAAGCATAAGTAAGCATACAACGTGTAGAAATACCGCCAACCGAGGTGTTCATATGAGGTTGAATTGCAGCGCCTCTAGCGGCACATATAGCATCCACAGGGCGGACAGCTATGAGTGGCTATTGGTCAGGCCTTGTATTCCTTGTAGGCTAAGACTGCACTTACAAATGTGCGGGATGACAATTGAAGTATTTCTTACCATCCGGGAAACCTGTGATTCAGATTTCCTAGCAACCGTTCCATGACGCGCTAAGCGTGTGCTCCGCACGTGCTTATAAGGTAGCGGGGAGCGCGATCCGCACTGAATGTAATACTGCTTTCTAAATGAGAAGCTTTTGCGACTAGGCTGAGACAAAGTGTCTCTGCCAGATGGCGGGCATAGACGCACAATATTCCAAATCTTATTCTAGTGACGACAGCCTACAAAACACTTTGCAGTATGGTCATATGTTCACTGAAGTTCGTAAATGACATCAGTAATATTAAATATCGGCAATATTACCTGTATGAAGTCGCAGTTGGACTCTTCATGCACAATTTAAAGATTTTCCTGGACGATGGCTTGAAGTGGTACCGTACTTTTTGTGTTCTTGCCAACGAAATATCAGAAAATGAGGTCTTACGAACTTGGGTTAGGATAATATAACTAACAGTTTGCTGATGTTCTTTGACCTCACGCTGTAAACAAAGCACATTCTGAAAGGGAAAACGTCGCAAGTCCTCGTATTACGCTCGTACGTTTGAAAGACTTCGACAATAGGGGACAGCAGCTTAAACGAACTCCTGCAGATACTTCACAAGAGCAACAAAACAAGGTTTTGGATATCGAACACCTCCTCTGTCCTGATACATAATCAGTTCCATTTAGCGGTGTCGAAGCTGTAGGCAGTGAGATGTTGCTGACACAAATGTCACACTCCATCCTCTCTTCAACAACACGAAGCAAGTACTCGCAAATTAGGATTTGATTTCCTTGTTTCTAGTTTGATTGGAATATAATCGTCTGGATATCTGAGGTTGTCCAAAATGTCTAAACATGAAGACGTTCGTTTTGTGATTTGTCCGTCACAATTCTTATCACAAGGAACCCACTATCCCCCACGGCTTTAATTATCTTCTGAAAAAAAATCCACAGCCTGTTTCCAGTCATTCGACCGGGTCAGGAATGGAATGAATAAAGCCCCATCTAGCGGCGAGGATAGGAATTGTGCCGGCTGCCGAAGCCTGTCGCACTCCTCCGGGGCAATGATTAATGAATGACAGATGAAATAAAATGGTATTCGAGAGTGATACTGGAATGAAATATGACAGGGAAAACCGGATTATCCGGAGAAAAATCTGTCCCGCCTCCGCTTTGTCTAGCACAAATCTCAAATGGAGTGACAGGGATTTGAACCACGGAACCCAGCTGTGAGAGACCGGCTCGCTGCCGCCTGAGCCGTGGAAGCTCCATCACCTTCTGAAATAAGGTGTAAAGGCACAAATGCGAGAGTAATCTGAGGATATACAATTACTTCCTTTATTAGGTCATAGCCTAGATAAAACTGATAGCCGCTTTTCTCTTAATTCCCTTCTAGACGGTATTTCATGGACACGTATCTCTTCTGGCCGCGAACCACCTTGCCGAAATTGGCAAAATGGTACACAACAGTTGAATATTTCGGGGAAAGAATCTGACGTTGCAGTTCTACAAAAAATATACCTTGCACAAACGCAAAGAAACAAGTACCTACAAGTACCTACCTACACCTTAAAATCACTTTTGAAATATCTATAAGCATAACACGATTAATTAATTTCACAGTTCTATACAAATTATCTCTTGTGCGAACGGAAGTGACCAGACACGTTTACTCATTGTACGAAATAACTCAGGTTTTCACACACATTCATGTACCAATAACACAGTGCTACACCCACACTGACAGCGAAGATTGTGCGTCTACTGCTGCATTCTTACGGCGAATTGGAGGAATATTGGTAGTCGCACCTTCCTGTGTTAAACCAGTGGCATAGAGCAGGCAGTATAAGAGGGTCGACACGGCGGTGTCAATAACATACTGCCATCTGTATGCTTCTTGGCGCACTGGCGTGTTGTCCATAATGTATCAATGTTTGTCACTAAATAATCTTACATTGCAGTTGTATTCCAAGAAAAACGTTATGCGCTGAAGAAATTAACGAACAAGATAATGGCATGGGAACTGATAAGGACCGCACGTATTAGAAAAAGTAATGACCTCGCATTTATGTTGAGGTTACATTCTCTACTGAAATATTGTTGGGACGTAAAACCAATAACATTTACAAATATGGAACTCTAGTACATTCAAACTTGAGGGTTCACATTGATAATTAGTACCATAAATTTCACAATTGAAAACTTGTAGGCCTGTAGCGTAATGGTTATCGCGGTAGTCTTGAAATTGAAAGCCATGCGTTTCGAATCCAGTCGGCACTTTTTACTGTAAGAAAATAATAATAACAATAATCAATACTTTTACAGATTTGGGATACGCCGACGTGCCGAAATTCCATCCCGCAGGAACCCTTTTACGTAGCAGTAAATCTATCTGCACGAGGAATACGTATTTGAGCACCGTCTGAGCCACTTAGCCCGGCGTAAGAAAATTGCTGTCGGCCTCTGTGGTGCAGTGGTTAGTGTGATTCGATTCCCGGCTCTGCCTCGAAATTTGAAATGCGCGAAGGCTGGAACGGGATCCACTCAGTCTCGGGAGGTCAAATGAGTAGAGGTGGGTTCGATTCCTACCTCAGCCATACTGGAAGTGGTTTTCCGAAGTTCTCCACTTCTCCTCCAGGCAAATGCCGGGATGGTATCTAACTTAAGGCCACGGCCGCTTCCTTCCCTCTTCTTTGTCTATCCCTTCCAGTCTTCCCATCCCCCACAAGACCCCTGTTCAGCATAGCAGGTGAGGCCGCCTGGGCGAGATATTGGTCATTGTCCCCAGTTGTATCTCCCGACCCAATGTCTCACGATCCAGAACACTGACCTTGAGGCGGTAGAGGTGGGATCTCTAGCAGAGTCCGAGGGTAAAACCGACCCTGGAGGGTAAACAGATAAAGAAGAAAATTATTTCAGTGTATTATTTGCATACGCTTGAGCACCAGTCCAACGAATTTAATACGCATGTAGGGTAATTCTTCATGCATAAATATGTGAAAGAGACTTTTGGAAATTCTGAACACTTCTTCCATGCCAGGCACATCGTAGTTCACTCACGTAACCCCAATATGTAATTTTATGTTTATATATATATACAGATTAGTATTTCTGTCTTCAGAGGTAAAGTACGGCAAAGGCGAGATAGCAGTGTGTAGTGAGTTCTTCTGCAGAGTTCGGTAAGATCGGCCGGGTACCGAAGAGGAAGAAGAAATAATGGACCAAAACTCCTGTTCCTTAATTACACCTTATCTTTCCCGAAATCTTAATAAATCATGGATGTTGTTAAGGTATCTGCCCCCTCTGGCACTTTGGCTGAATGATTAGCGCTTCGTGGCACTTCTCATCCTTTTGATGACACCTTCATTCTTCGGAATTTTGGTCCTCTTCCATTTCCCGCCTGAGAGAATGGCTGGCCAACTATACTTCCTCTTAAAACAATCACTACCACGGAATGGTCAGCGCACTGACCTTCGGTTCAGAGGGCCCTGGTATGATTCTCAGCTGAGTCGGAGATTTTAATCTCGTCTGTTAATTCGTGTAGATCGTGGGCTACGGGGTTGTGTTCGTATTCATACTCATCTTCAAATATATGTATAACATATCACACGAAAAAACACCACAGAAACACGCAATAGTAAATGCATATATCTCTCTTCATAGGGTTGGTGTTAGGAAAGGCATCCGACCGGAAAACTAGGCTAAGTCTACACAAAGTGCTGCGCGACGTAACGGGGAAAATTCTAGAAAGAACAGAAGAGAGTAGTAGGTGAATATTCCTCCGAGAGGCTGGGTGGATTCCGAAACAAATTCTGCTTTTAAGTTTTAAGACATAGAGAAAGGCACGCTTAACACAATGCTCGTTGGGAGGTTTATGAAGGAAGCATTTCATATTCTAAAATTTAATTCTTAATTATCATGATTGTTCAGTTGTCTGTGTCTGTTAGGTCATCAGCCCAGATGCTGGTTGGATCCTCAAATAGCATCACCAAAGGCTATGCAGTTATAGGGAAACCACAAAAACCAATGGCAGTACCAAAATGAGGCGTACTAGGCAAGATGAGGAGTGAGGTAGTTTGCCATTGCTTTCCTCACTGGGCCACAGTGCTATTGTAGCACAACTAACCCTATGAGCAACACCTTTCATGACACTCGGACACAGCTTCCATACTGTCACAGCCATGGATGAGACTGGGACTTCAGTGGAAGCTACACTTTAATCTGGCCTGTGCCAAGAGATGGATGCAAGATTGTTCAGTTATTTTAATAAAAACATTTCCAATGAGTGTAGAGGCATTCCCCTCAACTGTAGCATAGACAAGTATGCAGTTCCTGGGCATGCCACACCTGCACGGCGCACGCTAGATGTCATCACCGTAGCTGTTCGCACTCCGCTCAATGCTGTCGAGATCGTATTATTTACTAACTCTATGGTTGAGATAGAGCTGTCCGGTACTGGTGTATTTATAGGGATGTATGTATGTATGTTCAGTCCGTCAGCGATTCCGCTGGTGAGATCCTCAACAATTCTGCCATCAGCTGTCATAGATGGCCTAGGCATCACTGAAGAGGCGTACTACGGAAATGAGGAGTGAGGTAGTTTCCCGTTGCTTTCCTCACATTTATAGGGATGGGTCCAGTTAATTCACTCGCTTGAACAAGTTCATTAGACACCGTTCATAGCCTTGAGTCGTTCAAATGAACGAGGTAGTTCATGAGATGATGCCCACACGGCACTTCGTTCAAATAAACGAGTTACATTTTATTATAAGCACGAACAGAAAACAGCTACACAATGCCGCCGCCAGTCTGCTTAAGTTAAGAAATGGTATCTACGAGAGACGGCGAGACAGATCTTTCTAATTTTGTATAATTAACTCCTTCTCCCCCAGTTGAGAAGTGTCAGCGATGTGCTGTCACGGGACCATTAACACGGCACGCCACTGGCCATTCGTGTGCAAACTTATTTGTCGTTCAAATGAACGAGGTACCGGTAGTTCATTTGTGCTGTCTTCATGGAAACGGCTCTCGCGGCACTCAAATGAGCGAGGTAGTTCATTTGTGCTGTCTGCATGGAAACAGCTCTCGCGGCACTTCATTCAACGAACGAAATCGTTCAAATGAACGAGGTACCGGTAGTTTATTATGTGCATCTTAGCAACAACATAGCGGCGCGAGCTAGTACGTATATTTTACGATAGATGGTGCTTACTTCGACCGCACCCCACATGTTATGCTATTTAAAGCTCGGCGGTTCACGGAGCGTACGGGCTCTGGTTGGAGACACCATTAAGAGGAGGACCAACACAGGACCACTTCAGTTTTTTGTCTGGCCGGGTGCCGCCTCAACTCTAACTTGCACCTCGCCAGCGCCAACAAGCACATCGGCCTGACATCACGAAGGAAGTCGGCCTTGCCATCATGTACACCTGCATCGCCCGTGCTATTCCTCCCTATATCTCCGAATATGACCTCGAAAAGGGACTTGGGCGTCCATAGTGTTTCAAGACTTCTCGCCGGCCTCGAACTTTCTTCCGATGTTCTGTTGTATATCCCTAATGCAGATGACTTCCGGTACATCACTGACAACGGAGTGCTTATCCATAGCACCCTCTATCGTACCGACTCTACGTCTCCGAATATTCTGGCTCAGCTCAGCCTTCAGCAGCCACGCCACTGCGGGAAACATCGCCGCACCAGACTTCGTCTTTACACCGCATCAGTAACTACCACCACCAACACCACCGCCTCCACCACCCTCACTTCGTCTGTTCCCAGAGAGGAAACTGCCACAGCTCCAGTTGATACAGCACGTCCACCATCGCCCCCAGCGTCGCCCGACAGCACCACCACCTTCAGTTGCGTAGCCCGCGAAGTGGACCCGAGTATTCCACCGGAAGATATCGCTCACGAACTTCGCCAGGCGAGACTACCGGTCCGCAGGGCGTCCAGGATCATAAATTTCGATGGCCCTACCTTTTTGGTTCGACTTCATCTTCCAACCTCCGCCGACACCGAACGCCTCGTTGAACATGGACTGCACCTATATGGCCGCCATCATCGTGTAGAATATTCCCACTCTCCCCCTCAATCTACGAACCGCCCTCCCACATCTCGACGACGTCCGCGGCCATCCCCTCCTCACCCACAAACCAGTTTTTCTCCACCCCCTTCCGGTTACCTTTCATCCCCACCGCCTAACTTTGACCTCCTCCATCACTCGTGAATATCTCCTCCTTACTCGACCTCCTGGCACTCCACATTTCACCTCACACCCTCGTGTGAAACATCGCTTTTTCTTTCACACCCTGGCACTCCACATTTCCCCTCATACCCTAGTTTAAATCTTCTCCCTTATACAAAAATGTACCTTAACCAATGAAATAAATAAAGCAGTTGTCCCCTACTTACGCATAGACAAACTTCCTCTCCCATCTCTTATTTCTTCACATCCTTTACCCACCTCCTTCTTCCATCACCTCTTCCCAACCTGCCTGCATCTCCTGGCCAGAGAGAGGGCGTAACCCTCTAGGTGGCCCGCCCCACCCCTTCAGGGTGGGGAATGAAAACATTGTAAAAAGGGGGGGGCATATGAATCAGCTGTTTGAGTTTGAGAGAGAAGAAGCTATTTACCGGTTTTATCCATGGGAAAACATTTCTCTAAGATGATAATTGTCCTTTTTAGCTGTTAAGGAGTTGCGGAAGACGAATCCTGTGGAAACGTCCTCTTACTAAGGAATGTTTCTGAATAAGTAACTAATATTACAATGTTAGATATAAGTCTTTTCAAGTGTTTACTCTATAAAACCAGTGTTTTTCCTTATGCCTGACACTACACTCATCAGAGTGGGATGTGTCAGACCCTGCCCACTGACGGTAGGATGTATGCAGATGAATTTATCAGAAGCCCGTTAACTTTTGATATGCTCTATTGGTGTGTAAAATCAAATTCCCTTAATATTACATTGTAATAAGGAGAGTAATAACTGAAATTATGAACTTCTATAGTTTTCTGTCGATCACCACCTAATTTTAACTACTACTACATACATCTCATTTTAGACATCATTACACATGGGACAGAACAGATAGTGACCGAGAATAGGAATCGTCTCACAGGAAAAAGGGCTGAGCAGCTATCATTTCTGAACAGTAATATCTGAACTGTTTAACGGCCCCCATTTATTATTACGGTTTCCATGGACGTCGAGGTGCCGAAATTCTATCCCGCAGGAGTTCTTTTACGTGCCAGTAAATCTTCTGACAAGAGGCTGTCGTATTTGGGCACCTTGTAATTTATGTGCATTTTCTATGTGGTATGAACAATTTTAACATATGTTGTTAATTTAGTTGATTATTCTTCTATGCCGATACACTCATCTTAAGATAACCTATGCGTACTGAATACAATACCATAGTCTCGTGTCGGTTACCATGAGATAACATGATTTTGCTACTCCGCTCAGGTGCGTGTGATTTCGTTGTGCCTCATGTTGTTGACATTGATTATTTTGTGTGTAGACAAAGTATTTATTTACCAGTGCCCATGTATAATTCCCACAATTGCCGTGTATTATAGAATGCTTACAGTATGTAAGTGCCAGACTGTAAACACGTTTTTATATTTTTCATAATGACATTTGATTGCTTTCAAGTCTTGCAAAAAGAAAAATGCAAGACCGTAACGGGACACATGACCCAATACTTGGAAGGAAGGATGATGATGATGATGATGATGATGATGATGTTTTAAGACGTAAACCAGCGACATTATCACCCCATTGTGTGCACTGTCTTATCTTGCATAAAACCGGACTCGAACAAACATGAGCTCAGTTATAGCTATAGCTATAGTTAGTCGGAACAAAATATTTACAGGAAATTACCTTATTAATTCAGCAATTTCCAAATAGACTCATACTGGGTGTCAAAATCAGCGGCTTCATGTTTCCGACAAGTTGTTTCATCAGCTGAACGTCTCCGCTTTCGTAGCCATAACTTGACATGTGGTTGTGGGTTAAATATATGCAAAGGAAGTCCAACGCTGCTTATGTAAATAAGTCCGCTTGATCTTGCAACCAGCAATCTATTTCTATTTTTGGTGTGGATCCCGTTCATGGTACTGAAAACTATTTCAGCTTCTGCTGAACAGATGGGAATGGTCTGTACAGTCTTGATTAAAGGCATCAGCTCCACTGGAATTTCCTTGGTCTCGACATACTTTCTAAAAGCATTAATGTACCTTCTCTTGTCTTGACATGTGGAAAAAGTCACAAAGGTTGCCAACACTCTCATCACCATAGCAAGTATCCAAAGCAGAAGTGGAGGGCCAATTATTTTTGTATAGTACCTTTGAATCACTGATAACTTTTGTCATTCTCTCATGTCTCTGCTGACTAGAACTGGAACATAGATGAGATGCATGTGGACACATTTTCCATAAGTCTGGTATTTAAATTGTTCGCAAGACTTCTGAAAAACTGTTTTCTGTCAATATTTACAACTTTTTTACAATCATGTAATCCTATGTTTCTAAACTTTTTGTTTTCTGCTGCTTTAAGAACTGTTCTGTAGTATTCTCCAGAAGCTGAGTTACACATACATTCAAAAACTTTTATAGTGCGCTTGATTGCATTTTGAGCCTCTGTCAGACTTGTCTCTCTTTTCTGCAACTCTAATGACAAATCAGCTAACTCAACAAGAGCATCATACATAATTGCAATATTTTATAGAAATTCTACACATGTTAACAAATTTTCTAGACCTTTGAATTTTGCCCTTTCTTTGGAGTCTTCCTGGTGGTCATTTCTGGCCTCACTAAAATGTTTTACTAGTGCACTATAGTTTTCCAGACAGCTTTTACAGTTCTCTGGCTTGATGCTACCCATCTTATTGTAAATATTTTCCCAATTTTCTTAACTCTTTGTTCCAGTGAAGCAGCACAAATGTTGAGTTCCCTTTGATTTTTGGGAGACATGCTGTATATTGAATACAATTTGTCAAAGAAATGCCTGTATAAAGAATACAATTTGTCAAAGAAAGAATGGAAATGGTTAACACCTGTAACTTCATTTCTTGTATCAGAAACGGCCAATTCCAAGCGATGGTTTAAACAGTGCCAGATTACTATATCTGGAAATAATTTTTAAAACTGTGCTCCAACTCCATTATTTATACCTAACATTACAGAGGCCCCATCACATGCTAGACCAACTAAATGTTCTGCCAGAAAGTTTTCATTCATCCCATATGAAGAAAGATTCTTCAATATCTTTCGAGTAATAACATCTGCTGTAGTTGATTCAAGTTCTAATAAGTCCCACAAAAAGGAAACTTCAGAATTATCTGAAAGAGCACATCTCAAACATAATACTAAAACAGATTTTACACTAACTGTTGTTGATTCGTCAATCATAATACTGATTCTCCTCTGATTTTCTGTTATAGATTTTGCTATTTTATTTCTCATTTCCTGTAAAATGTGTTCAGTAATATTAGTACAACTAAACTTTGTATGAAGAACTCGTCCAATTTCTAAACCATTTAATTGTTGAAGTTCAACATAAGCCTGTAGGTCAACGAAGGGTCTATTTCCTTTCACAATTGAGTATACTGTTTGAAATACTCGAACGGTGGTTTCTATGTAGGTGTTTGACTTTCATAGTGTCCAAGCAACTTTCAAATATCTTTTTATTAGATTCTGATTTTTATAACATAGCTTTTTTGTGAGATTCTGAATTTTTGTGCTCAAAAATATTTTTTTCTGAAGGATTGTTTGTTGTTGATTAATATTATTTCCGTTGGGATGAACCTTGCATTTTACCCATACTTTCATTAGCTTAAATCCTGCCCCTTTAGAAACTACTAATCCTAATTTACTTTCCTCTTTACATACATTGCAGCCTAATTTTTTATTTTCTGCAAATAACCACTTGTTCTCTGACAAAAAAATTACGGTACTGAAACTCGTTCCAACAGTCTGGAAAATTTTACTTTTGGTAGCTGGGACCTTAAATTTCACAGTCGATGGTAGAAGGTGTAGAACCATAACCTAGATTCACCCTTGAATCTGCATCACACGTTTCAGCAACATTTAACCCAGGCTCTGTCTTTATACTCACGTCTTTAATGAAAATAATGTTCTCGGAACTCCATCCAGTTTCGTTTTTACTTGAGCCATCACACACCTTTTTAGTATTCTTTGATTCTTCATCATCCCAAGCACGTTTTTTTTAAATGTAGTCACTTCAGTAAACTCATGGTCGCACTCACAACTCACTTTCACAGCCACTGGAAAACTTGGAATGTACTACGGGGCTAATGATGTTCATTAACTGCAGGGAGATTCCATAATATCTGCTTCACAGCAAAATATCGAGTAAAAGATATAATAAAACTTGGATTCACACAAACATAATGAGTGGAAGAAAGTTGAGGTGTCTAATATCAAACACGAACATGCGCCACCTATATCAAGATAGAGTTAAGGATTGATCATTATAGTACTTTTAATGCTCTCCCTGAATTAGTGGTTCGTGTCTTTCATAAACGAGCATTTGTACTTTATTTTTAATATAGAAATATGCAGTTTCTTTCATAATTGGACACCACCAAACGTAGTTTCTATCAAAAACGGACATGCCCATTTCAGCCAATCAGACTGCTACAAGTGACATCAAACTGTCATAGCGACCGTTTGTTTACATTTTCTTGTCTGTGCGTGCTTGGAAGTTTAGTGTTCATGCTTTTTTCAGCGCTTTGCTTATAATATAAATATTTGGGAAAATCTTTTCGTTTAAAATGGAGGACAATGTTTCGGAGTGTCCCCCTGAACTTGCGTACGTATAATGACGATAGAGAAGTGGAATTGCAAGTAAAGGAAGCCTACTTTCGGCACATTTTTAATACCAGGTTCAATTCAGGGTTCTCTAGGCACAGATGATTGCAATACATGCTTGGAACTAGAGCAATGTATTAAGTTTGAGAAGAGTGAGCAGGAAAGATCAACCTTAATTTTGAAGAGAACTATCCACAAAGAACAAGCAGATAATTTTTATCGACATCTGAAGGAAAAAGAGAAGGACTGTTTTTTAATGTCATATGATTGCCAAAAGAACCTTGTTTTGTCCAAATTAAGTGATCAGTCGGCTTATTATTCCAGACAACTTTACTATTACAATCTGTCTGTTGTAACAGGCACCTCTCAAAGCAAACTGTGCCCTGACAATGTGTCTGTTTATACCATTGAACTATAGGTTATACTGGAATGCTGACTGCAGTGGTAGCTCTCGCAGAAAACTGCTTCCTGTTCCTTGGCTAGTCACGCCCCCTCGTGTACGGCAAAGTTGACTAGATACAGAGCCTGGAAGTTAGCTGATGTATTGTGTTTGATGGACTCTTTTGTTAATATCTGACCGTACGTCAAATTTGTGATACAATCAAGATGCCTATTTTTCGTATAGCATACGGTTGCGCTAACAGGTAGCCGAAGAAACCAGTTGTGACCTCACAAAAGCTTCATTTCCACAGGTAAGCAATCTCAGCATTATCTCACTGCAAAGCTATATATATGGTATTTTAAAACGATAATTACTATTTTCTTCCGGTTTGGCTCTTGTCATTAGGTATTCTATGTCTATGGAGATATCTCACATGATATTTTGGCATATTAAATGTCGTACGTTACGTTTTATAGGTTATAGTCAGAATGATATTGTTACATAATTTATAATTTCAATTGCAGATTTCCGTGGAAACGTCCGGAAATATTACAAAAAGTGAGTTATAGCTATGAGAAGGAAATACTACAAAATGGGAGATGTTCGATACATTTTCAACTTCTGTGAAATCATTTCACAAAAGACTAAGGAAACAACTGATAGGGAATCTGCCACCTGGGTTGGCGCCCTAATTGCAGATCAATTATTTTGTAACGTGTATATATTTTGTTTATTAAGTGTATATTCCAATGCGAAGTTGTATGTGTATGTATTAATATGTATACATGCATACGCATGCTGCCTTTGTCCTGATAATAAATATGGTTCAAAACCTGATTACAATGTATTTTCAATTGACCATCATTCGCAGATATTTCCCATCTAAACTCACTAAGCTATAATTGTTTATGCATATGTTTCTTTTGTATGGCATCTATTTTATTGCCTTTCTAGTGTAGGTATCGGTCTCGAGAGCCAAGAATAACGGCCGAGAGGATTCGTCGTGCTGACCCCACGACACCTCCTAATCTGCAGGCCTTAGGGCTGAGCAGCAGTCGCTTCGTAGGCCCTGACCCTTCGAGGCTGTAGCGCCAGGGGTTTGGTACTTGTTTTTAGTGTAGTTATACGCATTTACTGTCTTGTGATCTCTTGAAGAAAAAATGTTTGAGAATAATCAGGCCTAGAAATATTTTCATTTTATCCAATATTCCTAGCCATATTCAGTTTCAGATTGCTATTAATCCTCTGAAATATATATTTCACCGTTAATCAGGTGAAATCTGCAAGAGACATTCCGCCTAAATGTTTAAAATTCGCCAAGATACCTATGTCTCATCGCATGTACGTATATGTCAATCATGCCTCCATGCCGTACAGCTAGTCGCCCCGGAAGCCGCACTTCGCTCCCATACAATCAGCGTTCCAGTATTACCTACAGTTCAGTGGTTTATACGTGGCTGGAGAATGAGGCAAAGAAATTAGAACTGGTATTTCCAATTATTGGACACACATATTTGCCTTCAAATAGGATTTTTGGACTCATTGAGAAAGAACTGAAGAAGATGACAACCATAGTAAGTCCAGATGAATATGATGAGCTGTTCAAAAGGTTTGGCACAGTAAAAGTCATTGGACAAACCAGGGCACCACTGAATTGGAAAGAACAAGCACAGATTTATCTGAAATTTCCTAGTCAATTTCATTTCAAGATTTCACATTGTAAATAAACTGTACTCAGTTGCACGAAAAGAGGTAATTTTGTAGTTAAAAGTGAGGTAGGCTGCTATTGGGACACAGGTATTGAGCGCAAGATCACAAAGGCAGGACAGGCAAGCCTAATGTTTTGAATCCTTTACGCATTAATATTGGCGTGACTGCAAAGCCACAGAAAATTCGAGAT
The DNA here is from genome assembly GCF_040414725.1 of Anabrus simplex. Lineage (NCBI taxonomy): Eukaryota > Metazoa > Arthropoda > Insecta > Orthoptera > Tettigoniidae > Anabrus > Anabrus simplex. The sequence goes on along the minus strand of NC_090265.1, from coordinate 994,780,798 downwards.
TTTGATAAATTACGATGTAAGCACTTCGGAAAAGCGAGGAAATTAAATGCCTCTCTTAAGTGGCATGTCAAAGTCCATAATAAGAACAGTTGGATGGTGTTATGCAATGATAGACCAAGCGACAAAATTCATATTTCGAGAAAACGGCGTCTTTGCGAATGCTTAAAGAAAAACTATCTACCTCGTGCATTTTTCTATAAATAAAATCTTATTATATTCACGTAGCACCATATTTTGTTTTTCCAAAATAATATCATAAAAAACCTGATTTGAGTATTTTATTTTGATAAAAATGCGGCTTAGTCTGCAAATGCTTTGAGAATTTCTATAAATCAGAGTCCAAGCGCCAGGTGGCGTTTAGTCTACAAATGCGAAACAGATTAATACAAAACTAGAACAACATTATTCTACATGAAAAAATTATCAAGCACAATATCACAGTACAACATTGTTAATATTTTAGATTCTATAGGCAATAATAACTCTTATTAACATCCATTGCCATGTTCATTATAGTGTATGAACTTCACAACTAAATGGTGCAAATTATAGGCCTAATAGTAAAATAAACGTAAGGAAAGGAGTCAAGTTCGCCTTCTCAAACAACTTCACGAGTTATTTTGAATCACGCTTTTCTAAAAAAACATTCGATATCACTTGCTATGGTAGAAGAACTAACTAATTTTTAATAAAACTCCAAACAGTCTTTAGGGATCAAGTGAAACGTGGGCTTCCGATCGCGTAATTTTTCTGATCTTATTGGTTTCCCTTCAGGCCACAGTTTAACCAGTTTTCTAGAGAAATGTAGGCTCTCACCGACAGATTTTCGACCAATCCTTTTTTCAATGTTTATTTCCGTGTAGGTTTCCTGTCTTATATCACTTTTCACAAAAACTGACATAGGCTCTGATGCTGATGATTCATTATTTTAATGTAATCTTCTGGCACATAGAGACATAGATGGAGCTTTAATGCAGACTCAATATCACCAAAGTCCGAGTGAATTTTCAGGAAACTGTGCCCAGGAAGGAGAAAGCGTTGAGTTATAGTCAGTAGGCTAGGATGATCTTCTAGAATAGTTTTCAGCAACAAAGCTATTTTTTATAATATTTCGATTCTGGCCTCCAAATGAATCTGACCAGAGAAACAAATGTGTTGTGTCTGGAGATACATGAGCCAGTATGTGTTTTCTTAAACACGATCCAATTTCTTGAGCTCCTCTTCCAGCATCTCCTTCCACCCACACATAACAAAATTCTTTGTCCTTAGAATCATGAATACCGCAGTTATACAACCAAGGTTGGCGTTTATAAAACACTATATTTGTTGTCACCCGGCAGCCCCGGGTGTGATTTCCGGCCGGGTCAGGTGTTTCTACCTTTTCTTTGTCGGCCATCAGAAATAGCACCGCTAGTGTCCAATTCCATCTCCACGTCTGATGTCCCAGTGTCTCCTTGTGGAGCGAAATTATTGCAGGTGCCGGTTTCCAGCATTTCGACACAATTTTGGCATGAAATATTCCCTGATAAGCTAGGAAATATTTCACTTATAACAGAAATGATATTTAACAGAATATTGTTACCTGAACACTTGTGGCACTAGCGTGGAATATCATCAGTCTTTCTGAGGCTTGTCATTAGAAAACACTTCTTTTAATGCATACATCTTCGCCAAAGTGGCTTATTTCCCCAACATTCCCTAATTTTGTTTCTATTAATTCACGCAACTCAGGGTCGGACACTTCGATTTCAACAGATTCCTGAGCTGTTCTGTCGGAACTATTACCGGCACTCAAATTTGTCATTTAATCATCAAACGTGATGACTTCAATCGAACCATTTGCACACTGGTTTCCAACTGGAAGTGAAATATTACTAGGAAGAAGGTCCTGGTTGACTGAAGGTGAAAATGTATTAAATGTATTACTTTCACAATGAATCATGTCCGTTTTAGGTCGATCAAATTTATTGTGTAAATCAGAAACAACTCCGCCGCGTTCAATAGGTATAAGAAAATTGGTTTGAAAGTGTTGTGTGTGATTAGTTACTTCTTGAATGCGGTGTTCAGCATACTCTTTGTCAGAAGGCACATCTTGTAGAGATGCCTAGAAAGGATATTGAAAAACGTTAAAATATCCGATAATAAACCATAGTATTCCATCCACTTTAATAAGAATATGAAAAATCTACCTTACCGTTTTCATAACAGTTATTCCTAATGCTTCTAACATCATCCTTCCACGTGAAGGATGCATGTTTAGAGCTTACTAGGAGATTCGTAAATACTGCAGCAGTTGTTAAACAATACAGAAGTTTGATTATAAAGAAGGAAATACGCATACACACAAAACCGTCCAAATATACTGCAGCTGCTAAACAATGCAGATGCCGAGTACAATATTAAGTAAAATAATCTTCATTCTTAAACCAAAAGCCTGCCAGAACTAAGCATCAACATTAAGAATCAAAGCATTTATAGACCAAGTGACAGCTTTGGTCTACAATTGCAGAATGTTTAGTCGGTTGGTCTACTATTGCCTTTTAAGATGATGCTGGGTCTTCAAATGCAAAACACAGTAATGGACTTAGATCGTGGGGCGCTTAGGTTTTTCTATTTCACAGGAAATTTTACTGAAAAAAGTTGGCATTTCTTATTTTTATATTGACGTTTGAAGTCTTGGCCACCGGAATGCAGGAAAAGCCTGAAATGAGCAAATTGTCGCTTGGTCTATGAATGCATAACTACGTCTAGTTGTATGCTAGAGTAGAACGCAGCCCGGAAGGCGGTTTGAAGAGGGTTGCGCAATAACAATCGCACGCTTTGTAGTATGACGTGTTTTCCGCTGAGCCAATAGAATCATTTCAGTAAGAGGTGCCTGCTTGTGCGGGTCACGAGTGAATGTTTCGAGTTTTATTTGTAAATATCATAATCAACGAATTTAGGGAACTATTTGCGTGTGTACGATAGATCCAGGAAGAGCAAAAAGACAAGTATTCCGTCGACAGGCGAGGGAAATAGTATTTAAAGTGTATTTGTATTTGGTAAGCATGCAGCAGCAGGCGTTCATAGGCGGAGAAGGTGTGGAACGCCACGTTGACACGCTTCAAAAGAAGACCACTCGCGTGTGGTACCGGCCTGCAAACAGTACAGAGGATAAAACAAGCTTCGGAAATAAAAATAATGCGGTGTTCAGGTCGCCAGAGAATAACCCTTAGAGGAAGTGACGTTCCTCGACGATTTCATTAAACATGTTCTGCGTACAACAATATTTGATATGTATAAAAACGGCGAATATCCTACAGCATTTACCTTCCTTAATATCTCGAAAATTTTCCTTAACACTTTCGCGGGGTTTGATGTTAAAAATAATTTGGACTTTTAGAAAACGTTTAAGCCCACAAAAAATAAAGGTCATCGCTTTGGAATTGAAGATATAACTGGAAGAAAAAATGTTTACACATTCATGCTGTTATGCTCTCTGCACTTCGCTTTCGTTTCTCTCAACTTCCATTTAACTTCATTAATATCTCAAAAATTTCACTCAACACTTTCTCGGGGTTTGATGTTAAAAATTAATTTGGACTTTCACGAAACTTTTAAGCCCACAAAAATATAGGTCATCGCTTTGGAATTCAAGATATAACTGGATGAAAAAATGTTTACACATTCATGTTGTTATGCTATCTGCCCTTCGCCTTTCATTTCTCTCACCTTACATTTACCTTCCTTAATATCTTGAAAATTTTCCTGAACACTTTCGCGGGGTCTGATGTTAAAAATTAATTTGGACTTTTAGGAAACGTTTAAGCCCACGAAAAATATAGGTCATCGCTTTGGAATTCAAAATATAACTGGATGAAGAAATGTTTACACATTAATGCTGTTATGCTCTCTGCACTTCGCCTTCATTTCTCTCAACTTCCATAACTTTAATATCTCGAAAATTACCCTCAACACTTTCTCGGGGTTTGATGTTAAAAATTAATTTGGATTTTCAGGAAACTTTTAAGACCAAAAAAAAAAAAAAAATAGGTCATCGCTTTGGAATTAAAGATATAACTGGATGAGAAAATGTTTATACATGCATGCTGTTATGAGTAGGTCACTGATCTCTATACATGGATCGCTGATGGCAGGTCTCCGCTGCAGGAGAAAGTACGCCAAGTTGAACGCGCGGTTCGCCATGTTGGCGTACCCAACCTCGAGCTCTCCTTATGGGGAAGCAATGATAATATAGTCAATTTTAAGTCGCAATTAATGGCGCATTGGAATAATTAAAAATATAGAGACATGTTCACTCAAAGCATAAGGACATTGGGATCACTGACACGTCATTCCGAGGTCAGTAAATCTCCGGGATAGCAATAAAAATGAGTGTATAATAACGGCCGGCAAATATTAACTTAGGTGCTGAATACATGCAATTAGCGATCGGTAACACAATACGAGTGAAAACCAGTTTCTGGAAACATTGCTGTAAATTGTATACATGTATGCCACGAAATTATGCATTCTTAAAATGATGTACCTATATACGTAGCTCAAATAATGTACTATTACAGACCTCTTTAATTAAATTCAGCTAGCAAAGCGATATTGATAGTCATCAGAAATATGTAACACCAGTTAAGAGTCCCAAATACCACGAATAGTATAATGGAATAGCCCCAAACACCCACCACACTTTCCCTTCTCCCACCACTCCAGTGTCTGAAACCCATAATTATTACTGATGTAAATAAGGTCTAGAATTCCTCCAGACTTCATTTTCTAAGATTGTTATAAGGTCACGTCAATTATTTCATCGAAACCGTCAGTTTAATTATGAGGAAAAAAAAGAAAAAAAAAGAAAATCTTTACTTGCAGTTAATGTTCAGCAAAATTGAAAACAGTTGGCTGTACATCACTTCTAAGGTGTACAGTTTGTCCATTTCTATCAAAACAGTCTTCCTCTAAGTGATCCGAGCAGAGAACAGCTGTTTTAGAAGTCTCCCAATTCTCCCGCCTGATACTCCTAATCGATGATCTTAGATGTTCGGGTCTCGAGAAAGGAAACCTACAAAAATTAATTGCCATTTTGCTCCCGGAATATGCGAAATAAGATACAATAAACCTAAAACTCAAAACACTACCCTAGGAAGATTCTTATGTACAGTATAAAACTCCCCGAGCCGGGGTGAGTGGCTCAGACGGTTAAGGCGCTGGCGTTCTAACCCCAACTTGGCAGGTTCGATCCTGGCTCAGTCCGGTGGTATTTGAAGGTGCTCAAATACGACAGCCCCGTGTCGGTAGATTTACTGGCACGTAAAAGAACTCCTGCGGGACTAAATTCCGGCACCTCGGCGTCTCCGAAGACCTTAAAAAAGTAGTTAGTGGGACGTAAAGCAAATAACACTATTATTAAAACTCCCCGATGAAATGATTTCTCCTTCTGCTGATCGGTTCTGTTAGTACATCCATAAGCTGAATACTGCGGTATGTTAATACCCCGTAGAATGTTTCTTCATTCATATTTCAGATAAACACATACATATTTAAATTTAATCTTGTAATTCACAAGCATACTACAAGGCAACGAACCTAAATTCGTAAAATACACTACTATTTACTTTGCAATAACACAGCACAGAACACTCGTGAAACTACAATCAAGAGGCCTGGCGTCACTGAACTAAGCATAAACAAAGCAAGCGCGCTCCTCGTGGTCTACTTCACCGTGCGCTCGCTGCCATCTTACGACGCCAGTCATCTTCTATTCGGCTTACTGCTACACGACACTGAGCGAGATATCGAGGGACAGCTATTGGAGCTCACTCTAGCGGATAGACCTGAACGGTACTGATTCTGTCATAAGAGCACGTGTATTTTTGTGTGAAGTTTTTGGTGTTATTTATCCGTTTTCAGTGAGTTGACATAATTAAATAGTAGCATGTGTCATTCCTTGATATCTCCTCTCAACATGAGGGGAAAGGTATGTGCTGTGTTTGGCTGCAGTAATTACGAAGTAGAGAAAAATGCGCGCTCGTTCTTCAGGTTCCCTCGTGACAAGAACATGTAAGTAATATTGTGTTTGCATATATGAGTGGCTCAGCGCCATAGGTGCCTAACCCACAAATTTAAAAAATGCTGTAAATGTGCTATAATGGACTCCTAATAGTTGCCTCTATCAGGACCAGACTTGCCTACTACATTCCAGTAGCTTGATTGGTGCTGCCACCTGCAATTATGTTAGGCAACTTCCATAACCTTCAGTTTCTTTAGTGCCAGCTGTGCCTATCCAACATCAAGATGGCTGAAGAGAGCTGGATTGTGGAAATAGTCCTGGAGGATAATTACGATGGCAGTGGCAAGGACCAAGGTTATGAACGTAACTATGCTGATTTCAAATCCTCAGGTAATTTAGAATAGATACACATATTGATAATATTAGGTAATAAGTTGAATGGTTTGTGATTAATACGGAAAACATGTAGTTGGTTAGGCATTTCTAGCTCTGACTGAAGTAAATGAAATTGTATTGTGCTTAGGCATAACTGATTGATACTTCAATGGTGATTATGTTATGTATTAAATTTGGTACTAGTTCTAACATAATGAGTAACTGAAGAGGATAAGTTCTGGCTATAAAAATATTAATATAAGTAATTCAGAAAGTCCATTATAAATATTATGTTGGTTAGGCAAGTCTGGCTCTGATCTACCGATGCATTTTCAGATGCAGGAAGACAAGATGGGCCTGCAGCTGTTACGTGTGTATGTGATTCTATTTCACAAACCTCAGGAAAAATTTCTTTATAACTATAAGTGCAGTGGAGATAATGTTCTAGAGACCTGTTGTTGAGAGTTAATGTAACTTGGTTACAGGTAACTCAGAACCACAAGTACGCACAAGGAAAACGTGGAATGGTTGAAGCTACGGTGGCTTAAGATACAGAGAGAGTACCCAAAGACCCTGTTTTATAGCTACAACAGCCATGGAGATAGGATATTCCAGACAGCTGATCTCTCAAAGAAATCTGTTCGAGGCTGACCCATCCGCCAGTTACTAAGTTCTCTGGAGCTCTACCCCAAAGGCAGGAAAATATCAAAAGGGAAATTAAAAGATTTACTGGATCTGATGAAATATATTCCACCACAACACCACCATTTCTACAGATCACTTAAAGAACAAGAACAAGAAGAAAGTGAAGTTGACGAAGATTGAAAATAATAAGGAGTTACCGTAGATTATGTATTGTCAAGAGCAGATTCAAATATTATTAATTTCTGCCATTTAAATTTCTTTAGAGGTAAATACTGAACTTATTTCAATAGTTCCTGCTGAAAATGAGCATTAAAAAGTTCCTTATATCTAAGTCCATTGTTGCCTAACCAGCAATTTTGTTTGTGAAGTGTGTTATAGTTCAGCGCCAAAACTGCCTATAAGTTTGTGATTTATTTTGGTTGGGAATAATTAGTGCCAATTTTTTTATTGTTATGTATGTGAAAAAACCGTATTTGTACTAAGTAATGCAATAAAAAGTAATATTTAAGATGCACTTGTCATTTTTCAATCGTAGTCTAACTTTAACCTAAAATATCTCAAAATGAAGTAAATGTGGGTTAGGCAACTATGGCACTGAGCCACTCATATATTCTTCCAGTGACAGAGATTTTTATAGTACTTCATAATCCTCTAACCTGCTCGACCCATGTTTTAACGGGCTTAAAATATAATACGCATATTTTATTGTATAGTGCAGCAGTTAACCTTCAATACCGATGTGTTGTTGTAGGTGTGATCTGTGGGTTTTGAAATGTCACAAAAGCGATTTGGATAAAGTGTACAAGAAAGAAGGGACGTTACGCTTGTATAAGAATTATAAGATCTGTTCAGATCATTTCCAGGCCAGCGACTTTAAAAATCCTCGACTATACAGCCAAGGGTATGTTACATTTTTGCTCTAATTGTACGTAAATATTCCTCAAAGCATCACTATCGACAACATTTTCAAACTTTTCTTTCTTTTATCCCTCTTCTCAGATTAAAGCCGGGATTTTATAGATTTTCTTTCTGTTAGTAGGCTTCATGTTAAGAGGAAAATTGTCCAGCTATTAAATGTTAATTCATTGCATCATATGTGTAAGGAATGTGCCGATATTTTTATTGACAAATGTCTTAATGTGATGATACATTGTTTTTAAATGAGGAAAAAAGACAAATGCAACCGTAAGATTTCAGGCAGGTATGCTAAAGCTAAAAAAGTAATGCATGAATGAAAGATCAAGCCATTTCACACCTTGTTTATATGTCTAATTTCAGTCTTTGAATAATAACCTTTTAAATAATTCTTCATTCATTTATCCAGAATTGCTTTAGCAACTTCGAAGTTAATATCTCAATACCACTGTCTTTCTAGACGTAATTTATTTATCCATTTCCGTATATACATTTCCATTGATATTTGAATTTAGCGCGATTTGTTCAGGTCAAGTCACTAGGAGCGCCACCATCGAATTGTCTCCCATTTTAGCAAGGCGAAATCCGTAAGTGTCGTGTATTGTCTCTACTGTATTTGCTGCTACCCAAGCTACCAGCCATCCAGGTATAGAGATCAGTGGAGTAGCTACATTGGCATCACCGCACCTCATGCTTCTGTCTCTCTCTGCGCAACGAAACCGCCTTCCGGGCTGCGTTCTACTCTAGTGAATATGAACAAGCTGTTAATGATTACGAATATGATTGTTTTGAAGAAATACAGTGAATCAAGAACTGAAATCAATGTTAAAATTGTTAACAAAGTATAAGAATAACCTTATTTCTTTCATATTTTCATTATATTTCTTATAAAACAGAAGTTTACTTTCGTGTCATCCTGCAACTTTGATTCCAAATACTGAGATAGTTTGTTTCAAAAGTGGACAATTACGTGGATGTTTGTATAAAAACTGCACAAAAGCCAACCTTAGTTTCAAAAATGGACGTCATATTTAAACGTGTTTTAGATTGCCTTAGAATGAAATTCCTAAGTGTCGACCATGGTTTTCTTGTTCATAGGGCTGGCAATATGGCACACAAAAATTTTCACACTCATATCGGTGGGTTAACATAGGGAAACAAAAATATTGCTCTGCTGAACAATTAACAAAATGGCTTTTGTCCATGTTTGATACTAGGCACCTCAGTTGTGCTCACTTCCCGTTTATGAATCCAACAGCAGTGTAGCCAATCTTAGAGAACCAGAAAACTGCCCAGGAGTGTAAAAGCGACCATATCTTATGAACATAAAACCGTAAGGTTCAATATTAGTTCGCTAGAGTACACCCATGACGTTTCAGCGCTATGTATAAATTATAAGATTTTCTTACTGAATGTAAAAATGTTACATCATTCTAAAGCGGGAAAATATTTTCCAGAATGGCGTTCCGGTCCAAGTAAACCACTGGTTATAGCTATCATTAACACGCCACGCCATTGGCTTACGTGCAAGCTTATTCTGTCCTTCAAATTAATGAGATAGTTCAAATGAACGAGGTAGTTCATTTGTGCTGTCTACATGGAAACGGCTTTTGGGGCACTTTGTTCAATGAATGCTGTATGCTCGCGTGAATGACCCGTTCAAAATATTTGAACAAACTCGTACCAGTTCAAATAAAAGAGTCGTTCAAATCAGCTAGTTAGTTCATGAACGACCCAACATTAGAAAGTATTTGGCAATGCTTCACGCAGAATTAAATTATGTTCCAGACCGCTGACGATTCCTGGTACAATACTGAAGCCATTATGCCTTGAATGGTTCATAAGTTATTTGAGGTGGACAACTTAGCTGAATAACCCTCTGTATCCCAGTAATCAGACATCTGTAAAATATGAATGAGATAATATCGTAAGCAGTTCATAGAGATTATGTTCACTGCATTATAAGACGCGTAATATAGCCTATATACATACTGACAACAACTATAGCTAACAATGTACTAGGTTAGTCTTTTGTGTATTTTCTTATCATTTATCATAACAACACAGGTAATATGTTCACAATCAGCTGTTCTTGTATCCTGAATAGAAAACACCTCCTTGAACTGAGATCAAAGAGTTTGATCCGATAAATTTCACCAGTCAAAGTTAATTTTAGTTCAGTGGGAATTGATCTCAGATTAACGTTTTCACAACAACTCAGATCAATTTTGTCTCTGATCTAAGATCAAACTGTTTATGCAACCGGCCCTGAATCCTCCAATGTTATGTCTAATTCTTTCATGTCTTCTTTTATCCAGATAGGTTGTTGTTTTTTTTCCAAAGCTTCTCCAAAATTCTGCATATTAACTAGTCTTGAGGTGTTCTCAACAGATGACCAAAGAATGATATTCTCTTCTTTCCTATGAAATCCGTTATAGGTTCTATTTCTAGAGCCCTGCGCGGATATACGAAACAATACCCACATCCGCTCTGTATTTTCTTCATCTGCAAATGTTTAGCTGAATCTGCAAAATGGTTATCCGCGGATAATTTAAATATTTCACTACACTATATTACACCCAAGGTATTGAAACGGGCAGATCTGTTAACATAATACAGTAGGCCTGATACCTGGCACCAGAACCCCTACAGCCACAGGTTTACGAGGGATTTTTCTCTTGCGACAACTACCGACGTATTGACCTTTGTTCCTTCCTTCCATCAATTGCGAGCAGGAGCCAGTTAGGCTTAGGTCAGATTTACAGCTTTATGGTCTCAAGGCCCTTTATATATCACTACTAGGTGATGTACCCGTGCTTCACTACAGGATTCTCAGAAATACTGTCTTTGTGATTTTCCTAACTACAGTTAACTTAGGCCAATACAAAAACGTGAGCAGGAATGAAGGGATTAAAAGCAATGTTATCATATAAAATACTCACTCAAATGAAAAACCGCACATTTTCACAGTTTTAATGAACAGTAGGCTACTACGATGCCGATCTAACAGTCCAAAGTTCCAGTGCTGGAATGACCAGGCCGCAGACAGCCGTGAACACTCCTCTGCCATTGTTCTGTTAACTATACACACTGCTCATTCCAGTCAGTGCCTCAGGGTACGGATTGAATAGCTTGAATGCTATGATGAACCAGTTTGTTACGTATCAGTAGTATCAGAAAAATTTAAGAGCCAGAGGAATGGCATGCTTAAGAAGAAAGTTATCTAACTCCCCAGCTACTTCCTGCCAATATTAGGGCAGGTTGTTATACTCGGTACGACCAGGTGAATCGGCTGTGCGGTTAGGGGCACGCAGCTGTGAGTTTGCTTTCGGGAGGTAGTAGGTTTGAAAACCACAATGTCGACAGCCCTGAAGATGGTTTTCCGTGGTCTCCCATTTTCATACCAGGAAAATGCTGGGGCTGTACCGTAGTTAACGCCGGGGCCACTGCCTTTCCATTCCTAGCCCTTTCCTATCCCATCGTCACTATAATACCTATCTGTGTCGGTGCAACGTAAAGCCAATTTTAAAAAAAACTCGGTATACAGCAGTAATCCCATCTATCGGACATGACTGGCAACATAAGACACAAAGCACATCACAACAAACAATGGTCAATGTAATGTTATTGTTGTTCAATGTTATGAGCTTTCCGTATTGTAGGCCTTCACATTTAGTTTTCTTTAGACTCTGTGATATTAGTGTGTCTTACAAAATTATTTATAGCGTAGACTGTAATTCCTTATTCCCCGACTTTACATAATGATATCCATTAAATTCTGTTTATCCATTTTCTCGTGACTTGGTGCTGATATAGACTTAGCAATAAAAATCCAAATTCATAAATCTCTCCGTTATCATAGCCGGTATGGTAAAAATGTATAAGCTATAAATGATTGGAAATTTAATACTATATAACTTAAGTAATGTAGTATTTGTCAATACGACCACTAAAAACACACATATTTGAGAATTAAATTTTAGGCGTTTCCCCCAAACTTTCATTCCACTCAGTGGGAATAAAATTATTTATGGCTTAGATTGTAGTGACTTATTTCCCGACTTTGTATACCAATTTTCATTAAGATAGCACCACTAATAAAAATAAAAAATAAAAATTGAGAATTAAATTTTAGGCCTTCCCCTAAACTACCATTTCTCTCAGCACGAATAAGATTATTTATGGCATAGACTGTAGCGACTTATACCCAGACACTACATACCGATTTTCATTAAATTCTCCTCAGCCATTTTCTTGTGACGCGTGTACATACATACATACATACATACAGAAATTATGGAAAATTAAAAAGTGCATTTCCTTGCTACTATGGACACGACTGATACAGAAATACCATCCTTTTTAAATTCTGAGCAATGTACAGACAAAACTCTTATTTTATATTTTATATATATATATATATAGATTCTCCCATACCAATGTCAAGGGTTGCCTAACCACAAGCAAAAACAAGAGTATACCTGAGTGAAAATCAATAAACGTCATTATTTAGAAATCATCAGCAAAATTATCCACACTGCCATACAGTTTTTATCCGCCAAGACACTAACTTCATGGATACCCGCATCTGTGGAGGGCTCTATCTATTTCCTGATATACTGCTGCATTTGGGATGATACGCCATTCTCCTCTTTTGGTACTGATTAATGGATCATTCAAAGTAATAAACTTCATTGTTAGGTTCCGTATTGAGTTAAGACTATGCTTAAAATAAATACAAAATTTTAATATTCCACCTTTTCAATACTAAAAAATCATTTGATGTTTTACAAAAACATTACAATGATATTAGTAGGTACTAGTTTCGGTCCACTGTGGACCATCATCAGCCTAGCCAAATTACAACAGTAAAAGACATAGTGATAAAATAAAGTAAAATAATGTGGAGAAATGAGAGAGGATCTAGAAGGATGGGATGGTGGTGGAATGACAGACAAAAGTGAGAAACCGTATATGCGAATTGTGATAAAAGTAACAGAAGTGTTCACATTGACAAGTAAAATCTTTATGAAGTCACATAAAAACTCTTGATGAGATAGTCTTCGGTTGACAGTTACTCCTGTGTTGCACAATTAAAATATATAACTAAGTATATGCTTCTAGAAAGTTCTAGATGTGAGTTCCACTTTAGCGTAGAGGGAAGAGTTGTCCGATGAGACCAGCATAAGATTAAAAGTTGACAAAGTTGGACATGTTCTATGGTGGAATGAAAAGCTTGCTGTGTTAAATAGAAGGGGCTGATTGAAGAAACGGTATTTAGACGATGTCTACGGTTAAACAATGCCTAAGCATGGCTGCCGCATTGCAGAGACGTTATTTATCACTTAGACACTGTCTAAAACCGATGTTCAACCGGTCATGTTTAAACACTGCCGAGAGCACTGTTTAACCTCAAATGAGAGGAGTGAATCACATTCAAAGGTTATGTACTATGAAATAAGTAATTTGTATTATCATGTTGAGACGATTCCGGGAAGAAAGGTTAATCCGACGGCCTCTCTGTGGGTCGCCCGCTGCCAAATTGCAGCAATTCGTTTGACATGCACGGGGAGATAATAATAGAATAAGGTTTCGCTTTACGAGAGACTTGTTTCTTGAGACTGACAAAGTGACAGTCCAGTAACTGTCAACTTAAATACAATTCTTGGCAACCGATATATTTTATTATATACATGGGGTAATTTCCATGGAATTATAGGTCACTTCGACTACATATATATCAGATTTTTTTTTTTCTAGGGGCTTTACGTCGCACCGACACAGATAGGTCTTATGGCGACGATTGCATCAGAATTAAGTGTCCTAATTGTCTGAGGGCTGTCACATACATCAGCCGGGAGGGATTCACTTATATTTACTGCCAAGTAAACACACATAATAGTGCAAACTAAAAAAGTAGGTTGTATGGGATTTTTATATATATAATCGTATAAGTTTTCGGCAACTATCAGATAGGAAAAGGCAAGTGGTGGTGATTATTGTTTAAAGAGGACTGGGGAAGAAGAGCCGTGGCCATAATAACAGCCCTAGTATTTGCCTGGTGTAAAAATACGGAAACTACGGAAAATCTTCACGGCTGCCGATGATGCGTTTCGAACCTACGATCTCCAGAATGCAAGCAACATCTATATGGCCCGTACAACACACTTGGTTACACATTACTATTGCTTCATCTTACCTTCGTCGAAGCTACCGTATTAAATTTATGAGTAGATTACACTCACTGTAACAACGCTATAATGAAAGCTACACTTCCCCGTACGGTGGCGTGTCGGTTTAGTGTTGATAATATCATGAGATTTAATTTCCATCGAAAGCGATACTCTTATCTGTGGGCAAGTCATCTCAGCCATATTTGAGTAATGTGTAGGAAGACAAACAGCTGACTGGCATTCGGCGCGCGCACCGACGAATTTCATTGGTTGCGACAAGCAAAGAGTTACCTGAAAGATACTTCTGTCTCCATTTTCAAACCAAAATTGAAACTTTAAGGGATGTCTAGTTAAACATCGACTGAACATTGTTTATGCAATGGAAGATCGTGAATGATTTAGACGTTGTTTAGGTAGACGATGTCTGAGGTTTAAAGCTAATCATCGTTTCTGCAATCGGCTCAAGTAGTCTCAGTTCAATCGGAACCCCATTGAACCTTGCGCTGCGTGGAACAAACTTGCTGTACTGAATGGAAATTTTGTTCCACGCAGCGCAAGGTTCATTGGGGTTCCGATTGAACTGAGACTACTTCTATTTAACACAGCAAGCTTTTCATTCCACCATAGAACATGTCCAACTTTGTCAACTTTTAATCTTATGCTGGTCTCATCGGACAACTCTTCCCTCTATGCTAAAGTGGAACTCACATCTAGAACTTTCTAGAAGCATATACTTAGTTATATATTTTAATTGTGCAACACAGGAGTAACTGTCAACCAAAGACTATCTCATCAAGAGTTTTTACGTGACTTCACAAAGATTTTACTTGTCAATGTGAACACTTCTCTTACTTTTATCACAATTCGCATATACGGTTTCTCACTTTTGTCTGTCATTCCACCACCATCCCATCCTTCTAGATCCTCTCTCATTTCTCCACATTATTTTACTTTATTTTATCACTATGTCTTTTACTGTTGTAATTTGGCTAGGCTGATGATGGTCCACAGTGGACCGAAACTAGTACCTATTAATATCATTGTAATGTTTTTGTAAAACATCAAATGATTTTTTTAGTATTGAGAAGGTGGAATATTAAAATTTTGTATTTATTTTAAGCATTATTAATGGATGTTCTTACTATTCTTCTTTCTATTTTTAAAATTTTGTCTATGTTATTCTTTTGCCTTAATTTAAATAATGTTTTCACAATCACAAAGAATGGGTACCGTCCACCTAATCAATACTTTATTGTGTCTTGTTACTATGCAGTGCCGGTTTCGACCTTCACAGAGGTCATCCTCAGCTGGTCATATCTAAAGCTAATTTAATATATAATTTAAAAAATTACTAAATCTAATGAAGAATGTCACATGATATGAGTGATAATATTAAAATATACAATATATAAAATATACACTGATATGATGTGTTTTCTGGTTTAAAAAACAAGCGTCGATATTCTATGACATGTATATGTTACATAAAATTCTGGTGTACTGTTCGTGAGTAATAGATAATTTGGTGAAATACAATTTCCACAATTTCCCGGCTACAGCTGGATAAAGGGAAATGATGATGATGACAATTTCCACACTTATGTTCACTGTATTCTTGCGGTATGCTTTGAAGTAATATTAATGTTGGTAAAGCATTATGTACGTTCACAGGCATGTTTGTACCAAGCATTCTAGAATGTTCAACGATGTGTATTGTTTATCTTGTAAGTTCTTACAGTTAAGAATGTTGGATGATTTACATTTCCTTGGTACTAATCTCGTTAAAAGATATTGAGTAGGTGCAGATGTTCCCTCTTTGTAGTTTTGTTGTTGGACATGCAGTAATCTGCGAGAACAGAGAAGAAAATGAAGTATAAGAATTTGTCATTGGAATGTCTAATGGACGTGTGGAATCAGCGTTTACTTACATAGTACTGTTGACTGGTCGAATGTGTACAGTTAGGGAGCACGTTGTGCACTGCTCCGTGTGCATTTAGGACTGGTACTTGCGGAGAGGGGAGGTAGAGGGGCATGAGGGGGTACTGATTGGGGAAGGTAAGGTAGAGGTGGTAGAGAGGGAAAGTGGAGGTACAATAGGAGCAGTGATTGGCGGAGGTGAGGTATGGCTGGGCATGTCTTTGGGAGGTTCCTTGATATGTATTGGATTCTATTTTTTAACTATTTTTATGTAGGTGTTTTTTAAAATCGGAAGAAACTTCTTCATCTGTTACAATGAACACATTAACGCCTTAAAGCATAATCACTTTTCGTCAATAGCTCAACATAACAAGGATTATAAGCATAATTTTACAAATATTGAGAACGACATGCAGATTCTAAGTATGATCCCCAAGGGCCCTATGCTCAATATAACGGAAGAATTTTACATTACTATCGATCAATACGCAAACCCAAATTACTGTATAACTTAAACGAAATTAAAGATAAAATATCCTCTTTAATACAGTCATACCAATATGAACTAAACTTCAAAGTGTACCTCAAGAATGCTATAAACATTTTAAGTGTGGAAATCGTATTTCACCAAATTATCTATCTAGTGTGAAAATGGGATACTATGCATAACCTTCTTCAGGGCTACCGACTGTCTCCCAGATGCAAGCTCACAGCCGCGCGCATCTGAATGCACGGCCGACTCGTCCGGTAAAAGGGAAATGAACAGTGTTTTGGGTCATTCAGGTGAACTAATAATAGATCCCAGGGAATCACTGGACAGGTGGAGGGAATATTTTGAACATCTTCTCAACGTGAAAAGAAATCTTTGTGGTGGTGTCGCGAACAATGGAGCTCATGGGCAGGAGGAAAATGATGTTGGTGAAATTAAGCTTGAGGAAGTGGAAAGAATGGCAAATAAACTCCAATGTCATAAAGCAGCAGGAATAGATGAAGTTAGACCTTACATGGTTAAGTATAGTGGGAAGGTAGGGATGAAATAGCTTCATAGAATAAGATTAGCATGGAGTGTTGGTAAGGTACCTTTAGATTGGACAAAAGCAATAATTGCACGTATCTATACGCAAGGGAACAGGAAGGATTGCAAAAGCTATTGAGGTATCTCATTGATTAGTGTACCAGGCAAAGGATTCACTGGCCTCTTGGAAGGGAGTGTGCGATCAGTCATTGAGAGGAAGTTGGATGAAAACCAGTGAGGCTGTCAGGATCAGATTTTCAGTATGCGCCAGATAATTGAAAAATACTACGAGAGGAATAGACATTTGTGTTTATGTTTCGTAGATCTAGAAAAAGCATATGTCAGGGTACTGAGGGAAAAGATGTTCACCATACTGGGGGGCTATGGGATTAAGGGTAGATTGTTAAAATCAATCAAAGGTATTTATGTTGACAATTCAGCTGCAGTGAGAATTGATGGTAGAATGAGTTCTTGGTTCAGGATGCTTACAGGGGTTAGACAAGGCTGTGATTTTTGACCTTTGTTGTTTGTAGTTTACATGGACCATCTGCTAAAAGGTATAAAATGGCAGGGAGGGATTCAGTTAGGTGGTAATGTAGTAAGCGGTCTGGCCAATGCTGATGACTTGGTCTTAATGGCAGATGGTGCAGAAAGCCTGCAGTCTAATATCTTGCAACTTGAAAATAGGTGCAATGAGTATGGTATGAAAATTAGCCTTTCGAAGACTAAATTGATGTCAGTAGGTAAGAAATCTAAAAGAATTGAATGTCAAATTGGTGATACAAAGCTGCAACAGGTAGATACTTTCAAGTGTTTAGGTTGTGTGTTTCCCCAAGATGGTAATATAGTAAGTGAGATTGAATCAAGGTGTAGTAAAGCAAAATCCAGTGAGCTTGCAGTTGCGATCAACAGTATTCTGTAAGAAGGAAGTCAGCTCTCGGACCAAATTATCTTTACATCGGTTTGTTTTCAGACCAACTTTGCTTCATGGGAGCGAAAGCTGGGTGGACTCAGGATATCTTATTCATAAGTTAGAGGTAACAGACATGAAAGTAGCAGGAATGATTGCTGATGCAAACCGGTGGGAACAATGGCAAGAGGGTACTCAGAATGAGGAGATAAAGGCTAAGTTAGGAATGAAGTCGATGGACGAAGCTGTACGCACAAACCGGCTTCGGTGGTGGAATCATGTGAGGCGAATGGGGGAGGATAGGTTACCTAGGAGAATAATGGACTCAGTTATGGAGAGTAAGAGAAGTAGAGGGAGACCACGACGACAATGGTGACTCAGTTTCTAATGATTTAAAGATAAGAGGTATAGAACTAAATAAGGCCACAGCACTAGTTGCAAATAAAGGATTGTGGTAATATTTAGTAAATTCACAGAGGTTTGCAATCTGAACGCTGAAAGGCATAACGGTCTACAATAATGATGTATGTACTTTCTCCAAGGTATTTAAATTGTTTTACAATTTCTGTCTCATTCCCACATATCAGAACAATGCTTATTAAAAGGGGATCTATTGTCATTATTTTAGTTTTTTCAAATTAAATTTGTGACATGAACATGGCAGAAAGTATTTATTTGGGCATATTTGCTTGTGTAGTGGGGTTTTATCCCCCCCACCAATTGTCCATTATTTGGATATGCTGTTGATTGGTGTGATCGACAATGTCGATATATTTAAATCTGCCATTATTACGTTGAGCTGCGATCATTCTATTTGTTTGATAAGTGAATCTATACTAACATGCATGCAAGTAGCTTGTTTCTGAACTGTGAGCTTCTGGCTAGCCGCTGACTTGTGCTTCAGCCGAGCTCCATGAAGGACGGCCCATCATGTTCGTTGCAAGACATATTGGAGAGCCTGAGGGATGGAATTAAATACTCCAGGCTAGAATGTTCGAAGACTAAGGCTATGCCTTAATCTTTTTCTTGTTGTGTGCTCCAAGTTAACATTAATTTCTTATTTTAGTAATATTTAATGATGTGAGTGTTAACCGCTGTCTGCGTTCCAAAGTTCTAACTGTATCGTAAGTTTTGTGCCATTGGATTACAGTAAATCAGATACGGAACCACCAATATGTAAGTAAATATTCTTTAAAAACCTTTCTTGAAGCTCACCTACTGCCATGGATTATATGGAGAAGGCATTATCTACAACCATTGCCATAGAATTTCCAGCAACGTCGGGCATCATTAATCAAAACTGCATTCTCTCCGTATTTAAAAATTTTGTAACCAAATCAGAAATGTTAAATCAGTATGGTTAAGATTTTCACATGTAACTGTAATCTGATTATGGGGTAATTTGAAAACATGGTATATGGAGCCTATGAGAGTTAGAATTGTTCTATTTGTTTAATTTGAGATTATCGTTCATGTTAAATTTTTGGATACTTTTTATTTTTGGGATTGGTTATTATTATTAAAATTTTTTTGGCGCTGGTGGGTTTCATTCTGTTCTTTTTTGTGCTTGTAATGTAACCTCCTATTATTCTGTAAATTTTGTGAGTTGCCCTGTGTTGCCGATTTATTGTAATGGGATAGTTTTCTTTTCTTTTTTTGCTTTCCTGGGGTCGTGTTCAAATTATACCACATACGCAATTATGCCGTGTCCAATGCTCCTCCCTTTAAATTTAAAAATGCCAATTCTGGTTATCTGTCAAGTCCTCTGTTAAATTAAATTTCATATTCGATCAGTTATAGCCTATGATTAATGTAATGTAAATTATTATTTACTTTCAGTAATACCGCAGTTGTAGAAAATTGAAATTTGTTTATCCTGTTCTTAATTCTCCTTTGTTAACGCCCACTTGTCTTATTCACATCTGTGTTTTGTTTTTTCTTTGCTTTTTATAATTTGTTGCATCACCCTTTATCTTATCTCGTGGGTACGCATTGATTTTGGCAGGTCTTGCCTGTTATTAAAATTATTATAGCTTGGCTTGGGTAGTTGCACGCTTCAGTTTGTGTGTCGATCTGTTAATCGTGGAACATTATAATACTATTCTTCCCCTTGTAAATTTGTAAGTGGTTTGGAGAATATTTTTTACTATTTATTAATTATCATTTTAATTTAATTATCTATTTGTGTAATTTTAACTACTGATCCAGTCACATTGAGTTTGTGTGTCCGTGTTTTCGTAATTGCTTATACATTCACGTAAGAATGAATTGAAAAAAAATTTCAATTTAACTAGATTAATAGTTACTGGCCAGTATTCTAATTTTTTTAAAGGTACACCTTAAAATTTTTTCTTTTTTAAAGGGTATCAGTTTCATAGTAATAATCTAGATAGGTGTCAACCTTTCAGTATTCTTATTGTTTTATAGAATTGGTTAAATTTTATTTTATTTAGTAATTTATTTAAAGTTATTAGTTATCAAATTTCTTGTAATTTTCATTGATTTTATGAACTTAAAAAGGTAATTCAATTGTAAATATTAACCACACCCAGACTGGAGTGGGGCATTGATGATGAATTGTAAATATTCATGAAATTTAAATCTTTATTCATTAAGTAAATGTTTTACTCCCATTCTAATTGGGTCTCTTCATTTGATAGTGATAGTCACAATGACCAGGCAACCCCTCAAGTGTTAATTTAAGATCCTGGCCTTTAATCCCCTTTCTTTGGGTCCTCTTCCACATTTTATGTTTGTATGCTACTGCACCAAGGTAAGTCATTTTGTGCTTTATTGTTGCACTTTGTTGTTTTACTGTATTGTTTTTCTGAGTCCTTGGGCGTTGCAAAATTGTTAATCCTATTTTTCCAGCAATGGTCTGGAGACTTGCGATTTGATTCCGAGCTTCATTAAGGTTATTAGCTAGTAGTGCCAGATCAGCTGCAAATCCTAAGCAACTGAGGTTAATTTCATTTTTAGTGTATCCAATTTTAATATTGGTCAACACTATTGTATCACAAACATAAAAGTGAACATTCAATTTAAGTGACGCTCTTACAAATTTATAGAGCAGAGACCATTCTAAAGATGTATATATCTACCTCCTTGATTATGGATTGTTTTTTTCTTTTTCTTTGTTAGGAAGGAAGCCGAGAGCCTCCGTGGCTCAGACGGCAGCACGTCGGCCTCTCACCGCTGGATACCGTGGTTCAAATCCCGGTCACTCCATGCGAGATTTGTGCTGGACAAGGCGGAGGCGGGACAGGTTTTTCTCCGGGTACTCCGGTTTTCCCTGTCATGTTTCATTCCAGCAACACTCTCCATTATCATTTCATAGCATTTATCACTCATTAATAAATCACCTTGGGAGTGGCGACCCCATTGTAATAACAGCCTATATTTCATTCATTACATCCCTGACCCGGTCAATGACTGGAAAACAGGTTGTAGGTTTTCATTTTCAGGAAGGAAGCCATACTTTCCAGGGTCGACTCAGTTAACTGTAACTTAAAAAGCTCTTCAGTCTGTCAAACACACAGGTCAAATATAGATATTATACTACAACATACCTATATATATATATATTTTTTTTTAAATTATTAAAGGGATAAAATACACACTATTAAATACTATTTATATTATATTTAACCTGTGTGTTCGACAGACTGAAGAGCTTTTAAGTTACACTATGCCTGAGCATTCGATTGTGTCAAACATTCCGAACTCCTCCGACTTCTGAATACAATACGGATAGAGAAGTCTTACATTTGCCAAAAAGCTGTATGAACGTCACAAAGCTTCCGTGAGAATTGAAACTCCGAGATTCACACTTGCTGTTTAATTTGTAGCCTGAGCAGATCTTCCAAACTGCTCTTCAAGAAGAGGAAGATGTAGTAAAAATGGTGGGCTGAACAACAATCTGAGGTATATAGACGACACTGCCAGTACTGAGTACTGAAGGTCTTCAGCATCTGGTACACAGAAACATTGCAGAAGGGGATAAACTTGGACTCAAAATTAATAATGACAAGACAAAGTTGATGGTCATTACTAGAACACATTACACGCACATTCTTATGAACATTTATGGAGAACAGGTTGAACTAGTACACTTTGGCAGCTGGTTTACTGAGGACTTGGATCCAGATTTAGAGATCTGTGTATGAATAAAAATGGCTTGTGTTAGCTTTCTGAAAATGAGGAATCTACTGTGTGAAGCCTCAGCTCGCAGATGTCACAACTTCACCAAATGCTATGTATATTCATCGCTTCTCTATGGTGCTGAAACACAGACTGAATGTAATATCATTAGGAAAATAGATGCCTTTGAGATGTGGGTTTTCTGAAGGATTTTCATGGATCTCATGGACTGATTATGTCTCCAATGCTGTCGTACTCAGGCGTATTAGGAGAGAACAAATGTTGGAGTGTACATTCAAGAAAAGAAAGAAACCTTGGGCATATTATAAGGAATGATAAATGCAATCTAATAAAATTGATCATGCAGGGTAAAACTCATTGGAGTCAAGGTTGTGTTTGAAGGAAACACTCTTGGCCGAGGAACTTATGGAACCGGACAGGACTAGATTCAGGTAGACTAATGAGGACAGCAGAACATCATGCAGACTTTGCTGTGATTGTAGCCAACCTCCAATAATGGAGATGGGACTACAAGAAGAAGATACGCTTATTTAAGACCACTACACTAAACTATCACTTTCATTAGCATAGTGGTTTTATATATCTATCAGTATATCACACTGGCATTCCAATGTATGATAATTTAATAATCATGCTTTCTTGTATTGGTTGTGTTGGTGCAAGTTAAAGATTTAAAAAAATGGTGTACAATAGTCTATAACTTGTCTATATTAAGAGCACATTAATGAGAATAAACATCTGTGAACTGCCAAAAACAGTGAAGTGGATTGGCTACATTTCTGAAAATGTTTTGTGAATTCAGCATAAATTCATAACTGAACATCAAAAAAATATTTCTGAAATGTTCTACTAATTTTTGACTCTCTAAATCATATCAAAAGGTCTTTTACAAGCAATATTAATTTTTGAAGTGAATAAACATTGAAAATAGGATTCAGGTATTCAGGTATATAAGATATGTTTTACTCACTACACCTTCAGAAACCAGTTCTGAAAGTGGCAGTTATCCACTTCTGACAAGAACAGTTTTAAAATCAATAGTCATAAGCAAGTTCTCTTTTTCTCTCTCATACAACTTCTTCTCAAGCAAATAAGCAATAACAAAATTATATATTTAATTCCTGAAATGAGAAAAGTCTTAAATATGAACATCTTATATCTCATAATCATATATGGGAGTAACATAATTAATTATACTTCACATAAATTGATGACTGATAATATCTGAAATATTTACATTTCCCTCTCCATTTTTACAAGTCTAAATATGCTATGAGAAGAATATTTTACAGAATGAATTGGGGTTTACAGGTATAAATATTTGGACCGTACAATAAACTATGGCATACGATGATCTACGAAAAATACACCAATCATTCTACTGAAACTGCCTCCTTCTAGCAGCACGCTGTTTGTCGAATCGCATCTCCATCTCTTCCAGAACTTTGGGAGTATACCGAACCACCAGTTTTACTGAACCTTGCGCCTGTTTGAGAAGTTCTACAGCTTTTTCATGGTTTTCGCCTTCAACGGACTGTAAATATAATAAAATACACATAATCAATACAATAAAACCATACAACAGCTTTAATATTTTAGCAAAAATCTAAGACCTTAAAGAAATATAAGATGATGTACAGCCGAACAATCAAACATTTTGAAGTCTTGTATCGGGTATCACCATCCTTGGGTGAGGCAGTACTACAAAAAAAAATTGTATTGGGTATCACCATCCTTGGGTGAGGCAGTGCAACTACAATAAAAATTGATGCACTCACTTATTGCTAAACAACAAATTCCTGACAAAATACGAATGTCAGTACGATGCAACTAACTACTCATCAGCATAACATAAAAGGATACCATGAAATGGACGAGAAACTGCCATAATGGTTAAATAAATATGTGAAGTGGGGAGTCGCCTGGCAAGTGAAGCTTGATGTGAATCACTTGATGGCATGTTAGTGTAGGGGAAAGGTTCTTGGTTATCAACCAGGAGATCCAGGGTTCGAATATTGGTGCTGACTTTTTTTTTTTTTTTTTTTACCGGGCTCCGCTGCGCCATACTAACAGTCTTTCATTTTCCCTCTGAACGGTAGCAATGAGCATGTAGTTTATTATCACTGGCCCCTCGAAGGACTGTTATAGAAATGTCAATATGCTCCGTATCATGCACAGTGGGGAATACCCTTAAAATATTAAGCATGTTCATACGAGTGCCAGTTAGCTCTGAGGAAGCGTACCTACCTGTCATGGTGCATTACTTTTCTTTTTAATTTTAAGTGTGTTGGGTTAACCAAATATGTGTGTATTTCTATTCATTTTAAAATCTGACATTGTGCTGTAACTTACATTAGTCCAGTAGAGGACTGTTTTAGATATAATACCTCGTCCAGTATCCATGAGCTTGAACAACTTGTTGGAGCTGACATGGCCTCAACTCAACAAGCTTTCTGAAGTATTCCTCATCGAGGGCAATCTCCTCCCATGCGTCCAACACCCCACAAAGCATTATGCGAACATTGGGGAGAGTGACGCCATTGTTTCCTTATATGGTATTTCCACTTTGCCTACACATGTTCACTGGGGTTCAAGTCTGGAGCTCGAGGGACCCAACTGAGCAGTTCAAAGGAATCATGCTCAGAAAACAAGCCCTGAACACGATCACTCATGTGTGAATTGGGGAGCTGTCTAGCACAAACCGTATCATCTTATCTATAAAGCGCTCTCTCACATTTGGAACCATAATTCTGCAGAATGTCCAAAATATTGGTCCGATGTGAGACAGTTATCTATCCGACGAAGTACTCCAGCCCCATCAAACGATATCCACCACCAACATAACACAGACATGTGGCCACTGAGTGAACACTCCCCTATATACCTTTTGTCATATCGGGATCCCCGTGGCCTGTAAACATGAACCAGTCCGACCACCAGCGAACTGAAAGAAGTCTCATCAGAAAAGATACAAGATCCCAATCATAATTTAAATCAATCTCGGCAAAGGGGCGCCAATCGACCATCTATTCATCAGAGAGAGACTTGACGGCAGCAGCTTTTCTGAAATGGAGTTCAGATTCTCATAATAATTTATGGACCATGTATGGCCAACCAGAAAAATTGATCACCTGCATGAGCTCCTCCAAGTTTTTAAAATGGGTTCTCCAGTGAAATTTCTACTAACCTGATGTCTTCTTCTCTAGTTGAAAGTTGCTTTAAACCAGTGCCCGGTTCAGTTGTCATCCAGAGTCCTTTGACAATGCTATTTCTGAGCAACCCTATGCCAAATCACTACATCATGAATGCTAAAATTGTCGCGTTGGACAAGAAACAGCACTTACTCTCTTGATGCGTATGAATAATAACCCATGTCGGAATTGAGTGAAGCATTTAGCATTCAAGTTAGCTTGGCTATAACGTGTGTTCATTGCCTGAAGTCAGCATTGGTGTAATCATTCGGGAACAAAAATCATTTACGCTGGGATTTGAATCTTAGCTGTTATGGTAGGCACAAATTTTTTAGCCTACAGCTGACCTCCCACTGTTACACGGGAGCATACGATGTGCTTATAATTTCATACTGCTATATACAAGTGCATGTCATGAGGAGGAGGATGGGAGAGGGTAGAATAAGAGCGACTGAGACGATGAGTGAGAACTATGGGCTGTGTTGCAAAATGCATTCAGCCAACTATAAAAAACCCGAACACAGCTGAAGTGGACTTTCTTATATTTCACAACTCAACAGATGCAACAATTTTTTACTGTTCATCTGCAAATGTAATTACTTAACAGAAAATAATGATTCAAGACAAAATATATCAGATGGTATATTTTAATATGGATTAGTAATGACAGCCATAGGAAGATAATTTTGTTCATAAAGCAAACAAAGGAAAATCAAGAGGGGAGAGAAATACTCATAATCAAAGACATATGTGCCAAATAAGGGCAGCTTTTCCACTTCATGTGATGTCTTCATCAGAAGACAAATTGGAAATATTCAATGCATTCACATTTAGAATGAACTGCCTTAATTATTAATGTGAGGATTAACAACTGTAATTAGGAGCTGATAGCTTAAACCTGCATTGTCTGCAAAGATCATATTGTACATTACCAAACAAGTCCAGGATAGGAGTTAGAATCAAAGCTTTCTAAAATGTTGAAATGAAGTTTTTAAGATTGGGAAATACAGGGTTCTACAGTCATCTAGAGGCCAGTGGTGTGCGGTGAACATGTTCGTTACCCCATCTGCAAAAGAAATTAAGTAAAAATCGCAGCCCCACCACATTACCATTCCTTAATTGGTATTCATGGTGCCATCATAACAGAAGCTACAGCAGATTTTAAGCACTGTACTTACAGTTTCAGCCGATGATGCTTCATAATTGCACAGTCATAGTTTGCACAGAAATATATTGGAACTTACATTTTGCTTTTTAACTTAAAATCCTAACCTAAACGGATTGAGCAAAAGTTAAGAGGCATTTTACCGTAGTTGAAATTTTACAGTTTCACTTGGTTAGTGCGTATAGGTACTGTGATGATAATGAGGGAATGTATTCCTCATGATGAATAACACTGATATATTCATGAAGAATGCTACACAACTCACATAAACTTCACCTATAACCAAAGAAGAACACTACAGAAATTCACAATCACTTCTTTGTGCTTGGCTCTGTGTTGATGATCGGCAACCTACATATTTTTCCATGTGTATTGAAAAACATCTACATATGCCTTCAATGAATAGATCCAAAAACTTTATGAATATCAAAATAAAAAAAATAGAACTTATATTAGAACTGATTTCATAAAATGGCTTAATTTTTATTAACAAGAAGATGTGCAAGTGGCTATACTGTTAACATACAGTTTTTTTTTTTTTTTTGGTAGCCTCTTGAGTGTGGCTCTAAACACTTTGAGTGTTTACTATTACAACTAATTTGTGGCATGACTGTAGCTTACCCTAGCTAGCTGGTCTGTTGCCATAAGACACTGTGAATCTCCAGGTAGGCTTACACACAGTGGTGGCAGGTACAGAAAATCAGTTGTGTGCTGTAACCCATCCAGCTTCCAGAAAATAAAAATATTTAGAAACATTTGCAGTTTTCAAGAGGCTCTCCACTGAACAAATACGCAAGGGACCCCAACACATATACACACTCCTCATAGAAAACTAATTAAACACACAGTCACACCTGCAATAACAAAACATTCAATAACTCAGAAACACTTGGTGTGAGCATGCAAAACTAGAACCTCTCAATGTTACCGAAATAATTGAAATAAAACCAGCAACATCGTAATGAAAAATTACATGTTATGTTGCTATAGTGGAATTTATAAACTAGACATTTTGTAATTATAGGAAATCACAATATCGTGCCCTTATTTTGACAACGTAAGAAGTACTACTTGTATAGTTCATCGATTTACAAATATGTCTATGGAATAGACAAGTTGGGAGTGTTAAAAGACCTGTGGGAACAGCTGATGGCTTCCTCTACAGTATTTTGTTTTCCCGTTTGCTTTGAGTGATCCCATTTAAATACTAGTGCTGAGTCAAGAGGGTGCCACCTACCACATTCTCATTTCGGTCGAAATGCAAGTGTGACCAGTGCTGCCTCTCTGTGGTTGAACGAATCACTGTGAAGTGACGTCTTGGCTGTTGTCCACAGCACATCGGAAAAGTTGGGCCTACATGCGCTAAAACCAGAGTTCCTGCTTTCCGGCAAAAAGCTTAGAAATTCTCACTGCGCTGTGATCTGCACAGCACCCGACGTGGAGCGCACGACTAGTTACCTGGTTGCGAGGGGAGTTGAATGATATCCTATTCTTTGGCTGAAGTCTTTTGATTGCATTTGATTGTAGATATTATTATTGAAGTAATTTATTTTTCGAATAGACAATGTGCTGCAGCACTTCAGCACATAAGGTATGACCAACCCTGTTTACACCCCCCAACCTCACCAGGACAAGGTGGCTTAAAGAGCACGAGTCAACTCAGCAACTTGAATTCCGTTAGGGTACCGTAGCTCTCTTTTATGCCTGCAAAGATATCCAATTTGTTGGTGAGAGATGGACTGCTGTAGAGAGAATGGATCACTGAAACAGCTGTACTTAGCTTGACTCAGCTGTTTACAGTTTTTTGAACTTGATTAAAACATTCTAAGGAATAATTTGAAAATGCAAATGCAAAATTCTTTGGGGTTCAGTGCACACCACCCAGTGCTAAGACACATTGTTTTGTAATTTGTCATATGGTATGAAAAAAGAAATGTACAGGAAACCGATGATGAGAAATACAATAAAGTATTCATCCTGTCATTTCCTAGATTAGGGTCAGCCTAAATATTCCTTCTGGCAATTGCTATAGAATGCCCATGACAACAGTGACCATATAATCATTTCACTAAAAACATCTAGCTGAATATACAGTATATTCTTTGTTCGCTCTCATTTTATATCACATCCTAATTTATAAACAGTCATTTCTCATTTCCCCAGGTGCCAAGTTCTTTCTATACCTTGTCCATTACAATAACAAAGAAGAGGTAATAATATATTTCCTTGTGTCAGATTTGTTTTCTCAATTCAATTTTTCTTCCTGCGCTTACTGTTCTTGTAGTGTCTGGATGATCTGTACTATTTGTTGACTCTTTCATTTCTTAACGCTCTCTATACTCCTAGTCTAGGTATATTATCATACTACTACTAGATATCAAACAATGCCATCACTAGGGCTAATTTTATTTTTTAATTTTTGTTAAGAAGGATTCAGTTAAATGTAACTTAGAAGTTCTTCAGTCTGTCGAACACACGAGTTAAATATAAATATTACTGGTATACAACAACATACATGTAAGAAAACACATTATTGAACAAGGGAAAAAATACAATAGTGTGCAATTTCATGATTGTATTTTTTCCCTTGTTCAGTAATGTGTTTTTTACATGTATGTTGTAGTATAATATTTAGGCTATATTTAAACCTGTGTGTTCAACAGACAGAAGAGCTTGTAAGTTACATCACTAGGGCTCAGGTAGTTATGCATTAAAAATGTAAAATATATATAATTCTGCAATTTAAAACAGAGAAATATGCATCAACAACCCAGAAAATATGTACTACCCAAAACCTCACAACAATGATAAAATAATTAAAAACTGAAATTCTGTTATTTTCATCTATTAATTATTTTTGGTATTGAAAATCTAACATATAATCTACCAAAGTGATAAAAAATGTTAGAAACATTCAAGCTCTAGGGCTTTTCAATCGTGAAATTACCAGCGTTTCGCCTCAATGTAGCAGTGGGCTCATCAATTGGATTGCTACACCTTTCCAAGACGCTGGCGGCCAGTCTGCTATTGAGACACCACTGCAGTCTCCTATGTAGGACAATGCAGTGACAGTGCACTAGACGGAGTCTGTGCCTCCACTTGTATGAATGCCTGCCTTTGACCTTTATATCAACAATGTGAGTTCCTTGAAGGAAACTACAATTTAATGTCGATTGCAAACATGAAAAACATTCAAGCTCTTTAGGTCTTTTCAATCGTGAAATTGCTAGCGTTTCACCCCAGTGAAGCAGTGGGAACATCCGTATAAAATAAAAACGTTGTAAAACTCACTAAATTTATGGACTGGATCTGTTGCTGAAGTGAAGTTAATTCTTCCCATTGCAGTATAGAACAGTAATGATTTTAATGTTTGAAAACATAAGTGATTCCCTGTTAAACCATGTTTTATGTAGGCCTTGTTACTTTTAAGAATTGATTTATATTGAGAAAATCAATATTTGGCTGCAAGAGGCGCATATTTTATCAACGTTTGACAATTTGCTCTCTGTTTTACCAGACAAGATACTGTCAATACGTTGTATAGTACTGCAGATTTTTTTTTTTTTTTTTTAGTATATAGTTACATTTTTCTATTACTTTCTTGCCACTTCACCTGGTGCAGATTTAAGCTTAAGTACGAGATTTTTCTGTTAGACTTACATTTGTGACAAGTGGTAATCATTTCGTTTGAGCGCTGTGATGGCTGTAGAAATGCAGCTGAAATGTGACTTAAAGTAAATTTATTCCTTCCTATATATAGCGTTTGCTTCAACAATGCTTTCTGATTCATTTTCATTTAGGTTTTTAAATATGTCCTCAATAATATATGGCAGATTCTAACTAGGTTCCCCATCTGATAGTGATCGATTCAGGAAGAAGTAGAATTTCTAGAGCCAACTGTATAAACAAACTGATTCTACTTGGAGATATAAGGAAACATTTTGTATGAAAATTTATGCGCACAGTTTCACTTGTGCAGTGAACTGCATGTGCCAAGCATGTTAAATGAATCATTCTATTACAGATAAGTTTTAGCCTCCCTTCCTGCCTTAATCTTATATTTGGCAGCATCAGATAAGAACAAAACTACCTATTCATACCTAATTCCCTCTGGCCACAATAACAACATTGCGTTATTGATCACTTTTAGTTGTTCATGGTTTTGTGTGTTGATGATTTGTCATTGCTATTTCTTCCACTGTTAGAAGATAAGCCTTTGAAATTTCATTTTGACTGAGCATACCAACAATTACTGTACATTACATACAATCATTTACATGCTTTTGTATTTTCATCCAAAATAACCCAAATATTAGATTACCTTAGAATCACAAATTTCTTCATAAATTAATAGAACATAAAGTTAGCGAAGAGTAGACTCTTGTGGTATAGTCTATTTTATATGAACACACATAATTTAGGTTGTTCTAATTTATATAACGGAATGCCAGCATTAGTCACATAGGCCCTTATTAAAGTTTGAGAACTGG
Source organism: Anabrus simplex (assembly GCF_040414725.1). Lineage (NCBI taxonomy): Eukaryota > Metazoa > Arthropoda > Insecta > Orthoptera > Tettigoniidae > Anabrus > Anabrus simplex. Next base: position 994,749,837 of record NC_090265.1, on the reverse strand, counting down.
GACCGCTAAGTTGAACAAGTTGCCTTCATTGTTGTATTCACTCTTAGCGGAGACTGTTAGGCACCTTTTTTTTTTAGTGAAACATTTTTAAAATGTTTTGCTGTTTTGGTGTGTTATGTCACTTGAAAGTGAGTATCCGCACTTGTACGTCTTTCACACGCCACACAAAATAACGAGAGATTATCTGAAGTAAGCACGCCTTCATTTTCACATAAATATATATATTTATTGAGTTGAGTAGATACTTGTAATTTCACTGGCGGCATTTTTCTACAAGCAAATGCTGAAGTTGAACTATAACAAGAACGAGGATTGAAAAGTAATGTCCGACCGCTAGGGCTCTTCTCTGGTCAATCCCAGTTGGGAATTTCCCAGCCCTGACCAATGGTATTTTCAAGATACGGCTCTAAATGAGTTTTATTTTCACTTGTTTGTAATTTATTTTTTAAAATTATTTTTATTTATTCTAATTATTTTTATTTATTTGTCTTTAATAGTAGTGGAGTTAGGATTCATGGTCCTCTCTTACACTTAACCACGTCGTTGTACAGAAAAATTGTGGAGAATATTAAATATTTTAAAAGAAACTAATTTGTAACATCAATTCAAAATAAATACAACATAATAATTATACCAATATGTACATATCATTTGTCAAACTACTAAATTAAATGAAAGAAAACCTTAAATTAATTTAAAGAAAATGAACTAAATTATACATATAACATCATTCACTCATCAAGATTCACACCACTGGTTTATGCATCTAAGAGGCACTTTCTGTAGGAAGACTTGAAAGACTCTAATGAGTTAATGCTACGGATGTTATTTGGAACAGAGTTCCATAATCTAAACCCCATCGCAATAAATGAGCGATTATAGGCAGCTGACTTGTTAAAGGGAATGGCAAGTATAGTAACAAAGCGTGTATTATGCTGGTAAAAAGAGGAAAGGTATGTAAAGTTTGATGACAGATACTGGGGAGTTCTGTTAGCAATTGATAACATAATTTTAAAACATAATTAATTATATTTTTAAAAACATTTTCTTGTAAAAATTGAAAAATATGTAAAATTGTAATGATATCCACTAAATATTACAAAATTATGAAAAAGCCCACAATATGCTAAAACATGCACTATAAAATTCACATTTTCAGACTGGGGAAACATTGTTTCATGCATATATTGCAATACGCATATGTTTCAATCAAATATTTCATTTAAGAAAATTGTTATTTCATAACTATCCTAGCCCTAGTCATCACCACATTCTTATTAAACAACCTTTTTTCGTAACTGTCTCACTGTAAAGATCAAATCTACTATTGATCTGAAATCATATTGTTCTTCTTCCAATTGTTCTTACTGTCTTTTTCAATAAATAGGATATATCCCAATAAAATGTATTCACCTACTGAATGGAAATACATGCTGTGTTTATTAACAAAGATACATGTTTAATGGTGGAAATGAATTATATCTATGTACAGTACAAACACATGAAGCAAATGAATGTATACAGGTAAAGTCAGGACATCTAAATTAGTTCTTCCTACATGTATGTACATGTTCAAACTAATGACTGTGCTGTTCCAAAAGAAAGCTGGCAATGTGGACAAATGAAGTCGATAATGTTACAAACCATGTCATGTGGAACAGCCAGATATTACTTTTCAATCACCTCCTTTAATTCTTGACCACTGCTAGTCTGGTGTCGTACACCCTTATCTCTGAGACATCCCCATACAAAAAAGTCCACTCGTGTGAGGTCGGGGAATAAGAAGGGAATTCAATGTTACCTCTTCGCCTAATCCATCTGTTCGGAAAAGTAGCATCGGGGTAGGTCCTTGCATCACAATGGCAGTGTGGAGGTACTCTATCTTGCTGGAAATAAACCTCTTAACCTCTTCGTCATCAAGCTTCTTCACAAAATTGAACCTTTTAGTCAGGATCGCCGTTGGTGAGAACATGAGTTGACGATGGACTGAAACTTTTCCAAGGGACTTGCTTCAACATGCAATGGATGCTCAAATTTTAGAGTCCTGTCTCAAGAGCCGCTGCCATACAGACTACTGTGGGGATCAGATGGGGGTGTTCAGCAGGTGCGCCTATCGACTGGGGCTGGTGGATGCTCGTGGTCTGCCAAACTGTTCCATGGATGCTGCGAATGGTTTGCGATTAAGGTGAGCCCTCTATAGTTGTCAGTCTTCTTAAATACTAGCACTTCCCTCTTCCTCATTCCTCAGGCGAGGTCTCTCCAAAAAAAAAAAACTACTGTTATGATGGTAATGAACAGTGGCATAAGGAAGCAGTGCTTCTACCAATAATTTAGGCAGTAAAATATTTTATTTATTTATTTATTTATTTATTTATTTATTTATTTATTTATTTGCCTTGAATGTCAACTGATCTTTAGATTCATCAGGAAACATAGAAACACTCACTGCGTGAAATTCAGATTGCTATGAAGTATGTTAATACTACCACAACATGGAAACAAGTAACTTTTGCGCATGGAATATCAGTACTTAGCATGGAGGCAGAATAGAGGATGATGGGAGCCTAGTTGTACTTCCTCTTAAAACAATGAATACCACGACTATGGAGGCAGTTTGAAATGTACAGAATTGTAGCTTCTATTAAGGAATCGGGAGTCCTTGGCAAGCGTGGAAGGAATGAACAAGCGGCTTGAAAAACTGACCAGTGGATATATGTGGCGTTAAACAACATTCAATTTATTTATTTTGTGTGTGACAGTGTAAAAAAGAACAATAAGTATATTTATGTTTGTAATGATTGAGTTTGTCTATATGATAGTATTAAGTTTGTAAAAACAATATTTTCTTATTAAGTTGATGATTCAAATCAAATTGAGAAGAGTCCACCTTTCAATCTATGTACTATTGTGCCATTACACTATTCCAGAAGTAAAAAATTAAATCGAACTGGAGTAAACGCGATTACCCTCAGCGAAATTAAGCAGAATGAATAACTTCATAGTATGACACAGAAGTTCAGATTGATGCAATGTCGAAATGTATATAATCATGATCACAATAATAATTAATAAATTAATGTCATAATGGTCCACCTTTTCAATACTACAATATGCAATATTTTGAATTATATTACTAAACTAGGGACTAGTTTCGGCCTTGGCTGGCCATCTTCAGCCTTCATGTAAAACATCTAATAACTAAACAAATGTACCAACACACAACTGACATAAAAACAATTATACAGACACACAAAATCTGGGATGAACTATGTGTAAAATTTGAAAAATATATTAGGCTCTACATTCTTAGCATCTGGAGTATGCTCATCCAGACTCTTTCTAGCATTAATATTCATAGAATGATTAGTTCCATCACTGCTATTCATTACAATTTCAACTGTAAAACAGGAACTGGTAAATGATGATAATGATGATGTTCGTTGTTTTAAGGGGCCTAACATCGAAGGTCATCGGCCCCAGAACTGGTAAATGTTGATTCTGTAGTCTGATTATCAATCACCAAATCTACTTGAGTGGTTTTAGCAGTATGCAAGCCACTGGACGCCACTGTAAATAACCACCAGCTGACGCAGAACTGCTAAATGGTGTTTCCACATCAACCCACATAAATAAAATGAAATGTTCCCATAGTGCTTGTTAAAATCATGCTGAAATGCTGTTGGACATTGTCAGGATGGCACATGAAGATATGGTTAAAACTGATACATTCTTAATTTGTGACTGGTATAAATTCGCAATTCATTGCGGTGTCCATGAAGTTGACTTGAATAAATGATAGATAAAATTAAATAAAATTAATGAATTGAAGGAGAGAGCGTGTTAGTCAAATGGCATAGGTTATATGAGACTTGCATCTCGATGCGGCATGTGGTGCCTGGCCTATTGTGTGCCTCATGATAACGGTTGTGAGATTCAAAGTAAAAGGAAGGGGCGGGGCAAGGAGAGGCAGGGCAAGGGGAGAGGGGGTGGGGCAAGGGGAGGGGTCGGGGAAAGGAGAGGGTGGGTGGAGGGGAAGGGGGGAATTAAGATGGGCCCGAAGGATATGGGAAAAGAGATGGCTGCTGAGGAAAGGTGCTGTGAATATTATGAAAACTGAAATATGACTTGCTGATTTGATGTTTCTTAAAATGGGAATCAGAAGGTCAAATAGGATATTTGGCTTTTCTGAAATGCCATTAAGATTATGATTCGGGTTAAAATATTGATCTATTGTATGAAGCAGCTTTCAGTAATGTTAAAGAGGGGTCCTTTGTTGATGATTTTGAGAATTTCCATATCTTGTTTTATGTCTGTGAACTTGTGATTATAGTCATGCATGTTGTCCTACAGCTGAAAAATTATTGTACTTCAGGGCATTGACGTGTTCCGAGTACCCTGTATTAAAATTCTTCCTGTTCTGTCCGAAGTAAGAATTACAACTGTTGCAAATAATACTGTATACTCCTGATTTTGAAAAACTATTGAACTTGTTTATGGATGTGGCATTATGTAAGACTCGTGCATTCCTATTGCTGATTTTGAAAACTACTTTTACATGATGCTTTTTAAAGATGTTGGTGACTTTGTAAATTTGTTCGTTGAATGTAAAGATAGAAAGGGATGAGATGTTTTGTTTATCTTTTTTCAAAGTGGTAGAGAGGCGATATTTATATTTATTGATTATTTTTTCAATAAAGAAACTGCTGTATCCATTAGATTTAGCTATTTTACAAATGGTGTTCAACTCATTTTTGAGGTCTCTTTTAGACATTGGAACACTGAAGGCTTGGTACACCATACTGTTGTACGCTGCTCATTTGTGAATTTGGAGGTGTGAAGAATCTTGACGGATTGTAATGACTGTTTGGGTGGGTTTTCTGAAAATCTTATAGCCCTTTCAGACCGAGTACGCACAACTGTGCGGGTTCGTATTTTAGTTATCCCTGACCGTATTTGATGTTTTTTCGGCGCTACACCGGACTGCAGTGATTGTGCAGGACACGTGGCGTGTATTTCAATTGATTTTAGTATGCGCTTGACCGCCAGGGCGAAGGAAGAAGAGTTTAAAAAGCACAGTTGATCGGCGAGATGGCAGGAAGCAGTAGTGCCGAAAGTAAGTATTTATTTACTGCGTTTATATTAATCTAGAAGCTTTACTGAATACCGGAATATATTCAATGAAGTGTGTACATTGGTTAGTGAACGTAAATTTTGAAGCTACACCATCGTACGTGATACGAGGGTTTGAATTTTGATACGCACTATTGTGTGGGTCCTGTTTTTCGGATGTTAGTTTTTATTTTGTAAAATAAACTATTAATATGTGTATTGAGGAGCATTTTAGTCAGTTCTTGACGTACAAACAAAAATTCACACCTCCAGTTTTCTTTCAGGTCTGAAAGGGATAAGTAGCTTGGGTGCCTGGTAATAGTTAAGTCTAAAAAATTAACTTTCCGTTCAATTTCGGATTCAAGTGTGAATTTTATATGCTGGTCAATGATATTTAGATTAATAAGGGTGATAGCAGTGTCTGTGATGCTCTCATCCATAATTACTGTACTATGGTGTCATCTACATATCTTGCCCAGAAAAGGATGTTGTCAAATTTATTATTATTATTATTATTATTATCTATTATCTATTTTGGTGTGTTCCAAAAAATCCACGTAAATCTCGGCTAAGATACCGAGGCCAGCGATCCCATAGCCAATCCTTCTTGTTGATAAATAACATTATCGAAAGTGAAATAATTGTTGCTTATGACTAATTTAAGCATGACATGAAATTCTGTATTTCTAATATTTGCTTAAATTGTTTTGAATGATGGGGTATACCTTGGAGATTTGTATGCTAGGATACATGTTTACAATATCGAATGAGTGGAGAGAATGATCGGATTGAATGTTAAACTTTTTAAATTTATCGATCAATTCTTCAGTGTTTTTGACGGATTTGTTCGGAAAAAAATGATAGTTCCTTCTTAAAAATCTTTGAATGAATTTGATGCTTTATACAACGGACTCTGTCTATAGTTAATGACCGGGCGAATGGGGACGCTGGTTTTGTGTATCTTGGGGAGGGCTTTGGCGGTGGGTAAACTCGGCAATAGCTGAGCACGCCCTATCGTCAGATCATGATATCATGTTCCAAGATGTTCGAGCTCTTACCCACACTAGACACTACAGGTCCAGGATTATACGGGAAGCTGTGGAAATATGTAAAAATCCTATTTCAACAGGGACACTGGCTATCAATTAAGTAATGTGTGATTGCCAGCCATTAAGGATTTACACGGGTAGTTCTCTTCCCTGTCCTTTCACTATTGTTATTTCGTTTCGGAGTTTCCCAAATTCGTACATTCCTCAACACCCGACGTTTCATTCCAGGCTTGTGTCAGTGTCATACTTTCATATGTGTATACACCAGTTATACTCCCCCTCCAGACCGATTCTGATGGTGCCGTTAACTTCCGCTTAGAATGCTAGTGCATTACTGCGTACGCTGAGCCATCTGACGATGAATGAATGTACAACTTACACTTCTATTACTAACGTCTAATTCAAACTTTCATTATTGCAGAAGTCTTCCTTGTGAACAGTCGAGATTCTCTTCTGAAGACGTGGAGCAAAGTCCTCTGCGAAACATAACGAGCTTCACCTTGTTTTCTTGACATGACATAAGCCCGAAAGCCCATACCATGTCTATAAATTGTTTCACTTACACATGAATAAGAGAGAAGCGTAATTTCAAATTAATAAAAAGAAACCTTCACAGCTCTGTAAGTGCATGTATGTTCGTATATTAGTGAGTCCTTAGAAAGTATTATACATGTCATTGCTAGGGTTGTTATGTTTGTCAATCATTTAAATTAAAGAAACATATTTTACGACCAGTAAATAAGCAGAATTATCAAAGGATTCCCCGACTGACGTGAGCATGATGAAACTTCTTTAATACATAGGCCCAACATTGAGTCATGAACTGTATAATAATAATAATAATTTAAATTATTATTATTATTTATTTACACTATTTATGCCCACATTGGAGCACAAAAATCAACCTTATACAATCAAATCTTTAAGAAAAATACATTAAAAAATAAGTTCATTTTTTGACACTTGATCATTTCTTCTCTTACCAAAACATCTTCATTCTAGATGATCTTGCAGCCCGTTCTTCTGCTGATATAACATACTGCTTATGTTTTGATGTTTAAAGTGATAGTTTTGTATATTTGTTGTTTAGAATCATCTTCTCTTCTCTATTTTCAATTTGCTCTGTAGTAATTTTCAATTAATCCAAATCAATTTGTATTTCTTTAAACCAAGGGGTTTTTTTTGTTTTACTATTCCAAAAGAAATCAAAAAGCTGTTTTAGGAGTCTAAAATTTGGCAAACAGTATATGTGTCTAAAAAAGGGCAATCCTCCGTTTTCTCATCGTGTCAATAACTGATTCACTTTCCTTGTAAATTACTGAACTGGGTAAAAGTCTGCACTGGCCACCAACCTGATGTCTTTTATTAATAATTGTCCAGAGAATTCTTCTACCCATTTTCTGCAATTTGTCTGTTGTTGCTTGGGTATTTAGTTTGAATAATGTTTCACTTGCATACGTTGCTTCTGGTTTGGTAACGAAGTTATAATGGCGAAATTTAGCATTAATTGAAAGAAACATTTTTTTTGTAACTCGGCCATGTAATTTGTTGTGCTCGTCTCAGTTTTAGAGCTCTATTTTCTATGAATGCTTTTTCTTTAGCATTCTAAGTGACAATTTTACCAAGATAATTAAATTTATTTACAAGTTTAATTTTCTGAGTATTATTTAATATAATATGTGGACTGTCAACTTTAAAGGATGGCATAATTTTTGTTTTCTCAAAAGATATTTTCAACCTAATCTTTGTTGCTAATCTTCCTAGTTGCTCTACTTGAAATTTTACTACTTCTATACAATTTGCTAATAGTGCCAGATCATCAGCAAATGCAAGACAATTTAGTCTAATATTTCTTCCAATCTTAACAGTCAGAGGACATACCTTACTCCATTCACACATAAGGTTTCCAGCACAAAATTAAACACGAATGGGAATAATCCATCTCCCTGTCGAAGACCAGTATGAATTTCAAATGGTTCAGAGATTTCTTTCTGAACTTAACTTTAGACTTTGAGTTTCTCAGAGTGACCACAATAAGGTTAACAAGTTTCAGATGTACACCAAATTCAATAAGTATACGTAGTAATGATTCACGATGGATAGTATCATAAGTTTATGGTTCCAAGTGGCTCAAGACCGAAGACGATGGAAGCACATGGAAGAGGCCTATATCCAGCAGTGGATAGAAAAGAAGAATAAGAATAAGAGTATCATAAGCCTTCTGAAAATCAACAAAAGTTATCACTTTTTGCTCCTAATGCAATGATGTTTTATGACCCATTTGAGACTGATAATTAGATCTGGGCAACTTTGTCCTGGATGAAAACCACCCTATATTCACCCAATTCACTATCAAGCTGGTCATAGATTCTGGAATACAGGATCTTAGAGAACATTTTATACGCGATATCTAGCAAAGAAATTGCCCAGTAGTTGTTAGGATCTGATCTAACACATCTTTATGGAAGAAAAGAAGAAGAACACAAAATTTTCTCACACGTCCAATCTTTGCATTAAAATCTCCAAGGAGAATTTTAATGTTAGTATCAGGTATATCAAATCAAATCAAATCAAATCAAAATCTCTTTATTTGCAAATGAGGTGTCTACCTCAGTGGCAAATGGTACACTAAAATACATTATTGTCAAGCACTAATATTAAATTAACAAGAGAAGAAAATTTTCCTATAATACAATATTATACAATTTACGCTATCAATTTTTTCTATTAAACACACACCTCATCCTTAATAAATTTATATTGTTTACAAAATTCTACTTATATCACCTCCTGTACTACTTACAAATATAGTCAACTGATATACAGTATGTGGAATTACTTCAAATGATACTATACAACTGGTATAAGATTAAACTTTACATTGCATTTAATTTTTTTTGTTTTTTGTTTTTTTTACCCATTACCATTTACCCTGCTGCGTCTTAACCAGAGCCCCTTTTGCCACCATTTTTCAGAGTTTCTGAAGGGCCTTCACAGCTACCGTAGCGGTCCCAGGGCCCTTGAAGTCCCCACTGTACTTTACCCCTACCGGCAGTCCCCTACTTTGACTGTCCAAACTCCTTAGACCAGAGGATGGAATTAATTTATTCACACACATTTTTTTTATTTACAATAACCTGCACTGGTCGAATGCCCTCTAACACTTCATTTATTTTCTCTGTTGCTGTTTATTCTCTTCTTGAATATCTGTACAGATTTTGGAAAAGGATCAAACACTACCCCTGGTAAACTGTTCCACTCCTTCACACCCTTCCCAATGAATGAAAATTTACCCCAATCGCTTCTGCTAAAATTCCTTCTAATTTTATATTTGTGGCCTGTCCTGCCGATATAATTATTTTCCAACTAAAGCCTCTCACGGATATCTCCCCATGCTTCTTCTCCTGTATAGGCTCTGTATAATCCTATAAGTCTAGTTTTCTCCCTTCTCTTACTTAAAGTTTCTTACCCAAGTTCCTTTAACATTTCTGATACACTACTCTTTCTCCTGAAATCCCCTGTTACAAATCTTGCTGCTTTCCTCTGCATACTATCTATTTCTTTTATTAGGTATTCTTGGTGAGGATCCCAAACACTGTTTGCATATTCCAATAATGGACAAACCATACTTAAGTAACTTTTTTCTTTTAATTCTTTATTGCATCCTTTAAGTAACCTCATTATGACATGTAATGATCTGTATGCTTTCCCAACAATGTCATCAACATGACCCTTCCAGTGCAAATTTCAAATCTCACACCTAAGTATTTGCACTTGCCATCTTTTGGTATAACTACCTCATCCAAAGTATATTCAAACTCAGTTTTAAAGCTCCTGTTTGTAAAAGTTGTAACAGTTGATTTAACTCCATTAACCTTCATATTATTTTCTTCAACCCATTGTTGAATACTTTCAAGGTCCCTTTGTAATTCTGAACAATCCTCAATGTTATTTATTTCCCTATAAATAATTATGTCATCTGCATACAATCTTATTTTTGATGTTATATTGTTCCCTAAATCATTTGCGTATATTAAGAAAAGTAACGGACCGATTATACTACCCTGTGAAATTCCCTTCCAATCTTTCTCTTTCTGCGATACATTATTTCCTATTTTGACTTTCTGAACCCTTGAATTTAGATATGTTTTTATCCAACGTGTAACCCTTATGTCCAATCCTATTCCCTCCAATTTCTTTAATAATATTCCATATTCCACTCTATCAAAGGCTTTGGAAAGATCTATGGCTATGCAATCTAACTGACCTCCTGAATCCAATTGATCTGATATGTCCTGCTGAAATCCCACCAGTTGTGCCTCACAAGAAAATTTCTTTCTAAATCCATACTGGCTCCTCATGAACCAATTGTTATCATCACATATCCCTCTGATCTACTTAGATATTAAACTCTCCAGTATTTTACAAACTATACTGGTCAGGCTGATTGGTCTCTAGTTCTCTGGTTTCCTTTTATCACCCTTTCCTTTATCAATTGGTATTATTATAGATTACTTCCATTCTTTTGGTATTACACTATTATTTATGACATAGTCAAAGAGAAATTTTAAATAAGGCACTATGTAGCACCCCATTGTCTTTAATACCTCCGCAGTAATTTGATCACTTCCTGCTGCTTTTCCTTGCTGAAGCGTTGGATTTCTCTGAAAATATCTTCATTTGTGAATGAGAAGCTTCTATCTTCTGTTTCGGTTTCCAACTCCTGACAATCATCTACTGAATCTCTGAATTCCCTACTAAATAGGTTTGCTTTTTCAGTATCTGTTAAATAGTGTTCACCCCCTTCTCCCACCATTGTAGGAATTTGGATTCCTTTTCCTTTTTTGATTCCTGATATATGAATACAGCTTTTTCCATTTCCCTTTGTGGTCATTATCCTCTTGAAGTATGCCATTCATATAATTCTCTTTTGCTTCCTTTTTCACTCTATTCAGTTTCCTCATTACCTGTTTTCCAGTTTCTCTACTCTCCCTACCCTCTTTGATTTTCCTGTTTACTATTCTACATTTTCTTTTTAATTTTCTTATTTCCCTTGTATAATAAACAGGGTCTGAGGTCATTTTACCCTTCTTAACAGGTACAAATCTCTTCTCTCCTTCCCTAATGATTCCTTTAAATTTAGCCCAAAGTGTATCCACATTACTCCCTTCACTTATCCAACAACTGAATTGTGATTTAACCAAATTCATCAACTTTAGTTTTTCTGTACAATTTCTTGTCTTGTGTAACCCTCTTATTAAGCCTTTTTGGTATGAGTCCTACATCCATTATTACAGCCTTATGGTCTCCTATTCCTTCAATTACCTCAGTTTTATCAACAATTTCCCATGGTTTAACCAAGAATACATCTAGTAAGTTATTGAGACGAGTCGGTTCTTGTACTATTTGTGTAAATCCTCCCTCCCAAATTAACTTATTTGCCAGTTTCTGTTCATGGGCTTCACTTGCAGCTCCATTCCATTCAACTTCAGGCAAATTTAGATCTCCCCCAATTATTACCATATCATTATTATTGTTTTTATGAGTATAATCTATTATTTTCTCAAATATTTCCATGTCTCTTTCCTCTCTTCCAGGCCTGTATATTCGTTACCAATTGGTCAAGTTCATCCCAAAGCTGATCTGTTCCCTCTCTGTCAGTTCTGTTCTTTTCATTTGTTGGAGCATGAACATTTATCAATGTATAAATCTTGTTTTCCACTTTAATCGTTAATAATGCTACTCTTAAGTTTGCGGAAAAATCAATATTGGAATCTAGAATTCTATTGTGTTTTAAGAAACCAACTCCAAATTGAGGAACATTCTTTATGACTCTTTCACCTGGAGGTCCTTTATAGAGATGATACCCTCCTGATTCAATTGGGCTCTGATCAGTATTACATAATTCTTGAAGAGCTGTGATCACAATTTTATGTTAATTCAAAATATCTATTAGATGTTTCAACTTACCAACCTTCATCCATGAACTGATATTTAATGTTGCCAAATACGAAAACTTTCCTGGTTTATGAACTTAAATACATTCTTAGTTTGATTAATCTGCATGATAGATCATTAAATCTCTGGGTGCTCCAACTCGCCACAATCCTCTATCTGACACTCCACCGTATCCAAATAGTGTCTTCGTTTGGAAGATTATATAGCTGTCCAAACCGATGGATTCTTTCAATAGAAGACTTCCCATATTAGGTTGATAGTCTGATCAATGATGAAGAGTCTGATTGTGGTCAGGGTTTGCAATTCCAGATGTGATCTGGAAAGGTGATAAATGAAATATGATAAGATGAAAACGAAACTGTGAATAATAATAATAATAATAATAATAATAATAATAATAATAATAATAATAATAATAATAATAATGCCATATTATTCAAAACACAACGGGGCGTGCATGGTCTATAATACCAGCACAGGGTTTGTTTCAGCTCTTAGAACTATACCTTTCTCTAAGCCACGATATTTCCCTTGATAAGCATTGTTACATGAGGCGTGGTTTAACCATGTCAAAAAACAATGCTATCTTGTATTAAACATTGTTAAAAACCCTGTATTCTTTATGTTTCATTATACAGCCCTGTTAGTTCTCCCAAGCACCCCTAGATTATAGTAGTTACTAACAACCTGCTCAGTGGACAATCAGTGTTGTGGGTTTCTCCCACTACAACAACTAGCAGTTCCTTGGGCAAGCCTAAATGCACGTGTTTACGAGATACAACCTCTCTTCACCCCGCCCATCAAGTAGTTGCTACTGCCTGTGCACGAAGCGGGCTGAGTTGAACTGAATAGCTATTGGTTGTCGGCAAAGAGATGCGCTAGGAAGCGCGGGTTCAAATATGTAATATTTGTAATATCAATAGAAATACACTAGTAAGAGCGGAAGAAAACTAATTTGGGGATTTAAAGGTAGATTCAGCCTTAGAGCTTGCTTTTATTCTCAAACTAGCTGATGTACCCGTGCTTCGCTACGAGATTTTCAGAAAGACCGACTTTGTGGTTTTCCTAATCGAATTCAACATAGGTCATTGCAAAATCGTAAGTAGGAAAGTAGCGATTAAAAACTATGTTATATAAAATACTAGATCAAAAGAAAAACCGCACATTTTCTCACTTTTAACGAACACTACTACAGTGCCGATCTAACAGTCCAAAGTTCCAGAGCTGGAAAGACCAGGCCGTAAACAGCTGTGAACACTGCTCTGCCCTTATTTCTTTAAATATGATGCACACTGCTCATTCCAGTCAGTGCCTCAGAGTAGGGACTGAATAGCTCGAATGCTACGATAAACCAGTATGTTACGTACCAGTAGTATCAGAAAATGTATGAACTAGTGGAATGGCATGCTATCGAATAAAGTTATCTAACTCCCCAGATACTTCCCGCCAATATTCAGGCAGGCTGTTACACTCGGTACGACTGGGCGAATTGGCCGTGTGGTTAGGGGTGCGCAGCTGTGAGCTTGCATCCGGGAGACAGTGGATTCGAACCCCAATGTTTGCAGCCCTGAATATGGTATTTCGTTGTTTCCCATTTTCACACCAAGCAAATGCTGGGGCTGTAACTTAATTAAGGCCAAGGCCGTTTCCTTCACACTCCTAGCCCTTTTCTATTCCATCATCACCATAAGACCTATCTGTGTCGGTGCGACGTGAGGCAGCCCTGAAGATGGTATTTCATTGTTTCCCATTTTCACACCAAGCAAATGCTGGAGCTGTAACTTAATTAAGGCCAAGGCCATTTCCTTCACACTCCTAGCCCTTTCCTATTCCATCATCACCATAAGACCTATCTGTGTCGTACGACGTGAGGCAAATTTTAAAAAAATACTCGGTACGCAGCAGTAATCCTATCTATCGGAGATGAGTGGCAACAGGAGACACAAAACACATCACAAAAAACAATGGTCAATATAATTGACCAGTCAATGAAAAAAACAAATACAGCCACTCAGGAGTATACTGCATAAAATGCAACGACTGCGTTGGGCGCACAGGCAGATGTTTTTCTATCCGATACAATGAACACATCAACGCTACTAAATATAATCACTTTTCACCCATAGGGCAACATGTCGAGGAACACAAGCATAAATTCACAACATCGAGAATGACATGAAAATTTTAAATATAAACCCCTCAGGCCCATTGCTCAATATAATGGAAGATTTATACATCAACATGGACCAACACGCTAATCCCAACTACAACTTAAATGAAGTCGCAGATAAAACAAACATCCTTTTCAACACAGCCATACCCTTTCTAAAAGACACATATTTAAAAAGAATCAGCAAACAAGGGCCCATATACGCCCCATAATACACGCCTCACTGCACACCACCCCCTCCACATGTCCCCCCCCCTCCCCGCCACCACTCTTTCTCAACGCTACGATAGCCACACGACGTACACGCAACAATGTGCAACACGCTCCTAACCATGCTCAAGGGCATATCCAGCTCACACGTAAGTAACACACACACACATACCGTATATACAACCTATTTAACAGGCTCTCTCTATCAGTTATTCTAATACCTACCTTCCTTTTCTTCTTTCTCAGATTTTCTAAAATTACATGAGGGAACGCAAGTATGAAGTGAGGAGCACCCACACTAGCTTTCACTGATTTCAATATGTCACGCACAACAACGTAAACCTCAATAAGGAAGTCTAATATAAACTAGCTTGTTTTTTTTATCATTGATATACACTGAGTAAGAGCTATGTACCTGTAAACAGGCTATTCAACCTCTCATTCTAATGTATACGACGTCCCCGCATATTTGCGGCCCAACAATGCACCTTGAATAACCGTTGGTCATGGTACTGGCATTTAACATTGGATATCTGAGCCTGACACCAGTATGTCAATGATTCTCCATAAACCCTAAGAACTGTATCCAATTTCAACCTCAGCAAACGGAACTTTTGTAATATGTGGAATCATGGGGCCAGTGTAAAACCCTTCAACCCTGTAACTGTACCATATGTATATATTTTAAGTATTTTTTAGAATAGTGGCACTCACTAACGTATTTTTCAGCAGTGATATAGACTGGGTATAAGCTATGTGTCAGTGAACTGGTCCCTGAACCTCTTATTCTAAGGAACACGACACCCCCGAACATTTTCGGCACAACAATGCACTTCAAAGATCTCATAAACCGTTGGACATAATAGTGGCTTTAACACAGATAACCTGACATCTGAATACCAGTGATTCTTGATCAACTCCAAGAACCGTATCCTATTCCAGCCTCAATATATGTAATATTTGAAAATAACACCCTTAACCCCAAAACTGTACCATATGTATATAGCTAATATTAAGTAATTTTAGAATAGCGGTATCATGTTTATTTAATGGCATTCTTGTTTAGTTTTAATTTTAGTATTGTTTATTTTGTACAATCGCTATTAAGTAAGTTCTCTAACAGCTGAAGATGACCTATTTACGGGTCAAAACCGGTACTGTTTTTATGTAAATTATTGACACTATGTAAAATAAAGTACTGATTAAGGTGGAGAACTCATCCTTCATACTTGTTCTATATTGTAGGACTTCACATTTAGTTTTCTTTGGACTCTGTGATATTAGGGTGTCTTATAAAATTATTTATAGCATACACTGAGTTCCTTATTCTCCAACTTTACGTACCAATTTTCATTAAATTCTGTATCGTTCTGCAATGCGATTTTATTTTACGTATATAAATATCACACGAGAACACATTCACTTCCTTGTATAAATTACTTTATTTACATTGTACATCACAACACACAATTATACACAGTAGAAAATGACACTACAACATTCAATAGCGGAGTACCCTGAAGTCGATTCTGACAAGTACAGATATCAACAATACTGACTCGCGCACTATAACATGCACTCTCTTGAATTCACTGGAGCCGAACAGTTACTCGCAGTCCATCACTTGCCTGAGTCCTAAGAACAAAGAACTGACTTCACTGACTGACAGCTCGATATATATACTATTCAATCAACCCTTTAGAATTATCGACTTCTGGAAGAGTTCTTACAACACTCTAATGGAACACACTCGAACCATCGATCGACCAGCTAGTCAAATGGGTACTTGAACTTCTGTTTACTGTTTACTAATACACATGGAAATATCTACAACATTCGTAATATCTCTACATGTATCTGGATATTAAAACCTTACAGTAAGTTTCCAGAACCCTTCATATATACCAAATAATAGTACAATAAGTCTAATATAAGAACATTATGGAATTTTCTACCACTTTCGACTATCTAGATTTTGAGGTTAAACTTATACATAATACGTATTTGAGGTTATACAAATTTATACTACATATTTACAGGGAAACCATGTACTAGTCATGTTTAACATTTAATAAAAGATAATTTAGCATTAAATAAACTATAATTAAAATATATTAAACATAATAATTGAAGGTTTTACACCAGTTAAGATGTCGTACCTACGACATCTGTTTACCCATTTTCCGGCGATTCTGTGCTGATATGGACTTAGTAACAAAAATCCAAATTCATTAATATCTCTGTGATCATAGCCGGTACGGTAACAAATGATCGGAAATTTAATACTATATAAGTAGAGGAGCTGTGATGATTGAGACCATAGCATCAGCACTTTTTCTGCTGCGTCACCACCTAAGGTCACTGACCCCAGGTGATGTCACGACTACGTGCTCTTTAAACAACAGAGTATCGCTAACCTATGTGGGCGCGGAATTTTAAGCATCGCCAACCTCAGTGCTGCTATCTTGATGGCGCTAAACCTCATGGCTGCTACCCTATGGCGCGGAATTTAAAATTCATGTGCTTCTTTGACAACTGTCAAGGTAATAGCTGCCATGTTTAACCACATGGGCACGGAATTTTAAGCATCACTAACCTCAGTGCCATCTTGACGGGGCTAAACCTCATAGCTGCTACCTTATGCACGTGGGAACGCAAAATTTGAACTCCACATGCTTTTTTAACAACTGTTAAGGTGACAGCTGCCATCTTTAAACAACAGAGCATCGCTGACTTCAGTGATGATATTTTGATGGGGCTAAACCTCATGGCTACCACCTTATGCACGTGGTGGCGGGCAATTTAAAACCCGTGTGCTTTTTTTTTTTTTTTTTTTTTTTTTTTACAACTGTCAAGGTAACAGCAGCCATCTTTAATCACGTGGGTGCAGAATTTTAAGCATCGCTAACCTCAGTGCTGGCATCTTGACAGACCCTAACCTCATGGCTGCTGCCTTATGCATGTGGTGGCACGCAATTTGAAATCAATGTGCTTTTTTGACATCTGATAAAATAACAGCCACCATCTTAAACTACGTGCACTTGTTTTGAACATGGCTAACCTCCGTGCTGCTATCTTAACAGGGCTAAAGCTTATTGCTGCCACCTTATGCACGTAGTGTGCCGGGCAATGAAAAAAACTGCACAAGATAGCGGCTATACATAGGCTCTGGAATTTTAAGCATTGCTAACCTCAATGCTGGCATCTTGACAGACCCTAACCTCATGGCTGCCACCTTATGCATGTGGTGGCGCGCAATTTGAAATCAATGTGCTTTTTTTACATCTGTCAAGATAACAGCCGCCATCTTTAACTACGTGCACTTGTTTTGAACATGGCTCACTTCAGTGCTGTTATCTTGACGAAGCTAAACCTTATTGCACGTAGTAGTGTGGAATTTAATTTGATCTTGACAGGACTTAGCCACGCCGCAGAATTTAAAAACATAGCTAGGGAACATAACTACAAGCAAGCTGCCCCTTCTTGACACACTAGTCTGCTCGAAGGCCTGCAGATTATGAAGGGTTGTGTATTACAGGGCATCCCTTCCTGGCACGTAGGGTCTAAGTTTTATAACAAGCTGCCTATCTCAACAGCGCCTCAGTTATGGAGGTCAGCTCAATTCCTCCTCCTCTGTCAAGGCTTAGCTGCGTTCCTTCTCTTCCTCTTCCTAACAGCGAGACAGAACAGTCGTCCAACTACAGTTCTGTATCCAACAGCGTAACGTTATAGAGGACAGCACAATTCCTCTTCCTCGACACTATCTTGGAGGGGTCTAACCTTGCTAGGCTATCCTGAAGTCGGCTTAATCCCTCTTCCTTTGTCGAGGCTTAGTCACGTTCCTCCTCCTCCTCTTCTTAACAGCGTAACGGTACAGACGACAGCATAGTCCCTCCTCCTTTTAGTTATGAAGGTTAGCTCAATCCCCTCCTCCTCGTACAGTTCTGTATCCGACGCGTGGCGTTATAGAGGACAGCACAATTCCTTCTTTTCCTCCTCCTCCTTACAGTTACGACGTTACCTCAATCCCCTCCTCCTCCTCTTACAGTTCTGTATCCGACAGCATAACGTTATAGAGGACAGCGCCATCTCTCCTCCTCTACAACGATAACATCAACATAGTTATGCATGTTTATTAACAAGGTAAACTCAAGGAAATGCAATAAGTAGAACATTTCATTTATTATTTCTACATGTAATGTCACAATCACACAATAATACACCTACAACGTAATTCGTCTTCTATTTCTTGAATCTCTCGTTTATACACTGTGTATCCAGCATCTCTTTGAAGTTGTAATCGTTCAACGAGTAAGTTAACGTCTTTACAGTATCTTACATCTGCATAGCGTAACAGAGTTTTGTTAGACAGTTGATGAGGAAGGACTTCTTGTGCTTCATGGTTTGATTGAAAAGAATCTCGAGATATTTGCACACCTACAGAACATGTCATCAGCTTAGAATAAAAAAACTCTAAAATGCTGAGTTCTTCTTTTTCTTCTTTATGCATCTCCTCTTTATCTGGTAGTGTAAGGCAGCCGAGCATAGAGCTAACTACTCTACCCCATAAAGTGTCAAAGTTACAGATAGTAGAAGCCTTTATCTTCTACCCTTCCAAGGACCTTTATTCCCTGTACTGAGATTGCTTTGCTAAATGTAATTAGTCTTACCATTGCAAATAAGTTAATGTGTTTTATCAGTGTAGAATATTTCTTTTACAGGAAGGTCGTCCTGAAACATCTTGCTATTTGCTTTACGTCGCACTGACACAGAAAGGTCTTATGGCGACGATGGGACAGGAAAGGGCTAGGACTGGTAAGGAAGCGGCCGTGGCCTTAATTATCGACGCTAACCTGAGGACATGATTGTCTCGACTAATAGAAACTACCCAGACATAGATAAGCGTGGTCCACTGGTTTTTTTTTCTTTTTACAAATTGCTTTACTTCACACCGACACAGATAGGTCTTATGGCGACGATGGAGCATGAAAGGCCTGGGAATGGGAAGGAAGCGGCCGTGGCCTTAATTAAGGTACAGCCCCAGCATTTGGCTGGTGTGAAAATGAGAAACCACGGAAAACCATCTTCAGGGCTGCCGACAGTGGGGTTCGAACCCACTATCTCCCGAATATTGGATACTGGCCTGAAACATCTAAGAGAAACACAATAACCATCGAGAGTCCGTTTTCCCTCGGACTCAGCGAGGGATCCCACCTCTATCGCCTCAAGGGCAGTCTCCTAGAGCTTCAGACTCTAAGTCGGAGAATACAACTGGGGAGAATGACTAGTATATTGCCCAGGCGCCCTCACCTAATATGCTTAACAAGGGCCTTATAGAGGGACAAGCAAGGAAGCGGCCGTGGCTATAAGTTAGGTACTATCCTGGCATTTGCCTAGAAAAGAAATAAGAAAACTACTTTAAGGATAGCTCAAGTAGGAATTGAACCTAATTCTACTCAGTTCACCTCCCTAGGCTGTGTAGACCCCGTTTAAATTTTGTAGCAGAGCCGGGAATCGAACTCGGGCTCTACAGGGTAGCAGCTATTCGATTTCTAGCCCGGTAATCAAACCCGAGCTTCCGGGGAGTAGCAGCTAATAATGAGGTTAATTCCTGGGGGCAAAGGCGGCCAGGCATAGAGCTAACTACTCTACCCTATAAAGTGCCGAGGTTACAGATAATAGATGCCTTTATCTTCTACCCCTATAAGGGCCTTTATGCCCTGTACGGAGATTACTTTGATTTGCTAAACGTAATTAGTCCTACAGTTGCGAATAAGTTAATGTGTTTTATCAGTGTAGAATATTTCTCTTACAGGTAGGTCACTACTTCGAGGATAGGTCAGGTAGGAATCAAACCTACCTCTACTCAGTTGACCTCCCGACGCTGTGTAGACCCTGTTCTGGCCTAGCTATGGCTAGACCACCTAGTTGCTCGCTACCACTTCCTAGGACAGATAGCAGCACCCTTCAGCACCCAGCCGGAAGTGGTGTGGATGGAAGGGGATGAGAGACTGTTATGCTTGGGTGCCTCGTGCGTGAGGAGACGGAAACATGTGACTGACTATTACCGAGGGCATCAGCCCATTAGTACTCAGTATTATGTATTAATAATGTGTTATAAGTGTCGTAAATGTAATAAATGTTGTTATTTTAATCAAGTGAGTGAATTACGTTCAAAACATGGTCCAATTACCGGGCCGGATTATCTACACCACGAGGACCTCATGAAAGCAGCGTGGCGTGTAGTATGGACGACTAGTTTCTACAGTAACATGGAAATACTTGGAAGTTCACTTCAATGACATCATCTGACAGTCCCAGGTTCGATGTTCCAGCACCAGAGGTAAACTAAACTGAGAAGGCAGGTCAGTACTATTCACTTAAGGCTCTCCTTTTCTCCTTGTTATTGTCTTACCCCCTCCATCATGGAATCCTCAACAAGGCAAAAGCTTCTTAAGCAGAGGTCGCGATTTAAAGCGCAACTTACCCGCTCGGAAACTTTCGTTGAGAATTTCATCGCTCAACAGCATTCGAATTCGCATGAAATTAAACTGCGATACGAAGACATGAGTGCATTAATGTCGAAGTTTGATGACGCGCAGTCAGAATTAGAATTAGGAGACGTTGAAAACGAGCAAGCTCATGATCAGGCGCGTGCCGAATTCGAAACCAAGTACTACAAGGTAAAGGGCAAAATGAGTAAAATAATAGCGAACCTTGAAGAGGCATCACGCGACACGGTAGATTCAGGAAGAACTCGTGTCAGCAGTGTCGCGAGTTTAAAGTTACCGGCTATTAACATTCCACATTTCGATGGAAAATACGAAAACTGGCTCTCATTCGCAGACAGTTTTCAAGTTATGATTCATAACAACAATAATCTGCCAGGTGTCCAGAAATTTCACTACTTAGCATCTGTTCTCAAGGGCCCAGCCAGCCAATTAATTCAAAATTTACCCATCACAGAGGCAAATTATGAGGTAGTGTGGAAAATGTTGAAGGACAGATTTGAGAACAAGAAACTAATAGCAGCTACTCATGTTAAGGCACTCTTAACTTTAAAATCAGTCTCCAGTGAAACAGTCACAGAACTGTTAAGGTACTCTAACACTTTTAACAGTCATTTGAATGCACTCAATGCCCTAGAACTTAACATTCCACTGCATGAAGTTATTTTGACTCAACTGTATGCTCAAGGACTTGATGCTTGTACTAGACGAGACTGGGAATTATCACAAGCAGACACTCGGGTTCCATCACTTGATGACTTGCTGTCATTTGTTGAGCACAAACGGCAAGCTCTGGAGAACTTCCCTAGCTCACAGCACACTGCACCATCGCACAGACAACAAGCTGACAGAAATAAGCCTAAACCTCAAGGGGATACTCAACCACGTTACACTTACACCACTACCAGTCTCATAAAGTGTCTTTGCTGTCATGGTAATCACCCGATATTTAAATGTGAAGGGTTTGCAGCTCTGAGTGTGGAAGATAGACAAAGAAGAGTTAAAGAAATGGACTTATGTTTTAACTGTTTGCGTACACAGCATTCTGCCAAACAGTGCAAATCACGTGGCTGTAAATTATGTAGTAGGAAGCATCACACCTCATTACATAATCCATCAGGTAGAGAGGGAGGTACAGCCCATCAAACTGCATCCAACTCCCCTCACACATACTGCAATACAAGAGACCCTGTAGGGGTTCTGCTGTCCACTTCCATGGTCAAGGTACTAGATTCTAGGGGGCAAATGCAGGTCTGCCGGGCACTTCTTGACAGTGGCAGCCAGGTTAATCTTTGCACTGAAAGTCTAGCACAGCGATTAGGCCTTAAGAAAATGAAGAATCCCATACCAATCAGCGGCATAAATGATTCCATTTCTCAATCAAGGTACAGTGTTCAGTTAGAATTGCAATCCACTGTAAGTAACTTCACTGTGAGTATGACTTGCTCTGTCTTTCCACGTATCACAGGTAACATGCCCAGTAGTTACATTCAGCATGAGCATTGGAACTTGCCCACTGATTTGAAGCTCGCTGACCCCAAGTTCTTCCAGCCAGGTGACATTGAATTGTTAATAGGCGCAGAACATTTCTTTTCATTACTGAAACCTGGGCGCAGAACTCGATCACCAGATTATCCTATCCTTCAAGACACTGAACTAGGATGGATTATTGCTGGACACTACCATTGTAGGGAAGAGAAAAATCCTACTCTAACTACATGTTTCTTGAAGTCAGAGGACAGGTTAGACACCCAACTACAACGGTTCTGGGAAATAGAAGAGCTTACGTCACGAGTCATGACAAGAGAAGAGAGAGCTACAGAAAAACATTTTACAGAGAATACTACTAGGGATGCTACAGGTAGATTCATAGTTCGCTTACCCCTCAAGCAGAAACCTGAGGTTCTGGGAAACTCCTTCAATCATGCCATGTCAAGACTAACTCAATTAGAACGGCGTTTCAGCAGGCAGCCCTCACTTAAGCACGAGTACTCTAACTTTCTTCACGAGTATCAGGCGATGGGGCATATGGTTAAGGTGGATACATCTACTCAGTCAGGGAATGAAGGTGGAAGCTATTATCTACCCCATCATCCAGTTTTTAAGCTTAGTAGCTCGACTACCAAAACTAGGGTAGTGTTTGATGCATCTTCTAAAACTTCTAACAACATTTCATTGAATGACATATTAATAGTTGGAACGACAATACAACAGGATCTTCACTCTATCATTCTAAGATTCAGAATACATACCTTTGCCTTCACCGCAGATATTGCTAAAATGTATCGGCAAGTCATGGTTCATGCAGATGATAGGAAACTTCAGCGGATTATCTGGAGGGAATCACCTAGGGACCCACCCTCTCACTATGAACTGACAACTGTAACATATGGTACAGCATCAGCACCCTTCCTAGCTACCAGATGCCTGCAGCAACTTGCTGAAGATGAAGAATCGAGGTTCCCCAGAGCAGCACACGTTGTTCGCAGAGATTTTTATGTTGATGATTTATTAAGCGGCTGTGACGATATCCAGGATGCTCTTCAGTTGCAGTCTGAAATTATTAATTTACTAGAGAGTGGAGGATTTCACCTCAGGAAATGGTGTTCAAACCACCCAGCATTACTAGAAGCAGTTTCAGAAGATGACAGGGAAACCCAGCTGCCTTTAAGTCTTGATGAAAGCACTAGCGTGAAATCTTTAGGCCTGTTATGGCATCCAGTTACTGATCATTTTCTCATTTGTGGCAATCTGTATTCAGACAGTCCCTATCATGCTGACTCTCATGTAACTAAACAAAAGGTCTTATCTGTTATTGCATCAATATTTGATCCACTTGGGTTGGTCAGCCCTTTGGTAATTTCTTACAAGGTTTTTATGCAGAAACTTTGGCTAGTCAATCTGAACTGGGATGACAGACTACCATCTCAACTAGTCAGAGAATGGGAAGAACTTCACTTTAAGCCACAGACAGTAAGAGAATTTTACACTGACTGACAGAGCAAATGCAACACCAAGAAGGAGTGGTCAGAACTTTATGCCAATTGCAGGGTAGACTGACGTCACTGAGGTATGCTCATGATGTGAAATGCGCCGCTGTGCTGCGCACGTAGCGAACGATAAATGGGACACGGCGTTGGCGAATGGCCCACTTCGTACCGTGATTTCTCAGCCGACAGTCATTGTAGAACGTGTTGTCGTGTGCCACAGGACACGTGTATAGCTAAGAATGCCAGGCCGCCGTCAACGGAGGCATTTCCAGCAGACAGACGACTTTACGAGGGGTATGGTGATCGGGCTGAGAAGGGCAGGTTGGTCGCTTCGTCAAATCGCAGCCGATACCCATAGGGATGTGTCCACGGTGCAGCGCCTGTGGCGAAGATGGTTGGCGCAGGGACATGTGGCACGTGCGAGGGGTCCAGGCGCAGCCCGAGTGACGTCAGCACGCGAGGATCGGCGCATCCGCCGCCAAGCGGTGGCAGCCCCGCACGCCACGTCAACCGCCATTCTTCAGCATGTGCAAGACACCCTGGCTGTTCCAATATCGACCAGAACAATTTCCCGTCGATTGGTTGAAGGAGGCCTGCACTCCCGGCGTCCGCTCAGAAGACTACCATTGACTCCACAGCATAGACGTGCACGCCTGGCATGGTGCCGGGCTAGAGCGACTTGGATGAGGGAATGGCGGACGTCGTGTTCTCCGATGAGTCACGCTTCTGTTCTGTCAGTGATAGTCACCGCAGATGAGTGTGGCGTCGGAGTGGAGAAAGGTCAAATCCGGCAGTAACTGTGGAGCGCCCTACCGCTAGACAACGCGGCATCATGGTTTGGGGCGCTATTGCGTATGATTCCACGTCACCTCTAGTGCGTATTCAAGGCACGTTAAATGCCCACCGCTACGTGCAGCATGTGCTGCGGCCGGTGGCACTCCCGTACCTTCAGGGGCTGCCCAATGCTCTGTTTCAGCAGGATAATGCCCGCCCACACACTGCTCGCATCTCCCAACAGGCTCTACGAGGTGTACAGATGCTTCCGTGGCCAGCGTACTCTCCGGATCTCTCACCAATCGAACACGTGTGGGATCTCATTGGACGCCGTTTGCAAACTCCGCCCCAGCCTCGTACGGACGACCAACTGTGGCAAATGGTTGACAGAGAATGGAGAACCATCCCTCAGGACACCATCCACACTCTTATTGACTCTGTACCTCGACGTGTTTCTGCGTGCATCGCCGCTCGCGGTGGTCCTACATCCTACTGAGTCGATGCCATGCGCATTGTGTAACCTGCATATCGGTTTGAAATAAACATCAATTATTCGTCCGTGCCGTCTCTGTTTTTTCCCCAACTTTCATCCCTTTCGAACCACTCCTTCTTGGTGTTGCATTTGCTCTGTCAGTCAGTGTATATTGAGCAGTTAGTCACATGTAAGGGACCCCCTGTTGATATACAAATTCATGGTTTTTCTGATGCTTCAGAACAAGCTTATGGAGCTTGTCTTTATGTACGATTTGTCGACAAAGGGGGACAGACCTGTGTCAGATTATTATGTTCTAAATCCAGAGTAGCACTGGTGAAGAAACCGACACTACCAAGACTTGAACTGTGTGGAGCGCTACTACTTGCCCGACTACTCCACAAGACCCTTCCAGCTTTGTCTCTGCCAGTCAGCAAGCTGTACCTATGGACGGACTCCACCATTGTCTTAGCCTGGATCGCATCTCCTGCTACTCGCTGGAAAACATTTGTGGCCAACTGAGTCTCTTCAATTCAAGAATACACTCACAAGGCTGAATGGAGACATGTTCCTACCAGTTGTAATCCAGCAGATTTAATATCCAGAGGTGTTGCTCCAGAACAACTACGAGGTATGAACCTGTGGTGGCACGGACCATCCTGGTTAACTGAGCCCACTTAATCATGGCCAGACACAATCTCAACCCATGCAGAGTTCTGAGCCGACCGTTGAATGGCGGCCGAAGAGAATCCGCGCGCCCGCGGCTGCAACCTCCGCGAGGAGACTGCGACGCCACAAGGCAGACCGCGGCCTCGCAGCAAGGAAGATCCGTGGGCGAACTACCTGAGTCACGAAGCACACTTCCTGTAGTTATGTTGATAGGTACAAACTGGGATGAACTTATGCTGAAGTACTCGTCACTGTCCCGACTGACTCGAGTTACTGCATATTGTTGGCGATTTATTCACAATAGTACCAATCCTCAAGACAAGAGGTTAGGGATATTAAGTACACAAGAGCTGCAGATGGCCTTGCACTCCTGTATCAAAATTGCACAACAAGTGTGTTACGCTCAAGAGATAGCCAGTCTCAACTCTAAGTGTTGCATTTCAAGGAAGAGTAAAATTGCAGATTTACATCCTTTCTTGGATGATAAGGGAATGCTAAGGGTAGGAGGAAGACTAGTAAATTCAAAACTACCTTATGACACTAAGCACCAGCTTATCCTTCCTCCCCAGCATGCTCTCACAAACCTTGTTGTGATGGCAGAACACATTAGGCTTTTACATGCAGGTGCTCAATTAGTAATTGCATCATTAAGAGAAAGATTCTGGATTCCTACGGCTAGGGCAGTTGTTCGAAGAGTCATCCACAAGTGCCTGACCTGTTTTAGATTCAAGGCGTCAACAGCTGAACAGCTGATGGGACAGCTCCCTGTTACCAGAGTGCAACAGAGTCGCCCATTTCTTAATGTAGGAACTGATTATGCTGGTCCTTTCTTCGCCAAGAGGGGAAATGTGAGAAGCAAACAGACAACAAAGAGCTACATTGCATTGTTCATCTGTCTGGCTACCAAGGCTCTTCACCTGGAGGTGGTGAGTGACCTCTCTACTGATGCCTTTATGGCAGCCCTGAGGAGATTCATAGCTCGACGTGGAAAATGCTCCATCATCTATAGTGACAATGGGACTAACTTCATTGGTGCCAACAGAAGAATGCAGGATCTCCAAAAACTATTCCTTTCAACCAGCTTTTGTGAAGAGATAAGGAATTCATTAGCGATGGAAGGCTTCACGTGGCACTTTATACCTCCAAGTTCTCCACACTTTGGCGGACTGTGGGAAGCAGCTGTCAAGTCCATGAAGTACCACTTGAGAAGAGTTGCGGGTAATGCGTTACTGACATTCGAGGAGCTATGTACCCTTACTGCACATATAGAAGCCTGTCTTAATTCTCGCCCCCTATCTGCCTTATCTAATGACCCCAGTGACCTTAATTATTTATCACCTGCTCACTTCCTAATTGGTGCCCCCCTTACAACCATCCCTGAGCCTGACATTACTGACCTGCCCATCAACAGATTGTCTCGATGGCAGTGTATCCAGTCAATGCAGCAGCAGTTGTGGAAGAGGTGGTCTGCCGATTACCTGAACTCACTGCAGCAGAGGAAAAAATGGACCTGTCCCAAGAAGAACCTAGCTACTGGAACAGTTGTTCTTCTGAAGGAGGACAATCTTCCTCCTCTCTGTTGGAGGTTGGCTGTGGTGGAGACTGTTCACCCTGGGAAGGATGGACTTGCACGAGTGGCTACCATCAGAACAACCAGTGGTTTTTTTAAACGACCTGTTAACAAGTTAATTCCATTACCTATTGAGAACTAAACAGGATCATTGTGGCTAAAACATAATGTGTTTCATGTGAATATTTTTTCTTGTTCATTTCAGAGTGTAATTATGGTGTTGTGTGTGTGATTTGAACTGACAAACTTATGGTGTGCTTAATTCATACTGCATAATAATGGATGAGGACACAGTCAACCTACTTAGTACCTTCTGTTAACAGTGTGTAAATATTTTGTTGCTTGTGTTTCTGTTTTGCCTATGTTTATATGTATATTTTGTTGAATGATCAACTCATTTTAGTTACTGTACATGAACTCTGTATGTCAGTGCCTGTGTGATAGTTGAACTGAACTCTCATGAGGGCATATCAGGCAATTTAATTCGGTTGAATCATGGTGATTCAACGGTGGGGAACATGTTCCGGCCTAGCTATGGCTAGACCACCTAGTTGCTCGCTACCACTTCCTAGGACAGATAGCAGCACCCTTCAGCACCCAGCCGGAAGTGGTGTGGATGGAAGGGGATGAGAGACTGTTATGCTTGGGCGCCTCGTGCGTGAGGAGACGGGAACATGTGACTGACTATTACCGAGGGCATCAACCCATTAGTACTCAGTATTATGTATTAATAATGTGTTATAAGTGTCGTAAATGTAATAAATGTTGTTATTTTAATCAAGTGAGTGAATTACGTTCAAATCAGACCCTCTTTAAATTTTGTAGCAGAGCCAGGAATCAAACTCCGGCTCTAGAGGGTAGCAGCTATTTGATTTCTAGCCTAGTAATCGAACCCTCCGGGGGTAGCAGCTAACTATTGCACGACAGAGGTGGACTTTCTATTCTATAAATCAGTTTTAAAACCCTTGCGAGATTCATATGATTTTTTAGAATTTAACGTTACACAGAATTTGAGTAATGTCCAAGGAGATGCTAGAATGTAATCAGTCCTGCTGTTGCGAATGAGTTTATCGTTATTATCCTTTGTTCTTAAGGTGTAGAATATTTTCTCTTACAGGTAGGTCGTTCTAAAACATCAAAGAGAAACACTCTACAAAAATTTATAAAATAGAATACTCTCAGTCCGCTCTGTAGTTAGCTACCACTCCCAGAGGCCCGGGTTTGTAAGAATCTGTTTTTTACAGCAGGTGGTAGATTATTATTATTATTGGTATTAGAGGTCTGGTGCACTTGTACTGTACGTAGCAATTGCATGCTCCCTGTCAAGGTCAAAGTAAAAGCCTCACATCGGCAGATTTTACCTCGCACACATCCGGTTATGAGCTGCGAGCAGATAATTTTTTGTAGTTTTACATTTTTTGAGAAAGTATTATCTAATGTGTGCAAGACAATGTCGGGAATCAAACTCGGGTACTTCTATCACTAAAGACCAGCATGCAAACTGAATTCACGACTGTAGTGGTTGTACATAGCTAGCCACGTCAGGAAGGGCATCTAGCCGTTAAAGTAAAGTTAGGCCATTCAAGATAGCGACTGCGTTGGGAAGGGCATCTGCCCGTAAAACAGGATGGCTCCTCCAGGATAGCGGCTGTCAAATTTTTGTGCATCTTAAATGATGATGTAATTTTACACATAGCACAACTACATGTTGCTGTACTCCCTTAGTAATTTTGTGCATTTTAAATGATAATGTAAGTAAGTGTCAACTAAAAAGCAGTTAGGAAGGGAGGGCTCTGTACTTTAGTGCGTTGGAACAGAGTTAGTGATATTCACATTAACTACTACTGCACAGCAGTAACGAAAATAATAATTGATACAGTCCTACTATAAGCTAGTTCGTGAAGCTGAGAGTTTGATTCGTGCATACATCTATCGACTATAAAAAATAGTTTTTTCTTTAAAAGTAAGTGTATGAATATTTTCTTCAATGTGTTCTGTGATCGTAGTAATGCATTTAAGGTTCTGTGATTGAGCACTGTGTATTGGCAACACAGAAGAGGCATAGAAAGAAAAATCAGTAAGGTAGTTTTAGAGTTTAATGTTCTGTAATTTTTTTTTGTTCAAACGTAGTAATTGTGTAGTCGAAAAAGATAGGTCACTCCCTAGCGTTTGCATGGCGACATCGCAAATCATTTTTTGAATAGGATTATAACTTTAAACTGTAGGGTTAGTGACTACAGTGCCCTTACATCAGTCCACGATCTACTACTTAAAACAATAATCATCAGCACTACCGACTACCTGCCTCTGTAGAGTGTTAGCCTCTACATTGCAAGACAGACGGTTCAAACTGTAATATTCACATTACTTAGTAGTGATTACTGTTTTAAAAGGAATGTGTCGTTTACTGTGATAGAGCACTGAACATAAAAGAGGCGACAGATTAATTTTTGAATGTAAGCATTGCAGAAGAGGTAATACTAGGGTTGTACACATATTTCGTTAGCCATGATAATAAATTTGTTTGTTTGTTTGTTTGTTGGATGGGGACGTGCTAACCTCACAATGCTATTCAAAAGAATAAGTATGTATTATTATCCTTTCCCGTAAAGCCTATTTATTCTGTATTTTGTGTTAATGTACACACATTGCACTTTCTGATCTACTGTAACAAACATGTTTTATCTTGTCTAGGAGACGTAAAGCTTTTTTCAATTTATCATGTTCTGTTTTGTTGGATTCAGATGTAAAGCCTTAACAATAGTAGAGGGAGAAAAAGGAGGAGGTTGAGGAGGAAGGATTTAGCCAACCTCTATAACTGTAAGGAGGAGAAAGGGATTGTGCTAACCTCCATAACTCAGAGGAGGGATTGAGTTAACCTCCGTAGCTATAAGGAGGAGGGAATGTGTAAGGAGGAGGAGGGATCAAGCTTACCTTCATAAGAGGAGGGGTTGAGCTGACCTCTGTAATTGTAAGGAGGAGGGATTAAGCTCCGAATGCAAAGATGATAGGTGTGATGATATCTTGCATCAAATGCGCATCAGAACAGGAAATCCAAAATTACAAATCAGTGAAGAAACGTACAATGAGGCGTTGATATCAACTGAGAACATGTGCTTGAAGATGTCAAACAAAGTATCATCTCAATTAGGCATGGCCGCGCCCAATCGCCTGATGCACAACGCTTTTAATCAAGAGTTGCAAGGCGAAAAAGTGTACGGTCTTGATACTTTAAGAGAATCAGTTTGAATAAATCTTTTGCTGTTGAACCAACAACAAAAGTGTGCATTTGATACTCTAATGAAAGTTGTAAATGATGGAACTGGAGGGATTTACTTCTTGGACGCTCCCAGGGGTACAGGTAAAACGTTCTTAATTTCACTGATTTTAGCAACAATTCGCTCACACAATGAAATTGCACTCACACTTGCTTCATCAGGCATTGCAGCTACATTGTCGGAAGGCAGTCGAACAGCCCATTCAGCGCTAAAATTGCCGTTGAATATGCAAAGCAACGAAACTCTGACCTGCAACATATCAAAGAGCTCTGCAATCCAAAGATTTTGTAGCAATGTAAATTGATAGTGCGGGATGAATGCACCATAGCACATAAAAAGTCTTTGGAGGCATTAGACCGAACCATGCAAGATCTGCGGAACAATCAAAACCGATTTGGTGGAGTGATGATTTTGTTAGCAGGAGATCTTCGTCAAACATTGCCAGTGATTCCACGGTCAACGCCAGCTGATGAACTTAATGCATGTTTGAAGTCCTCAGTTTTGTGGAAACACTTCAAGATAATAAATTTAAGCCAGAATATGTGTGTAGAGTTGCAAAATGATCCATCTGGAGAGATATTTTCAAAACAACTAATTGTCATTGGCAATGGCAAATGACCTTCAGACGTTCTGACTGGCTGCATTAGTTTTCCCGACAATTTTTGTCAGTTTACTGAATCCAAAACCAAACTCATTCAAGAGGCGTTTCCAAACGTTGCTCAAAATTACAGAGATCATATTTGGTTGAGCGAATGAGCTATATTAGCTGCCAAAAACATGGATGTAAATGAATTAAATTTCAAGATTCAAAATGAAATTGCCGGTGATTTGAGGACATACAAATCAGTTGATTCCGCTATTAACCAAGATGATGTCAACTATCCACCCAAATTTTTGAACTCGCTAGATATGCCAGGATTGCCGCCTCACATTCTTCAATTAAAGGTCGGATCAGTGGTCATAATATTGCAAAATATCAACCAACCGCGTCTTTGTAATGGCACACGGCTAGCGGTGAAAACATTACTGAACAATGTGATCGAATCAACCATTCTAACAGGGCAGTATAAAGGAGAAGTACCGAGCTCGATAGCTGCAGTCGCTTAAGTGTGGCCAGTATTCAGTAATCGGGAGATAGTGGGTTCGAACCCCACTGTCGGCAGCCCTGAAGATGGTTGCCCCTTCCTACCCCATCGTTGCCATAAGACCTATCCGTGTCGGTGCGAAGTAAAGCAACTTGTAAAAAAAGAAAGGAGAAGACGTTTTGATACCATGCATCCCTATGATTCTGACTTACATACCATTTGAATTTAAACAACTGCAGTTTCCAGTGTGGCTAGCTTTTGCTATGACCATAAATAAATCCTAGGGGCAGTCGTTGAGTGTTTGCGGCATTAATCTTTAAAACTCATATTTCTTGCATGGCCAATTGTATGTTGCCTGTTCCCGTGTTGGAAAACCATCAACTCTGTTTGTTTACGCGCCACGTAATCAAACAAAAAATATCATGTACCGCAAAGCTTTACAATGAAAAATATCTTCATAGTGTTCATTGGAATCAATGTTTTCTATGATAGTTATTTCATACGAAGAAAGAGAAGTAATTTTGCCACATTATCTTCACGCCATCAACTTATTAAATTACTTGATTTGCAACGGGGGATAATTATGGCTCTGTGAGGGATTTGAAGACCTGCTGAACAGTTCCCACTTACGTTACAGTCAATCAGGGTTATTTCTGGATAGTGATATGCTGTGACCTATTTGAGCATTTCCTTATTCACAATCAAGATATTAATATTGCAGGCAATGAAAACACGTTTTTCCAGTAGTTTGTTACTAACTTTTGGTAGCAGTACAAAATTAACTCATTTGATGTTGATAATGTAGTCATTTGCATTATTCTGATTTTTTGCATGCAGTACAGACTGAATTTCAGTTCATTCCAGTGTCATTTATTTTTGACAGAACGACATCTGTCGGGTCAGCTAGTGTACAATACAAATGTATTTTATCCATTATTCCATTAATTACTGTAAAAATGCCAACTAAAGTGAAATGAACTTGAATAGCTTACCACTCCGTTGACTGAGAGCAGTTGGTCACCTCGTTTCAATCCACCATGCCTATCTGCGACACCTCCAGGAATAATGCGGGATATGTAAATTGGAGAATTCTGTTCCTTGCCACCCATGACATTAAAGCCAAGACCTTCTTCAGTCTTTGGTAGTTCGACCACTCGTGGATGAGCATGACCTTCACTGGCAGCGAAGGCAGCAACAGTTGCCTTTGC
This sequence comes from Anabrus simplex, assembly GCF_040414725.1. Taxonomy (NCBI): domain Eukaryota; kingdom Metazoa; phylum Arthropoda; class Insecta; order Orthoptera; family Tettigoniidae; genus Anabrus; species Anabrus simplex. The sequence goes on along the minus strand of NC_090265.1, from coordinate 994,716,786 downwards.
AGTGGCAGACGCACGGATATCCTGTGATCCTTGAATGTCAACCGTTTCATATACATGTTCATATACTTCTCGAACAGCATTTAAAAAATCACTCTGAAGTACTTTCTGCAAGGCAGCCAACTTTGTTGTAGGAACTTCTCCACCTAAAACAAAATTGCATTATCATAGTAGGAACATTGGGTGATATTCACAAAAGTAGCACTTGCTATTACTTTAGTAAGTAGTAAAGTAAAAGTAAATACTATTTCTTGTATACTTGAGCTTTTAATAAGAAGAAAATATTACATTGCTCAGAATTTGAAAAGAATGGCAATTCTGTATGGGTCATGTCCACAGTAACAAGGAAATGCACTTTTTATTTTTCTGCAATTTCTGTCTGTCTGTATGTTATGTACACGCATCACGAGAAAACGGTTGAAGAGAACTGAATGAAAATCGGTATGTGAAGTCGGGGGATGAGCCCCTACAATCTAGGCTATAAATTATTTTATTCCCGCTGAGCGAAATGGTAGTTTACGGCAAGGCCTAAAATTTAATTCTCAAATATTTGTATTATTAGTGGTCCTATCGATAAATGCTACATAACTAAAGTTATATAGAATTAAATTTCCGATCATTTATGTCTTATACATTTTTACCGTACCGGCTATGATAGCACAGATATTCATGAATTTGTATTTTTGTTGCCAAGTCCATATCAATGCCAAGCCATGAGAAAATGGGTTAACAGAATTTAATGAAAATTGGTATATAGTCGGGGAATAAGAAACTAGATTCTAAGCTATAAATAATTTTATTCATCCGGGATGAAATTGTAGTTTAGGGGAAGGCGTCTAAAATTTAATTTTTAAATACCCATGTTATTGCTCCTATAGAAAAGTACTACACGACAAAAGTTATAGAGAACACAATTTCCGATCATTTATATTTTATTCAGTTTTACCGTACCGACTATGATAAGAGTGGTATTTCAGAGTCGGAAGAAAACTAAACGTGAAGGCCTACAATATCGAAAGTGCATAACATTGATCAACAATAACAATACATTGACCATTGTTGTTGTGATGTTCTTTATATCTTATGTTGCCACTCAACTCCGATAGATGGGGTTACTGCTGCGTGCCGACTATAACAGCCTGACTGAATACTGTGTGAAATATCTGGGGAGTTAAAAAACTTTCTTAGTTAGCATGCCATTTGCCTGGTTCATACATTTTCTGATACTGCTGGTATGTAACACACTGGTTCATCATAGTGTTCCAGCTATTCGATCCCTACTCTGACACACTGTTTTGAACGAGCAGTGTGCACATGTAAGGCAAAGGCTCACTTAGTAGCTAGAATTAGAATTTAGGCCTGTTCCAAATGATAGCATCACAATTCACTAAATAACTCAACATTCAACTCTGAAAAGAGCCATTTCTTAAGAAAAGCTTCTTTCTCTTCACTTTTATTAAATTCTACATTCATTTTATTCCAAATCAGCAGTGAACAGGGGGCTTCTCCTCTGCCATGGAGGAAAAATTTGACTCCAAGTCAGATAGATTTTTCCTCCGCCAGTGTTGTGAATTGAGATTTTCCGATTCACCGGGTACTCCTAGGAAACAGATTAGTAAAAGGGCATAGGTTTTGCCCTGGGACTCTCTACTATTCGACACGCCCCGCTGAATAAAGACGAAGAGTGTTCACGGATCACGCCTGTCTGCGGCTTGGTCATTTGAGCTCCGGAACTTTGGACTGTTAGATCAGCAGTGTAGTACTGTTCATTGAAGGTGAAAAAAGTGTGGTTTTTCATTTGATCGAGCATTTCATATGAAAGCATTGCTTTTAATTGTGCCATTACTACTGACGTCATTGTAATAGCCTATGTTCATTTTCGTTGGGGAAACCATGAAGACAGTATTTCTGAGGATGTAAAAAGGCAGGTGGAGAGTGAGTGCCTGCCATTATAATCAAAACTCCCCAACCTGATTGTGACTGATGGTAGGCAAGCAGGCTTACAATTAGAATTAATATTCCCTAACCCAGTATTCGTATGAGAAAAGATGTTTGGTAACTTCCCAGTCGCGTTTTTAGGGTATGCAATTTAATACAATCTTGCTCACAATGTGTACACTACCTAACCTAGAATTCTGTATACAATGTAGAATTCCATAGTGAAGCACAGGTAAATCAGCTATTATTTATATGAAAGTGAAGACAAAAGTGATTAGCAGGGAGCAGGAAAATAAAATTGCTTGCCAGTGAGAAAGAGTTATTGGAGGTTAGGAGTTTATTTACTGCAGAATTAAAACAGGTGTCAATAACCAGACAAATAGAATTAACTAGTCTTACAAAAAAATTAAGGTAAAAACCAAACCCACAGTATTAAGGTTGTGCTTTCATAGTTATCAGTTTAGATAGACCTGCACCAGGCAAGTCAAACATGTCACTGGACACCCCGGCACTAAAAGCCATACGATAAATAAATAATAAATATAGTTATCAAAGTGAGTTTCTATATATCTTTAAAATCTTAATTACAGTGTAAATGTTAATATATTAACAAGGCAAATAGAAAAACAATGGGGTGGATTAAGATAAAAATTACAAAGCAAAATGGTTGCTTGATTTGGGCCGTGTAGCTGTTCGCTTGCATTTAGGAGATGGTGGGTTCGAACCCCACTGTCAGAAGTCCTGACAATCGTTTTCCATGGTTTCCTCTCACCAAACTTGAAAAAGGCACGTCGTTAAAGCAGCAGCAAAAAATTAAATATAAAATAGTGTTCCATGGAACAGGACAGCGTGTAAGAACACAATTTTGTCTTCAATATAGACTTACGTTGGCTCTCAAATTTCAAAAATAAGTCACCCGATTAATACACAATCCAATTTGTTTCAATCTACCACCATCTTACGGCATATTAAAACTGAACTTGAAAGTTGAGAAAAAAATAAAAGTTCTTGAATTTTTATTACATATTATACAGTACATTATTTGGGTAATTTAATCCTTCTTTGTGTCCTTTGTGTTTCTTGTGTAATGGAATTTCATGATCATCACATCACCCTCTTCTTCACTTATTGAATTATTTAGAAAGTATGAAAATGTTTACAAGCTATCATTACACTGGTAGGTATGTCTAATTATACTTGCAACCATTCTGCAGATATCACCCTTTCAGTGAAGTTCAATAGTCTAGATGTACATTCTGCTTTGATACGTTTCAACATCTAATCTGGTGTACAAATGAGCTATAGGCCTATTCTTAATATAAAATGTCTGGGGTACTCTTTTTATGTACATTTGTTGGTGCATTTACTAACTCAATTGAGAAATAATAGGTGAATAACAAGATTACAAAGACATGACTCTGCTTGGTTAACTCTAGGAGTAAAAGCAACTGCTAAGGTTTATGCAACTGGGCAAGTTGGCTGTGCGGTTAGCGGTGCACAGCTGTGAGCTTGCATCCGGGAGATAGAGGGTTCGAACTCCACTGATGGCAGCCCTGAAGATGTTCTTCTGTGGTTTCCCATTTTCTTCATTCAGAAGAGGACTACAGACCCAGGATCAAACGACAGTACCAGATTTACTACGTCATCTACAATTCCAAGAGGACCACTTCAGTCAACATGGGATTCAACATCAACTACGAACATGTGGCACTAAACATGCAAGCGTCGCCAGCATCGAAGGAAGGACATGAGGGGCAAAGGAACCTAGCAGACTGCAGACGGGAATCAAGTTTCATCATATAATTTAAGTACAAGTACCTTAATTAAGGGCACGGCTGCTTCCTTACCACTCCTAGGCCTTTCCTATCCCATCGTCACCAGAACACCTATCTGTATCGGTGCGACGTAAAACAAATTCTTTAAAAAAAAAAAAAAAAAACATGCAAATGATTCATAGTAATTGCTACTCATGTTAGCAAATCTTAAGCTCCTGAGACTATGCTAGGAGTAAAAACATTTACTAAGGGAACTTGATGCATATAAATCTTAGTATTTATTTTTACTACACATTCTTACAAGGGACCGTCAATCAATGTTAAGAAAACTTGAAACCGATTTATACACCATCCGAAAGAGCACACCGACATATGTAAAACTCTTGAATATTACATCCTATCGTGCATATCTCTATGAGTTACAGGGCAGTAAAGATGTGTGGTTGGGGGTCATCTCTGTCCAATTAGAGTGAAGTTCTTTTGAACTGCTAGCACAATGTAAGGAGAAGAGGAGAGGGAGAGAGAATACTGCAAGTTCAGTGAAATTTGTCGCACATTGTATGCTTGTTAAACTATGTATTCATTATTTAAAAATCAAAACAGTAATCACAAGACTTGTAATTAATTTATACATGTTTTAAAGACAATTAAATACTGTTGTAAACAATGCTGTTCTATTGTAATTGCATGAGGCATAAAAATAATTAAGGTAAATATTTAAACAATGTATGAGTATGTAGTGATTAAACAATTATGTACGGTCCCCGTCAAAATCATGCTTTCCGCATAAATAATTATGTTTCTTCTAATAGCCAGTGTCATTCCTACGATATGTGTTATTTTCGAGATATTAGTGGTGACAGATTCCATATCATTCAGCCAGGTGTTGTGGCGAGCTGAAGTCATTTTGTTTTATTTACCTTTTCACCCTCTGCAGTAAGTGTGTGTGCGAGATCACATGATATGCTGGCCCAGCTCAAGGCTAAACTTGTGTCTATTGAGATAAATATTCTCTGAAGCAAGTGAACCAATTACGGGAAGCAACTGTATAGTAAATACGCCAATTGTAATGTATCTAAAAGCCACACCTCCAACCTCAAGGATATTTAACCCCAGTGACACTGTCTATACCTTCCCTTATTATTCCAGACGTCTTGAAATATTCATCGGAGAGCCAAGTTAAGTTTTGTGTAAAACGTGAAATATTTATTCCGATCTGGCTCGGACTTTTCGTAATTCTTATTTGTCGGTTTCAGTTTATAGTTACTTCATTCAGAAGAGGACTACACACCCAGGATCAAACGACAGCACCAGATTTATGTCGTCGTCTACAATTCCAAGAGGACCATTTCTGTCAATGTGGGATTCAACATTAACTACGAACATGTGGCACTAAACATGTAAGCATCGAAGGAAGGACATGAGGGGCAACGGAACCTAGCAGACTGCAGACGGGAATCAAGTTTCATCATAAAATTTAAGTACAACTTTGTAATATTATCTGTTCATCTATTTAGAAAATTCAACGATCTTCTTCAGTAGAATTGTATTTCTATTAGTTATGAGTAGTTTTGAGATTTTTTCTTACTTCACTCTTAACCAGGTACAGGTAGATTTGAGAGTGAACCTCTGTGTATTGGGTTCTATTAGACTAGAAGTACAGTAGTTTGTCTTCTGAAATGTTACTACTTCAGTGTAACTTCTAAAAATAAGACTTTAATAATTATTACCCTCCCGGATAAATGGGGATTTAAAGAATTATTTCTGAATCTCCTGAAACACTGTGGGATAAATTATAGGTTGTGCTTCATTCACTGCATTGCCACGCGATATTGCAAATTGTGTCATCTTCTAGAAATATTTATTGCAGACGTCAATGGTAGACTTAAAAATCAATAATAATAATAATAATAATAATAATAATAATAATAATAATAATAATAATAATAATAATAACTGGAAATCGGGTTAAATGGAAGTATAATGGTCGTGAGTGATAAATGAAGTTGGAGTTGTTCATGTGGAATAAGTGAGGTTGTGCTCAGCTGTAGATGTATTTACCTGGAAAATGGTATGCCTGCGGGCAATTGTGTAATTTCTGGAAGCATTAGTAATGGGATCAATGCATTCTGATGAAAGTGGAGCACGTGTTGAAAGTATTTCAACATTTGAATAGTGATAATATTAATTTATAGACACTCAATGACCACGTGGTAGAGTAGAGTCAATGTTAACCCAGGTGTTGTGCATAGTTATTGTTTCTACCCAATCTTCTGAATAATAAAATGATTTTGGAATATATCATCGCCGTAATGTTGGAATAAGGTTCGATTAAGTGATAATTCATGTTCAATCACAAGTCACATCAGGTGTTGAAAATATAGAATTTAATAGGTCATCTGCCAATGCACTCATACCTTCTTTTCCCCATAAAGGTCATGAATAAAAATAAAGCCTAGGATTCAAATATAACTTGTAAGGCCTATCTTGAGTGCATGGAATGAATGTGATTGTAGTTAGAAATATTTTTCAATGTCATTTATTTGAAATGTGGTTCCTAATCTGACCTCATGTTTATCATGGAGGGCCAGATTATTCCAGTGTTGTCCGTGCCTTTGTTCACTTATTGTGGATTGTTGTTTAATTCTTAAGGCAAAGGTTACTGACAGAATTAATCCAGCTATAAAATGAATTAGTTTGAACTGAATAGGATCGATCAGTTTTCTAAAAATGAGCAAGTAGGCTACATGCAAAGTAAAGTATTGCAATGTAAAATGTAAATAACGTCTAGTCAGTCTTATTTAAAGCCATAATCGACTCTAAATATTCATACAATAATTTTTCAAGGATATTTATAATTCAAATATCAATTCAAATTAATAATCAAAACTTGTGTCAGTCGGGAGACTATCTTCATTTAAAAAAAAGTAGTTATGATAATGCTGAAATTATATCCAAAATTAGGCCCAGAAAATCATCAATGACAGAGTTGCCTATTTTTCTGTTAATATGGTATACAGATAAGGTTTAGGGATAGCATGATCATCAACCATGTGCATTAAGTGGACATTTAATATTTTTTGTTTAAAATAATACAGCTGTATTATGCTTTAAGATGTCACAATGATCATTTGTGAATATATTATTAGGATGCATTTATCTAAGGACAGGAAGGAGTTCTTCCATTTATTTAATTTTGCATAGCCAGAAGATAAGGCTAATTTTTCTTATTTATTCTTTTGCAGAATATTCCAGATATGCCAGCATCAGCAAAAATCCAGCAATGTGAATTTATAAAATGTATACTTAATTGGAAATTGTAAACGTTCAGTAAGAGCAGGAGATGATGTTGTTAAAATTTTCTTTTACTTACGCATATCTTAAAATAAATGACAAGCCTGTTTGTACATTGTTTTCCTTTGTATTGTCATCAACCCTTGTCCTTTAAATGCCTCTAAAATTGGGACAGCTAACAAACGAATGGTCCACTTTGGGAACTCTTGTATGCTCGCTGAGTTAGACTGGATAAATAGAGGTCATTACTCACCAATAATGTGGCAGTCGTGTTTAATCCCTTGCAACATATTCTATCTCCTGTGAATGATAATGGAAATTAAGAAGAAAAAAAAGTTTTGAAACACAACAGCTTCTTGCACCAGCTACATGCGAGTAAAGAAAGTTGATCGCAATTATTCTTGACCTCCATAAGGAATTCACAAGTACCAGTTCCTTTCTTAATGCAATAGTCTGTGCTATTTTCAAAAGTTTCATTTGTGATAATTTGACCCGCCAATTTCCACCCATGTCTATGTGACAAACGGAAGCGTGGTGAATATTCTTGATTATGGATCAATGATATGCATTTGAGAATATTGTTACACTGTTTCAAGTTCACATCAATTTTATTTAACACAATGAAATCACAGATATGTTGGTCCATTGTTTTGCACATTCAGAAAAAATGCCTCTCTAACGGTTGTAATTCAGAAGTTGATTTTGCTGGAATGATTAGCACTTTTAACTTTTAAGGTTCATAGTTATTTAATAAAACTACCTCATGTATTAAATTATTGTCTTTGTATTGCAACCAGGAATCCAACAGTAAATAGTTTGATGGACCAGTGTGAGGTAAAAATGGCAACTCCAAAAATATACAGAAAAGGTTTTTTGTCATTTTTTCCAAATTTTGACCACTGCCCAATTAAATTGGGGGCTTTAAACATACACTGCTGGACAGCTTGACTTGATGGCTTTGATTCCTGCAGCATGGTAAACAGACAAGGAAGGAGATGCTCCATGCATGATACAATTGCCATAATTGCGAATGAATGTGTTTGTGTGCTTTGTGATTGTGTAACACCACATACTATCTTTTACCATGGCTATCAAGTGTTATCCCGGAATGCATTTTTTTTTTTCTTTTTACTGATGTCAGACTGAAGCGCATTATACACACTGTCAACACCATATTGCTCTATAAGCAACATTGTCTCTTCTCTCCAGGAATGCAGAATGTTGTTAGTAGTTTCATCTTCTTCTACCTCTTCTTTTCGTTTGACAAACTGCGACATTTTTCATGATCCTTTGTGAAAATGTTGCTTGAAATTCCATACCCATGTTGCACTTGCTGACAAAGGTAAATTAAGTGATTTGGCTTCTTCATGGGCCAATTTTTGTAAGTTCATATCATCCACTATCAAGTTGTTTGTGCAAACTTCCATAAATTTTGTAAACACCAACTCGTACAAATGTTTATATTTATCTGTGACTGTTAAACTAGAAGATGATTTACCATAGTGTCCACAGAAATGTTCTCTCAAGTTTCCCTGACTTTCCGTGGCCTACTAAGAAAAATTTCCCTGACTTACAAAAACTGAGCGGCTAGTTAATTTGCTGAACAGCATGTTTTATAAGGAACAAAAAAGGAAATTCCAGCCTCAACCTTCCCACAGCTGGCCTAATTCTCTCTCCACTTCCTTTTTTTCAATTATTTATGGAAAAACAATTACCTGTACATTGATGAGCACTTTATATATATAAACAAATTGTTTAAAGGCAACATGTAGAACTAACATATACCTTTAACTTATAATTTCCAATGAACAAAGTACTACTAACTTATTAATAGAGTAATTCAAATATGAAAAAAAATATTTTACCACAGAAATCTATTACTTTTTCATGTGGATTTAAAGCACTCTTGAGATCAAAAGCAATTAACTTGTGTTTCTAATGCAGGTGAAAATAATGAACTGCAATCAGTCTAGGTCTATATTAAAAACAGTTTTCAAATTTGAAGACAAATCAGTCAGAGGCACCACAGGTTACGGACTTCAAAATCTTCTGAAGGTTCAACATATTGCAAAATACTTCTAAAAGCACTTAATTTTGTGTTAAATAGTGGATTCTTCACAGCTTCTCTAAGGTATTGAAGGTGTTTTTTTTTTGTTTTTTTTCAGTGTACTCTTTTTACAGATTTGTCAATGTGATCATAATTGATCAACACAGCATCCATTTTCCAACAATCCTATTGCAGTGAACTTTGTAAGGAAATGTGGTGCTTGATGTTATGTCTGTATATTTAGCATGCTGAGGAGGGCTATCTTTGTACAGAGATCTGAAAAAATTAAAAAGGTCCCAGTCAGTTTTGGAGATCCCAGTTTTCATGGCTCAATTCAGTGTATGCAAACTGCATATGTCTATATCAAGAAGAGATTTGGCCTCGGGGTTTAGCACTTGCAAATGATTTTCAAGTTTCTTAATAAAACTGAGGTTAACATTTAGCCCATCCATTGAGACTCGCAAAATATTGCCTAAAGGTAAGGAAAGACCCTGTATAAACCCATCTAACAAGTGATCTGCAGTTGCCCCACCTGAAAATACATTATTCCAATACCTTGATGCAACTTTCTGAAGATTTACATCCCTAAACCTTATACACAAGTCCAAATTGGACAAATTTGTCTTCTATAACTTGAAAACTACTGGATATATTTCCACCAAACTTCATATTTAGAATCCATCTGTCCTTGGGTAGGTTTCAGAGCAAATATTGTTTCTAAATCCCTGAACTGTCTGGGAGTTTATACAAAACCGAAACTGTGATTTTGCACTCCCTCAAAATATACACACCAAACTTAATGGAAATCTATAAGCTAGTCAGCTGGCCAGAATGTTGGTACCTCCAGACTTCAACAGCCACCACACGCTGTGGGGATACGATGAGTGCGATGAAAATGGAGACAGGCTATTTGAATGGATGGATGAAAGCGATCTTAAGCTAGTGTACGATGCAAAGGACAAAGGAACTTTCCACTCTGGTCGTTGGGAAAAAGACTATTCGCCAGATCTCTGTTTTGCCTCCCATAACCTTATGACAACTACCTCAATACAGAGACAGGTACTGAACAATTTTCCTCGGAGCCAACACAGACCCATAATCTATAGAGTTGGTCCTCAGATCCCTGTTATTAGGTCTGTACCCATACCTAGATGGAACTTCCATAAAGCTGACTGGAAGTCATATGCTTTGCACACAGATGCCAACATTAGGTGGATAGCTCCAACACCAGAAAATTACTGGAGGTTTGTTGGGCTAATAAAATCAGCTGCAAAAAGAACCACTCCTCGTGGCTATCAGAAGGATTACATACCTGGTTGGAACGAGGAAACAAGTCGCTTGTTTGCTGAATAATTAGAAGAAAACAGTCAGGAGAAAGCAACTGAACTTCTGAAATCTCTAGATAATGCTAGAAGAGAGAAGTGGATAACAGCAGTACAAGATCTCAACTTCACACACTCTAGTAGAAAAGCGTGGTCACTCATCCGTAAACTAGATCCAACTTCCACACCAATGAGGATGCAGACCTCCATAAATGTAGAAACCATAGCAAACCACCTGGTCTCTGTATCACGGGCTCCGGAGAATAAGAAATTCACAAAACAAGTTAAGTCGGAACTAAGGCAGAGAAAACAAGAAATCCAACCAAATGACCAATATTCAAGTCCATTTTCCTCAGAAGAGATACAAAATGGTCTCGACTCCCTTCATAGTGGTAAAGCTGCCGGACTTGATGGCATATTCCCAGAACTTTTAAAGAACTGTGGTCCTGCAACCAAGCGCTGGCTTGCCTCTTTCTTTATTATTGTTATGCAGTCTGGCCGACTGCCTCCGCTGTTTAAGAAAACTAAAATTATTGCTACCTTGAAACCAGGCAAGGATCCCAAATCACCCCAAAGCTACAGACCGATAGCCCTACTAAGCGTAACTTACAAGCTTCTGGAAAGATTGATTCTTAACAGGATAGCTCCTACGATTCAATGCCTCATTCTGATTGAGCAAGCTGGTTTTTGTCATGGCCGTGACTGCAGCGATCAGTTGCTTGCTCTGACTTCCTTTATAGAAAATGGATTTGAGAGGAAGAAGAAAAGTGTCTCTGTGTTCCTCGATCTTACCGCCGCCTATGACACAGTCTGGAACGAAGGCCTCCTCCTGAAACTTAGCAGAGCAATAACATGTCTCAAAATCTTCACTCTAATAAAAAATATGCTGGGAAATAGATTTTTCCAGGTTCATACAGAACATGTCAGCAGTTGTTTCCACAAACTCAACAAGGGTTTGCCACAGGGTTCAGTGCTGTCTTCAATTCTTTTCAACTTATAACCACATCTCGCAAGTTCATCTATGCAGATGACATCAACCTCACCATACAAAGAGCATACTTCAGAGAAGCTGAAGAAATCCTATCCCAGGACCTTGAGAAGATGAACGGTTATTTCACAAAGTGGCGATTGACACCTTGCCCTCTAAAGACTGAAGTAGCTACATTTCACCTCAGTAACATGAATGCAAACTACCAACCGACAATCAGGTTCAGAAATCACACACTGCGGTGTAATGCTACCCCCAAAAGCCTCGGTGTAACTTTAGATGGATCCCTAACCTACCGTCATCACCTTCAGAAACTGGCAGCTAAACTGAAAAGTCGTAACAACCTTCTGGGTAGACTAACTGGAACATCGTGGGGTGCAGATGTGAATTCACTGCGAACAACTGTTTTAGCACTAGTATATTCTTCAGCTGAATACTGTTCTGCTGTATGGCTGAATAGTTCCCATACTCGTCTGGTCGATGTCCAGCTGCGCCACTCCTGTACAGTGGTTACCCGTACTGAGCCACATTCAACCTCCTCACATCAGACGACAAAATGCTCTTTGTTAGATTATGGACTAAGGTGATGATGAACAGCTCACTTCACATCCACCAGGATGCCGAAGAAAACGCCGTTGCAAGACTGAAATCCCGGAAACCTGCCTGGAAGACGGCCAGGGAGCTAACTGACATACCTTTTAGACCTGACGAAGCATGAAAGCAAGAATGGGCCAGATTACACCCACATGGTCTAATCAACATTGATGACCCAACAGCAAAACCTCCTGGGTTCAACCTCCCACACACCATCTGGATTAGATTAAACAGGATACGCTGTGGTGTTGGAAGAACTGCTTCGACACTACACCAATGGGGCTGGTTGGAGTCTCCTTCCTGCAACTGTGGTGCTGAAGTGCAAACCATCAGCCACATTGTGAAAGAATGTCCTCTCTGAGCATTCACTGGGCCTATGGAGGAGCTACATCAAGTAACCCCTACGGCACTCATTTGGCTGGAAGGCCTTGACATCAGCTTGTGATGAAATCTCAGAACGTACGCGCGCGTGTGTGTGTGCGCGCGCGCGCGTGGTTTTTTTTACCTCCTAGTTAGTCTGTAAATACTCTATATCCATGTATTTAAATATGTTTATATTTTTCTAATAACACTTATATGTAAAATACATTTCAAACGATTGTCAAATGAAACGTCATATGCTAAATAAATAATAATAATAATAATAAATAAAAGGAAATCTACCGTCCTTAATGAAAATTAATTTCTAAACCTTCCTTTTCATGTGCATCATGTCAATAACATATTACTAAGGGAGATATCATTAATGGACCGTTTTTCGGTACACAAGTCCCACCGCACTTAACGCATGAGTGGGTGCGTGTAAAGCCTATTTCTTACAACTTGAAAACTACTGAAGATATTTGAACCAAACTATATATTTAGAATCCACCTGTCCAAGGGTAGGTTTATTTGGTGTCTGTTTGTCTGTCTTTCTATAACTTGAAAACTAATAGATATATTTCCACCAACTTCATATTTAGAATCCACCTGTCCTTTGGTAAGTTTTAGGGCAAATATTGTTTTTGAATCCCTGAATTGACTGGGGGTTTATACAAAACAGAAACCGTGATTTTGCACTCCCTCAAAATATACACAACCAAACTTAATGGAAATCTACCTGCCTTAATGGAAATTAATTTCTAAACCTTTTTTCTCATGTGCATCATTTCGATATGAGGATTAATAAGGGAGATATCATTAACAGACCATTTTTGGGTACAAGTCGCACCGGACTTAACGTAAGAGTGGGTGCGTGTAAAGCAAATTTCTTACAACTTGAAAATTACTGAAGATATTTGAACCAAACTTTATATTTGGTATGCACCTGTCCAAGGGTAGGTTTTAAGGCCAATAACATTTCAAATTTCCGGAACGGACTGGGGCTTTATAGGGAACCGAAATGGTGAGTTTACTCTCCCACAATATATAAAGTACAAGACCAACCTGACTAGAAATCGACCAAACTTGATGGAAATCCAATTCTAATTTTTTTCTCATGTGCATTTTTTTCAACAGGAGGATTAATAAGGGAGATATCATGAACGGTCGATTTCTCAGGCTAAGTCCAGCGGTCATAGCCCAAAAGGTGTTATACGTGGAGCAGATTCCTAATCTATCTATATAAATAAAATCGTAACGACCATGTGTCTGTGCATTGACTATTTTGGCAAAATTTTTGTACAGCTTTTCGTTTAAGGGGTAATAATGACATCTGCATATTTTTAGCTATAGTTTCCTGAAAGTCCTAAATTTTAACCCCCCTCACCCAAAATCAAGATTGCCTCACAATCTGCCACACGAGCTGGAAAATTGAAATTAAGCAAAATTATACGTTTTAGCCGGTAACCTACGGAAAACTTCCAAGATCTTTAAATTTTTCACTTCTTATGCCGAAGAATATAGAAATATGGAGGCAATTTAATGACGGTGCAAACCTTCGTTTTAGGGTATTTTGCAGCTAAACGGTAAGTTCCATCACAAAATGGATGGCACAATCTCTGTTCAATTTGGAGTGATCTATAACTTTGGTCCTGTGACATTTTGTCGTCTCTCTCCCTCCCTTGTAGGGTAGACTTGGCTGTATATTTTAATTGTTCGTAAATCTTGTGCTTTTTACATGTATGTTACTTAGTTTGACACACTTATAGGAAAGACAGAGTCATCGAATATGGCATACACATTGACACGACCAATGGCTATGTGCGAACCAAATTTCACAATTCTGGCTTCCAGATAGGTATGTGAAATAATGTTAAAATGTACCAAATTTCACCCCATTCAAATATCGTAACTCAATCAAACCCATAAATATGGGAGATACGAGAAAATGTTTTAGGACCAAACATGTAGAGCGACAAAGTGACGTATGAGGGTGCAAACAGTTTGTTGGTATGATCTACTGTTTACGAGTAGTAAATCTCGAAATAAAGGTTTGCACTTACAAACGTGCCCATGTTTATCTGACATCTGTATAAACATAATCGCAACGACTGTGTGTCTGTACAATGACTATTTTGGCGTAATTTTCGTACAGTTATCCGTTACAAGATATATCCCCAGTTATCCATTTCAAGTGTAATAATGACCATCTGTATATTTCTTAGCTTTGGTGTCTGTTTGTCTGTTTGATGATGTGAGTTCTTATAACTTAAAAACTACTGAATATATTTCTACCAAACTTGATATTAAGAATCCACCTGTCCTTTAGTAGGTTTTAGGGCCAATATTATTTCTGAATACCTAAATTTACTGGGGGTTTATCCAAAACCGAAATCATGATTTTGTACTCCCTCAAAATATGCACATCCGAAATTAATGGAAATCTACAATCCTTAATGGAAATCCATTTCTAAAACTTTTTTTCTCATGTGCATTTTTCAACAGGAGGATTAATAAATGAGATATCATGAACGGTCTGTTTTGCAAGTTAAGTCCAGTGGACATAGCCCAAAAGGTGTTGTACGTGGAGCAGATTCCTTATCTCATCATCTTCTTTCCAAGTATTGGGCCATGTGACCCGTTACTGTCTTGCATTTTACATTTTGCAAGACTTGAAAGCAATCAAATGTCCTTCCGACGGGTTGCTAGCCTGAAGGAAGTAAGACCATTGGTGGGGCTGCCACCTCTCAGCTAATGGACTAGCTGAAATCACAGCATTTCCTCCATAATGGATGTAATGGTTATACCGCCGTGACTCTGTCAACAGGGCTGAGAACAGGATTTTTCATCTCGGGAAGGTGAGGTTGGCCTTTGGGCAGGAGAGGTTATGTCATAATCATCATCATCATCCTTCCAAGTACTGGGCCATGTGGCCTGTTACGGTCTTGCATTTTCTTTCCATCGCTTCATTGGACGTCCTATAGATCTCTGTCCTCTTGGTTTATAGCGTAGGATCTCCTTTGATAGTCTTCCAGATTCCATCCTTTGAACATGACGTTTCCAGTTTTCTTGGTAATCATAGATGTAATTGATTACTGATTTCACATTCAGTCCCTTAAGCACATCTTCATTTCTTATACGATCCCATTTCGTACAGCCTGCTGTTCTGCGCATGAATGTAATTTCACGTGCTGTAATTCTGGAAATGTCTTGAGTTCTTATTGTCCATGCCTCACTGCCGTAGCAAAGCGTTAGTCTGGCTAAAGTGTTATAAAGACGTAAGCGAGTGTGTTTTTGGACAAGAGATGGCTTCATGATATGATTTATGATTCCTGTTGTTCTGGTAAATTTGGTTATTTTTGCAGAGATATCAATTTCCCCTTGGTAAGATAAATTGTATCCCAGATAACTGAATTTGTTGACTCTTTCCAAAATTTTATTATCTAAACAGATTTTACTTGGGATAGGGTCCTTCCCCTTAAAGGCCATTATTTTGCTCTTTTGTGGTGAAATGATCATGTCGAATTTTGAAGAGACTTTCTGGAGATTAAATACTGACCACTGAAGATCATCTTCTGATGATGCTACCAATGCAACATCTCACACCTCTGCTGATCGGTTTCCATTCAGTCTGATGATTACCTAACTTTATTGCAATAAGGTTGTTACTGTACATGTTGTATATGTTATCTATTAACTGTTGTGGGACATTATCTTCTGCTAAGATATTAAGAAGTCTGTTCCTATTAACTAGGTCAAAGGCTTTCTTAAAATCAACAAATGCTATGTGAGTTTCCAAGTTTCCAGATTGCAGCATAATCTGTCAGACGAGCAAGAAAATTGGCAAAATTACACGTTTTAGCCTGTAACAGACAGAAAACTTCCAAGATGTTTAAATTTTTCACTTTTTATCCCTGAAGAATATTGAAATATGGAGGCAATTTTAAAGATGGTATTTCGTGGGATAAACAAGAAGTCCTATCACATAAGGAATGGCACAATCTCCGTTCAATTTGGAGTGATCTTCAACCTTGGTTTTATGACTTTTTGTCGTATCCGTACCCTTACTCATTAGATACATCTCTATTTCTCAATTTTAAGTAAATTTGGAATTTTTACATGCATAATTCATACTTTCAATCACTTACAGGAAAGACAGAATCATCAAAATCTACACGAACATTGGCCCACCCAGTACCCATATGTGAGCCAAATGCTGTCACATAATTATCCGAAAAGTAATGCAATGTACGATAATCTTACACAAATTTCACCTTATTCAACGTTTCTAACTCAATCTGACCCATGAATAGATGAGATGCGAGAAAATATCATAGGACCAGCCATTTAGGCCACTAAATACTGCGTCTTATGGTACAATCCTTTGTCAATATGATGTACCGTTTAGCAGCAGTTAATCTGTAAACGAAGGTCTGCAATGTTGTAAACATGCATACACTTTCGTAAGTCGATCTATATATATTCACTGATGTCGATTTGTAGCGATCGAGAAAGGGTGTTTCTGCCACTGTAATCAGTACTCCCCACACCGACTTTGACTGGCAGTAGGAATGGGGTCCTTCTCCAACTCCTGTGTAACTGGCATTAGTAAGGAGGGCCTACCATTGTAATGAATAATTCACTTCTCGATTTAACTTGCAGAAGACAAGGAAGCATGCAATTTTGTTCAAAACTCCCCTACCCGATTGTGTTTGGCTGTAGGCTAGGGTGCCCGCCATTATAAACTAATGTACCCATCTAAAATGTGACTAGCATTAGGCATAGTGGCCTGCTATTTTAACGGAAACTCACCAACTCTGTCTGACTGGCAGTAAGCTGGCTGGCAGAAAGAAAAAGGGCCTGTCTTTATAATGATAACTGCACAACTCAATTTTGACTGGTAGTAGAGAAGTTGCCTGCCATTATAATAAAAACTCCTCAACTGTAATCTGTCTGGAAGTAGGAAAGGGGGCCTGCCATTGTAACGAAAACTCCCCAAATCGATTGCGACCGAGCAGTTGGCAATGGGGCCTGCAATTATAATGTAAACTTTCCAACTCAATTGTGAATAGCAGTAGGCAAGTGAGCCTGCCATTATCATCACAACTCCGCAACCCACACTTTACATTGGTAACAACGTATGGGGGACCTCCCCACGCTATATCTCAGATAACGCTAAGAGACGTGCAATTTTAAAACAATCTTATTTACTGCACGTACAGTATTTACTTCAATAGCTTTATACAATGTAGAATACCGTAGCGAAGCACAGGTACATTTGCTAGTATTAAATAAAATTTGGGAAGAAAATGAAATCCCCAGGTACTGGAGGCAAGGAGTGATTATTCCACTACTTAAAAAAGGTGACTGAAAGAAGTGTAACAACTATAGAGGCGTAACCTTTCTATCTCATGGGTTAAAAATATATGAGACCATCCTGGAGAGAAAAATTAGAAAATTTGTTGAACCTAAACTTGAGGAAGAACAACATGGATTTAGAGCAAACAGATCAATGCTAGACTTCATTTTTTCGTAAAGAATGTTCTTTGAAAAATACTGGGATAAGAATAGAATGGATATACAGTTGAACCTGAGTTATACATATATCAAGAGGAAGAGAAAAAACTACTTGTAACTCAGAATTACTTAGAAATCAGACTCACACAATACATATTTACTGAAAAACCAATGGAATAGACCTAGAGGTGTAAATCCTTGCAAATAATAATTACATTAAGGCAGAAAATATTATTTTGAACTTGGTCCAGCCTTAAAGAAATCAGATAGTTTGGCTTGTTTCACTTTTCTTGCATTAAGAGTATAAACTTCCTTTTGCAAACTTAGTAATGAATTCAAAGCATTTTCACTACAACTTTTTGCACTGATGTAACGCCTACAAACATCAATTCACTCAGTTCAGGGTGTTTCAAGATTCAAGTCGTTATCTCCACCTCCATCACTGTCGCTATAGCTTGTAGCTGGTCTATCACCACCGCGTTGTTGGCATACATCAGCAATACTCTCTTCATCTGGTAGTTCTCCACATACAGCCAGATTATCATCGAAATACACAAAAATATCGAAATCTACACCCTTCGGTTGCGTTAGCTCATTGCCAGACAAAACTTCGTCCCCACAATCATCATTAGAGGCAGCCTGCTCTAGTAAGACACCAGCTTTGCGGAAACAGTTGCTGATTGTGGAGGATGACACCTGCTTCCAGGCAGCCGAAATAAAGTCCATGGCTTGTAGCAAATTAATGGAGAGAGGTTAATTTCCTGCATCACTTAGTGTTATTAAATGTTGAACCAGAATTTTTCTATAATGCACTTTGAAATTTGCAATGATGCCCAAATCAAGCGGTTGTAGAACACTGGTACAGTTAGGAGAGAAAAATTCCACTTGGACATTCTCCAGAACGATTTGAGGTAGGTGTGCTGCACATCTACCCATAAGAAGGATCTTCTTCTATTTCTTTTTCATTTTAATGTCCAGTTTTTTCAACCACTGTTCCATTAGAAGCATAGTCATCCAAGAATTTCTGTTGGATTCATATTCCGTAGGTTTTGTTTTATCACCCTTAAAACACCTTGGATTCTTTGATTTTCCTATCACAAGTGGACGAAGTTTGTCAGATCCATCTGCATTGGTGGCGAAAAGTACTGTTACACGAATTTTACTATTCTTCCCTCCACGGCATGAGTCACCTTTTTCAGCTAATGTTTTATTAGGAAGGAGATTGTAGAATAGGCCGGTCTCATCACAACTGTAAATGTTTGGAGGCTGATAATCGCAGAACCTCTTCTTTCCAGTGTTGCACCGGACGTCGTCTGCAGCTTTTGAGTCACCGCAAATTGTTCTCCCTGTGATTCCATGATGATCTTTAAATCCTTGCAACCATCCTGATGAAGCTTTGAAATCAGCAGTGATACTCATCATTTTAGCTAAATCTATCGCCTTTGCCTTCAGCATGTTGCCACTAACTGGTAGAGCTGCAGCCCGCTTTTGCTGGAACCATGTGAAAATTGCTTTCTCCAAATCTACGTACCTTCCTTCTTGCTGACGGCTGCGCTTTGCTGATTTTGAACCCACTATTAAGAACTCGTCCAAAATAGCGTTTCTTCTCCCGATAACTGTACATAGCGTGGTATAAGCAATCCCTAAGTCTGAAGCAATTTAAATTCTTGTTTTGTGTGGATTAGCGTCCACTTCTCACATAAATTTTACTTTTTCATCTAGGCTATTACTTTTTCTTTTTTTGTTCTCCTTGGCTAATCAAAAGGAACTGAATGACAAAACTACTGTTCAACAGTAAACACCAGATACCGGCATCATGGACATTTTAGTTCTCCGTTGTTCCCACGAAAGAAATTCTCATATTCAAACAAATTTACTGTATTTTCTTTTGTTTCCACACCGAAACCGCCCACTTTGCTTGTAATGTATCTTAATCTTTGGCGGCATTGTGAAGGTCAAAAACAATAAAGGTAGAGGAGGAGCGAGATAGCGAAAGGGACTCGCTCGGTTGGCCAGTAAGTAAGGATCAACAATGTCACTCGGCGAAACTCTGTGTTCTGTTTCAGCACCGAAACCTGACCTCTCAACTTCCATCTATACCCACAAAGAGGAAACTTCGTAAATACAGTAGTTTCTTTTAAGATAGCATGTGCTCATTAGAATTACGCAAAACTCAGTTATATTTCACTGATACTTGATACGTATAACAGCAAATTACGTATAAACGGATTACGTATAAATAAGAATTAACATGCTTTTAAATTACATTTGCCAGGACCAAAAGGAAATTTCGTACAAATACGAATTACGCTGAACAGAGTTACGTATAAAGCAGGTTCAACTGTAGTTGGATATTGTGAAAGCATATGATCATGTACCACATAAGCACATATGGGAATGTCTGAGATGTAAAGAAGTACCAGATGAGATTATAGTTCAAGTAAAACAACTATATCGAGAGAAAAAGAGCAGTGTGCAAATTCAAGGAGGCAGGTCAAACTGTTTTGAAACTAAGAGCAGAGTCCACAACGAACTTGCCTATCAACACTTCTCTTCATTACTATGAATGGATGAGGTTATAAAAGCAGTGAAAATGAAGAATCAGACAACAAATGCACTTGTATGTGTTCATGATGTTATGCTATGGGATGAGACAGAAGCAGAAGTTCAAGCTAAACTAGATATTGGCAAGAAGAATTTACAAGAATGGGAATGATCATCAACCGAACTAAAACAGTCGGTTTAGTAATGAGCTGAAATCCTGAAACAGTCCACCTGCGAGTGCAAAGTGAAGAAGTAGACATTATCAATAACTTCAAATACTTAGGGAGCTTCATTTCTTCTGACAATACCATAAACCACGAAATAGGCAATAGAATACAAGCTGCATCAAAATTCTACTACTCCGTTCGTCAATTACTTTGGGATGACTCACTTCCCCACGCTTGCAAGTTAAAAGTAGATTCAAAAAACCAAATGAAAGCCTTCAGAGCTTACGCAAGCCCAGATATTGGCAGTGAACACAATATGGTTATTGGAGAGCAACAGCTACAGTTAAAACAACTGAAAAGAAAAATGGAAGGGGAATATGTGTCATAGTAAAACTTAAATTCAATGTACAAAAGACATTTATAGAAAAGTTCAAGGAAAGAATTATGTCACAACAACTAGGAGATATAGAAATGAAATGGGAAAATATAAACATATAAACACCAATCTACTAAATCCTGATCAGTAAACAGTTGAAAAAAACAGACAGCAAAACAGGAAAGACTGGATGATAGATCAAATTACTGATATGAATGAGAAAAGGAGCCGAAAAAAGCAGTGAGAAAGAAGAAGATAGAATGGAA
Organism: Anabrus simplex; assembly: GCF_040414725.1. NCBI lineage: Eukaryota > Metazoa > Arthropoda > Insecta > Orthoptera > Tettigoniidae > Anabrus > Anabrus simplex. The sequence continues at coordinate 994,695,601 of NC_090265.1, read as the reverse complement.
TATAGGAAAATAAGGAACAAGATAATACAGAAAAGTAAAACAGGCCAAAGAACTACTGTAGGCTATATACGCGAATAATCCCCGCATATTTTTATCAAAATCTGGAGGCAAGAAATTAGGGTGTGAATTTTTATTAGCGTCAAGGTTGGCAAAACGCTCCCGGCTTACCTAGGTTTCAATGTTGGCATTAGTTCACCACTAGCAAGAAAATAAACATCTGATGACTGAAACAAAATTCACAAACTATTATGAATATCTACAAAACTATGAGAAGTTGCTATGATAGCAAACATGTAGCACTGTGTGGGCTGTGGCATCATTCTTCTGTAGCACGTCAGTTGAAGTGAATCATGCATTTGAGATGTCATAAAAATGTTTTTGTTACACGTTACCGAATCATCAGCCTTGTCCCATGTGCCTCCAAGATTTTAGGAGGCATTCTTCTAGGAAGAATTGAAGGAACAGTGAAGAAGATACTTACTCGAGTTCAGGAAATGAAGAGCTACCCAAGAAGCAATTATGTCTCTTCAATTAATATTGGAGAAGCAAATACAAAAAAGACATTGCTTTGGTAGAACTAGAAAAGGCCTTCGATAAAGTGTAGAGGTGCCTGTTGCTTAGTATGCTAAAGGCAGTAGGAGTAAAGTATAAGGACAGGAAATTGATATGGAACCTGTACAAAGAAAAGAAAGCAGTAGTGAGATGTGAAAATTAACCAAGGAGTAAGTCAGGGGCGTTCACTCTCACCTATCCTGTTCAGTAGACGAATTCAGCAAAGTTGAGAAAAATCAGAGGGGTGAAGGTAAAAGGAGGAACAGTGCGCATGCTACAATTTGCAGATGACATCACAGTCCTGGAAGAAAGTGAAGAGAAGCTAACATCAATGATGGACGAAATAGCCATCCTGCAACTTAATAAGGCAAAAACCAAGATCCCTGTTGCAAGTAGGAATGGGACAAAGGGTGATATAATTTTGAAATGATAGGTTCTGAATGATGTCAAAGAATTTGACTACCTTGATAGTAAGATATTTTATGGTATAGCAAAAGAGAGATGTGATAAGCACGATAAACACTAAACTGTCAGCCTTCAACATAAAGAAAGGATTCTTCACCTCAAGAAATATCAACAGGTTGATATGAAAACAGCCAGGACATTCTTTTTTTTTTAGAGTATAATACTATATGGGAGTGAGGCACAGACCACTGGAGGGTACAAAAAGAGAAGGACTGAAGCAATTTAATTATGGTTATCAAAGGATGCTCAAAATTTCAGGAATTAACAGCGACAAACATCTAAGTCATGCAGAGAGCGAAGTAGGTACCAGGCTTGTGGAAAGCAATAAAATAAGGAAAAGATACACATATTTTAAGACATAACAGACTGTTACACACAATACTGGAAGGCTCTGCGGAAGGAACTAACACTAGAGGCAGACCCAGGAGGGAGTACATCAATAAGAGTTTGGAAGACTTAGGCTGCCAGATCTTCACAAGGCTGAAAAGACTGGCTAAAAGTCGCACAACATGGAAAACTGCTGCCAAACAATCTTAGGACTGTTCAGAGCATAAGTTTCTAAAACAATTATTTAGCTGAAAATGTTCAACACTGAAAGAATCAAAAGAAATATTTTGTACACTGAAATCATGATCTCTAAAAGGAGAGGAAAAATAACAAAGATAGAGAAAAAAGAAAAATATATATGAGTTGCAAGCAAAAAAGTTTAAATATAAAGCATAAAATATACAAACTCTTTTGAAGTTTTTCCAAGAGTTCAACTGCTCGCTTGACATCTGAAACAAAAAGAAAGAAAAATTACCCCTTCATTACAATGTATGATAATTTAAACTAATATTCTTTTACAGGCAGAATTTTCAAACTATGCAACAAAAGCAGAATGAGTACATGGTAATATTTATACTGCTTTTGGGTAATCACTACTTAGCCTGAGCCATGCCATATAAAATAGGTCAATAAACAAAAATAAAAGGAACAAAGATGATAACATTCAAAGTATAACAACAGATGACTAAAGCTCAAATACCGTAAATCCACCAACTACCGTATATGACATGTAATTTGAAGAATTTTTACTTGCCTTGATTCACGCATTAAATAAAATTATGGACGATTTCACTGAGTTTAACAGACGAGAGCATGATTTAGGTTAATGAACTTTGTCACATGCAAACTATTCCACTAATTCACCTTGAAGTTCTAAAAAGAAGTAGGCCTATAGAATGACACACCAGTTAAAATCATTATATACCGTATATATAAAAGGCTAAGGCTTCATATGTTAACACATATTTCTAAGAGCTCTAGATGACCAATTTTAACAGTTTTATGCCATTCCAATGTTCTGGCCAAGTCGATTCAAAAGAAAAAATTCTTGAAGCGGCAGATATCTTGGTCATATTTACTGGAAAAATGGGAAAACTCAACTCTTTAACTGTTAAAAATATTGACTTGGGGCCTTTTTTATTTAATCCCTGGACTCAGAAAACTAGAGATGTTTTGTGTCAAAACTTAAATCACATTAACTTTAGCACAGACTTTTCTAAAAATTTTTGCTAGTAGTTTAACAATGCACTAACACATCACAAAAGTTTTTGGTGTCACAAGGATGGGAAAGGGCTAAGATTGGAAAGGTAGCTGCCGTGGCCTTAATTAAGATAGAGCCCCATTATTTGCCTGGTGTGAAAATGGGAAACCACGAAAAACCATCTTCAGGACTGCCGACAGTGGGATTCGAACCTATCACCTCCTGAATGCAAGCTCACAGCTACAGGACCCTAACTGCATGGCTAACTTGCTTGGTACTTTTCTAAAAACCATCTTGAATTGATAACGGCTGATTAGAACCAAATGCTGATGTCAATTGGCAGTGGAACTGAGAATCACTAAGGCCAAGTGATGTAACAGCAGATGTTTGTAATGTAACATCACATGATTGTGATAAAACAGTAGGTATATTAGGAGCATTATCTTGAGTCTATATGGTTTGAGCTGTGCCCACAGAATGCAATTTGTATGAATTTTAGTTTAAAGAACTAAGAAACAACAAAAGGCCAAAGGTAAAAAGTGATGTACCATATATTATTTTAAAATTGGAAAAATGGAATAGGAAAAAGCAGGGGATCCACTTCTCTTTCTGAATTGGGAAAGCCTACAAAAACCTGTGAATTGTTATTTTTCAGTTAAAGAAATTGCAAATAACTTTCTTTTCAAAGGCCCATTCTATTTTTCTGTGAAAAGTTTCCGACATTCTAGCCAGTGCTGTCACACAGGTGGACTGGGAAAGTGCTTGCCATTTTCCAGAGTGGCGGGAATAGAGTGGGTGGTCAGGCAGATCAGCAAACACGGTTAGTGATAAGCATATGGAATTAATTCAGTTTATGAATGGAGTTCTTGTTCAGCGAAAGTTATAAGTAGGGAGCGGATTTTTATGTAATTACATATTTTTTTGCGTAAGTTTTAACGCAAGTTACGAAGTTCATTATTCCTATTGTGCATCCCCAAGTGTAAAAACTGAATCTTATTTCACATAAAAACACATATTTTCACATTTTTTAAATGTAAATACATATTTTAAGAAAATCTATAATAAGCACATAAATCGGCAATATTTGTTGATCAATAAAATTTAAAATGCTTCTGTGTTATAAAACAATGCTCATATTTTCATTTTACGATTACGGTATTGTTTTTAACAGTGTATTTAACATAATGTATCTGAATGTTTTGGCTATTTATGGACTTCTCTCCATAAGTTCTAAAACTTGCTGGTCACTGGCTACGTCGTTACATTTAGACAGCGATTTGATTTGCTGCACAAGATGTTTCCTTGCAAGATGTCATTCCAACTCTTTATGAGTCAGCCCTCTCGGGTTTTGTTTATAGAATATCAGCGAAAGGCAATCGCGGTGAGATAAGGTGACGTAATTCCGTTACGACATGGGAGACTCGGAAGAATATTGCCCCACCATTAGGTAGTGGAATTTCATCACTCTTAAGAGTAAGGTTAGCTGTTCGGGTCCATATATCATTCCCGTGGTCCTGTGATTTTGTATGGATTTATAAGAAATATTTCCTTCAGTGTCCGCTGCTATTCTTTTTATTGAAACAGTGATTCACCGTAAATACGTGTGTCGTAACCTGCAAAATAATGCCAAAAGAGAAGTCGAGTACAAGGTTGCGTCTTCAACAATATGTAGTGGAATTTAAAAGCATTTTCACTACCGATGGAAAAGTATTATTTTGGCAACCGTGTGGTAAAACAGTACGTGCAGATCAACGTTCTCAAGTAATCCAGCATTTGTCTGGAAATAAGCATACTGCGGCTGCTTCGCGTGTGCGTTCGCGACAATTACTCATAGCTGAACCAGCTACTTCAAATGCAGGCCCATCTAAATATTCCCAGTATTATTTAGATGTGTGCAGACATGGCCGCCCGCAGGATCTTTTCCAGGGGGGGGGCACATTAACAATTTTCTTGAATATAAAAACCAATATAACGTCAGCAACATTAAATTGTTTACAGAAACTTCCAGTTATAACATATGCTAGATGACTGTCAGTAATTTCAGTTTATGAAATAATCTGGTATGATATTAAACAACTGAACATCAACATATTTAGAATTCCAGGGGGGGGCGAGTGCCCCCCCTTGCCCCCCCTTGCGGGCGCCCATGTGTGCAGAGCATTTGTTTGCGCCGACATTCCTCTTGGTAAAATAAATAATCCGGGACTGAGAAATTTCCTAACAAGGTACATTAATTTTGAGCCTCCAGACAAATCCACATTAAGGAAAAACTATCTACCAAAATGTTACGAAGAAACTTTACAGAGAATTCGGGCAGTATGTGATAGCGAAAAACTGTGGGTGAGCATTGACGAAACCACTGATTCAAGTGGCAGAAAAGTAGGAAATGTTGTAGTTGGTGTGTTGAAGAATGACAAAACTGCTTGCGAATATTCTTATTTGCTAGCGTGTAAAGAAATGCTTGCTGCAAACCATGTCTGTAGCTAGGTTATTCAATGAAGCCATGCACTTACTTTGGCCAAAAGGTATAAAATACGACCATGTATTGCTTTTCTTTACTGAAAGTGCAGCTTACATGAAAAAGGCAGCCGAAGGCCTTTCAGTGAGCTTTCCGAAAATGATACACGTAACTTGCGTTGTTCATGCCCTACACAGGTTATGTGAAACTGTGCGGGCTCAGTACCCTCAAGTGGATAAATTAGTGTCTAATGGCAAAAGAGTCTTCGTAAAAGCACCCTCAAGAATCAAGAATCAATCTCTTTAAAGAGAAAAACTCGGATCTTGCGCTTCCTCCTCTGCCTATTGTTACGCGGTGGGGTACCTGGCTTAGCGCAGATAATTTCGAAAGTTTTGCATCCGTTGTGAACGTGCTAGATATTGAGATTCTTCAAGAGATACTACAAGACAGCTCTTTGAAAAGTGATTTGGCGTTTATATCTGCCAATCTAAGCTTCTTGTGTAAAACTATAGACATACTTGAAAAATCCACTAACCTGTTGTCCGAAACAGTGAAGGAAGTGCGCGCTGTTGAAAATAAATTAGATTCACTCCCGGCTTCGCAGGTACAGGGACTGTTAAAGGTCAAATATAAAAATTTGTTGTCCGACTCGTTGGCTGAATGGTCAGCGTACTGGCCTTCGGTTCAGAGGGTCCCGGGTTCGATTCCCGGCCGGGTCGAGGATTTTAACCTTAATTGGTTAATTCCAATGGCACGGGGGCTGGGTGTTTGTGTTGTCTTCATCATCATTTCATCCTCATCAAGACGCGCAGGTCGCCAACGGGAGTCAAATAGAAAGACCTGCACCTGGCAAGCCGAACCCGTCCTGGGATATCCCGGCACTAAAAGCCATACGGCATTTCATTTCATCAAAATTTGTTCGGGAAAAACAGAGGATTTCAAACAATGTGCCAAATTTCTAATGTATTAGCGGGTGCTCATGTTGGCAAAATTGATGGCGTTATTGTTGGTGACATTCCTCTCTATAACTATGCTCGTCTGACGCATTTGGCACGCATTTGTGATGGACAATTTGGAGATGGCCTTTGTTGTTCACTGCAATTCTGAGACTACTTCTAGCAATTAATATTCCAGCGTGTGATGGGTGAGTTCGAACTGGTACTGTTTTTTCAAAGATGATAAGTTGCTTTTGCCACATTTAAACAAAACATTACCTTTAAAAAATAACCATTCATAATATCTACTCTGGCATATCAAAAATTAATATATCATACAGCATGTTTCCATTCACAGACACCATTTTGCCTTAAGGAGCACGTTTGGTAGCACCATATTCTAATACAAAATATTATACTTATTTACTTCTTGAGCACGAGTAGTTATGTGATATTTAAAGGAAAATAATTTCAATTTTTTATCACATATTTTAAAGTTTTTCAGCACATAAAAAATAAATATTTTTCACATTTTTAGCACATAAAAATCCGCTCCCTAGTTATAAGTGTTATTCACGTTGTATTCCTACACTTGTTGCTAAACGTTATTTGTATTAGCTATCAGTAATGGTGACATATAGTATATGACAATGGAAACAATTTTTTCTACCGAGCAAGTAGCTGCACAGTTTGAGTCATGTAGCCATCAGCTTGCATTCAGTAGATAGTGGGTTCAAATTCCACTGCTGGCAGCCCTGACAATGGTTCTCTGTCGTTTCCCATTTTCACACCAGGCAAATGGCTGTACCTTAATTAAGGCCACAGCCACTTTCTTCCCACTCCTAACCCATCATCGACCATAAGACCTACCTGTGTCGATACGACATAAAGCAGATTGTAAAACAATTCTCCTAAAGAAAGAATCGTATCACATAGCCGTTCAGAAATTTCTACATCGTTTCCGTGGTGCTGCAATGCCTTCAAGACAATATTTAACCAAATTATTCAAGAGACAAAAAGAGAGAGCCACAAGTAACAATGGATATCAGCCTGAGAAAATCTTGAAGCTGTTTGGTGCAGGAGTGTGGTATTTACATAAAGATCAGCATTACGGTGACTGAAAATGCTATGTTTTTCTCTTTGCAAAGTGTCACTAATTCATCAGTTAAAACCACAGCATCCAGCTGCCCACATAAATTTCTTTTGGTAGATGCTCTATCTGTCAATGATGGTATAGGCGATCCTTCTCTTTTAATTATGATGGACAAAGCTTATCTCCACTTAATGGCAATGGATGGCATGCTAAAGAAGAAATTTACCTAACTCCCCAGCTATTTCCCACCAATATTCAGGCAGGTGCGCAGCAGTAATCCCATCTATCGGAGATGAGTGGCAACATAAGAGCCAAAGAATATTGAAAAAAAAATATTATGGTCAATGTAATGTTATTGTTGATCAATTTTATGAGCTTTTGATGGTCTTCACATTTAGTTTCCTTCCGACTCTGAAATACCACTGGTATCATAGTCAGTATGGTAAAACTGAATAAAACATAAATGATCGGAAATTGTATTCTCTATAACTTTTGTTATGTAGTACTTTTCAGTAGGACCAATAACATAGGAATTTAAAAAGTACATTTTAGGCGCCTTTCCCTAAACTACCATTTCATTCAGGGCGAATAAAATTGTTTATAGCTCAGACTGTACTTTCTTCATCAAATTCTGTTTACTCATTTTCTCGTGGCTTGGAGTTGATATGGACTTAACAACCAAAATACAAATCCATGATTATCTCTGTTATAACTGGTATGGTAAAACGTATGACATTTATCGACAGGACCATTTATAACATAAATATTTGAGAACTCAATTTTCATTTTTATTTTTGCTAGTGGCTTTACGTCGCACCGACACAGATACGTCTTATGGCGACGATGGGATAGGAAAAGCCTAGGAGTTGGAAGGAAGTGCTCGTGGCCTTATTAACTCAATTTTAGGCCTTCCCTTAAACTACCATTTCACTCAGCATGAATAAAAATGATTTATAGCATAGATTGTAGTGGTTCATTCCCCGACTTTACATACCAATTTCCATTAAATTCTCCTCAGCCGTTTTCTCGTGATGCGTGTACATACATACAGACAGACAGACAGCAATTATGGAAAAGTAAAAAGTATATTTCCTTGTTACTGTGGACACAACCGATACTGAAAGACCATTCTTTATAAATTCTGAGCAAAGTACAGACAAAACTCTTATTACCGAGCTCAATAGCTTCAGTCGCTTAAGTGCGGCCAGTATCCAGTATTCGGGAGATAGTGGGTTCGAACCCCACTGTCGGCAGCCCTGAAGATGGTTTTCTGTGGTTTCCCATTTTCACATCAGGCAAATGCTGGGGCTGTACCTTAATTTTTTTTTTTTGCTAGGGGCTTTACGTCGCACCGACACAGATAGGTCTTATGACGACGATGGGATAGGAAAGGCTTAGGAGTTGGAAGGAAGCGGCCGTGGCCTTAATTAAGGTACAGCCCCGGCATTTGCCTGGTGTGAAAATGGGAAACCACGGAAAACCATTTTCAGGGCTGCCGATAGTGGGATTCGAACCTACTATCTCCCGGATGCAAGCTCACAGCCGCGCGCCTCTACGCGCACGGCCAACTCGCCCGGTGTGTACCTTAATTAAGGCCACGGCCGCTTCCTTCCCACTCCTAGCCCTTCCCCGCCCCATCGTCGCCATAAGACCTATCGGTGTCGGTGCGACGTAAAACAACTTGCAAAAAAAACTCTTATTTTATATACATAGATTTTATAGTAAGCTTTTGTTCATTACTGACTAACCGCTTAGCAACAATAGAGATATTTACAGTGTCCATCAAAAGTTTGACACCATGAAAAAAGCACAAAATTCAGATTTTCTAGCAACACATTTAATGAAAAATTCTACAAAAATTCCTGAAACATGCTAACCTTGTTAGTACTCAATATAACCTCTTTTGGTTTTTTGGGATGCTATCACTCAGTCTGGCATGGAGCCAATTAACTTCCTACAATCCTGGACAGTGATCCCTCACCATAAGGCCACTAGGTTTAGCTTCAGCTCTTCCTTGGATTTGGGTTTCCTCTTCGCCAACTTCAGTGCCATAAAATTCCATAGATTCTCTATGGGATTAAGGTCAGGAGAAGGTAGCAATTTGATATCCTGGTCCTTCAACCAGTTCATTGTGAAGCAACTCCAGTGCCAGGGAGCACTGTCTTGTTGAAAAAGAATACGTTCTCCCATTAGCCTAGTGACAGATGGAACCATGACTTCCCCTCAGATTTGCACGTGTCTCTGACCATCAACAGTACCATTAATCATGTAGAGTTTTCCAGGACCTTCATATGTTATGCACCCCTCAAATCATCACTGCCTCTCCTCCTCCCTGAACAGCAGGTGCAAGACAGGCTGTCCTATTGCACCTTACTCACACTTGTCGTCTAGAATACAATTCGAATCAGCTTTCATCAGAGAAAACACATCTCTGCCATGCTTCTTTCATCCAACTGCACCCCTAGAAACACCACAGCCTTTGTCTCTTCTTAGCCAAGTCATTTAACAAAGACTTGCACAAGGCTACACAGAACATCAACCCAGCACATCTCAGACAGCGTCCTAGAGTTACGGGACTGATTTCAATACACAAAGAATCTTTCATTTTAACCAAAAGATCACGTAAACTACCTCTGCGACCTTCTTTACATAACTGATAATCTTAACCATAATGGTATTAAGAGAAGTATTTTGCGTTCAGTTCTGTTGGAGGTTAACTTAGGCCTACCTAACCTGGAAGAATCCAGTACGGTACCAGTCCCTATAAACTTGTTGACTGTCTGTCCTCAACACATGTTTTTGACACTCCAAGCCTTTCTGCAATCTGCCTATAGCCCAAGCCACTCCTCCAGATCCTAATAATCTGCCACTTCACATTTTTTTTTTTTTTGCTAGTGGCTTTACATCACACTGACACAAATAGGTCTTATGACGACAATGGGATAGGAAAGGCCTGGGAGTCGGAAGGAAGCAGCCATGGCCTTAATTAAGGTACAGCCCCAGCATTTCCCTGGTGTGAAAATGGGAAACCATGGAAAACCATCTTCAGGGCTGCCGACAGTGGGATTTGAACTCACTATCTACCGGATGCAAGCTCACAGCCGCGCGCCCCTAACCGCACAGCCAACTCGCCCGGTCACTTCACATCTGTACTCACTGATTTTTGGCCCATTTTCAGCTTTCCCAGGAAAATCGATCTAACCTTTACTTTCTTCCAACTTGACTGTTTGAAAAGCAGGCAATCCACTATTTGGCCAGATTTAACTACTCCTGAGGTTACAATTTAAGTGACCATGACAGTTCCAGGTTCATTTGTCGCAAATTTTGAATGCAGGAGAATTTTTGAAAAGGGCAATTTTTCTCTCTGGATGAAGAAAAGAAATTGAATTAGAATGTGTGAAATGGCCTTCATATCTGTTAAAAACAAAAAGTAATAACAGCACAGGAATCCTCATAGGTAGGCCCTATGTCTACAGCCGTTCCAAAAAGCATTGGTACAGCTGCACACATTCCAGAATAATTTATTTTTTCCAACAAAAGTAATTTTAAAGGTGTTTTCATAAAAGAAATACCAGCATCGTAGTATCACCCAGAATTTTAAAGATTGAGATTTGGATTCTTGGCAAAAATGTTCACTTGTGGTAAGCATTTGATCAATATAGGAACAATATGGGATTCTGCATTACTTTAAGGACAGGAGAGAACATTCGGTTTTCAATGGGTGTCAAGCTTTTGATAGACCCTGTGCTAGTATACGTAATTATAATATTGATTAGTACCATAAAAGTAAATACCTAATAGAATTGTAAAAAGTAATCTTTGGGTAGCTTGAGTATAATTTCTTTCTATTAGGCTATGATGTGCTCAAGTAACGGTTACTCCTGAAGCAAGGGAATGGCGGTATTAAGAAGAGGGATTTGGGTTCGAGGAACTCTTCCTCGATTTCGATATGATAAGTTAATATACTTGGCATGAAAAGCTTACTTACCTTTGTCACTCAATTTTTTATTGTTTTTATTTTTAGGATTAAGGGTTTTTATACTTTCTTTACTTATTTAATGTATTCTATTTAGTAAAGTTAATAGAAGAATTGAACTTCTGTCTTACGTTTTCAAAACATATGCTTTCATAAGCTTAATAACTAATTTACTAGATTATCTCAAATGTAAAAGGTTAGACAATTTAAAATATAATAAAGGAAATATAGGACAGTGAGGATTTGACCAGTTAGAATATAAGGATCTACTACCGGTCGAGCACCAATTCATGTAGGGATCGTTCTAGGAAGCTTGATAACATTGAGTGTTTGGGTTTTTAGAGGTAGTTACACACTTATGATTGCCCATGGATTATGTTCTTCTGGTTCATTTGCATTAGCTAATATTACATATGAACGTCTAGGAAGACGAAGAATACTAGTAAGTATTGATTATGCCTCAATTACCTGTTTTCCTGTGAAAAACCCAACTTTGACTGTCTGGTCGAGGGTTGGGTGGCCAGCACCAAACCCAACAACCTAAGGTAGAACCAATGGCTAAGGGTGGATTCTCTCTTAGGAGGCTTGGACAAGCCTTTGTGTAGGAAATCACACACAAATTCACCGAAACGCTGCTGCTTTGCTGGTGTGGCAGGGGAAGGCCAAAGGCTAAGGGAGATTGCCTCAACAGAAAATCTACAGTGTTACTCAAACAACTTTTTGGAGGGAACTCTGTTATAATCTGCTTCTAACTTCAAATACCTTGGAAGTATAATTTCAAAAGAAAACACAATATAACAAGAAATACTTAATAGGACTAAAAAAGTTTTTCAATTTTTTTTTTGTGAGAAATCTACTGTGGGAAGATAAAATACCCCAGAAAGAAAAACTGATCATGTTTCATTCCTACTACATTTCAATTCTCACCAATGGATTCAAAATATGTACCCTACACAAGGCTAATGTAAAATCCAGTCAACAGAAATGAAACAGGAAAGAGGCTGGCATCAAATTACCTATTATCGAACTTTTAGGAAAACTCAAGCTATGATGATTTCAACATGTAATGAGGAATGAGCACGGAATTACTTTGACAGAGAAGCAAGAGGGAAGAGATCAACAGGGAGGCCAAGGAATCGATGGATATATTACTTATCATGTTCGGCAATACACTTAAAAGCAAATATCGCTGCCCCATTCTATTTTTAATGGTTTATCATTGCTGCCTACTTGACTAGTTACATATTGAGATCACAAGACATAACCACCAACAAACTAACCTCAATGCAAGTTCCCTTACCCAAGTAAATGACCAGTCAAGATATTCATAATTAAATTGGTTTTCAAGCTCAATGAGGAATTAAGGAAATACACACTCTCTCTCACCTACACTTACTTTAATTTTACATATTTCTGCCTTTATTTTAATATATGCATTACTATAACCGTATACTATACTTCAGTGTTTGCCTGGTGTACATAATTCAGCTCCCTCCTTGAAATTTGCTATTACTTGTCGGACTTACACGAAACCACACTGTAATAATACACACAAGCAAATATATTAATTGTACGTATACCATAAGTCAATAAGAATACACAAGGGCAAAGTGTGCAAACTGTACCAAAGTCTTGACAAGACTAGGTTAGGTTACATTAGGTTAGGTTGATAAAGTTTCCTTCCATTTCAACTGCACTGATATTTACAGAGGAGGTAACATTGCTTTCCTTTTCGGAGGAGTTCTTGCAAATTTTTCTTTCTTCTTATATATCCTAATTACATTCTATACATACGAATTAGACGAAATAAGACCGTATTATTAAAATGCTGCGTTATTCATATAACACCAACTACGAGATTAAAAGCATTATTCAACCATGCCACAATTCTACTTGCCTGGTATTACCCAAACAGATTTACAATACTACAGAAAAAGAAAATATGCTTTACTTATAACCGCAAATGTAAGATTAGTGATTTTCACAACAAGGCAGTGGCAATATGTAAATCTCTCAAGTCACGAAAAAACCATGACTATATAGGCTAGTAAGATGTCGTATTGGCAAGTAGGGTCCCTAAACTGTATGGTTAGCAATACCGAATTGCACCCAACAGTTCGAAATGAATCACTACCTTCAGTATTAACAGCGGAGAAAGAGTAAGGTTGTACTCTTAGAGTATATGATTACATGGCAGGGAGTATAGACATAGTGAAATCGGAGGTCAGCAGGGAAGAATGCCAAGTGGGAGGACATACAGGAACAGAAACTATATTCTGAGAAAGAAGAAGTGGCGACCACTTGTATACTACAACTGGGAAACTGGAGCTGAAAATGATGATGAATCTAAACATCATCTGTGATAGGGAAATGTTAGCTATTTCCACTGAAGTACTAGGAGCACTTATATCTGTATTTCACCATCTGCAGATCCCTTTTTCTTTTTCAGTAATCATTTTGTCTATGCCACTAGAAGGAGCCTTACCTGCAGAATTTTGCCATGTTTCATCCTCTGCTTCATCCTTTGGCTTTTTTAAAAGTGATAAAATTGCAACACAAGAAAATTTGCACTTGTTTCCCTTTCCATAGAAAATAAATTTTCACCTATTTCAAATATTATTTCTGAAGTAAAACTACTTCTGAAACACATTCACAGCGAGCGTTAACGCACCGCAATCCGCAAGCTCACTGTAACTTCTTGTAACTCATATGGCCGCTGAAAGTAAATGGCACATACCGACAGGCAGCCTATTGTTACCAGAGGAGTACGCTCATCCCTAGCAAACTTTGGTGACATATGTATTTAAGACAGAAATAAAACTGTTAGGTTTAATTTCATTAAACAAAATCAACTTTGTAATTTTTTAAACTGTAACTAGGGATGGGAGGGAGCTAAAACCCTTCATAGCCCCTCTCTGGATCTGCCTCTGAATAAAGGGATCCTCTTTCCTGTTAGCATAGTCATCTCGATGAATGCTAAGCTTCCTTATCGAAACATGTGTACAAAGAACAGTGCCTATTGGAGGAAAGAATATCGTTCTTGCCATTCAGTTTTTGCAGTCTTAAGTTCATGGGCAGTTTTAGGGAATATGACCCAAATATGTGCTTTTCTTACTATTGCATCCATAACATTTTCCGAAGAGGCCTAGTGCAGGTCTTTCGAGCTGACACCGAATAGGCAACCTGCATGTCTGTGAGGATGATGAATTCTAATGCTGAAGACAGCACACAACCCAGCTCCGAGCCACTGGAATTAACCAATGAAGGTTAAAATACCTGACCTGACATCAAACCCGGGACCCTCTGGTCCAAAGGCCAACATGCTAACCATTTAGCCATGGAGCCACTAACATTGTAAATTAATTTATTTATATTGTGTCAGAAGCAGAGTTACATAAGATGAACCAAAAATGTCACCGAAGGTTCAGATTGTGGTGAACCAGAAATTAACAACATTGAGTGCATTCCTTGTTGTCTCGAGCAGCTCTTTCTCCATACATGCGGCAGGACAGAGACGACATTCTAGCAGATGAGCTGTAGTTTGCACCTCACCATAGCCACAAAAAATAGAATCCACCAAATATCCCCACTCCTACAGATTAATCTTACACCTAGTAACACCCGAGAGCAGCCTATTTAAAGATCTCCAAGTCATCCAGTACTCCGTATGTCCAGCTGGTAATTCTTCATGAGGTGTTTTCCATTCTCCACGATGCTCAACCCTAGTTCGCCACAAAGTGAGTTTTGCTTGCTGCTAGATTCTTTCAAGTTTCTGTGCGGTCTTCAAGAAACTTTTGCGTGAACTTAACGGTGCTGCTGCTAGTACTTCATGTCGGGTATCAGGAGGTGTGATGCCAGCAATAGTACTTTGTTTTTTTAAATTTAGGTCTTAGCTTGTGATGATGTGAAACGTTTCATTAACTGCCATGTCTACTTCTAATGAAATGAAACGGCATATGGCTTTTAGTGCCAGGAGTGTCTGAGGACATGTTTGGCTCGCCCGTAGGCCACCAGCCCCCGTGCCAGCGAAATTAACCAATGATGGTTAAAATTCCCGAACCCGGAACCCCTCCGACCAAAGGCCAGCACGCTAACCATTTAGCCATGGAACCGGACAGTTCTAATGATGAGTCTCTACAAGGTTTATACAATTTCACGCACTTAATACTTGTTACACTATCAAATAGAAGCCACCTACTGAGGTAACTCAAAAATCAGTGAAATTTTTTTTTCTACGGAAGAGTACAAAAATGGAGCAGAGTAATATAAAAATTTTGCTTGAGAAATTAGTCTACTTAATCGATACGTACAGTACGCGAACCTTTTGTTGGGCCCTGAGCTCCATAGTGCTGAATGGGAACTATGGCACAAGAAAAGGTTCGCGTATCTACTAAATGTATTTCTCCAGAATTGGGAGTAAAAAGCAATTTTTCCACGTTTCTGATATCTCCCACTGTCTTTCATAAACCGCACATCAATGTTGTTCTTTAAGCAGCATGCTTTTGAGAGTTATGGACGACAGTAGCTCAAAAAGTGGTTTAAAGCACACCAGCAATTGTAAAGAATATCATGCCTTGCACAAGTGACAGGGCCTTCATGCGCAACCGTGGTCCCTTAGTCGCCACTGTCACTCTACAAGTTATAGTCCGAGGGGAGAAGATAAAGTCTGTTAGTACTGTTCATGATAACGAAATGCCAATCCGATTCAACAGAGTGAGCCCCATGTACCATTTCATGATGATCGAGATGTAAAAGTAACGAGCGAGTTGACCGCGCGGTTAGGGACGCGCAGCTATGAGCTTGGATTTGGGACAGAGTGGGTTCGAGCCCCACTGTCGACAGCCTTAAAGGTGCTTTTCGGTGGTTTCCCATTTTCACACCAGAAAAATGTTGAGGCTGTACCTTAATTATGGCCACGAACGCTTCCTTCCCACTCCCTAGCCCTTTCCTATCCCATCGTCGCCGTAAGACCTATCTGTGTCGGTGCGACGTAAAGAAACTTGGAAAAAAATAAGAATATAAAAGCGTCCTAAGTGAATTAATTTCCAAATAATAATGCGAGGCCTCACTGAACTACACACAAAAAAAAAAGTAATAATAAACTTTACCTCTTGCTAATGTGAGTGGTTCACCCACAGCAGCCATTATTTCAATTAGACTATATCACACTATAACAACACCTAATTACAAGCAAAAGCGAAATATAAACAAATAATTATCAACCAACTCCACCTAGCCAAAGAAATCTGTCAAATTTATAAATATTCATTGCTGCCATACATGAAGACAACCTTTCCCTACTGCAAAGAATATGCATACTGCAGAAAAAGCATGGCGAGTCTAGGGAGGTCAAGACACGATTGTTACTTATCGAACCGCCATAATAAGTCTTTAAGTGAGTACAACCATATACAGTAGAGACAATACGCGACACTCAGCGAGATATCGAGGTACAGCTATTAGAGCTCTCTCTAGCAGACGGACCTGAGAACTACTGATTCTGTCATAAGATCACGTGTATTTGTGTGTGAAGTTTTTGGTGTTATTTATGCGTTTTCAGTAAGTTGACATAATAAAATAGTAGCGTGTGTCATTCCTTGATGTCTCCTCTCAACATGAGGGGAAAGGTATGTGCTGGATTTGGCTTCAGTAACTATGTAGAGAAGAACGCGCGGCCTTTCTTTCGTTTACCTCGTGACAAGAAAATGTAAGTAATACTGTGTTTGCACATATATTCTTCCAGTGACAAAGAGATTTTTATAGTACCGTACTTCATAATCTTCTGACCTGCTCGACCCATATTATAACTGGCTTAAAATATAATACGCATATTTTATTGTATAGTGCAGCAGTTAACCGTCAATACCGATGTGTTGTTGTAGGTGTGATCTGTGGGTTTTGAAATGTCACAGAAGTGTGTGGATAAGGTGTATAAGAAAGAAGGGACGTTACACTTATATAAGAAATACGAGGAAATTTGTCCTGCTTTTAAGTGTTAATTCATTGCATCATGTGTGTAAGGAATATGCCACTGTGGGCAGCCCTGAAGATGGTTTACCGTGGTTTCCCACTTCCATACCAGGCAAATGCTAGGGCTGTACCTTAATTAAGACCATGGCCGCTTCCTTCCAACTCCTAGGCCTTTCCTATCCCATCATCACCCTAAAACCTATCCGTGTCGGTGCGACGTAAAGCCAGTAGCAAAAGAAAAGGAATGTGCCGATATTTTTATTGACAAGTGCCTTAATGTGATGATAAAATGTTTTCTTAAATGAGAAAAAATACAAATCTAATCGTAAAAGTTCAGACAGGAGTGCTAAAGCAAAAAAAGTAATGCATAAATGAAAGATCAAGCCTCTTCACAGCAGTCCATTTCACATCTTCTTTATATGTCGAATTTCAGTCTTTAAATAATAACCTTTTAAATAATTAATTCATCTATCCAGAATTGCTTTAGCAACTTCGAAGTTAATATCTCAATAACACATTCTTTCTAGACGTAATTTATTTATCCATTTTCGTATATGCATTTCCATTGATATTTCATTTTAGCGCGACTTTTCAGGTCCAGTCACTAGGAGTGCCACCGTCGAATTGTCTCCCATTTTAACAAGGATAAATCCGTAAGTGTCGCGTATTGTCTCTACTGTATTTGGTGTAACTGAAGGCCAAGTGTATTCGAATTTAGAGGATTTAGGTACCAAACATTGAAATAAAAACAAATGAACAACTACTTTTCATGTAGAATTTAACTGGACATCTATTGTACATGTATAACGTATATAAATATATAACTCGCAAATGGCATGAATACATTCACGGCTATTTGAACAGGAATACAATTCATAGTACACTAAATTCATTTTTTGAGAAACAAGAATCAGCAGAAGTGTTCATGTATATTCTTTACTTCTATACAACTTGGTCTTACTGTGTTTCTTATTAATATCATCTGTCAGAATAAGTAACCTTATTGGAAGAAACATAGAAATATGAACGGTACCACTGCTATAGCATGAAATAATGATCTAAAAATGCTTAAATACTGTTGTAATAAATTACCTTCTGCATTTCTTTTATTAAGAAAGCAATTACCGGCACTGCGGATCTAAACGGTTACTTCAGCATGTTGATAAACATTGAATGCCTCTTTAATTGAGTACCGTACATTAAATTATGTTTGCTAACTATTGTTATCCATTCATGTAGTGAATTCGTCGGATTGTGAGGCAAAAATACTCGTCACATATACAACAAGAGTGGTGTTCTTAGCTACTCTACGTAGTTTTTGGATACCCCATGCAGGTAAATAGTACGAAGTGCTGGTGGTGGGTTGCTTTAAGAGGAAGTACAACTGGACAACCATCAACTATTAATAATACTAGAGGGAAAAGTATAGGGATACGACACTTCAAAAAGTAACGGTATAGGCCAAAGAAAGACAAAGGCCACGAAGTTCGTGAAATTGAAAGACTCCCCAGGCTTCGACTGCTCTAATACCGTCGGGGTCGGAAAAGAACAAGAGTTGACAAAGGGAGGTCGGATAGGATAGAAAAGTGAGGAGCTAGGCAAGTAATTGGAAGCAATGCCAGGACTCAGCTAAGGGAACCGTGGTCGCAAACCACGCTGCCAAGTTAAGAGTCCTTGGATCCTCCTTTAGTCAAATCTTACGACAGGCAGGGGATACCGTGGATGTATTCTACCGCCTCCACAAAATGGTACGAAGCCGATATCTGCATTATATTTTCATCATCATCATTATTATTATTATTATTACTATTATTATAAAAAGGATAAGAAGAAGAAAAACAAGCAGGTGGCCCCCCTGTGGATGAGGGCGATAGAATAACACCCACGGTATCCCCTGCCTGTGGTAAGAGTCGACTAAAAGGGGCCAAAGGGGCTGTTAACTTGGAAGAGTGGATTGGTGACCACGGGTCTCTTAGCTGAGTTCTGATAGTGCTTCCACTTACTTGTGCCAGGCTCCTCTTTCATCTATCCTACCCGACCTTCCTGGTTTAACTCTTGTTCTTTTCCGACCCCGACGCTATTAGGTTTGCGAGAGCTAGGGAGTCTTTCATTTTCACGCCCTTCGTGGCCCTTGCCCTTCTTTGGGCGATACCTTCATTTTTCGAAGTGTCAGATCCCTTCCCTTTTTCTCTATGAAAATTGTTATATAGACGATGATTGCCTAGTTGTACTTCCTCTTAAAACAGTAATCACCACCACTACCACCACCAGATAGTGACTGGAACCCAGCTATTGGCAGCCCTGAGGATGGTTTTCTGTGGTTCCCCATTGTCCACAGTAGGCAAATGCTGTTGGTGTTCCTTAATATAAGGCCACGGTCGCTTCCTTCTCATTCCTAGCCCTTTCCTCTTCCATCGTCGCCATAAAACCTATCTGTGTCGGTGCTGCGTAAAGCGGATTGTAAGGAAAAAGAATGCTTAGACATTATGTGAATATTGGGCTACACTTATCATTCGAATCACACGTCTCACTTTTATAGGAGTGGTATAACACTTGCGGCAGATAAGTGCGAACCTGTTTGTAGGGCCTAAAGGCTTTCATAACATTTACCCTTGTGGGTGGGGTGGTATGCTAACACACAAACACACACGCCAATTCTCTGCATGTCGTAAGCGGCGACTGCAAGGGGCCCAGAATCTCTTAACTTGGAAGTGTGGGTTGGCGACAACGGGGCCCTTATCTGAGTCGTGGCTTTTTTCACTTAGTCTGCTTGTGCCAAACTCCTTACTGCATTTTTTCCTAAACAACCTCCCTTCCGTAGTTAACTAAAAAAAACACGAATAATAATATTATACAGTTGCTTCCTTAAAAAATCTCAGTTTGGAAGCTTTCCTAGAACAGTTTAAAGACTTGGGTGGGTTAGAAACATTTTTGGGATGGAATTCCACTTGAGTATTTCGGTCCATCTACCCTCTTCCGTTCAAACTGCAATTTATCAAAATGATATCAGAATAAAAAAACATATGGAACCTACAAATACAAACATCGCTCATATAAATGTATGATAGGAGCAAAATATCCACATGGGCCGACACCCGAAAAAATAGCATTTTTTGTTTAAAAAATATATGATTCTCTGAGAATAATTTCTTTGTAATAAAATACTAACCTCGAACAAGACGGACTTATATGTGGGTTGCCATTTATCACGCCTGTAATTTTGTACCGTATCCACTGAGGCCACCATTGCTTATCACTGGAAAGCGAAACACACTCATTCCGCGAGTTCACTTATTCTGACAATTCGGTGTAACGCAGTGCCCCATTTTCCTTAAAAATGCAAATATATTTCACATTATCATATTGGGCTCGCCGACATTATAAGAATGCATAAGACTCAATATGGCCGCCACCAGAAAGGATTGTTGTAACGTGAACAAATCTTCCTAGAAGGACCTTGAGCTATAGAAACTTGATTAACGCTCTGAGAGGAGGTAAACAGTACTGCATGCGCATTGATATAAATATACCACACCAAATACACTATAGATAATACTGAACACTTAAGTATTCTCCCGTACTAAACTGAGACATGTTGATAGTGGCGCACCTATCGGCCCGACCTTAAACATCAGGTGGCAAGATTGAAACTGCAAAAGATGCATGTTAAAAGTGAGGAAAATAATGATGTTTGCTTTGTTCTACTCCGAAAGTTGAATATTACTACTGATAGAAATAATGAAACTCAAAATGAAATCGTTTCGTCCGCAACGCACAGAAGCATGCAAGAGTGATTACTAGACCTCGGATATTTAGATGCTAAAATGTTATTTTAGACTCTGAAATAGGTTACAAAATATTTTAGGCAGCTTCTATTTTAGGTATTTTAATAGGCACCAATTAAAGTAGGGGCCGCCTGGCCGAGGCGGTAAAGACGTGCTCAGTTCGCCTGGAAGGACGTGGGTTCGAATCCCCGTCAGGAAGTCGTAAAATTTAAGAAACGAAATTTCCACTTCCGGAGGTGCATATGGCCCTGAGGTTCACTCAGCCTGCACCAAAAATGAGTACCAGGTTAATTCCTGGGGGCAAAGGCAGCCGGACGTTGAGCTAACCACTCTACCCCATCACGTGCCGAGGTTAAGAATGGTGGAAGCCTTTACCTTCCACTCCTCCAAGGGCCTTCATGGCCTGTACGGAGGTGACTTTGCTTTACTTTACCAATTAAAGTGCCATGTTTAACTCGTTAGGGGAATACAAAACATGTTTCACTCACCTCTTTGCTGCAAACGTCACAGAATATAAATATGTCCTTTTGCAATTTATTTTACATCGCAAAGATACAGATAGGCGACGATGGGATAGGAAAGTCCTAGGAGTGGGAAGGAATCGGCCATGGCCCTAATTAAAGTACAGCCCCACCATTTGCCTGGTGTTAGATTTGGAAACCACGGAAAACCATCTTCAGGGTTGCCGAGAGTGGGGTTTGAAAGCACTTTCTCCCAGATGCAAGATAACATCTGCACGCCCCTAGCCGCACGGCCAGCTCCCCCACTAGAATATAATTTTACCATCCTATGTGAAATAAGTCCTGTATCCACTATTCATAGTTGGCCCACGAGAGTTGAAGTCTGATGTTTACCGCCAGATGGCTGACCGTATGTTCGAGATGCGAACTGCTGTTGAGTTGCAAACTACCCATTCACAGCCACTACCATCAACTTCCTCGCTTTCTATTCAAGAACTCTTCCTGAGAATAGTATAAGTCAGGGATTCGAGCGCCATCTCCACATCCGGCTTTCGGGAGAGGCCTCCACCGCCACCGCAGGTCACTCCGCACAAGCCTCCACCGCAGTGACCACTGGCAAGGTCATGTTTGTAAACAAAGCCACGTGCTTCTTTGATAGCCACGTACTTTTTGACAGCTGTCATCCGTCATCTTTAAAATCAATGCACCGCTAACCTCACCACCTGCTCTTGCTTGTAAAAAACGCCAAGTGCTTTTTCTGACAGCCACGTGCTTTTGACAGCTGTCATCCGACATCATGCATCGCCTACCTCAGTGCTGCTATCTTTACGACACTAAACCTCATCGTGGTAGAGGGCAATTTGAAATTCTACGTTTTTTGTCAGCTGTCATCCGCCATCTTTCATCGCAAACTTTTAGTGCTGCCCTCTTTACGGCACTAAACCTTACGAGCGGGCAATTTGAAAAAAATTCACGTGCTCTTGTTTGGAAACAAACCAACGTGCTTTTTGACAGCAGCCATCTTTAATTAACAGAGCACCATGCTGCTATCTTTACGGCTACTACCTTAAGCACGTAGTGGCGGTCAATTTGAAAAATTCTACGTGCTTCTTTGACAGCTGTCATTCGCCATCTTTAATTAACAGAGTAAACAGAGCCACGTGCTTTTCCAATAGTTGCCATCCGCCATCTTGCATCGCACACCTCAGTGATGCCATCTTCAGCTACTACCTTTGAAATGTGGTGGCGGCCAATTTGAAAAAATCCACGTGCTTATCAAACCCACGTGATTTTTGACAGCTGACGTGCTGACAGCGGCTGTATTTAATCAACAGAGCACCGTGCTGCTATTTTTACGGCTACTACCTTCAGCACGTGGTAGCGGGCAATTTGAAATATTCCATTAGCTATCATCATTAAACAGTAAAACTTTAGTGCATTCGCGAACCTAACCTCTCATCTACCATCGTGAAGGGACTATCCTTAGTTTACGACAACATGCCATTCCCAATGCTAATTAAACAAGGTAGCACTTAGCGGCTACTACACAAAATAGCGGAGGCTATTAAGGCCTCCTCCTCCTCCTCTTCTGTCCAGGCATAGCTTTACCGAACATGCATCGCGAAAGCAAGATTGTGCACGTGTTGCAGCGATAACATGATTGTGTATGTTTAGACTTGCAGATCACAATAGAAGTGATTGAACCAATAAAAAGACTAGAACCAAATACTGTACTCGTTGTCGTTAACTTCAATATGCGTTCAGAACATTTGATGTGTTCAGATCACTAAATAAGTGATTAAAACACAACAAGGCTAGAATCGAACACTGTACTCGATACAACATGTGTTTAGAGCATGTCAGAGGATACCTTTGTTCTAAGAGGATCAGATATCAAAAGAAGAGATTGAAACATAATAAGACTAGAATCGAACAGTTTACTCGATGTCGTTAACTTCATCGTTTGATCAGAACATTGATTGATGTGTTCAGAACACTACACAAGTGATTAAAACATAACAAGACTAGAATAGAACATGATACACGATACAACATGTGTTCAGAACATGTCAGCGGACACCTTTGTTCTAAGAAGATCAGATAACAAAAGAAGTGATTGAAACATAACAAGACTAGAATCGAGCACTGTACTCGATGTCGTTAACTTCAACATGTGATCAAAACATTGATTGATGTGTTCAGAACTATAAATGAGTGATTAAAACATATTAAGACTAGAATAGAACACGATACACGATACAACATGTGTTCATAACATGACAGAGGATACCTTTGCTCTAAGAGAAAAAATAATAAGACTAGAATTCTGAATAGCTTGCGCAAGATAGCGGCTGTTATAACCACCTTCTCCTCTACCTGCTCTGTCAAGGCATAGCTTTATCGAACATACAACGTGATCTTATGCATAAGGTAGTGCACATATCGCTTAGCCAACTCGCTCAGTAAACGATAATGTATATACAGCAAAAGCACAACTTCAATGATTTGTCTAGTGCGAAATTCAAAAACTAAGGAACACACTGTGCACATATCGCGTAGCTAAACCGCTCAGTAAACGATACTATGTATACAGCAAAAGTAGAATGCAATGATTTGCCTATTGCGAAAAAAAATTACGGAAACAAAATGTGCACATATCGCGTAGCTAAGTCGCTCAGTAAACGATAATATGAATATAGCAAAAGTATAACTTCAATGATTTGCCTAGAGTGAAAATCAAAAACTACGGAAGCACACCGAGCACATATCGCGCAGCCAACTCGCTCAGTAAACGATAATATGTATATAGCCAAAGTAAAATTCAATGATTAGCCTAATGTGAAAATAAAAAACTACGGAAACACACTCTGTACATTTCGCGTAGCTAACTCGCTCAGTAAACGATAATATGTATATAGCAAAAGTACAACTTCAACGATTTGCCTAGTACGAAAATCAGAAAACACGGAAACACATTGTACTCATATCGCGTATCTATTTCGCCCAGTAAACGATAATATGAATACAGCAAAGGTACAACTTGTATTATTTGCCTTGTCTTGTGCGAAAAGCAAAACCATACTGCGTAGCCAACTCGCTCGGCAAGCGATAATATGTATACATAAAAAGTACAACTTCTATGATCTGCCTAGTGCGAAAATCAGAAACTAATAAACATACTGCGTAGCCAACTCGCTCGGTCACACATACCGCACAGCTAACGCGCTCAGTAATTGCAAATGCATCACAACACGGGTTATCGACCAGAACACTGATATACGCATACATGTCATGCAAAAATAAAAACTATAAAACCATACTGCGTAGCCAACTCGTTCGGTCACACATACCGCACAGCTAACACGCTCAGTAGTTGCAAATGCGTCACAACATGGGTTATCGTCCAGAGCACTGATATACGCATACACGTCACTCTTTCGCTCAATAAACGGAACACACGGACAAGGATGTTGCGAGATACTACTTACACACACACACACACACACACACACACACACACACATATGAATTATCTAAGATACTTACATGTAAAAAAAGGGAGGAGGAGTAAGAATGGATCATAATTTTTTTGTGTGCATGTTGTCTCTTCCAAGTTATAAGACTAAATGGGAGCAGTACTGTGAGTTTCTGCTACTGCTTGTGAAAACGTGAACGGAAGTGACATGTGATCTCAGCAAAAACACACATTACCTTGTTCCTGCGTATTAAAGTCAGACACTTGTATTTAGTTTGAAATAAAATAATGGATACTGCGATTCAAATCCCAATAACTTCATGTCCTTATACCGTTGTCTTCGGTAAGGGCATCCGGCCATAAAACAGATCCTTATGTTTCTTGTAATTACATCTTAGCGTTGTTGTCAGGAAGACCGACGATCGCGCAGGAAAGGGCTAGGAGCGGGAAGGAAGCGGCCAGCCGCCCCCTAGCATTTGCCATTTCCAGGGCTGCCGACAGTGGGGGTTCGAACTCGCTATCTCCCGAATACTAGCCACACTAAAATGTAACACAAAACGCTGTTGATAGTGATTCGTCCGTCGGATGGGGACGTCAATGCGCTGACACCGAGGTTAGCCGGTTCGAGTCCCGTTGATCGAAATATCAGAATGTTAACCGGCAGGGTAGGGAGGTGGTGGTATACAATTTCTAATGACTAGAGTGTGTACCAAAAGCCTGCAATTAATTCCAAAATAGTGAGGGCATATAACGCTGTTGATGGTGATTTATCTGTCGGATGGGGACGTTAAGCCTTGAGCAGGCTCTTTGGTGTTATTCGACAGGAGTAGCCTATGTGCCGGCACCGGATTTTACCCTCCGAAAACCGTGTTAGTATTTGGTAAAGACAATGATTCTCGCTCAGGAACTTACATTCTGGAGTTCGTGTCAGGAAGGGCATCCGGGTGTATAGTCGAAGATATAGAGCATTAGCTTATATTTTTGCTAATTGCATAGTGTAACTAGATTGAACCTATTGACATATGTTCGGACGAGGCCTTAGTTGAGCATGGCACGGCCGGCTAGGTGTATGTGTCGTTTTCATCATTTTATCCTCATTACGACGCGTAGGTCGCTTAAGGACATTAAATCAAAAGACCTCTACCTGGCGAGCCCAACTTGTCCTCGAACTCTCCTAAATACTACCGGACTGAGCCAGGATCGAACCTGCTGTTTTCGAAGACGCCGAGGTGCCGGAATTTAGTCCCTCAGGAGTTCTTTGTAAGTCTGCCGAGCACTTTCAAATACTACCGGATTGAGCCAGGTTCGAACCTGCTGTTTAGGAGACGCCGAGGTGCCGGAACTTTGTCCCTCAAGAGTTCTGCTATTTAATCTACTTACACTGAGATGACGTATTTAAGCACGACCGGACTGAGCTGGGATCGACCTGCTGTTTTAGAGACGCCGAGGTGCAGAAATTTAGTCCCTCAGGAGTTCTGCTAGTAAATCTACCGACACGAGGCTGAGCACCTTCAGAGTGAGCCGGGATCGAAACTGTTATGTTAGAAGGCCAGCGCCTAAACCGTCTGAGCTACTCAGCCCAGCCCTAACAAAAGAGAACAACACTTACAATCCTAAAGTCTTTCTAAGTTTGTAAGCGAGCAGTGGACTACGTACCGGGCGAAACTCGCTGATACATCGCATTCCTGCGAGTGTGCGCTCGCTCTGGCCGACTTGAAGCAGCTTGAAGCTCACTCTAAAAAATATTCATACAACGTTTCTGTATAACTCATCTCCGATATTTCTGGCCCGGCGGACTTACGCATCTCTAACCCGGTACCGGAACATAGCCTACTCTAGGGTCGCCTCAAATCCTCATTCGAAACTCGGTGCTAGCACATAGCCTACTTCCAAGGCGTAACGCCTAAATAGCGGGTTTCGAACTACACTGTCGTCAGCTCCAAAGATGGTAAATGCAAGGGGGTTGCTGGCCGCTTCCCGCTCCTAGCCCTTTCTTCTTAAGAATCTGTTTTTACGCCTGGATGCCCTTCTTAACGCCAAACGTCTAAGGACCGGGATTTTCAATCGCAAGGATCTGTTCTTCGGCCGGTTGGCCTTCCTGAACATAAAGGTCTAAGGAGCGGGATTTTAAATCCCAGTATACGCGATATGAAGGTAAATCTGTCGTAGCGGGTTTTATAACCGGATGCCCTGGTGAAACCCGGTGCCGGCACATAGCTTACTCCTGTTGAATAGCACCAATGGGCCTGCACAAGGCTTAACGTCCCCATCCGTCAGGTGAACCACCATCAACAGCGTTATATGCTCTCACTCTTTTGGAATTTAATGCAGGCTTTTGGCACACACTCTAGTCATTAGAAATTGTATACCACCACCTCCCCTACCCTGCCGGTTAACATTCTGATGTTTCGGTCAACGGGACTCGAACCGGCTAACCTCGGTGTCAGAGCGTTAACGTCCCCATCCAACGGATGGATCACCATCAACAGCGTTATGCATTATATTTTAGTGTGGCTAGTATTCGGGAGATAGCGGGTTCGAAACCCCACTGTCGGCAGTCCTGAAGATGGCAAATGTTAGAGGGCGGCTGGCCGCTTCCTTCCCGCTCCTAGCCCTTTCCTGCGCGATCGTCGGTCTTCCTGACAACAACGCTAAGATGTAATTACAAGAAACATAAGGATCTGTTTTATGGCCGGATGCCCTTACCGACGACAACGGTATAAGGACGTTAAGTTACTGGGATTTGAATCGCAGTATCCATCATTTTATTTCAAACTAAATATAAGTGTCTGACTTTAATACGCAGGAACAAGGTAATATGTATTTTTGCTGAGATCACATGTCACTTCCGTTCACGTTTTCACAAGCAGTAGCAGAAACTCACAATACTGCTCCCATTTAGTCTTATAACTTGGAAGAGACAACATGCATACAAACATTTATGATCCATTCTTTCTCCTCCTCCCTTTTTTACATGTAAGTCTCTTAGGTAATTCATATATCTGTGTGTGTGTAAGTAGTATCTCGCAACATTCTTGCCCGTGTGTTCTGTTTATTGAGAGAGTGACGGTACGCGTATATCAGTGTTCTGGACGATAACCCATGTTGTGACGCATTTGCAACTACTGAGCGTGTTAGCTGTGTGGTATGTGTGAACGAGCGAGTTGGCTACGCAGTATGGTTTTATAGTTTTTGATATTTGCATGACGTGTATGCGTATTTCAGTGTTCTGGTCGATAACCCATGTTGTGATGTATTTGCCATTACTGAGCGTGTTAGCTGTGCGGTATGTGTGACCGACCGAGTTGGCTACGCAGTATGTTTTTTTAGTTTCTGATTTTCGCACTAGGCAAATCATTGAAGTTGTACTTTTGCTGTATACATATTATCGTTTGCCGAGCGAGTTGGCTACGCAGTTTCATTTTTCTGTAGTTTTTGCTTTTCGCACAAGACAAGGCAAATAATTGAAGTTGTACTTTTGCTGTATTCATATTATCGTTTACTGAGAGAGTTAACTACGCTATATGTGCACAGTGTGTTTCGGTAGTTTTTTGTTTTAGCACTAGGTAAATCATTGAATTTTACTTCTGCTGTATACATATCATCGTTTACTGAGCGAGTTAGCTACGCGGTATGTGCACAGTGTGTTTCCACAGTTTATGATTTTCACTCTAGGCAAAACATTGAAGTTGTACTTTTGCTGTGTATACATTATCGTTTACTGAGCGAGTTGGCTAAGCGATATGTGCGCTACCTTATGCATAAGATCGCGTTGTATGTTCGATAGAGCTATGCCTTGACAGAACAGGTAGAGGAGAAGGTGGTTATAACAGCCGCTATCTTGCGCAAGCTATTCAGAATTCTAGTCTTATTATTTTTTCTCTTAGAACAAAGTTATCCTCTGACATGTTATGAACAAATGTTGTATCGTGTATCGTGTTCTGTTCTAGTCTTAATATGTTTTAATCACTTATTTATAGTTCTGAACACATCAATCAATGTTTTGATCACATGTTGAAGTTAACGACATCGAGTACAGTGTTCGATTCTAGTCTTGTTATGTTTCAATCACTTCTTTTGTTATCTGATCTTCTTAGAACAAAGGTGTCCGCTGACATGTTCTGAACACATGTTGTATCGTGTATCATGTTCTATTCTAGTCTTGTTATGTTTTAATCACTTATGTAGTGTTCTGAACACATCAATCAATGTTCTGATCAAACGATGAAGTTAACGACATCGAGTAAACTGTTCGATTCTAGTCTTGTTATGTTTCAATCACTTCTTCTGTTATCTGATCCTCTTAGAACAAAGGTATCCTCTGACATGTTCTAAACACATGTTGTATCGAGTACAGTGTTCGATTCTAGCCTTGTTGTGTTTTAATCACTTATTTAGTGACCTGAACACATCAAATGTTCTGAACGCATGTTGAAGTTAACGACATCGAGTACAGTGTTTGGTTCTAGTTCTTTTATGGTTCAATCACTTCTATTGTGATCTGCAAGTCTAAACATGCACAATGATGTTATCGCTGCAACACGTGCACAATCTTGCTTTCGCGATGCATGTTCGGTAAAGCTATGCCTGGACAGATGAGGAGAAGGAGGAGGCCTTAACAGCCTCCGCTATTTTGTGTAGTAGCCTCTAAGCGCTACCTTGTGTAATTAGCGTTGGGAAGGGCATGTTGTCGTAAACTAAGGATAGTCCTTTCAAGATGGTAGATGAGATGTAAGGTTCGCGAATGCACTAAAGTTTTACTGTTTAATGATGATAGCTAATGGAATATTTCAAATTGCCCGCTACCACGTGCTGAAGGTAGTAGCCGTAAAAATAGCAGCACGGTGCTCTGTTTGTTAAAGACGGCCGCTGTCAGCTTGTCAGCTGTCAAAAAGCACGTGGATTTGATAAGCATGTGGATTTTTCAAATTGGCCGCCACCACATTTCAAAGGTAGTAGCTGAAGATGGCAGCACTGAGGTATGCGATGCAAGATGGCGGATGGTAACTGTCAGAAAAGCACGTGGCTTTGTTTACTCTGTTAATTAAAGATGGCGAATGACAGCTGTCAAAGAAGCACGTAGAATTTTTCAAATTGACCGCCATTACGTCCTTAAGGTAGTAGCCGTAGAGATAGAAGCATGGTGTTCTGTTGATTAAAGATGTCTGCTATCAAAGAAAGCACCTGCGTTTGTTTCCAAGCGAGAGCACGTAAATTTTTTCAAATTTCCCGCTCGTAAAGTTTAGTGCCGTAAAGAGGGCAGCACTAAAAGTTTGCGATGAAAGATGGTGGATGACAGCTGACAAGAAAACATAAATTTCAAATTGCCCACTACCACGATGAGGTTTTGTGTCATAAACATAGCAGCACTGAGGTAAGCGATGCATGATGGGGGATGACAGCTGTCAAAAGCACTTGGCTGTCAAAAAAGCACGTGGCTTTGTTTACAAAGAAGAGCAGGCGAACTTTTTCAAATTGCCCTCTATCACGTGCCTAAGTTGGCTACTATGAGATTTAGCGCCGTCAAGATAGCGACACTGAGGTTAGCAGTGCGTTATTGTTTAAAGATTGCGGATTACAGTTGTCAAAAAAGCACGTGCCTTTGTTTACGATCATGACCTTGCCAGAGGTCAATGCGGTGGAGGCCTCTGCGAAGGGACCTGCGGTGGCGGTTGAGGCCTCTTCTGAGAGCCGGAGGTGGAGGTGGCGCTCGAATCCCTGACTTATACTGCGCAGAATAATTAGAAAGGCAAATTAGAATGGGCCGATTTAACAATTGCCATAGATCCCATAGTAGGAGTGAGAGCGGACCTACAGTAATTTAATAAAAATGTCAAATATTGTTACTATCACTTCCGTTCTGAGAATAAATGTGAAGCAGAAAATGTGTTTCACCTTGTCGGTGAAAAAAACAGTGATAGGTTTTTACGCATTAAAGAACATGAGTGGAAAATCTATATTGACTCGAAACATTGATAGTTAACCACATGGACGAGTTTCATTTCAGTGTAGTCTGCTTGATAACAGATAACCACAGCATGAATCGAAAGGTGTTGGTAGTGTAATACCCTGCGTTACAAATCGAACTAATTCCTCCAGGTCACTATTTCTGCTGTATAACATTATACAGATTGCTCCATCTGTCTCACTTATAAGGCTTGTTATTCTCCACAAGATCCAGCCAAACATTTCCGCGGGCGAATTCAAATGGGCTTTCCGAGATGGTTTTGGTAAACCTGTACGTGACCTAAGACAGGCATGATATTTACTGATCTTACCTTATTTCACCACTTCATTGGAGTTGTGGTGTCATCTATTTGTTATGCTCCTGCTATTTAATTAGAGAAGTTTTGGATTCAGGAGTCATTTCTCCGTGACTTGACTTTGGTCTACTTTTGCTCCACTTACGGTTGTAAGAATTTCTACTTTCCTTGGTGGGGAATTTTATTTAACGTTGCCTTCTGATTTTTATTCTATTGATTTTAAGTTCTCCGTGTTAATTGATTTGGAATTGACCCAGTTGTGTCCCTTGTATGGTGAGTTTTCATGTGAATTATTATATTGGTGAGTAATTGCTTGATTATCTGTCGTTGATAACTTATGTACTCTGTTCTGTGTTAACACCGTACTAAAGGAACTGGTTTCGTTTCTCTCTATTTATGCTTGTGAATTTATTTAATTGACATACTACCTGTCCCATCTTCCTTGGGCTATTAATTCTAAATAATGCCATGATTAATTGATTTATTGACTCTCTGATTGAGTGGTGTAATACTGATATACCGTTGTTATTAAATTAAACTATTTCTGAAAATCTAAGCCTTATCCTTTCATGATAAAGGTCGTGTACTAAAATGTAAAATTTATTATATTAATTTTAAAATGGATGATCATGATTGCAATGATCCATAATAAGGACACTCTCCGAATTTACTCATTTGAGTTAAGTTGGCTTGCCTTTTACTTGTATTAATTTGTTTCATTCCCTTTGGTTTACTGCTTCTTTGTGGTTATTTATTGTTTGGTTTTCTGAGTGTCAGTGTATTCGCAGTGTGTGTTATTTTAATCTCTGTGCACTGTGATCCTTAGTTCGGCTCGACTTGAGTCTGTCACCCACTTCGTTATTGAGTCTTGAGTACTACTGTGCCATTATATTTAATTATATTTAATTGATTCCCTTGTGTACGCGGCACGTTACAGCGTTACTGTGATTGTGTTGATTAGTTGCCCACCTGCACGTTACAATGGGAAGAACAGTTGTAAGTTCCCAGCGATTCAAGCATGCCACAAACTTCCTGCTGACGTAAAAATTGCCCCTACTTTAATAATTTTCAAACGAAAAGCAAAGGAAAATCTACGGAATAGATACATCGTAGATCAAATATAAATAGGTAATGTTTAAAACAACCACGCGCCCGCTTTGTCAATCCTGTTGCATTGTTACTCACTTGTAGTACTAAATAGTTTAAGTATCTTAGTATAATTAAGGAACTATAGAATGGTATTTTTTTATACTTCCTGTATTGATGTCTCTACTTTTACTGTTTAAGTCACATGATTATTAAGTATCAGAGTTTGTAGATCCGCCATTGAATATATTATTCATTGTACAATTCCCCTGTATGAGCCTTTGGCTCGTTGGAATTAATTATTGAAATAAATATCTATCCATCTTTTGTACCGGTAACGCTACTCATTTGTCGCAAATCACCCAGAACAAATCGAGCTGGTTTTCTTTGGATTTTCTCCAGTTCTAGAATCAATTAATCCTGGTGAGGGCCCCGTACACTGGAACCATACTCTATTTGGGGGCTTTCCAGAGACTTGTATGCCTTCTCCTCTACATCCTTACTACAAAAGCCTGAACACCCTCATAAACATGTGCAGAGATCTGTACCCTTTATTTACAATCCAATTTACGTAGTTACCCCATAGAATATCTTTCTTTATATTAACACCCAGGTGCTTACAGTGATCCCATCAACGCAGTAATTTAAAGTGGCAGGACTTTCCCTATTTGTGACACTCACAACCTGACTTTTAACCCAGTTCATCACCATACCATTGCCTGCTGTTCATCTTACAACATTATCGATGTCATTTTGCAGTTGCTCATAATCTTGTAACTTATTTATTATTTACATAGAATAACATGATCCGCAAAAGCCTTGTCTCTCATTCCACTACTTTACTCATATCATTTACATATGTATAAAAGAACATAAAGCGCCAATAATACTGCCTTGAGGAATTCCCCTCTTAATTATTACAGGATCAGATAAAGCTTCGCCTACTCTAATTTTCTGAGATCTATTTTCTAGCAATATAGCAACCCATTCAGTCCTACTTTTGTCTAGTCCAATTGCGCTCATTTTTGCCCTAGACTCCCATTATCCACCCTCTCAAATGCCTTAGATATGCCAATCATGACATAGTCCATTTGACCTCCTGAATCCAAGATACCTGCCATATCTTTCTGGAATCTGACAGCTGAGCTTCAGTGGATTAACCTTTCCTAAACCCGAACTGTCTTCCATCGAACCAGTTATACATTTTGCAACCATGTCTAATATAATCAGAAATAATGCTTTCCCAAAGCTTACATGCAGAGCATGTCAAACTGACTGGCCAGAAATTTTCAGTTTTATGACTATCACACTTTGCTTTGTACACATTTGGTATAGCTCCTTCATGCAAACAATAATAAATAAGTACGGTACTTCAGATATGGTACAATATCCCAACCCATTATCTTTAGTAAATATCCACAGAAATCTTATCGATTCCAGCCGCTATTCTAATTTTGTACCTTACTGTAAATGGCATTGTTATCATAATCCAATAGGACTTTATCCTTATAAGCAATAATCTTTGCATACTATTGACGGAATACTTCTGACTTTTGAAGATCCTTACATACACACTCCCCTTGTTCATTAATGATTCCTGGATGCCTTTCTTGGAACCGGTTTCTGCATTAAAGTACCTATACATACCTTTCCATTTTGCACTAACATTTGTATAACTGACAATTATGCTTGCCGTCATGTTATCATTAGCTGCCTCCTTTTCTAGGTACATTTTCCTAGTAAGTTCTTTCAATTTATTCTTACTTCCACAACCATTTCTATTTCTTTCCAATCTGCACCTCCTTCTTAGTCTCTTTACGTCTCTGTTATAATAAAGTGGGCATTTACCATTCCTTACCAACTTTAAATTACAAACCTGTTTTCACATTCCTCAACCATTGCTTTAAACCCATCCCAGATTCCGTTTACATCTTATCTATCGTTTTCCACCGTCCATAGTAACTCTTTAAAATCTCCCTCATACCTGCTCTATCAGCCATATTGTACTGCCAAATGGTCCTACTTTAAAGTCCTTCCTTACTATCACATTTATTTTTAACTACGACAAAACAGCTTCGTGGTCACTAATATCATATATTACTTTGGTTGTTCTATAGAGCTCATCAGGTTTTTCTAGCACCACGTCTAGTATATCCTTCCCTCTAGTTGGTTCCATCACTTTCTGAATCAGAAGTCATTTGCATTTAAACGTATTTGCCATTTCGTGGTCATGCTTCCTGTCGTTCGGATTACCATACCAATTGACAATTTGTAAATTGAGATCTCCCACTACAATCACATTCCTTTCTATGTCGTTTCCGACATATCTGATAATCTTATCAAATAATTCTGAATCAGCGTCAGCGCTACCCTTTCCCGGCGTGTGCACTCCAAAGACATCAAGTTCCCCAATATCTTAGGAAATGAGCCTTATACCTAGAATTTCATATTATTTGTCTTCTTTAACTTTCTCGTAGCTTAAAAATTCTTCTTTCTCCAGAATGAATACTCCGGATCAATCAACCAATTACTGCTGATCTGCATTTAGGACAGTCGGCCAGGTGGCAGATTTTCTATCTGTTGTTTTCCTAGCCCTTTCTTAAACGATTGCAAAAGATTTGGAAATTTATTAAACATCCCCCGTGGTAAGTTTTTCTAATCCCTATCTCCCCTTCCTATAAACGAAATTTTGTTCCAATTTGTCTTCTTGAATTCCAAATTTATCTTCATATTGTGATCTTTCCTACTTTTAATACCATTGCCTACTGTCCATCTCCCCCTCCTACCATTCCAATCCTATCTCTACGATACAAATTCGTTTTCTGATGTCACTCCACGCCATCTGTCCACTGACAGCTCGGAACATACCACATAATCGAGCAGCTCGTCTCCTTTCTCCCGAGTTCTCCCAGCCGGAACTTTGCAACATTTTTGTAACGCTACTCTTTTGTCGGAAATCCCCCAGAAGATATCAAGCTGCCTTTCTTTGGATTTTTTCCACTTCTTCAATCAAGTAATCCTGGTGAGAGTCCCATACACTGGATCCATACTCTAGTTGGGATCTTATCAGAGACCCTCCTTTACATCCTTACTACAACCCCTAAACACATTTATAACAATGTGCAGAGATCTTTACCCTTTATTTACAATCCCATTTATGTGATTACCCAAATGAAGATCTTTTCTTATATTAACACCTGGATACTTACAATGATCTCCAAAAGGAACTTTCACCCCATCAACGCAGTAATTAATACTGATAGGACATTTCCTATTTGTGAAACTCACAACCTGACTTTTAACCCCGTTTACCATAATACCATTGCCTACTGTCCATCTCGCCCTCCTACCATTCCAAAATCCTATATCTACGATACACACTCCAGTCCGTGAGAAAATTTCTGCATCCATTATATCATTTCTCACCCATGATTGAACTCCTATATTCACATCTGTTATGTATATATCTATCAAGTTAATTATATTCCTTTCTTTACAGTACTTCAACAGTTCAACGCTAACATTGTTATGTCATTCCTACTGAATTCCAGACCCCTGTACCCTTATCACCGCTCCCTAGACCAACCGGTTTCCCTGAATGTACCTCCCTACAACCCTTCTAAATAAATGTCCTAACTTATACGTGCCACTGCGATTAAGTGAAGGCCAACTGAGCGCAGATCCCTATCTCCTACCCACACATTACGATCTAGAAATCTCACTACCATTTTCCCACATACTCACTCCATAGTCTCGTTTAAATACTCAATCACCTTCCAGTCAGTATCCCTCATACATAGTATTCCACTGATAACAATCTCCTCTTCCTTAAACTTCACCCTTGCTGCATTTACCAAATCTCACACATCTTCAACTATGTTGGTACTTATACCTGCTTGCCTTACGTTGTTCTTACCAAGGTGAAACACAAAAACCTTCTCCTTTCCCTCCTCATTCTCTTCTGTTTTCTTCAACATCTGCCTCAAATAAATTCCTGGATAACACTCTACATTGTTTCCATTTCCTCAACACACTTGCCCCATATGTCTAACAATGGGGTCCCTCATGACCAGAGCCTCAGCTCTACCTACCTCATTTGATCCCCTACCCTCTTGGACAGCCCCATCTTTCCTGATATCTGCAGAAACTATTTCCTCCTCCCTTTTCTCCCCACATGACCCCTTTCCACCTGTCTTTTCCTGTCCTCTACTCTACATTTCCCTTTCCTACCTTTTCCCTTTCTCTTACTTCCACACTTCTCACTAACAGTTCCCTGTTCCTCATCTTCCTTCTGTTGTTCTACCTGCAGTGACTCGTACCTATTTCTCACAGACTCTTTTCTTGAATTCCAACCTTGAATAGAGCCCTTAGCCTCAATGGCGTACACTGAACCCCATCTAATCCAGCGCTGCTGGGGTAAAGAACTTTGTATTAACATTTTCTAATTATTCCTTATTATTATTATGTTAAAAAATTGCGAATATCTTAGCTAAGCCAACTATAGTTGTCTCGACAATCCACTCGCACTACCGTAGGTCAGCTTCTTCAGCGACCTGGGTTTCCTTGCCAGCACGACAGACAGCTACCCCCAGAAAAATTTAAGATCTCTTGGGTGACGCATGCACTTGAAGCTTCCTCGAGGCGGAGCTGTGCCCCATCCCCCGACAGCAATTTACGGCGACAGGCCAGCTAGCTTAGGTAAGGGGTGTTAGTTTTAATACTTGACACTCGAAGTCTTCAGGACCACACACTAGAGACTGCAAGAAAAATATAAACATCTTAACAATGCAGCCACCCGCACATCGTCTTGCTAATAATATAGAGCCAGTATACGAAATCAATAATTGTAGTATAAAATAATATATTTTAGTCTTCGGTTTCGGCATGTATACAGTTTTTTCGAGCAATTCATTGATGGCACGTGTAAAGTAAGTGTTCCGATGGCCACAAAAACTATTTAGGTAGCCCAGCATGAACACAGAGTTAAGCGCGAATTTTTGAGGTGTTCCTCTTGGATTATAGGTGAAGGTTTCGTGAGTTCTGTGGCATCCTTCATGAATATAACGAGTGTTATACGTCGTGACAATTATTTTCCCTCGTTTGTCATTGATGCACGTACGCTCACTATACGAGTAAAACTATAAAACTTCAACGACGGTAAAATACCAGTTAAATTTTGCTGATCAGTTTAGATTAGGCTTTTTTAAGTAAGAAAGAAATAGTTAGTGGCAGTGTATTTTTGTGAATACCATGACTGTACTATTACGAAGCGTCAACGAATGAATCTTGTAACGGATTTGGGATGTGTTGTAATGTACTTGGACACTTATCAAGTTACCTTTTGATAAAAACTAATTATCATGTATTGTTTCGGCCTACTGAGCTCGTCAGAATTTGACTGGAAGTATATTATGCTGCAAGCTCATAATTGCAAAGTCCACCACACTAGCGCTAGCATTCAGTAGGCATGCTGTCGAGATTGTACTGCCATCTAGTAGCAACCACGGAACTGAATTCAGCTTCGTTTTCTCCATGCACGAACGACAATGTGCGACGGTTTTTTTTTTTTTTTTTTTTTTTTTTTTGAGAGTGATACAGGACAGAGCTACTTCTGCTTTTGCTGGTGAATTT
The DNA here is from genome assembly GCF_040414725.1 of Anabrus simplex. Classification (NCBI taxonomy): domain Eukaryota; kingdom Metazoa; phylum Arthropoda; class Insecta; order Orthoptera; family Tettigoniidae; genus Anabrus; species Anabrus simplex. The sequence goes on along the minus strand of NC_090265.1, from coordinate 994,657,923 downwards.
TTACTGGTATTAAGAGTGGAAGAAGAAAACATGAAGTTTTTATTGGATCCTGGGTGATCATGTCGTCGTGTGGCGATGACCTTATCGCCTTCCTTTCCTTTTTCTATAGTTTTTCAATTATCTGTAAGTAAGCATCCACTTCTTGTTTACCCCGGAGATCAAACGATGTGAGGAGCAAATCGGATAATTGAAGGTTACCGAGTGGATTACATAAATTCGTCTGGCTTAATTGAACTGCTTGAATCTGTAATATTCTACTATCCAAATCAGCTTAGTGCACAAGAAATTCGAATTATAGTAAGACTGTAATCTTCGTCATTTTAAATTGTGAATTAACTACTTTTTCTTTGGGGCTTTAATGTAACTATTTGCAGAGTAATAGGACGTGTTGAATCTTTATCAAAATCTCCCCATCAGGGAAGTGATTATATGAGTCGAAAACAGTTTCTTATGGCTAATTCTGCTGTGTATTTACCCTTTCTGGGTGGGTAGCCAGTTTGGCTTTGGTTCGTCACGTGACCTGGGGCCTATTCCACAAAAGTATGGTCTTGTACATTACAAGTTACTAGTGTGGGTTCTTGTAATGTATGGAGTTGTACATTTCTGTTCCACAAAAGATTGATAGTCTCTTGTATATTAGCCCCAGGGGCTCTGAACTTTGGAGCGTGGGTTGGCGACCACGGGGCCCTCAGCTGAGTCCTGGCATTGCTTCCACTTACTTGTGCCAGGCTCCTCACTTTCATCTATCCTATCCGACCTCCCTTGGTCAACTCGTGTTCTTTTCCGACCCCGACGTTATTAGGTTTGCGAGGGCTAGGGAGTCTTTCATTTTCACGCCCTTCGTGGCCCTTGTCTTTCTTTGACCGACATCTTCATTTTTCGAAGTGTCGGGTCCCTTCCGTCTTTCTCTCTGATTAGTGTTATGTAGAGGATGGTTGCCTAGTTGTACTTCCTCTTAAAACAATAATCACCACCATCACCACCTCTCTTGTATATTACTAGTGAATTGTTACAAGTTTTACAAGTGACAACATATCAATAAACATACTACGTCATAGCATGAATCAGCTATTTATCTTTATATTCCTTTCGTTGAAGTAGGTTATGCTTGCCTCATTAATCTTAATATCGTATTTTAAGTTAAGTTATGTAGCAAAGATTCAAAGAACTCTAATATTTCTGTGAATTTCTCAATGCTACAATGTTATTTTTCAGTTTATTTCTTTGATGATAGGAAATTACTCCGTTATTATCACCCATTCTGTTCTTCCGCGATCCTCGCATATGTTCCACGGTAGTCTGACATACCTACCTTGGTCTGTCATTTGGAATCGGATGCCGCTAATGACGACATTCGGCCGCCAAACTTAATTGTTACAAAATTGCACACTCTGCATGAATTGTGAAAATGGTGTCAAGGAAAGGAAGTTATTCATTTTGAAGGAAATAGAAAGAAGGAAAGATATTCATTTTGGTGCATTCAGCGTGAGTCTGAAAAAACAAGACAAAATAAAGGGTTGGATGGAAATATTTGATTTGGAAAAGCTCATGGAGCTTTTGAGGGGGAAAAGTTGAATTAATGATTGGAATTACTTGGAATTAATGATTCCAGGAATGTCCTTCTTGGAACATGTTTGTTCAGTATTTTCAGGTCAAGGAACAATTTGAGGAAATTTTATATCATTTATTGCAGCTACCACAGAATGTATTGACCTACAGACCAAAGATTTTGCCATCCCATGCATATGTGCAATACCATGGTACTGACCACAATTTCGTAGCCAAAGCAGTGTTGTTAGTAGGCCTAACTGTTGTTTAGCAGAGAGAGATTTATTTCTGTTCGTAGGATGTTTCAACTTATGATAAATATCCATCAAAAGTTCTTCCACTTGTATTGTGCTTAACCTAAAACTCTCATTGTATTCAAATAGTGTTAAACTGGAAGTTTATTCTTTCCCTATACAGACGGTAGTTTTCATTTTCATTACCATCACTATCACTTCTGCTAGACCACATATTTATCAAAATGTATCTGAAATAAGTATATTTAAATAGCACTAGTACATTTATATATTATTGTCCTTTCACTGGTAGGGAATCGTTCCCAATTCACTAGTAAATTACAAGTACTAGTACTTTTGTGGAACATGCCTATAAAAATTCACTGGTAATTTGTATGTATGGAGTAGTAAAGTACAACTGTAGAAAATTATTTTGTGGAACAGAAACTCTGGTATTTGTACTAGTTACTAGAGAATTTACTTGTAATGTACAAGACAATACTTTTGTGGAATAGGCCCCTGGTCGCCATGGTTGCACTATTTATATGTGGGTGGGCGTTGTCTGTGTTATGTTGTGACATTTGCCATTTCTATGTTTTGTTATGTGGTGACAGCTGACGTGCGCCATGAGAGATTATTGGAATTTTGTTTTTGGGGACAGATGTGATTCAGTAAAGGCATCTCCATTTCTCCGTATGCTTGGCGTTTGTAATCTATTAATATTTAATTCTGTATTATATTTGACTTGGAGACTCATTGTACCTTTTGGTCATATTAGTATTTAATTTAATTACCCCATTTCTAATGTTTGTTCATGTTGAGGTTGTGTTCTGCGGATTTCCCAAGCTACTGATCTTGACCTACAGTTGAAGTGGTTATTAAGAACCATTTTTCACTCTTGAAAACGGTATTGTGTGAAAACAAAGTTATGGGTTAAGTGTTCAATTAAGAACTCCGTTCTTTCATTCATTTCTTTAAAATTATATTTTCCTAATTTATCCTGATTGAGGATTTCTCCAGCGGACTGGTTGGTGAACTCAGATTGTATTTCTTTTCCCTATTCTTTTCCTGATTTTAATTTTAATGGAACTTGAAGGTCCTATGATTAATATAATTCCTTTCTTTTATTTAGTATAACAGAATTTTAACTTGTTCTTTTAATCACAATTAATTTATTTTCAGTCAGTTAAAGTTTGTGTGTAACTTAAACATGAATTATTATTTTAGTCAGTAAGTATTATTTCTCGTCCAACCTACTCGACCTCTGTAAGCCTAGCGGTTTCCACGCCTTGCTACGATATTCTGTTGGGAAAATATTGGTAAGTGCTTTGCTTAATTTATTTTCCCAGGTCGTGAAACTACTGTCGTGTAATACCTCACTTGTAAGTACGCGATAATCTGTAAGTACATTGTTTAAAATCTGCTATAGATAAAGTTATGATGCCATGAATATCCGTTTGGTAGTATGTGCGATTGTATGGTTGAAAATATTCTTGAAAGATCTTTCTCAGGTAGATCTTTCCACAAAAAATGCAGGCTTAAAAAATGGTAATGTTGGCTTTAGAGAGTATAGTGGGGATACGATTGTTTATATTTTTAAAACATTTTTGCAACCGGGGTAATGAATATGTTCACCGCACGGAACTACTTAGCCTGCAATCTCCTTCCCCATAGAATATTCGACCACCTGACTTCTACGATTCCCATTTCCTTTCCATCCCTCTTTTATACCTACTGTATCCTGTACATTGTTTGAGAGGATGCGTACCTTCCCTTTTGACTTCTGAGAGAATCCTAATTATCTCATTCAAACTCTCCTTAATGACTGGCCACACCCACAATTCCTACACTTGCACTCCTTATATATTCTCTACGTAAAAATGAAAATAAAAGGAAAAATAAATAAAATATTATGTACAAAAAACGAAAGGAAAGAAATATTGTCTAGGATAGTACACAAAGATCAAACGACGATAAGGTAATTAATATACTAATGCACTGCAATACTACTTAGTTGTACGATTTTGTATTCCTACAACACCTTAAATAAATACACACGTGGACATATCTGCTTAGATAATATATTCCCTGATTTTAACTCAAAATTTTTCTAAGTAGGAGTTACCATTGATGCCTTCATGGTGCGTAACTTGCTCCGCGTTCTCTGCGAAACGTAAAGAATTTCAGCTTATCTCCTGGACACGGCATAAGTCCAAAAAGCCTATATCATGTCTACAAGTAAGAGTTCTTTATCTTTGTCTATCTCATCATGCTGATAAAAAATTACACAACACGATGTCGAGGGCTATTAAGCAATACCGTGTGACATAAGAGAAGATTAGATATTTTAAAAAGAAATTATGATCAGTGGAAAATGGTAAAAAATATAAACAGACTATGGAATAATTGAAAGTAATTGTCGAGGAGTGTGAAAACAGATATGTACCTTTAAAAGTGGTAAGGAATAGTAAGGACCCATTATATTATTACAATGTACGTAGTGACAGAAAATATGTAAATATAAACGGAAACCCGTGGCGCAACAGCCCTCGAAGGGACATGGCCTACTAAATGACCGCTGATCAGTTCGATGGCTCGCAAATTACGAGGTGTATTGTTGTTTGTCGACACAGCGAATCCTCTCGACTGTTATTCTTGGCTTTTTAGACTGGGAGAGGTAATATATAAAAGGAAAACTGTCCTAATCTTGGGGTGATTATATGCTCCCTGATGTTGAGACTGTTACTTCCTGGTCGTCCTGGGTGCTTATGGACACCAGTCCGTCCTCAAAACTCTTTGGAAAACCATCACTTGTACTGCTTCATGTTAACCTGAATACACACTTCATTGGAACAGTATTCCTTCGCATCCATTTTTCGTCGTTTCACCTAAAACGGTATAAATTTACGGTATAAATTTCGAGTCACCACCATCGGAATCCGCACAAAAATGTTCCGACTTCACACTCGCCTTTTAAGTACTATCTTAAATTTACATACAAATATTAATTCAACCGACACTGTCTCATAATACAACTTGGTCACTTTTCATATTTAAGCAACAACTTTTTTAAACTGCTATTTGTTCGGGGCGTCGACCTAGAAAGATCTTTTGCCCCTACTTGCACCTTATGTGAGGGACCTGCGTATATTTTGTAAATGGCGAAAGTGTAAAGTATTGAATGTGAGGAAAGGGACGTTAAGGACGACACAAACACCCATTCCCCTGGCCAGGGATATTAATCATTTACAATTACAATTTACAATTAAAAACCCCGGACCAGGCCGGGAATTGAACCCGGGGCTGCCGCATGACAGGTGAACGCGTTGCCCCCTACACCGTGGGGTCAGACGAAGCAACAACTTACGGCGACATGGTCCTCAATTTCGACTGCTATGTCTTCACAATTGTATTGTTATAATGGATTGGCCCCCCAAAACATCTACTTGGAAATCTGCGGTACAGAAACATGCGTTACGACGGCGCACCAAGGACTGGGTGTCCACTAATCTTCCGACATCGAGAGGTCGAGCGAAGGAAGTTCTCACCAACAACAGACCACGAAAATAATACACATTCCACTCTCAAACAATTCAATTTGCAACTGGTTTTACTCACTGCGGACTTCTATTGAATTTGTTAGCCACTTCATATTAAAATGCATATTAGCAAATATTATCTGGCCCACATTCTCATATATTACATTCGAGATTACAAATGGATCCCAAATCAACGTCATAAATCTCGGTCATTTCAAATAACATACCGTAGTACTACACAAATGATTTCCGTGCCATATTAATGCCACCACACACAGAAAGCTGGGCTAAGTTAAGCTAAGCTACGCGGTGTTGTGAAAAATATCGCTCCCAAAGCATTTAAGTACGATGACACACACAGGCAGCTATGCCAACCTAAGCTAAGCGAAGCTAGACAGATCGCTAGGCAGGCGATTTTCTTGTCTGTAGCTGGTCTGGCGCATGCGCTTTTCATTTCTGAGCAGTTGGTCTGGCAGGCTGTCATGTGTGTTTGCCTGTGTCGTGTGAGTCTCTTCGGGTAGTACTTCGATATTTTATTATAATGGATAACGGGCCAAAAGGAGAACGACAAACTGAGGAGGTGAAAAGATATCCCTTGCCTTTATGATTCGTCATCAAATTACTACAGAGACTTGATTAGAAAGGAAAATGTTGGCAGGAAATAATTTCAGTACTTCAGATTGATTGTAAATGGGCTGTCATTTATAGATTATCTGTATAATTACAATTTTGACAGTTGTAATTGTTTGAGAAGAATACATTTTTCACATGGATTTATGCACATTATTTACAATTTAGCAGATACATTTGAAGCACCTGTTCTGCAACTGTATACCATATTCTTAAATATATCAACAGTTACTAAGAACGTGAAATGTAAAATAATAGCCTATATTGTTTTAGGTAAGGAACTTAAAAACTTATAAAAAGGGCTCAGAAACTGTTTTAGGGAGGCACAAACGAGACAAAAAGAAAGTAAAAGTGGACAGGAAGGGGAAAAATAAAGGAGTGGAGATTCCACAAGCAAATGCAATACCTTCTGCCTTATATTTCTACAAGAAGGTGAACTGTCATTTTAACGCAGTATGACTAATATTTAAAATATTTTTAAAATATTAAAAATTGATGAAATTATAAGTGAATGTATATGTTGAGTATATTATAATTCATTGGAGGTTATAAGGAAATAAGGACGTCTCGATTTGTTATGTTTTGCAGCTAAGACATAAACATTTCACTAATAAAATGAACAACATTAATAATTGCGTTCAAGCAAAACGACTAGGAAAGTTCAATATGCTCATTTTCCATAAACAGATCTCCATGTGTCATTTCGTAATATACGTTTGGATTTATATTATTAGCTTAATTTTCCTTACAGCACACCTTCAAAAATTGACAGACAGGAAACATATCGACGTCAAGAGATGACTGAAGTAGCCACCCAGATGACTGCGAGAGTCCGGAATGTGATGACCTACACTCCCTATCACATATATCTGATTCATCATCTGTTCCGTCCGCCCCCACACCTACACAATCTAAGCCAGTCGAATCCCTTCGAAAGAAACCATGCCACCGAGCAGTAGTGTATAGAGAGTAGGGCCTAATTGACTGTTTACAACAGCGAGACAATAAAGGTGCTGCCTAGCATAGTTTAGCTTAGCTTTTTATTTGTGTCATAGCACACCACAGCTTGGTATTGCTTAGCGTAGCATAGCGTAGCTTACCTTAGCTTAGCTTTCTGTGTGTGGTGGCCTTTAGGGTCGTCTTCTTCACATACAGTTTTACACAATTGAATGTTCGTCAAAATTCCGATTCATCAAATTTAGTACAGACTATAAGACTCTGGACCATGAGAATTACATATTTAAGGATATTTCCTTTCATTTAAATGCTTAACCATGCAGATCGTTCGGAAGATCTATTAGCCGCGCACCCGTGAGTATTATTCGACTGTAAATATGCCATCTGTGACATCAGCTGACCATCCAATTGCTACCTTGACCTTCAGAATCCTCACACGTCTGATCACACTCTGTACTTAGTGTAGAATTTTCGAATAGAGTGAGAAATTACGTCAAGAGTTCGTAAGTCGACATTTATAGCATTTCACTTGCATTAATTGAACACTCTGCTGCACTATATTCCTTTCTTCTATCAGATCGCAGCGATGTCATAGCAAATCTTGCCGTTCTCGCATGGCCTATTCAAATATGCCTTGGCATATAAGTTTGATCTCCGTATAATCCTTGCAACATGTTTTGCACTCATCAACCTTCTGTTCTTCCTTCGTCGTATATACACTCATCTCATTTTCTCTGTGATTCACAATAATATTGATCTCATCCTCGCCGGCGATGGCCGCGTAGTACAATTTCAAATTAGCTGAATTGAACAAATATGTTATCCAGTAGCCAGACTTTGTATCTTGTAGGCATTACTATCCAAAATTTCAACAATTTCAAGTGTACGAATGTATAAGCGAGCAAACGTTGAATAAAATTTTGACGCTGGATATGATATTGCTGGTTTCCCTACAAGCACATAACCCTTAATTTTCAACGGATTATGAATCGTTTGTGCCTACTCTTCTGAGTCACCGTTCTGAATGTCTCCTCGTGTTCATCACAGCTCGTTCTATATTTTCTATCCTAGCGTTCCAGTCACCAAATAGCAGCATTCCATCTGCATCAAATTTCCCGCCTATAATACTTGTCTCCAATAATATATCATCAACACATTTTTCATAAGCGTAAGGGGAGCTCTTGGGTTGACAGTATATGAAAGCCAAACATACCTTCTTATCTCTCCGTTTCTCACTCCCCAAATTTAGCCTGACCCAGACCACCTCTTTCATCCCATTTTCGATGTCCTCTATTAGTTCACTAACCTCTTCCTTTATTAAAACCCCAACCCCGGCGTTCTATCCTTGTTGCGCTCTCTTCTCCTGGATTTGTATTTGACCACAAACCCCCTCCACGTAATCGTCTTCCCTATTTCTAACCACGTATCTAGGAGCACAACAACGTACAAGTTTTCGACTACCTTTGTGACCTCCTCATTGCCTAACCTGCTTAACAGTCCTTCAATATTTACAATCCCTATCTTCTAGTCCAGTTATGCCTTGCCCTCCGTTGCATCCCCATTTCCTTCCTCACATTTTCCTCGTTATTATGGCCCTCTTTCCTTCTGTTTCCATTCCCTCTTTTTGACATTTTGGAGCGCTCTTTGCCCTTCTTTCCCTCAGCACCTTTAGTTTTCCTACTCCACTGTTCCCTTAAGCTCAAACTTTTCCCTTTGTTCAAGGCTTCTCTTTCTTTTATTTCATCACGCGTACCTTCACATTTGCTACGCACGTTTCCATTGAAAGCTTGACTTGCCGATTCTTGAGTTTCTCCCTCCACCGATACCTGATGACTCCTAATTTCTGTTCCTGGACTACACTGGACACTGACCCATGCCAAGCGCTCGTCTCTTACCTCGCCGCTCCCCTCCGCTCGCTCTGCGACATGTCTGCCAGCTTGCCTTTACACCATGGTTTCTTCCTGCTTGAGCTTCTCATCCATCTGTTGCAGCTTCGTCACTGGCCACGATCTCACCCATCTGCCGTTGGATACCACCAGATTTTGGTCCCGGATGTGCGCCCTCAATCCTTGGAGACTGACTTTCATTAAATGCCTCAAAATTTTCAAACACTTCCAACCTTCGCCTCCCATGTCTTTTTAGCCCATATTTTCTCACCGTATATATTCCCTGCGTTTCTCACAACAATATCAACCATCAAGGTAGATAACAGCTTCACCTTAATTGGCCTATGCCCTCTAACGTTGCCTACTCTTTCTGCATCTTCGATGTCCACTTCACTGAAATTAATTTTCATTTTATTCTGAATAACTTCCACCACCTTATATATTATGTCCACTTTGTTTTCTTTCACTCCTTCCTGCACACCGTATATAACTATACATTTCTTCATACGTTCCTGACTGCTAATTGCTTCTTCGTTCTTCATTTTCGCCACTTCCTCTTCCAAATATTTTACCTTCTCTCTCAGTATCACGATTTCTTCCTCGTTGCTTTCCGTCTTGGCCATTGACTCTCCCGTTTTCTCCTGGACCCACCCCCTCATATCTTCAAACTCCTTAGATTCTTCCTGGATCATCTCATTAATCTGGTCTAATTGGCAGGCATTTTCACTACCTCTTTCACCAACTCCTTAATAATTTCAATGCCATCCCAGCTAATATTGCCACTTTTAATCAGGCCGGGTTCAATTGCACATCCCCTATAACTAGTACCACAGTTATCACAGCTGCCACCATAACCAACTGTCCCAACTTTCCTAGATCCTCCTTATACTCCATTCTTGTAGTTGTTTCTTTCTCAGTTTACACTGCCATCTTCCAATCGCGGCCCAACATTGCTCAGCTCCGCTCATTGCTCGGCACACGCCACTCAGCACGTCCGCTTCCACTACTTGCTTAAGCTAAACTGAGATTACTTCAATCGGGAATATGTACCGCACCTCTCCCAGTCAATTTTACTTCTAAATTCTGAGGATGAATAGTGTGGCACTTGTTTTTTGATTGCAAGGTAGGTCAAGATATTAATTTAATATAACTAATATATTTCGTCACGCTGGGTTGGCTAGCATTGGAAAAACTCTGTGTAGAGTATTGCCTCCCTGCGAATTTCATCCCCACTTTGCTATCACGTGGTACTCACTCTCGAACCTTGCCATATTCTATTTATTTCTTACAGTTGTTTTCATCCCACTCACTCATTCCGTGGAAAGTTCCATGCCATCTTGTTTCACGCGTCCTTCTCTCATAACAGTGCGCGCCAAATACAAAACATGTTAAACTAAATATTATAAACATATGTGCCTGGGTCAGGCATCAACACAACAGCTTATTTACAGAAAGGAATGACAAAGAACAAAACTTATTTCAGGCAGACTTAAAAAATCACAATCAATATTGAATCAGTCATTTAATTTCTAACACTCGTAAACCAGCTAAACAAAGTAGTTCTTTGGCCGTGGAATATCGACACATTACTTTTAAGGACGTAATGATAGATAACTAGTGAATACACTCTAGTATATAACATATAACGTCACGAGTAAATTTATATGAATCTTAGCTTTAAAATATTGTAGAAGAAAGGTATCTTCATTAATAGTGCCAGGGAACCAAACCACGCACCCCAAAAGGCACATTCATTTTTAAATATTTTACGCGCCATTGCGCATTAGTCGGCCAGCTCTTTGCTATAGTACTGCCATTTACTGACGTGAGGTCATAATTCGCAGATTCCGTTACAAACCCGCGCAGAATAAAAACACAAAGGAAGGCTCTTTTAATGGTTGTAACCTCTCTTTGCACATCCAGACCAATCTCTGTCATGAGAACAGTGGCCTCTTCGAGAGGTTTTTTCTACCGCCGCGGTCATTTAGTAGCTGTAACCTATCTTTGCAAATCCAGGCCAAACTCTGTCTATCTCCACGGCGCATACCGTACTGAACGCATGGACCTTCCTTCTATCCGCAATAGCTCTCTAATCTCAGCTTTCCTCGTTATAGTTTTGTATAAATTCGTAACAATTGGTGACAGTTCGTACCACGCAAGAACGCCCCTATCGGCAATACCGTGAACTAAGCAGAGAACAGAAATGAAAAGCATCACTTGCGCCTAGAGACAGCACTGATCATGTCTTCAACTCATTTCGCGCATGCGCTTCGGCAGCATCTAGTCAGCTAAGAGTTACAGGAAGGGCGGGTGGTCGGAGAGGGAGCGTCTTGTCAGCTGATAGAGATTACAGGAACGGTGGGTGGTCGGAGGGGGAGTAAATAGGCAGTATGATCTGTGGAACTTTCAAATCCCGAACAATGAAATGTCAAATCAACTTCACAGCATAAAGCTTACCAAATACATCATACAAATGTAAAGAAAACAATCGTTGTTAAATAAAAATATGCACACATTTATACTCACAGATTTCTGTTGCATAGAGCTGAGCACCGACGGAAGGTTCAAATGCAGCGGCCAAATATTACTGCTTTAACTCTTGAAGCACTAATATTAATTTTAGAACATGTCTGACGTATACAATTTCACTATCGGATTATGTGCGATAACGATAACAGTACTAGTACAATGAAAGTGGGATGTAAGCCAAACAACTATCCTAATTAAAACAAACACACACACATAAAATGTCTTAATAGTTACATTTCCTCCTGCGTTGAATGTTGTGCTTGAAGGACAATGTTTGCATGCAGTGGTGCAAAGTGATTTTCTAACGCCCTGATTTCTTCTTCTGTTTCTATCTGATTTACCTCTTCTGTTAATTGTTCCTGTAGTTTTTCCAGTAATTTCTGCTTTTTTATTTCGAGTGATATGGATGTTTCTATACATGTGGGCTTTCTCAGAGATTCTGTAAGCATTTCAACTTCATGCATTGATGTGGCTTTCTTCCAGAGTAGGTTTGCACATTTTACTTTTAGGTTTTCCCGTAGATTTCCTTGTAGAAAATAATCTCTGTGGACATATTTTTTGTTCCCTGGGCCAGTGACACTAGCTCTGAATAGCTCAGTATGTTCTTTCTTGTTTCTGACAGCCGTCAATATTGCATGCAGTGGTGCAAAGTGATTTTCTAACGCCCTGATTTCTTCTTCTGTTTCTATCTGATTTACCTCTTCTGTTAATTGTTCCTGTAGTTTTTCCAGTAATTTCTGCTTTTTTATTTCGAGTGATATGGATGTTTCTATACATGTGGGCTTTCTCAGAGATTCTGTAAGCATTTCAACTTCATGCATTGATGTGGCAGCTTCATCTATCACCAGAGAATCTGTGCTCATATTAACCTGAGTCTTATTCGACTCATTTATGACACGGCACACAAGATGAATATGTTTACACATATTCCATTTAATTGCTGAGTCAATCCAAGTACACGCGTACTTATGAATGCAGGCTTTACATGCATCACAAACTATTTTACATTCGCAAAGTTCTATGATCTTTCTGACATTATACATGTCTTTCACCTGAGAAGAAGATATCACATCCCATGAGTCACCGTTTGGTAATACAACATCGCTTGACATAGAAAGGCTTTTTTTGTGTCGGTGTCTCAGATGTGATATTTTTTGACGTTACTTTCCCTTTATGGAGAATCACTAAGCGATCAATCAGTTTATCTCGGACGAAAGTCATAATGGCATGCAAAGCTTTGTCTAAACGCTTCACATTTTTTTCCTTGGAGATAGATGTGCTTTATTGTTCCGTGCATTCTTTCGAGATGCATATTTGTATTTAACCCTGTGTGTACTCTGTAGCAGTAAGCCCACAACTCTTTACAGGAAACATAGGAATTCTGAAAATAATTACCGAATTCGGCAGTGTCAGGATCATTATTCATAATTTTCAGTCCTTCATTTAAAAGAATTGAAAATGTGTCAGGGTCCCTTTCCTGCATTATCGTTCGGACAAGTTTGTACATTTCTACCTGCTTTTCACTTGTCTTTATTTTTGTGAAGTTTTTGCGCCATGCCCTGTCTACATGCCAGGCACAAAACAATCTTTTCTTGGGAGGCCCCATAACTTCACACCAAGAATTGTAGAAAGCTTCAGCCATATCGGACATAAACACTTCTGGCGTAATTGTTTCTGTTTGCCGGAAAATGTGATTTAAAAACAGTGTCACCACAGTTTGATCTGTTCTGTTAGAAAGCATAAATGCGCAGGGAAATCCTTGTCTCAGGTCATCGAGTTCGAGTACTGTAACCAACTCAAAACCATAACTATTAAAACCATGCGTACTATCCATACACAAACAGTCGTTTCCATACTTCTCCAGCATACCTCTCTGCGCGTCGTTCATAAGCAATAAGACGAAATCATCTCTATTAAGTCCTGTGTATTCTTCGCCTTGTGGCTTATAGAATAGCACACAAGAATTGTCAGAGTCCTGCATGGCGTGCACCCACGCATTCACACTTGTCCCGTCGTCCTGATGTCGCATTATATTGCAGTTTAGATTGAAACTCCTTTCAATATTCTGTAGATCCTTTTGAGAAAGTAAGTGCAGTCTTTCTAGTTGGTCACATATGGAACTTCGAACTTCGTCTAAAATTGTGCTCATAGGAATACGGACAGCAATTTTTGATGCAATTTGTTCTCGTTCTTGCTGTGTCAAACGTAAATGGCCTAATTCACAGTGATGACCTACGTGTGTAGTTACGTAATTTACCGTGCACACGCCACCTTCTGTCATTCTCATCTGAATGCTAGCTGGGCAATAACCATTTATTTTGCAGCTACCTTGAGTTTTTAGGTGTCTTTCTCCTTTAGACTTCGAACTGTAATTACCAGAACGATGGCAGTGGTAAGTGTATGTTTTTATCCCTTCCCTGGAACTTTTCACACCTCTGGGTCTCACAAATGAAGCTTTTGTATCTTTTTCTACCGATTCCTTCCAACATGTGAAGTCTGTGAAAGACGGGAACTGCTTTTCTTCATACCTCAACTTAATATCATGTTGATATTCAAAATGCGCAATAATATCTGCCCTCACAGAACATGAAAAATCACACATACTGCATTTAATACTTTTATTGGGACCTGAAAAATTGTCTGAATGCTATTGCTTTTGATGACGACGAAGATTTGACAGGTGATGAAAGCGTTTGTCACATAATTCACACAGGTAGCTATCTTCCCCATTCTCTCTCCTACATTTAGGCGCCAAGTCATTTACCAGTGAGGGGTGGCACTTTTTTACATGTGATCGCAAGCTCTTTTCTAGTTCGTATTCACGACCACAAACACTACAAACGAACATAATTACTGTCGTTAATTAGAAAACAAGTGATAGAACACATGTAACATACACAAACACAGAAAGACAATAATACGAAAGTTTCCGAGACCTGGCACTATTACTTTCCTTGATTAGAACACAAATGGTAAAACCAAATAGCTTGTAAAACACATATAAACACACCCGCGGGAAGAGAACCATACATGAATGGTAATACGAACGTTTCCGAGGGCTAGCACAGTCCACACGAACTTTTCCGAAGCTTGTGCGCACGCGCAATACGTTCATGAAGACTTGATCAGTGCTGTCTCTAGGCGCAAGTAAAAGCATCACCCTCCACCGAGTCTCCGTGTGCATTAAATGGAGTGCGTTAACTAGGCGTGTGACCTCATAATCGGTTATTTTTAAAACCCCGTAAGTCAAGAATTGTACATTTGTGAGAAAATAAGAAAACTTAATAATTAATTCCGTAGATAAATTTTATATGCTTTTATTGCTTCTGAAATTTAAATTGTGATTCATCATGCCATGGAGGTATGTAATTTGCTTGTATAAATATTACAGTCCTTGCATGGCTGGTTTAAATGTTCATAACTTGCGGGATTTCAAAAATCTGAAAACAATAACACACAAAAGTTTTAAATTCTCTCTTACTCTTTTTCCTCAGATACCTTCAATGCACGTCTCTGTAAGCCAAGGCCATACCATCACCATACTACAACAACAATAGCGACGACAGTTACAACTACAATAGCAAGTATTCCATATTGAAGGATGTTCCCCCAGCTCTTCAACCAGTTTAATTCTACTAATAAGTTCATGTGTGGTGGTAATAGACAACAAGTCTTTGTTTTCTGTTTTTATATTTTTTTAAAAAGGTTCACATATTCTGGTTGACTGTGACAAGACCGCTCGACAAGTCTATGCCAAGTTGTGTAAACATACAACGATATTTTACTCAGATCCAAGAATATTAAAGTGCCAAGTGTTTCGCATTGGTGTATAAACTTTCAATCAATTAATTTCAACTGCGTTAATGCATTAGTTTCCAGCAGACAGAAGCAGGACCAACAGTTCTAATCTGTGTTCCACGAACACATGGCAATTTTTGTAACCAAAAACCAGATATTTAAATACCAAGCAGATTATCTTTAACATTCAATGTATATTATTTTCACTAGTTTAGTCAGGGAAAGCAGGACAGTCAAACCCATAAAACTTCTAGTAACGCCAATATTTCATATGTTTTCATTTCAATGAGTGTGTTATCAAACAATACAAGTGTTCCCAGTGTTCCGTGTACATGAAAGCGCAACAGTTTAGACTAGATCTATGTATTTATACATTTTGCTTCATTGCGTATTTCATCCAATCCTTTTCAGACAGAAACAGGCCTGCCAAATCCAAGAATGCTCTTAGAGAGCCAAGTTTTCCACACCATTATAAGTGTCCTTATTGTGTTTTGTAATTATAATCAACCCAGTACATGTAATTCCAGTGTTCCGAGTTCTATGAACACAAGACTGTTATAGCCAGAACTGGGAACTTTCTAAGCTCCAAGTTCTCCTTGCCAAGTGTATGTTGCATTTCAAGGTTATATCTATCAACTCAATGATGTATTTCCATGCAACCACGTATAGGTGCAAGGATTTTTCGTTATGATGATTTTTATCAGATTTCCCCTTAATTTAATTTTTACCAAGAACTGATGATTACTCCATGGGAGTCGAAACCGGTCTTCTTATAATTTAATAAATTGTTGCAATGTGTTGAATGGTGGAACATCCCTCAAACTCTACAAATTCTTGCTATTCACGAGACACGCCCTCTCATTTCCCACCCCTATTATATACCGGCTATGAGTTGTTATGAATGGCATGTCCGTGCGATATCTATTTGCCGCTGAATGGGTATCTTTGAACTTTTTCAACAACATAGAGAAAACTAATGAAATAATACAAGGATCTATGATTGGACCTCTCTTCATCACTGTCTATGTGCCCAATTCTCAATGTCCCAATAAGCTCACGACACTGTTCTGCTGTATAATATGGAGGCAAGGCAAAGAAAATCCTACAGAATGTCAGCTTGCTCAGTCAACCACGATTTGTGAAACTTATTGATGATATAGGTCTTAAAGAGCTGACGGCTAAAACACATATTCAGTGAGGGAGAGCGCTAAAGTAAATTATTAATTTTAAGTAAGGTTACGGTTTTCTATTATTCATTGAAACGTGTTTTATTCGTATTTATTCTTTGAAATAACCTATTGACGTGCATAAGGTGGAAGCAATGAGGTTTAGCGCACTGAAGGTGGCAGAGGTGAGGTTAGCGATGTTCTAATATCCTTAAATGTGAGGTTAGGGTCCGTCAAGATAACAGCTGTCACCTTGTCAGCTGTCAAAAAGCACGTGGCTAAGCACATGGCTTTGTTTACAAACAAGAGCACGTGGTCTTGATATCACGGTCACGTGGTATGCTGCGTCAGCATGCGAAGTTCAAAATCTACGCCCACGTGGTTAGAACTTGTCAAAAGCACGTGGATTTTAAGTTCCGCGTACTACGTAGTTAAGTTAGTGTACAAAATGTTCGGTTCATAGATATGTGTGTTACATGAGCAAAAACATATCCGGTGATTTTAACGATGTAGGCTCTCTATAAGAGCCTATGTATAGCCGCCAGCTTGTGCAATTGCTCATAGCCGGCATGTTTCTCTACAAGAGCCCATGTATAGCCGCAATCTTGCGCAAGCGCCTCTAGGCTGCCTCATAAGAGCACCCGCTATCTTACGCGAGCGCCCCGAAGCCGCCTCATAAGACCTATCTATAGCCGTCATATAGCGCAGGCGCTCATGGCTGTCATATTTTTCTAGAAGAGCCCATGTATAGCCGCCATCTTGTGGAATCGCCCATGGCTGGCATCTTTCTCAACAAGAGCCTATGTATAGCAGCCATCTTCCGCAATCGCACATAGCCGTCATCTTTCTCCATAAGAAACCGTGTATACCCGCCATCTTGCGCAAGCGTCCCTAGGGTGTCTCACAAGGAGCTGTGTATAGCCACCATCTGGTGCAACTGGCGTCGGGAAGGGCATCTTGCCGTAAAACAAAGGATATCCTATTCAAGATGGCGGATGTGAGGTTATGCTCACTCTCTTATGCAAAATCCGCAAATCGTCATTGTTCTACTACTATACTAGGGGTCAATGACCTCGGGTTAATGACCGCGGAGTTGAAATTGGCCTAGGTACACTAATCAATAATCTCCCGTAGAATTCCAATTTCCCGCGCTGCTGACCCTGAAGTCACGTGACCCGCTGCGCGGCCTCTGATTGGCTCGGCGGTAGGAGCCCCTTTGCCCTACCACTCCTGGTCACCGAATTTCTCATTGTCTGCCTCAAGGGGATATCCTCAGTGGAATATTATTTGCACTATATATGAGCGAATTTGTGCGGTTAATAATGCGTTCGGTTCATTTACTTGCTTATCCTGACCACTTTCGTCATTTACTACGCATATGATAACAAATATTTGTAGAAACCACTTGCCACACATTATGAGCGAGTCAATAACATGGTTAGATTCGCATGACCTCCGGCTCTCCATTGCAAAATTCTCGGCTATGATTTTTACTAATAAGCGCAGTTATGATCGCTCCCCTATTTCTTTCTATGGGTACGAAATACCCATTTACACCCATCATAAATACCTCGGAGTAATATTAGACAATAAACTAAATTGGAAACAGCATATCCCCCACTTACGTCACAAAGGTCTACCTCAAGGTACTCAAAACTGTTACGCATCGGCACTGGGGAGCTTATCCGGTTACAGCTATATCATTATATAAAGCTACAGATAGACGTATATAGATTACAGTGCGCATATTATCGATACCGCGTCAGTCTCCACTTTAGCGCAAACTAATACAATACAATTTCAAGCACTCCGCATTTGTCTGGGAGCACTCAAATATACCCCGACAAACGCTCTCCTTGCAGAGTCAGGCGACCCCCGTTGCCGATCAGCCGACAAATGCTGGCTAAGAAATATCTTCTTAAAAATTGTGCACTTGCGACAAACCTGCTTGTCCTAAAATTACAATTACTCCGCGAATATTATCAATTGCAAAGCCCTAGAAGCTACCTAACACCAGCGATATATTTTGCTTATATATCGCTACATATCTTTCATGATTCATTATTGAGAACCCCTACGCCTCCGCCTTACACATTTTCACTAGCTAGTCTATATTTTACTCCTCATATCATTATCCCACCTGCTTCACGTTTTCGCTGTCCACAACATGGCCAAGCAGATACAGCACCGGCTATGAAGAAATTGAGATTATCCTTTTCCGAACGAAGCACTGATATATATACACGGATGGATCCAAAATCCTGCCTGTTGTCGGAGCAGCGTTCTTTGTATCTAATACACATGTCACTGAACAATACCACTTACCGTATGACGTTTCTATTTATTCAGCTGAGTTATATGCTATAAGGCAAGCCCTTATCTTCATTAAAATCATGCTTTTACTAAAGTAACTATATATACTGAAGCTCTAAGTGTGTTACAATTTCTATCTTCCTTCACCTTCTTCCCAAGGGCATCTGTATAATGTTAAGCATCTACTCGACACGCTGGAACAATCAGGGGCCTATCATACATTAGTCTGGGTGCCCGGGCACACCGGTATATTCGGCAATGAACAGGCAGGTTGGTTCGCCACACGTGCCGCTAGACTTTCAACGCCTCCCCTTCATATAATTATACCTGCGATCAGTTTATTATCCCCTTATAAAAGATAGCGCATATCGTACTTGGTAAGAGGATTGCCACAAAACTGCCAAGAACAAAGGAAGATTTTCTTATCACATAGAACCTCACATCCATCCCTCCCAAACTTTGGTACGCCACATCACAAGTATTATTCAATATACTGTAGCTGGGCTGGTTGCCAGCGTTTCGCCGCACTGTACTAAGTTGGGCTTATCAGTTGGCAACCAGCACACCTATCAAGACGCATGGCTAGTGCATACCGTGGAGGCCATTGCATAGGCAACTTGGAGCCACCAGCAGTGCAATGCACTCTGAGAGACTTTGTCTCATTTCTAAAAATGGATGTCTGCCTTACCATCAGATTATATAGATGTCGATTTCTATAGGGAACCTGAAATATTTATCCCGAATGAGTAAATTTATAATGCCAATATAGTTGGTCCGTTATCGGACATTATAAATGTTCCAAATAACTCATTTCTGGTTGTCAGCGTTCCGCCCCAGTGAGCTGAAAAATTTATAATGTCCAATAACGGACCAACTATATTGGTATTATAAATTTACTCATTCGGGATAAATATGTCAGGTTCCCTATGGGGATCAACACCTATATCATCAAATATTAATCGTTTACCTTTCAGTCATGCTCTCACACCTCAATAAAAATATAGATTTCACATTACCTACTAACTGCATTTGTGGTGACCGTGATGGGGATGTTAACCATTTATTCTCTCAATGTCCTGTATATTCTTCCGCTCGTCAAATATTTTTTGTACCGTCTTGAGCGCCTTAAACACCCTTTTCCAACCAATGTTTCCTGTTTGTTACATAAACAGACACCTGCTATGATTGATACGCTCAATAAGTTTATTAATGGTTCCAAACGTGTTTTGTAAACTTCAGTATCACATTAACCTTTCTGAGGGTTATACGCTCCTGCTTCCACTAGTGTTTCCTGTAATCATTTTTGTTACCGGTTCTTTGATACACTCTTATTGGTGTACCTATGAATACAAGATATACTACGTGATGTGGTGTTAGTTGACTACATCTTTTGTATCCCATAAAACAAAACTTGTTACTGGGCGAAATATAGGAGACCAAAACCTTCACCAAGAAGAAGAACCTAAATATAATAACAATTTGACGATGAACGGTTACACAAATTATGGTTTTAACACAGGGCTTGAATAGAATGAAGTAGATTTGAATGGAAGGAAAATAAGCACAATTTATGAGTTCTCAGTGAATATATGGAAAGATTAAAGTTGTAAATACGGAACATGGTAATATTATGGTGGACATATGAGGTAGGTATGTATTTTTGTGGAGGTTAAATACGAGAAGGTAGGAAGGCGAAATATGGAAGAATGAACGAAATTTGAAAATGTTGATGGCTGCGAAGTTGATTATATATTGGTACTAATATATCCGCACGATTAGCTTCTGGTCACATTGCCAGGCCCAAAACCAGACTTTAGGGAAGCCTGTATTTCTGAATCTTTATTAATGTTTCGATACCGCACTCACCTATGCAAGTGAAATTGACCGGAAGATGTCGAGAGACGTTAGAAGGTTAGGACATTGGTGATTGTAGGCCGCGAAATAAGCTAGAGATCTACATGCGTCGTTAGTCCAGATTAAGGTTTTTAGAAGAACTGGTAGGAAAAATTTTAAAAATGCATGAAGAACAAGAGATCACTACAAAAAATTCAAGGAAGGAGGGAAGCGACTGAGAAGAAAATCCAAGAAGCGCAAGCGATGACTAAAAAATAAATCCAAGAGATGCTAGAAATGAAATTCGAGGAACCCAGGAGGCGGTTGAAAGAAAAATGATCACGGGAGCACAGGAAGCAGCATAGAAGGAAATTGATGAAGTGTTAAAGTGAGAAATACAAGGCAATCTACGAGGGATGACAAATGCTTTCCTACAACACTCTATGTTATGCAGAGTGAAGTCTCGTCCATAGCATTTAAATTACAAACACTCTGGGAGATGTTCAAAATCTACGAGACGAGATGACTAGCGCTACAAATAACAGTAATCAAGAGATGCATGAGAAGATGAATGTATTAAAATCGGATTTCCGATCGAACGTTAATGAATTGCAGACTCGGGTAAACCAGTATATCCAAATTCTCAAAGAAATAGATTCCGTACAAGAAAGAAGAAGAGATTCCTACAATGAATGGAAGGAGAAATTTGAACGAATGGCTAAGTAATGAAAATGCCAACAGAATCATTCAAACGGATGTCATATTAACGCGAAAATAGATTAAAAATTCATTCAGTTTAATCGCCGAAGATACGAAAGAGAATAAGGCGCAGTTGAAAAAAAGAATGGAAAGCGTGGATGAAATCTTGAACAGTATACAGAGAGAAATTTTAAGATTGACAATGAGACCACACGAATTCGTTGATAACATCATATACCGAGCGCCAGAGGCAGACGGAAGAAAAGAGTCACGCTGCTGTTAACAAACACTCGGTGACACAAATGATTAATTACAACATATGTAAGAACGGTGTATCGCAAGTGGAAAATAGCACCAACATAATAAATATATTAGAACCTACGAAGACAGGCCCAAGAATTTCACAGATTATGCAGGAACTGGAATGACTCCCTGCAGATTTACCCGGAATATCGAAGATTATTTCCGCAAAGCCAAAGTATCACCTAACTAACAAGTAAAAACGCTCGAGCATCAGCTTGACGGGGCACCCGTTATTTGATACGAAGCATTTCGGTACGTTTTCGACAGTTTACCTAAGTTTAAATGGTCACAATGACATAAATTTTGGAGTTTGAAAATCCAACAAAACATTCGACTTGAGTTATACTCGAAAAAGTATTCATAAACCGTCTAACTCGACATGCGGATTATTTTACATTACAGTTCCATACGTTAAAGAAATAGGACTCACCATCATCTGAGTTAGAGAAAGTGAGGGTCATAGAGAAGCATTTCCCACCAGAAATCCAACGATTAATTACTGTGTCCAACGTACAGACGGTGGTGCAGGCAAAAGCAATACTCCAGCAGACTGATGGAACAACATTGCAGTCAAATACCAGAGTCGTGAGACCAATCGACCCAGCAGCCCATGTAATAACTCCCTCTGTAAAAAGAAGAAATAATTAATCAAACGGTCCTCACGTATGTACAGGTAATCTATAGACGGTCTACTAGAAGAAAGACCTACTACACACCTCTGCAGAGACTATACATTATTACTGTTACATCCAGAGAGTATATGGAATACACCCATCAGTTTCGTACTCTTTGGTCTGAGAAAGATTGTTTGTAAAAAAAGAGACGATGTAAATTAAGATTAAGATTGTGTGAAATAATAAGAGCCAACATTTATGTAACTATCAGTCGAATTCCGTTTATCGGGTAGATTTTCGGGTTCGACATAACATTAGTAGCGACCGTAGACAGGACGTGAACAAAGCAGTAATTTGAAATGGATAATTTGACTAAATTGAGAAAACCAATACGTGCTATGTTCACGAAACATACGGTACGGTGATGGCGGAAACAGGCCCCCAACAAGGTAAGATTGCATTTTAATAAACTAGAATGACTAGCAAAGGAACTGAAGGATGCCGATGAGAAAATATCAGAAGTGCTTCTCGACGACAGTGACTAAGAACGAAGTTTCTTTAACACAAAGACTGGCTCTCCTACAGCTCTACGATCGCTTAGAATTCCACCTTGGATCTCTTGAATCTCTGGGCATGACTACTGAAAAGTACGCAGCATACTTGTTTCCATAACTTGAGTCATATCTACCAGAAGACTTGCTGAGAATATTGGTTAGAAATTCTGTCCATTACCCTGTTAGTGACTCGACCGACAATTTATACTGTGACAAAAACTTGCGACTGACTTTATTCCTCAACAATGGAGTGGAAGCCAAACAGAGGGTAGCACTTGCCCAAGAAGGATATAATACAGCAAATCAGAAGCCTACACAGCAGAAACCTAGGCTAAACGAAGTGGAATACAAGGCCACTGCTAGTAGTGTTCACATGAGGCATTGATGATCCTGAACATGTATGTGTATCCTGAAGAAAATCTCATGAGAGCACAGAGTGCTTCAAGACACAGATGATGACTGTAGTAGAAAGAATTATTTGATGAAAGTGGGGTATTTCTTTCAGTGCTTGAGACCTAGTCATGTTGTCATGATATGAAAATGTAACGTTCTGTGTCACTTCTGTGGGAAGAAACATGTTATTCTAATGAGCCCAACTTTACCTTACAAGATTTCCAAAGAAAATGTGGAAGAAACCAAGATGAAAAGGGGGGTGCCAGTGCTACCTAGCGTAACCAAAACTGTAGTCAGGATATTCTTCTGCAGACCTTGTTGGTGAAGATCACTGGAAGGAAATGGGATCGTATAGGAAGAGGACTCAGAGATAGTGGATCACAGCAATAGTAAAGAAACTGGTAGATACCATCGGACTGAAACCGTCAGGATCTGCAAAACATGATTCATGCTCAGTTTGGAGGAACTGAATCAAAAGAACACCTACGTTTTAATTATCAAATGCAGCTGAGAAGTTTAGATGGCAGGTACACATGCAAGATCCCTGTTCTGGATCAACCGATTATTTGTGGTACTGACTCTAGAATCCAAAGTGGTCCTTGGATGAAAGAACTCGAAAAAAAGAATTTTTCTCTCTGGTTCTGGAGAAGGGACGCCAGAAATTCAACTTCTTTTAGGAGCGGACACCTCCGGAATACTTTTCACTGGAAGAATAAAAAACGTGGGATGTGTACCAGTGGCTGTTGAGACTCAACTTGGGTGGGTTGTTATGGGGAGGCTATCTCCGAACAGTCTCTCCGACTCGTCCATCATGGTGGTAAATTTAATGTAGACTTAAAACATTGCAATCACTGATTTATGAAAGTTGGACTCCCTGGTAATTAAGGATCCTGCTGAGAAGACATCAAAAGAAGAAAATGAAATGGCTATCTTGGATCATTTTAAGAAGATTGCCTCAATCGACGAGGATGGCCGTTACGAAGTCCATCTACCATGGAAAGATGTATCTCAGGAGCTCCACGACAATTTGGAAATTGCTGAAAAGAGGTGTAGGATGACGACTAACAAGGTGTTGACTGACGACAAGTATCTGGAATACAATGTTGTGTTTCAGGATTGGCTCCAAGAAGACATGATTGAAGAGGCACCCTTTCAAGAGATTGAAAATAAATGTCACTATTTACCTCACAGAGGTGTATTAAAGAAAATTCAACCACACAGTTAAGACCTGCGTTTGGTGCCTCTTGCCGCGGGAAGGAAAGCCCATCTCTGAATGAGTGCCTGGAGAATGGGTCAAATCTCCTGGAAGAAATTTCACCTATTCTGGACAGGTTTCGCCATCGTGAAATTGGAGTAATTTTGGACATAAAAGGGCCTTTCTGCAAATTTTTCAGACACAGAGTTCTTGAGATTCCTATGGTGGGAGGATTCCTCCGTGAAGAAATTCAATATATTCCGACATCGAGTTGTATTTGGGCTCAAGTGCAGCCCATTCTTGTTGGGTGAAGTTCTTGTTCCCATATAGAAAATATCCCACCCGAAATGCAAGAAACAGTACAGCTATTAAAGAGTTCATTCTATGTCGACAACTGCCTAACATCCCTTGAATCACAGGAAGAAACTACCCAATTTGTTGAGAAATCTATGAAACTACTTTTAGGAGCCGGATTTGAACTACGTGGCAGAGGGAAAAGAAAAGATTTCTCCTGATCTTGGATTATTTTGGGACAAGGAAAAGATGAATTGTACTGTGTTGTGAGGCCTCAAAGTGAGACTGGATGTGTTACACGAAGAAAAATCTTGTCATCTGCTCAGAGGGTTTTTGATCCCATTGGGTTTTCATGTCCTCTGGTCTTATTCCCTAAACTTCTCATTCAGGATAACTGGAATTATAAGATGGGGTGGGATGATCCACTGCCAGAAGATGTACAGAAGAAGCTTAGAGAATGGGAAGCTGAAGTTTGGCGACTTTCTGAAGTGAAAATACCGAGACTTTTTTTTAGTAAGCAGGTCTGAACAAACCTGGAGTTTACATACATTTTGTGATGCCAGCCAGAGTGCTTATGTAGCAGCTGTAGCGGTACAGAAGAAATCGTTTCTGTTCAGCTGGTCATGGCAAAGACAAGAGTCCCACCACTCAAGGAAATTTTGATACCACGATTGGAACTTCTGGTATGATGTATTGGTAGTCGACTGGCAAGCTCGGTCAGAAAAAGTTTGAACTTGATCATCTCCGAGTTTTATTGGACGGACTCTTTAGCGGTATTATATTGGATCAAGAGAGATGAGTCAAGGGGAGTATCTGTGAACAGTCGAGTGACGAGACAATAAGATTAGAGGCATTTTCCTGGGGAGCAGAATCCTGCTAACCTTCCATCTCGAGGCTGTTCCGTAGAAGCCCTTATAGACTCCAAATTATGGGAGGGTCCTCACTGGTTGAAGTTAGCACAAGGGGAATGGCTGATATCAGAGGTTAACGTGGGTGATAAAAAATGAAATAGCGTGTGGCTTTTAGTACCGGGAGTGCCCGAAGACAATTTCGGTTCGCCAGATGCAGGTCTTTTGATTTGACTCCCGTGGGCGACCTGTGCGTCGTGATGAGGATGACATGATGATGAAGACGACACATATACCCAGCCCCGTGCCAGAGGAAGTAACCAATTATGGTTAATATTCCTGACACTGCCGGGCATCGAACCCGGGACCCCTGTGAACAAAGGCCAGCACGCTAACCATTTAGCCATGGAGTTGGACAACGTGGATGATGACATCATCAAAAAAGGGAAGAAAATATCTCCATCATTGATCAATTTGTCAGCGAAGGATGGAAATGCCTGGTATCTAAGAAGTTTTTTCAAGTTTCCTTAAATTGTCAGGCTCATGGGATGAATACTGCAATTTGCTGGAAAATCACTGAAACGTAAAAGTTGTGCAAGTGGGGGTGACCTCCTTTTTCAGAACAGCACAGGCTGAGAGAAGGCCATTGCGTCTTGTCCAGACAGGATTTCTAGAAGAAACTGAAAGACGACGACTGAACTTCCTTTGCACCTTTGTGGTCTTCTGAGGCTGAAGACTAAAATTGTTCAAAGAGAAGACGAGGACAATTTTAGATATCCCATTCTTCTGCCTTCCAGTCACAAACTTGTGGAGATTCTAATCCGAGACTACCACATAAAATATTCTCATGTGGGTGTTGAGGTGTTACTAAGAATATTAAGAGAAGAATACCGGACTTTAAGAGGTCGGAAGGCAGTACGGAGGGTGATCACAAAATGTGCCAAATGTCGACAGCTTGAGTCGAACAAAATTGATGTATATTCTGCAGCATTGCCAGAAAACAGAGTGAAAGATTCGTCAGTCTTCGAGGTCAGTGGGGGTAGACATCACTGGGCCGTTGATTTTAAGGGGCGGAGAGAAAGCGTGGATTTTGTTGTTCACTTGTGTTAAACCTTTCCACAGAAGCATTTCTCAAGGTCTTAGGAGATTTATTGCAAGGCGGGGGCGACCCAGAATTAAATACAGTGACAATGGGACCAACTTCACAGGAGGTGTGAATTACTTTGACACTTTGTACTGTCATAAGGTAGAAGAGGAAACATCTTCAAGGAGGATCCAGTGGAAGTTCATTCAACCCACGGCTGTTTGGTGGGGTGGATGTTGGGAGAGGATCATTAAGATGGTCAAGGGGTTGTTGAGGGCATTGGGAAATGCCTCTCTCACCTATGAAGAGGCTTTGACTGTCCTATGCGATGTGGAGTCTGTGGTAAATTCTAGGCCTTTGACATACCTGTCTGAAGATCCAAGCCATTTAGTACCATTGACTCCAGCAATGTTCCTGCAGGACAACCGGTCCATTGGAGTCCGTGATTGCCTTGGTAACACCGACCTCAGAAAACAGCCCAAGTACCTGCAGCGTTTACAGGAGGAAATGAGGAAAATACTCTGTGATGATTACCTGAAACTTTTTGTACAGCTGCAAGTTAAAGAAAAGTGTCGAAGGAGGCTGAAGATTTGTGTCATGGTGTTAGTAGGCTCTGATCAGAAGAAAAGACTCGATTGGCTTTTGGGTAGAGTGATTGAAGTGTTTCCTGGTAAAGATGGTCGCATAAGAGTAGTTCGAGTGCAGACTGCTGGATGGCACATGATCAGGCCCATTCAACGTTTGTACCCCCAGAAGATGACTTCATCGCAGGATACCTTACCGGTGAAAAGTGATGGAGATAATGAGGATGAAAGTGTTGTTTCTGTTGTAAAAACGAAATGAAAAGTGGACGTTTGGTGAAACTCCCTGCACGATATAGGACTTAAATTTTGTGATAAGTCATTGTCTTGTTAAACTGTGTAAGCGAAATGATTGTCAGGTTATTTTTTACTATCGTTCATTTTGGTTTTCTGTTGACAGGGGAATAAAGAAACCAAACAGTGCCCGACTCATTGGCTAAATGTTCAGCGTGAAGCCTTCGGTTCAGAGGGTCCCGGGTTCGATTCCCGACCGGGTCGGGGATTTTCATCGCTTCTGATTAATTCTTATGGCCCTGGGATTGGGTGTTTGTGTTTGTTCCAATACTTTCCTCTTTCTATTTAGACACCTCACTATCAACCACCACAGAAACACGCAATAGTGATTACATCCCTCCATGTAGGGTGGCGTCAGGAATGGCATCCGGCCGTAAATAGGGCCAAATACACATGTGCGACCGAGTTCGCACCCGCGAACTAACAGATGTGGGAAGAGCTGTTGGCTTTACGTCGAATCGATACAGATAGGTCTTATGGCGACGATGGGACAGGAAGGGGCTAGGACTGGGAAGGAAGCGTCCGTGGCCTTAATTAAGATACAGCCCCAGCATGCTTGGTGTGAAAAAGAGGAAACCACGGAAAACCATCTTCAGTGTGGGAAAATCGGTAGAAAAGAAGAAGAAAACCAAAAGGTGAGAGGTATGTTACATCCGGAGACTAAATGGAATGCACCCACCAGTGTTGTAATCCTTGGTCTAACAACAAATTCTTTGTAAAAAAGAACGATGTATAACAAGTTTATTATGGAAAATAATAAATGCCAATACCTGTGTAACTATCAGACGAATTCCGTTTATCCGGTAGATTTTTGGGTTCAACATAATAATTTCATTCAAGGAGGTCGTAGTATCCGAATATATTCTCCGACACATTGTAGACTGTAGATGGGTTTATACTCTACGGGATGATAATGCTAGTCCACATCATAAAGCAGCTGTGAATTGGTGCCTGAAGGGATGTGGGATCCACAGAATGAACCGGCTAGCATCTTCCTCGGACATGAATTTCTTCGAGCATGCGTAGATCTTTCTTAAAATAGCATTTCCGAACCGTCAATATCCACCACTAACGATTCCGGTTACAAAAGATTCTGCCAAAGGGAGGCTTGTGAGGCAGTGTATGCGTGCCATGGTGCCATCAGCGTAATAAAGCATATTGTTATTTTTCTCTCGCAAAAATGTTTATATTAAACTAGTACATAAGCATGCCTTCGACAGTCGAAATTACTATATATAAAGTAACTGGGAATTTTTAAATGGACTATTAATGTATTTATTAATAAAAGTCTCACTTTCCAGGTTTTATATGGTATTCGAATGGAATCAAAACAGGAATTGTAGTATTTCCTAAGAAACCATATTGAGTGCAGTTGTAGCTAGGAGTTGCACTTTGACATCTATAAATTTTCATACGGTACTCTTGAGAAAGCTACATACAACTGTCCAAAAATATGGAATGGGAAGATTTATTCCAACTTTAAATGTACCCTGGTGATTTATTCATTGTGAGAGAGATGGCTAACTTTAGAGGAAATTGCCTCCATTTAAAAACGATTGGTATTCCCCTATTCTTGATATAAAACACCTTCTTCTTGAAGCTGAGTCCGTCTGAATTTCTGCATGAATGATACTTTTGTTTAGCTTCCGTAGATTCAATCTCGTTCCATTATTCAAAACAGCTTTATTAACTTCATTAATATCATCGCACGTTATTCAGGCAATGTTAATGTACGTTTTTGGTCACCTCTCAAACACCAGAACTACCGATCCCTATACATGGATGGCTGGTAGCTTGGGTAGCAGCAACACCTCCTAGATATATAAGGCCTCACAACTGTTCTGGGAATATACTGTGACGTCAAAATCGGGAGGCAAGCTTGAACCTTTTCAGTAATAACACAGTAATGAGTTTGGCCATGTAACGCTGAAATTAGAAGAGTTTTAATTCGTTTAATGGTGCCAATTGTTAATACCGTTGTACGTAATGGTACTGGTGTGTTGCGTACTCAACTTTAAAGAGAATTCCGGCAGTGATAACGAAGTGCATGCATTAAGTTTACGAAAGACGAGGTTATGCGGCAGATATGTTTACGTGCAATTCCAAGACAAGACTACAGATTTACTAATAACTCAATGGTGAGTAACTATTATTATTACATTCTCACACAATCATAATGAGTATAGGCCTTTGACGTATTTAACTACACGCAACAGCTGGTGATATGTAGGCATATTTACTCTTTAATGATACAAGGTTATGTTAGATCACAATCATGGGATACATTATTTCAACGGTATTATTATTATTATTATTATTATTATTATTATTATTATTATTATTATTATTATTATTATTATTATTATTATTATTATTATTATTATTATTATTATTATTATTATTATTATTATTATTATTATTATTATTATACGCATTAAAACATACCACCTAGAGGAGCTGCTGGTGTAGGCCGATTCACTCTGTAAATGCACGAATTTCGCTCACGGTGATACATTATTTTACAGGTATGCCACAGACATTTCAAAGTCGGTGATATTTTATGGGAAGTAACTGGTACTGATCCTGCCAGAATGTGACTATAAATATGAAGGGCAGTTAAAAGATATAAGCCACTGCTGTCTCTGACAATCATGGTCTTGGAAGAGGAGTAGTTAAAAGAACCAGGCAAAAATGTAGAATAGAAAGGAGCAATAAACAGAGCCATTGAAGATAGTACATATCTCATACCCAGAATTTCAACACAGCTGAAAAGTACAATAAACAAGTTGTTACCTGATGGTTGTTGTACTGTGATGAAGGGAACGTAAGTAATTTTTCTGTACGTCGATACATCAAGGCAACCATACTGCATGGCATATGTAATCATCTTATAAAACATGGCCTTTATTCTAAACGGGTTTTATTAAAGTAAAAATATTTCTAATGTATATGTGGACAAAATTACTAATATAAATGCGGTATATTCTTTAGTTACAAAACATCATAGCTGCATCACAAGGAATGAGTGTAACAATGTGTAGAAAGATTCAATAAATAAGTTAATTCTAGTCCTAGTTGGTGAATTGGACACCGAGGATGATGTCCCCACAGTTAATTTAATAGCCATAGTTAAAACATTTCTTAGTTCATAAAGGAGTATGTGCATGATTTTCTTGTTATTTGTTCAACCTTCTGTCTGATATCTCCTCATGTTTACAAATTTATGGCCGACCCCGTGGTGAGGGTATATAATGCCTCTTACCCGGAGGCCCCGGTTCGATTCCAGGCCAAGTCAGGGATTTTTACCTAGATCTGAGGGCTGGTTTGAGGTTCACTTAGCCTGCGTGTTTACATTTGCGAGCTATCTGACGGTGAGATAGCGGCCCAGGTCTAGAAAGCCAAGAATAACGGCTGAAAGGATTCGTCATGCGGAACCCAAGACACCTCGTAACCTGCAGGCCTTCGGGCTGAGCAGGATCAAGGCCAGGGCTGTTGCGCCGTGCGATTTTTACAAATTTATGAGACAGTAGCAATTTAATGTTGCCACAATATGTCAATACTTTTAAAAGAGTAGGCTCCAGTCCGAATGGTAGTCCAATATTAGGTTAGAAACTTACATACTTTCTGGAATACATAAAGGTTTCGAACAGAATTACAAATTAGTAACATCGATGGCAGGTGAAATTCTCATTAAACCATACATGAACTCCAAGGGAGGAAACATTGTAGGCTCATGTGCAAATACTGCCAGTGATGCTACATCAGCTTAGATGTTAGGCCTATTCTAATATTATACGTGCTAGTTTTCTTTTAAGATCACGTAATACCTATTTAAATTGAAATATGTTTGTAACATTCTGTTGTGATGTTAGCAATTCGGCCTAAGTGAGTTAACATTGCAAAATGCTGTCGTGTTTTACAACTGTCTGCTGTTTATCTTTAAGGCAGAGTCACTAAAATACGGTAATAACGACAGTATAATTCAATACCCTTCAAATTTGAAACGCTATTTGTTAGTAAATAAATTATTCCATTAGCAAAAAATATTAAATTCATGTCTGTGTT
The DNA here is from genome assembly GCF_040414725.1 of Anabrus simplex. Taxonomy (NCBI): domain Eukaryota; kingdom Metazoa; phylum Arthropoda; class Insecta; order Orthoptera; family Tettigoniidae; genus Anabrus; species Anabrus simplex. The sequence goes on along the minus strand of NC_090265.1, from coordinate 994,626,567 downwards.
TAACTATGTTCCGCGTTTCTCTGCATTGCCATCGCCTCCGTAGCGTGACGTCACTACGCTGTTGTTAGGCCTTATTATCTAGGAGGTGTTGGTAGCAGTAACCCGAATAGAAGATGACTGGCGGGGTAAGATGGCAGCGAGCGCACGGTGCAGTAGACCACGAGTGGTGCGCTTGCTTTGTTTATGCTTAGTTCCTTTGAGCATACAAACATACAGAGAGGTCGCTCCCTATGTTTCTACCGGCCAAGCGTGGCACCAACATCAAGCTCTGAACGATCAGCTGATGTAGGGCAAAACAAGGCGGTCTTCCATAAGAAGAGCATTACGGAGTGTTTTTAAATCCCGATTTAAGCGTGCACCTTATGATTGATTTAAACTATTCAAAATGGTGACAAATGCTATTCCCTTCGAATATTTCCTTTCCTTTTTGTATGAAAAGTGTTAAGTATCACTATATATGTGTTATATTTGGTTGTGTTTACATATCAGTTAAGCGTTACGATGGCGTGATTAGGCCTTACGTGGTTAACGCTATAATTACCACTTTTCTATACACTAACACGACACACTATGTACTCTACGCTATAAATCACACATTTACAAAGGAATTAAGATGAAACACGTCAATGAAAAATCACTAGTTTAGATATTTAAATCGCCGAATTGAAACCTTGTGTTACTTCTGCATGTCAGTAAAATATAAACTAACAAGGGAGCCATACTTGTACTACTACGATTAACACAAATACGAATTCCTAAATGTAAATAATACAAATACGGTACATAATATATTTAAACTATCAAAGTATACATGTGTGGCAGATATAAATTGAGTACTATTTGGAAGAGGTACAACGTTCTCTCCGTCAGCTCAAATTAAAATATTTCCTAACATAACGTAACTGTATTGATTTCCTGTAAGAGGAAGAATAAATTGGGCTATTTTATGAATAAAGAGAAAAATTGAGTTTTTGACTCAAAATACGAAAATTTAAGGCATACCTCCCATTAAGAATGCATAATTTCGTGGCATACATGTATACAATTTGCAGCAATGTTTCCAGAAACTGTTTTTCGCTCGTATTGTGTTACCGATCCTAATTGTATGTAATCAGCACCTAAGTTAATATCTGTCGGCCGTTATTACACACTCATTTTTATTGCTATCCCGGAGATTTACTGACCTCGGAATGACTTGTCAGTGTTCCCAATGTCCTTATGCTTTGAGTGAACATGCCCCTATATTTTTAATTATTCCAATGCGCCATTAATTGCGATTTAAAATTGATTATATTATCATTGCTTCCCCATAAGGAGAGCTCTAGGTACACCAACATGGCGGACCGCGCGCTCAACTTGGCGTACTTTCTCCTGAAGCGGAGAGCTGCCATCAGCGATCCATGTATAGAGATCAGTGACCGGAACCTAACGGTTGATGACGTTAACTTGTTCGTTTCTTTGACAAGTAAAAATTTTGCTTTGGAAAATATTGTACTCTGGTTTGTGAGCCAGTGTTTTGGCCTCTGCAGTTTTTTTTTTTTTTGCTGATCAGAGTATATTGGCCTGCAGCTACTGAATCTTGGCCAATAAAGGCATCATCGTACTCATAAAATGGTAGTCGGTCCTTTATATGTCCCGTTTAATGACAGATGGCGCTCCGCGCGCATATCTGTCCGAAATGTATTTCTTTCTTGCCTTGCCTTGACCTTTTGTCTTTCTCGACTTGACTCTCTGGAAATTGTTTATATGAAAATGGAGTCTGTGTGTAGAGGCGGCAAACTATTCATAGTAATCGCCATCGATATTTTCCGATATTATGAGCTCTACTATCGATAGTAATCGATAGTTTTCAAAAAGTGGAACGAATAATATCATTATGCATGAAAATAGAATATTCATTGAACACAATCCACAAAAAAGTAGAAATTACAACTATTTCATGCTATGTAATTTCTGAAATTCAAATCGGAATCACTCATAAATCTCTTTAGTGGCACGTCCGATACATTCTCGAGCTGCACGCGCTTGCCCATAACTTGACTGCTCGAGAAATTCTCGTTTAACTGGAGTGTTCATTTTGCGATCGCCCAACATTTTCTCGGGTATAGTAATATCTTTGGAAAAATGTTTTACAGCATTCTCGACGGATGACAGGAGAGTTTTCAGTTGATTTCGTGAAGCTTTTGGCATAAAATTTGCCTTATCTTCTGTAAGTTATACAATCTCTGAATCAGCAGCTGACAAGGTAAACAGAAATGGCGAGCGCGAAACGGAAGGAATGCTTGTCTGATGACAAAAATAAGTGACACGCCTACATCAAATATGAATCTCTAAATGATATTGGTGATTCTGATAGTAGTGATAATGATTTTTCGCATGATGACCTAGTATTTCTAATGAATGTGAGGAAGACATTTTGTCGGAAACAATGGTGATGGTAGATGTAGAACTACCATTTCTGTTTACCTTGTCAGCTGGTGAGTCAAGAGATTGTATAACTTATAGGCGAGAGAGGATAGGCTAAGGCAAATTTTAGGCCGTAGGCTTCACGAAAGCAACTGAAAACTCTCCTGCCATCCGTTCGGAATTCTGTAAAACATTTTTTCAAAGATATTACTATACCCGAGAAAATGTCGGGCGATCGCAAATGAACACTGCAGCTGAACGAGAATTTCTCGGGCGGTCAAGTTATGGGCAAGCCTACATCTCTAAATGATTTTGGTAATTCTGATAGTAGTAATAATGATTTTTCGCATGATGACCTGGTATTTCTAATGAATGTGAGGAAGATATTTTGTCGGAAACAATGGTGATGTAGCACATACATTCGTGTGGAAAAAATGTAATATTGTAAATACTGAACGATCTAATATCATTCCATTTACGGATATTCTGGTGTAGGGGTACTATTACAGTATTCCACACCCAATGCAATTAGCTAACTTTTCATCCTCACTACGCCTGAATCACTTCCAAACGTCAGCTATCTTCCTTTTGGGCATCTATATATGAAGTTCACAATTTTAAACCGGTATATTAAAGGTACTACCAAACAGTGAAACATCTGTTCAATTTCTGTTAGTGCGACAAATAAGACAGTAACGAAAAAAAAACTATTGTTGACTATCGATAGTAGGCAACTGACTATGGATGTCAGACAATAGTGGTCGCTATCGATAACTATCGATAGCATTATCGATAGTTTTCCGCCTCTAATTTGCCCCTTTTCCTTAACATACCAACGGTACTTTCATCATTCGAATGTGTTCTATTCAACACTCGCCTATTTCTGGGAATTCATATTATTTATCTACTGCAACGTCTCAAGGTAATTTTATCTTAACTTTTTTATTATTGACTAGATGACCCGGTAAACCTCGTACCACCTAAAATGGATTTGATTCTAACTCTTCAGAAGCGATGATTAATCCTAATCAACCTTCCAACTCCAAATCATTGAGATCGATAATATGAGCCATTGAACTTCGTACCACATAAGCTGGATGTGATTGTAACTCTTCGTAAGCGAATCAACCTTCCAACTCCTATTCATTGAGATCGACAATATTAGCCTATCTTGTACGGTTTAAGTTTTGTTTGGTTATTAAATGAAACTAGTTTGTAATGGAAATGAATTCAATGTCTTTTATATACATGAACGATAAATGCAGTTAACATTCAATGCAAAGCTTTCTGGTAAACTACTTTTTAAGTTTTGTTTCCCGGCACGTAAATAAACAAAGGTGATGCTTTTCTGGCACGCGAACACGCAGCATACAGCTATCCATGCGAGAAACAAGGAAACTCCAAGTTAATTCCGCAAACTTCTAACGACTTTTGGCCTTGTGATTTGTTGATGGTCATCTCGAAGACCAGACACACGGGGAATTTCAACCGTTTAAAATCGAATGGCACGTCCGTTGGAATAATCGGAATGCGCGGAATCAAGACATACTCCCCTTTGTACTTTTCCTTGATAATTGTCGCCTCGATGATGTTGTTCATAACATTTTTCACAGCCAGTGTCGTTCCGTTACATAGTCGAGGTGGATTGATGTTACGCAACATGATGATGACTGAGCCTACAGTACTTTCAATAGCAAATTGTGAGGTGATAATCCAGGAAATCCTGGCTAATTCAAAAATTATGTGGGCTAGTTGGCTACCATATCCTGGTTGATAACTGTGTCAGCCGCCTTGAAAGAAAACAACTGTCCCGGAAAGAAATTTTGAATGGACGAGTTGAGATCATCGACATCTTTGTTTTTCGCTGCCAGTATTGCTCGTTCGTTCAAGACCGACTCCAATCCTCAGACCGTAATATAAAAAACCATGGCGGCCGAAGTAGCCGGATTGCTGGAATTGGCTAACATGAAAATATCACGTACATATTATATATACGGCGGTAATTTAACATGATAAATGTAACATCTTAGGGAACATCACTTTTACACGTTTAAAACGCTTCGCCAACAAGTACGCAACACATATAATAAACTAGAATCACATAATATATTCTATTAGAAAAGAGACCAACAAGCTGATTATTTAGAAATTTCAATTGGTCAAATAAAGTTTCCTCTTGAATTTCACTTCGCTGGATGGATGAAAATATTATGATAAAACTGTTAAAATTACATTTCTAACATCATCTTGAATGTTTCAAAATAATTAAGGTGCAAAATTCCTCGATTTATTCGTTCTCATGAGAACTGTGAAACATAATTTGTTGCCTTACATTTGAAGTGGTGGACAATTTCTTAAATTCAGCACCCAATGAAAGAGAAGTACATCCGAAATAATAGTGTTATTGGCTTTAGGTCCCATTAACTACATTTTTATGGTTTTCGGGGACGCCGAAGTGCCGAAATTTAGTCCCGCAGGAGTTCTTTAACGTGCCAGTAAATCTATCGATATGAGGCTGACGTATTTGAGCACTTTCAAATACCATCGGACTGAGCCAGGATTGAATCTACCAATTTGGGATCAGAAGGCCAGCGCCTTAATCGTCTGAGCCACTCAGCCCAAGTACACCCGAAACTATTATGTTAACCCAATGAACGGTCCTAGTAATGTTGACATATGGCATAACAGCACTTCACACAATGATAGTAACCTTAGTAATGAAACGTTCAGACGCTAAAGGTTTTTACCCGTGAAAGAACATGAGTGCAAAAACTCTATTGACTAAACACCACATTGACGAGCTTCAGTTCGCCGCAGTCTGCATGATAACAGATAACCACAGCATGAATCGGAAAGTGTTGGTAGTGTAAAACCTTACGTTACAAACCCAGCTAATCCCTCTAAGTCACTATTCCTTCTGTGTAACAGTATACAGATTGCTATATCTGTCACACTTATAAGTTTTGTTACCGGTATACTCCAAGATCCAGCCAAACATTTCCGCAGGCAAAGCACAGATTATTGTAAAATACACTTGCATCTAAATCACTCGACACTTTAAAGCACATAGACACTGACGGAATGAAACAATATCAATTATATTCTATCTAAATATTTTTCGAGGAACATGAATAATTTGGAAGTAGAGAAATGGCTACCCTAACCTCAGACTTATTCTCAAAAATGTATGCACGCTGCAGTTTTGTCATGGACTTCAAAATAATCACGATGTTTGTTCCTAATCCATTTCTCTCTTAATGTTCTATTCCGTAGGAAACTTAAGAATAGTTGTATGAGAGGCATTGTCATAGTTAGACAAAAAAATGGTCTACCTAGTGTACTCACATTTTTAATGGGTAAAAACACGATCAAAACAAGCATATTCTCACATGACTGCCTATAATTACAGATCCTGTGTGTCCACTGATATAAATACACTCTCACACTTCTATTCTACAAAGAAACTAACATTTATCGTCAACTTTCATAAAATTACACAGACTACATACGATAACAACAAACCAAAACAAATCCACATTTCCAACAATTCCGGCTACTCGATTCGCCATCTTTGAACGATCGAGAGTTGCATTAAGGTCTGAGGATTCGAGTCGGTCTTGGTTCGTTCAGCCAATTATGGTTTTTGTAGTTCTGCGCTACGATGTGAAAACACGCCGAATGAGCTCTTTCTTTGTTTTGGTCAACTGACGGAAATCAGTCGGCATAGCTGCGATTTTCCAATTGCCAATATGTAACAATTTCTTCTAAAACATATATGCATTTCAATTTTGTGTCAAAACCCTTTCATGTTAGTCGTTAATGCCACGGCACATTTTCTACTGGAACACCCCTTCTCGTGACTTTTGGCCACTCAGTGTACTATGATAATACTTTCCGAAACGCTACCTTACATAACAGCTTGTAAATGGCGTAAGAAATGTAAACATTTAAATCTCGAGATTTGAAGCCCATTTAAGTACTGATTTTGAACATCATAAATTAACCCCACGAAAGCTTGACATTAAACGTTGTTCATAACTCTACAGACTCCCCTCCTTAGGCGTGTTAGTGATAATCAACAGATGCAAGCACGAGATACGGAAATCGAAATGAGTTTCATACATCAAACGATAGATGACACCACAGCCGAAAGCGAGAATTCGCTGAAAATCAGTCTTGCCAACCCCGTATATTGGTTTGTATTTCCGAGTAGCTACGTGGAGCTGGTAGCACGCAGGCCAAAGTCCCAGCTGATTCACAATCCTGGGTAATTTACCTCCTGTGTAGCTGCCATCTAGTTTACCACCAGATGGTTGAACCGGCCCTGAATCTATTCAAAACGCCAGCTCACCACTCGAAAACCTTCAAATATTTCAGTAATGGTGACTTACGAGTTTTACCTCTAAGACCCTATTCAAAGAGGCTAAATTAGTGACGGGCAGTCAGACGGGGTCTCAAGATTTCTCGAGACTAGCACAAGCACATATTTCTCCCAAGACATTTCGAGAGATCTCGAAAGCGTTGTCCCCACATTGTGCGGTAAGTCCACAGGTAGACGGAGCTCCATTCCGTAAATGCATGTCAACAAGGGACTAGTATGTTCATTTTTAACGAGTCTATTTTGACACTCAGTCCGGTGGTATTTGAAGGTTCTCAGATACATCAACCTCATGTCGGTAGATTTACTGGCACGTAAAATAACTCCTGTAGGACTAAATTCGGATACCTCGGCATCTCCGAAAACCGTAAAAGTTTTTTTGTTATTTGCTTTACGTCGCACCGACACATATAGGTCTTGTGGCAACGATGGGACAGGAAAGGACTAGGAAGGGGAAGGAAGCGGCCGTGGCCTTAATTAAATTACATCACCAGCATTTGCCTGGTGTGCAAATGGGAAACCACGGAAAGTCGTATTCAGGACTGTCGACAGTGTGGTTCGAACCCACTATCTCCCGGATGCGAGCTCACAGCTGCGTGCTCCTAACCGCATGGCCAAATCGCTCGGTGCCGTAAAAGTAGTAAGAATGGTGTAAAGCCAATAACAGCATTATAATCATCTATTTCGGCACAGTGTACCAATTATAAAGGACATGCATTCTGACATTGTGTGCAGCGGTAAGTACACGAATGAGTAGACTAAGTACAGAAACTGAATGTTAATATAGGTGTTCCCCTGTGGGTGGGGGTGGTAGAATAACACCCACGGTATCCCCTGCCTGTCGTAAAAGGCGACTAAAAGGGGCCCCAGGGGTTCTGAACTTTGGAGCGTGGGTTGGCGACCACGGGGCCCTTAGCTGAGTCCTGGCATTGCTTCCACTTACTTGTGCCAGGCTCCTCACTTTCATCTATCCTATCCGACCTCCCTTGGTCAACTCTTGTTCTTTTCCGACCCCGATGCTATTAGGTTTGCGAGGGCTAGGGAGTCTTTCATTTTCACGCCCTTCGTGGCCCTTGCCTTTCTTTGACCGATATCTTCTTTTTTCGAAGGGTCGGGTCCCTTCCACTTTTTCCTCTGATTAGTGTTATATAGAGGATGGTTACCTAGTTGTACTTCCTCTTAAAACAATAATCACCACCACCACTTAATGTAGGTGTACATCGTTATCACTCAATTTTTCAGACCCAGCATTCAATATCCATTTGACCCGTGCTTGTATTTACCGAGATTATGGTGACAAAGGAAATAATTCCTTAAGATGTTATAGTGTGTAGGTACTTCGGATGTGACTGTGCAATGTGTAATTGTGTATAACTGTACGCGACAACTTTAAAGAAATGTCTGAAACGCAACTTAAGCCGTGGAAGTTTCTGAAGAGATGCCACATAGCACAGCCCGCTGTGTTGTTTATTCAAAAGTAAAATACATCCCCTGAAATAATTCTGGAGTGATTCGGCACTGAAATGAAATGACGTATGGCTTTTAGTGCCGGGAGTGTCCGAGGACATGTTCGGCTCGCCAGATGCAGGTCTTTTGATTTGACATCCGTAGGTGACCTGCGCGTCGTGATGAGGATGAAATGATGATGAAGACGACACATACACCCAGCTCCCGTGCCAGCGAAATAAACAAATGATGGTTAAAATTTCCGACCCTGCCGGGAATCGAAGCCGGGATCCCTGAGACCAAAGGCCAGCACGCTTACCATTTAGCCATGGAGCTGGACATTCGGCACTTTTCCCCTTCGTTGATGATGATTCGGCACTTAAAACACATTATCAACGAAGGGGGATCTTCACAGAGAATACCGTCGGCCCCGTCTGCATCATAAAAGTCACCCTGTCGACAACAATTGCTTGGTAACCAGGTAGGTGTACATCAACGAGCTAGAATAACAGAGAGGCCGAAGTACTGCCTGGCTGAATCTAATAGAAAGAACGTTCGACATGTTCCCGGTGGAGCAGAATTAAAGACCGTTAGCTGAAAGCTTAAAGCAAGAAATATCAGGACTGCGAATACCGCCACTTCATCATGTTACAACACGATCCCAACATCACGATCAGCTGATTATAGGGTAGTTCAAAATCGTCGCACAGTGACATACGAATAGGCCTCGAAATCGGAACAAGAGCGTTATCCTGCTTGGCTGTTGTAGTTAACTGTAAATTACAATAAAAACCGTGGACATAAATATTTATGACAGAAATCCTTAAAATTATAGCGACCCACAATAAGTTACAATCTCATTCTGATCATATTTTTAAATGTATTGCATCCCTATGAATACTGTACGGTATATATTTCTTAACCTGTTTACCCACCAAGGTTGGTTTTTTACCACGAGCTCAGCGAGGGATTCCACCCCTACCGCTTCAAGGGAAGTGTCCTGGAATCTGAGACTTTGGGCCGAGTATACAACTGGGAAGTAGGACCAGTACCTGGCCCAGCTGGCCGCATCTGCTATGTTTAACAGGGGCTTTGTGGGGGATGGAAGGTTTGGAAGGGATAGACATCGTAGAGGGAAGGAAGCGGTCGTGGCCGTAAGTTAGGTAGCATCCCGGCATTTGCCTGGAGAAGGGGGAACCACGGAAAACCACTTTAAGGATGGCTGAGGTGGGAGTCGAACTCACCTCTACTCAGTGACCTCGCGATGCTGAGTGGACCCTGTTCCAGCCCTCGTACCACTTTTCAAAATTCGTGGCAGAGCCTGGAATCGAACCCGTGCTTCCAGGGGTGGCAGCTACTAACGCTAATCACTACACCACAGCGGTGGCCTATGAGTGCTGTTCCACTATAATTGTTTAATGTATATATTTATTATAATATAGGGGACATATAATATTTTTCCCATTGCCATATCATACTGGGATTACTAGCTGAAAGGCCAATCCTTGAAAGTTGTCCATTATGTTGTGTAGCCTAGTTTTAAATACCAATGCAACTGACATCTACAATAAAGGCCGCATACATTTCACAAATAGCAATAAAACACTGTATTTACCATGCATGGTGTACGTTTCACCGAATAGGTGACTTTTCGTGGTTACGTTCCCTTGACGGTGGACGCTCTATTTGCTTTGTTTGTAAATTGAAGGAAAATTAAATCGAGCTGAAACGGTATTTGCCAGTAATCGCCGTTGGTCAATTGTTTCAGCAATTTTCATCCTGTTAGGGTGTTGTAGGAATAAAAAATCCTACATCTAAGTCGTACTATAGTAGTAACCTATATTAATTACCTTATTGTCGTGTGATCTTTGTGAAATATCCTAGACATTATTTCTTTCCTTTCATTTTTATTTTACACACAATAAATTATCTTATTTTTCCTTTTCTTTTCATTATTCAGTAAAGAATGGGTAAGGGATGCAAGTGTAGGAACTGTGGGTGTGGCCAGGCATTAAGGAGTATGAGGGAGGAGTTGGAGAGTTTGAGGGAGATAATTAGGATTCTCGTCCTTCATAAGTCCAACCCCTCGTCCACGTCGTGGGGGACGGGCAACGGTACGAAGTAGGGGATATCCTGTAAGGGTGAAGTACAGCGGGGACCTTGTGGGCCCCAGGACCGCTACGATAACTGTGAAGGCCTTACAGAAACCCTGAAAATTAACGGATAACGGGGCTTTGGTGAAGTCCTTAATGGCAACTGAGGCGGAGAAGGGGACCTCTGGTACGGCAAAGTTGGCGGAGGAGGCAACCCTTCCTCTTGGGGTAAATAAAGAGGAAAACCACTGCTTTATGGTGAAGAGGGATGTTCAAAAGCTAAGGAAGATTACCCTAACAGAAAACAGCAGCCTTGGAGGCGTAGTTGGCAGCTCGACTAGCAAACTCGGATGCTGTGGGCCAATAACTCGCACAACCTTAAATTACCTTATTACAGAAACATCAACAATAAGAAACCGGACTGATCCAAAGATGACGACCTTTGGCTTGAAAAGGCTAACGAAAATTGGGCTGTGGAATGTGAGGACTCTGCGGGAAAGTGGAAGGCTACGACAGACAGTGGCATGTATTAGGAGTTATGGCCTGGACATCCTAGGCTTGAGTGAGGTGAGATGGAGTGAGTTTGGGGAATTGGCAACCCATGATGGAGCTACGTTTTAATACTCTGGAAGACCAGAGGTCGACGGAGCGAGTTATGGAGGTGTGGGTATATTAATGGATAAGGCGGCCAAGAGGAGCCTTATGGAGTGGTACCCAGTGACGGAAAGGATAATAGTGGCACGTTTTAAGACCAATATTAGAAACATGGTGTTGATAGTATGCTATGCACCTACGGAGTCGGCGGAGGAGGAAGACAAACAGGCGTTCTATGGACATCTTAATAGAACGGTTAAGAAACATAAAAGGAAGGATATCATCCTAGTTGGAGGAGATTTGAATGCAAAAGTATAACAGGACAACGATGGTCTTGAACATATTATGGGAAGGCATGGTTTAGGAGAACGAAATGATAATGTACAGCTGTTTGTGGACTTCTGTGCAAGCCACGATTTGGTTATTGATGGTACTATATTAACACATAAAGACTGCCATAAGTTGACATGGGTATCATCGGATCATAGGGCAGAAAACCAGATAGATCATGTGGATATTGGACGAAGGTGCAGGAGTTCATTGTTGGATGTGAGGAACAAAACAGGTGCGGACATTGGTAGTGATCACCATCTTGTTGTGGCTACCTTTAGAATGAAGATCCAGACACAAAAGAGAAGGATACAACAGACATGAAGCGTTATGATGTTGGAAAGCTAAGGGATGACGGAAATGTGAAAGAAGTCTTCAGGATAGAACTAAAGAATCGATTCCAAGCATTCACTGAGGTGGAGGATGAAAATATTGAGGAAAATGGGTGAAGACTAGATCTCTATTTACTGAAGTGAAAACATCCTGGGTTTTAAGGACAGGAGGAAAAAAGTCTGGATGACTGATCAGACATGGGAAATTATCAGACAAAGGAAAGAGAGAAAGGAAGTAATGAACGTATGTAAGACACGAGCAAGGAAGGCAGAATTGCAATCCAACTGAAGCGATGGCAGGAACATTTCTCTGCGGTGTTAACCACTCCCTGGAAGAGCAAGTAGATGCGCGAGAAGGCGAAGAAGAAGAGGAAGAAACCCAGCCTGACCCAAGGATTGAATTCTGCATTTCAACAGTGGAGGAAATCAAGCGGGCATTGAGAGAGCTGCATATTGGTAAGGCAGCAGGTGTTGACAATATTCCAGCAGAAGTCATGAAAGTTGATATGGATACCACTGCCAATATGTTGCAGCCGATGTTTGGGAAGATATGGGTTAATGGAGAAATGCCGACAGATTGGAGATGTGGGTTGCTGGTGAAGTTGTCAAAGAAGGGTGATAACAGGCAGGCTTTCGATCGAACCGCTCATGTGTAGACCAAATAAACACCCTGAGGATAATTCTGGAGCAGTGTGCTGAGTGGTCATCTCGCCTCTATGCAGTGTTCATCGACTTCGGAAACGCTTTTCATTCGATCAACAGAGAAGCTATGTGAAATGAAGTGAAGCGATATGGAGTGCCATCACAAATTACCAACCTCATTCAGGAAACATACCGTGCAGAGTCATTCATAAGGGCCGTGTATCTGAGCCTATATCTGACCGTTCAGGAGGACGTCAAGGTTGTATCCCCTCGCCAACCATGTTCCTGGTGGTGATTGATGCGGTAATGCGGAATATAACGCGAAATGTGAAACGTGGTATCCAGTGGTGATTGGAAAATAGGTTAGAAGACCTAGACTTCGCTGACGATATGTGTCTGCTGTCTGAGGCACGTGGTGAAATGCAATCTAAGATTGAAAACTTGGTAAAAGAAGGGAAAAAGGTGGGACTAACGATCAACTCAAAGAAGACCAAGGCCCTAACGATGAACACCAACAAACTAGATCCATTTGTTTTCAGTGATGAACCTATAGATGATGTGGATAGTTTCACCTATTTGGGCAGTGTAGTTACCAAAGATGGAGGAGCAGTACAGGATGTTTCTCAACGTATACAAAAAGCAAATGGTGCCTTTGTTCGGCTCTATCCGGTATAGAAGAACAACAAAATATCTATCAGGATCAAGCTTGCATCTTCCGAAGTAATGTCAGGGCTGTTCTATTATGTGGGTCCGAGATCTGGAAAGTGACTAAAGTGATTACCTCCAAATTTCAGACCTTGGTCATCCGCTGTTTAAGGAAGATTCTAAACATCTACTGGCCGGAAGTGATCTTCAATCATGAACTATGAAGAAGGACGGATGAAACCGAGATAGCCATACAGATAAAGCGGCGGAAATGGAAATGGATAGGGTCCGTTGAGGAAAGGGAATGAAGCCATTGAGAGAGAGGCACTGGATTGGAACCGGCAGGGTGAAAGGAGGAGAGGAAGGTCCAAACAAACGTGGCGAAGATCTCTACACATGCAGCAAATGGAAGAACGCAAGACCTGGAGAGAGGTGAAGAGGTTGGCTGCAACAGGATCAGATGGAGATGCTTTGTTAATGCCCTATGTTCAACAACAGGAATTAGGATTCCCTCAGGGGACAGGAAGGATAGTAGGCCTCCCTCAAACAATGCACAGGATACAGTAGATCTAAAAGAGGGATGAGAAGGAAAGGGGGGATTGTAGAAGACAGGTGGTCTGATATTTTAAGCAGAAGGAGATTGCAGGCTAAGGACTCCATTCAGGATCAGAATTCAGGACAGGTGTCTGTGAGAAATCGGTACGTGTCAGTGCAGGTAGAAAAACCGAGTGAAAATGAGGAACAGGAAACTGTTGCTGAGAAGTGTGGAAGTAGGAGAAAGGGTAGGAAAGGGAAATCTGGAGTAGTGGATAGGGAAAGACAGGTGGAACAGGGTCAAGGGATGGAGAAAGGGAGGAGGAAGTAGCTTCTGCAGCTCTCAGGAAAGGACTGACCAGGAGGGGAGGGGATGAAATGAGGTGGGTAGGGTTGAGGGTCAGGTGATGGCGGATTCCATTGTTAGACATGTGGGGAAAGTGCGTGGAGTAAAGGGTACCAGGGTAGAGTGTTATCCAGGAATTAGGTTAAGGCAGATATTGAAAAACGAAGAAGAGAAGGGGGACGGAAAGGAGACGTTGGTAGTGTTTCATGTTGGTACTAACAACTTAAGACAAGCAGGTATAAGTACTAACATAGCTGGGAATGTGTGGGACCTATTAAATACATCACGGGTGAAGTATAAGGAAGCGGAGATTGTTATCAGTGTAATACTGTGTAGGATGGATACTGACTGGAGAGTGATTGGGGATTTAAAAGAGACTATGGAGTGGGTATGTGGGAAAATGGGAGTGAGGTTTCTAGATCCTAATTGGGGGTAGGAGATAGGGATCTGAGCTCAGGTGGCCTTCACCTAAAGCGCAGTAGTACATAAAAGTTAGGAAATTTGTTTAGAAGGGTTATATGGAGGTACATTTAGGGAAACGGGGTGGCATAGGGATCGATGATAATGGAACAAGGAACGGGAAATCAAGTAGGGATGACATAAAAATGTTAGTGCTCAACTGTAGAAGTATTGTAAAGAAAGGAATAGAATTGAGTAATATTAATAGATATATACTGAACCCTTGGTGGTCCATAAAGGTTACCTACCTTCCTTACCTATCAGCAATTCGTATGAGATCTATCTCTTGGGTCGTTTATGGGTTCTTCGTCACTTGCTGAGGTAAAAGGCGGGTTTCAGTAATATTAATCTATCTACTTAAATTCAAGATCAAATCTAAGGATAAATATCGTGGTTTATTTAAAAATTAGTTAAGTTGGAAATAAAAAACGTCATAACTCGAACTTATCTCGTTCGATAAACATAATCAACAATAATTACAACGCAGAAGAGAGATGTACTTGTTTGAGAAGCTTTAACTTAACTGTCTGATGGCCATCCTTACTATAAACCACTGTCACAAGTTAAGAATAAAGAAAATCTGGAAATCCTTAAATTCGGCTTCCATGTGAGATTTCATGTACCATAATAATGATTCGTGATAATCCAGCCCTCGTAACATGAACTTTGGACTCATGGTATAATTAAGGCAGTCCAATCGGTATGTGCCACACAGTGGTTATACGGCTTGGACCCTTAACGGTTTCGATGTGACCTGTGACTATGCCATTGGACGACATCTAACTTTGCAATTTACTTTAAAGTAATTGTGGTTGATGACCGCAAGCAAAATGATGCTATAATGGCACATGGCCTTAATCTTAGTCACTGAGGTAGATGAAGCCATGACATTCCAAATTTCTAAGCTGAAGTTAAAGTAGTTGATGACCAAGGTTTCCACTTTAATAATCCCACACATTTAATGGTCAATCAATCAAAATCAAATACAACAACAACAACAACAACAACAACAACAACAACAACAAAACAATGCTAACAATCTTTGTGGCAGTAAAATCCTTTGCATTCGGACATGTCCCCTTAATAGTTACGTCAACAATTGAACTTTACCAGCAAACTAAACTAAGATTTCCAGAATACATTTTCAAGTTAATCACTTGGCTTTAAGTTATTTTTCAAATAAGGTTTCCACTGAGTACAATAATTTAATAAATTGAAATAATTTTTATAAATCCTAATTAAAAACAAATTCTACCTGCGCGGACGAATGGTTTCTTTAACAAGTCCCTACTCAAATTCTGACGTAGTTATATTATTATGTTTAGCGTCGTAGTAGCTTGAAACAAAATACATTTTATACCTTTCCATTATTTTATTTGTTTTATGACGTCACACCATAAGTTTAATTTAACATTAGCAATTATAAACTTTTGGAAAACCCTAATTATTAAGTACTCAAAATCTGCATAAGTAAAACTCGACGTAAAATAAGCCAACATTATGTCACCTCCCACCATGACATTATGTCTTTGTTCATTCCTAAAAAATAAAATCAATAACTACCATGAATATTCTATTTTGGGGACCCTGAAAATTGTTAGAATCCGCTCATGGAGTCTAACTTCCGTTGCTTTAAATATACGTTCGGATCTCGGTTATACACATTACTATTAACGAATGCGATCTAGTAACATACACATGACTCAGTAATAAGAATTTCAATTAGTTTCTTGCAAAATTACGAACTCCATTCTAAAGAATACAATCTAATTTTCAACACGTCGACAGACCACAAAGATACCGTTATCTCCCAAGCGGAGAACTCCCCGATCAGCTGCCTAGCGGAACGAGCTGCCCGTTCGCTTTAACGGGAACCAGTTTTAAACTGGTCTTTAAAGAAATGTATCCAGTCTCGCTGATAAATTTACGAATACGACATTCGTGACCCACAGAGATTATACGCAAAGTTTTACTTTAAGATGACATTCAATATTCATACATATCGCGAATCTACACTTGTACGTGGAATCCATCCAGTTTCCATCTCTAAACATTACACAAATAAATCCCTCGAGTTCACGCCAAATCTCCCAGCATCAATTACAGGTTTCGAATTACCTGACTCACCAAAAATCCTACCTCAACTCACATTTTAACAAGACTTGCACCACTTGTTTAAAACACGACAAATCTCGACGACATGAAAATGAAATATACAATCTTTAGGATCCACAACGCATAACCACACAAAATACTGTGATAATGAAACATCTCCGCATAACGTGACCCCGTATTTCTGAACTGGACTTCACAAAATGACTGACAAAATTTACGGTATATATTTTCAGTTATACACAGTTTAAACGGACAAAAGAAATAGCACTCCCTTCGTAACAGATATTCATCGATCTTGCCTGATAACTTGCTTTACTAAAAATCAACATTGCTCAACACGGCAGCATGACATAAACTCCATTAAAATGGGTAACCATGGATTTCTTATACAATTCTCTCGTCACAACTTCAAACAGAACAATTTTACACCAGATTAAAAATCTTAACTTGACCCCACAAAATACAGAAATAAGCGCGCGGAAATCACAATCTACTTTAGACGTTAATCGTCTCATAACCATCAAATTGACTATTATTCAACACATCACACGGTACTCGTAAAAATTTCACTTCTCACAAACATAAAAAGACTACGTTCCACAAACGTTTGAAGTCCAGTCCAGTATAGTGCAGTAGTGTCACTCCAGTATCGTATATCCAGTTTCACTCCCGTGTGTGTTAGCACTACTTCCTTCCCGTACAATGTGTTAGCACTACTTAATTCTGGTACAATGTGTCAGCACTCCTTCATTCTCGTAAAGTGTGTGTTTTTCCGCTGTGATGTCGAAGTATACAAAGACCTCATCTCTCACATGATACTCCGAGATTGACCCTTGCCAGCCAATCATGCGTGATCCTCTTGTCAAGACCATGCCCTGGACTTCTTCTTGGTCCCAAGACATAAACAAACTCTGGGGTGTTTCACATGAGTCATATAATTTTCCGAGTACAACAACAAGCTCATCTCATCAGAATGGGATATATACATGACTCATAGAACTTCCCGACGACGACAACAACAAGTACATCTCATCAAACACTGAGGGAGACACATGACTCATCCAAATTACCAGAGTTTAATATAGCAATGTTTTCCCAGCCGTGGTACAAAACAAATTACTCATACTACATATATGGAGATTCCCAGCTTACATGTTATAAATCTAATTTTTGGTCCGTATTGAAAATTTACATTTCAACAACAATAAAGGTGTTTTAATTTAATCCACCTAATCACTACTTTTATTTTCACTTATAGTGGTTACATAAATAGACTATCAGTTAAATGGGATATGTTTCGCCCTCAATTAAGGGCATCTTCAGCCTAAAACAATAATCAAGTGTAGAATTAATATTAAAAATGGAAGTTAAAAGTTTACCCACTTATAAAAATTCGGGACATAAACATGTGAAAAATGATACAATATAAAAAGATGCTAATGGATACACTGTCAATGATTAAACTATAATTTTGTAGGAGGCTAAAACTTCCCCATTAAAATTCTAATTAATTCTAATTAAAACAATTCATTTAAAATGTTAGTGGAATACCAAAGTGGTAATCATATAAAGCCAATGACTTGAGGACGTGAACACAAGCATAAACATGATTGTCTTAAATACAATAGGTCCAAGACCGCTGATGAAATTTGTGAGCATAAAGTGAGACGGAAGCATCAGTTGAAAAGTATAGCTTTTAGAACTACTAATACTAACCAGTCCATATTCTTTACAGGGCACATCTACGTGGATATGCTCGAGAATCGCCTCATGCCACAGTTGGAGACCAATGGCATGAACTTCATCTACCAACAGGATGGTGCTCCACCTATATTCCATCTTGATGTTCGCGACTTTGTGAACAGCAGACTTTCAGAAAGATGGATTGGTCGTATCGGGAATGAAGATCACGCCCTCGTGTCATGGCCTCCACGCTCTCCTGACCTCACGCCTTGCAATTTCTTCGTATGGGGTTATGTACAAGACGCAGTTTTTACGCCACCATTACCGGCTGATCTAACAGAACTGCGGGCCCACATCATCAACGACTTTGGTCAAATTGACAGCGACAGGCTACGTCGAGTGTGGAACGAACTTGGCTACAGAGATGATGTGTGTAGACTCACTCATGGAGCGCATATCGAGCACATGTATGCTCATAAAATACTTTATGAGTTTTTCTGTCTGTATATATAATTTTGTAATGTTACAACAAATAATAAACAAACAGGAATTTTTTAAACCACTCCAGTCATTTGTGCGCACGCTGTATATATCAATGATTTGTGCAAAGAAGTGGAATCAGAGACAAGGCTTTTTCAGATCGTGTTATTCTGTACAGAGTAACAAACACGTTACAAGATTGTGAGCAACTGCAAAATGACCTCGATAATGTTGTGAGATGGACAGTAGGCAATGGTATGATGATAAACGAAGTTAAAAGTCACGTTGTGAGTTTCACAAATAGGAAAAGTCCTCTCGGTTTTAATTACTGCACTGATGGGGTGAAAGTTCCCTTTGGGGATCATTGTAAGTACCTAGGTCTTAATATAAGGAAAGATTTTCATGGGGGTAATCACATAAATATGATTGTAAATAAAGGGTAAAGACCTCTGAACATGGTTATGAGGGGATATAGGGGTTGTAACGATGTAAAGAAGAGGGCCTATAAGTCACTGGCACGGCCCAAACTAGAGTATGGTTCCAGTGTATGGGACCCTCACCAGGATTACTTGATTCAAGAACTGGAAAAAATTCAAAGAAAGCAGCTTGGTTTGTTCTGGGTGATTTCCGACAAAAGAGTAGTGTTACAAAAATGTTGCAAAGTTTGGGCTGGGAAGACTTGGGAGAAAGGAGTCGAGCTGCTCGACTAAGTGGTATGTCACAAGTGACTATTTTTATTTTTGACCTTCTGAATTCAATATATTAAATGTTTAACAATTACTTTATTGAAAACCACCTATTCATTACTATAAAGTATAGTATTGTATAGTGTTGAATAAGTGGTTTTCAATAAATTTATTATTAAACATTTAATAAATGGTATGCTGCGAGCTGTCAGTGGAGAGATGCCGTGAATGACATCAGTGGACGAATAAGTTTGAGTGGTGTTTTTAAAAGTAGGAAAGATCACAATATGAAGATAAATTTGGAATTCAAGAGGACAAACTGGGGCAAAATATTTGTTTATAGGAAAGGGAGTTAGGGATTGGAATAACTTACCAAGGGAGATGTTCAATAAACTTTCAATTTCTTTGCAATAATTTAAGAAAAGGCTAGGAAAACAACAGATAGGAAATCTGCCACCTGGGCAACTGCCCTAGGTGCAGATCAGTAGTGACTGATTGATTGTTTCATATATGTACTTATCTTCGAAATGTACAGAGCATAAGGGACTGTATTGAGTGGGATACCATGTATCTCTCTTCGTGCTCACAACCCATTGTTCCATTAATTCCTTGTTCTTTAAAGGAAATCTGAAACATAGGACAAATAATTACCGTGGCTATCAGTACTTTCGCTGTGTAAGCATTTAAATGGGTTTAATTACAAACAGAAAGTACAAGGAGTGATTTCTGCTATGATTCAGAAATACTTACTTAAAATACGATATACCGTTGATTTTATTATTCCAATTAATACAACCGTACGCTGAGCAGACGGCTGGTATTCTTAAAACCGAAAATCTATCTTCTCACTTCTTAAAACTTACAAAATTAAATTGCATTCACTGTCTCCCTGTCGCCTCAACATATTATGTTCTCGCGCAAACTCGCTTTGTTTTGACAACCTTTAACATGGCTGCCTTTTATCAACTTGCTTCTTCATGGGGTGGTGATGTCAGGCATACAGCCCCTCTATGTTATCCTAACTCGTTGGTGTACATTCTATCTACAGTTATTAGCAAATTATACAGCATTATTCAGCTAAGATGTCCACCTCAAATAACTCGTGAACCATTTAAGATACTGAAATTCTGTTCTAACTTTCGTTAATGGCATTCATAGTTCAACAGGCGGTGCTTTTCTAGGCTTTTCACAACATTTATTGGCATACACGTTTCAATACGAGAAAGTTAATTCACGCGATAACTGCTGATATACTATTAACCTTAAGCTCTTAGTTGTTGGGGCGTAGCTAAGATCACAAGAATCGGGCTCGATATCTGTGACGTCAGCCTCGAGCTACAGCATTGCCCATCACTGGATTAACTTTGGCGAGTAACCACTCACGTTGACAGGTATTGCGTTTAGGCAACATCATTATTAGGTATTTCGTGTTGTTTTCTCTTTCGTTGGTAGTCACCACGCCGTTTAATTTTCTATATTATTTCAGTCAAGGAGACATGCCTTGTTTTATTACGAGCTGTACGTCAGGTTTCAAGGAGCAATAATGAGGCATAAATGTACATAACACGCACACAATAAGGACATATTTTTGAAGTGGAGGAATGTTATTCCCCGGAAAGGCAGGAATCTCACTGTAAGGTAGTGATGGGGAAAGCTCACAATCAAGGCTGATGTCACAGATCTCGTGAGCGACTCTCCTGTGCTGCGTCCCAGTAACTATGCGTTTAAGCTTGATAATATCATGAGCAGTTATTGCGTGAAAGAATGTCCTCATGTGGAAACGTGCGTGCTGATGATTTCTTTCACAAGGCAGAAAAAGTACTGCATGTTCAACTATGAACCCCTTGATACCATTAACGAAAGTGAAAACAGAATGTCAGTATCTTAAACAGTTCACTAGTTATTTCAGGTGGAATTGTTAGCTGAATAACCTTGCAAAATTTGTGAAAAACTATACACAGGATTTACACCTACCTAGAATCTAGAGGTGTGCATTATTCGAACTAGAGACGGGGCAAGTTGTGCCTTGTTCCATATGGAACTACCATTACGTACGAGTGGAACGTGTAAGTTAAAATGCCAGTGTTTGCTCCAAGACTTTTGACAGGGTAGTGATGTACAGTTCTCGAGACAGATTATTCCGTCCTGCCATCTGTGCAACGTCCCAGTAACTGCGAGTGTAAACTTGATAGTATTTCAGCAGTTCTCATTAGGAAACCTGCGTGCCGCTAATTTTTTTGTAATCCTAGTAAAGTATTGCATGTTCATCTAAGGACCCCCTTAGAACCATTAACGAAAATGAAAACAGGATGGCAGTGTCTTAAACAGTTCAAGAGTTATTTAAGATGGACATCTTAGCTGAATAACCGTTATAGTTTGTTCATAACTGTACATAGACTGGTGTTCTCTGTAACGATTCCCCATATAGGATATTATATGCTTTTAAGTCCCGGGTCATGTCAGAAGTATTTTTTATGACTTACTTTACTCCTTTTTAATAAACAACACAGCGGGTTGTGCTATGTGGCATATCTTCAAATTAAATTTCATCATGGCTTACGTTGCGTTTCAGACATCGTCTTGAAGTCGTCGCGTACAATTCGATAGTTGCGCATTGCACCGTCATATACCGAAGCACCTAAATATGATAATCTATGATTGTAGGGAATTATTTCCTTTGCCATAAAAATATCGGTAAACACAAGCACTGATATTGTACGTGGGCTCTGATAACGATGTACACCTACAGTACCCGTCAGTTTCTGAACTTATCCTACTCATTCGTGTACTTGCCGCTGCATACAATGCCAAAATGCGTATCCTTTATAATTATGTCCCACTGTGCAGTGGCGTATGCTGGGATCAAGACGTGGGCTATCATTAGACTTAGGTTACCCCTTTTCGATAGTCTGTTTGGTGAATGTCAAGCCCTAAGCGTTCTGAGCTGCAGCCAATAGCCAAGAGAGTATCCTGGTGTATTGTCAGTGCTGTTTCACAAGCTACTGCCCTGGCCTCTGCTACTGTCAATAATCAGCACCTGATCAGTGGAGATAGTAGCCTAAGGTTTAGCAAATTGAAGTCCGGATTTGTGGCGAAATTGATGGAATGCTTGCCTTTGGTCCGATGGGCCCGGTTCAATTCTCAGAATCAACCCCTTCGTACGCTTTAATTCCCCTGGCTTGGGGACGGGGTGTTTATATCATTTTCGCAATTCATTTTATCCTCAGTAGCTTATTACCAAGCCTATACAGTTGCCATGCACCATTATTATTAAATTTAAATTTTGAATTTTACAGCATTACCAGCAGAGGTACCAATCGTTCACTGGTTTTTAGCTTTCCTCTCGGGAGATCAGTGGTGGTTTCCGTCTCATGATTACAGGATCGATTCCAACCAACCAAAGAGAACATTAAACCTGAAAGATCGCATTTCATTTTAGCAGATATACCTATAAAAATAAGTCTGCATTACTTCTATAAGGCTGGCCGCAAAATGAGACGCAGTTCCGTGAGGTAACACAGCGTGACTCACGGTGAGTTTGTGCGAATCACAGAACTGACTGGATCCGCGCATGTTACGGCGCAGGGTGACGTGGCGCAATTGCCGCCCGTGGTGACCCTGCGGACCGCAGTCTATCTTCCGCAGTTTCCTGCAAGACTCACGGTGATTTTGGTTGTTCATATTGTTGCTAAACCATTTTATTGACTCAGGAATTCTTTTTGAAAAATCATATTAAATGTATTTTTTGTCTAAACCACCATAGGCCTAAACTATATATTGTGTTTTGAGGAAGGTATAATGTACAATATAAAGCAACAGAATACCAATTGATTGCAGTTAAATGTTTTATCTATTGATGAATGCAAAAATAATTGTTTTGAAATGATAAATTCCAAAAATAAACTCATGTGACAAATAGAAATCATTTGTAATGGCTAAACTAAGGTATACACATTGAAAACAACTTATTTGCATAAAAAGTGAGTTTTAGTTTTAGTGAGAAAGTAAGTAACAAATAATGTGACAAGTTATGGCGAGCGGGTGTGAGAGAAAGAAGTAATAATAGTATCTTTTTCTTTTTACAAGTTGCTTTAAGTTGCGCCCACAGAGATAGGTCATAAACTGCGTACTGAAACTGCGATCCAACTTGCGACGACTGCCACTGTGACTTATTCTGCCGTGAAGAATTCGACGTGAGTCACCCTGCGTCACCTCACGGACCTGCGCCTCATTTTGCGGCCGGCCTAACAGTAGCCCTGCAGTGTCTTTCTACAAGGATGTAGGAGCAAAAGTGAGTGAATACCAGTACTCTGTTATCTGAGTATGAGATGAAGTATATAAGATGAGGAACACATATGTCAATTCGGAAACTTCCGGAGAATTTCGATTCGTTGAGCTATCTCTCCGTTAGCAGTGGCAATCCCCTCGGTCCCCGCTCCTATCAGGCGTTCAGCTGAATGCCGTGCGAGGTGAGAGGGACGGAGTGACTGGACTGCGATGTCTTTCTCCGATGCCTTGCACTCAGAAATACGAGCGGCGTGTTATCTCATTGCGTTCAAGATTTGTAAATGGAACTTTGCATCAGATGTTTACATTACAATGTGATCTAGATTTACATCATTCTCATTTGAGGTTAGGGCTTCACCGATAGTCTTGGTAGCCCTCAGTATACGCCACTGCTACTGCGTCAAAATAGACCTCTATAGAAGTGAACGCCCTAGTCGCTTGTTGACACGTATTTACGGAACGGAGAAGGCCCGTGGTTGACTATTCGCATACTCCGCACAAACAACATCCAGCTCAATCTACCTGTAGGTCTACGACAGTGAAGCTGCTCGCCACACAATGCGGCGACAACGCTCTTGAGATCTCGAAAAAATTCTCGTGAGAAATAGAGCCAGCGCTATTCTCGAGACCCGACCCCCGTCTCAGACTGCCAGGTTCTGTGCGTAACGTCCATTTTCCTGAGAAGTACCGGACATTATAAAGGCTAATTTTAGATTAACAGCAAAATACGGAACTTACGCTACTGGGATGGCTACCATGAACAATAAGGATGAGGAAAGGACGAAATTTAACGACTAGCTTCTGGCGAGGATGACTACCGAGAATGAATCCACAATGATAGTCGGTATCCAATCATCTTATCTACGCAGCGGGAGTAGAAGTGGAACAGGAGCAGAAGTTCGTGCGGTATGTTAATATCTCTGAAATTTTCGTCACAACTTTAGCTGTTTTTAATCTTCATGATGACGCATGTTGTTTAAAGGGGCCTAAGATCTATGTTATCGGCCCCTAATGGTACGATGTGCAACGGAAGGAAACAAAACTTCAAAATGTATCCACCGACTAAAATATAAAACGAATGATGAACAAAATGACCATGAATCCAAGACAGTCAGTGGATCCAATGCACAATTCCTTCTTTTCTAAGATTATACTTATTATAGAGAGGGGTTCAAAATCCAGGTCACCAGCCCCTCATAATAGTAATAATTATTAGTAAATCAGAACCATGGAGTTCCTCGCATGGTGGTACTAATCAGAGGTAACGCAGACCCATGATATGTCACACATAATAGCACCAAATACCCAGATGTCTCCTCACATAAGGGCACCACTCTCCAAGCAACGCAGACCCATGTTGTTCCTTACATAGTGGGACTAATCACAGGTGCCGGTATTCCCATGGTATTCCTCACACAATGGAATTAATCACGGGCCACGTATACTCTTGGTACCGCTCAGCTAGGGGTACTAACCATAGGGAATTCAAACCCACGGTGTATCACATTACGGTACAACCCCCAGGTAACACACACTCATGGTATTCTTCACATGCTACTATTCTCAGGCAACGCAGACCCATGGTTTTCATCACATAGTGGTACTAATGAGAGGCAACGTAGGCCTGTGGTGGTGTTCATAAAGTAGCACTATTCGTACATAACACACTCATTCTGAACACTGCGGAACCGACATTCTAGCGCAGCGTACAGCACCTTTCCATGCATGGACAAGAGTCCGTGCAGCCGAATGCCCGCCACTCTACCTCTCGCCTCGGCGGGACACACGATCGTAGTAATGGACAATCTTGACGGGAATAAGGAATCATTTCTTTCATCACAAAAATGTCTATAAACACAAGCACTTGTCAATGAATGCGGGGTCCATTACCATACACTCCTACAGTAGCCGTCAGTTTCTGTACTTAGCCTACGTAATCATGTACATACGCTGCAAACAACGCCAGAGTGCATATCCTTTATAAGTATGTAAAACTGCGTCAAAAGGTACTTCAGTAGACATGAACGCTGTAATCGCTTCTTGACACGTATTTACGGAATGGAGAAGCCCCGTGGTTGGCTATTTGCATATCCCGCACAAACAACATTCAGCTCAATCTACCTTTAAGCCTAAAACATGCTGCTCGCCACACAATGTTGAACAATACACTCGAGATCTCACGAATTTTCTCACGAGAAACAGTGCCTGCGCTAGTCACGAGAATCTGCTCAGACGACCCATCACTACACGATGGTACTAACTACAGGACACACCCAGACCAGGTGATCCTCACGAGGGTACTACTACGTAACGTAGATCCATGGTGCTCCTCAGATGGTGGTACTAATAGCAAATAACGTCGACCCATAGTGTTCCTCGCGCAATGGTACTAATCACAAGCAGTTTCATAGCTCTAATTTCATCATCCCTTGTCACCCCCTATTGGCAGGTAGGGAATACCGTGGGTGTGTTCTTTGTCTGATTCCCCCACCCACAGTGGGTGTTACTGATCTTCAAACTTAATTTAGACTCAAAGGAACGTGCTAAGTAGTGATGGCCAATCTGAGACGAGGTCTCGAGACTTCTCGAGACTAGTGCAGGCACTAGTTCTCGCGAGAAATTTCGAGAGATCTCGAGAGCGTTGTTCTACACCCCCCCCCCCCCCATTGTGCGGCGAGCAGTGTGTAGTGCTGGTAACGGAGCGGTTTTTTCCGGAGCGAATGTTTGGCGCGTATTCATTCGGAGCTCCGATTTACTTACGAGTAATCTGCCACGCGGTAATTTCAAATTCTTATTGATACATTTACTACATGGTGGATTGGATATGAGCATGTTCTAACGATGTTATTGGTATCATATAAACAAAAGTAACGCAGTACAGTGCCAAGTAGCTTACATACAGATCACAGTGAATGAAAAAATAATGTCATATCTACATTACTGCTGACTTTGAAAAATTAAATAAACATTGACCTAGCTAATGTGCATAAATCAAACGAACTGTGTGCATTTTACGGCTAAATACGTTTTACTCCTATTCTGAAAAATTAACTTATTAGCTGATTTTGGAGAGAGTGAACTCCGCCGATCCGTTATGATCTGCCCAGCTGTTGAAAGAATTATTTCGGCAGGTACAGAGGTGGCTGGGACAGGAAGATACCAGAGGGCTACGCCACTTAGACCTTTCGATGTATTTTCCTTAACCCAGTAAGCCAATGGGTCTGTAATCCCAAGAGCGTGTGGTTTTTCTTTGTACTACCGCACACATATAGCTGCGTCAGTCGTCGGTGAGTAAGTTTTATTTGCTTGAGCATCGTTCTGTGACAGGAAATGTAATATCCCACCGCCATACTTGTTTGGTACTGCAATGGTTTGCGCCAACGGATGTACGGGCGATGTTCTTTCATGTTCCTTCTTCAGAAACAATGATATTTCGGACTCTACCTGCTTTCTTGCTTCGTCTGCTCTGTCAGGCAAGCGAAATGTTGCCTTTTTAAAAAGTGAGTCAAGGAAGGTAGCAAGTTTTGGAACAGTTCGCGATTCATAAACGGAGGGTCTCTTTTCCACTTCACTCGAAAGGGAGACTGACAATTGTTTACTGACATCCGTCAATATTTTCTTGTTATATTCGTGAGTTCCAGAGACAACCCGTGCACGAGAGTGATAATTTGTGAGCAGGTCACATACTGTTCTCCCGAGAGAACTGTAGTCATAGTTTCTATCGGTGAGATGATTTGAAACATTTCTTGCAAAAGTCCCCACTCCACCGCTTAAAAGACAAATAATGGCATTAATATTACAAAACTATTACTACATCAATTAATGCAAAAAGTCATGCATCTACCTATCACGCATTTATAAGCGTATTATTACTGGTTAGACACTTAAGATACGTACTTGTTTGTAATTTTTAATATAATTTGCATTATTACTGTATTAATAGGCATAACAATTCGCCAGCACCCAAGGGGTAAAATAAAATAGAGTGGAGCATCCATGTTCAGGTATGACTTGTGCTAAAAATATACTCATGTTTCTGATGAAAATAGTATACCGGTGAGAGCCCGTGGGGAGTTCACTACGTTTGCCTGCGTTAGCAAAAGGTCGTCCTTAACGTCCAGCAAACGGCGAACCATCCCAAGTACGCTGTCCCATCGTGTCACTACACTTGTTGTCCTAACCGTAGCCTTGGCTTTCCTGCTGCACCTTGAAATCTAGCAAGTTTTTCACTTGCGATGTTGCTGTGCCTGTGTCATATTATTAAAATAATATTTCGTTTCCCTTAACCGTAAAGGTGCAGTATTGTTAATACATCTATCAGAGAGTAATAGGAGTTTACTAACTTGAAAAAGTCACTATATTCCAGGCGTAGTTCAGAACTTCAGCTAATGAAGGCGTGTTTTTGATGCTGGCAACTAATACCAGATTCAATGTATGAGCCACACATGGGACATGCCAAATGGACAACTTCTGCACAGCTGCGACCATATTAGCAGCATTAACAGTAACAATAGCTGTTACTTTCCAAGTGATTCCCCTGTTTGCAATAACATCTTTCAAAGCTTGTGAAGTATTTTCTGCTGTGTGATTATACTTAAATACACAGCATTGAAGACAAGCAGATACTAAAGCGTTGTCTTTTATAAAATGGGCCGTAACTGCACGGTAACAATCTTGTCTGATTGATGCCCACGTATCAGTAGTCAATGAGACAGATTTAGCCCGCGATGTATCAATTTTAAGGCCTTTTTGACAGAGTTATATGTTTTCCACATTATATCCTGAAAAATTCAATTAATATAGACTATATTTTATTTATTTCAGGAAATATAAGTCTTTCATTAATGAATTAACGTACGTACATTTGTTAATGTGCGACGGGAAGGTAATAAGTACCGGGGATTCAGAGCCTTGACGAAGTCTTGAAATTCTTAACTTTCGACAAGAATAAATGGCAACATATCACTTACAATGAATCTCCTTAGCATTTCGTCAATCTTTTCCTTTTCCCCGTTATCTTCGTAATACATCACTACGGTGTTATCACTATCATTATCAGCATTTACTTCAATATTTCCCTTTTCAGTTTTATGTCTATCACCCTTTCCTTTATACACAGGGGCTACTATAGCAACTCTACATTCATTTGGTACAGCTCCTTCATGCAAACTATAATAAGATAAGTACTTCAGATGTGGTACTATATCCCAACCCATTCCCTTTAGTATATCCCCAGCAATCTTATCAATTCCAGCCTCTTTTCTAGTTTTCAACTTTTGTATCATACTGCAAATGTCATTGTTATCATAGGTAAATTTTAATACTTGTTTAGTATTAGTCATCTCCTCTATCTGGATATTATTCTTGTAACCAAAAATCTTTACATACTGCTGGATGAATACTTCTGCATTTTGAAGATCCTCGCATACACACTCCCCTTGTTTCTAATGATTCCTGGAATGTCCTTCTTGGAACCTGTTTCATACTTAAAGTACCTATATATACCCTTCCATTTTCACGAACATTTGTCTGAATACCGGCCCAATCCACAGGGGGAAAGTAACATTATTATTGCTATTATTATTTCTGTTCTATTACTAAATTCATTAGTCGGCCCAACCGTAGTTAGGTCTAGTTTTACGGCTGAATATTCTTCCTAACGCCAACGCTGTGTGGTGGGACGTCATCAGTATTACGTGTTTCTGTGGTGGATGGAAGTGTGATGTGTTTTGTGTATATGCAATGTATGTAGATGATAATAATAATAATAATAATAATAATAATAATAATAATAATAATAATAATAATAATAATAATAATAATAATAGTGGTTTCCGGCTATTTAAATTGCGCGCCTTCTGTACGGTCATCTACGCCAACGGGCTTGAACTTGTAAACTCCCAAAGAATTTCGTCTTCTATAGTTAGATGGCTCTAACATAGAATTGCTAGCTCTCTCTTACGCATTGAAAACGAACCTAGAACTTACATAATTTCATTTTTTTATTTTTAGTAAACATTTTTCAGAAGACTGCTTTTTTTTCAATGTACCGAAGTTGTCAACACTTCAGCTGGTTCATCCTCTATTGTAATCTAACTATCAGATGCTTGTAAATATGTTCCGTAGCCAATCAAAACCGGGGTTGTGTACATGAATCCAGCCATCAACAAAGTGTGGTTCAATTTAATCGGGAAGCTTCCCCTTACGAAACTATATAAGCTGGGCATTTTAGGGCCGTCTTGTCTGAATTGCTCCAGTGCCTGGTGACTTGACGGAGGCCTAGGAGGCAGAGGCGCGGCCTTCTTGAAGAATATCCATCGATACAAGGCAACGGCAGAATTTTCCTAAACATGAGATAGCTCCTGCGGGTAGTTTGAGTGGAAGGTTTTAGCCGTTTTCTTTTAATGCAATTTTGTAAACTGGTGGTTTAAATGTAGCATTTTCGGGGAAGTCTGAGTACTCTGTGTTCCCTATCAGGAAATATGTAATGTAAGGGAAAGAAGAGTGGTGACCCTCTGCCGTCTCCCATTCAACCTTGCAATTGGGTGACTAAAGTTTTCAAACTCTAAATTTTGTAAATCTCGTTTTGGCTTTAAAGGTTCCTCCTTCAGTCACCCTCTTGTAGTATGGGATTAACCTCTGTATCTTTGGGCTGTAAGCCCACATAGGTTTTTAGTAATTTCTATAAGGAGTGTTGGAGTTTCGTCTGCTTGCCTTTTGTTAATGGCTGGTTATATGCAATCTTTTCTCTTTTACTCTTAAGGCCATATAGTATGGGTAACTATGCCCCTGTTCATCCTGCATTATCCATAAGGCAACTGTTCTTCATTGCAGCTCAAAACGCTTAAAAGGCTTGTCATTCACTAAGCAACCATCGCAAAGGGTTAACCTAAGTCTAGTGGTAGCCCACGTCTTCGACTCAGCATCCGCCACTGTTTAGAGTGTATTTGTATTTTGTAAACATGCAGCAAAAAGCGTTCAGAGGCAGCGAAGGTGCGGAATGCCATGTTGTCGCGCCTCAAAATGAGAAAGCACTCGCGTGTGGTATCGGCCTGCGAACAGTACAGAGGATAAAACAAGCTATGGAAATAAAAATAATGCAGTGTTCAGGTCGCCAGGGAAGACCCCTAAGAGGTAGAAGCCAGTGACGGACCTCGATGATTTCAATAAAAATGTTCTGCGTACAGCAATATTTGATATGTATAAACACGGCGAATATCCTATGGCACTGAAACTGGCCCGTCCATTTACCTTCCTCAATATCTCGAAAATTTTCCTCAACACATTCTCGGGGTTTGAGGTTAAAAATTAATTTGGACTTTTAGGAAATATTTAAGCCCACGAAAAATACAGGTCATCGCTTTGGAATTCAAGATATAACTGGATGAAAAAATGCTTACACTTTCGTGCTGTTATGCTCTGCACTTCGTATTTCATTTCTCTCAACTTCCATTTACCTTCTTTAATATCTCGAAAGCTTCCCTCAACACCTTCTTGGGGTTTGATGTTAAAAATTAATTAAGACTTTTAGAAAACTTTTAAGCCTACGAAAAATATAGGTCATCGCTTTGGAATTCAAGATATAACTGGATGAAAAAAGTTTACACTTTTGTGCTCTTATGAGTAGCCAATTTGGCTTCACCGCACCTTATACTTCTGTCTCTCTCTGCGGAACGAAACCGGATTCCCGGCTGCGTTCCACTCTAGAGGCGTGCATTAGTAAAACTCGAGACGAGGCAAGATACGCCTTGCTGCATATGCAACCACCATTTCGCATGAGTGGAACGTGTAATCTAAAATGCTTCAGTTCTTTCTACAGGTCGGTGTATATCGTTATCAGACCCCATATCCTATAACATACCACCACTGCTTGTGTTTACCGATATTTTGGTGACGAAGGAAATAATTCCGTACTATGTTATACAGTGTTCGCGTCATAATTAGGTACTTCGATATATGACGGTGCAATGTGAAATTGTATCTAGTTGTACGCGATAACTGAAGACGATGTCCGAAACGCAACGTAATTCGTGGATGTCTTATTTTGAAGAGATGTCACATAGCACAGCCCGCTGTGTTGCCTGTTCAAAAGAAGTAAAATACGTCTGCAGAAACACTTCTGGGATGATCCGTCACTTACAAACGCATAATATCAATGAAGAGGAATCATCACAGAACACCTCCGGCCCGGTCTGAATCACAAGAAGCTACCCTGCCGACAACGATTATGAGGCATCCAGGTAGGTTTGCATCCTAATAATAGTTATTAACAAATTCTACGGGTTATTCTTCTAAGAAGTTCACCTGAGATAACTTTTGAACAGTTTAAGATACTGGCATTCTGTCTTCTCTTTCGTTAATGGTATTAAGGAGCTCATAGTAGTGATGGGCAACGCTCTCGCTCGAGACTGACGTCGCAGATCTCGAGACCGAACCTCCTGAGTAGTATAATTGGACAGTTCTGCAGCCACTTCCACCTCCGGCTCCCAGGGGCCTCCTACCGAGGGGTCTCCATCACCTCCTCCTCCCGGGAGGCCATCCCAGGGGCCTGCTCCACCTCCCAAGGGAAATTTGAATTGGTAAACAAATCCACGTGCTTTTTTTGACAGCCACGTGCTTTTTGACAGACAACAACGCATCGCTAACCTCAGTATTGCCATCTTGACGGGCCTAAACCTTAGTGGTACCAACTTAACCTAACTAGCGCAAGATTTGAATCGGTAAACAAATCCACGTGCTTTTTGACAGCCACGTGCTACTTGACAGACAACAACGTATCGCAAACCTCAGCTGCCAACTTGACGGTCCTAAACCTTAGTGCTGCCATCTTGACCTCACTAGCGTGAGATTTGAATCGGTAAAGAAAGCCACGTGCAGCTGTCATCCGCCATCTTTAATCAAGAGAGCACCGTGCTTCCCTCTTGCAGGTAATTTCGTCAGCTGTCATCCGCCATCCTTAATCTACAGAGCACCGTGCTGCCCTCTTTATGGCTACTACCTTAAGCACATAGTAGCGGGCAATTTGAAAAGTTCCGCCAGCTGTCATCAACCATCTTCAATCAGGAGAGCAGTGCTGCACTCTTCAGCTACTTACCTTTGAAATGTGGTGGCGGCAAATTCCACGTGCTCTTGTTTGGAAACAAAACCACATGCTTTCATTGACAGCTGTTATCCGCCATCTTTAATCAAGAGAGCACCGTGCTGCACTCTTCAGCTACCTACCTTTGAAATGTGGTGGCGGCAAATTCCACGTGTTCTTGTTTGGAAACCAACCCACATGCTTTTTTGATAGCTGTCATCCGCCATCTTTAATCAAGACAGCACAGTGCTGCACTCTTTAGTTGAAATGTGGTGGCAAACTCCACATTCTCTTGTTTGGAAACAAACTCGCATGCTTTATGTCATCTACCATCTTTATTCAAGAGAGCACCGTGCTGCACTCTTTAGTTGAAATGTGGTGGCGGCAAATTCGAAGTGCTTCACAAACTCACGTGCTTTTTTGACAGCTACCATCCGCCATCTTTAATCAAGAGAGGACCGTACTGCCCTCTTAAGCTACACACCTTTAACATGTGGTGGCGGCAAATTTGAAGTGCTTTACAAACTCACATGCTTTTTGTCATCCGCCATCTTTAATCAAGAGAGCACCGTGCTGCACTCTTTAGTTGAAATGTGGTGGTGGCAAGTTGAAGTGCTTTCCAAACTCACGTGCTTTTTCGACAGCTGCCATCCACCATCTTTAAACAAGAGAGCACAGTGCTGCACTCTTTAGCTACTTACCTTTGAGGCGCACAATTTGAAAAATCTACAGCAGCCATCTTTAATCAAGAGAGCACCGTGCTGCACTTTATGTGGTGGCGGACAATTTGAAAAGCAGCCATCTTTAATCGACAGAGCACCATGCTGCACTC
Source organism: Anabrus simplex (assembly GCF_040414725.1). Lineage (NCBI taxonomy): Eukaryota > Metazoa > Arthropoda > Insecta > Orthoptera > Tettigoniidae > Anabrus > Anabrus simplex. The sequence continues at coordinate 994,593,200 of NC_090265.1, read as the reverse complement.
TTTATCCTAGTAGTGGACAATTTCTACGTCACAGCTGTCATCCGCCATCGTGCATCGCAAACCTTAGTGCAGCCCTTTTTTATTACTTACCTTTGAGGCGGACTATTTGAAAAATTCAATCCATCTTTAATCAACACAGCTACCGCTATCTTACATCGCTTACTTGCACTCTTTAGTTGAAATGTGGTGGCGGACAATTCTATTCTACAGCAGCCATCTTTATTCAACAGAGTACCGTGCTGCTATCTTTACGGCTACTACGTCGCTAATTAGCACTTAGGTGCCTACGACACAAGATTCAATCGTAATAATTACGAATTACGCATCATAATTACGCCTTTGGGAATCACACACCACAAATTACGATTTTTTGTTGATTTTTAAAATTTTAAGTGTAGGAAGTGTTCAAAAGGATACGCTTGAATTCTCAGAATATTATTTTCGGACTTCTCAGTAATCATTTATACCCCTTTCCTGTCCCTCGTTTAAGAATATTTCGAGTTTTCACGCTCCGAACGCAGATGTGTGCTTCCAGTACCGGTAAAATAGGCACCTGTGAAGTGGTATATCTTGCGGAGTTGTTGTCTTAGTTCGTCAGATGATCAGACTTCCATGTCTTTGTTTTGGCGGCAACCGGGCGAGTTAGCTGTGCGCGTGGAGGCGCGCGGCTGTGAGCTTGCATCCGGGAGATAGTAGGTTCGAATCCCACTATCGGCAGCCCTGAAGATGGTTTTCCGTGGTTTCCCATTTTCACACCAGGCAAATGCTGGGGCTGTACCTTAATTAAGGCCACGGCCGCTTCTTCCAACTCCTAGGCCTTTCCTATCCCATCGTCGCCATAAGAGCTATCTGTGTCGGTGCGACGTAAAACCCCTAGCAAAAAAAAAGTTTTGGCGGCAAAGTGGTGACAAACTCAGTTTGCTTCGTTTCATTGTGACTACTTTGTACGTGACTGCTGAAGAAGTATTTATTACTATTTTGGTTGCCAAATTTACATATGCTCTTCTAGGATATATGCTAATCGTGTGTTACGAAATGCGAAAGGTTTGCAATAGTGATGGGCAGTCTGAGACGAGGTCTAGAAATTTCTCGAGACTACCGCAGACACTATTTCTCGCGAGAAATTTCGAGAGATCTCGATAGCGCTGTCCCCGCATTGTGTGGCGAGCAGCGTGTCGTAGGCCTACAGGTAGCTTGAGCTTAATGTTGTTTGTGTCGAGTATGCGAATAGCCAACCATGGGCCTTCTCCAAGCCGTCAATACGTATCAAAAACCGGCTAGGGCGTTCATTTCTACCGAGGTCTATTTCGACGCAGTATAACGTAACTGTAAATGATAAGCATTCTGGCATTGTATGCAGCAGTGAGTACCGGTACACGAATGAGCAGGCTAAGTACAGAAACTGACGGCTACTGTAGGTACTCCTACCTGGATACTAGAGACGTGTTTTATTCGAACTCGAGACGGGACAAGATGTGCCTTTCTGCACATGCAACCACCATTACGCATGAGTGGAACGTGTAATCTAAAATGCCTGAGTTTCCTCCAGTTCTTTCGACAGGTAGGTATACATCGTTCTCAGATCTCACATTGAATATCATACGACTACTGTTTTTGTGTTTACCGATACTTTGGTGACAAAGGAAATAATTCCTTACAATGTCATAGAGTATTCGCGTCATAATTAGGTACTTCGGTATATGACGGTACAATGCGTAATTGTGTCTAATTGTACGCGACAACTTTAAGGGGATGTCCGAAAAGCATCGTAAGTCATGGACGTACGTTATTTTGAAGAGATGTCTCATAGCACAGCCAGCTGTGTTGTTTATTCAAAAGGAGTAAAATACGTCAGCAGAAATACTTCTGGGATGATCCGGCACTTAAAAACAGTAGCGGGCGGTGACAGGTGGGGAGGCAGTTGCCCCACTTTGTGGAGAAAACATTGCATTTGTATTCCATTTTAACCGGCTGAAACTGGTAATTACTTTTTAAAGCAATTTATTCAAGCCCTGTTGTCTTTCCAGCTCTTACACTATTTTCTTAAATTATTACAAACCTTTTGGCAGAAGTATGCACAAAATGTCATTTGTAGCGATTAACCGATTTGTATAGCGTCACAGCAATTAGTGAAGACTTTGCATTTGCATGTGCTGTGAGGAAGGGTAGCAGTCTTATTTGCCAAAGTTATGAACACTAAAGTATGATTCACCCGTTTGCCGTGTGCATTCGTCAGTCTGACAGTCTCTTTACTGTCTGTTAGTTTCTTAGTATGTAGTCAATTAATAAATGATTTTAACTGTATTATCACACCTTACTTCTATTAAATTGTAATACATGTGTAATTGTTCCTTTGATGAACGTTTTAATGTATAGTATTGAATAAAAAAAACCTTATTATCGCACTTAAGTTCGTAAACTGTTACCTCTCTGTTGAAATTTGCTCAGAGAGCTTCAGAAACTTACCGTTTTGTAGATTTTGTTTTCACTTTTATGTAACCCCCCCCCTTCCCGTTGCATTATCCTACATTTCCGAGTACTTTTTGTTGAATGTGCATCATTTTGCCCCCCCCCCACTTCTAATTCCCAATCGCCGCTACTGCTTAAAAACGCATATCTATAAAGGGGAATCGTCACAGAAGCCCCCTGTGGGTGGGGGCGGTATAGTAATACCCACGGTATCCCCTGCCTGTCGTAAGAGGCAACTAAAAGTGGCTCTTAACTTGGGAGCGTGGTTTGGCGACCACGGGACTTTCAGTGGAGTCATGATATTGCTTCCACTTACTTGTGCTAGGCTCCTCACGTTCATCTATCCTATCCGACCTCCCTAAGCCAACCTGTTCTTTTTAAAACCCGACGGTATTACAGCACTCGAGGCCTAGGGGGATTTTCATTTTCACGCCCTTCGTGGCCCTTGTCTTCCTCTGGCCGATACCTTCATTTTTCGAAATGTCGGATTCCTTCCATTTTTCTCTCTGATTAGTGGTGTATAGGGGATGGTTGCCTAGTTGTACTTCCTCTTAAATAATAATCACTACCACCACCAATTGTCACGGAACACCTCCGGTTTGGTCTGCACCACAAGAAGCTACCCTCCCGACAGCAACTGCGAGGTATCCAGGCAGGTGTACGTCCTGTCTACAGTTAACAAATTATAACGTAAGGGGTTTTCAGCTAAGATGTCCACCTGAAATAACTCTTGAACCGACATTCTGTTTTTCACTTTCGTTAATGGTATTAAGGCTCATAGTTCAACCTGCAGTACTTTTCCAGGCTTTTGACAATTTATCGGCACACACGTTTCCAAATGAGAACTGCTGATGATATACTATCAAGTTTACGCTCGTAGTTACTGGGACCATGGGCGCCCGCAGGATCTTTTCCAGGGGGGGGGCACATTAACAATTTTCTTGAATATAAAAACCAATATAACGTCAGCAACATTAAATTGTTTACAGAAACTTCCAGTTATAACATATGCTAGATGACTGTCAGTAATTTCAGTTTATGAAATAATCTGGTATGATATTAAACAATTGAACATCAACATCTTTAGAATTCCAGGGGGGGGGGGGCAAGTGCCCCCCCCCCCTTGCGGGCGCCCATGACTGGGACGTCGCACAGCTCGCAACACAGAAGAATCGGTCTCGAGAGCGTTGCCCATTACCCCTGTCGAAAGAATTAGAGCAAATCAGGCATTTTAGATTACACGTTCCACTCATGTGTAATGGTGGTTGCATATGCAGCCGTGCACCTCTTGCCTCGTCTCAAGTTCGAATACTGCGCGCCTGTAGTATCCGGGTAGGCGTACATCCTATCTGCAATTATTCACAAATTATACAGGATCATTCAGCTAAGATGTCCACCTCAAATAAGTTGTGAACGGTTTAAGACAATGGCATTCTCTTTTCACTTTCGTTAATGGTATTAAGTGGGCCATAGCTGAACATGTAGTACATTTCCAGGCTTTTTTAAAAGATATCGGTTCACACGTGTCTATGTGAAAACGTTATTTCACACAATAACTGCTTATGGTATACTATAAAGTTTACACTCGTAGTTGCTGGGACGTGGCACAGATTGCAACACAGGAGAATCGGTCTCGAGATTCTCGAGATCCGTGACGTCAGTCTCGAGAGTATCGAGCGAGAGCATTACCCATCACTAGTTTGATATAATGAAGCGATTTCTTGTGCAGAAAATACGTGTGATGACGTTTCAGTGACTAGTGACGCCAAGTTATAAACCAAAAATACTTCAAAAGTTTAGGGAGGAATACTCGAAAGTAGTGACGGGCAGTGAGACGAGCCCTCGAGATTTCTCGAGACTAGCGCAGGCATTATTACTCGCGAGAAATCTTGAGAGTGTAGTCCCTACAATGTGCGGCGAGCAGCGTGTCGTAGGTCTGCAGGTAGTCGGAGCTGAATTTTGTTTGTTCCGAATATGCGAATAGCCAACCAGGGGTCTTCACATTTTCGTAAATACGTGTCAACAAGCGACTAGGGCGTTCATTTCTACCGAGGTCTATTTTGACGCAGTATAACATAATTATAAAGGATACGCATTCGGGCATTGTATGCACTGGTAGGTACACGAATGAGTGGTTAAAGTACAGAACCTAACGACTAATGTAGGTACACATAACTGGATATAGAGGCGTGCATTATTCGAACTCGAGACGAGGCAAGATGAGCCTTGCTGCACATGCAACCACCATTGCGCATAAGTGGAATGTGCAATCTAAATTACTATAGAGTATTCGCGTCATAATTGGGTAGGTAATTCGACATATGACGGTGCAATGTGAACTGTGCCGAATTGTACGCCACAACTTGAAGACCATGTCCGGAACGCAACGTAAGTCATGGATGTCGGTTTTTGAGAGATGTCACATGTGTGTTGCTTATTCAAAAGAAGTAAAATACATCGGAGAAATACTTCTGGGATGATCCGGCACTTACAAACGCTTAACATCAATGAAGAGGAATCGTAACAAAAACACCTCCGGCCCGGTCTGAATCACAAGAAACTACCCTGCCGACAACGATTGTGAGGCATCCAGGTAGTTACATCGTAATAACAATTAAGAAATTATACAGGTTATTCAGCTAAAAGTCCACCTGATATAACTCGTGAACAGTTTAAGATACTGGCATTCTGTATTCACTTTCGTTAATGGTAAGGAGCTCAGTTCAACATGCAGTGCTTTCATAGGATTTTGACAAAATTTATCGTCACACACGTTTCCATGTGAGAACTGCTGATAACTATCAGCTTACACTCTTAGTTACTGGGACGGTGCACAGTTCGCAGCACACGAGAATCTGTCTCTAGAGCGCACAATGTGGGGACAAGGCTCTCGAGATTTCTCGGGAGAAATAATGCCTGCGCTAGTCTCGAGAAATCGTCTCTGACTGCCCATCACTAGTTCATAGCTGAACGTGCAGTACTTTTCCAGGCTTTTGACAAAATGTACTGGCTCACACGTTTTCATAAGAGAACGTTATATCACGCAATAACTGCCGATGATATACTATCAGGTAGTGATGGGCAACGCTCTCGCTCGAGACTGACGTTGCCGATCTCGAGATTCTCGCGAGAAACTCGAGACCGATCCCCCTGTAGCGCAAGCTGTGCGACGTACCAGTAACTGCGACTGTAAACTTGATAGCATATCATTGGCAGTTGTTGCGTGAAATAACGTTCTCTTATGAAAACGTGTGAGCCAATACATTTTGTCAAAAGCCTGGCAAATTACTGCATGTTCAACAATGAACCCCTTAATACCATTAACTAAAGTGGAAACAGAATGTCAGTATCTTAAACTGTTCACGCAGTCAGTCACGAGCGAGACATCGGGAAGTGCGGACGTGTGAATGAGCTGAAGTGCGCAATATGGGAATAACGATACAGCAATACAGGCTAAGAATTGGAAGATGGCATGGTGCAAGGCAGTGTTGGAAGGAAGGTGGAGTTGAGAGAGGAAGAGAAATTAGTGGTTATAAAGGACTGTTGGAGATTATGTTGTGTGCGACGGTTATTGCGACGCTGCTGGTGGTAGGAGGTATAGAAAAAAATCCGGGTCCAAACCAGGGACCGTTCGGCTGGGAGGAGCTTGAAGAGATCAAGAGAGTGGTGAAGGAAGCAAGCAAAGGAGAAGAAATTAAGGAAATGATGCAGGAACACCAGGCAACCCAAATGAAGGAGATGAAGGACTTAAAAAGTTTTATAAAAGAAGAAATTGGAGGTGTAAATGACAAGTTAGCGGAGATAGAAGATGAGGTAGGGAGCTTGAAAAAGAAGGTGGTGGTACTGGAAAAGGAATTAACAGCAATGAAGAGAGAAGTGAGGTTAGCGAGGAACGAATCAGCAAGAAAAAATGTGTTTGTGTATGGTGTACCTGAGGAAGGAACAGAATCAAAAGTGGAATTAGTATTGAAAGTGGTGGACATAGTTTCGAACAAAATGAAGATAAACTTTTCTGAAGTTGATATAGATGATATATATAGAGTGGGAAGGAACAAGGGACATAGGCCGGTGAAGTTAAGATTAATATCAACCCTGATGGCTGATATACTTCTGAGGAATGCTGGAAATTTGAAAGGATCGAACATTTATTTGAAGGCTGAGATAGAGAAAGAAGACAGGATGCGGTTGGATGTCTATAAGCGGCATATGTGGCGTGCTAGAGCGCAGGGATTGCGAGTCAAGATAGTGGGAAGGTGTCTGGTAACTTCAGGCAGAAATTGGTCGCGATCGTGGACACAGGAGGAACTGCTGAGGATGGAAAAATGTGAGAAGGAAATGAGTTGCAGAAATCGAGAGCAGGGCGACATCAGTACGGAGAAGGAAGAGAGAAGATGGGACTGCGGTGTCAGCGGGCAGGTAGCGAAGACAGCAGAGTCCTTGGTGAGTCAGAACAGCCCAGGAAGGATTGAATCAACAAGTAGGACACTAGACCGAAGTGAAGTGGATACAGGTAGTGAAGAGGTGACGGGAAGGGAAAGGAGTCAGGGTAGTGACTCAACCTCCCCGAATAGGAGTAATGCAGAAATAAACCTGGAGAGAAAGCAGGCGTTAAATAAGGCGAGATCCTTTTTAAAAGGTCTATGGGGTGGAAAAAAAGGCTCTGGCACGGAAAAGGGGAAGGATGGGGGTGAGAATAAAGAGAGGGATGGGGTGGAGCCAAAAGGAAGAATCACGAGAAGTAAGGGGGGAAGTGGTGAAATGCAGAAGTATAGGGAGCGAAGGGGAGGAAATAAATAACTAGATATGGTGATAGGGATGCTGAATATTGAGGGGTTGATGAGGAAGTTAGGGAATAAGGAAATTGTGGATTTAGTGAAAGATTTTGAGATTATTGCTCTAGTAGAGAGACGTGGTTAGGGAAGGGGGGTTGAAATTACATGGGACGGTTATAGTGTAGTTAACGTGTTAAGGAAAAAAACAGGGAAGAGCGGCCGAAACCCAGGGGGCATAGTAGTTTTAATAAGAAATGAGATAGCTGAATGGGTGGAGACGTTACAGACTAGGGTAGAAAGGGTAGTGTGGTTGAGAGTAAAAATGGGGAAGGGGGCAGCGGAAGCAATTTGTCTGGCACTGCTTTATAACCATCCGAGCGATTCAGTGTATGCAAATAAACATTTTTTTGACGAACTGATTGAAGAAATAAACACAATTAAAGGAATGTATGTAGAAGATGGGATGATTTTATTGGGGGATTGGAATGCGAGAGTGAGCAATAGAGTACCGGTATACGGGAAAGGAGTAAAAGTAGACGGGGTACTGCAAAGGAAGAGTAAGGATAATGTTGTAAATAGTTATGAAGAAAGGTTATTAGAGTTATGTGCTCTAGAACATTTATTTATTTTAAATGGGTGGATGAAGGGGATAGTGTGGGAGATTTGACGTATATTACAACAAATGGAGGGAGTGTGGTGGACATAGGAATAAGCTCAGAGATAGCGTTAAGGAGAATAATTTTTGAGGTGTTAGAATATGGGTTGAGAGAACATATGCCTATCAAAATATAATTGAGAACTTTGGTTGCTGATGAGAAGGGAAAGATGGAGGAAAGTAAGGAGAGGTATAGGAATGGAGGATGGATGTATGTATGTATGGGATGATAATACTAAAGAGAAATTAAGACGGCATTTGAAAGAGGAGGGAGATATATTAAGGGTAGGAATTGAAAGGGCGGTAGAAGGGAATGATATGGATAACGTGCTAAAATTAATTGAACTCCCTGTATAAAAGTAGGAAAGATCACAATATGAAGATAAAGTTGGAATTCAAGAGGACAAACTGGGGCAAATATTCATTTATAGGAAGGGAAGTAAGGGATTGGAATAACTTACCAAGGGAGATGTTCAATAAATTTCCAATTTCTTTGAAATCATTTCGGAAAAGGCTAGGAAAGCAACAGATAGGGAATCTGCCACCTGGGCGACTGCCCTAAATGCAGATCAGTATTGATTGATTGGATATGGAGGGTGGGGAAGAAAGTGAGGAGAAGGGTAGAGGGAAAAAAGAATAAAATGAATGGATGGTTTGATGAAGACTGTAGGAGAAAACGTGAGGTTGTAATGAGAGCCCTAGCGGAGTTTAGGAAGGAGGGTGTGCAAGAAAAAAGGAAGGAATATTGTAAATTGAGAAGGGAATATAAGGAGGTATTGAATGAGAAGAAAAGAGGATGGAAGGAGGCGGAAGCTGAAAAAATAAATATATATTGTAGAGAGAAGAAATTTGAGAGGATTTGGGAGTCAATAAACAAGATCAGAAGAACGAAACAGGAGGGGAAGGGGGATAAAATAGGAGAAAACGAGTGGGTTTGGCATTTTAAAGGCTTTTAGAAGGGGAGAGGAAATTGGGTAGAGAAATAGAAAAGTCACAAATTGGATGGGAACTGGAAGTAGGCATTACAATATTGGATGGGGAGATAACAAGGCAGGAGGTAATTACAGTATTAAAAAATGCTAGACCCAAGGCTGCAGGAGGTGTGAATGGTATTTCCAATAGTGTATGGAAAGAGGTAGGGGCAAATGAACCGATGTTGAGAGGGATTGTGAAATTCTTTAATAGGTTGCTGGAAACGGGGAAATTTCCTAGAGAATGGAGGAATGGGGTATTATGCCCTATTTATAAAAATAAAGGAGCTAGTAGTGATCCAAACAACTATAGAGGAATTACACTCCTAGACTCGCTGTCAAAGGTGTACACAGGTGTTTTGGCGAATAGGATAACAAATTGGGCGGAACAGTACGGTAGGATATCTGAGTTCCAAAATGGATTTAGGAAAGGATGTAATACAGTTGATAATGTTTGGATTCTGGACACTTTGATTACAAAGTATGTGAGGATAGCAGGGCGTAAATTATTTATAGCAGCGATTGACTTAGAAAAAGCCTTTGATACGGTCAGTAGGGAGGCGCTATTTTTGAGATTAGGGGAGGTTGGAATGTCGAAAAAAATGTGGGTGGCAATTGAAACTATTTATGAGGAATTGTTTGTGATGATTAAATTGCAGGATGGAAGGTTGAATAAGTGTTTTGAATCGAAAAGCGGGGTGAGACAGGGATGTAAGCTATCCCCGATATTATTTATATTATTTATAAATAATACTTTAGAGGGTCGTGGTGGAGACGCATGGCAATGCCCTTGGGTTGGGAAAATGGAGGTTCCGGGATTCCTATTCGCGAATGACCTATTGATTTTGGCTTTGACGGCAAATGGGTTGCAAAAAGGGTTGGACAAGGTAGTTGAATATGCTAGGAAATGGTCTCTCAGAGTAAATGTAAGAAAGACTCAGATAATGGTGTGTAGGAAAAGGGGTGGGAGAAAGAATAAGGAAGTCTGGAGGATGGAGCAGGAAGAAATTAAACCAGGGGGAAAAATTGAGTACCTAAGTGTAATAATTAGTAAGAATGCTTCTTGGAAAAATCAGTGTAAGGCAAAACTTAAAGGAAAAGGAGCGCTTGCGGTAGTAGGGGTATTAGAAAATAAATTTCCAGACGTTAAATACAAAATTCAGAAAACTGTGTTTAAATCACTGGTAATGGGTAAAATGCTTTTTGGGGTTGAAGTATGGGGAAATGGAGGAAGACAGGAGTGAACTAAACCAGGTGGTGGCGAAATTTAAGCAAAATCATGATGGACCTACCGAATTGTACAGCCAATGCCGGGGCCAGATTAGTCTGTAAAGAATCGATAGAAGTTGAAATAGCTAAGAGGGTATTCAAGTACTGGATTAGATTGGAGGAAGGGAAGGGTGGGGCGTTAGTACAAGAAACGTTTAATTTTCAGAAAGGTATGACGAATGAAGGTTACTGGGTGAATAAGTGCAAAAAATGGTTACAAAAGATTGGATTGGGGGTATATGGAGAGGTCTGGGGGATGGTAGGAATAAATGGGTATGGGAAAGGATAAAGGGAAGACTACTAGATACTGAAAGACAGAGCTTAATAGGGGAATGTAGAGAGAGAGAGTCTCTTTATCAGTATTAAATACATTGGTGGAAGTAATAAACCCGAAAACGGAGTTTGAGGGTAGAAGGGATAAAAGAGGTTTGTATTGGTGGATATTAGGTGTTCCGAGGAATAGGGGATGGGTAGGTAGTGAGAATAGGGGTAGATGTGTGTTATGTGGAGAGAAGTGGGAGGACCTGCATATTTTTAATCAATGCCGACCTTTGGCGGAGATAAAGATCAAACTACTAAGTAAGAAGGAGCTGCATATGGTAGGGAAAGCTATAAGATAACATCTTGGTTATGTAGAGTGGGAGAAGGGAACGAATATAGCGAAATTCTTAAATGTGGCCAGAGCTATATTTATAAAGAAATTGAGGGAGTAACAGGGGTTGTGCAGATAATGTGGTTCGTGCTGAGGGAGAAAGGGGGAAGGCATTCTGCTCAGAGGAACGGATATCCGCCCTGAGCAAATGCGGGAAGGGTATCATGGTAATCATATCAGAAGAGGGGGCTGTACTGTTAGGGGAAAGGGGGAGAGCACCTTGCCCTGTGGAAAGGTGATCCGCCAGGGGCAAAGGGAAAGTCTGAGAAAATTAGGTAAGCATTGAGAAAAGAGGAGGTTGAGTGGGTTTGAGGGTAGTGTAAAGCTTAGGTGGAAGTAAAAAAAAAAAACGAAAAAAAACGAGACTGTCAGTTGGTGTGTAAATGAGTGAAAAAAATGGATTATTTAAGTGTATTTGTGTGAGGAGGGAGTATAAAGAAGGTATATGTGATAGATTAAGTGGGAATGTAGTTAAGGAGAAAATGTTGGCAGTATGGAAATTATGAAAGTAGGTCATAAAAAAAAATTTAAATGGTGTAGATGCCTTGATGAGGGGTGTAAAATTGAGGGATTCTTGATGTTTATGTATTAAGTTTAATAGGATGGAAGAAATGGGATCTAACAGTTTGATGTAATTAAGGTGTTGTAGACTGAGAAGATGGAGTGAACTAATTGATTTGGAATGGAAACTGTTTGTTTGTAAGTGAAATGTAAAAAAAAAAGTCAAATTGTTTTAAGTGAGATGTAAAATGATTGTTAGTTGATGTTTAAGTCTGAAGCTTAATAAGGTGAGACGGTTTGATATGTGAAGTGTGGTGCGGTAGGTGGAGAAGACTGAGTGAACTAATGGACTTCGAATGAAAAAAGTTTGTGTAAAAAAAAAAAAAGTGTTAATTGTTTTAGGTGCGTTGATGAGGGATGTTAAATGGTTGTTAGCTGATGTTTAAGTCTCAAGTTTTATAAGGTGAGATGTAGAGAGCGGGAGTAGTGCATGAGAAGTGAGGGTGACGTATCAAGGGAAGAGGGAGGGGTGGGGACTTGACCCCACTCCAAAGAAGTTAGACTTGAGCATATCTGCACGGAAAGGAAAAGGATAGGGAAGGTAGTGTGCTGACAATGGACAAGAGTATGTGTGACATACATAGCGGAAGTTTGTTGCAGGCCACCTGTTGGGTCTGGTTTCAGCCAGGGTGGCTTGTAACACATAAGGAAAGGAACACACTGTCAGCGAGTGTCGGTGAGATTCGATACCAGTTCTCACGTGGCAAGGCTGGTGGCTGCTGTAGACGGGTTGGTGGGCGTGTGTTCCATGCCAGGGCTGTTGCAGCGACCAGTCTAATTTTTTTTTTTTAGGTGGTAGTCAGGGGTTGGGTAGTTAGTAGTGCGGTATCGTCCTGCATGTGTGCTGGCTATCCGCGTACGTGTGGGATGATACTGAGTAGATGTAGTAAATGTAGTTAAGTAGTTTTAAGAGAGATGTAGTTGCTATTATTGCTTGTTTTCCTTTGTTTCGCTCTGTCTGTCTTTATTGCCTGTAAGCCGATGGTGTACACTAGGGTGGGCAATAAAAGACATGTATGTATGGAAACTGTTCACGACTTATTCGGGGTGGACATCTTAGGTGATTAACAATGCATAATTTTTGAATAACTGTAAGCAGGATGTACACCTACTTGGATACTAGAGACGTGCATTACTCGAACCTGAGACGGGGAAGATGTGCTTTGCTACATACGCAACCCCCATTACACATGAGTGGAACATGTAACAGGGGTGATGGGCAACGTTCTCGAGACCGATTCTCGTGTGCTGCGAGCTGTGCGACGTCCCAGTAACTACGAGTGTAAGCTTGATAGTTATCATCAGCAGTTCTCATATAGAAACGTGTGTAACGATAAATTTGGTCAAAATCTTATGAAAACACTGCATGTTGAACTATGAGCTCCTTACCATTAACGAAAGTGAATACAGAATGCCAGTACCTAAAACTGTTCACGAGTTATGTCAGCTGAATAACACGTATAATTTGTTAATCGTTATTAGGATGTAATCCTACCTGGATGCCTCACAATCGTTGTCGGCAGGGTAGGTTCTTGTGATTAAGACCGGGGTGGAGGTGTTCTGTGACAATTCTTCTTCATTGATGTTATGCGTTTGTAAGTGCCGGATCATCCCAGAAGTATTTCTCTTAAAAATAACCGACATCCACTACTTACGTTGCGTTTCGGACATAGTCTTCAAGTTGTCGCGTACAATTCGACACAGTTCACATTGCACCGTCATATATCGAAGTACCTACCTAATTATGACGCGAATACTCTATAGCAATTTAGATTGCACATTCCATTCATGTGTAATGGTGGTTGCATATGCAACAAGGCGCATCTTGCCTAGTCTCGAGTTTGAATAATGCACGCTTCTAGTATTCAGATACGTGTACCTACAGTAGCCGTCAGGTTCTGGACTTAAACCACTCATTCGTGTACCTATCAGTGCATACAATGCCCGAATGCGTATCCTTTATAATTATGTTATACTTCGTCAAAATAGACCTCGGTATAAATGAACGCCCTAGTCGCTTATTGACACGTATTTACGAAAATGAGCAGGCCCGTGGTTGGCTATTCGCATATTCGAAACAAACAACATTCAGCTCCGACTACCTGCAGGCCTACGACACGCTGCTCGCCGCACATTGTGGGGACACCGCTCTCGAGAATTAATGCCTGCGCTAGTCTCGAGACCTCGTCTCAGACTGCCCATCACTACTATCAGGTTTATAGTCGTAGTCACTGGTACGTCGCACAGCTTGCGCCACAGGAGGATCGGCGCCAGAGTCTCGAGATCTGCGACGTCAGTCTCGAGAGTCCCGCCCATGACTACTCGAAAGGATGGCTCTGTTTACTGCGTTCCTCAAAATCTCATTCACGCATGTTTTGTAGTGTTTGTAGCCGCGATTTTTCATATGCGCATAAGGAAGAGCAAATCTGAATTCCGTGGTAATATTGGTCTCGTTATTCTGTAGACACGAGTGAGAGTACATTCTATTTCGCTTAATAGTTTACCTCGTAGGTCACTTGTAAATTTGAAAAGTGCTGCTATTAACTTAAATAAGGAATCGAAATAAGAATCTAACTCGGGGCCCCAAGGACGGCAGCTAATACTGCTAAAGCTACGGAGACAGACATATCACACGACTTTGGTGTGGGCTTGAATTGGGCAGGTCGGACGGACGAACCTTTAGCTCTCTGTAGAAAGCTGCGGTGAGTGGAGAGTTGCACCTCCTCTCTTCCTGCAGGGAGGCCAACCAGCCGGCAATGGAACAGTAACTAAGTTCGTCATATTGACATATATAAGGTTTAAGAATTCATAGCATATTTTCACAAACCCCCCAATTGCGTCATAAGTACCGATTATATCAGCTTTTACGGGACAGTTTAATCCCAATTCATTCACTGATGGCCGACTGCGAGTCCACGGAGATATACTCGCCACCGCATTTTCTGGGAATTTTCCAAGACAGACACACGTACCGTGATAATCTGTAGTTGTAGTCGAGAATAAAAAAAGTAGGCCTAGTAGAGCTGCAGTACGGCTTTTAGTACCCGCTACCAAGTGGAATCTTTGTTGTTGGTCTCAGCAGAATTTCGTTATGGGGTCTAAATATGCAAGATTTATTTTTTCCATTCCCATGGTCTCAAAACGCCGGGGGTGTCTAATACAGGAGTAAATACGGTAGTTATTTCTACTCCTTTAGAATTGCAGTCTGATGTCATTATTGGGATCAATTATCCATAAATCAATGTTAATTACAAGTTATACTTACCTTTCCCAACAAAATATGACAATCTTGTGAAGATCTATAGGGTCTTGTCTTTCAAATTCATTTAAGCCTTTTGATGTTCACTTCCAAGAAGAATGAAGAGCTGTGCTGTGAAGAGGACAGATTACCTGTAAAACCATTGTTATACAGCCACCAAGTCAGTTTGGTCTAATATTTCAGTCCATTTCGAACATTTTTCCAAATAGTGTTTTATTTACTACAATCAGTTTTGTGAACGCCTTCAACATTCACCTGCTTGTCACAATCTGCTCTAAACAATTTAACATCCAAGAAAATATACGGAACTATGAAATGAATTGTTGACAGGAATATGTAGCCCCTTAGTATCGTTCTCTCTTAATTACAAAATGTACTCTTATCCGCTTTGTGGTGTGGTATGGTATGATTAATAAATAACTCTCCCGCCCTTTTGGAAATACTGGATCCACCTGTGGGGCATAAAAAATGGATTGAAAGCTGCAAGTTATTGCTCCAAAAGCTTTTCCTCTATGTTTAATAGAACGTATGTTCATTTTTGTAGAAGTGTTCTTCCTCTAACAAAACTTTCTTAATGTCTCAAATGTTCTTGCATTCATTTCACACCGATTTCTTGAAATTTTATTTGCTTTTAACCCGGGGAAAGTTCATAGTGAAAAATCTTAATACAATTAGAATGTAACAGGCTTTAAATTATTTTCGCGGCAGAACTGGTGCAGCTGAGGTGCTTAATGTAGATCACTCGACAAATTTGAATTATTGGCTTCATATCCCAGCCGCTACTTTTTCATGTCCCAAAAATCATGAGTAACAGTCTTAATCCGAACTGAAATTTGGTCCTGCAGTTTTTTTTTGTACTATTAAATCTAGCGACATGTGGCCAACTTATTTGAGCACCATCAAATACAGGAGATACAATTGGTCAAAACTGCTTATTCTACATGTCTTGCACAATACAGTACTATGATACATTTAACACTTATTGTCTCAAAGCCCGACTGTACGAGGCTACAAAAGCTAAAAATTACTCATCCCTATTCTCTCACAGGAAGTAAGCAAGTGAGATGATCGGTCTCTGATAAGCCTACCAAAAATAGTATGAACTGTTGCCCCACGTGTGACTCAGTCATACACTTAGCAAATGCGTCGATTAATATACTGCATCAAGCGCCCGCATGATTAAGCGAAGCGCAGTGCTTCGCTATGGAATTCTCAGAAAGACCGCCCTTATATTTTTCCCAACTGAAGTCAACAAAGCTCACTACAATGCTGTCAGTATGAATGTCGCGATTAAAAGCAAGGCTTCATATGAAATATTCGATGAAATGAAAAACAGCACATTTTCTACTTTATAGCAAAAGGTACTACGGTGTCGATCTAACAGTTCAAAATTTCAGAGCTAGAATCACCAGGCTGTGGACAGCCGCAAACACTTGTGTAATTATTCTGTTTAAGTGTGCACACTGCTCATTTCAATCACTGCTTCAGAGTAGGGATCGTATTGCTGGAATACTATGATGATCCAGTGTGTTGCATACCAGTAGTATCAGAAAAATTTATGAACCAAAGTAATGTCTTGCTAAAGAAGAGATCGAACTCCCCAGCTACTTCCTGCCAATATTCAGGTAGACTGTTATAACCTATATGCAGTAGTAACCCGATCTGAGATTAATGGCAGCAGAATATACAAAGCACATAAACAAGAGTCAATGTAATGTTATTGTTGATCAATTTTTTTATCTTTCTACATTGGAGGCCTTCACATTTAGTTTTCTTCCAACTCTGAGATATTAGAGAATCTAATGTAAAGCGAGTCGTCCTTTCTTTCACAACTCCCTCGTGTTATTCAAGCGATTGTTCCTTCATGACTTTTTCCTTGTTATAATCTTCAAAATTTAATCACAATCACCACCAATATTATTATAGTCTGTATGGTAAAACTGAATAACACAAATAATCAGAAATTGTATTCTCTATAACTTTTAGATATGAGCATTAAGATGGGTAATTACATTTTTGACACTTTCCCCTAAACTACCATTTCAGACAGGGTGAATAAAATTTATAGCGGACTGTAAATCCTTATTCCCCGTTACCGGGAGAGTTGGCCATGAGGTTAGGAGCGCGCAGCTGTGAGCTTGAATTCCACTGTCAGCAGCCCTGAAGATGGCTTTCTGTGGTTTCCCACTTTCACACCAGGCAAATGCTGGGGCTGTACCTTAAGGCCATGGCCGCTTCCTTCCCATTCCTAGGAGTTATCCCTTCGTCGCCGTACGACCTGTGTTGGAGCTACGTAAAGCAAAAATTAAAAAAGCATATTCCTCGACTTTACATAAAATTCTGTTCACCCGTTTTATCGCTGATATGGACTTCGCAACAAAAATCTAAATTCATGAATATCTCCTATCAAAGCCGGTACGGTACAAATGTATAAGACAAATGATAAACTTGTTATGTAGCATTTATCAATAGGGTCAATCATATCAAATTTATGAAAATTGAATTTTAGGCCTTCCCCCTAAACTACCATTTCATTTAGTGAGAATAAAATTATTTATGGCCCAGATTGTAACGACTTATACCCCGACGTTACATACCGATTTTCATTCAATTCTCTTCAGCCGCTTTCTCGTTATGAGCGTGCATGCATACGTACATTTTACGAAAATTAAAACTTTTATTTCCCCTTGTTCCTGTGGTCCTGATCGGTATGGAAATATTCTTAAATTGTGAGCATTGTACAGACAAAATTCTTATTTATATTAAGATAAATAAAAATTAGGCAGAAGTCTCCAAATGGCTCCTAAAATCTTTGGAAAAGTCACTAGTTGTTTTCATGGAAGTTCTGTCAATAAATTACTAAGAAAGCCTCCATATCTAGCAACTAGGCTCTAGACTCTCCCAGAGAGAATAGAATCGACTAGACCGATTTGAACGAACACAAACAAAGCACGGGAGAACAAGAGATTGACAATCGATACACATATTGCAATATACAGGTTTCAACAAACATTGTATATATTTCTCGCATTAACAAAAGTTGAAATTTCGTTTGAAAGCAGCGGAAAAACGCTGAAATGGCGGGATTTGGAAACAAATGTTCGAAGTTCAAAAAAAAAGCTAAAATCAGGAGATATAACAGAGGCAGGAAGAACTGTCGAAAATCTGGAGTCTTCTGCCGAAATCGGGAAAGTTAGCAGGTATGCACCTATCAGTTAGGCACCGCAATAAGTGCGACAAATGCAACTTAATCCGAAAATGTTAAGTCACATAACACATCTGTGCTCTAGGCATAGACACATTTCTGCATCCACCTATGTATAAAGCTTTCAATTGTATGATGTACAAAGACCATAAATTACCTGCGCAAAAATACATTTTTTAAATAATTCCTACATATTTACAAAAGCAATACCACCTGTAATCAGGAACTCAAGTCACAAGGGGTTTAACAGAATGACCTAATATTTCAAGAATTGTGAAGAACAGAAACCTTTTTCAATGAAACACTATGAACAATATCACAGAAGTAACCATTACTTTTTAATCATTTACAATACATAAAAATTAAATACATGTCTGCCTCGGTTAACAACTGTTTCCAGAGCAATCTGGAAAATACAGAGCTACATTTCACGGAATGAACAATTCTGCTTAACCAAGCAGCTCATGAACACATCTAGATAGGTGCAATACCAGAGTGCCAGGCTAATTTACGGAAAGCCTTCAAAGAAGGTTCGGAATTTTCACGAAGTTTGGAATGGAGTGTTGATGGAATGTCCATTTGCAATGCAATATTACTACACAATTGATGCTAAGTTTACATAAGTGCTTTGAGCTCATCATAGAGAACAAGAACAAGTGCACCACCAGTGCCTCTCAGAATATTTGAGAAAGCACCCTTGAAGAAAGCAGCACCACCCTCAGCCTTGTAAATCTTCGCCCAACAGTCCAAGGTATTTTTGTACATAACATCAGCCTTGGCTCTGCCAGACTGCATCATCATGCGCCTGCGCACGGTGTCAAAGGGATAGGACATAATACCAGCAAACGTTGTAACAGCCTGTAACAAGAAACAATATCTTATACAAAGGACTCCTCTTTCAATACAAAATAAATACAATTCAGCTTCAAATGTTTCCAGCAAAATTATGCTGAACTTGCCACCCAAGATGTAGTTTTATAGTTAAAGACTTGAAAATTTGTCAATCCCCCTTCCACTTTTGAAACCTGTCTTACCACAGAAAAGACATTAAAAGAGTATTGCCAAAGTTTTAACAGTTCTGCCTCATGAAATATTTTAGTAAACCAAACAGATCTAAATAAAAGTTTAATTGTAATTAAGAACAAGAATAACAAAAAAAAAAAAAAAAAAAACCTAACAAAGACACATCAAGAAACTGCCAAAACAAACTTCACCAAGCAAACATTCTCCTGATAGTTCAGTTTCAATTTCCTTATACCACCCAACAAGATCAATACAAATATATTCATAAAAATCGTCCTAACCAGTGTTTGAAATTAGACTTATTCATAGCTCCGTGGTAGCCTTAATCATTGCAGGTTGTGTCGTATGAATAAAAGTTTCTCATCTAAATGTGCTGAACTAAGGGTCATTTGTGCACAATAACACTACTTCCTTAAAATCAGATTATTATCAGATTCTATGCAGTGAAGGACACACTATTCTACGATTACCTCCCTAATCACATTTTTCAAAGCTCCAGAATTACACTAACATGTCAGAAGACATAGGATAGCAGTATTTAAAGGTAATAGGCAGTAGTGCTACAGTACCAAAAAATCCAGACCTGCATCAGGTGACCTGGTATCTGGACAGCATACATACCGTTTATGCTAGTCATGGCAAGGAGAAGTGAATAGGTTTTCTACTCCCATGTGCTACAGACATGAAAGAACACTGCATTGGCCTCCCCCTGGGTTCTGTATGTTCCACCTATCTCAGAGATCCGAGATAGGTGGTTAGTGTAGTACCGATACCGGTGCTCCCATCGGAGCACTTCTGTCGGTCTGTAGTGTTTTTAGACTAGTGTGACACCAATTTTCCCAGTTTTTCCAAAATGCAAAGTGCTAATATTTAACCCCAAGAATCCAGACCCGGTCCTCATGACCAGAAAAACCATCATCAGCGCTCTTATGCCTATCTTCTCCGAGCGCAATGCAGTCATCAAAGAGTCTCATAACATACTGCTGGTTACTCCGCACTACAACAATTCAATTAACTATATACTAGAAGCACTTAAACACAAACAATTCTTTGCTACAATTGCCTCAAAGTAAATCACCATTCCGCCAGGTGCAAAAATAAGACCCGATGCAACAAGTGTGGTGGACCTCACCACCACCCTAAATGCAAGGTGCCACGCGATCTGCGCTAATTGCCAAGGCAATCATGCAGCATCGTTCTTTGGCTGCCCGTATTTTAAGAAGGCAATCAAACAGACTTCACAAAAACACCTATCCAAAGCCGACTGGAACACGTACACAACCAAACCCACACCCGCGTCTTTGTACCACCCCCCCTCCAGCCAACCCACCCAACAATAACCTTTTACTTCTCATCCTCAGCCTACTCCAACACCAAATTCAGTCCAACTCAGTGGATCCAGTAGTAGCCAAGACCCTGACAAACCTAACCAGACATACTTCCCCCCAAGAAAGTAAGACCAACCACGCACAGTTCTCACTTCCTTAGCTACTGATCTTCAATAAAAAGGGCCTTCTTAACACTAAAAAGATGAAGCACTGGTTCTCGGAGACGAGGCGGTGCACACACCATACACGCTGCATATTAACGATGCCATTCAAAATTAACATCCACACACCCATGTCAATCTAAGCTCATGTTTAACGAAAGTGGTTTTACTGCGAACATCGGTAACAGCCTCACTGTTCACTGACCAGCAATATCGGGCGTGGTCAGCATTTGGATAGGCGACCATCCAGTACTACCACTTACTGATACATGTAAACTGCTGTGCTGGTCATGTTCACCGAATGTATATTAGTTTCCTGGGCATGCACACACACACAAAACACACACTTGCGGAGTTAAGCAACATCGGGAGTGGTCATCCTCTGGATGGGTGGCCAGCACTCATACTTTCCAAACTACAAATACAGCACTAAATCACCTATACTGGTAAAAAATTTAAAAACTCAAACACACTACAGTATAAAAAAATTACAGACCAACAGAGGAGCTCCGATGGGAGCACCGGTATCGGTATAACACTAACTCTCCGAGACAGGTGGAACATACAGAACCTAGGGGGAGGTCAATGCTGTGTTCTTTAATGTCTGTAGCACATGGGAGCAGAAACCCTACTAGTGCGCCCTTGTTAACACCAAAATGCTCATTGGACCCTGAAGGACTGGTGACAAACTTGGTCCAATGAAATTGCTCCAGTAGTTTTGAGCCGATTGTAGGGCTCGTATATTGCACAGGCTCCATGAAGACCGACTTCAGTTGCCAATAAAGCAGCTCCACAATAGCGCGAGGTGTGTTCAAGTGGCATGGGCCAGATCAGCTGATTCACCAGAACAGTTTGCTGACCAGAAACTTATGTTGAATGGCTTTGTGACCACTTGCAGCCCTTCATGGACTTTACCTACCCTTACGACAGATAATCCAACAGGATAATGCACCGCATCATCCGGCCCAAGATATTGAAAATTGGTGAAAGGAGCATTCTGCAGTTTTAACGACTGGTTGATATGCGTTTAAAGATAAAAATTTCATTGTTCCGTATTGAAATTATTAACTTCAATATCAGGTACTCTGAACATGTCAACGCCATTAAATACAACAGATTCTCTGCCATAGGACAGCACATACAAGACTCCAAGCATAGTTTCACCAGTATTAACAATGACATGAATATACTTAAAATCATTAACAAAGGCCCCCTCTTAAACATTACTGAAAATTGCTTTATCCACCTTGACCAGTACTTCAACCCTAATTTCAATTTAAACGTTATTTCTGAAAAACCCAATATCCTTTTTGACTTCCTAACTCTTCTTCTCAAAAATTCCAAATTCTAAAACCCCAATTCTATTTTCCATGCCTTACAAAGTTCCCACCCACATTTTCTACCTCCAATAACCCACCCTAAACTACCCCTCCTTCATTTCCCTATCTTATCCTTCCTCAATACCATCTAACTTCAATCTCTTATTTTTTCTCTTTTTTCACTATCACTCTTCCACTGTTAATTTATTCTACCTTCTCTATAAAAAAAACAATCGACCTTCATTTCGGTTCTCCTCTTTCAAATTTTAACTCTTGTCTTGCGCCAACTTCGATTACTTCAATCATGTCCTAATAATTTTTTCAATTTAAAAAATAGAGCACTGTGCATATAAGTTTTCATTTGTTTTCTGATATTGCGCTTTTTACTACATTTTTTCTCTTTACAATTGTTTTTTCAAGTCAACTGTTTTACAAGAACTTAGCAGGAGCACAAGTTCTCATTCAATTATACTGATTTGCGTCGTATATTTTTTATACGTACTTAACTTCCCGCAACAGAGACAAATATTGGACCTTCAAGACATTCTCCACTCTACTTTGGCATTCGAGACAGCAGTGCATGACCTTGAATGTGCCGCGCTGATCACCGGGAACTGGCGGTTTGCTTCTACAAATCTATTCGTCTGCGACTTCAAGTTTATTTATAATCTTCATATATTATTTGATAGTGTTGTGACTGTGCCTGACAAGAGTGTGAAACTGACCCATTTCTCCAATATTCATAAACATTGTGTGATTTAGCCTACTTGTTTTTATGGTTGACGATGACCTGGACTAGGGTCGAAACCGGTCCCATTTAAATAAGAATGTAATTACTACATTTCTTTCTTTTATGTACTGAATTGGTTGAACTTCAATTATTTAATTTTTAATGGTTGATATGAGCTCGTATATTAAACGAGACGACAGACACGTACCAATCGCAGGCTGCATACTCAAGACAAATACAGCTGCCTCCCAAGCAATTACCGCAGTTGACAGCGGGATACATGGGACAGTACCAGGGAACACCAATTTCACACATGAAATTAGCAAACAAAATGCATGAAGCCACGTCTTCAATGCAGATTGCCAGTCTATGCGCGTGTGTATAGCAGTTACGTGTCCAAAACAATACTGTATCAAGATATCTTGGCTGAAGACTTGAGACAATGGCCTTATGAAGCCAAGTTGACAGGTTTGAGTCTGGTTCAGTCCAGTGGTGTTGGAGTGTTCAAATTAAGTGTGCCTCATTTCAGTAGATTTACTCCTGCGAAATAAAATCTCAGCACCTAGGCATCTCCGAAAACTATATAATCAATGGGACGTAAAACCAATAACATTATTATCATCATCGACATCTAGAGTATGCTCACTGAGTTATGGAGACTGCAGTGCTTATTATCCGTATTATCACTGATAAAAATCTTCCGCAACCCTTAGATCAATGAAGGTTTTAATTAGGTAGCAGGTAGAAAGGTGTTCGCTAGGTAGTAGATAAGGATCCCTCTTTGGAGGCAGCCTTTACACTGACTTCCAAATAGGGAATCTAAATCATAAAAAGAGTACAGAACATTTAGGATCTCTTGCCACCATTCATGCTTTCTGAACATTATCATTTTCAGGAAACCTGAATTCCAATTCATGAAACCAAATCTCCTGGTGTATACCATTTTTAAATGGGTAGGAGTATTATTAGCTCCCAATGTAATCTGCTTTTGTGATGATGGTTGTTTAAAGGTGCCAAACATCTAAGGTCACCGGCACTTAAATGGTACGAGGACGACATGACGAAAATATTAAAATGTATCCACAGACAAATGAAGATGAACAATGTAAATTTAAAACCAGTGGCTCAAATTTGCAATACCTTATTTTCAGTAAAATGACAGATTATGGTAGAATAAGACATTGCCTTAAAATGCAGTTGTAAGGCAAATTACTATTTTAAGAACTACTATCCCTCAAAAAACTGATGACAGTCTGCCGACTGCTCATCTTGCAGGATGAGGGAGATTGTATTCGGGAGTTTTAGACTATGGCACAGATTGACCAGGTCCACGCACTCTAAGGATGTGTACCACGGTAAGATGATCGCCCGAAGTTCACACCGGAGGGGGTTCTCTATTCAGTAAATAGGAGTGAGTTACTCTACTGTGGGCGATCCTAATACATAATACCACGGCTTCCCTCCTAAAAGAAGTCCTTCATACCTTCGTAGTACCTTTTATCACTCTCTGCTTATTTGGAAGTGGAGTGGCCTTTTCCCACGGGACATGACCAAATGTCTCAGCTGAAAGCTAATATCACTTGGAACAGACAATGGGGCAATGTAACAGCCTCCCTGGCAGCCTTATCACCTAACTCGTTTCCCTCTACACCCATGCGGCTTGGGAGTCACAAACGTGATTCTGGTTCCGAGTAGCCAAGGCCATGACATCACATTTGACAGACTGTTGAAAATTTACTGCTAACCTTCATAGCAAGGTATTGCAAAAATCACAGTAAAATATTGAACATATCGCAGCCAACATAAGAAAAACTTACCTGAGCAATAGCAAAGGAAATGATGAATGGTGTGTTCTTGGGATCAGGTAACATTCCCTTGGCAGTATCAAAGCAACCAAAGTATGCAGCTCTGTAGATTATAATACCCTGTACAGATACACCAAACCCTCTGTATAGACCCATAAGGCCATCAGACCTGAATGTCTTGGCCAAGCAATTGCCTAACCCTGTAAACTCTCGTTCACTACCAGCCTTGCCAACATCAGCAGCCAACCTGAAACACAAAACCAAGCCCCACACTTAAAAGGTGGATAGTTGCTACAATACCAAATTAACACATTGAAATCATAGGAATTATAATAATAGTTCCTGAAATTTTTCGAACAATCTGCTATGTAGTGTGAAACAGGATGAATAATAATAATAATATCTGAAAATAATGAATAAACAGCTGTGTGATTGCCAGTTTCTCTCAAAAATTACACTTTAAATATTAATTGGCCTCCCTATTTTTAAGAGAAACTTACCAGCAACATGTTGAGAGGTCTAACAGTGATTAAATGAAAAACCCTTCATAAAAAGATGCTAAATGGAGAACTCTACGAGATTTCAAAATAGCTCTTAATTACAACCAAGGTCCAACATGTTTTGGCTTCACTTCCCAGTGCTGGAACAGTGCATTTAATGTAATAAGTTGAACAGTTAGTGCAGAGAAGCAAGAATTTGTGGTTAAATTTCAAGATTCTCAATTCAACCTGCAATGGAAGCTTGCAACACTGCACAAGGGAATTGCCTTGTCAGTAGTATTTATCTTTTAAAAACCATGTCAGCAGTGCAGTTAACTTATGATCAAATTATTTTTGTTCAGACTGAAGATTTGAAGAGATGTTCAGGTAAATATGAACTAAAATAGTTCAAATTTATTTAGGTCCTGAATAAAAACGCTTGTCAATCAGCTAATCATTTGCTTGGAAACTAGGCAAGACTTGCGAGAAATGTGACCAGGCAAGAATTTATTTTTACAAATGTACATTATATAAAGTTATAAAATGAGCACATCACATCAATAAATGTTATTGTTCCCGCACATAATATTTTGTTAACATACATAACTGGATCACAACAGTAGGAGTCCTAGTGCACCAATGGCAAGTTGCCAAACATGAACAGTGAAACCATGTTAATGCACTCAGACTTTTCTTGCTTAGCACATAAATTTGAAGCTCCAATTCCCATTGTACTAAATCTACATAAAAATAACTTTCCGTGTAACGGATTTTTGCTATTACCGCTTAGCAGGTCACCTTTTACCAGCTCTGAACATTATGCATCCCTTGCGAATGGAAAGTGAATTTCAACACAGACAACTTTCCTCACAGCAGGAGGCAGGTCTGAAACTGATGCACAGTGAATGAAAAAGCCCTTGAATTACTTCAGTGTAAATCGCATACCAGGCAAAATTAATTTTGCTCGCCAGTTGGCAGCGAGATTGCAGAATAATCCAGAGCGCCTGTTTGTGCTTGTATTTTGCATTCTCGTAAAGGGTAATAAACATTTGTCGCATGGTAATCTTCTATAGAGCGTTCCAACCTTAAAACTGCAGTACAGCGTAGATGGAGCGCGCTGTTGCAAAATTGACCCTTGAAGATCACGCTAGAGTGACTAACGGCGTCACAGTTCCACAATTTTAGTTTTTAATTTTTGTAATTCATGGTTCATTCTTTCATAAATTAATATCTGTCGAATGGTAAAATAAATACAATATACCTTAATCACAGGTGTTGCTCTCAATTTGGACGTACACCTATCATTTCTGCAAGGCCTGTTTTCGTAATAATTGCGTAAATAACATGGCCGATAGCAGTTAACTTGTTAAAAATAAAGACTGAAGTAAACGATATCTTAATTTTAATGTTATATACGGAAATTAAGTAAAAATGTGATACACCAAGATATGGCAGAGTACATCACTGATTTCAGAGAATATTTTATATCTTCTTGCATCTAGTTACGGCTATTTACATGTAAATTTTTTGCGAGGAGGTTATTTCTCTACATGCGTTTCAAATATGTTTTCATATACGGTTAGGTGACTGAAGAAGAAAGCTGAGGTGTTTGCCACAGACATCTCTAGTGATACAGTATTTTTCCGAATCCAAGACTTTTTCCCCAGAATCTCATGCGAAAACTCAAGGGTTGTTGCATTCGCGGCCTAACAGTAAATTAATTGATACCACTGGCAACTGCCGCGGTAACCACACTGCTTCTTTTCACACGCGCACAGAACTCTTTGACAATAAACGACCGCCTCTTTACTACACATCGCTAGCCACGACAACCAGTTGTACAGAGCCTGTGTGTTTCTCAAATCTGCAGAAGCATGCGACCCTTCGAATTCTTAGAAGATCCATGGCTACTCAGTGGCAGTCATAACGCGTCTATTGTACTTGACTCTTAGTAAAATTAAGGTTTATAGACAGCAGGAATATTTTCGCGATGGATAGCCTTATTGTAAAGATACGTGGAAAAGGTATTGCCGGCAAATTTTCAACGGGTTCTAGTCGATAATATGATGCCAATTATAAGTTAATGTTCATTAAACACTCGGAAATGTAGAATTGTGCAGCCACAAGAAAATACGGCACAGGCCTAACTAAAGCCAATATTTGGCGTTAGGGTGAAGACAAAGAGCTAAAAAATGCGTACTGTACAAAAAAATGCATTCAGTGGTCCGCAACAAGGACGCTTTAAAGAAGTCAAAGATGAAATTGTGAGGCACGTGCACGAAAAACGCAAGGGCGGAATGGCCATAACGTGGCGTAATAAACTCATTCGATGACTAAATGTTCACGATTAGGCCAATACATTGCTAGCCGCTTGAATTTGGCCGAACCCGACAAGCGAGACATGCATGTAGCGGCAGCCAATTATATCTGACGCTGCGTAAAAGTAACAGTTTTATAGACAGCAAGAATAATTTCCTTTTTCCTGATGGATCGTTGTATTGTAGAGACTCTTGGAATAGGTATTGCCGGAAAATTATGATGCCAACGTCAAGTTAATGGTCCTTAAACCCGCGGAAATAAAGAATAATTGTGCAGCTGCCAAAAATAAAGAAATACGGCGTGACGAAAGTCAATGTTCACCGCCTAAAAATGCGTAGGCCTACTGTACAACAAGGCATTCATATGAACTTACAAACTTCTTTTTGAGCCTTATTTAAATTTTTTGAAGGAAGAAGTGGGGTTCATCTTGGATTCGGAGATATACGGTACTATATTTTTTCAGAATGAAATTAAACGTACACGTAGTATCGGATTACGAAAAATAACAAACAAGTAAGCCCTAGTGTGGATATCATCTACAGAAACTCAAGTTTTGTAAAAATCGATTGCCGTTTCATACCGATTTTAAAGTGCATGAAGGGTTTTCCAACTTCTATGCAAAAATCAGATGTAAAGACAATCCATTATAGCGAGTAAATTTTTCACTGTTATGAATTCTCGCTATAACGACTTCTCCTGTATTTTGAAGCTGTTACAGTTTGGGATTTTTTGTCTCTTCCTTGCACATATTTGTCAACATTAGGTAGGGTATCTATAACACGCTCGACTCAAATTTTCAAGCCATCTTATAGCACAATATTTCAAAGGAAATAAGTTTGAACCTGAATGTGTTTAATCAGCACGTCTGGCAGGAACGTAGCAAAACAAGAAGTGAAGAGCACGAAGAAACTCTGCAATATTCCACTGGGATTCTTTTACTGCTATTTTATATGAATTGTGCACAGTATGCAAGCCACAAGATCCAATGTTCACCAAAATAGGAGCATCTGGATCATCACTTAATAAATTACCAATATCCTGAAGGAACTTTTTAACATTTGGACCATCCATTTAAAAAATCTGAGGTAGAGTGACCAAGAAACACAGAATCAAAATAAGAGCATACTTCATTGGTATCAGGATTGAAACCACGAACTACAAGATCAATTTGGCCCATCTGAGAAACTATTCAGTGACTCGTCAAAACCAACGGTGAAATACGTGCACTTATGACATCTCAAGAACTTGCTTATGAAAATAAGCCAAACCATGAGCGATTGTATATGCAACTTTTGTTTTGCGCAGTTGAACTTTCGAAGCTATATCAGAGTCTGGAAACATCACTGGGAACAAACACACACTAGCTTGACTGTATGCATGCACCATATAATCTCAGCTTTGGTTACTTGCTCTCTTGACAGATAATTCAGTAGACATCTCGTTTCTGGTGAACCTTCTTTAATGGAAGAAGCAGAAACAGCAGCAGTGGAGTCACGTGATAGAGCTCGTTGTGGTAGCTGTGGCAGGCAGAGGACAATGTGTTTGGGGCCAGGGTATTATTACCTAGTTTATTTTTTACTTCACTATTCGAATGTTCTTTTTTAAAATAACTTGAAAGGGATGATTAGAAGTGGCTGAACTTTACACTACTGGCATGCTTCTTTTCTCCCACGTGACTTTAATGCCTGCTTCCCCATGTTACTAAGAGAAAATGATTTACATATTATGCAATATGCTGAAAATTTGTCCTGAGGCATGGGTTCCAACCATGTTCTGAAGTATCATCAAGCAGCCACCGTTCATTAAAAGAAGTTTTCCTTGGCTTTGATGAAGTGTTAGCTGAAAGAAGAAGTATATTGTAAAATAATCTTAAAAGTCCTATACTCTGCATAGTTTTCTTCTAAACTGACAGTTCGCAAAACAAGTGAGCATTGCCTTACCTATGCTGCCAGCACTCCGACTCTAAAACAGTTTATGCAATACAACTACAGCACAGAGCCCTTGTAAAATGTAATACCCTACTATGAAAATCACTCAAATCACAAGTGAAAACAAATTCACAAAACCTTCAAAGATAGTGCATGCACTTCCTAACAATACACTAAAACAAGAATAGGTACATTAAGGGTAAAAGAAATTATTCACAGCTAATGACTGGCATAAGGAGGAGGTTATGGCTGATCGATACCACGGTGTCAATTTTTGTCGAGTCAAATTCTTGCCGCTTGTCTTGCACGAACTATACTGGGGTATGGTACACAGATGAACTATATGGTAACCAACACACAGTAGTAAATAAAATTACAACTACATTGAATATTATTAAACCTATATACCACACATGCCGAGTTAGGTAGCTTAACCAAGTGGTGATGTAGAAAATACAGTTGGCAGGCAGGTTTCAAGACTGCGCTCAACCGATATAAATCGATATGAATGACAGTTTGGGATTGCCTGAATCAAGAACAAGCATACAAACATACTTCACAACAACCTTCATCTTACAATGTGATGTCACTTTATTTTAAATCTTTTACTCTATTCACAAAATTACACGTGATATTACAAGCTACTAGTCGTGCCTGAAAACTTCCGAACCCCTCTAACGAAAGAGAGTAGAAACAACATGGTGCGGTCCAAACGGTGTCACGATTCATTACACATTTACACAAGGCTTACCTACGTAAGCGCATTTAATAATAATAATAATAATAATAATAATAATGATGATGAACACTTGAATGAGTATTAAGTTAAAGTGAATTTCACACCTTCCTGCACACAGCAGTGTGTTTTGTTTACATTTTACGAGGTAGCGACTATCACACGTCATTACATAACAAACGCAGTCATCTGTTGAGTTGTGGAATTTTGTCTATGCATATTTTGTTGTGGAAGCCATGTATTTAAGCGATTAGAAAAAGTGAGAACGCAACATAGGCCTAATTCAACAAGCTCGCCATTCCCCAACAACACAGCATATTCAATAGTAAGCAGACGCTAACGCTGAAAATTTGATCGATTATAGTCGCTACTGCTTGCTATGGGCTATCCATATAGCTACTGATGCTATTGGTTACTTCACATTCGAGATCACACTTGATTTTTAAAATGTTTATTCAGTTTTCTTTACAATTTATTCCTGGCATAAAAAACATGTCCTAGATTAATGTTATAAAAACTGAAAAATGTGCTATTAACGGATAAATACGGTATGTCCATTTTATATGGCAGAATGAATTTCCAGATTTTTCTGAATTCCCTGACATTTCCCAGTTTTCCATACGGGTGGCCACCCTGTATTTACAGTGTGAATAATGGAAAAACACCTGGAAAGGAACAAGGAAATGTTCGCATTTTTGGATTTGGAATAAGCTTATGATGCAGTTAAGACATGTACAGAAAAATTTATCATGAGAGTAAAAGAAGTGTACAAGTCGGGAGTGATAACTCCCAACCCATCCCAGATGCAAGCTCACAACTGCGCACCCCTAAGCGCACAGCCAACTCGCCCGGTGAATGAAAATCTGAAGGTGTTTGGAATGGTATTAAAAAGAAAACTGTTGTCATGTATTGTGGAAAAGAAAAAGAGGAGCAAAGTGAACATAGAGAGCAGTTAGAGAATGCAGAACAGTTTGCATATCTGGGTAGCATTTATGGAAGTAATGAAAGCAACCCTGAAATTAACAGACTAAGTAAAGGTACAACATTTTATCAAGTCAGAACTTTTGTGGGAAGACAAAGTACCCAAGAGAATAAAATTGTCTTTCATACCAATTGTAACATATGGACTAGAAACGCTGGTAACTATTAAGAGAATATTAAGACAAGATAGCAAGATCCAAGCAGTAGAAATGAAATTTTTAAGAACATCAGTTAAAAAGAAAAGAGATAGTATCCAAAATATTAAAATCAGACAAGAGCTAAATATAGAACCATTAGTACAGAACATACAGAAAGCAAGACAGATGGTTCAGACATGTAAAAAGAATGGGAAAGGAACGAGACCAGTTGGAAGACGAGAAGGTGGATGGATCAGATTTGGAAGGACATTAGAGAAGCTGGATTGGATGTGGCGGAAGTAATGGAGCATGAAAAGGGGAAGGACATAGGGAGTGGAGGATGCTTGTTAACACCCGGGCAACTAGAGTGGGATATTGAGGATGATCTGAATTCCTTGAATAATTTATGCATCCGAAGTCTTCACCTGTATTTTTTTTGGTCAAAAAGTGTGTTAATTACACGCAAATACTGTATTCATACAAGAACAAACGTATGTTGCTATAAGCAACACCTCCACCAAATCATTGGTTAATACTTGGTATGCATTCCTTTGTTATGGATGACTTGTGTAAAGATAGAGATGTTGATTCGCATAGGGAATCTGAAATACTTGTCCCGAATGAGTAAATTTATAATACCAGTATACATGGTACGTTATTGGACATAAATTTTCCAGCTAACTCATTCCTGGTTGTCAGCGTTATCGCCCCAGCTTGCTAAGTTGGGCTCGTCAGATGGTAAATAGCACACACCAGAACGCATGGAGCCATCGGCAGTGCCAATGCACTATGAGTCTCATTACCAAAAACTGATGCCTGTCCAGCAATGTTCGGTTCCTATTCCTAAAAATCCTCTTGCGAACAACTTCCTTACCGTATCCTATGACATTTCTTTGTCCGCTGATAACAGAACCTACCCGTATCACACCAATCTTGTTCTTTACAATCGACCTATTCATCACTAATCAGCCATCCTCAGAGCAGAAAACCGAAGTTATCCCAGGATTCAGTGATAACACAGGTATTATAGTAACACTTCACCTCAAAA
Organism: Anabrus simplex; assembly: GCF_040414725.1. Classification (NCBI taxonomy): domain Eukaryota; kingdom Metazoa; phylum Arthropoda; class Insecta; order Orthoptera; family Tettigoniidae; genus Anabrus; species Anabrus simplex. Next base: position 994,561,393 of record NC_090265.1, on the reverse strand, counting down.
ATCCACATTTAAAGAGCACTGGAAGAACACACTACAATTATGAAAAGGCCAACCGAAACTTATTGCTCCTTCAATATCTTCCCACTCCAAGCTCCAGGATGCCAAACACCTGGAGGTAGTAATGGAACCACACCAATCCTACTAAGCACATCTAAGATGCTATCAAGAGAGACCATACCCTGGATCCTACCCAGACCACCTTCATGCATTATGGAAGATTGTGCGGTGTTCACGTATTTGTACAGTACCCAAACACTTTAGATGTATTTCAGTCCATGACCTGCCATGAGACCAAGAGGGGCTGGAAACACTACTGGCTAGGTATCTTTAAATCGCTTAAGGGACACTGGGACTGAAATTTCCAAATTCTATATAAACTGAGGTACAGCTTTGAAATTTTGTATGCTTATGAATAGTCATAACATAAACCACTGTGGTAAATTTGAGCATTGCAAGTTGATTAGTTCTTGAGATATTAATTATTTTATACATTTTCATGTGCAAATTATTCAATATTTATAAAGGTCTGCCGCATTAAACCAATCAAGATAGTGTAACTTTTAGGTAATATTCTATTGCATTAATACAATTGGAAGAAACCTACGGATTCTTTTTTGAATTGCATTAATGAGTATGAAGAAATAAATTTTTTTCATATCCAAGTTTTTAATCTACAAAAAATCTTCAATTTTTTAAGTTTGAAATTTTTTTGCAGCCAGACCAAAAGTGCAATCCAAAAATCGATCTGCAGGTTTATAGTCAATGCAATGAAGATAATACATGCAAATTTTGAAAGCAATATCATAAGATTTATGATGCGTGTAACATTTTGAATGCCTGAAAAAGTGAAACAGAGAAAAAAGCAATTTTTTAAAATAATGGACAATGCTCATAACCTGTATTGCCAGCTGAGAATCTCAAAGAAATTTCTTGTTTTCTCCTACTTTTGGATTTTGGCTTACGCCACCGAGAACTTATTGTATGCATTTCACCACAGAACAACACCAAACAATAGTAGAAAATACTCTCATACCTCAACACAATCAAACTGGAAAACAACTTGTTTGTAAACAAACAGGATTTGCACATGGTATGTACGGAAATAGTCATAAATAATGTTGAAACTAATAAATATTTCTTTAATAAGTAATCACCGTCTTTGAAAATAGGCATAAAAATTTACTCAATATATTTTGCATGGCCACACCACCACCTGTAATTTTCATTCAGATTTTTCAGACTTTTGTAGTTCTTATATAGTTTACCTAGTAAAAGTGCCCACTTCCTCCACTAGAAAGCAGCAAAATGCAGACCGACAGATGTAGGAGGCCTTTTTGAATTATTCTTATGAAATGAAATCGTGAAATCTGCTTGAATACACCACTAATGTGTGCTGATCGTGAGTCGAACGAAAGTGGGCGTTTAAAGGACTGCAGGCCAGGCATTTAAAAGCTACGCTAGAGCTTTAAAAATGGAGGAATCTGGATGAAAACACTGCTATCTGATCCGCGGGGGTTAAGGGTGTATTGATATGGAAAAAGCCGAAAATCAATATTTTACATATATTTCGCCAAAATTTCAGTCCCAGTGTCCCTTAAGAGTATTTGAACACCACATACTAATTAAATTGCTCAATTATCACAAGAAAAATAATCAGAGTAAGACAATTTGTACTAAATTAAATTTCCAAAAAGCATAACCACATTATCAGCAGTGAAGATATATCTAGCTAAAAAGTAGCCTGCTTTTTGAAGAAAAGATCTACACCAGGAGTAGAAAATTAAATCAATTGGATTACAACAAGGAATTTCCTCTATACTGAGAGAGAACTCAAGACCTCAGCGGTCCCTTTGATGTTAGACTTCTGGTCGGCGAAAAGGCTTCCGCAGCACCAAATAATTCCCTAAGTTTGTTACTTGTTCCTGAAGTCAGCTTTCTTCAGTTTGGTTAGATATTCTGGTGAACTGACTTGACGAATTAAAAACTTTTGCCCTGTATAAATATGGAAAATATATCACAGGTTGTATGTTATTCAGGTTTGTTACCAACTATATTTCAAACAGATGGCTATGAATATTTATTGTTCTCAGTGGTGTATGTAGCAAAACAATAATTGAATATGACATTGATATCTTATTGCACTGTGTACTTAGTAAGCTCTGTTCGAGTTAATTCCATTGCTGATAAGTTTGCATAATATGTGCGACGTTGAAGATGGATCCAAGAAAACTGTTGGCAATACTGGCTGCAACAGCATGTGCAGTATTCATAATGGCTGCCAGCTGTGAGCAAGACGTGTGTGATGCTGTGACGTTTGAGTCCCCTGTAAAATACTTCAAAGCTTACAAAGGTGGAAAAAATTAAGAAATCTAAACCAAATTGTTTTAAACGTTTACAGTAGCCTACGAGATTAGAATCCGCTGTGGACTGTGGAAGATGTGAAAAAGACCGTGCAGCTGACTGGCGTTTCTGTGTACAGTGTTTACGCCTCTTGCTTGGAATTTAAACTCCACACAGAAAATCCACGTCTCCAGCGAAAGGAGAGTCACTTCAGCACTCGCCGTAAATAAAACAGGAACGGCCTTATCACGGTATGGGAAGAGAATAATAATGTATTTATTTCATAAGGCAAAAATAAGGATACACAGGAAACATACAATAAACTTAAATATTTACATGTCAGACTATGTAAAATTTGGTTTGTTAAAATACAATGTCCAGTGTACGCAGCCAGGTCAATCGTTGCTTCATGTCCGTAGGTATAACCTTGAAATACCCTACACGTGTCTCTCGGATGGTGCTAAGTAAGCAACGGCACTTGGCTGCTGGACCTTAAGCTCCGCCTTACAAATATCCCAGCAAATAAAGATACATTACACTTCAACCTGTATCATGGTTCATAATTTTAATAATAATAATAATAATTTGTACTTGATATTTGTAACCGCCCTCTACCTGCAGAAATGTTGTCATGAGGGGATCACGAGTTCATTTTTACCTTCCGAATGACGAGACTACAATATTTACAACATTCCTGGAAACATTGCATTTTGCAATCCCATTCACATGTGGGTTTTTCAGCTTTTGGAACTGTGAGAAACTGACACTGACAGTCGTTGCACAAGAGCGGAATCGTATACTAATAATAATAATAATAATCGTATGGCCTCAGCTACCGTGTGCAGACATTTCGAATTGACGCCATCTGGCTGTCTGCTCGTCAATTTCGACGTTCCGTTTTACTCTAGGTCCGCTAGATGGCAGACAGAGTAAACCGGATCTCTCTTGGGCGTCTATGGCTGAGATTTAATTAATTTTGTCGGGTAAATACCAAATGTATCACCAGAGATCTTTTACATGCCGACATCGTACGACATGGAGTGTCGAATGGACTTTTTTCCGCCCTTCAAAAATCCGACTACCTCTGCCGGGTTTGAACCCGCTATCTTGGGATCCGGAAGCCGACACTACCACGGATCCACAGAGGTAGCTATCGTATACTTATGTTGTAAGTCTCCATGTGCCTCACACAAATTGCATTATGAAATAAAAATAAACCTTGCTTCTCTTGCTTCGTCAGTAATCTGTAGGTTTTACATGGTCAATGAAGGAATAAATAGGTATGGTACGTAATCAAAGTACAGCTATGTAAAAGAAATTGATTTTGTTTGATGCTTCACTATTTCAGAATGAAGTTGTCGGATAGACACAACGTTAATAATAAGCTGGTTGTGGCGGAGATGGGAAGGGGGAACAGGGGACATGCTCACGTGCGGAAGGATACTTTTGCTAAGCTCTTGAGTCAAATTTCAGCATAGTATACCTTGGCATTTTCTCAATTTCAATTTCCTTCCATAAAACCACTATAAAGATACCACCCGACCACTTTTCTTCGATTAACTCACAATATTATAAAAAACCACAAACATGCATACCATAAAGTAACATTCTGACGAAAAGGTTTTGTTGCTTAAACTTTTGAAACTCCACAATAGGTATAACTGAAATTTTCACCTGGTTCGAGCGAAGTCCAGTGGGTAAACAAAACACAACGATGTGGCACCAGCAGCACCACCAGATGCAAGATTGCCCACGAAGTAACGCCAGAATTGAGTCTTCTTGTCAACACCACCAAGGAAAATTTGTTTGTACTTGTCCTTAAAAGCAAAGTTCAATGCCTGGGTTGGGAAATACCGAATCACATTAGCTAAATTTCCTCTCCAGAAGCTCAGGAAACCTTGTTCTTTTGGAATTCGGATGAAACAATCAATCATCCCTGCAACAAAAAATAAAAAAAAGACTAAGTCAATTCAAAGGCACATATACTGCAAAATTTAAAAATATCTACGAAGTAGGCAGTATTGACACTAGGACTAATCTACCACTAATGAATTTTTAAGTATCCATGTTCTCTGTGGCCATTTGCAGTTTATAATTGCTGATCTTTATCTTTTCCTTGAAATTTTTTTTGCTAGTGGTTTTACGTCTCACCGACAGATAGGTCTTATGGCGACGATGGGATAGGAAAGGCCTGGGACATGGAAGGAAGTGGCCGTGGCCTTAAGGTACAGCCCCAGCATTTGCCTGGTGTGAAAATGGGAAACCACAGAAAACCACCTACAGGGCTGCCAACAGCGGGGTTCGAACCAACCATCTCCCGCATGCAAGCTCGCAGCCGCACGCCAACTCGTCCTTCCAATTGTAAGTAAGGGAGTCCTTCCTTCTTTCGTTACTATGCTCCTTCACAACCGTCTCATTTCAATAGTCATCTTCATAATTTTCCCTGCAGTAGCTAGCTATAGTACCCATTGTTGACAGGACAATCATAGCACGTTGAAGGTTATCCAACTCTCCAGCTACTTTCCGCCAAAATTCATGCAAGCTGTTTTCCTTGGGACACAGCAATAATCCCATCTATTGGACATGAGCAACAGCAGAAGAGAGCAAACACCACAACAATGGTGAATGTAATGTTTTTGATAAGTTTTACGAGCTTTCAATATTATAGGTCTTCACATTAAGATTTCCTCCAACTAGGTGATATTAGGCTATCTAATGTAAAGGAGTCCTTCCTTCTTTCATGACTCATCTTCAAGCAATCGTTCCTTCATATTTCTCATTTTTAATCATCTTCACAATGGACCAATGCCCATGGGGGGTTTACACCTTAAGACAATCATGAAAAAAAAAACACTGCCAGTTATTAACACGATTGAACAATATTCCCCGGTTAGCAATGCTCCGCATTGATGAACTAAGCAACGGTCTAAATTCCTAAATTCACGAATACTGGCATAGCCTGTACAGTAAAAGTGTATGACAATCTGAAATTTTATTCTGAATAACTTTATGAAGTACTTTTTGAAAGGACCAATAATGTAGGAATTTAAGAATTAAATTTTAGTTCCCTTCCCCTAAAGTACCATGTCACCCAGTGTGAAATTATAGCCTAGATTGGGTCTTCTTCCCTGACTTAACATACCTTCAGTTATTTCATGGTTTGGCATTAAGGACTCCAACAAAAATACAAATTCAGGAATATCTCATACCATGGACTGTGGTTTAAGACAACTGAACAGAAATCTGCCTAAAGATAACCACTTAGTACACACATACTTCAGAATTTTCTGTACTTCTATCATGCAAGTTCTGAAATTTCAGAGGACATTCTTTACTTTTGAAACTCTTCTCTAAGAAATAAAATATAACAAGGATCTCATCCACTTAAAGTGGTAATCTTCCAGCAACTTTTTCAGCTGCTGGATTAATCAGGTGGCAAATTCAATCCATGACAGCAATACCTGTAAATTTCCTTCAGAACTGCCGAAACCCCATTTTTTTCCTATCATAACAGGAGCATTGTCACAGCAGAAAACCACAGTTTTCATCTGGTATGTAATGAGAATTCAGTTGGGATAACATCAGGTTAACTTATGTTCTGCCCTGTTGAGTCCCTGTCTAACACTTGTATGGATAGCACAGTGTTCACTACTTTTCCCATGGAATATCTTAGAATGTAACAATAGGATACAACTTGGGATTTGTATCGTTGCTTGCATCTGCTGCCAAAGAAAAGGGTCCATTCTGAAAGCACTTCATATTTTTCATTTTTTGCCATTGTATTTACAATGCATGTCATTTTTGTGCGACCTCAGCTATATTTCTTTGCAACTTTTGATGTGGGAAACTTATCTTAAAGCACCAGCATAATCAGCCGCACTTAAGTGTACATTGTGTTCCACCAAAAGGAAATAGACACTGCCCTAATTACATCACTGAATGTGGGCGGAGGAAAACAGCCTACAGATAAAAGAAAACATAGTACAAATGACCTTCAGAAAAGGTGGGAAATCAATGCCCAAAAACAACAACATTACACCAAAACCCATTACAAAAGGTACGAAATTACAAATATTTGGAAATAACACTACAGACAACAGCAGCGTCCTTAAGTATACATATTCAAGAAAGAACGGCAGCAGCAATCAGCCTCGTACAGCATCCACAACATATCAAACGTAATAATTAGCATGGCAATGAGACTTTTCAAGACAACAGTAGCGCCAGTGATAACATATGGAATGGAGATCACGTGGGAAAAGCTGAAGATCAGAGACCTGATGAGAATGGAAAGAATAAAGGCAATGCTCATGAAGAGGATTACCCGAGTTGGAAAGACAGCGCCATCCCGGATGGTAGACAAAATGATGCGGGAGACATTTCATAGAAGACATACGATCACAATTCTACCTACAATCAATGGAAGCAACCAGGGCACTAGTAAACATCAGGGAAAGGAAGAAAACTGAAATTGACCTCTACTTCACCTCACCAGCGATGACGGACGATGGATTGACTAGAGAGTGCAACACGCAGTGCCACATCATAACGACTCTCCATACACAGATTTTCCAAGAGCCCAGCAAAAATCGTAAGTGTAATCGCATCATAACATGCACGAAAAGAACCAGGACAATTACAGACTATAGCAAAGACTGAAATGTGAAATTTAGTTAATGCTCAAAATTGAGTACATTTCTCTATTAAATTAAAAACTCAAACACTTCATTAAAATGTCAACCTTAGAAGGCCAAAACATTCGAGGAACGCCAACTTCGTGAACAAAGAACACCACTCACGTGGTCAAAGAATATGGGTTAAATCATAAGCAAACTAGGCAAAACAAAGAATTTGGTGAATAAAGCCTGTCGACACCCCAAGATTCACGTGGAAGAACTGTTATCCCGGCTTTAAATTCAATTACAATGACGACACAAACAACACACGGTTAAAAGTACCAATCATATTAAAGAATGAGTTATCGACTACCATGGCCTTTCCTTCGACCCACGCAAACAATCGACTGCACGGAAGTGGGGTGATTATAAACATTAAACAAATAATTTTACACCACCTTTCCAATACTTATCTTTCCTTACATTTAGGATATAAACATTACAACTGGTGTTCGTTAGGGCATGTTTCACATAACTGTCGTAAGCATCATCAGCCAAAATAATTCTGAAGTCAAAAGTTAGGTGAGGGCCCCGAACCTAGCGGCCTGCATTAATTGCTTATCAGCATATCATATCCCAAATCTGGGAGTGAACAAATAACTCTAGCTAAGTGAGAGTTATTTGGCAAAAAACAAATCGATAGCTCAAAAAACCCGTAATTAACTTGTTTTGAAAAGAACACAACATTTAAACAATTATCAGAATGAAGCAAGATAATGCAGTTCTGAAAATTAAATGTACAGTCAATTTAATTGCTGGAAGAAAAATAAGTTACTAATCACTGCGAGTTGTAAGAGTTTATTATGATGCAGTCAATGTCATCCTCTACTAGCAGGCCTGTTCCCCAAATTTCTTCCATCTCATGTTTTACACGTTTCTCAACATCGTTGAGGTGTAATTTAATCCCTTCCAGCAACAGTTCTATCTGTAAGGATGAAAGTATTGTTACATGCCACACAGCCCTTTACTTGACTCCAGACTTTCAATGAACAATGGTATGGGGATAATCATAAAAGTTGCCTTTTCAACTGCTACGTGAAATCTACCAGCGATAACAATCCTCAGGAACACACGTAAGTGGTGTTTCCACCACACTTGCAACTACATGTAATGTAAGACTGTACCGGTACTAAGATATACTCTACCTTTTGGTTGTCCAAATTCTAAGACAACTATCCCAGCAACTAGAACAAGCTAGTATGGACACTCCCAGCAGTCTTTGAATTATGACATTCGTGAAACAGTGCAATTTGATGCACGAGGAAAGTTGTCTTTACACTGCTACGCAATCAGGCAAGTAAAATTTCACCTCTATTTGCATTTTCTAATTTCAGTTCAGATTAGGCGAAGTAAAGTCTAGACATCTCCACTTATCGAACTGAGACATAGAACATGCACACTGCTTCATCTCTGCTACAGGTCTTTCCTGCTCTGCTGGCGGGCAGCCAACATGCTATCGGGGGAAGTGGGGTGCAGGCAAGTATGTCATTGCACAATCAGACTAAAGATCGCCTAGCAGTGGCACTGAGAACTACTCAGTCTGGTGAGTTTGCTCACTACGCTCTACAAACAGCTGTGTTGCCGAGTACTCTTACAGTGTGTGTGGCTATTACAAAGAGCTCATTTGATTAGTTTGTTTATGTTGTATATAATAACTGCACTTCATCTCTTACAATGGCGAAGAAGGTGATAAGAAGCCAGGGTAAAAAAAAAAAAAAAAGATGATCATGAATATTTTCAAAAGGAAGCACAAAATAACTACCCTTTAGTGAGTGTGTGTAAAGTGCAACAGGGAGCGTCAAAAGCTTGTCAAGTTAGTACGCAAACCGTTCAGCGTATAGTAAAGACAGTACCCAGTCATTTGGTTCCATCTCATTTCAATCACCGCGCAAACGAATCAAAAGGAATCTTATAACAAAGGCAATCATATTCCATAAAGATGGAATAAGAAATCTCAGTTATTACGTAAAGGTGAATACCCGAGACTGAACAAATTTTAATGTGGAGTTACTCCATTGTGGAGGATACTGAGCCAGACCCGTGGTGTAGGGGTAGCGTGCCTGACTTACCCGGAGGCTCCAGGTTCGATTTGTGACCAGGTCCAGGGATTTTTACCTGCACCTGAGGGCTGGTTCGAGGTCCACTCATCCTACGTGATTAGAATTGAGGAGCTATCTGACGGTGAGATAGCGGCCCCAGTCTAGAAAGCGAAGAATAACAGCCGAGAGGATTCGTAGCGCTGACCACGTTACCTCGTAATCTGCAGGCCATCAGGCTGAGCAGCGATCGCTTGATAGGCTAAGGTCCTTCAAGGACTGTAATGCCATGGGGGGAGGGGAGGATACTAAAGTCTAGGGGTTCAAGTATAAAAAAGCGACGACAAAGATTTTTTAATGGAGATTCAATATAGTAACAGCCAGAATAACGTTTGAGAAAAATGCATCTTCTGAGGGATAAGGATCCTTCACCCCACGTATATTTTATTTCGATGAGACATTCATCAGAATTTATAATTCAGGCTGCAATGACCATTAAATTCCTGCCACTACAGCATAAACGACCCCCAGCTCAAAGGGTTAAGTAACGCAGAAGCTGACTTAGGTCATTAACCCAGAGGCTGGTTGGATCCTCAAATTGCAGTTAGAGGGAACTGCAAGGACCAATGGCAGCACCACAATGAGGCATACTGTGCCAAATAAGTAAGGTAGTTTGCCAATGCATTCCTCACTGGGCCAGATAATTCTAATGTAGGATGACTGAGCAACACCTTTCATTGCACTAAAATGCACCACTTAAATCCCTGCCTGAGAGGTTAAAACTGTAAAGGGCACTTCCCTGAAAGTACTGTTGCTTCATGGAACAGGGTTAAGGAGTTTTGTCAGATATTTAATTAGATGGTAAATTTGGAACTGGTAAGACCAGAACTATAGTATGATTATCAAATCAGCCTTGAGATCAGAAAACTACTTCAACATGTTAGTCTCAAACAAGCATGCCTATTAAGTCCACTCAATTTCCACATGCTTTCAGTGACAATGGTATTTAAATGAGGATGTGGAAATGTGTCACACCCACAAAAAAAACAACTTCAAACAGACAGTACTACATCACCAAAAGCCTTACCTGTCATAACACAGCTCTTAGAATTGAACTGGTGCCAACTTCTGAAATACAGAAATGAAGAACTGAACACAAGAGTTTATCCTTAAAATGTCACTAGAATGAGGTTACAATTCAAGAGGCATTATACATATAGTGACCACCTATGGATTTTGAAGATAATTAAATCCCTTTATAGTTACGAAGGATCACACTTTCATTCCCTTTATATTAAAACTAGTCAATTGCAGGATAAAAACAAATGGTTGCTAATTATGTAGAATCAAGAAAAAATAAAGCACCAAATTTTAATACAAATACATTTGTAAAAAACAGTATTAATCCAAAGTTACTACAATCAAACCTGCCCTAACAGACACCTTCACTCTGAACACTTCCTATACAGTCAATTTTTCCATGGAACAGATTTTACTTAAGTCTGACATGTATTAAAAAACCCTCATTTAAGAGGACGCTCATCGTAAGGGAACACTTTCACACAGGGCTGTCACCCTTGCTTTCATAATTAAAAATTAATTTGTGCCGGTTAGCGGTCGTACTCCAAACTATCCAACTAAATGAAAACTGAACAATTCGACCAACAATCTACATAATCTTCTCCACCGAACAGTAAGAAAGGTCTAGAAAAAGAAGGAACACTATACCATCAAGACAAGTGTGCAAGAGCATTAACGGAAAACTGTCCAACTTAATAATGAACCAGTGCAAGTGACAACGAATGAAATAAAAGATGTTTTAGTTCAGAATAGTTTTTAATGTGTATAATTTTAATCTTAACTAACACAACCCCCCCCCCCCCGCCATCCACCCTCCCTCACCACTTAAACGTCCCTTACTAACATTTTAATTTTAATTACGAAACGTTTTATGCTTTTTCACCTAAGTTTTAAGCAAAACAGCTGATTGCTAAGCAATCAAAACATGTTCCGTAAGTTTTTAATGACAAATTTAGCCAAAGGCTAAATAATAAAGTATCGATCAGGTGGAACCTTTTTCTTAATTGCTATCTTGATTACAATATCGATACGGAATGAAGTGGATAGTATGTAATAATTGGCAAGTAGTGTCGTAAAGTCTATTTTAATTTTTTTTAACAATTGGCTTTATGTCGCACTGATACAGGTAAGTCTTATGGTGATGATGGAATAGGAAAGGACTAGGAGTTGAAGTAGTCTTGGCCTTAAGGTACAGTCCCTGCATTTGCCTGGTGTGAAAATGAGAAACCACAGAAAACCATCTTCAGAGCCACCAACAGTGGGGTTCGAACACTACTGATATTCCTTTTTATGGACAAATTTATAGATGTGTACTGGCCAGCAGAATGTCTGGTCACTTTTTTAGGGAACCCTCAGTCAGAAAATGCGGAAAGATGAATACTTAAAAACATCAAATACTCTATTATTTTGACAGTAGTATAACTGTACACATATTTGCATTAAACAGGTACAAAATATTTACCTTTCGATTTCTACTTTTTTTACTTTAGTCCATCCAACAACTTTCTTTGCAATGAAAATACCCCAGAAAGAAAAACTTACCATGTTTCATACCTACTTCATTCCCAATTCTCACCTATGGACTCTGAACATGTACCCTACATAACAAGGCTAATAATAAAATCCATTCAACAAATTTATTTCATTAGAACAATGAACCAAAATATCAGGAGTGACAAGATAGAAATGAAGCAAGAAGGAAGGAGACTGGCATCAGAAACCCGTCAGGCCTACTAAGCTTTTAGAAAGATGCAGGCTACAATGGTTTGGACATACAAGGATGGACAGAACGAGAACAGTAAAGAATTACTTTGACCGACAACTGAAAAGAGAGGCCAGAAGGGTGGCCAAGAAATCTACGGATAGACAGTGAAATCAGAGGTCAGCAAGAGGAATGTGAAGTGGGAGGAGATAGAAAACTATACCTTCTTAAAAGCTTTTATTACTTGTTTATATTCTCCACGTTGGTAGCAGTTATCAGTGCGTTTATTTCAAGGAATTAATTCTTTGTTCCTTTTTAGAGGCAGATCTGCTCAAATGAAGTGCAACTCTTCAGTTTTAGTATTTTCTTTCAGTGATTGCTGATGGGAATCAAACCAATTACCATGTGTATGACTACCACTAACCTACCAAGGAAGCTAACCAGCCAAGACTGGTGGTAATACTGTAAAATTCCAAATTATTAATTTTAATTTGACAAGAATTCTGTAATTAATGTATTATAATGGTGCACAGCCTCCAGAAAAGCTTGGGTGAAATGAAAGTGATATCACAAATACAGTTTCCAAGCCAGGGGAATTGAAGACAATTAGGTGGTTAAGGTCCCAAGAATCAAACTGGGATCCTTGCACCAAAGCCAAGCATTCTATACCTTTAGCCAAAAGACTGGACTTCACTTTGCTCACTTGTGAAACAGCCTTAACACTGGTGGCTATCTACTACTGTTCTTAACGCTGAAGGCTCGATTTCCTCTATAAGAATTCTAACATAAAAAACACAGTTCTGCTGTCAAATCCCTCTTTGCATTATTAGTATGCACCAACATTTAAACTATCTCTGAAACCTTCAAAGTTGAAGGTCTATACCTTGTAGGCTAGTGCAGATAATTTATTTCTAAATCTTAATGGGGAGTGTACAGTGCTGTTAAAACATTTTAAATTAGTCCACAACAAGGCATTCTTACCTGCACCACATACGTCAAAGAGAAACTTTAAAGCAACAAATGTGCGAGCCCGGCTTTAGCTGTTCGAATGTCAAAATTTCAAATTGTGCACGTGCCGCAACCTAGAGGCTTGCTCTTACCAACACCCATTGAACAAGAAGGATGTAAAAGTTATGCTGGACAGTACTATTCATTCACTGTTTACCGTTTCTTCTGCGTCTTTTGTACACATTTCAACCCCGTATCTGTATTTTGGAGTCTGATTTTGTGTTTGTGCAATTTGTTACAAATTCCTCCTATGAATAATTGAATTGTCTTCTAAATGTGCCGCTTAGGCCTTATAAATACAGAAAGGAAAAGTATATTGTCTTAATATTAGAAGTTTCAAAATAGCTACACATCTGAATCGTTACGAGACTAAAAAGTGATATTTTGTCTTCAGTTGACACATTTATCAGTTCATGCAGGTCATCTACACTATTTCTAAAAAGAACTTATTTGTTCCGGATAGGCCTGAAAACTACAGGACTGATCTCAAATTCGGTTAAGGAAATGGCTTGAAATCCTCAGGCACCAAAGGGATACTTCTGATTACTACACATCACGCAATCAGTAGCGCCCTAGTGTAGGCCCTCCAGTATAACAACTTCGCGAAGAAATATGAAATGTACCTTATAATCCTATTAGAAGAGATGTGTTCATTACCAATGCCAGGGACCCACCAAACCGCCCAAAAAGATATGTTTACTTTCATAACACATCGAAAGTTCTCACGTGCCATCGACCATTAGCCGGCCAGCTACGAGCACGGCCATTGGCCGACACGACGGCATTCCAATAGTTGATATACAATAATAAAGTTTTATTATGAATCCACCTGTTCAATACGGATTAAAACATGAGATTAGTCACTTGCAATTCCAATAGTTTGTTACTCGCTGGTTCTGTTACAACCCACGCAAATAAACACAGCAAGAAACACGTCAAGAAAAATATGTAATTTAGTCTTCTTTCTTTATTCGTGTCAGAAGTATCAACTTTACTTATAGATATTTAACAAAATTAAATTTAGTAGCTGTAACCTATCTTTTCAAATCCAGACCAAGCTCTGTCATGAGAACAGTAAGGGGGCCACACTCCCTTCGAGAGGCCTTTTAACCATCGCCGCGGTGCATACTGCCCGCACGGCAAGGAAAAAAGTAACTTAGTGGTTGTAACCTAATAAATTTTTGCAACAACAGTCCGTTGGACATTTCCTTAACAGTTCGCAGATCGCTGGCAGATCGTAAAGGACACTCCTATCGGCAATCCCGTGAACTAAAAATAAAAGAGCATCACCAGCCGCCGAGCTTCTGTGTACAGCAAGTGGAGTGAATGGAGTGCCTACACTAGGGCTATGCCCATGCAATTGCCTGGCATAGAAAGTTCAAGGAAGGACGAGAACGTGTGGAAAATCAACACAATCGCCATCCTCGGACCAGCATTACAGAAGATAACATTTGTGCTGTTAAAGACATTGACGACAATCGACACTCTAGAGTATCAGAAATTGCAGAACAATTAAGAATCCATTATGGCAGCTGCAAGCAATCATCACAAATGACCGACAGTTCCATAAAGTGTGTTCCTTATGGGTCCCTCGCATTTTGACCAAAAATCTGAAGTCAAAACTTTTGGAGGCCTGTCACTTACAGCAAGGTTTGTGGAAGAAGGTGATTCAATTTTGAGTCTGATCGTCACCTGCGATGAAACGGGTCAACCACTACAGTCCAGAATCAAAACAAGCCAGTAAGGAGTGGCGGAGGAGAGGGGAAGCAGCACCAGTGAACGCGAAGACTCGCGTCAGGTGGCAAGATTCTTGCAACTTTTTCGATCAGCGAGGCATTTTGCTGATCGATTTTTTTTTTTGCGCGAGTGACAATCAATGCTGCTTACTACTGCGAGCTGTTGAACAAGGCGAGGGTTGCATATCACCACAAAAGACTAAACAAACTGATTGGACAGGTCATCCTCCACGACAATGCACGGCCCCATACTTCAGCTCTAACAGGCTCCAAACTACAGGAAATGCACTGGACTACACTCCATTCTCCTTATCGCCCGGACTTATCGCCCTGAGATTTTCATTTGTTCAGACCGCTTAAGGAAGCTCTAGGAGGGCAACGATTTGAAGATGACGAGAATGTGGAAGACTTTGTGCGCAACCAGCTGGTGACTCGACCCTGTTGTTACGATGAGGGCATCAAAAAGCTACTCATACACTGGGACAAGTGCATTTCCTAAGCAGGAAATTATGTGGAAAAATTGAAATTGCCTTGTTTTTTTCAATAAATGAATTTAAATAAAATCCAATTTATACTTGATCCCCCTCCTATTTATACATTTGTGTACACAATTTGCAAGATAACATTTATTACCATAGTTCTATACAAGCTAAAGTGGAATTCTTTCCGAAGGAGGGGATTCAAACACCCAACATTGACAGGAGGAGCACCTTCCCTGCTGCGCTACACAGCTGTCTTAACTGTCCAGAGCATGACAAAAATATCACTGTGTCAAACCTACAGTTGCTACACGATACGCAGGTACTGCCTCGGGAGAAAAAACTTCCGTTACTACACAGGAAATAAATTACGGATACATGCCCTTTCCTTTTCGTACCATTTAATCATAATCTTAACACTTCTAGTGTTATGAACAGCCTTTATTCCCCACAAGATATACATCAAGGACTGAATGTAGTAATATATGGCAGCACATACCTTCGTTATCAATATCACACACCTGCGTGAGCGGTGCTTCACTTCATATGCTGTTCGCTTATCTGCACGTTAACGCTGTAGCTCGAGTCAGACTCCACCTTTGGTCATGTGACTGCGAGCTGCTTCGAACTGGCTCCAACCTCTGCGCATATCTGGTTGGCTCGATCCTGCTCGAACACCGGTATCGTTTGCCCATCACTAAGTAAAAGTATTTCATATATAATTCACGGAACCTTAACTCTACATAATATTTCTCAGACGAATATTTGAACCAAGCTTGCAACACTAGCAGTGCTTTCATGTCAAGTTTGAATGCCATAATACTGTTCCTAGAAAATTTTAAAAACCAAATGTACTCTGAATCTTCATGCTAGTTTCTCTTCCCACTCATACTTTCTTCCTTGCATGGAGTGTTTGCCAACTGCACAATCCCGGTATCAGGATTATGGTACACCGTTTCTTTATTGGTTTATGCTTAACCTGGTTAGTGACAAAAACTTTTAGGTCTAACACATCAGGAGTATTTAGCAATGAACCTCTCTCAAGGGAGTGAGCAGAGGTTCTGTTGTGTCAGCCATTGCTCCACATTAGGATTTTTTATTTCCTGCTGCCTTTCTTCATTAGTCTACGCACAGCTAGTGACAAGCCATCGGTCTAGTACATCAGGAGTCTACCAGAGCTTCCAAGGGAAACAGCATCTTGGACCTGAATTGTTTAGGATATTCTCTTCTGCAGAAGTTCGTAATGAAATCTAGCATTTTGTGGGCGGGATGTTATGTTACATGAAATCCCACACAATGGTAACAGCTGCAGAAAATATGGAGAATGATACGTGATCATACATTTTAGGAAGATAAGTGGGTACCTGGCATCCATATGAAGCAAGATTTCAGTTATTTGCCCCTTGGTACAATATCCTTTACACCGAGAGAACCTTATTCCAAGTCTACAAAAAAAAAAATTTGCTGGCATTTCTTCACCATAGGAGCATACATGAGCATCTTAATATGAAAGTTCTACCTATGTTCAACCACACTATAGCTAAGCAGAAAGATTCACAAGCACTTCAACAGAATGCTAACATTTAACACATTGGAGACCAAGCCCGAGTGTGTATCGGGGTGGGGTAATAGCTCAGACTGACCGCGCCTGAAGCTAAATCAGGCTTGCGTAATTGTTATATTGCCAACACAGCCAGGACGAGAATCGGGCGGAAAGTATACACACCACTTTAAAGAACTTTTATAAGAGCCATAACATGCGTTCGTTTCAGTCTTTTCTCGAACTTATAGCAGCTTATTTTTGCTAGAGTTCGCTTCTAAACGCCAAGCTTCCAGCTGCTCAAGGCGTGCGCTTTCAGTTTTGTTTACATAGTGCTAAGTGTTTGGAATGTGTTTTGTTTCTGCTATAATGATCAGGTTATTGAATAAAGGTGGAATTATAGAGATTTTAGAAGAGATTGTTGATAACAGTGGTTCAAAGAGGTAGACAATTCAGATCTAGACCCTGATTTCAAACTTCATGTTAGTGACGAAGGTGTTTATAACCCACTCGACCATATTCCACACAGGTGTGATTTTGCACTTTGTAGTTTATTTAGCTAAGGTTTCACGATCTTCATATGACTGGATTTTCATTAAGAACGAAGTGATGCAAGCAATGATAATTCAAAGGCAGGGACTGATTCACATTCGCCGGGTACTCTTGGCGATTTGGATGCACTTGCAAAGCCTGTACAGATAAAGAAGCAGAAAATCCGAAAGTAACGAGAAAAGACATACTGGTGGTATCCAATGTGTTCTGTAGCACTCTGTGCCCCTCAATGCTTCAAACTATTCTGCACTGAAGCTCAGTATGTGTACGACTTTTTGTCAGACTTTTGTTGTTGCTACAAAAGGCATACTGTTGGAAAATTTGTAATGTGAAAAGTATTAATAGATTTTAATGCAACTTTTTAATCTGTAGAATAGACCAGAGATGGGCACTTTTGACTGATAACTATCGAACTAGCCGTTTAAACCGTTTTTGCTATTTGCTTTACGT
Organism: Anabrus simplex; assembly: GCF_040414725.1. NCBI lineage: Eukaryota > Metazoa > Arthropoda > Insecta > Orthoptera > Tettigoniidae > Anabrus > Anabrus simplex. Next base: position 994,543,794 of record NC_090265.1, on the reverse strand, counting down.
CGCACCGACACATGTCTTATGACAACAATGGGATACGAAAGGCGTGGGAATTGGAAGGAAGCGGCCATGACGATAAGGTACATCCCCGGCATTTGCCTGGTGTGAAAATGGGAAACCGCGGAAAACCCTCTTCAGGGCTGCCGACAGTGGGGCTCGAACCCACTATCTCCCGATTACTGGATACTGCCCGCACTTAAGCGGCTGCAGCTATCGAGCTCGGTGATAGTTTAAACTATCGTAACAGTCAACTACCTTAAAAAACAAGTTGACAATTCAGTCACAGTCCCTGTCACGAATATATCTACGTTTTGCTCTCCAGTAAGCACAAAATAAGTCGACTGAATTCAGCCACATTCCAGTCACAGCGATGCGAAAGCTAATGGAGCTATCGGTTTATGGTCACTTCGGATATGTAATATGTTAACTTCATAGGTACCTACCTACTTAATATGGTGGTTTTCTCTTGTTTATGATTGTGTACTACAGCAACAAGTTTCACATATTATTGTTAGCATTGTTCGAGAATAGAGCCTCATAGTTTTCTTTCTACGTTTCACTGTCCATTTAGCACCAAGAAAGGTCATTCGTATGTTGGTTCGTAATAAGGGCATCTATTTATTAGCCCAGTGTATGAACGAGCGTGTAAATCGGATTTTAACCTGTGCAGCTGTGAATTTGATAGTGTGATTATATAATCCAGGATTGGGGTATGCGCCCAAGGTACAGTACTATTGCGGCATTTGCCAGGAATGAATGTAGAAAATCTCATGGAAAACTGGTATTCACTGTCAGTGAATGGAATACGGACCTGGGATATCCAGGTGGTGCAGCTTCTTATTCCTAATGTGGAGCAGAGTGGACTTCTCGGCTGTGAACGTGCTCCCTTTGAATAAATTTGTAAATCACTCAATATAACATTAATTTTGTTCTAATGGGTGTCCATACAAGTGATTTCTAATTATTGGTAATTTGCGTTAAAATGAGTTGAAATCGTAAAAGTACGACTCCATTTTGATACGGAGAGTTTCGACTGGAAACATTTTGCCGGGCTGAGTGGCTCAGATGGTTAAGATGCTGGCCTTCTAACCCCAACTTGGTAGGTTTGATCCTGGCTCAGTCTGGTGGTATTTGAAGGTACTTAAATACGACAGCCTCGTGTTGGTAGATTTACTGGCATGTAAAAGAATTCCTGCGGGACTACATTCCGGCACCTTGGCGTCTCCGAAGACCGTAAAAGTAGTTAGTGGGACGTAAAGCAAATATTGAACATTTTAATGTTTTCATGGACTGACTACTTGAGTTATATAAATAGTTTCATTCTTCTCAACAGGACGTAATGAATACTTTTGTTCCATTGAAAACATGACTATTCAGTCAATAGTTCGAAGGTACTATTGCCCGACTAGTCAATAGTGGTTTTCAGTCTATAGTGCCCATCTCTAGAATACACTTAATTTTTTGATATAGGCCAATACATGTTACAATTGCAACCTACCTACTATTTTCTACAATTTTTTAAAAACCTTCAAAATATGGCAGTCTGCCTGCCCATATGCCACCTTAAGACATGGTCGCCAATGTGTTAATCCAGAAATTGTTACAACCAATGTAAAAGGAAAGTTACCACTGAAATTAAGGAATTCAGATGAAATATGTTAAATGAGAAAAGTAACTTATGAACCTCTGCAAAAATTTACAATTATGACCCAGTGTGAAAAAAGTCAATTAAGTGCTGAAGTACCACAAGTTACCTTAAGTTATAGTGTTGTGAAAGACAGCAAGCCCCACCCACTGAAGAATAGTACCAGCTCCTGCAAGACAACAGCTTCCAGAAAAGAAAATTTCTGAACACAGAACAGTTTCATAATTTCAAATCAGTAGGTTTCAAACTATATTCCAACTTTGAGGTATGAGCAATGCTAGTAACGTAGTTCCTTATGCAGCTAGTCAGTACCGTCATGAATGGTGTGAAAATGACGCTCATGGGGTCTGTCGGTGCAAGCACTTCGCTAGACTTGGCAAAGTGATGTCTAATAACAAGGAACGTCTGGATCTGTGAGGAAAGCAACAGGAAACTACCATGCTCGTTTCCCTACCATAAATCTTCAGTAACACTTGGCCCACCTACGACAGCTGACAGAAGTTGAGGATTAAACCACCCTCCGGGCTCGATACTCGACATTAGCACAAAAAATGACCAATAACCTGCTTTCAGCTTAATATTACACACTTAAGATTAATCACCCCTTGCTTTCATTTCAGTCATGTTTAAGGAAAACTCCAAGAGTGCAGATAAATGCCAGAAAATTAGTTCAGGGTCATCTAGATTAGAGATAAGCTGCTCATTACATTCACTCTGAAAAGATACGACACATATACTTATCAAAACCGTATTTTAAAAACCGTAGGAACATTGGAAGTTAACGACAAAAAACTAAATGAAAGAATATTCTCACATCTTAAAAGAAGTCCTGAATCAAGGCCATTTGAAGTCTCAATCAAAAGCGAGAAACGCAAATCCTACCTAAGACATCAGGGAATCTAGGCATGACAAGCACGTCAAATTATTGTATTAGACGGCTACGAATTGAAATGGCATTTCGAAAACCCAGACACCTCCCGAGCAAAAGGAAGTGCCAATGAAAACCTCCACTTACATGCAAGTGTTGTACTACTCTTTCCAAAGCAAAAAAAAAAAAAAAAACCCACTTATCACAAGTAGAGCTCCACTTCTAAAACTGAGTTCGAAAATGTCACAGGGTACTTGCAACGCAGCTAACGTATAGGAAGAAAAGTGCCAGAGGAATGTTCACTACGCGACAAGTTTAGGTTAGAGACAACGTCAAAATTGTCCAATCATGATATACCACACAGACAAGTAGCAAATCCAAAAATATCCCATAAATAACGATGCGGTGTGGAAGTTCCCACACTTTCTAATAAAGTTGCAAGCTAAACATGCTTAAACTCCCAGCACAAAATGGCCACGGGGTTTCCATACCTTTATACTGTTTGTCCGCCGCTATCTGCTTCGATGCATGTTGAACCTGTAGAAGCAACTTCACACGTTCAATAGGAGCTACAGCAGTTTTCGAAATAGCCGCAGAAACTCCACCGGCAACGAAATCTTTCAGAAACGATATCGGATCTGTGAGCGTCATTGCTACCTGTCCTTGTTCACTGGCAGACGAAAGTGGAAGAGACCGTCTCAGGGGCTATGACACTACGTTTATCATTTGCAGCCTGTACATTGCGTCACAAACGACTGGCCAATAGACAGCGGTGTTTCTTCCTTGACCAATGACGTCAAGATGAAGTCACATAAACCCTTTCTCAGAATAAATAACTCACTTATTCGCAGTTAAAATCTCCGTGCTCTTGAAAGTAAATACGGGCGAGAACCTCTCGATAGCAGTTACTCGCCAATTGACACAGTGCAGAGACAAGAGCAACTAACGAAAATTCGCTCGCAACCCAGCGAGAGCTGACTTATCTCAAGTTGCTCGCTAGTCGACAAGTGGTCACTAGGGTTGGGCAGAACCGGAACAGTCAGTTGTTACGGAACATTAGGAGCATGAGTTGGAGTATTAGGGTACAAGGGACTGTAACTGAGCAGTAATGAGAACTTCGTGAGGCAAGATGATATACTCTGCGTCAGCGGGAAAGTGCTGCTGTACCGGACATGCTGCGTGTAGTTATGGCCAGCATAAAGCTGCACAGAACGTGAAGGAACAGTTGGAACACTGAAATTCGTGCCCAATAATCACGTTTAAAGACTGCTTTTACGTTAAGATTTTTCGGTCAATATGAAATACACATAATACGGTCACAATGGCAGTACAGGTGTTCAAAAGTAACTAATCCAAGGATATTTTCACCAATTGAATGTATCGGCCTGTATTGTGAGTAATTAAGGCCAGGATAAGATTTCACCGCACGTGAAAAAGCAGTCGGAACTCTGAAATACGCACAAAAAAATAATACCTAAATGTTGTTTTTAAGATAAGAATGTTTTCATACATTCCGAAATAAACCTGTCACAATTACACTGGCAGTATATGTGTTTGCAAATTTCACAATGTTATTTTCAACAATTAAAAATATACTCGCATAGTTGAATAAAAATTCGTCAGTACTCTATTTACGTACACAATTTATAAGCGGAACACGAAAATAAAAATTAACCCATGCAAGCAAAACAAGAAGATAAAAATTAAAAACTATAATAATACAAGCGGAACAGGAGATTAAAAGTAAAACTATACAAGCAGAACATGAAAATAAAACTTAAACACAATATAAAAGCTGATCACGAAAAATGTGGGATGTTTAAGATTGAAACGTCTTGTCATTCTGCCGGTTGAAGATCCCGTTGCAGACAAAATAGAAGAACATAAATTGCATTTCACTCTGTCCGTTTTATTCTAGTGAAAAGTCCTAAACAGGCCTCCGATGCGACACTATACAAAGTTTACATCTTTCGTACCGTTAGGCCTATACAACTAGGCTTCAATGAAAACACTCTTACAAAACAGTTGAAATCAAAACAGAACAAATTACTTTATTCGCATGTACCGAACGCCAGTTGCCGATGCAACGGAACTCACAGAACAAAGAGGATGTGACAGAACACGGAACACTCCAGCAAGTGGCGGCACACAGTCGGTACCGGCAGTCAGCTAAGTAGGCGACAGGCAGTGCATTGTGGCGCTTCTGACGGGACAGCGTGTCACTATCTCGGTCTCGCTTCGGAATGTTTCGGAACAATTGACACTCGGTGTTCCGGAACAGGGGAAATATACGTGCACCGGAACAGTGTGTCGAAACAGGGACATAGTGCCCAACACTAGTGCTCTTCGGACCTCTCGGGGATTAGCTCTCCAGATACGAATTGTTCGAATTGTGGCGGGCTATCGAGAGCTTGGTTTATTTTCAATTTCAAGATGATTAAAAATTGGTCTCCGGAGGAAACAAAACTTTTAATTGAAATGTATGCAAATCGAGAAATTTTGTGAAATGTGAAATTTACCGATTACCGCGCCAGAATGAAGAAACATAAAACTTAAAAAGGAAATAGGAGTGAAGTTTTCGTGTTCCGGAGCTGAAGTTCAGAGGAAACATCACAACTTAAGGAATCAGGTAAGAATGTTTAATGAAGTTGAATTAAGAGTAAATTGATAGTATATATTCTATTAAATTACATCAATTTGCATGGAAATAAATATATTACAATGATTGTAGCATGGTCGTTATAATAATAACAAATATGTAATAATATATATATATATATTTAAATTAATCAATAATGTGATGCTCTCTGTTGTTTAAGGTATCTCATGAATTTAAAAAAATGAAAAACAGAAAAAGCGGTAGCGGGACAGATGACAATTACCAAAATAGTTGGCCTTATTTCAATGCTCGGAAGTTCGTCATTCCGGGACTTATTTCCTATTCAACACAATCTAATTTCGTAAGTTCATATTCTCAGTTCCCTTTTCAACACAAATTTATTATTCTCTGTTGTGGATAGGGATGTGCTTATACTGCCAGTCCACTACAACCTCAGTAGTCATAAAACAGTTCTTGAATTCATCTCTCAAATCCTTTTGTGAAGTTGTATAGTTATTCATTTTGACTCGTTCCTTCTGAAAAGTGTATTTCCAGGGTTACCTTCTTCACGCCGAAGTCTTGATATCACATCTCGACTTACCGAAACTTTTGAATAAATCATTCAATTTCCTAAATAGGCTGACATATTTGCGTTCAGTAGGAAATTATGAAGGGCACATATTGACAAAACAACGTCTTTAACTGTATTCGGATCCACTCGAAATCTGTTGTTAAAATCCCGAAACTGTTTTCCACAGTTCTACGAGCCCTTGAAGGACGATAATTCAAAATTCGATTATGTGCTTGTTGATTACGAAAGGGTTAAGATTTCAAAAGTTATGTTTTAATTGCAATGCATCATCACTAACAAGCTAGTATGGCACTGGCATATTTCTTCCTGGAATTGTTCCAATTTATCGAAAAAACTTATGTTAGAAAGTACACCTCCATCAGAAATTCGGCCATTACAATCGACGTCTGAATAAATACATTTGTAATTAGCATCAATGATTGCCTAGAAAACAATACTGTGTGTTCTTTGTAGTTGTAAAACCGGCTCCCACCGTCGTTACTACATGCTTCCCACCCAAGGTACCCAGGATATGAGGGAAATTCCATCGTCTTTCAAAATCTTCTGCTATTTTAATCCATTCATCGATGTATTGCGGAGACTGTACTGATAGAAGAATAATCTGTTTATAGTCAATGATAAAACTAGGAAGAGATATTAATGAATTACTGTTATATTATGATAAAAGTAAATAATAATAAAAAAGTAATAATTATAACAATAAATAATAACAGTTGATTTTATTGTTTTCTTATTAGATATGTTCTTTAATTTGCTATTTTAGTATTTAACCTTAGGTGGAAAGTCCTTTAAATTCCGTCATAGACATACCAAAGGAAGGAGAATTTTTTGTAACTTCGGAAAAGACCAGCGAAAACGTGGAGACCAACCTAATGTAGTTAAAAGAAAACAACTTCGAAGTCATCTAAAAAGAAACGCGAGGAAGAATATGAAATTGCAATAAAAACTGCATTAGAAGTACTGGCGGAAGGAACACCAGAAGAATACAACAAATTTGAGGAACATGTTTTTAGAACTGCGCACTATTCGAAATAAGTATGTTAGGTGAAAAATGAAATAATAAAAGCCATAGTTCGTGCGGAAGATGAGGATGAAGGAGCAACGTGTCCATTCTCTTCAGTGAGTGCCATCAACAACACTTCACCAGTATACAATGATTATCTCTCATCACTTCAAATCAAATCAAATCAAAATCTATTTTTTGCAAATGAGGTGTCTACCTCGGTGGCAAATGGTACACTAAAATACATTATTGTCAAGCACTAAATTTTAAATTAACAAAAGAAGAATTTTTTTCTAGAATACAATAATATACAATTTCTGCTAACAATTTTTTCTATTAAACAAACAGATCATCCTTAATAAATTTATATTGTTTACAAAATTCTACTTATAATATCTCCAATACTTACAAACATAGTCAACTCATATACAGTATGTGGAATTACTTCAAATAATACTATGCAACTGGTATAAGATTAAAATTTACATTGCATTTAATTTACTTTTTTACCCATTTTGGAGCCTAAGTAGCATAACGACCTGCTGCGTATTAACCAGAGCCCCCTTTTGCCACACTTTTCAGAGTTCCTGAAGGGCCTTCACAGCTACCGTAGCGGTCCCAGGGCCCTCTAAGTCCCCACTGTACTTCACCCCTACAGGCAGTCCCCTACTTTGGCTGTCCAAACTCCATGGACCAGGGGATGGAATTAATTCTTTTAACACACATTTTTTATTTACAATAGCCTGCACTGGTCGAATGCCCTCTAACATTCCATTTATCTTCCCTGTCGTTGTTTATTCTCTTCTTGAATACCCGTACAGATTTTGGAAAAGAATCAAACCAAACACTACCCCTGGTAAACTGATCCACACCTTCATGCCCTTCCCAATGAATGAAAATTTACCCCAGTCGCTTCTGCTAAAATTCCTTCTAATTATATACTTGTGATCAGTTCTGCCAATATAATTATTTTCCAACTGAAGCCTCTCACGGATTTCTCCCCATGCTTCTTCTCCTGTAAAGGCTCTATATAATCCTATACCGTAAGTCTAGTTTTCTCCCTTCTCTTACTTAAAGTTTCCCACCCAAGTTCCTCTAACATTTCTGATACACTACTGTTTCTCCTGAAATCCCCTGTTACAAATATTGCTGCTTTCCTCTGCACACTATCTATTTCTTTTATTAGGTATTCTTGATGAGGATCCCAAACACTGTTTGCATATTCCAATAATGGACGAACCATACTTAAGTAATTTTTTTCTTTTAAATCCTTGTTGCATCCTTTCAGTAGCCTCATTATGACATGTAACGATCTGAATGCTTTCCCAACAATGTCATCAACATGACCCTTCCAGTGCAGATTACTTTCAAATCTCACACCTAAGTATTTGCACTTGCCATCTTTTGGAATAACTACCTCATCCAAAGTATATTCAAATTCAGTTTTAAAGCTCCTGTTTGTAAATGTTGTAACAGTTGATTTGCCTCCATTAACCTTCATATTATTTCCTTCAACCCACTGTTGGATACTTTCAAGGTCCCTTTGTAATTCTGAACAATCCTCAATGTTATTTATTCCCCTATAAACAATTATATCATCTGCATACAATCTTATTTTTGATGTTATATTGTTCCCTAAATCATTTGTGTATATTAAGAAAAGTAACGGACCGATTATACTACCCTGTGCGATTCCCGTCCAAACTTTCTCTTCCTGTGATATATTATTTGCTACTTTGACTTTCTGAACCCTTGAATTTAGAAATGTTCTTATCCAACGTATAACCCTTACGTCCAATCCTATTCCCTCCAATTTCTTTAATAATATTCCATGTTCCACTCTATCAAAGTCTTTGGAAAGATCTATGGCTATGCAATCTAACTGGCCTCCTGAATCCAACTGATCTGATATGTCCTGCTGAAATCCCACCAGTTGTGCCTCACAAGAAAATTTCTTTCTAAATCCATACTGGCTCCTCATGAACCAATTTTTATCATCGCATATCCCTCTGATGTACTTTTATGTCAAACTCTCCAGTATTTTACAAACTATACTGGTTAGGCTGATTGGTCTGTAGTTCTCTGGTTTCCTTTTATCACCCTTTCCTTTATAAATTGGTATTATTATGGATTCATTCCATTCTTTTGGTATTACACTATTATTTATGACATAGTCAAAGAGAAATTTTAAATAAGGCACTATGTACCACCCCATTGTCTTTAATACCTCCGCAGTAATTTGATCAGTTCCTGCTGCTTTTCCTTGCTGAAGCAGTTGGATTTCTCTGAAAATATCTTCATTTGTGAATGAGAAGCTTCTTGTTTCGCTATGTGTCTCTCCCTCTCTATCTTCTGTTACTGTTTCCAACTCCTGACAATCTTCTACTGAATCTCTGAATACCCCACTAAATAGATTTGCTTTCTCAGTATCTGTTGAATAGTGTTCACCCCCTTCTCCCACCATTGTAGGAATTTGGATTCCTTTTCCTGTTTGATTCCTAATACATGAATACATCTTTTTCCATTTCCCTTTGTGGTCATTACCCTCTTGAAGTATACCATTCATATATTTCTCTTTTGCTTCCTTTTTTACTCTATTTAGTTCCCTCATTAGCTGTTTTCTAGTTTCTCTATTCTCCCTACACACTTTGTTTTTCCTGTTTACTATTCTACATTTTCTTTTTAATTTCCTTATTTCTCTTGTATAATAAACAGGGTCTGAGGTCATTTTACCCTTCTTAACAGGTACAAATCTCTTCTCTCCTTCCCAAATGATTCCTTTAAATTTAGCCCAAAGTGTATCCGCATTACTCCCTTCACTTATCCAACAACTGAATTGTGATTTAAGGTAAGTCCCAAATTCATCAACTTAATTTTTTCTGTATAATTTCTTGCCTTGTGTGACCCTCTTATTAAGCATTTTTGGTACAAGTCCTGCATCCATTATTACAGCCTTATGGTCACCTATTCCTTCAATTACCTCAGTTTTATCAACAATTTCCCATGGTTTAACCAAGAATACATCTAGCAAGCTGTTCCTGCAATACTACAGACTTCCGAGTCGAATTCTTCGGGAAGATATTTTATTAATAATTTTCATTTTGCAGATTTGTAATGCAAAATTGTGTACACTATATTTCTTTCCTTCCTGTATGAAATGAAAACTTATGTACAATATGCCTAAAATTGTACTTTTCGGTTTATTTCCTTGAATTATCAGTTTGCTTTACTAGAACTCGTTTAATTACTTTCAGGAATAAATAAGATTAAATAAGGATATTATTTCATAAGTGATTTCTTTACTTGTATTTTCCTTTGGGGCATTCTAGATAGCGGGAGCAACTTCTTTTAATGTTCTTCCTATCGTAAATACACGGAACCACCTGAAAAGTATTGTGCTGTACACAGTAAACAATTTGCGCGAATAGAATACACCTTACCATTAATGCAAATGATTCTAATAAACTTCCCTGTGGCAAAAATCTTAGAGTAACCATCACTCGTTCATGTAATGAAATGAAATGCCGTATGGCTTTTAGTGCCGGGAGTGTCCGAGGATACGTTCGGCTCACCAGATACAGGTCTTTTGATTTGACTACCGTATGCGACCTGCGAGTCGTGATGAGGATGAAATGATACACCCAGCCCCGTGCCAGAGAAATTAACCAATGATGGTTAAATTCTCGACCCTGCCGGGTATCGAACCCGAGATCCCTGTGACCAAATGCCAGCACGCTAGCCATTTAGCCATGGAGCCGGGCTATCACGCAGTGATATAGTTCTTCTCATTTTAGTCCTTCTTGAAGATTACCGGTCTCACAGATTGTATAATAAACTGAACTTCAGAGCTCGTTAATCGACAAAAATTTCGAATCTCCAGAGAGTCTTCAATTTGTAATTCCCGAATTAACATATGACCGGCACCTACAGGACTTCTCGTTCAATCCATGTCTTAACCCATCACATTTTTCTTTAGACTTTTTAAAGAATAAACATAATTGCTGTGACTTGTCTGTGGTAGTGTGATGACATTTCGACTAGTATTCACTTTCCACTTTCTACAGGTGGACAAGTGGACAGGGTGTGAGGAGAATTCGTGAAAGCTATCTCCGCGAGGGACTCGCCGGGTGCTCACGCTAGTTATTCCGGCCGAAATTAACTCTCAAATTGACAACAACAACCTGAAAGCGGATATCGAGAGATACTCTCCCAGTTAATCTTAAATGGAAACCCACCCTTATTATCCGTTCAAGGATGTGCAAAGACACGGCATGAAAATTAACTAATTCAAATAGAAATGAATTATTTTTATTTCGTATTTACATACATATTACATTCAAAAATGAAATAATTCGAAGAATATTTCCCTGGTGCTTCGCTCCGGTTTCAAAGTCTACGTTGTCCGGAAACGAGCCTTTAACGCTGGCAGTATTTCCTCGTTGGATAGCAATTCCTATCAGCTGCCACAAGCCTGAGCAAGCAAAGGGTGACGACACGCTGAGTGGTGAGTGCTGAGCAGTATGGTGGGAGTCGAACAGTATCGGGCCACGATTGGGAGATGACAGCAGAGAATAATGAAGAATACTACCGAATGAGCGGAGTGCAAGGGAGATTAAGGAAAGATGGGAGAGGCGTTATTGGTGGCTGCGGTGATGACTGTGCTACTAGTTATCGGGGGAGTAGAATTAAACCCCGGCCCGATTGCTAGTGGAGGCCTCAGCTGGAAAGAATCAGAGATTAGGAAGGTGGTGAAGGAAATAGTCCAAGAAATCGGTATATCTGAACAAATTAAGGAGATGAGAAAAACAGAAAGATATGATGCAAGAACAAGCCAAGTAATATGGAAACTTAAGGAAATGGATACAAGAAAAAACGGAAGAATCAATTACAAAGGTGGTAAGTATTGAGAAAGAAATTGTGATGTAAAAAGAAAAGGTGAAAAATCTGGAAGAGGTGTCTAAACTGAACAAGGAGACATAAACCAGCAGTCAGGAACTGAGGAAGAAATGTATATTTATATACGGTGTGCAGGAAGAAAGGAGTGAGAACAATGTTGATATAATATTCAAAGTGGTAGATGTGATTGAAATCAATTTCAGTGAAGTGGACATAGATGACGCGGAAAGGGTAGGTAAAATGAGAGGACATGGACCTATCAAGGTTAAGATGTTATCTACCCTGATGGTGGAAATAGTGCTAATAAATGCGGGTAATTTACAAGGGGAAAATCTGGGCCAAAAATATATGGGAAGAGAAGGGAGTGAGAACCTGAGAATATTAAAGAGACGTTTAGTGAGAGCCACACATCAAGGGATGAGGGCGCACATAACGGGCCAACAGCTGGTGGATTCCAATGGCAGATGGGTTCGAGTGTGGCCAGTAATAAAACTTAAAGCTCTGAAGGAGAAACTCAAGCAGGAAGAAGTAATGGTTTCGAAAAAAAATGGAGGGCAGGTTGCAGATCATTTGGCAGGAGGAGACGAAGTAAGATACAGTGACGAGTCAGTGCGGGGTCAGAAATAAGAGCCCGAGAGGTGGTGGGGAATATAGTCCCTCAAGTAACATCAAGTGGGGAGTGCAGTGAATAAGTGCATAACAAAGGTGAAGGTTCTAGGGACGAAATGAAAGGAAGGGAAGCCATGATCAAAGAGAGAAGTCTAAGTTTAAAAGACTTGTGGGGCAAAAAATAAAGGTACGGAAGAAATATAGGGCAAAGAACGCCCCAAATACCAATAAAAGAGGTAGATGAGGTAGAAGAAGAGACGGTCATAGTAACAAGAAGCAAATATAAAGGAGGTAATGGAGACGGGCGGGAGGGCTAGTTATAACTAGATTGGAAGATAGGGTTTGTAAATATTTAAGGATTGATCGGTAAATTAGGTAATTAAATGAAATGGCGTACGACGTTTAATGCCGGGAGTGCCCGAGGACAGGTTCGGCTCACCAGATGCAGGTCTTTTGATATGACGCCCATAGGGGACCTGCACGTCGTGATGAGGATGAAATGATGATGAAAACGACAACTACACCCAGCCCCCGTGCCAGCAAAATTAACCAATTATGGTTAAAATTCCAGACCCTCCCGGCAATCGACCCCGGAAACCCTGTGACCAAAGGCCAGCACGCTAGCCATTTAGCCACGGAGCCAGACAATTAGCAAATAAGAAGGTCAAAGATGTAGTGGAAAGCTTCGACATTGTGGCACACTTAGAGACGTGGCTGGAAATAGGAAGAGAGATAACATGGGAGGGGTGTGTAATCAAGTATAATTCCAAGAAAAAAGAACGCCGGGAGGAGTAGTAGTGTTCACAAAGAAAGAGATTAGTGAACTAATAGAGGAGATCGAAAACAAGCTGGAATAAATGGTTTGGTTTAGGTTCAATATGGGAAAAAAAAAGGCAGACTATAGAACGTATGCTTCGTTTTTACTCGCTCACACCCCAAGGGCTCCTTATATGCCAATAACGAATTCTTTAAGAATGTATTATTGGAAATTAGTATCATAAGGGGGAAATTCGAAGAAGATGTAATGTTATTGTTTGGTGATTGGAATGCTAAGATTGGGGTGCAGTGACCAATGTTTATTAAAGAGGATGTTATAAAAATAAGGGAGAAGACGAAATGAAGATAAAGAACGAAATAGTTACAGAGCAAAACACTTGGAACTGTGTGAAACAGGTAATTTCTACAATTAGAACGGTTGTTGGGAGGGGGCAGGGAGGGAAAACTGACATGTATTATAGCCAAGGGAGGAAGCGTTATTGATTTACTTGGCTTGATGATGCTTGGTGTTTTAAGGGGCCTAACATCGAAGGTCATCGGCCCCTACGTTATTGATTTAGTAATTAGCCAGGAAGATATGCTAGGACTAATTAAAAGGATAGAGCTGGTGACTGGATTGAATCCCATCATTCAACGGTAAAGATTTAGAAGAATTCAGAGTTCCTCAACACTCGTAAATATTACAAGTCCCATTTATAAGGACTTAGAAGAATTCGTTCCTCAACACTAGTAGATAAAGACTTCGAGGAAATTCAGAGTTCCCCAGTGAGACTATAACCACACGGAGATAGGTTCCGTTGATTATGGCAGCTGTCTTCTCGACTGTCACTGACTGTCTGAGATAACAGGCTATATTGAGCCCTCCTTATATTTGGTTTGGGGACATCTACATATGCCGTGAAGCTGGTTATCTCCTGAATCCCTCGACGGATTTTCTTGAAATTCAAACATTGCGAAGTTTATGTAATTCCTTTTAAAATGACATGTTGATCAAGTCGCTACCACAATTATTATAGGAGTTTTAAATTTTTTCTCCATCGAATGTTCCCGAAGGTGTGACGCTTGAATCTGAAACATACGAGTTCAGGCTAGCTACATGTGACATGACAGGCGGGTGATCTAACTAGCCCCTGCGGCTACGTCACGCATACAGCTGTTCTCAGCTTGCTCACTCGTCCTGCTGAATGTAAACAAACCAGGCTTGCACGGAGTAATACGCGTGGTGATAAAATACGATCAACTCTCAAAAAATATGCATGTACAGGTCCTAACCGGTACAATACATACATACATACATACGTACATACATACATACATTACATACATACATACATACATACATATCATTATAGACTGTTACGCCTTTAAGCGTTCAATCTGCAAGTCTCTGTGAATTTACTAAACATCGCCTCAATCTTCCATTTCCAACTAGTGCTGTGGCCTCATTTAGTTCTATACCTCTTATCTTTAAATCATTAGAAACTGAGTTAAATCATCGTCTTCTTGGCCTCCCTCTACTTCCCATACCCTCCATAGCAGTATCAAATATTCATCTAGGTAACTTATCCTTCTCCATTCTCATCATATGACCCCACCACCGAAGCCGGTTTATGCGTACAGCGCCATCCATCTACTTCACTCCTAAATTAACCTTTATCTCCACATTCCGAGTACCCTCCTACCATTGTTCCCACCTGTGTGTACCAGCAATCATTCTCCCTAATTTCAGTCTGTTACTTCTAACTCATGAATAAGATATTCTAGGTCCACCCAGCTTTCGCTCCCGTAAAGCAAAGTTGGTCTGAAAACAGACCGATGTAAAGATAGTTTCATCTGGGAGCTGACTTCCTTCTTACAGAATACTGTTGATCGCAACTTCGAGCTCACTGCATTATCTTTACTACACCTTGATTCAATCTCACTTTCTATACTACCATCCTGAGAGAACGCACAACCTAAATGCCTGAAATTAGCTACCTGTTCTAGCTTTGTATCACCAATCTGACATTCAATTATGTTGAATTTCTTACCTTCTGACATCAATTTAGTCTTCGAGAGGCTAATTTTTATACCATACACATTGCACCTATTTGCAAGTTCCAAGATATTAGACTGCAGGCTTTCGGCACAATCCGCCATTAAGACCAAGTCATCAGCATAGGCCAGACTGCTTACTACATTTCCATGTAACTGAAACACTCCCTGCCAATTTATATACTTTAGCACATGATCCATGTAAACTGCCAACAG
This sequence comes from Anabrus simplex, assembly GCF_040414725.1. Lineage (NCBI taxonomy): Eukaryota > Metazoa > Arthropoda > Insecta > Orthoptera > Tettigoniidae > Anabrus > Anabrus simplex. The sequence goes on along the minus strand of NC_090265.1, from coordinate 994,528,558 downwards.
CAAAGGTGAAAGATTACTGCCTTGTCTAACCCCTGTAAGTACCCTGAATCAAGAACTCATTCTACCATCAATTCTCACTGACGCCCAACTGTCAAAATAAAAGCCTTTGATTGATTTTAATACTCTACCTTTAATTCCGTAGTCCTCCAGTATGGCGAACGCCTTTTCCCTCGGTACCCTGTCATATGCTTTCTCTAGATCTACGAAGTATAAACACAAGTGTCTATTTTTCTCGTAGTATTTTTCAATTACCTGCCGCATACTGAAAATCTGATCCTGACAGCCCCTCTGTGGTCTGAAACCAGACTGGTTTTCATCCAAATTCCTCTCAACTGCTGATCGCACCCTCCCTTCCAAGATGCCAGTGAATACTTTGCCTGGAATACTAATCAATGAGATACCTCAATAGTTGTTGCAATCCTTCCTGTTCCCTTGCTTATAGATAGGTGCAATTACTGCTTTTGTCCAATCTGAAGGTACCTTACCAACACTCCATTCTAATCTTACTACTCTATGAAGCCATTTCATCCCTGCGTTCCCACTATACTTCACCATTTCAGGTCTAATTTCATCTATTCCTGCTGCTTTATAACAATGGAGTTTCTTTACCATCCTTTCCACTTCCTCAAGCGTAAATTCGCCATCATCATTTTCTTCCACCTCATGAGCTTGGCTGTTCGCAGCACGACCAGGAAGATTTCTTTTTACGTTAAGAAGATGCTCAAATATTCCCTCCACCTCTCCAATGATTCCCTGGGATCTATTATGACTTCACCTGAATTACTCAAAACACTGTTCATTTCCTTTTCCCCTCCCTTCCTAAGATTCTTTATTACTGTCCAGATAGGTTTCCCTGCTGATTGACCAGCCTTCCTTGGTTACTACGAAAATCTTCCCACTACTTCTTTTTGGATTCAACAACTACGGTATTTGTTTCGCTCTGTTTATTTCACCTAAGTACAATTCCCTGTCTGCCTCGGCCCTTGTTTGGAGCCATTTCGGATAAGACTTCTTTTGATGTTTACAGGCTTCTCTCACTTCATCATGCCACCAAGTTCACCTTTTCCCATCTTTACTCACGGTTGTTCCTAGGCGTTCCCTTGCTGTTTCTACTACAGCATTCCTGTATGCCACACATTCTACTTCGATATCCTGAACCTGCTTACTGTCTACTGTTCGAAACTTCCCACTAATCATATCCATGTACTTCTGTCTATTTTCCTCGTCCTAGAGATTTTCTACCCTTATTCGTTTGCAGACAGATTTCACTTTCTCTATCCTATGCCTAGATATACTTAGCTCACTACAGGTCAGATAGTGGTCTGTATCATAGAAAATTCCCCGGAAAATTCGAAAATTCCTGACAGACTTCCAGAATTCGAAGACGGTTTGGACATAGTCTATTATGGATCCGGTACCCCTAGCCTCACATGTGTAGCGGTGTATAGCTTTATGCTTGAAGAATGTATTCCTAACTGCTTAACCCATACTAGCACAGAAGTCCATCAAACGCTTCACATTTCCATTAGCTTCCATATCTTCCCCACATTTACCAATCACCCTTTCGTATCCTTCAGTTCTATTTCCAACTCTCGCATTGAAATGGCCCATTAGCACCATTCTATTCTTGAAGTAGACCCTGACCACGATGTCACTCAATGCTTCATAAAACTTGTCAACTTCATCCTCATCTGCACCCTCACATGGTGAATAGACTGAGACAATTTTTGTCCTAATTCCTCCAACTGCAAAATCTATCCCGATCATTTGCTCATTTATGTACCTAACAGAAACTATGTTGCATACAGTGGTATTCCTAATAAACAGCCCTACCCCATACTCTGCCCTTCCCTTTCTAACACCCGTCAAATACACTTTAGGATTTCCTATCTCGTCCTCGTTATCTCCCCTTACCCGAATATCAGTTACTCCTAGCACATCCTAACGCATCCTCTTTGCTGATTCAGCTAGTTCTACTTTCTTTCTTCCATAAGCCCGTCAATATTGATAGCTCCCTGTCGAATTCCATTTCGTTCACCAAGTTGTTTCCAAGGAGTCCCTCGCCTGTCAGATGGGAGTGGGACTCCGTTACTCCCAGAGGTCCGAGGTTTACTTAAAATGTTCTGAACTCGGTAAATTAATGAAGCAGGATGCTACTCAACTTACACATATTCCAAGTAAAGATCGCTCCTCTAACGGGTTATGGACCACCGGTGGATTTTATAGTCCTAGCCGCCTGAGCAATCGGAGGGCCATGACTTAAGATATGTCCGAGATGCCCACTCCCTTTCCATAGCAACTGGTATCCCGAATCTCAGGACCACTTACTAGGGCACTCAGCCGTTGCCCATGGTTCACGAACTAGCTGACTACAGTAACCCACACCATGAACCTTTATAAAAAAATATCACAAAATGACTTAAGAGTGCTAAAAGTGAAATACTAGCAAGACAAGCTGATTTTGATACAAGAGGATCAGGATGGATATTGCAAGGAGTTCTTAGATTACAATTAGCAATTAACAGGCAAAATCCTCTATGGGGATCATCTTATATTAAATTACCACAAAAAATTAAAGCAAAGTAAACTTGTATTAATGTGAAAAATAATGATCAAAAATATTTTCTATATGCAATAAATTCGTCCTTATATCCAGCAGGTAAAGATCCTTAACGAGTACCAAAATATAAAAATGTTGGACTTGAAATTGAAAAAAATTGAAGGCACTTGAATATCCAATTAAAATTTGGTTTTTTAAAAAAATGAAAGAAAATTAAATCACTTCATATATACTCATTTTATGAAAAATATAACGTTTGTCCTCTGAAAACAACCAATAATAAGAAGGACAAACATATCAATTTGTTACACTTCAAAAAATGCACAGAATTCATATTGTTGGATTAAAGATTGATCTAAATTAGCATCAAAGCAGATTAAAAACATAATGACCAGAAATTTATCTGTGATATGTGTTTACACCATTTTAATTCTGAAGAAACATTGAAAAACCATATTCATTAGAACTTCAGTCGATCACACGCAACATTAGTACCATGGTAGTACCATGGTTACCGCTTGCATCGGCAATATCTACGCGCGGTATGACTGTCCTATGTTTATTTCTCGCATACGACTTGCACGACTTGCCGATGCTGCCAACCACTGTACTTAGGAACTATCCCTGGACCACAATTACCTTTATTTTCAGATATTAGGATACTTAGACCTGGACCACAATTACGTTTCTTTTAACATGTTACGGTACTTAGCCCTGGACCACAATCACGTTTCTCCTCACATTAATACATCACGGCATTCTATGTTGGTTACTGGTCACGAAATGATAGGATTGATAGCAGCAAAGCCTACTACTTTTTTTACATAGCGCATCCAGTGCATCTGTCCATTGTTGATACACAAAACATATCTAATCATACTGACATGGCATCGTGCGATGGATATGTTATGTAACAAGTTTTTCATCGAATTACAAGAACAACTTCAATGATTTAGTTCAATTCTATGTACGTCACAATTTGATTTCAAATAGCAGAGTATGTGAAAGGTGTGGCAGAGACGTTAAATTATTAGTGAATGAGAAGTTCAATCGTGTTTTTTTTCATGTCGTCGCCTATCCTCCATTACATTAAGGTTGGTTCCACTTACAAACATTCGTCTTGTCTATTATACATTGTTTAACATTCATGTTACATTTCCTTGTGTTTTTTCTTCCGGTGTCGGGAACGCTACGTACTACTAATAATTAGGCCTCTATTTCTTGTTAATATTCAATCATAAGTCGCGCGGATTTAAGCCTCTATTTCATATTCATATTTAAGCATAACTAGCGCTATCTGTGGTTTCTAGTGTTTAGAATCATAATTACTGCATCGAAATGTCTCAACTATTTCATCACGTTCTTATATAATCGTAGCTGGCGTAGGCACGAATGGACTCTGCCATCGCCTGAAGATTTGCCCTATGAAATGTCATTACCATACTTGAAAATAGCCAGATATTGTTACTCTTATTTATTTCATGTGGTTATTCTTTGACATTGCCTCACTATTAGGTCTTTTCATCGCGTTAGTTGGTCATAACTTTTGTCTGTATTGAATTATGGGAACGACATTTCACTGGACTAGCCTTCAACCAATGGCAGTGTCCATTCACCCACCGTCAGCCATGATTACTAAAAAACAAACTTGCGTAAGGAAGACTGAAGTTTTACCCCATATTCCAGATTGCTTAGTAAATAAACCGGTTAAAGTAGAACTACCAAAAAAGGAGAGAATCGCTTTAAAAAATATCAGAATGCAATGAAAGTTTAATTTGTGATATATGCGTATTTTGAGAGCTTTCTGGAGAAAACTGACACGTGTCGACCAAATCCGGATGAATCATATACAATGTAGTATCAGAAACATGAACCTTCCGGATTCTTCTACTATATAAAGTATGTTCATGTATATTATAACGATCCGATTTTATACAAGAGACCAGATGCTAAAAATAAATTCATTGAAATGAAAAGAGAGTTTGAAGAAGAAAGTAATATTTATTCTGAAATAGAACCTTTGAAACCTTTTAGTAAAAATGTGAAACTTAATTTTAGAAAGTCAAAAAATTTCTATTACGCAAATCAGAATCTACAAAAGAAAACAAAGTTCATCATCATGACCGTCTGAATAAAAAATGTATTTCTCCATTATGTAATTCTTGTAAACTCGAACTTAAAACTCCAACATTTGTTCCTATATATCTATACAATCTATCAGGTTATGATCCACATTTGTTTATAATAACTTGGATATAATGATAAACATATAGATTTGATACCAAATAACGAAGAAAAATACATAAGTTTTGGAAAAGGAACTGACAATATAAAGATGCCGTTCTTAGATACATTGTCATTCATGGCTTCTTTAGATAAACTATCGTAAAATTTGGAGAAAGATCAAATTTAAAATATCAAAAGTTATATTATTATATTGATAATTGGTAAAGATTTGAATAAACACAACTACCATCAAAAACTGAATTCTGTAGTAAACTTTATGAAGAGGATGTAACTACTACAGATTATGAACATGCAAAACTAGCAGAACCTAGGATAATACCATCATTTATATCTAAACAATGATGATCTATTATTAGCTGATGTTTTTGAAAATTTTAGGGAAACATTAATGAAGGTTTATAGTTTGGATCCGGCTTGGTATTATACGGCGCCAGGATTAAGTTGCGGAGCGATGCTGAAAATAACTGAACAACCTCTTGAGTTATTATATGATTATGATATGGCTATGATGACTGAAAAAGGAATTCGAGGAAGAATATCACAATGTTGCAAAAGATACGTAAAAGCAAATAATAACTATTTAAACGATTTTGACAAGGAATCTAATTATTTAATGTATCTCGATGCTAATAATCTCTATCAATGGGCAATGTCAAATTATCTAAAATTTTATTTAAACTGTTAGGGAAAAACTATAAAGAATATGAAGGATAATTCAGAACAAGGATACATCATCGAAGTTGATTTAGAATAACCAAATAATTACAAAATGAACCTGAAGAACTTCCACTTGCTCCAGTAAAATTATTCCACGAAAAAAGGCATCTGAACTTATAAAGACATTACTCAACAAAATTAAAAGTATCTTGTTCATTATACAAATCTAAAACAATATTCAAATTTAGGAATGAAAATTACAAAAATACATAGAATACTCAAATTTAATCAGTCAGATTGATTAAAGATATAGTATATTTTAATACTCAAATGAGAACAAAGGCAAAAAATGAATTTGAAAAATATTTATATAAACTGATGAATAATTCATTGTTTGGGAAGACAATGGAAAAATATAAGAAACAGAGTGGATGTGAGATAAGTATTTGATACTAAAACTTTTGATAAATTAACAGCTAAGCTAATTTTAAAAGTAGGACAATATTCAACGTGAACTATGTTGCAACAAATATGCAGAAGACGAAAATAGAGTTTAATAAGCCAATTTTTGTGTTGCATGAGCAATTTAGATCCATCAAAGGTACTTATGTATGATGTCAATTATAATAAGATGAAACAAAAATGTGGAGATGGTATTGAATTTCGCTATCAAGATATGGATAGTTACATATATAATATAAAGATAAGAGATTTTTACGAAGATAGAAAAGATATGATTGAACTACTTGATACAAGTGATTATCCAGAAGACAACATTTACAAATTTCTCAACTTAATAAGAAAGTATTAGGAAAGATGGAAATGAAAGTAAGGGGAAAATTATGACAGCATTTGCGGTATTAAGAGCAAAAATGTATGCGTAGAATGTTGATTAAAAAGAAAATATATCTAAAGGGGTTAATGACACATAGTAAAAAATAAACTATCATTTGAAGATCATAAAAATTGTCTCTGAAGTATAAGGAACAGTACAGAACAATGAATCTGATCAGAAGTGAGAAACATTAAATATGTACTGTGGAAGTGAAAAAGTATCTAATTCCTCATGATAATAAAAGAGTAATTTTAGAGAATAAAATACTTTACCATATGATCATGGTTCATGTTTTAGGTTATTGTAGTCACGCCTTAGATCGTGAACCATGGGCAACGGTTGAGTGGCCTAGTAAGTGGTACTGAGATTCGGGATACCAGTTGCTATGGAATGGGAGTGGGCAACTCGGACATATTTAGGGTCATGGCCCTCCGATTACTCAGGCGGCTAGGACTATAAAATCCACCGGTGGTCCATAACCCGTTAGAGGAGAGATCCTCACTTGGACTATGTGTAAGTAGGGTAGCATCCTGCTCCATTAATTCAACAAGCTCAGAACATTTAAGCAAGCCTCGGACCTATGGGAGTAAAGGAGTCCCACTCCCATTTGACAGGCGGAGGACTCCTTGGAAACAACTAGGCGAACGAAATGGAATTCGATGGGGAGCTATCAATATTAATGGGGCATATGGAAGAAAGAAACCAGAACTGGCTGAGTCAACAAAGAGGATGCATATGGATGTGCTAGGAATAAGTGATATTCGGGTAATGGGAGATAACGAGGAAGAGATAGGAGATAATAAAGTGTACCTGATGGGTGTTGGAAAGGGAAGGACAGAATATGTGGTAGGGCTGTTTATAGGACTATCATTACACGCAACATCAATCCTGTTAGACACGTAAATGAGCGAATGATGTGCGTAGATTTGGCAGTTGGAGGAATTAGGACGAGAATTATCTCAGTGTATTCACATGTGAGGGTGCAGATGAGGATGAAGTTGACAAGTTTTATGAAGCATTGAGTGACATCGTGGTCAGGGTCTACTACAAGGATAGAATAGTGCTAATGGGCCATTTCAATGCGAGAGTTGGAAATAGAATTGAAGGATACGAAAGGGTGATTGTAAATGTGGGGAAGATATGGAAGCTAATAGGAATGAGAAACGTTACCTGGACTTCTGTGATAGTATGCGTTTAGCAGTTACGAATACATTCTTGAAGCATAAAGCTATACACCGCTACACATGTGAGACTAGGGGTACCAGATCCATAATAGACTATGTCTAAACCGACTACGAATTCAGGAAGTCTGTTAGGAATGTACGAGTTTTCCGGGGAATTTTCGATTATACAGGCCACTATCTGATTTGTAGTGAACTAAGTATCTCTAGGCCTAGGATAGAGAAAGTGAAATCTGTCTATAAACGGATAAGGGATAAAAATCTCCAGGACGAGGAAATTAGACAGAAGTACATGGATATGATTAGTGAGAAGTTTCGAACAGTAGACAGTTCAAGATATGGAAAGAGAATGGGTCGCATACAGGGATGCCGTAGTAAAAACAGCAAAGGAATGCCTAGGAACAAATGTGTGTAAAGATGGAAAAAAGTGAATATCTTGGTGGAATGATGAAGTGAGAGAGGCCTGTAAACATAAAAAGAAGTCTTATCAGAAATGGCTCCAAACAAGGGCCGAGGCAGACGGGGAATTGTACGCAAGTGAAGGAAACAGAGCGAATCAAATTGTTGTTTAATCCAAAAATAAGTCTTGGGAAGATTTTGGTAATAGCCTAGAAAGGCTAGGTCAAGCAGCAGGGAAACCTTTCTGGACAGTAATAAAGAATCTTAGGAAGGGAGGGGAAAAGGAAATGAACAGTGTTCTGAGTAATTCAGGTGAAGTCATAATAGATCCCAGGGAATCATTGGAGAGGTGGAGGGAATATGTGAGCATCTTCTCAACGTAAAAAGAAATATTCCTGGTCGTGCTGCGAACAGCCAAGCCCATGAGGTGGAAGAAAATGGTGATGGCGAAATTACGCTTGAGGACGTGGAAAGGATGGTAAAGAAAATCCATTGTTATAAAGCAGCAGGAATAGATGAAATTAGACTTGAAATGGTGAAGTACAGTGGGAAAGCGGGGATGAAATTGCTTCATAGAATAATAAGATTAGCTTTGAGTGTTGGTAAGGTACCTTCAGATTGGACAAAACAAGTAATTGCACCTATCTATAAGCAAGGAAACAGCAAAGATTGCAACAACTATTGAGGTATCTCATTGATTAGTGTACCAGGCAAAGTATTCACTGGCATCTTGGAAGGGAGGGTGCGATCAGTAGTTCAGAGGAAGTTGGATGAAAACCAGTGTGGTTTCAGACCACAGAGGGGCTGTCAGGATCAGATTTTCAGTATGCGGCACATAATTGAAAAATACAACGAGAGGAATAGACACATGTGTTTATGTTTCGTAGATCTAGGAAAAGCATATGACAGGGTACCGAGGGAAAAGATGTTCACCATACTGGGGGACTATGGAATTAAAGGTAGATTATTAAAATCAATCAAAGGCATTTATGTTGACAATTGGGCTTCAGTGAGAATTGATGGTAGAATGAGTTCTTGGTTCAGGGTACTTAGAGGTGTGAGACAATGCTGTAATCTTTCACTATTGCTGTTCGTAGTTTACATGGGTAATGTCCTGAAAAATATAAAATGGCAGGGAAGGATTCAGTTAGGTGAAAATGTAGTAAGCAATCTGGCCTATGCTGACGACTTGGTCTTAATGGCACATTGTGCTGAAAGCCTGCATTCTAATATCTTGCAATTTGAAGAAATGTGCAATGAGTATGGTATGAAAATTAGCCTTTCGAAGACTAAATTGATATCAGTAGGTAAGAAATTCAACAGAATTGAATGTCAGATTGGTGATACAAAGCAAGAACAGGTCGATAATTTCATGTATTTAGGATGTGCGTTCTCTCAGGATGGTAATATAGAAAGTGAGATTGAATCAAGGTGTAGTAAAGACAGTGCCGTGAGATCCCAGACGAAACTATCTTTACACCGGTCTGTTTTCAGACCAACTTTGCTTTACGGGAGTGAAAGCTGGGTGGACTCAGGATATCTTATTCATGAGTTAGAAGTAACAGACATCAAAGTGGGGAGAATGATTGCTGGTACACACAGGTGGGAACAATTCCAGGAGGTTACTCGGAATGTGGAGATAAAGGCTAATTTAATATTGAACCCGTTGAATGAAGCTGCATGCATAAACCGGCTTCAGTGTTGGTTAATGTGAGGCGAATGGAGGAGGATAGGTTACCTAGGAGAATAATGTACTCTGTTATGGAGGGTAAGAGAAGTAGAGGGATACCAAGGCAAAGATGGTTAGACTCAGTTTCTAACGAATTAAAGATAAGAGGTATAGGACTAAAATAGGCCACAGCATTAGTTGCAAATAGAGCAGCGTGGCGACGTTTATAAATTCACAGAGGCTTGCAGACTGAACGCTGAAACAGTCTATAATGATAATGTATGTATGTACCATATGGTCATTACAATCTGAATTTAATATCATGAATCTTTTTAGTTACATCATTTAAATTTCGTTTCATACCTTTATAAATTATTTTAAATCCAACAATAGATTTGTAAACTCCCCAACTTAATATTCTTGTATATTTGTCTTTTAACATGAAAAATTTGCATCATCAACTTCTACAAAAATGTTATACCCCTTCCTTGTATTTCGCTCACAAACATCAGTTATAAAATATTCTCCATTTTGATTTACACTTAAATAATGGAAATTGCAACACCATGAAATCTTTGGTCGTTTGTGTTGATTTGCAAGATATGGAACGAAGCCGTGTAGGTATGCAAACGATCAAAGTTTCAGACCCATTGGTTTGTTGCTACAGGTCTCCCCACGTGATTGGTCGTAGAGGTATCAACGCCAGTATACGGACTCTGGTGTAACATAGTTGACTTGCATTCTGTGCAGTGAATTGTTCCCCGTCAAACATGCCTCGACGAGAGAGAAGAACACGCTATCAACAACTGTCGCCGTTTGAGAGGGCTCGGATTATTGGGCTGTGTGAGGCTGGATTATCACAAAGGATTGTCGCTGCACGTGTTGGCCGACAGGCATCTACGGTACAACGTGTATGGCAGCAGCGTTCAAATGAAGGTACCCACACTCGCAGACCTGGCACAGGCCCAGCCCGACAGGCAACTGTGAGAGAGGATGGCCGCATTATTCGGATGGCCCGGATAGAACCCCATGCAACAGCAGCGCAAATTCGAGCAGCTGTGGCACCCCACGTTTCACAACAAGCAATTGGCAATCGCCTGCGTGCAGCTGGATTACGAACACGTTTCCCTGCAGAAGGTGTTCCATTGACCCCACAACAGTGACGTGTAAGGCTGGCCTGATGTCGAGAAAGATCGACGTGGGTCGACGAATGCCATAAGGTCGTCTTTAGTGATGAAACGGGCTTCTGTCTTGCCCGCAGTGATCGACGGAATCGTGCGCGCCGACGTACCGGGGAGAGGGACCGCCCGGATCTTATTGTCGAGAGGCACACAGGACCAACACCAAGCATTATGATCTGGGGAGCTATTCGCTTTAATGTGAAATCACAATTAGTGCTTGTTGAGGGCACTATGACTGCTCGAAAGTACGGTGATAGGTACTCAATCCAGTGGTTGTCCCTATGATGGCGAACATTGCCAATGGGATGTTCCAGCAGGACAATGCCGGGGTTCACACTGCACGCATCTCCAGAGAAGCTCTCCACGACATCACAACCTTAGAATGGCCCGCAAGATCCCCGGACCTCAGTCCTATTGAGCATGTGCGGGACATGATGGGTCGACAACTGGCCAACCGTCCAACCATCCTCAGCTACCCACAACTCTGGAACAACTGACCCGTGCAGTGCAGCAAGCATGGGCCACAATTCCTCAGTAAGCGATCCAGGGCCTCATTGACTCCATGCCTCGACGAATTCATCAATGTATTGCAGCTCGTGTTGGGCACATCCTGTATTGATTGTTGTCCAAACTTGCGGGCAGACGGACCTGAAAGTATAATCATCGAATCACAACCGAACACTCGTCCTGCATGTTCAATTGCAGCAATGTAACACTACTCCTTCTGGGTGTTGCAATTTCCATTTTCTTCAGTGTATATCGCGTAACATAATATATAACTTCTGACTACATATATTGTTTAGGTTGTGTTTAAGTTGTTGAGTTTCGCTTGCCATTTATTAAGATTTTTCAAACGTTAAATTTTACATCTACTTAAACTGATTTAAAATATATTCTTTAATCACATTTTCTTTTCAATTATCTCTAAAGATTTCATCTCTAAAGATTCATTCCATAAATTAATACTTCTTTGAAGTATAATAATACTAATATTATGCTTAATATGACATAAATCCGCAATCTTTACAATAATATTTAGGATAAAGCTTTTTTCTATATCATTACAAATTTGAGATGTTTCTTAAATTTTAATTCTATCATAAGGGTTATCCGCGTATCCACGTATTTATGGAAACGTTTCTGTCTATAGGTATATTTTTATGAGGATTACCTTTGGTGGATAACAATTATATCTCCGATTATCTAATTTACTGGAGTTTCCACAGATCTTACAATATTCTAAATCGAAATGCATTTATATCTGAATTTTTTATAACAAATATACAATCAGACTATTTTTATTAATGTATGTAATTAATCATATTCTAACTGAGACACGACATTTTTCACATTGTTTATAATATCCATGTATATAGAAAAATTTAAACTTTAAAAATATTTAGAGCGTGAGAATTATCACCCTTCAGAATTACTGAATATTTTTTAAAAGTATTACATTTTTAAAATTATTTGCGGGCCTAGATCTGGTCCTTCCAAAATTAAGAGGATACTTTGAACTAAAGAATAGAAAATTATGATGTTTAAGAACGTTACAGAATAGTGGCCCGACTTATTACGAGAAAAGAAATGTTTTGAAACAATTTTAAGGTACTTTTTAAATTTTATAATGTAAAAAAGTGCAGGATTTTAAAAAGGTCGTTTTTATAAATGGAATGATTTGTAGATCTAATTAATAACAAACTGTTCTATAATGGAAAGCGAGTATTAATGTTAATTCTTTATTCTTTATTTTCCTCCAGAACTACAGCATTTTCTATTTTAGTGATCTAATAATGGAGAAAAATAATAGTGCCTCACCTAGGCAAGCTGTTTCAACTTAAACTCCCCTAATTAAAACAATAATAAAATACTAATAAGAAAAATAATACAACAAAACAATATAATAAGTCCTGTCAAATGGCTCGCGGGCGAATCATTTTCGGAGACCCGACAGGCCTGTAAGACGTGAACTGGATAAAATAACCTATAATATGATAAACTGAAATAACGGCAAATCGGCACATGGAGGTTAAAGACTTCATCTCTCTTCTGGCTGGACTCGCGAATCTCGCACGTTCCATAACTTATGCTATCCACACTCACTGTCCTACTCTGGTTCGCTGATACAGCCAAAACATTACACCTCCTGCCGTATTAGTGTGCCGCAATATCCTCGCTTTGTAGATTCTCCATGACCTACTTCCTTGTTCCTTGTCATCATTACTTCACTCCACTCATTTTACGTAATTTACAAACAATAAAGCGGCAAAATCACGTTCCCATTCATGCATATGTTAACTATAATCACATAAGCCCTTCACCATATTAAATTATATTAAATTATGCTCTCACCTTTTACCATCATCGCCAAAATTATCACCTTGCCATCTTTACAATCACTCTCTTACCTTATTTACTTGCGATATACCCGCCATCTATTGATTTCATTCTTCCAATAAAGCAGCAAAAATCATCTTACCATTCATACATATATCAACTACAAACACATAATTCACTCAGCATATTAACTTATGCCATAATATTTTACCATCATCCACACAGCTTGTTACCTAACCCTTTTACAATCACTCTATTACCTTACCTTCTAACAATATACCCGCCATATAATAACTTCTGCCTTCCAATACAATTTTACCACCATTCTTTACGTTTTTTGTAATTTAGATTATATTACCCTTCACACACATGCCAACGATAGTCTTATATTAATTACGTCAAAAAGTAATATCATATATCATATATCAAATTCCTTCCTCCAATAAAATTATATACATCTACCACTTTCCACAATTTACATTCCATAAAGCAACCTCAATCATCATCCCCTTCGTACATATACCAATCACAAACACATATTAATTTCAACCCTCCTATTCAATTACTATATACCTTCAACTCCACCTACTGTTCATCATCTCTCTAACCGTTAACAAAGACACATATCCACCAGAAACCTGCTAATAAAATCATCCATAATTACCAGCTACACTTCACTACCTCTCTTATCATTCAAGCATAATAACTCTGATCACTCTATGACCGACTTCCAACACCCCTCAGAACCATCAACAAACATTTAAATTCCAGGCCATATTCACTTGAATTACTGTAACCTAACTCTTAGCCATCTGCCACATCAATCTCACTATACATATCACCTACAATTGGTATACAGTTAACAAAGACACAGCTCCACAATTTATGTTGATTGATAAAGAAAATAATCCTTCGTTTCGCGGAACAGATATTGCTAGAATTTTAGAATATAAAAGACCAAGAGATGCAATTTATGATAATATAGACAAAAATTACACAAAGATATCTAGAGGATTAGACGTCGGTAAGTGACTAACGTTTGAAAAATCCATCAAAACATTATTTTCATTAATGAATCAGCTCTTTATACACACATATTTAAATCTAAAATGCCAATTGCTGAAAAATTTACAGTTTGGGTAACTAAAGAAATGTTAGCAGCAATTAGACAATATGGTGAGTATAAACTACAAAATAAAATTAATTATTTACAGAATAAAGTTGAAGACTTATAAAATAAAGTTGAAAGTATGAAAATTAGTAATAGAATTATGCTCAATACTGCCAGAGAAAATGAAATTATTGAAAAGCATGCTACTCTTCCAACCAAAAATCGAAATAAACATAATGAATTCATTTTAAACAAGACGGCAATCTCCAATGGCACAAACAACAATGAACACATATGAAATGACAATATGAACACAAGGCAAAACATTTACTTACCTTGGGGCAGTAGCATTAAATATTCGGCATGTAGGGCCCAGATCGTAATGGAATATAAGGAATGGATCTTAAACTAATGCTTGAGGGGTTACCAGGTCAGTACTACTAACTACCAAATAATAGACGAAATTAAAGTTTACATCAAAATATTTACTTAATAAATAAATAAATAAATAATTAAGATAAGATTTTCATCAATATTTTGTTAAAAAATGAAGATTAGAATTTAATTAATATGTACAATAGAAGTGTTCTTTTAAAATTATAAAACCTATCAAATATAAAATTTTAGAAACAGATAAGTTACTAAATAACATCAAATTGAAGCATTTTGTTTTAAAAGTGATAATCCTGAAAGATTGATACCTTCATAGACTATTACAATTAATTGAATTTCAAAATTCAAAAACTAATATCTTTAAATAATGAATAAAAAATGAATATTTACTTCAAACCCTGAATAATCAGAACACTGATAATGTTGCAACCTATTAAATAAATTATAATTACTTGGATAATGAAGAAAATTCACAGGTTGACATCATTATATAAAAGTTCATCTATCATAAATTCCTGCTTAATAAATAAAACACGGGCCCGCAAGTAACAATCAACCTGTTTAAAACTGAAACTTGTTTTCATGGTACATTCCCACGAAAATAACTAAGCAAAGACAAGAACACGAACACACTCGCAAAAAAACTGTGACTCCAACAGCAAATAAAATTACACGGATAAATAAAAACTTTAAATGACATTAAATAAATGACAGATAATTTTCCCAATAAGTAGAATTTTACAAGTTAAAAATAATATAAATGTTCCACAATAAATAACAGAACTACGACACACACAACTGAAACCATTCGCAACCCAAGCCAAGCTATAATTCATTAAAAGTCATCTGAGGAAATTAGGACAGAAGGATGTTAATCGAATGATATATAAAAATAAATCTCGGCAAAAAAGTTTCAGTTCTCAGCAGGCTCGTTGTTATAGACGATAAATAATAATAATAATAATAATAATAATAATAATAATAATAATAATAATAATAATAATAATAATAATAATAATAATTACCATCACAGATGACTGTATGGAATTATATTTACATTTCATTGAACAGTTGGCCGAAATCCTTGTTAACAAATTTAAATAGAGGGGGCTTTGGACAGGGCCATATGCGTGTATGAGGTATCATATAATCTAGACACCAGGAAAACAAGAATAACGATCCCATTACAAAATTTCGGACAACACACACAATTACAGCACAGTTAGAAATCAAATTTCAAGAACGAAGAAAATTAGAGAACAATACGCTGACCAAAAATAAATAAATAAATATATAAATAAATAAATACATAAATTAATTAATTAATTAATTAATTAATTAATTAAATAACTAATAAATTTGCCCCGAAAGAGATAAGAAAATCCATTACGAATGATAAGCGAATAAATTTAAACAAATATAAAAACACACAGCCTTATAGGCGCATATCTAGCGACTCCAGATTACCTCTCAATTTAATTAGCATTAAATCTTGAAACCTAAAGACCATGGTCTAACGTTTAGAGATAGTTACATTTTAAAATCTTGAAGACGATTTTGTTCCCTTTAAGAAAATTCCACCAGCAGAACAGCACACAGTTCAATTAAATAAACAAACCGTTGCCGTAAACGTCCATTAATATTCTAGGCCGAATTCACGATAAGGTATTTTTCTTCAAATAATCCACGGCCTTGTGAAAGCTCACAAAATATTAAGAGTACTTATATTTTTGAAGTAGAATGTCCAAATTCACAACTTACGCCATAGTTATCAGCTAGACACGCAGGTAACTGTCAACACGCTAAACATCACACAACAGCCTAATGTCATGCTCTGTGCTGTAGCTATACCTTTTCAGTATTCTGTAAAAACTTAGGCGTTGTCATGAATGACACATTAAACTGGAATGACCAAATAACAAGTGTCTGAGGAAAGGTATATGCATCTCTTCACCCCCTAAAAGAGACATTATCCATTCTTCCATACAGCATGAAAATAAAACTTATTCAAACTCTAATTTTTCCAATAATTTATTACTGTGATGTATTAACCGATGCAACTGCAGAAGAAACTATGAAACTTCAAAGGGCAATAAACCCTTGCATATGATTTATATTTTCTTTGAACTTTAGGACACATACTTCACCTTATTAGAGAGCCTCAGTGGCTCTGACGCCAGCGCGTCGGCATCTCACCGCTGGATACCGTGGTTCAAATCCCGGTCACTCCATGTGAGATTTGTGCTGGACAAAGCGGAGGTGGGACTGTTTTTTCTCCGGGTACTCCGGTTTTCCCTGTCGTCTTTCATTCCAGCAACACTCTCCACTCTCATTTCATAGCATGTATCAGTCATTAATAAATCACTTTGGGAGTGGCGATCCCATCGTACTAATAGCCTATATCTGCTTCATTCATTACATCCCTGACCCGGTCAATGACGGGAAAACAGGTTGTAGGTTTTCATGTTCATTTTCCCTTATTATGGGAAGCTTTCCTGGCTGGAAATCGATCAACTAAGAAATTTACATACTGTGGCACTAACTTTCGACTTCCGAACGAATCTACACCTGAATAACTATCCTCACATTTTAACTTCCTCTCACCTATCCATACACATAATACCAGATCGACTTCTACCCTTATGATACCGGTTAATCACTCAACTGTATACAGTCACTCTTCCTAGTGTCTGGAGCAAGACGATGGAACACAGCCCTGTCAGTATACGTAATAGCACTTCAATAGTCTCATTTAAACGGTCTTGTCGAGATTTCCTCTTAAGCACGTGATCAGTTTGTATGAATGTTAGTGTGTATGAGTGCAAGTATGATTTAGAGCTATTGTTAGGTGATGTAGATAGGCTAGATGATATTAATCATTAAAAATAGGAATTATAATCTGTTATAATATTACTCCATTCATTTAGGTAGTTGCTTGAGACTGTTAATGTCATTTTTCCAAGTTATGTGACTATGTGCTGTATGTTGTGATTTAGTGTAAGAGAGAGCCGCGAGCTCTAACTTTGCCACATAAAAATAAATAAATAAATAAATAAATAAATAAATAAATAAATAAATAAATAAATAAATAAATAAATAAATAAATAAATAAATAAATAACACTCGCATACGGTATTTCTGATAATAATTTAATGATAAGTTGGAGCACAGAGTAACTAAATTTAAAGTCGTAGCCTTAGTTCTCCCACGTCTTAGCCTTGAGTGTCTAATTCCATTCTCTAGACTACCCAATTACACCAAGAAGTCTGCCAAAGCACAAGCCACTTTACGACCATCTTGGAGGATGGCTTCCAGATAATTCATCTTCTTCTCCTTCTCCTTCTTGGTATTTGATTGGGCTCGGTATTTCACTAACACCCAATTTCAATACTTTATAAATGAAACACTTCACAACACTCATAATCACTTATTTATGATGAATAATAAACACTTTATCTCACAGATTTTAAAGCTGGTAAAACTGAAAAATTTCTTGTTTATTACCTTAGTATTTGGAAGTAATGCAACTATTCAGAAAGTAATTTAGGACAATGATCACTAGCAGGAGTGAAAATCTACATCGTGTGGGTATAAGGGGAATAGACCTAAGTAAGCTCGTGGACACAAGGTACTATATCTTCACGCCGAAGAGACCCAGCTTGGCGTCTTGGTACTATGACAAACTGGAACGGGTCTACACTTGGGAAGGACAAAGAATATAACCCAACGACTAAAGGATCTAGTATTGAGGATGGGATAACACAAATCAGAGGGTTATAGGGTAGATATTGCTCAATGTGTATGTGAAAATTACCGAGAAACTGTGTTATTACGAACGACGTATTACGCTAAACCTTACCTACTGAATCTGGATCTTTCTAACAAGAGAACAACGAACTATGACACATGTGATAGAGTCGACAAATGACAGTAGCATTGTGAACAAGGGTCTCAATACCTGTTTGAGTTGTATATTAAAGAAAACCGAATCAAATCTTAAGTAGGCATAGGCAGCAGTGTGATGTACGACTTTTTAAATGACACAACAATTAATGTAAACGTTAACCGGATGGAACTTTTTAAAGTATGATTTTCGTATCATCTAAAAATCTGTTTATTATGTATATTACCTCCGTTGTCGGGTTGTAAACAAGACAATCAACTCTTGTTGGACGCGGTAGTCGTAAACGCATTAGACTTGTAAGTAAACGTGTTCGAGCCTGAATATATAACGGACACTGTAGAATGAGGCGATTTGAATCCGCCTCATTTGAACCACACTGACATATCGGTTGGTTGACATTGTTGAAACGATACTTATACATGGGCGTAAGCCCATGGCTGAAACGTAGCCTAATAATATTTATAATATGACGCCGTGTGTATGTTGCTCGTTGATACCAGTGTTGGATTGGCAAAAATTATTCCAGCCGTCTGGAGGGGTAGGGGTTTGTAGGATTTGGTTGTAGTGATTAACAAGTGCTTGTAAGGCCTGATTGGGGAGGGCTTTTATCATCGTCTAATTAATGTAATCCGGACCAGGTGTTAATGTTTTACATTTTTGTAACGTAGCAGTAAGTTCACGCAGGGTGATATTCTGTAACAAAACTGAAGATGATCGTGTAGAATCTTTGCTTTTAGGGATAAACTATGGTACCGCCGTATGCGGAGTTAATGAGTAAAGGATTTGTTCCAATATATCGGGCTGAATTAAAGGTCTAGTAATTTGTGTGGAGACACGCGTCAGTGCTCTGACCGCGTTCCATGAACTTGTTACGGATATATATTTATGGAAAGAATTGGTAAATGTTTGCTAAGCTTTGCGTTTTTTGGGTGGAATATGTGGCGTAGTGTAGCAGTATGGTGTTTCAGCCGAGTATAATTCGCTAAGTTTAATGTTTTCCGATAGATTTAAAAAGGCGTTCCCGTTTAAGAATTAAGTGGTGGCATTCATCATCCCACCATCTGAGGCCACCAATATTGTGGGACTGTGCGTTAGGTTTTGGTTTAAATGGGCGATAACATTCCAGATATTGATATATCATTGGATAGAGAGTATTGTAATTAAACTCATCGTCTGTATGTTTTTCAATCTGATTGAGTATAAATATCTTGAACGTCTCGGGATCAAACTTATGTAAAGAGCGTGTTGTACTCGTTACTTTATGGGACCATGGGAGTTTCACTATTGATCCTGAATCATGAGTAATAAATATTGGAAAGTGACAACTGTTATGGGTAGCACTTAATGTACGCCAGGTAGTTTTGGCTGCTATATTATAACTGCATAATGAAATATCTACTGCACTGGGTGGTGCTCCAGGGGCGGGGGAGGGGTTAGTCTAGTCGGTGACCCATCATTGAGAATGACTAGGTTACTTTGCTGTAGTGCATTCAAGAAGTTAGTTCCCCCAGGTGTATCAACTTGGAAACCCCATTGGTTATGGTGAATATTCATGTCCCCTAAAATAAGTAGTTGGCTGGTGTCGGCGAATTGTTTAAAAATTGTTGCCATTGCATATGTGATATATATTGATCAGGTGGGCAAATATATATTTATGACATGTATATTGTTAGATTTTATTCCAAGTACATGTATGTTAGTTATTTGGTATTGGGGATGAAATAGCTGATACGTGAATGATTGATGTATTACAAATGCTACTCCATCATACCGGGGCCGTCTTTGCGTTCAATTTGGAAAGAAGGTATAGAAGAAACATTATCGGGCGGAAGCCAAGTTTCTTGTAGGACTACTTTAACCGGTGTTGTTTCCTTTATCAATATTCGCAATTCATGATATTTATTCCGAATACTTCTAGCATTCCATTGAATTATTTTCATTGTCTTGATTGAATAGGAGTTGGAGGCTGTCGCAGAATTATCCAATCATGGTTAACATATTAGGTTGATTCTTAAGTAATGGTGGTGGTAGCAACATGAGCGTATGTAGGCAATGTAGGACTTGGTCCTTTTGCGTAACACGTTGAGAGGGCAAAACATCTTGGTTTACCGCTTGCTGTGATGATTGTTGTCTCGATGTAGATGGGATCGGCTGAGGATGTGAAGGGAGTTTTGCTGAGCAGGCATTGATGCGTGCCGAGGAAGTTGATAGTGTTGCAGAAGTTGCATGTGTCCAATACGATCATAACCGGGAGTTGGTTTAGGTGGTAAATCTTGAACAATAACCTGTGTAAACTTCCGCTTACCCGGAGCTTCAACAACAATTGGAGTCGCATGAGTATGTAGGGGCGGGGGTAATTTTGAAGAGTATCTTGTGGAGCTATTGGCTGTGGGTATAGACGCAAAGCAGCCTCAGAAAAGGATACATTATCTAGGCACATTTTTTATGTCAACTTGCCGTCTGTGTACTTCACATTCAGTCGAACCCGATACATGTTGTTTATTGCAATGCAAACATTGTATTACATCAGATAGACAATCAGCTATCGCGCGATTTAATGCACAATTCTTTCATCTAAAGGTGGAAGACTGACAATTTCTTAGAGTGTGTCCATATCTTTGGCATTTCGCACAAATATTTGGATGAAAAATAAATGGAGTAACTTCTAACACAACTTGAAAAACGGAGACATATTTGGAAAGATGTTTCGCACAAAAGACAACTTTGACTGAGCCAGTCGGCATTTCCCCTCTTCTATAGTCTTACGATTTAACCTTTGTACAGAATGTACCTTTATATCACTTTTAATTCGGGCTAATATGTCAGCTTCTGTAAGATTTTTCTCAACCCCACTAATTATACCAATCCGGAATAGATTTGAATGTGGAATGAATGCATGTAATTTGTGTGAGGCAAGAAAATTACTCTGTAAAAATGATTTAGCATGTAAGGCAGATTGAAAAGTGGTCTGAATCCTGTTTCTCCCTTTTGGTTGAATGTATTGAACATGGAAATTTCTTTCATCTTCCAAGTACCATTGGGTGTAGGTTGCCAACGTTATTCGTATTTTTGGCGGACACAAATACAATATATGGACCTTGGTGATTGGTAAGGTAGCTATATGAAACAAACTTATTGTTAGTGGTTTTAGTAGTTGAATTATAAGCATTATTAGGTGGAGGATTATTAGTCACAGAGGTATCCTTAACATTATTTGCTGAACTTTTATTCGTCTCCACTGTTTCTTCATGATCGACATTTTCGTTAGCTGAAGGATCAGGTACTTCACTTCCACCACTGTCACTATCCATGTTGTCCCACACTGTGCACTCTACCACTCTTAAAGCACGAAGTAGAAAATTATAGAACCGACTCGATACAACCGCACGCGCTATAAAACCGCACCACTCAACAGAGTGAACGAGACTGCGCCAGATAACTCAACTCGCTGGGAAGACTCAAGTAGAAGCAGAGCGTACATTTCAAAGGGGAGATCTGCGCACGTGCGCACACTCGATTCGCTATTTAGTGAATGGGGTATATCGAAGCAATTGACGTAATAATCGCCGAGTAGAGATTTAAAATATTTTTGCAAACTAGACTGCACCAATAGGCAAGCGTTCCAAACAATGGATGATTAGGCGAAATTAGAATCCCAATTTATAAACAAATATGTCCAAATATATATATAGTTGCCGATTTTCATGTCACAAAAAGAAATCATATGTGCGAATATCCATGTTATACGAATTCAAAATATTACTGTAAATTCTAGATTGAATGAATTACAAGAAAATTATCTAAATGTGGAAATAATTTTAGCAATCAGAAATCCAAGCTCGATAAATCTATATAATTCAAAGGAAGAAATATTACCAATTATCTATCACAGAAATCACTTTGAAACAAGTTTAAACTATGATATCCTTATAATAGAAATAAAGAATATTAAAATAGAACATTAAATAACTACTTTATTTTTATCAACCCAACCATTATGTGAATTATCAATTCCTAACTACTTAACATAAACTTTATTATATTTCTTCCTTAGAACATTTAAAACATATATATGGATATTTTGTTTTCTGTAACTCTAATTCAAAACATTTTCTTTCAATACCTTCATTATTTATAACTTTTAGATTACATGTAATTGGATTGGTCAGAAAAACATCTTTTATTTCGAATAATTCTGTAGACCAATTTGCAGTATAACCTTTTACAAATATTTTTTTACTTTACTTGTTCTAAATTTATAACCAATTTTATATTTTAACTTATTTTTCAAAGTTTTATTTTCATTAAAGGATATTTTCTAAAATTTGTTTCTTATAATTTTGATATACTTCTTTTGGTTTTATTTTAATGTACTAAGTTTTGTATTATTATAACTATCTACAAATGTAGATAAGATATCAACCCATTCATAATAACCTTGAATATCAAACTGTTTCCACATTTTCTCCTTTAATGTCTATTAAACCTTTTTACAACAGAAGCGTTTAATTCTCAATAAGTTGAATAACGGTTAATATTATATTTTTTCATTAATTCAGAAAATTCCTTATTAAAATTATTTACCATTATCAGTTTGCAGGTTTTTTGGAATTCTATGTATAAATAGTTTTAAATGATTTAACAATAGTTTTACCATTTTATCTTCAACAGGAACAGCCCAAGAATATTTTGAAAAAACATCAATTACTGTTAATAAATAATGATGTTCTTTATTAATTTTTTATATAAATTTTAAGTTTCCAGAATCCAGTTTTACTAAATTGGCTTTCCAAAGATCATCGATATTCATCAGGATCAGTTGCATGAAGTACTATATCACGAAAAATAATAATTTTCTCTTGAGTAGATATGAGCATATGATAATCACCAATATTAAAAACATGTAAATGATGAATATTAATTGATTTACACAGATCTATATGTTTAATAACAGTGTCCTTTGATACGTCTTTTAAAATATACAGAACAAAATTCCTTAATATGATCTCCTGAATATATATAGTATCAACTGTATTTTCAGAATTAAAAACTGAAATAACTATTTTTGCACGTAGCCCATTAAAATGTGTGCAACATTTCAGGATTTTCCTTTGTTGAAAAGGTCTTATTTATTTCAATTTTATCAAACAATTGTCTTCGTAAATTCTCTACATTTCTTTTTAATTTATCTGTTTTTGGTTCGATAGCTGTTAAATGTTCTTTAAACAAAAATTCTCTTTCTTCTTTTGTATCATATTTTAACTCATCTTTAGATATCGTATTTTTTGAATTGATGACGATTTCTGTTGCTTTATTAAATAGTTTCAAATTAACCGCATCATTATCTTCAACACCATCGCCAATATTTCTTAGTATCTTTCTTCTGAATCCAAAATAATCCTTAGAATACCAGATTATATTTTTGAATTTTTTATCAAATTTGTCTTTAGATACCACATCCTTCATTTTACGAGGTGCATTCAAGTTCTAAGGCCTCCGATTTTTTTTCTAACTAACTACTCACCCGAAAACGATGAAACTGGCGTTACTTCTCGACGTAATCACCCTGCAGACGTGCACATTTTTCACAACGTAGATGCCATGATTCCATGGCAGCGGCGAAGGCTTCTTTAGGAGTACGTTTTGACCACTGGAAAATCGCTGAGGCAATAGCAGCACGGCTGGTGAATGTGCGGCCACGGAGAGTGTCTTTCATTGTTGGAAAAAGCCAAAAGTCACTAGGAGCCAGGTCAGGTGAGTAGGGAGCATGAGGGATCACTTCAAAGTTGTTTTCACGAAGAAACGTTTGCGTAACGTTAGCTCGATGTGCGGGTGCGTTGTCTTGGTGAAACAGCACACGCGCAGCCTTTCCCGGACGTTTTTGTTGCAGTGCAGGAAGGAACTTGTTGTTCAAAACATTTTCGTACGATGCACCTGTTACCGTAGTGCCCTTTGGAACGCAATGGGTAAGGATCACGCCCTCGCTGTCCCAGAACATGGACACCATTTTTTCAGCACTGGGCGGTTACCCGAATTTTTTTGGTGGCGGTGAATCTGTGTGCTTCCATTGAGCTAACTGGCGCTTTGTTTCTGGATTAAAAAATGGCATCCACGTCTCATCCATTGTCACAATCGACGAAAAGAAAGTCCCATCCATGCTGTCGTTGCGCGTCAACATTGCTTGGCAACATGCCACACGGGCAGCCTTGTGGTCGTCCGTCAGCATTCGTGGCACCCACCTGGATGACACTTTTCGCATTTTCAGGTCGTCATGCAGGATATTGTGCACAGAACCTACGGAAATGCCAACACTGGAGGCGATCTGTTCAACAGTCATTCGGCGATCCCCCAAAACAATTCTCTCCACTTTCTCGATCATGTCGTCAGACCGGCTTGTGCGAGCCCTAGGTTGTTTCGACTTGTTGTCACACGATGTTCTGCCTTCATTAAACTGTCGCACCCTCGAACGCACCTTCGACACATCCATAACTCCATCACTACATGTCTCCTTCAACTGTCGATAAATTTCAATTGGTGTCACACCACGCAAATTCAAAAATTCGAATGATTGCACGCTGTTCAAGTAAGGAAAACGTCGCCATTTCAAGTATCTAAAACAGTTCTCATTCTCGCGGCTGGCGCTAAAATTCCATCTGTCGTATAGTGCTGCCATCTCTGTGACGTTTTGACAACGAACGCGGGCTCCTTTTAAAACAATGCACATGTTTCTATTTCTTTCCAGTCTGGAGAAAAAATCGGAGGCCTTAGAACTTGAATGCACATCGTATTATCTACATTAGCATTTTTACAGACATTATCATCAAAATTATTTATTAATTTTTATATGTTTTCGGATTCATCATGAAATTTCGTTTCAGGTAACAAATCTTAATTTTGATATCTACATCCATGTTTTACAGACACTATCAGGAATATTATTTATTAATTTGGTGTCTTCTAGAATTCATCATAAAATTTCTCTTAGGATAACAAATCTTTAATTATCTACAGTAGGCCTATATTTATCTTTCTATAAGCATTATCATCAATATTATTTGTTAATATTTATATCCGTTTGTATTTGTAATCCAATTTCTTTTTACGTAACAAATCTTTAATTTTGTTATATACACCCTTCTTATTATAAAAACTATCATCTATAGATGCCAACAGACTGTGGAAATCTTCATTAAAATCCCTTCTCTATAGAGTGATATAGAGTGATATAGTGATATAGAGTGATAAATAAGTTACAAGATTGTGAGTAACTGCAACGTGTTTAATTACTGCGTTGATGGGGTGAAAGTTCCTTTTGGGGATCATTGTAAGTATCTGGGTGTTAATATACGGAAAGATCTTCATTGGGGTAATCACATAAATGGGATTGTAAATAAAGGGTACAGATCTCTGCACATGGTTATGAGGGTGTTTAGGGGTTGTAGTAAGGATGTAAAGGAGAGTGCATATAAGTCTCTGGTAAGACCCCAACTAGAGTATGGTTCCAGTGTATGGGACCCTCACCAGGATTACCTGATTCAAGAACTGGAAAAATCCAAAGAAAGGCAGCTCGATTTGTTCTGGGGGATTTCCGACAAAAGAGTAGCGTTACAAAAATGTTGCAATGTTTGGGTTGGGAAGAATTGAGAGAAAGAAGAAGAGCTGCTCGACTAAGTGGTATGTTCCGAGCTGTCAGCGGAGAAATGGCGTGGAATGACATTAGTAGACGAATAAGTTT
Source organism: Anabrus simplex (assembly GCF_040414725.1). NCBI lineage: Eukaryota > Metazoa > Arthropoda > Insecta > Orthoptera > Tettigoniidae > Anabrus > Anabrus simplex. The sequence continues at coordinate 994,502,349 of NC_090265.1, read as the reverse complement.
AAATGGCGTTTATAAAAGTAGGAAAGATGACAATATGATAAAGTTGGAATTCAAGAGGACAAACTGGGGCAAATATTCATTTATAGGAAGGGGAGTTAGGGATTGGAATAACTTACCAAGGGAGATGTTCAATAAATTTCCAATTTCTTTGAAATCATTTAGCAAAAGGCTAGGAAAGCAACAGATAGGGAATCTGCCACCTGGGCGACTGCCCTAAATGCAGATCAGTATTGATTGATTGATTCATTGATTGATTCTAGGAAACAAATCAGTAATTCGGCTATCTGTATCTATCTCTTTATAAAACGCGTTTAATAACTTTAATGTCTAATCAAATTCCTTTATAGGTAACAAATCTTTTATTTTGTTACCTACACTTGTCTTTTTATAGACATAATCGTTAGTATATTTTACTAAACCTAATATTCTTTTGGTTCGTCATTAAATTTCTTTTACATAACAAACCTTTAATTTTTTATCTACATCTGTCATTTTATGTACATTACCGTTAGTAGATTTTACTAAATCTAATAATCTTTTGGATTCGTCATCAAATTTCTCTTTAGGTAACAAATCTTTAATATTGTTGTCTACATCTGCCTTTTATAAACATCGACATTTATAGTTTTTACTGGACTTGTTATTTTTTTGTGAAGTCGAGATATATCTTTATTATCATCTTTAATTTTATCTCCGAATATATTCATTTACTTCATTTAAAGTGTCATTAAAGTTATCATTTTCTGAAACCAGTTTAAAAAAACACAAATGACCACATATATATTCATCAAAAGTTTGAATTCTTGGTGTTTTATAAAACACATTATTTGAATCTAGGTAATTAACGAATTCTACAAGTATATTACTATCAACTGTCCGACTCGTTGGCTGATTGGTCAGCGTACTGGCCTTCGGTTCAGAGGGTTCCGGGGTTGATTCCCAGCCGTGTCGGGGATTTTAACCTTCATTGGTTAATTACAATGGCCCGGGAGCTGGGTGTTTGTGCTGTCCCCAACATTCCTGTAACTCACACACCACAGATAACACTACCCTCCCCCACAATAACAAGCAGTTACCTAGACATGGCAGAAACCGCCCACCCTAATCGGAGGGTCTGTTTTACAAGGACTGAACTCGGCTAGAAAAAGCCACACGAAATAAAAATTAACCATCAAATGAATCAAAATATAATTTTCATTATTTATTTGAAAATAAATCAAAATAGTACCAACATGATGAGAAGTACCTTAATTAACAATTCCTTATTGAAATCTTTTAGTTATAGATGGTCATTCATCAATCATAAAAACACTTTTGAATTTTTTTAATTCTTTAACTAATTTTTGTGAATCGACATTTCTCATTGGTTTATTATATCTTTTAATTACTTTTTCAATACTTTTACAAGTTTTTCTAACTCCACTACCACTATTTTCCATTTCCAAATTGTGTATATTTGTTCACCTAGTTCGGCATCATTAGTTTATTTATTTTGCCGGGCTGAGTGGGTCAGACGGTTAAGGCGCTGGCCTTCTAACCCCAACTTGGCAGGTTCGATCCTGGCTCAGTCCGGTGGTATTTGAAGGTGCTCAAATACGACAGCCCCGTGTCGGTAGTTTTACTGGCACGTAAAAGAACTCCTGCGGGACTAAATTCCGGCACCTCGGCGTCTCCGAAGACCTTAAAAAGTAGTTAGTGGGACGTAAAGCAACTAACATTATTATTATTATTATTATTATTATTTATTTATTTATTTATTTATTAAGAACAGAAGTTGCAATTACTTTTGCTCCAACAGCTAATGCTCCAAGAGCACTTAATGCCGCAGTTAAAATTGCTAAAAATCCTCCTTCGCGTTTTGTTAATCAAAAACCTTACTTTGTATTTTAGATAATCATATATTTGTTTTAAAATTCAAATAGATAATGTTAATTACAAACTTCCACCTTTTTAAATTTTTTGTTATGTGATTATTTTGTGTATCTGTTAAGTATATATCTAAAATTTATTCATTTTGAAATTTCCGTTTGAGGGAATTATTTTCGCAGCTTTAGGTTTTGTATTCCATTTTGGAGAAATATTATAATCAATACTAAATCCTTTCATTCATTAAAGGAAAACATTAATATAAAATTAATTTAAAAACACTACCCATTTTCATATGTTTCAATACACATTCCAAATTGTCCTTCTTCACTCATAATTCCAGACACAGCAGTTGCTGTGCATCTTTCTTTAAAATCTGCATCCTTAGTAAATTATTCTTTCTTTTTCAGCTTGTTGTAATTTTCATGAGCTCCATATCTATGTTCTAAATCTTTGTAAACTCTGTAAGCAGTATCAATTTGTTTACAAGTTTCACCTAATTGATTTGTTCCTTTATCGCTGCTAGCTAATCTTTCATCGAGTTTGGTAAAAGGAACGCAAAATGAATATACTGGCAAATGTATATCAGGCATAGGTAAAAAATTTAAATCCCAAATTAACTAATCCATTTCCATATTATTCTGATTTCTAGAAAGTATGAGGAATGGTATTTAAAAATCTAATTGGATATGGAATCCATTTAGGATTATCAATAATAAATTCATTAAATTGACTCATCATTATATTTGTCATTCCAACTTTTCATTATAATACGATTCATTTCCAGCATTTTCTTCACCGCGAATGACCATTAATCCAGCTATTAACTCTCTAACGTAATTCATCCAAACGTATTCAATTGGTGATTCTGAACATTTTTAACAAGACCAAATCCAGATTTAGGAGGAGTGGATAGAGATGCAGATCATTGTATCCTATTTGTTTTTTCTGAGCGCCATATATCAGTCATCAAGTAATTATACTTTCTACCCGCACTTCTTTTAGGTTTTGGATTATTCGGATCGTTATTTTGATGTATTAGGTTGTTCATTTTTAAAATTTGCTCCAAAGGAGTTTTGTCTTCATTAGTATAATCATCATCGTTTGATATATCATTTGAAGTTAAGAATAACATTAAGCCTTTTGTGGGTATAAAATTATTACCTTTAATTATAATATCATCATTATGAAATTCAACCTATGAAATAATTATGGAAATCCTCATCGTATCTTAACCCAAATTTAGGATCACTCATCAAAGGTAAAGAAAAGATTGGTCCTAAGTGTGTAGTAGAATAATCAGTTATTTCTGTTTGAAGTTCTAATTCTACATTTTCTGAATTTCCTTGCTGATTTTCAAGCTTCCTTTTTCTAATCACATCCAATTCACCCATTACAACGGAATCTTTAGAACTAGAAGGAAAATACCCTTCATAGTCATTTCTATAAGGAATTAATTGTTTCCAACCTCTCTATTTTCTTCTATAGCTTTAATAACGTTTTCACCAATAATATCCAAATTATCTCCTAAAACATTAACAGCATCAATAACAGGTTTATCTTTTTTATATTCCTCATATTCTGTTATGTTGCTTCTTCCATTTTCGACATTCTTCTTTCATTTCCAAGAATTTCTTCCTATATTCCCTCGCTTTCTTAACAGCCTCAGTATCATAATGAGCAAACATTATTTATCAAAAAAGAATTATGTTAATTTTTATGTTTATGTTAACGTTTTTATATTTGTAGAAATGTTTTCATTTCATTTCTGTATCCGCCATCATTAGTTATGCGATTCATATCAATACTAATAAAACCAAATTCTTATTGCAACATTTGCTACAAAGAGCCTTAAAATTTTCAAACTGCATATCCCCTCCCACAAATTCTTTAAAAATATGACTTAAATTGGTATAATATATTCTGAATCTACTTAAAACGCTCAACTTATCTCTAACCAAATGTTTCGGTATTTTCGAATATGTTTGAGCTACATAAAAACAATCAATGCCTTTATGATTTCCCCGAGTAAAATATTCACTAACACTACCTTGGTTTTCCAATACAAAATAATCAAAAATAACAACTGAATGTCCTTCATATTCATCTAAAGGAATTATGCTCTCATGATCATCACTAATAAAACGAACAATTGATTTTTCTAATTTCTCCTCGTTTTTACATTCTTTCATAAACTGTTGATACTTTGTTTGATCTAAACGTTTATAATAAATACAAGGTTTATTTATTTTATTCCATTTAACCCCTCAGGTTTTAAAATATAATTATCAATCCTTAAAGTTGTTTTGATGCAGCTACTAGGCCCAATGATTCCGCAACGAGTAGAATTTTGCAAAAGTTCTCCATGTCTGTTTTATTTTTCTTGCGAAGCGTTACTGTTGGATCCCAATCTACTTTTTTATTGTTACTCCTCTGATCCACTTATTTATTTATAAATGATCAGAATTTTTAATTAAGTGGCACATCATCTGTTTTAGAAAAGAGATTAAATGTTCCATTGCGAGATGGATTTTAACAATTTGGATTAATAGGATTCTATTCAACTTTCATAACTCTATATATTACAACAAAAATAATAAAATATATTATGAAAAAGTATCAGGTACGATAACTGACATGTTTACTCCAACAGGACAATATAATGTAGGAAATTTATAAAAAGCTATTCAAAATCAATAACACAAGAAATGCATTTATCAAAATAAAATTCTAAACAGATTAGAAATAATATTAGTGATTATAAAATATATTTTGATAAAAAAGTATTGGGTCAGTTTTAGGTTAAATAATCAAATTGAAAACCTAAAACCAAATCACTTGCACACAACCTACCAATGAAATTCATTTTGAAATGGATAAAGTCCTTTTAACTATGTGGATTGTATGACTGTAACAGATTCTGAGCATTTTCACCGTGGAACAAATGTTTTGCTTCTTTTAAGCCTGATTTAATATTTGGTACATCAATAATTTATGAACCAAATACCCAATATTTTGTTCAGTTTTCGATATAATTCAAACAAAAAAATTACTATAACCAATGAACATAATGAAGTAACAGATTTTAATGGCGCAAATATAAGAGTGATTTTCGAAATGAAATAATCATTTCTTTTATTACTATTTTCTTTGTAATAAATGGATTAAAGAGAAAGTTGGCAGGTGCAGTAATATCCTATAAATGAATTTTTTTTTAATTTGCCCAACAAGAATGTAGAAATAGATATTAAGGTTGGAGATGTTTGGGTTCATAACAATTCCTATCTGTATCTTACTTTCGATGCAACCCATGCTGATGGGAGTGATTATACTAACCATGAAGGAAAATCAAATGTGAAACTAATTGCTCATTTTTCCACTCAGGTATGGTAAATAGTAACTAAAAAGCGAGGATATACTATCTGTCGAATTGATCATCCAAATATTTCTTAATAGTTCTTTATCGCCTAACTTACACTCAAAATGATACTATAATATATGAGGGCAATTTTATTAATAATAGTAAACTGCAGAAAAAAATCTTCAAGACTCTTAGGTGGATTTTTAGTTTATGAAGAAGTAATATGGGAAGGCGATTTTAATTGTTACTTTTACCTGAAGCCAAAATGCAGAAGATGTTTTATATAGAAGGATCACTAAAGTGCCGAAGGAGCTGATGTCACTGGAAGTCATTCTGATGAAGGAAAAGTTACTGCAAATTCGTTAAGAATACCAATTGTTAAATACGAACCAGCTTATGAACAAAGAAGGCAAAAATCCTAAGAAAAAACAGAAAATACCTATATAGTTCTATGACCCACAAACTCAAGGAATTTCTGGCATTAGTGGAGAAATTAACTTCATAGTAGATATTACAAATTCCTACAGTTCAGTGCAGTTTTATATGCCGTATTTAATTTTGTTGTGTTTCAAACCAAACCAACATAATAGGTAATCAAGATCTAGATTCTTCTAAGTTTGACTATGTTCAATTTCAAAATATTTACGTCTAAAATGGAAGAAACCGAGATATTTCCAGAAAAAGTGAGGAATGTAATTCCTCCTAATACTTGTCCGAAAGACTAATAATAATAATTTCGTGTGGCTATTTCTACCCCAGAGCAGCCCTTGTAAGGCAGACCCTCCGATGAGGGTGGGCGCCATCTGCCATGTGTAGGTAACTGCGTGTTATTGTGGTGGAGGATAGTGTTATGTGTGGTATGTGAGTTGCAGGGATGTTGGGGACAGCACAAACACCAAGCCCTCGGGCCATTGGAATTAATCAATGAAAGTTAAAATTCTCGACCCGGCCGGGAATCGAACCCGGGGCCCTCTGAACCGAAGGCCAGTACGCTGACCATTCAGCCAACGAGTCGAACATCCCAAAGACTATAATGAAGTTTTAGAATTTAAGCGCATAATTGCATTAAAGTCGGTTCCTTCTCCGAATTAATTATTACCCCATTTATGTTATCAATATGATTAGGCGAAGAAATGTGATAACGGCTCAGAAAACTACTATGAATTTCTGTGCGACATTTAATGCTAATATTCCTGATAATAAAATTTTATAATTATGTGGGGTGAAAATAATTAAACCAATGATACTTAACATACTATCGTAGCTGAACATTTTTAATAATAAATGAATAAATATTTGAAATAATTTTTGGAGTTAATTACTGTTTGTTTTCATTTCTTAAATGATTTTTTTAAATATAATAATAATAATAATAATAATAATAATAATAATAATAATAATAATAATAATAATAATAATAATAATATGTCTTTAATAATGCGCTTATTAATATTAAGTTCAATAAACTTTGTTTCATATAAATAGCTGAGGTCGAGGCATTAAAATTTTTACTTTTTTGAATCGAAGTGGCGAACCGTGTGTATTGGATTACATATAAGAGATAATAAACTATCATTTTTGAGGTGATAATTCGCGAGCCACGAACTTCGGCATTTGTAATTAGCTGATATGCGAGCGGAGCACGGCTGTGTTTGAAGACCGTAAGAGATAAGAGAACAGCGATCATAAGGAAAATGAATAATAATAATAAGGAAAATAACAGCGATCATAAGGAAAACGAATAATAAGGAAAATTGCAAAACTCCGAATCTAAGGAGATATCCCCTAGCGTCTTTTCGAAGACAGCGCTGGTTTTCTAATTTTTGTCGGTGCCCAAGTGTTTTTTTATTTCGCATTCTTGAACTTACGGGATTTTACATCCACGCCGGAGGTTCAGTTCTCACACATTAATAATTTCTTTTCCCGAAGTGGCCACTTCTCTGAAGTTATTTCGCCAAGGAATCTGTAGGTTTCTAAGCAGCCTTGGTATCTGCTAACGATCTACAGGACGCAATGCCGAAATTTCCTTGTCTTTCTAAGTCTTCCTCCAACTCCCAACTCCTACTCTTTTTGGCTCAATTTTTTATTGAAGGAATAAATAGAGATTCGATCCATAGAAATGCGGACCCATCACTTCCAAGAGAACAAATCCTAAACATTTACCAACACCTAACCATTTGAGCTACCACGGAAGACAAAGTTTAACTCTATTTTAAACGTATATATACTTGGTTAATGTTGATGTCTTTCAAACAATACTGGAAGAAGGTAGATGCGAACCACAAATATACAGAATACTTAGTTAATATTAAACCACTCAGCTATCAATGACTTAACGGAAAACTGATTTAATATGATATATGAATTGACATAACTGAGGAACACTAAGTAGTTCCTACATAATCCGATAGGTGGCTCATTTCTTATTTCTTTCAGTAACAAATGGCGTATTTATGTTCATTATTATTTTTGTGAGATATCAGCCGCTATCGGGTAGCTCTCCCGGCAGTCATTAAATTGCTGTGGTTAAAAGTTATCTGTTATCGGCGAGTTATTTTCTAATTCAATACAAATTACTCCTCCTAGGCTTATCTGCAAATCATTTCCTGTTTCAAGATAGTACCTCCTACTAGGATTAAAGAAAATGGTGGATAAATACAGGCTAATTCAATAATTTTAATTGAATTTAAAACAGTTTGGTAAATAACAATATATTATAATTAAGATTAAATACATTGAGACACTGGATTCAGGCTCGTTCAGGGTGTTTATTAGATTTCCGTGATATCATTGATTTTTAGACGTTTTGCGTTATTTTTCGTAAATGTGGGCGAATTTTTGTGTTTCCTCTTTTTTTTTTGCAATTTTCGTGCTTGCTCGACGAGAGCAAAAAATGATAATTTTGAGATGTAGGGAAATTTGTAGTAAAAATTTGTTTTTCCTTGATATTTCTTTTTCACTAAATTTTATAGTTTTTGCGTATTTTGCTAATTTGGACTGAATTGCACTGGTACTCTCTCAATACGTATCTACTCGCTTACTTCTATAGTCTAATATTGTTCTGTTCTGAGTTGCCGAATTGCCTCCGTTACTCTTTCCTTGGTAGATGAACTTTTGTTAGTTTTCCTAGTTATATTTGGTTTATTCATTCATTTAATGGAAATATGTATTAGGAATTTTGTTGAAGAGGAGTTTCCAGTGATTGCAGATTACAAGAGAAATTTATCTTACAGAAATAAATCACTCTCCCTTCTCAGTTCAAAAATTATTTATTGCATTATCCTGAAACTGGCTAGTATGAAAAATTTACCAAGAACGTCAAATTGCCGTTGTTGAGAAAATCACATTACGATAAATATTCCATTCAATAAATGAAACTATAATTATTTACGACTAGCTGACCCGAGAGATGTCGTTCTGTTAAAAATAAATGACAATGGAACGAACTCAAATTCAGTCCGTACTGCTCTGTGATATATTTGGCCTTGTATCTGTAAATTAAGAAGGACAGGTTTATTATTTTTGTCACAAGTCTATAAAATAAAGTAAACAAAGCAATATGGGGTATAAGTCTGCTTGTTATACGTTACCTTGAAAGTTTTCATGAAATTGTCCCGAAGTTCATTTGTTGCCCGAAATTAAGTCATTTGAAAGCAGTTGTTATATTTTTGGATATTTGTAAGGAAATGCATGGAATCTGTTCCTTTTCCTGAAACCAATGAGTGAAATCAATGGCACTAATTTCACTGTGCCATTTGCGCAACACAATCCAGCGGCTTCATTTTTGTATTTCAATGCATTACAATATTGGCAAACTGAGTTCGTAGATCCATTAGTAATGCATTGATAGGCACTGTAGTCAATTGAAACATAGTAACTGAATGCGGCTCGATTCAAACTTGCAAGGTTATTAGCTGAACGACGCGCTACACGGGTTTGTGATATCCGCGTCCTTTCAGTTCCATTTCGCTCTTCACGTTGTTGTGTAGTTCGATTAGACTGAAAATTAGCTTGGCTTGTAGCTTGTTCTTCGACCGAAGTTGCTCCGCCCGCGTCATAGGCGGCATGACTCTTGAAATGAGTATACTGTGTATGGAAGCACACACAAAATAAATCAATCAATCAACCAAAGAAATCGATGAACTTGTTTCTTGAGAAGCGAAGATTTAAAAACAATCAGGGTAGACAAAGCTCTCCAACTATGACAAAACACGACACTGCAAGCGACTATCTGGAGAGCGTATGTTTGGGAGATCAGTACCGCCAATCGAGGCAGCGAGACAGCCAGCCAGCCAGCCGAGTCACGGGCGAAACCAAAACCCAAGGAGACGTTCTTCCTGTCACAGACTGAGAACTAAGCGAGATAAGAACTTGGGGTTTGTTTTAAAAATAACTTCCATATCCGAAGACCATTTGCCCCACTTTGACTCCTTATGCAAATTCAATAGCAAAGAAGTTGGCCAGCGACTGACATTTTCGTGCCTCACATAAAAATCTCTGAACATGTTCTTATCATTTAAATTTAAAAACAATCTTATATACGTCGAGCTGAAATGTTATTTTACCAGCAGCGAAAAAAATACAATTATAGTGAATATAAAATAGGAGTTATATGACATAAGTTCCATGCAAGTGAGATTTTGCATTTGAGGTAACATTCCATTATTTTATTATTTTCACACTCAATTATTTTGTAAACCGTTTTTTGTTAACGGCATCAAATGCGGCTTGAAATTTTGTACATAATCCGATATGCACCCATTTTAACCGATAACATTCAGATTTACGGACATTTGGCAAATGCGCTGGATTAGAGGAGGACAGCGCTAAGCCCAAACGTGGGAGAAGGAAAGAGAGACGAACAGTTTGAATGGAAAAGGAGAAATGGGGCTTTTACGTTTTTCCTGCGATTTTTCTCCAAATTTTCTCTTCGTAAAAACCTTACTCGGACTTCGACGATTATTTGAAAAAATTAATTAGACGAATTGGTCCAGCCGTTCCCAAGTTTTGCGCTTAGCAGCACATTTAGCGACCCATTTTTATTTATATAGATTACGTTATGGTACATATAAAGATTTACAGGCTTTCAAAAACACATACCAATGATATTACATAGATAACAGCGAAAATTCGTAAATTACCGACTCTACAGCGCCATTAACGCTATCTAGCGGATCGCGTTCAAAACTAGTTATGGATCTCGACTAATCCTGTTGACTGGTATGAAAATAACTGAACCACAGATCTCAAATTTCCACTTGTATACGAAAAATTATGGCTTTTAAGTTTTAAAGGAATTATTGAACAGATTTTCAAATACAAAATATTTGATCTGGAGTTATAACATTTTAATATTCACGAGATAAGCTATAAACAGTGACATTCATTTTAGGTCTTCACCCAGACCAAAATCACGCATGATACCATCTGCAATTTTTAGATAAGGCATAATAAGTAACAGCTACAGACATTCAGAAATAAGTTTGCTTACAGTGCATACGTTATTCTCTCCAGATTTAAATTTAGAAATCAAACGTAAATATAACAATTTACATACAACTATAGGCATTGTAACCATGTTTCCATTAAATTAACATAGACATACATACCGTACGTTCTACTTTTTGTAATTAGTGATTAGATAAGTAGGCCTAGTGACAAATAAGTACATACCATAGTAACACAAATACTACACATGTAGATCAACATGCACATTAACATGAAATCTCATAGACTACGGTACAGTATGTGTTACTTTCTATAATTTAACACTATTCTTTGTTGATTACATGTATAGGAAAACAGGTTTCAATTCTTTAATTTGCAAATAATTTATCCAGGACTGCAAAGTATTTATGAATGAACAATGACCATTGTCAGGCATACCATCTACACGAACATCTCAACTCATACACACATTTCTTTATTTTTCAGAAATCTATAGGACTCTGACGCACTTTGCTGTCGAAAATCGTTACAACAATATACCGTAGGGCACAAATATTGCCCCTTACAGCCATTTTCACGCCTGCATTCCGCTATTATCTTCGTAACCTATTTGTTATAACATACCTCTAAAAGAAAAAAAATGAATTTTTACACTATTATATGGTTACATGTGGTCTAATTAGTGCTTTCGACAGGCTGAAAAGCTTTGAACTTACATTAACTAAGTTAACACTGTAAAATATGGTTTCCATCTAACAGATACATCTACACGAACATATCAACTCATACACACATTTCTTTATTTTTCAGAAATCTATAGAATGACTGACGAACTTTGCTGTCGGAAATCCTTACTTCAATATACTGTAGGACAAAAATATTTGTAACTAACGAAACGTTTTCCGGAGAACTCTGTAACGAATCTGGAGTCGAAAAGTGTAAGATACAGCCATGAAAAGGGAAAACTGACTCAGGCCTAATAAACTCCAACAAATTTTTTTTCTAGTTGCCTTACGTCGCACCGACACCGATAGGTTTTATGGCGACGATGGGACAGGGAAGGGTTAGGAGTGGGAAGGAAGCGGCCGTGGCCTTAATTAAGGTACAGCCCCAGCATTTGCCTGGTGTGAAAGTGGGAAACCACGGAAAACTATCTTCAGGGCTGCCGACAGTGGGGTTCGAACCTACTATCTCCAGAATACTGGGTACTGGCCGCACTTAAGCGACTGCAGCTATAAACTCCCACGAATGAAATAATAACTTCTATATGGAGAATCATGAGTTGAAGCCTCCTTATTAAAAGAGCCTACTATATGCCGCTCAAGATAACAATTAAGTAAAAGGTTCCACCTGATCGATACTTTCTTATTATTTAGCCTTCGGCTAAATTTATGTCATTAAAAATTTACAGAACATATTTCGATTGCTTAGCAATCGCCATCAGCTGTTTCGCTTAAAGCTTAGGTGAAAAAGTATAAAACATTTCATAATTAAAATTAAAATGTGTTAGTAACGAGCGTTTAAGTGGTGAGGGAGGGTGGATGGGGGGTTGTGTTTGTTAGTTAAGATTAAAATTATACCAATTAAAAACTATTCTAAACTAAATCATCTTTGATTTCATTCGTTGTCACTTGCATTGGTTCATTATTAAGTACGACAGTTTTCCGTTAATGCTCTTGCACAATTGTCTTTATGGTATAGTGTTCCTTCTTTTTCTAGACCTTTCTTACTGTTAGGTGGAGAAGATTATGTAGATTGTTGGTCGAATTGTTCAGTTTTGATTTAGTTGGATAGTTTGGAGTACGACCTGTAACCGGCAGGAAAATGTTACTATTAATTAAAATTATTTGAGGGTATGTTGCCTAAAGAAATTGTTTGCATTTTAAAAATGTAACTGTAAAGATTAAAAACTTACCCCTATCTAATTATTCGAAAAACTTACCCCTATCTAATTATTCGTTGTACGAATTTTATTCGGAATCATCAAGTCGGGAAGTTTGGTTTACTACCTGTAACCGGTAGAGAAAACGTGTTTTTTTCATTGAGAATGTGTTTCTTAAAGGAGCTATTTATACTGTTAAAAACTTATTTAAACTTAACCTTGTCCAATTCGTTCTTGTTCCGATGTTTACGTGTTTGTATCTGTCTCTGCCGTCCTCGACCTTGTGTAGTAGCTGTGTGACGAGAACGTTTTGCTGGCTTGGTTTGGAGGGGGAACTGGAAGTGATACTTTATCTTTGATACTTTATTATTTTCTCTAGATCTACAGTAATAATACCCATTTGATCCTTTAAATGAGAAAAATAACATGTTCAGCCCATGCCAAAATTCACTCTTTCAAACTCTACATACTGTACAGAAAAAAGAAAAGAAAAATAAAACACGCGGAGAACAAAAATGAGCAAACAAAACAATATTAATAATTAAAAAATCAAACGTACTCCATGGACATGCCATGAAATTCCTCAGATACTCCGGAAACGTAACCCCCAAAGTGAGGGTCACCACGGTAGTCATCCTCGGCCCTTTCATGCCACGTCCAACGTCCTTGCTGAATATTCCTGTTGTCTTCCCAGAATGTGTAGTTTAAATAAACATAATTAAAATACATAATAAAGTTGAAATAAAATCAGCAGTATTAAGAATGTCAAAGACCTTCATGCCTCTCTTAACTAGACACGCAAACCCTTGCACATTCCATTCCTCCTACCTTATTTTACTTGACCCACTCTAGGTTGCTGAGTCCAGACTTAGGTTACATTCTGCCATTGCGTATTCATGCTCACGTATGCTCACGTTGCAATTTTATCCTTGTCAGCCATGCTTAATCAATTTAAATACCAAACCATACTCCACCTGAAATTTGTCATCACGTCCACCAAACCAAAGTTTACAAACAAACACCAATTCTCAATGCTCCTCCCTCTCAGCTCTTAAATTCTGCCATTACATATACCATCCTTTCTCCATCTCCACATTTCAGCAATAAATTACCGTCTCTACTGCAATTTAATACCAATACATCATCACTTAACACTCACATAATATAGCAATAATTCAACGTCCACCATCCGTTTGTCATCACGTCCACCAAACCAAAGTTTACAAACAAACACCAATTTTCTATTCACATCCCTCTCAACACTTAAACAAACACCACTTCTCAGTTCTCGTCCCTCTCAACACTTAAAATCTGCCATTGAAAAGTACCACCACTTCTCCATCTCCAAATTTCATATCACATTGAATACCAAACCACCTTCATTTACAACTTACTCATGAGTGCACCACTACTTCTCATACCTTTCCAACACCACATTTCAACATATACCACCTCTATTTCCAACACCACCTTTCATCTCTAGCACACACTCATCTACCATACTCAATTTACCATACACTCATACTCATCCTAATACCCATCATAATTACCTACCGAAAACTCCATCTTCCACCAAACCAAAATTTACAAATAGCCAAATTACATTACTACATCTTCATACTTTTCCAACACCACATTTCAACATCTACAAATATAATACAATCATATACCATCACATTAAATACAACTTACTCTTGAGTGCACCACCACTTCTCCACACCTTTCCAACACCACATTTCAGCATATACCACCTCTACTTCCAACACCACATTTCAGCCCTAGCACACACTCGTCTACCATCAAATAAATCTCCATCTACAAATACCACACACTCATACACCATCACAACCTTCAAAATATCACTTCATCTTCACCTACAAATACCAAACACTCATTCCTCAACACTACATTCTTGCATCTAACAATCTTTATTTTCACTACTCCCTATACTATTGTTCTTTTTACTTCTAGTGACTACACCCTTCTCATTTCTACCTGAATCCCACATGTTTGTCAGTTTTCTATACTTTCCTGTTTCTCTGCCACCTCTTTTGGCCGCCGCTTCATCACCATCTTCACTCTGTTGTGTACTTTTGCCTCCACCTTCAGCTCCCATCATCTCCGTTAATCTTCTGCCCTTGCCTCTTTCCCAACTCCTATTGAGACATCCTCCGGTTGCCTCTGACGTCACCTTTTTACCCGTCACTTCCCTTACTTCACTGCTTTCACTCCTCTGCCTTTCTTCTTCACTGCTTATGGTCACCCTTTCACTTGTCGCCTCTTCCTGAACTTCTTCACTGTTAATGGTTACATTTTCACTTAGCGCCTCTCTCTGACCCTCTTCACACATTACACTGTTACTGTTATCTCTCCTCACTTCCCCACCTCTCGTTGCACTGCTCATTTTTTCTTCGTCTTTTTTAATCTTCATTTCTAAGTCCAGCAGTCTATTCACAGACCAGTTCCTCTTCCAATTTCTGCCTGATACCACTAGCTCTTGTCCTTTAATAGTAGCTCTCAGTCCTTGATTTATCGCACGTATCTTGTGTTTTCTGAGTATTTTCTCATTCCTAATAGCCTCCCATCCCACGTCTCTCTTGATCCATATTTTTTCTCTCTGCATGTTACTCGAATAGCCTATCACAGCATCAGCCATCAACGTAGAAAACAGTTCTACTTTGATAGGCCTGTTGTCCCTAGTACTTCCCACTCTCTGTACGTCATCTATGTCCACTTCGCTAAAGTTAAGTTTCAATTTCCCTTGTATTAAGTCGACTACTTTGTAAATTGTACGTACTTTGTCTTCTCTCACCTCCTCAGGCACCCCATAAATAAATAAGCACTTTTTCCTGCGATTCAATGTATTGGCATTCACTTCCGCTTTCAATTTCAACGTCTCCTCTTCCAGTCGTCCTATTCTTTCTCTTAATATTGCCACTTCCTCGTCGTTCTTTCTCACTTGTGATGTTATATCGTCCGTCATTTCTCGCAGCCATAACTTCATTTTTCCAAACTCCCTGGTTTGTTCTTGTATCATATTCTTAATTTGCTCAAAGGGGCACACTTCTACCACCGTCTCTTTTACCCATTTTTTGAATTCTTCTATGTCTTCCCATCCCTCATTTCCACTAGGTGTCGGGCCTGGGTTCGGCTCTACACCTCCAATCAGTAGCAACATTATAACCACCGCCGCTGTTAACACTACTTCTCCTTTGATTACCACATCCACTTTACAACCACCTGATTTTACTTCTTTCTTGATTCTCCTCTGCCATCCTCCAATAGTCGCCCTGTATTGATCAACTCCAATCATTGTTGTCAAACTCCTCACAAGCTTCCTGCACTCAGCACTCACTCCTTACTCCCACTCCCGAGCTCTCTACTCATGCGTCCGCTCTCCTTCGTGGCTTAAGCTGAACTGAACTGGAAGTGAAGGCGTGTTGTCATGTGCAGGGGGTTGGCTTCTATTTGTGACGTAGCTGCTTTGTGATTGCTTCTTACTTTCGCTGGGCATATTCGGTTGCCTTCTAATAATTCCATGTATCTCAATATGTGTTCAACCAAGGGGTTTCTTTGTTCGTTCGTTTCATTTAAATGTTTTAATTATTAAACAACTTATCCAGAAATATATGTATACTTTCCAAATTATTCATTAGTCTTCCTTTATTCAGTCTTTTGATGATTGCAAGATCCTGATTGATATTTGTAAATTTGTGGCCTGTCTCTGTCATATGTTCGCCCATTGATGAAAACCTCCTGTGTCTTTCCGCATTAACGTGTTCTTGGTATCTTATTGCGAAGTTGCGTCCGGATTGTTCGACATATGTGGCCTGACACTGATTACATGTTAACTTGTAAATTCCTGAATTTTGAAATTTTCCCTCACTATTCTCATTGACTTTGTTATGATTAAAGAACCTGGGTCTAGTGTTGTTGTTCGTTGAAAACGCTATCTCAATGTCGTGTTTCCTAAACAAGTTAGTGATGGCATTATATTCGGATTATTAAAAGTATTTTTGGTTCGTTCTGTTTGTTTAGTTAAACTCGATTGCTGTTTATATTTGCGTTTGGTGATTAGTCCGTTGATCATTTTCAAATTAAAGCCGTTTAGGAGGGCTTATTGTCGAATGAAATTTAGTTCTTTATTCCTCTCTTTATCGGTTAACGGAATTTCGAAGGCTCTGTTAACAAAGCTGTGAAAAGCGGATTTTTTCTGTGAATCAGGGTGTAAGGAGTTATTATGAATCGTGGTTGGAGTAAATGTTGGTTTTCTGTGTATCCCGAAGTAAAATTGGTTTCCTTTTCTAGTTGTAGTTACATCTAAAAATTGATTGAGTTATTTTTCTCTTCTTCAGTAGTGAATTGTATTTTGGGGTCTAGATTGTTCAGGGTGTTGAGAATACTAAGACTATCCTTAAGGTCCTTGTTTATTATAGCGTATGTATCATCCACATAGCGTACCCACAGGTCTAGTCCTTTAACGTGGTTCACAATTTGAGCATGTTCAAAGTGGTCCAGATATATATTAGCTAATATACCCGAGGCTGGAGCTCCCATTGGAAGGCCTTCTCGTTGATAAATGTTGTTGTTAAATAAAAAATAGTTCTGGTTAAGTACAAATTTCGGTATGGTCATAAACACTTCTATTTCGGGTGTGCTTATACGTTTATTTTATAATAAATTAGTTTTTATGATTTTAATCGTTTTCTCAATAGGAATATTAGTTATACATGTCCTTTATATCGAATGAACATGTAACATGAGAGGGTTTAAGTTTAAATTCCTTGATGGTTTTGCTAAAGTCACTAGCATTTCTTACAGTTGTATTTGAATAGAAAACATAAGTTTGTGTTAACAATTTGTGAATGTATTGAGATGCTTTACATGTGGGGCTCTTACGGAAATTTATTACTGGCCTAATGGGTACATCAGTTCAGCTTTAGTCACGGTCGAGCGCGGACGTATTGCGTGGAGTGTCCCAGGAGTGGGAGTAGGGAGAGAGAGTGTGGAGTGCTGGAAGGTTGTTTGGAGTTGTAACGACAATGATTGGTGTTGAACAATACAGAGCAACTATAGGGAGATGGCAGGGAGAAAGAAGGAAGAAGAAGCGAAATCAAGTGGGTGTAAAATGGAAATGGAGATTAAAGGAGAATTATTGCTTGCAGCGGCGGTGGTTATGATGTTGCTATGGATTGGGGGGGGGGGTCGAGCTGAACCCAGGTCCGACATCTAGTAGAAATGAGGAATGGGCAGACTTTGAAGAATTCAGGAGCCTTGTAAAAGAAGTGGTTGAAGAAGCCTGCCCCTTTGAGCAACTGAAAAATTTGATTCAAGAACAAACCAGGGAGTTCGAGAAAATGAAGGCATGGCTACGGGAAAGGACTGACGATATAACATCTCAAGTGAGGAGTAAGAAGTGGCAACACTGGAAAAGAAAATAGGACGATTAGAAGAGGAGACGCAGAAACTGAAAGCAGAAGTGGAAGCTAACACTTTAAATCGTAGGATGAAGTGCCTATTTATATATGGTGTGCCGGAGGAGCGGAGAGAAGACAGAGTGATTACAACCTTTAAAGTAG
Source organism: Anabrus simplex (assembly GCF_040414725.1). Taxonomy (NCBI): domain Eukaryota; kingdom Metazoa; phylum Arthropoda; class Insecta; order Orthoptera; family Tettigoniidae; genus Anabrus; species Anabrus simplex. The sequence continues at coordinate 994,484,213 of NC_090265.1, read as the reverse complement.
TGGACTTAATACAGGGGAAAATGAAAGTTAATTTTAGTGAAGTGGGCATAGACGATGTGCAGAGAGTGGGAAGAATTAGGGGCAACAGGCCTATCAAAGTTCAACTGTTTTCTACGCTGATGGCTGATGCTGTGATAGGCAATGCGGGTAATGTGCAGAGGGAAAAATATGTATAAAGAGAGACGTGGGAAGAGAGGCGATTAGAAATGAAAAAATACTTAGAAAGCACAGGAGTCAAGCTATAAATCAGGGGCTGAGAGCAACTATCAAAGGTCAAGAACTAGTGGTGTCAGGCAGCAACTGGAAGAGAATCTGGACTGTGAATAGTTTGATGGACTTAGAAAGGAAGATAAAACAAGATGAAGAAAAAGAGAGAAGTGCTGCGATCAGTGGAGAAGATAGGCAAAATACCAAAAGTAACTGTGTACTGTGTGATCAGAAGCAGGGAGAGGTACCAAGTGAAAATGTGACCAGAAACAGTGAAGAGGAAAGGCAGGAAAGTCAAGGCATTAAAGTAAGGGAAGAGCAGGGGAAAAAGGCAAGGTCAGAGGCAACCTGGGGGAGCCTAGATCTGAGTAGGAGCAGAGGGAGGAGCAGAAGCTTAAGGGACCTGAAGGGAGCGGAAGTTGGTGGCAAAGGAAGTCAACAGAGTGAAGATAGCGATGATACGGCGGCCAAGAGAGGTGGTAAAGAAGCAGGAAGGAATAAAAAATTGACAGACATGTGGGGTACAGGTGGAAATGAAGGGGGTATGATTACTCGAAGTAAAAAACATTAGAGTTTTGAATAGTGATGACAGAAATTGTAATTGGATGTATAAAGTGTAGTTGGCGGAGGGTTATTTATTGATGAAATATGTGAGTGATGAGAGGGAGTAGAGTTAAGATGGTGGAGGTTGAATTGTGGTGACGGAGATGTATAATGCGTAGTGGTGGATGGTTAGTTGTTGATGAAATGTGTGAATGTGGAGAGGGAGTAGAGTTATGATTGTGGAGGTTGAAATGTGGTGATGGAGAAGCGATGGTATAGGGTTGTAGTATTAGATATTGATGTATATTAGGTATCAACGTATTATTTATTAGAGGATGGACATGGCATGAAGGGAGTGGGGATGGCTACTGGGTGACCCTGTGGGGGTCATATATCCGGAGTATCCGATGAACTTCATGGCATGTCCAAGAAGTATGAAAATGTATGTATATTGAATGATGGAGAAGCGATATTGTAATTGGATGTATAATGCGTAATCTGTGGATGTTATGTACTGATGAAAGGCGTGTATGTGGAGAGGGAGCAGAGTTTTGATTGTGGAGATTGAAATGTGGTGAAGGAGAAGTGATGGTAGAAGGTTGTAGTAATTGGATGTATAATGAGAAGTTGGTGGAGGGTTATTTATTGGAATGTGGTACTGGAGAAGTAATTAAGAAGTGGTGGTGTGTTTATTGTTGTATTAAATTATTAAAGAGTGAGTCAAAGTATTGGCTGAGAGGTGATGATAGAAATAAATAATGAAGTGTGTGTGGTATGATGAAATGGGGTGTTAGAGAAGTAAGGTGGGGTGATGGTGTATGTATTCTGTATTAGGTAAATTTATTTGTGGTGGAATTGAGGAGATGGAGGGGAGTGTGGTGTATTCATTGCTGTAAGGTGGAGGTGGAGAAAAGATGGTGGAGGTGTGTCTTTTGGCTATATTTTATTTGGGAGAAGTGGTACATAGGGGTCTGTATGTATTTGTGAGAGTTTGGCAAATTGTGGTTTGTGGATGAGATGGCAAATTTAATGTAGAGTACGGCTTGGTATTTGAATTAGATCAAGTATGGTTAAGCAAGGATGAAGCAAGGATAAGTTGCAACAGGAGAGGAAAATAAGTCTGTGTGAGATGTTAAAATGCGGTACTGGAGTAGTATAGAAGAGTGGTGGTGTATTCATTGTTGTAATCAATTATTAAAGAGTGAAGTTAAAGTATTGGCTGAGAGGTGATGGTAGAGGTAAATAATGAAGTGTGTATCTTAACTACCGGTATATGGTATTTTAGAGAAGTAGTACATAGGGGTCTATGTATTTGCGAGAGTTGGGAAATTGTGGTTTTGTGTGCGAGATGGCAAATTTAATGTTGAGTATGGATTGGTATTTGAATTAGATCAAGCAGGGTTAAGCAAGGATGAAGTTGCAACAGGAGAGGAAAAATGTAAACACAGACACGGCGGGTGAGGTAAGGTTGTCTGGACTCAGCAATCCGGAGTACGTCAAGCAGAAGAACAATAGCGGTGATGGAATGTGCCGTGTCGACAAGGACAGTTAAGTAGAAGGTGTAGTCTTGCTCCGGGATTGCATATGTGGTATTCTATGTTTATTTTTAAGTATGCGCTGGCCTTTCTTTTTGTCTTTTTTCTTCTTTCTAGGGCTAACGGTTCCTAGACGGAATTGACCGTGGGCCATTTGTTTGTTTATATGTCGTTTATTATGTAAGGGTGGTCGTAAAGGTAGGGGCTGGGTATTTTTGAAGTGATTATTTAAGGCTGAATTTTATGCTTTAAGGTGGTACAGGAGAAGTATAGAGAAATGATGGTGTACATGGCAAGGAAAGAGGGACAAGGGTGAGGAGGACTCACCCGTAAGAAGTCGGGGTGGGGAAGGGCCCAAGACAAATATACTTAGGCGGGACATGACATGAAAACAGTGAGGATAACTACTGGGTGACCCTATCAGAGGGAGTCACATATCCGGAGTATCCGACGGACTTCATGGCATGTCCAATGGGTACGTTTAGAAATGGAATGGTGAGAGGTAAAATATTGTCATCTGGTTAGATCTTGGGACCTTCAGGAGGTCTCCACGGGCAGGGCCGGTTGGGTCATCATTGGGAGGGCGGCCTTCTTCTCACCAGGGGTGATGACTCGGCCGGACAGTAGGTTTTTATGTGGTGTTTGTCTATAATCTGTGGTGCTGTTTTCTTTCTTTGTATGTATATTAACTATGTCTGTTTATTTTAAAGTTCGAAGAAGTTTGTGTGTGTGGCTAAAGTTGAACGCTGTTATTTTTCTCATTCAACGGATCAATTTGGTATTTGTTTACTGTGATCTAGAGAAAAATAATAATAATAAAGAATACTAATGGGTACATTTTTCTTAAGTAACTTGGGCATGGCTCTTACTGTAGGCAATCCTGGGTTCATATTTATCATTTTTTGTACTTCTTGTTCGTTTAGGAGGAAGACACTATGTTTAAGAATTCCTTTCAGGTTTCTTTGAATTCGTGTAGTAGGATCTTTACTTACGACTTTAAACTTATTGAAGAAAGTTTCTGTTTTTTCTATATGATCAGTTTTGCTTAAAATAACTATGGTGTCTCCTATTGTCTGCTTTAGTTACAATTACTTCGCTTTGTTTGATTTTGCGTTGTAGTTCCTTATTTACTCTGGTATTTTCCTGGTTTTCCTTTAAACCGTTTATAAGTGAAGGGATTTTTTATTTATTTCGTATCTCATTTCATCTGTACCTCGACTGGATGGATGGTATTGCTGTTTCGTTTCCAGCCAAGTTAAGGTTAATTCCTTACTTTTATTTAGAGTTTGCCAGTTATGATTCGGGCCCTTACCTAGTATTTGCAATTCTTGATCCGCGAGAACTGTTTTTGAAAAGATTTCAACTGGGGGTGGGTATCTGTCGTGTTCAAGTGCCGGTTTATTTTGTAATCTATTCTCCTTTTTCGGTCTATCCTCTTTTAAATCATCTAATTTCTTGTTTATCGTAAGGTGTTTCTTTTCCATTAAGTTATCTACTTTATCCCTACTATGTCTAAGGAAAGAATCCCATTTTAACGGTAAAAGCGTTGCTGCGGCTTTAAGGTGAGTTGTGTACAATTCTTGATTGAGATATTGTTTCTTTCTGTACAGGAATTTTATCTCCCTTTTTATCCAAGTTTGGTTCACCATTTTCTGAGTTACTGACTGAAATTTTGAATAAAATTTTCTCTTTTGAGTACCTTTTAGAAATTTGGGTGTTGAATTGTTTCTCAAACATTCTCTAAGAAAAATTATGTTTTTGCTTATTGTTGCTACTATCACATTTATTTTAAGGTAGGTGTTCGCTATATTTCCTGTAATCAAGATAACAATTAAGTAAAAGGTTCCACCTGATCGATACTTTCTTATTATTTAGCCTTCGGTTAAATTTATGTCATTCAAAACTTACAGAACATATTTCGATTGCTTAGCAATCGCCATCAGCTGTTTCGCTTAAAGCTTAGGTGAAAAAGTATAAAACATTTCATAATTAAAATTAAGATGTGTTAGTAACGAGCGTTTAAGTGGTGAGGGAGGGTGGATGGGGGGTTGTGTTTGTTAGTTAAGATTAAAATGATACCAATTAAAAACTATTTTAAACTAAAACATCTTTGATTTCATTCGTTGTCACTTGCATTGGTTCATTATTAAGTTCGACAGTTTTCCGTTATTGCTCTTGCACAATTGTCTTGATGGTATAGTGTTCCTTCTTTTTCTAGACCTTTCTTAATGTTCGGTGGAGAAGATTGTTGGCCGAACTGTTCAGTTTTGATTTAGTTGGATAGTTTAGAGTACGACCTGTAACCGGCAGGAAAATGTTACTATTAATTAAAAATTATTTGAGGATATGTTGCCTAAAGAAATTGTTTGCATTTTAAAAATGTAACTGTAAAGATTAAAAACTTACCCCTATCTAATTATTCGAAAAACTTACCCCTATCTAATTATTCGTTGTACGAATTTTATTCGGAATCATTAAGTCGGGAAGTTTGGTTTACCGTACTGTCAAATGAGTGAGTTTGAAAGAGTAATAATAATAATAATAATAATAATAATAATAATAATAATAATAATAATACTAATTACAGATCTAAATTTGGACCATGTTAAATTAAGGGACAATTTACAATACGTTAAGTAGAAATAGAACTAATGAGTTAAACCCAATAAAATAATAATACTAACGTTATGACTGTGATAAATCGTAGTGATTAAAAGTAATAATAATTATCGCAATAATAAAAATAATAACAATCTTTGGATGTTGAATGTCTGTAAAGGCGACCGATATATTGAGACGTCTGCGGTAGTGATTAAATCATAACCCAAATAATAATAATAATAATAATAATAATAATATCCGACCGGAGCAAGTTAAAATTACGCGGATGTTGGTCATTTGATTACGCTGACTTGACACAAATGGTAACATCATGGATAAAAAATAATTCCAATAATAATAAATTATTAATGACGACATCCCTAAGCATAAGACTTTGAAGACCCGTAACAAGAAGACTTGCCGTGCGTCGAGTTCCTGTAAGACCCGGCTTGTTTATTTTTGCTTGAGGGATGAGAGGAGAATGTAGTCCGGTATTTCCCGTTACACATCTGGTTATGTAAGGGAGGCACTGACCTACTCAGACCAGGTGGTCGATCCTGGCAATAATAACATCATGAGTCAATACTTGTAGTGACGAGTTCAAGTTGGCATGGCATTAGCTGGATCCATTATAGGGTCCGTCCGTGAAACACACACTCCCTAATCATAGTAGCTTTACTCAACCCGGTATGCCGACGTCGGGGAATGTATATATTTGTCGGAGATACTCTATCTAAATCGGACTGGGAAGCCGACAATAAATGTGATTTATTCTCGGACTCTCGAGAAGAAGGGTCGTCTTTGTGGACTACCTCATCATACGAACGCTGTTTCGATCCCAACGGGATTAGATGGTGAATCAAACCCCAAATTTGTGTTCTTTTTTACAGGATGGACATTATAAGTGTACTATCACCACTTGCGGTGAAGCAAGAAATCTTATAATTTGATTTGTTGTCAAATTAATGTTGGGATAAATTGTATCTAAATTCAAGGCGCCGAAGAACGCAATAAACTGCTCCTTATGTCGTTTATTTTCAAAGTAAACCATTCTCAAAATCTTTTTATTGTAGTTGGATCTTATGCCCTAAAAACTTTTAAGTGTAATTTCCTAGTCCTATCATGGAGTCCTTAAATTCATGTTTACAATTGAGCAATCGCCCACTTTATTTTGTATGCCCCGTTCATCCCTGTGTTTACTGATGCCTCTATATTTATGCTGAGATTTTTTATTAGATAACTTAAAATATGAACCGACACCCCTTATATTAATGCTAGTCTGGGACTCAGAGGGTGGACGGGTCGCACTAATGCGACGTACTCCTCAAGCGAAGAGCGTAACAGTAATAAACGACCTTGGGTCTAGGCACCAACCAGTGCTATTTACACTAAATGCGAACCCAGAGGAATATGAGAATAACCCCAAAAGCCGGCTCAACTATAAAACAGCGAAGTGGGGTACATTTGAAAGAAAACTGGACTCATTTCCACAGGGGAATGAGGACACAAAAATAGAAAGCCCAGCCCAAATCGACGCCGCAGTCAGAACACTAATGGACGCGATCCAGGCGGCCACAACAGCGCCAACCTGTTACACAAGCGTAAACATAACACCAACATCGAGATACCGGCCCACATTAACGATCTAATCCGCAGTCGGAATCAACACAAGCGCTACTGGGCCCAATACCACAGCGATGAAAACTGGAAAAAAATACACCTTAAAGCCGAAATCGAAACTCAATTACTAGAACACAGGTCGCGGGTCTGGAACAACAAACTAAGTACGTTTGACACAAACACCAGATCGGTGTGGAACTTAGCGCGATATTTCACGAGAGAGCCACACGTAATCCCAACAATCAAGGGACCAAATGGACCCGTATTCGAGAACCGAGATAAAGCTCAGGTCATAACAGGAAGCGACTTTAACACCCCACACTCAAGGATCATTAATAGGCCCAATCCTGTTCGTCCTATTTACGAACGACAGGCCAACAGCGGAACCACTACCACGCACCTCTACGATGATGACACTGCCATTACAGTACAACACACTCAGCTAGCGTGCACCCGGAAGAGGCTACAAGTAGCGCTAAGAACTCTCAAGCCCTGGCTAACTAAATGGCGTATTAAGGTCAATGCTGACAAATGCCAAGCTGTGCTGTTCACTATAAAGAACAGACGCGCACACCTGTATATCAGCCAATATTAAACCGCTCAAGCTATTTAATCAAGATATAGCACGGCACGACAAAGCCAAATACCTTGGATTAGTCCTAGATAGGAAGCTAACCATGCTGAATCACATTAAAGCCATTCAGCGAATAACACACATACGACTAATACAACTCTATCCTATACTGAACAAAAAAGTATTATCACGAAAGTAGCAGCTAACATGTACAAGGCGTTAATTCGGCCAATAATCACATACGCAGCCCCCGCATGGAGCCATACTGATATGACGAACCTCGATAAGTTGGAACTAATACAAAATAAATGAATTAGAGCAGCGCCTAGACTCCCAACTGACACACAAATACGCCACCTATGCGAAATTGCGAAAGTCAGCTCGATAAGGCATCACATACGGAAACAAACACTCCAAATGTACATGAAGTTATTGGGTAATATGATCAACCCTTTATTCAGTGGAAGAGAACGCCACGACACGATCTGTACACAAAATACAACACTCTGGAACATATTCTCTTTAGCCACAGGGTTAAGAGACCGGAGATCCCAAAACACCCTCGTCCTTCTAAGCTGACACCCCTTCACTATATCGCACCAATCCATATTTCGCATACATCCTACACCGCAAACACTTGTATATGTGTACATGTCTATTTATGTATGTTGCACCTCTGAACACCACAGGGATGCAAGCGAGGAAGGATCGAGCGAAGAAATTCAAATGACGTAGGCAACGCAGCCATACAATAAAAGACGACTCAATAAACCTCCTTCCCCCCACCAGTGACAAGGAAGTGGACAGGAAGCCCACTACTAGAAGCTACATACTAACCATTCTATTATAACATTATCATTTATTTGTTTACATTTATAACTTTCCGGTTATTGTTTTTCAGTTAACCAGGACACGAAAGTGGAAGAGATGCCCGCACTCTATTGAGATTGAGATGTGTATACATGTATATATGTATAACTAGCTTAGAGTATTTACAGATTGCAGCGACAAGTCTGTGCCATCAACAGCGCAGGAACGGCACGTCACCAGGCGAAAAGAAGAAGCCCCTTACATTACGTAACTCTTGGTTCTATTTCCCTTCTCCTTAAAGGAGACCTGGTACCAGGGATCGCTGGCTGCTGAACCTGTGGCCCAAAGCCCAGACGCGAGTGGATCCGAGCTGCACTCGGCAGTAACAAAAATGACTGATCCTCATAATAATTAACAAATGCAAGGAAAATTGTTATGTTTGCATGGCACATATTCCTACCGAACACAACCTCTGGACCAATCCAGCCCACATCCTTGCATGTTCAATCAAATTATGTCAGGTTTTACATGTATGCTCTTTCTTTTTCCGCCTATGTGGTTTTCCCTGACCCTTAATACCACGCCTCAACACCACCTTACCAACACACACCCTGTCTGGTAACGCGTCTGACGTGCAAACAGGCAGGTATTTCTGTAGTACCTTTCCCACTCCTCCCTGTTATCTCGTTTCGCCTTAGAAATTAATGGCATGTCGGAGGCAATGTAGATTAGTATCGGTTGATACGCGCGGGGAGCGGGATTCGGTGACTCCCGAAAAATTAAAATGGCGATAGCGGATAGTAATGTTTGTGCTCCGCGCGGCAAAAAAGTGAGACACTGTGAGGAATTCGTTGATTGTGAAGGGGATTGTGGACGTAATTTTCACAAGGAATGCACACGAATGACAAAGAAGGCTTACAAGGCGGTAAGAATTGATCCGGAAAAGGTGTGGAAATGTAAACGTGATGATTGCCACCCGCCACCTAACCTAAGCGAATGTTATGTAGTTAAAGAGGTTACGGAGAAGATACAATTATCTGTTACAGAACTGAAAACTTTATTCATGGTTGAACTCAGTGCTATTAAGGAAGCGACAAAATTTATAAATGACCAGTTTGAGAAGTTCAAAACTCTCGCAGGTGAGTTGAAGAAAAGAACAACTAAATTAGATACAATCTGTGGCGAGTGTAAGCAATTATACCAAACAGGGTTTAGATGGGTCAGAAGACCTTAAACAGTACACCCGCAGGAACAATTTGTTAATCAATGGAATGCCAGAAATGGCTAAAGAAAATGTGTATGACTTGGTAATACAAACAGCCAGGGCATTGGGGGGTTGATTTGTGTGTTCAGGAGAATGACGTCGCTCATCGTCTGCCGTCAAGAGGTGGGGAAGATGGAAGAATTGTAGTGAAATATACTAACAGGTGGAAGAAAGACGAAATAGTTAATGCAAGAATACAGAAAAGGGTGTTGAACACCCAGGATATTGAACTGAACTGCCCATCACGCCAAGTATTCATTAATGACCATCTTTCGCCCAAGAATGAGAACATTGCAAGAAGGTGCAGGTTACTGAAGCAGAATGGCAAAACATTTGCCACATGGACAAGGGACTACAAGATCTACGTCCGCGAAGCTAGGGGTGGACCAAGCATGCTCATCAGTAACGGAGAAAAGATCGCACACCTCGAGAATAAACTCGGACAGTAAACACTGCAGGTACTATATTCACTCGAATTTATACTGATTTTAAATGGTGCAGGACATCTATAGCAGTAAGGAAATAATAAGTTCTGTTGAGATCCAGTGTGATACTATAGAAAACTATAAATTGCAAACTAAGAATCAAGCTCTAAATTCTAAATTTAAATGTATCTGTATCAATGCACGAAGTGTTAGGAACAAGTTTGAGGATATTATGCTTATTATTGATGAGGTCACAGAACTTGACATTATAGTTATAACAGAAAATTGGCTATCAGATGAAGAAACATCCTATTATAATATACCTAGCTTTGAAACCTACCATCTAGCTAGAGAGGGTACTGGAGGTGGACTGTCAGTGTATGTACAAAAAATGGACAACTAAAGTCATTAAGATCATTAACAGTTATCACAGTATTCTCCAAATGGAAGTACAGTATTTAGCAAAAACCGGAGATATAACGTAATTTCATATTACAACCCAAAGGAGAGTAATATTACTAACTTTATGATAGACCTTGAACTTGTTTTGTGCAATATCCGAAAATCAAACTCATTACTTATAGAAGACGATGACGTAGATTTTCTAAAAGATAGTAATATTTATAGGAACTATACATCCTTATTGAATTGTTACAATTTTTACCCCTGCAATATAAGGCTACCAACAAGAATAACACCCATATCCTCAACTTTAATTGATCATATACACTCAAACTTTGCCACTGCTGATTACCGTCAGAAGGGGTGAAGTCGATCGCCAATATATCGTTATGATTTTCGCTACTGCTACCTGGTGGCAAATCTGGAAACATTATGCTATATATTCTCTTTGACAGCCAATAAGTTGTAGAGTATTTTCTATCTGTGGAGACAAAAAGTGTCACAATACCACATTATAGGCATATAATTCAGCCGTTTTCGGACTGTTAGTTGGTAAGTGAATGCATTGTCATCCGATTTATGTATTTGCAAAGGCTGAAGTTTGTCGTAAGGACGAGTACTAATCTATTAATTGAATTATTGTATTTTGCAGGGTGAAGTCGATCATGCCGCGAACGTACGTAAAGAAGATGGGCAGGGAGGGAAAAAAGAACTACAGTGCAGTATATGTGGAAAATGCCGTTCGGGAAGTGAAGAAAGGAAAGTTGAGCATTCGTAAAGCATCCGAGTGTTACGGTGTGCCTTATACAACGCTAAATGAGTGGGTGAAGGACAAACGTAAAAACAGTTATGGTGGGCAGCCTGTTCTAAATTCAAAAGACGAAGAATGTTTAGTACATGGATTGATCAAGTGTGGAGAGTGGGGTTTTCCTTTGAAACGGCATGATGTGAGAAATGTTGTACAGGGGTATTTGAATCGTTCTGGGCGAGTTGAGAAACGTTTTAAGAACAATAAACCAGGACGAGACTGGTTCTTAGGCTTTATAGAAAGAAACCAGGCGCTTACTGAAAGATTAGTGCAAAATATCAAGAGGAGTCGTGCTGGAATTAGTGAGGAAGTTATTCATGATTATTTTGATAATCTGGAGGTATCGGTATACGTTGCAGATATGCCTCCTAGTAACATAATAAACTTTGATGAGACCAACTTTACAGATGACCCAGGCCAAAGTAAAGCACTGGTTAAAAGAGGAGTAAAGCATGCTGAGAAAATCATGGATTCGTCCAAGACAAGTGTTATTTGAAGAGATATTTGAAGACTGGTTTGAGTAAATTCTGCTCCCGTTTGCTCGTAAGCTGAACGGTAGAAAAGTACTGATTGGAGACAACCTCTCAAGTCATCTTTCTCTCCATGTTATTCAGTTGTGTGAAGAGAACGAAATTGACTTCATTTTACTTCCACCAAATACCACCCACATTTGCCAACCACTTGATGTAGCCTTCTTCCACCCACTAAAAGGAGCTTGGAGAAAGTGCTTAGAAGAATGGATGGAAAATGAAAAACAGAGGAATCTTGCCTAAGTGTGAGTTTCGTAAGATGCAGAAGAAGACCTTCGAGGAGGTGGGTGTTCACCTAACATCCAACGTTGTGGCAGGATTTGCAGCATGTGGCATTGTTCCTCTAAATCGTGAAGCTGTCCTTAAGAAACTTCCAAAATCTATGAGGGAAAATGAAGGATTGGAAAAACGGTGGAGTGACTCATTGGTGGACCACTTAAAGGAATTAAGGAAGGAAACCACTGGAAGTACCGAGAAACGCCCAAGGCAAAAACGTCTCAATGTTGCAGCTGGCAAGGGAATAGTAGTTCGTGATCTCGTAGAGTCGGGTGATGATATGCAATCAGGATCATCAAATGACAACCAGTTGCATTCTGATTCACAGCTATTTGTCGAGGATGATACCGGTAGGTCTAGTGTCATAGATTATGGTGGAACTACTGAAGAAGGTGAAAACTGTAGTTCTTACAAGAGTGGTGTAGTTCTTACAAGAGTGGTGAATTTGTATTGGTATCATTTCCGACTGGTAGCAGGAACAGACATTTTATAGGTCAAATAATTCAGATGGCTGAGAATGACGCTGAAGTCAGCTATTTAAGGAAAAGAGGATCCAAGCAGGTTAATTTTGTATTTCCAGATGTTCCTGATGTAGACAAGACTCCCCTCACGCAAATTGTAACAAAGGTGAAGCCTAAGGGCATCGGTCGTGGACACTACATTTTCCCAGATATTGACATTTCAAAAATTGAGTGAAAATTCTTCATGATATAAGATAATTTTATGTATAGTGGCTATTTTTTTAATGAAAATACAATGTTCTAACCATAAAATATTCTATTTGTTAATTTACATATATGTTAGGTCCCTGAGGAACACCCTCTAGTATTTTAAAAATGAATGAAAACATAGCCTACCATACCTTTGGAGTTATTTTAACTTAAAAATTGATCGGTTTCACCCCAGTACCTGGGTGAAGCCGTTATATGCCTTTAAAAAGCAGTGATCATTGTGGGGTGAAGCCGATCGACTTTTCAATTAAAATAACTCCAAAAGTACAATAGGCTATGTCTATATTCAGCATTAGATATAATGTCGAAATGCTAAGGATTACATGTATTTTTTTAAAACGAATTCTTCAATATATTCCCCCTAAAATAAAATAAAAACTACATTCTTTGATCGACTTCAACCCTTCTGACGGTTCTGTGTATATAATGTAATAAGTGACCTTAATGATCATAATATTCTAATTCTAGAAGTAACAACACAAATTAAAGAGAGCTCTCCATTCAGTAGTGACACAAATATACAAACACACATGAAAATAAATTACACAATGCTAAATGATTTCACAAAAAATACATGTAAAAATCTATCTACTGACGTGAATGAAGCCTAAGACCAGCTCTGTGCTTTTATTAGTGAGAGACTTAGATTAGCTAGTTCAAATATTGGGCAAAAACCACCACGAAAAGATACACATAAGCCATGCGTAATACCAAAATTCCTAGAAGTGGTAAAAAAAATACATCCTATACGCAAAAACTAAAGCTAAAAATCCTTCAACTGAAACAACCAAAGAGTACACAAGATGTTGCAAGGACGTAATTGAAATGAAAAGATTGCTAAAAAGGTCATATTATAGTCATGTAATTAGAAAAGGGGATACTAATAAAGAAATGTGGAAGGCAGTAAACCAGATACTTGGTAGAACTAATAGTAAACCAAAAGTTACAGAACTTGTGTATGAAAATGTTCAACACACTTCTAGTCAAGCTAATTGTAAAGCTGTTCACATATTTTTCGTGAATGTAGTTGAAAACGTGGTTAATGATCTTGGTCCATGTAACCCACCTTTGCTGTCTAATCATACGATCTGCAACTCTGTGTACTTTAGGCCAACAGATGTTAAGGAAGTTACACAAATCATAGAAGCACTAGCCAGCAAGAATAACTACACAGATGACGGAATAAATAACATACTCCTCAATATGTGTGTAAATCACCTGGCCCCCTTGCTCAACGAGATAATTCATTTGTCATTGCAAACAGGAGTAATACCAGATAAATGTAAAATTGCAAGAGTGGTACAAGTTCTTAAGAAAGGAACACAATCTGACCCCAGTAATTACAGGCCACTATGTATAGCATCTTCACTAGCAAAAGTACTTGAAGTAGTAATAAAAAACAAGTCTTAAATTTCCTAATAAAAACGCATTTCTGCATCAAATTTCAGCATGGCTTCCTACCCAAACATAGTACACTTTCAGTTGCTTTTGACATAGTGTCCCTCATGCAGAATGCATTAGATAGTAATAAAATAGCAGTTGGAATTTTCGTAGATCTTGCAAAGGCATTCGACACAGTTAACAATATCCTACTACTTAATAAACTAGCAAATGCAGGAATTAGAGGAATAGCCTTTGAGTGGTTTAAAAATTACTTAACTGATAGGAAGCAATATGTTAATATCAATGAAACAAAAGGGCCCATCTACAATGTTAAACATGGTGTCGCACAAGGGTCAGTGCTGGGACCGTTACTGTTTTTAATATTTATTAATGATATAGGTTATCTTGAGTTTACTGGTAAGATATTCCTGTTTGCAGATGATATATTTATATTTTATGACAGCAGTTGTGAACAAACGATTATGGAGTATATGCAAAAAGATGTGGACATACTAACATCATAGCTGAACAAAAATAACCTAGTTATAAGCACCTCAAAAACAAAATACATGATATTTCATAAACCAAACCAAATTATCAATACCTGTAATGTAGTAAAAATTGGCAATGAGCCCATTGAAAGAGTAAAGCAGTTTTCATATTTAGGCCTGGCCTTAGACAATAACTTAAGTTGGAATGAGCATATCTTAAATGTAAGGAAAAAAATTATTAGTGTAATTGGAGTACTAAAAAGATTGAAAGACTATGGAATAAACAACCAACACTTAAGAAACATATATATCTCCCATATCTCCCTCATACATTCACACCTTATGTACATGAACATAATATGGGGAAATTGTACACAGGAAGCTATAAAGGGACTAGAAGTACTCCAAAAGAGAGCTTTAAAAATTATGTATGGATATGATTTACTAAAACCATCTGTGGAAGTTTTTCAGGAAACAAACATATTTCCAGTACAATGCCACATTAAATACACTCAAGCTTTATTTATGTTCAGGTATAAAAATAATATGATTTCTGTTAATACAGAACTACGATACAGCAAAGACATTCACACCCATGACACAAGATCAGCAAACCAGTTTTACAAAGATTCCACTAAAACTACCAAATATGGTGTTAGCCGTGTTATATATGTAGGCCTATGCCTTATCTGTTAAATGAAACTTCAAGATAGATAGATAGATAGATAGATAGATAGATAGATAGATAGATAGATAGATAGATAGATAGATAGATAGATAGATAGATAGATAGATAGATAGATAGATAGATAGATAGATAGATAGATAGATAGATAGATAGATAGATAGATAGATAGATAGATAGATAGATAGATAGATAGATAGATAGATAGATAGATAGATAGATAGATAGATAGATAGATAGATAGATAGATAGATAGATAGATAGATAGATAGATAGATAGATAGATAGATAGATAGATAGATAGATAGATAGATAGATAGATAGATAGATAGATAGATAGATAGATAGATAGATAGATAGATAGATAGATAGATAGATAGATAGATAGATAGATAGATAGATAGATAGATAGATAGATAGATAGATAGATAGATAGATAGATAGATAGATAGATAGATAGATAGATAGATAGATAGATAGATAGATAGATAGATAGATAGATAGATAGATAGATAGATAGATAGATAGATAGATAGATAGATAGATAGATAGATAGATAGATAGATAGATAGATAGATAGATAGATAGATAGATAGATAGATAGATAGATAGATAGATAGATAGATAGATAGATAGATAGATAGATAGATAGATAGATAGATAGATAGATAGATAGATAGATAGATAGATAGATAGATAGATAGATAGATAGATAGATAGATAGATAGATAGATAGATAGATAGATAGATAGATAGATAGATAGATAGATAGATAGATAGATAGATAGATAGATAGATAGATAGATAGATAGATAGATAGATAGATAGATAGATAGATAGATAGATAGATAGATAGATAGATAGATAGATAGATAGATAGATAGATAGATAGATAGATAGATAGATAGATAGATAGATAGATAGATAGATAGATAGATAGATAGATAGATAGATAGATAGATAGATAGATAGATAGATAGATAGATAGATAGATAGATAGATAGATAGATAGATAGATAGATAGATAGATAGATAGATAGATAGATAGATAGATAGATAGATAGATAGATAGATAGATAGATAGATAGATAAATAAATAAATAAATAAATAAATAAATAAATAAATAAATAAATAAATAAATAAATAAATAAATAAATAAATAAATAAATAAATAAATAAATAAATAAATAAATAAATAAATAAATAAATAAATAAATAAATAAATAAATAAATAAATAAATAAATAAATAAATAAATAAATAAATAAATAAATACATACATACATACATACATACATACATACATACATACATACATACATAAACAAACAAACAAACAAACAAACAAACAAACAAACTCTATCCGCGAGCCGGTTGAAAAGCAGATTGGAAGTCACAGGGAGCAGACGTACCGTACGTGCTTCCCACTCAGTCGCTCTCCTTGCCAGGCTATTTGTAATTGACTGGTCAGGCAACTTGTACTTACATACTATAAACTTCATAATGTTTCCGTATTGGCATTGTAAAAAATAAGAGCGTTCATGGACAAACCTTACAAAACAAATATAAATTTGATTAAAATCAATGAGTACAAGTTTCGTTCTTATATCATGGATATAATCAGCTATGCTTAAACACCATTTAAAATTAAACGATAAAAGTATCACATAACAAGGAATAGATACAACTGTATAAAGGCTTCCTTATTTTCCTTATTGTCTAAAAGTCTTTCGTTGATTGTAAATTAAGGCACCAACTTGGGCTCTTCATAAAATGGAATCATATTGATCTTTAGACTTCACTCCCCCGACAAGAATATAACAGATGTTCACTTCTATACTAGAGAACTCAATATCTTAGAAAAAGACCAAATTTCAATTAGCCAGTTACTAATAAACTTAAAAAATCCATAAATGTGTTGGCGGAAGCAGAACAAGCTATCTCTTACCTCCTACACGATAAACAAGACGAAGTTAGATTCGAGATTCGTAAACAGATCACGAAATTCTTAGATAGTAGTAACTAATAATAACAAAACCTTCACTAAAATTCTTGAGGCAGATTTTAATAATCTTAAACGTAAAATTAAAGATAATGAGTTGGTCATAACCAAGGCTGATAAGGGAAATACTACACTTGTAATGAACGGCCAAACTGAGCAATTTTCCTCGGACAACTCATTCGAAACTGTCAACGCAGATCCAACACACATTATTCAAGGAAACTCTAGAAATATTTTAAAGAATTCCTCCTTCTTACTAAATGAACATGAAATTAATAAATTGCACAATATGATCCCAATATTCCAATAGCAGGGCATTCCACAAAATTCACAAGGAAGGTATCCCTGTTAAACAAAATTTTTTAACGTCTCAAAATAAGCATATACTGTAATTTCTTGAAGGACTTCACACTTTCGAAATTAATAAATTCGTAAAACTCAGTTGAATTTTGTAGAATTACTCAACATTTAAATCTTCAACCCCAATACAGGTTATGTTCATTCGACAACATGAATATGTATTCGAATATCCCAGTAAATAACACTATTAATATAGTTAAGAACAACTTGATTACATAGAGGAAAATCGATAAACCAGAGATTGAGGAATTTTTAATCCTTCTGAAGTTTGTCTTTTCCAATAATTTTTCCAAGTTTAATGGCACAATTTTTAACAAGGACGACTCCCTATGTGAGCACCTGCTTCCGGCATTATTGTGGGGATCCATCTTGATAACCTTGAAAAACTTAAATTAACAAAACATTGCAGGTATTGTTCATTGGGCTCGGTATGTAGACGACATGTTTGCTGTTATAGACTACATTTCAGCCAATTCCGAAACTATTTTAGATCAACTCAATCAGATAGATCCTTCAATCAAGTTTACCTTGAAAAATGAAAATAATAAGTCATTAAATTTTTTAGACATTACCGTACCTAGAAATCCACACAATTTCTCTTACACTACATTTAGAAAACCAACGTATACCCTTAATATTATAAGGAAGGATTCTAACCATCATGGATCACAGAAAAAGGCGGCTTTGTTTGGTATGATGTATAATGCTTACAATATTCCTTTATCCAAAAGTGATCATAAAAAATAACTAGATTTTTCATATAGCTTGCCACAATGGCTATAACAAGAACTAATTTAGAATATAATTAATAAAGTCACAAACAATCCACCTTCCACTCTACTAAAGAACGTAAAACAGGAGGATAAAATGAAATATGTTCTCTTCATATTTAACAATAACATTTTCCAGGCAATGAAAGTTTTCAAAAACACAAAAGAACGTAGCCTTTAAAACAATCAGTTATAACTCAAAATTACTCTTTAATCATCGCTGTACTAAGGACAAACTTGAAAAATTTTCGAACCCCTGTGTTTACAAACAGACATGTACCCAATGCCGAGCTTCATACATTGGGCAAACTAGCCGTAGCTTTTATAATCGTTACCAGGAACATGTTAAAGCGAAATAATACAAGTTTTCAGCCTCCACCTACCATATATCAAATTTTCATCATTCTTTACCTTCAATGGAAAAAAGATATTCCTATTATGTTTTAAACCAGGAAAGGTCTCCTTTGAATTAACCTTAAAGTAATTGTATTCATTTAGACATAATATTGAACCCTGTAGGCAATCTGAATGAGTTGCCCGAGAATATCAACAACCACATAGATGTAGTAATTAATAAGGTTTGATCGTTTTTTGAAGAAGGTGTTTCATCCGAACACGAATCAGCATTCTATGTTCTTCCCACCCCACAACCTCCCCTATGCCCACACTTCAGGCCAATCCCGCTCTCCCAGTCAACATAGTCCCCGCCTCGCTGTTAGCCCCTCCATCATGCCTGCAACACACTCAGAGACACAGTAGACCCTCCACAGCAAGACGTGGATAAAGCAAATTAAGCCAGCGAAGATGTAAATTGCATTCTTATAGGATTTCATCGCTTTTTTATTTTTCCTTACCCCGCTTACGCTTACAGATATTTTATGTTTGTTATAGATATGTTCAATCAATACCTTAACTTGTAACAACCTGGCCTGAGTATGATTTCACACAATGTCCCACACAGCACAGGTCAAGATTCTCCAACTCATAATATAGAATTATAATGTCTAAATCAACATTATCCATTTTAAGTATAGCCTAAGTTAGTGCCTTATTTTACAATCAACGAGAGACTTTTATACAACAAGGACTTGGTATTTTAGCCTTTACATAATTGTATCCATTTCTTGTCATGTGATACCTATATCTTTTACTTTTAAATGGTATTAAAGCTATAGCTCATAATGTCCACGATTAAAGGACGAAACATGTTCTAATTGATTTTAATTAAATTGAGAAATTACACCTGTTAGTAAAACAGCGAGGAACATTATATGCCTACGCTTGTGACCTTTACAGAGCACAACTACAGTCTACCAGCATGTATACTGGAAGAGTAGTGTCTAATAGCGCTTCTAAGCGCTAATGCTCAGATCGTTTTCTGACGATGAAACTGCGCTCGGAGGAATTCCGTGACCAAGCGGAGAATTTACCAGCTTGCAGCCAGCACGCAGCACGCTTACCCGGCCCACGAGGGCGCAGCATAGGTCGAACTGCTGCACTTAACGAACTATACGCAAAACGAAAAGACCGCCAACCAGAAATGCCCACCATCTACCAGGGACACCCACGTAATGCCCACCACCCGGGTGCAGACCAGGAAGGCGAACTGGACGGTGGAATGCGGAGCGGAGACGGATACCCCCGAGCGTTCAGAAGCTGCTAAGCATGCCCGGCCTGCTAGCGCCTCCTTCATGATGCAGACATCAATGTGCGCCCCACAGGATAGGGAATGCACACAGAAGTCAGCAACGGCAGACGCCGGCAGCCAGGAGGCCAGCAGGACAAGCCGGCAATATATTGGGACCACCCACTACCCCACGGTCACCAGGTCGGGAGGAGGGCCACAGGAAGGACAGCAGTCGAGTGAGGATCCAATCAGGAGAGGACCTCAGCGGGTAGCGGCAGTCAGATGAGATCTAAATCTCCCCCACATCAGCTCTTGCAGTGTTTCCGCAGTTTAAGGTGGAGTTAGCTCTGGGCTCCAAGTGAGATACAACCATTGTGGTGGTGATGAACACTACACGGCATGCGCAACACTGAAGGAGGTGCCAAATGCGCGGGGCATAAGGCCTCTCATCGCAGTTGCCCTGTCTACAGGGCCATGGCCCGGGTAGGAATAGAGGAGGCCCGGCGCCATGACCGGCATCTATCCAGGAGGTCTCTGCCTTGGCGGACTTGGCCTCATTTTCAGGGATTGGAGATTGGGTACGAGGGACACGCAGACAGTGGTGTGACGAGCCCTAGAGATTATTACGGCACGGCTTGGCAACCGGCAAGACCCGCACTAGTCACAGCATTGCCCAGAAGGACTGATCTCCTGAATAACTGGACTGGCAAGAAATAGGCCAATGGCTTGTGCATGACACCTATTCTCAACTAACACTAACTTCTTGACATTTCCAGAGCCACATCCTTGCACGTGATATTTACGATACGTCAGGTTTTTACATGCAGGGATCGTTCACTTTCCGCCTATATGGTTTGTCATGACCCCAAATGCCACGCCATAATACCATCTTCCAATATAACAACCGGCTGGTAGCGGGTCTGACGTGGAAACATGCTGATATTCCTAATAGTATCAATCCCCATTCCTCTCTGCTATCCCTTCTTCTTAGACCAAGGTGATGTACATTTGAGTTGATAGTCACATGAGGGGTGCGAGCTTCGGGTGCCCCCCGAAGAAAACAGTGAGATGATTCAGTTTTAACTCAGTGAGTGACGGGAAAGCAAATAGGTTATAAAGATAATAGCGGAAACTCTCTTGAAAATGCATTGCCTTCCGACGATACAGCATCACTAGCGCTATACAGCGGCTCGCAGTTACTACTACTTACAGCTCCTGTTGGCTGCTATGACATAATAACTGAACCAAAGATGTCTGAATTTCACTTGTATTCGAAAACGTATTGCTTTTAAATTTTAATGGAATAATGGAACATATTTTCAAGTAAAACATTTTACTAGTCACGAGATAAGGCAGTACAAGTGGCATCCCTTTTAGACAAACAGCTAGCACAAACATTTATACTTACATATGATACTGTCTGAAATTTTCAGATAAGCCATGAAACGTGACAATTATATATATATTCAAAAACAACGTAGCCTACTGCGGACCTACATATGTCATTTTCTGAAAATTAAAGTTCAGGCAAGAAAAATTACTGTAAAAGTTTAAATACAACTATAGGCCATGCAAACATGTATTTCCACCACTTAGCCCGTTTCTTAATACAGGTTCAGGGATTTTTTTTTTTTTGCTAGTGGCTTTAAGTCGCACAGATACAGATAGGTCTTATGGCGACGATGGGATAGGAAAGGCCTACGAGATGGAAGGAAGCGACCGTGACCTTAAGGTACAGCCCCAGCATTCGCCTGGTGTGCAAATGGGAAAGCACGGAAAACCATCTTCAGGGCTGCCGACAGTGGGATTCGAACCCACTATCTCCCAGATGCAAGCTCACAGCCGCGCGCTCCTAACCGCACGGCCAACTCACCCGGTAGGTTAGGGGATAATGTGAGATGAATTTATATGGCATGCATTTTTACGGCCAGATGATCATCCAGCCGCCTATTTCAGTTAAGGGTCTAAGGAAGATGAAATGAATGTTGGTGAATAAAATTAGATCATCCTAAAGGATCGATGCCTGTTGCTGCTCATAGAACATATCTTGGATAAATTGCAAGGGATATTTTTTTTTTTTTGCTAGTTGCTTTACGTCGCATCGACACAGATAGGTCTTATGGCGACGATGGGACAGGGAAGGGCCAGGAGTGGGAAGGAAGCGGCCGTGGCCTTAATTAAGGTACAGCCCCAGCATTTGCCTGGTGTGAAAATGGGAAACCACGGAAAACCATTTTCAGGGCTGCCGACAGTGGGGTTCGAACCTACTATCTCCTGAATACTGGATATTGGCCGCACTTAAGCGACTGCAGCTATCGAGCTCGGTAATTGCAAGGGATATGATAATTCAGTACCCTTAACTTAAAAACGGATTTTCAATGTGCCAGTGGAATCTCAGAGTAGAAAATACACTGCTTTTGTCACCAAATTAGGTCAGTTTCAGTTCCGATCAGCACCATATGGTCTGTGCAACTCACCGGCAGTGTTCCAACGATTCATTACCTGTGTCTTCCGACTATTAGTAGTTCAGGGCATAGTATTCATTTACATGGATGATTTGATAATTCTGGCTAAAGATGAAACTGAAGCATTACACCACTTAAAATCGTACAGGATGTAGCCAAGGACTACAGCAATAAACTGAACAAAGTGTAATGCCACCTACTGAAGGGAAAAGTTGACTTCCTGGGACATGTAGTAGAAGATGGACGACTATATCTGTCGCCAATGAAAACTAAAGCTGTGGTGAAATTTTCAGAACCAATAAATGAGGAACAAGTGCAGTCTTTTCTTGGTTTAAGTGGATACATTAGGAAGTTTATGACAGAATACTCTGTTTTTGCGAGACCGTTACGTGATCTGCTGAAGAAAGACAATGAATTTCAATTTTATAAAAAACAGAGGATTCCCTCTGAAATGTTGAAGGAAGCCTTATCAAGAAGTCCTGTTTTACACACGTCTTCATACGAGACCAAACTTCATACTGATTTAATTAATTTTGGATGTGGAACTATGCAGATGTAGAGATCACCTGAGGACTGTCCAATACATCCTGTATATTACATGAGCAAAAAGAAAACACCACGAGAGGAAAAGTATCACAGTTATGAGCTTGAAGTATTAGCCATTATTGTTGCATTGAAGTAGTTTTGAGTGTATCTTCTGTGAATAGACTTCAAAATTATCACAGATTGTGCTGCCTTCCAAGAGACAATGCATAAGAAAGACCTGACATCTAAGGTTGCAAGATGGGCCCTGATATTGGAAGAGTACCGATATACCATTGAACACACAAGTAGAACGAGGATGCATCATGCTCATGCTCTGTGTCACTGTTCTGTACTGTTTGTAGTTCCTGACTCTCGGGCTACCCGAGTGAGGAAAGCATAACAAGCAGATGAAGGTCTTAGTGCCATCAAGAAATTACGCCAGGAGTGGTCTTACAAGGACTTTGTGATTCGTGATGACATACTTTTCAAATTCTGTACAAGTCAGGAAGTTTTAGCTGTAGCCACAGACATGCAACAAAATTATCAAAAGTGTTCATGAGAGAGGTCATTTCTCTGCAAAGAGAACTGAAGAACTCATCAAAGAGGAATATTATATTCCTCACATGAAGAAGTAAATAGAAGGTGTTGTATCGAATTGTGTACATTGTCTCCTAATTAACAAAAACTAGAAAACAGGAAGGATTCCGGCATGCTTTATCCAAGGAAAATGTGCCATTGCATACATATCATGTAGATCATTGGAATCGAGTCATAAAGGATATCATAACATATTTTCATTAGTTGATGGTTTTATAAAATTCGCTTTGGCTGTATCCAGCAAAGTCTACCAAACTGGATACAATGGAAGCAATATTCGGAAACCTTGTACAAATAATATCTGACCGACCACCAGCCTTCACGCCTCATGAATTTGAAGATTACTGCAAAACTGAAAACATCAAATACCTGTTTGTTACACGGGCTTGCCATGAGCGAACGGTCAGGCAGAGAGAATCAATTCTGTGATTGCATCAGTTCTTGCAAAACATTCTAACAAAATGGTACAAGCATGTTGAGGCTGTGCAGCAAGCCATCAACTCCACGTACAATCGTAGTATTGGAAGGACAGCATTTGAACTACTAACAGGAGTCAGAATGAAACACAAGTTCAAGCTAAGGACTGCTAACCTCATCCACGAAGAACTAGTAGATGAATTTGAAGAGAAAAGAGGAAAGATGCAAAACTTTTTTTTTCCAATTTGCTTTACGTCATACCAACACAGACGACAATGATGGGATAAGAAAAGTTTAGGAGTGGAAAGGGAGCAGCCGCAGCATTTGCTTGGTGTAAAAATGTGAAACAGTGGAAAACCATCTTCAGGGCTGCCGACAGCGAAATTCGAACCCACTACCCTCCGACTGCAAGCTCACAGCCATGTGATTCTAAACGCATGGTCACTTGCTCGGTAAAGATACAAAACAGCAAATCCTCAAAGTTCAGCAAGAAAATAAAAAAAACCTTTCAACCAACATCGCTGCTCTGCTACACAGTATCAGCTGGGAGACCTTGTTGCAATAAAACATACCCAAGCAGAACCAGGACTCAAAATAAGGAAGTAGTTTCATGGACCATATCGGGTTACTGAAGTGAAATCCCAGGTCACTTACGTGTTGTGAAGGTGAGCAGGAGGGCCCCAGACAAACTATAAGCTGTGTTGAGTATATGATGCCATGGACTGATGGTTATGTGTCATCCGGGACGGATGACCAGTAGGATGGCCGAATGAGGGAGAAATAATCATATGGGCGGTGTCAAAGAGGACAATTGGTGTGTCGAGGGAACTCTGACAAAAGGGAAGGCAGTGAATTGTTATGTTGCTATTCTTACAGCTCAGCTAAGACTTGTGTGTGGTTTTCACCTCCTGCTTGTCTTTAATTCAACTGGGTGTTTCTATGTTCAAGTAATATTAGTTTTGTAATAAATCTCTCTCAAATCCTACATTTACGAACTAACATGACATTCACTACTTTATATTACAAATTATTTTCCGAAAATTTCCTAACCTAAAATCAGGAGATCGTACTTGTGTATGGTTACAATCTCGCTCTTCAATTGTAACTCTGAAAAAGAGTTAATGGTGCTAACCCCCTTACCGATTGTAGTAATATCCTGGAGTGTTGAAAGGAACGCTTCTCCACTCTTAAATTACAGTGCCGCTGCTGCCGATGACTTTCTATGGGATGTGCCACAACTTCCCCCACAACCATGGATGGCAATGCCACCAAATTATCAGGAGTTCTGTGTGGCACTTGACAAGCACCTCGGAAAGTACTTGAAATAGACAATATCCCTCTGGAACTAATTCACAGTGGAAGCTTACCTTTAAAAACAAAACTCTTCATCCTCATCCTCTCAATTTGGGGAACCCAAAAAGTACCTGGTGATCTAAAAATGCCAAAATTATCAATGTAGCATACGCGTAAACTATCGTGGAATTTTCTTGTTACCGTATCTATTGTTGTAAAATTCATGCAAGAATCCTGCTTAGCCGCCTGCAAATCATCTCTGAGAGGACTCTACCACAGCCTCAAAGTGGTTTCTGAGCCTATAGAGGTACTATTAATATGATTTGTGCGAGGCAACTGCAAGAAAAATGTAGAGAACCACAGAAGCCTCTCTATTTTGTGTTTTATGATCTGGAAAAGGCCTTCGGCTCTTAGACTCTCTATGTGGACGGTGCTGAGACCCTTTGGCTGTCCTCAGCAATTTTTAGGCCTCGTGCAAGCACTTCATGATGTTATGAAACAACCGCTCTGAACCATTCCCAATCACGCAGGGATTGAAGCAGGGCTGCATACTTGGCCCAACTCTGTTTGCCTTGTATCTGGGTGCCATGCTTTATTAAACAGACAACCCTGGAGTAGAGATTAGATACCGCTCTGACAATGGCCTCTTCAATTTGGCCAGGTTTCACTCACGACGACGTATCAGTGTTACTAAGGTAATTGAAATGCCGTATGCTGATGATACCACATAACTTGCAATTGGTGGCATAACCAGAGGAATTGCAATGGTCAGTCAACGATACATATGATCGCTTTGGCTTCACTATCAATGCCACAGTTGGGAAGTATGTATGTTGAGTCCGTCAGCGATTGCGCTGGTGGGATCCTCAACAGCTCTGCCATCAGCTGTCATAGATGGCCTAGGCGTCACTGAAGAGGCGTACTGGGGAAATGAGGAGTGAGGTAGTTTCCCGTTGCTTTCCTCACCGAACCAGAGTTGCTATTACATATCAGTCTGCCAAGACCACTGAAATGCATACACCAACCGACCCTATGAGCAACATTTTCACACCATTCATAGCAGAGACGTACAGTAATTGAATAAAAGTATCGGTAATCGACTTACTTGTAACAATATTACGTTCTTAGTACTGTAATTTTTACTTGTGATTTACTTCTTGAAATGAAATTGTAATCCTAACATACTGGTAACTGATACACATCGCATAGAATCAGAAGCATGAAAAAATTAATGATGAAGAAGATATCTTTTTCAGTTCTACTGCAATAGAACCAGTAGCTTCAACAGTCCCGGATGGGATACTTTCTTACCTCTCCAGTACTTTCAAACACATTTCAACGATGTTCTTAAAATTAAACACAAGTATTTCTGTAAGTGTCCTTGTAGGGTGTCTTTCCAGTAAATGCAAAGATGTATATTCCCCCTTTAGATGTCAAGGATGAGCGATGAGAATTTTAAGAACCAATTAATTTATCTGCAATGTAAATGGAAAATCATTTCAAATGCTAGAAGTAATTAACTAAAATAAAAATGATGGAAAATTCATTTAAATTTTCCACCTAGTGATGATAGCCACTTAACCCAATCGCTTCATTTGACGAACCTAGCTCGCAAAAGTTTTTCGAGGCATGTGAATCCAATGAGCTCAGCTCGCGGCGATGTACTGCTGTATACCAATACATGTAGTTCAGTTATTAACTCACAGATTCCACTTGTATGCATTCTGAACTGAAGTTTAGACATGTGGCTTCGGTTATTTCCCGCGCTCCAGGCTATCATACACTTCTGGAACAAGAGATAAAAGATTCTTTGTTCATATTCAGTGGTTTAGTTGGACCGGAACACCGTTCTGGAAAATATTTTCTCGCTTGAAAATGATGTAACATTTTTATATTCAGTAAGAAAACCTTATAATCTCTACATAGTGCTGAAACGTCATGGGTGTACTTTAGCGGACTAATATCGAACCTTACGGTTTTATGTTCATAAGATACGGACGCTTTAACACTCCTGGGCGGTTTTCTGGGTCTCTAAGTTTGGCTACACTGCTATTGGATTCGGAGAGCGGGAAGTGAGCACAACAACTTTCTTCCACTCGTTATGTTTGTGTGAATCCAAGTTTTATTGTATGCTTTGCTCAATGTGTTGCTGTGAAGCAGATATTATGGAATCTCTCTGCAGTTAATGAACATCAGTAGCCCCGTAGTACCTTCCAAGTTTTCCAGTGGCTGTGAAAGTGAGTTGTGAGTATGACCATGTGTTTACTGAAGAGGCTGGGTTAAAAAAACGTGCTGGGGATGAAGATGAAAAATGACAGAATACTAAAAAGGTGTGTGATGGCTCAAGTAAGAATGAAACTGAATGGAGTTCCGAGAACATCAGTTTCATTAAAGACGCGAGTATAAATACAGAGCCTGGGTTAAATGTTGCTGAAACGTGTGATGCAGATTCAAGGGAGAATCTAGGCTATGGTTCTACACCTTCTACCATTGACTGTGAAATTCAAGGACCCAGCCACCGAAAACAAGATTTTCCAGACTGTTGGAACGAGCCTCAGTACTGTTATTTTTCGTCGTCAGAGAACAAGTGGTTATTAACAGAAAATAAAAATTTAGGCTGCAATATATGTAAAGAGGAAAGTAAATTAGGATTAGGAGTTTCATCCCACCGGAAATAATATTAATTAACAACAAACAAGCCTTCGGAAGAAATATTTGAGCACAAAATTCAGATCTCACAAAACAGCTATGTTACAAAATTCAGAATCTAATATAAAGATATTTGAAAGTTGCTTGGACACTATGAATTTCAAAATCCTAGAAACCACCGTTCGAGTATTTCGAACAGCATACTCAATTGCGTAAAGAAATAGACCCTTCGTAGACCTACAAGCTTATGTTGAACTTCAACAATTAAATGGTTTAGATATGGGACGAGTACTTCATAAAAAATTTAGTTGTGCTAATTGAACACATTTCACAGGAATAAAATAGTAAAATCTATAACAGAAAATCAGAGGAGAATCAGTATTATGTTTGTCGAATCAACAACAGTTTGTGTAAAATCTGTTTTAGTATTATGTTTGAGATGGGCTCTTTCAGATAATTCTGAAGTTGTTTCCTTTTTCTGGGACTTGATAGAACTTGAATCAACTACAGCAGATGTTATTACTCGAGAGATATTGAAAAATCTTTCTTCATATGTGATTAATGAAAACTTTCTGGCATAACATTTAGTTGGTCTAGCATGTGATGGGGCCTCTGTAATTTTAGGTACAAAAATGGAGTTTGAGCACAGTTCTTAAAGTTATTTCCAGATATAGTAATCTCGCACTGTTTAAACCATCGCTTGGAACTGGCCGTTTTTGATACAAGAAATGAAGTTACAGGTGTTAACCATTTCCATTCTTTCTTTGACAAATTGTATTCTTTATAGAGCATGTCTCCCAAAAATCAAAGGGAACTCAACATTTGTGCTGCTTCACTGGAACAAAGAGTTAAGAAAATTGGGAAAATATTTACAATAAGATGGGTAGCATCAAGCCAGAGAACTCTAAAAGCTGTCTGGGAAAACTATAGTGCACTAGTAAAACATTTTAGTGAGGCCAAAAATGACCGCCAGAGAGACTCCAAAGACAGGGCAAAATTCCAAGGTCTAGACAATATGTTAACATGTGTAGAACTTCTAGAAAATATTGCAATTATGTATGATGCTCTTGTTGAGTTAGCTGATTTGTTATTAGAGTTTCAGAAAAGAGAGACAAGTCTGACAGAGGCTCAAAATGCAATCAATCGCACTATAAACGTTTTTGAATGTATGTGTAACTCAGCTTCTAGAGAATACTATAGAACAGTTCTTAAAGCAGCAGAAAACAAAAAGTTTAGAAACATAAGATTACATGATTCTAAAAAATGTAAAAATTGACAGAAAGCAGTTTCTCAGAAGTCTTGTGAACAATTTAAATAACAGGCTTATGGAAAATGTGTCCATATCATCTCATCTTGGTTCCAGCTCTAGTCACCAGAGACATGAGAGAATGACAAAAGTTATCATTGATTCAAAGGTACTATACAAAAATAATTGGCCCTCCACTTCTACTTTGGATATCTGCTATGGTGATGAGAGTGTTGGCAACCTTTGTGACTTTTTCCACATGCCAGACAAGATGAGGTACATTAATGCTTTTAGAAAGTACGTCGAGACGAAGGAAATTCCAGTGGAGCTGATGCCTTTAATCAAGACTGTACAGACCATTCCCATCTCTTTAGCAGAAGCTGAAAGAGCTTTCAGTACCATGAGATCCACACCAAAAAGAGAAACAGGCTGCTGGTTGCAGGATCACGCGGACTTATTTTCATAAGCAGCGTTGGACCTCCTGTGCATATATTTAACCCATAACCATATGTCAAGTCATGGCTACGAAAGGGGAGACGTTCAGCTGATGAAACAACTTGACGGAAACATAAGGCTGCTGATTTTGACACCCAGTACGAGTCCATTTGGAAATGGCTGAATTAATAACGTGAGTTCCTGTAAATATTACGTTCCAAATAAATCACTGTTCATATTATTTTGCTCGCGTCAGTTGCAATCATGGCATCAAGCAGATGTGTTGTTGATGAAGATGGAATACGAAAGCTAATAGATAGTGTTTTAGAGAGTAAATATGAAGAGAGTGATGTTTGCGATGACGAAATAGACCCTGAAGGTCTTAGTTTGAGTGATGCGGAGAGTAGTGCTGATGACACGGAACACGATACAAATGACGACTGTGGGCAAGTCTACGGCGAGACCACGTGACCATCCAAGAGGCCGTAGTTTTTGGTAGGCTGGGGATATGTCAATGAAGATCTATGCGATTTTAACTCCTAAAGGTGTTTTTGTGGTGCCGACTTCACCGTGGCCCACATCCTCACATTGTGTGCCGTAGTGCGGGATTAAATGTGTTTTCTCAGTGAACTGCGAATGGGTTAATGCTTCTATGCTAATAAACCACACAAAATGAAGTAATATCTTCCTTTTCCTTGCAAACTTCCCCTCCCACAAGAAATCAGTGATTTCCTTAAAACTAACATTCTGTAAAGTAATAGTAATTCTACTGATTAGTTTTTGTATAAGTAATTTGTAATCATAAATGGGTAAACTATTTCTCAAGTAACTCTAATTGAGCCCAGTTACTTTTTTCTTTACTTTTCCCATGACTGATTAATGAAAAAAATCGAGGTAATTACTCAGTCTGCACCAGGGACTAACAAACCAGAATTTAACATTACCACCTCAAACACCAAACTGGAACAAGTAAACCACCTCACATACCTTGGGAGTATCTTGTCGAAGGCCTGTACTTCAGAATGAGATGTGGAAACCAGGCTTCGTGCTGCCCATGTGGCCTATGGCCAACTATTCCGCAGTCTTCAGGAATAAGGACCTTACAATTTGCACAAAATTAATGGTATACTAGGCTGTAGACATCCCAGCACTTCTCTATGGCTGTGAAACTTGGACTTTATACTGCTGTTACATCAAACAGCTGGAACGATTTCACCGGCAAAAACTATGCTCCATCATGAACATCAAGTCTTAAAATTCAAAAGAAAGAATGTGATAAGAGTGCAACAGTGTAGAAGCACTCGTTGTTGGCCACCTCCTTCGATGGACAGGGCAGGTGCACCGTATGAATGATGCTACCGGATTAGATACTCCATGGTGAAATTGGCTCCGGTTCGAGACAACGGGATGTCCCTTTGAGATGCTTCAAAGACCAACCGAAACAAACCTTAAACATAACAGAAATAAACCCACAAACGTGGGAAGCACTCGCCAAGGATCATGCACTTTGACAGTAAAACTTATAAAGCACAACCCTGAATCGAGGATGCTTGATGTCTAAAGGGGTCCAAAATCCAGGTGTAGGGCCTCTCAGAATGGTACATGTCGCGAGTAAAGTAGAACCATGGTATTTGTCATGTTGGGGTACTAATCAAAAGTAGCGAAGACTGACGGTGTTCCACACAAGATGGTACTACTCACAAGTATTGTAGTTCGTACAGGTTACGCAGACCTATGGTGTTTCTCACACAATGGCGCCACTCATAGCCAATGCAAACCGATGAGGTTCCTCACCTAGGTGTACCAATCACAGATGCCGGTATTCCCGTGGTGTTCCTCACATAGTGGGTAGTAATCACAGGCAACGCAGACCCACGGTGTCGCTCATATAGTGGTACAACTCACAGGCAAAACCCAGACCCGCGGTGTTGCTCACATGGGTACGACTCACGGGTACTGGAAAACCCATACTGATTCACCCCCCCCCCCCCTGTTGCTACTAAACACAAACCTATTTCGTACGTAATATAGTGGTACAACTCGCAAGTAAAGGCGACTCATGATGTTCCCTGCGTGATGGTAATAATCAAAAGTAGTTTCATGGTTCTAAGAAAACCATCCCTTTGTCGCCCCTTTTAGTCGCCTCTTACGACAGGCAGGGTATACCGTGGGTGTATTTTTCGTCTGCATCTCCCACCCACAGGGGGTAGACAGAGAGAAAAAAGAAGAAAGAAGGGATCCGTCACTTCAAAAAATGAAGTAACGGACGAAGAAAGGCAAGTGCCACGAAGGGCGTGAAAGTGAAAGACTCCCTAGGCCTCGAATGCTCTAATACCGTCGGGGTCGGAAAAGAACAAGAGTTGACCAAGGGAGGTCGGACAGGATAGACGAAAGTGAGGAGCCTGGCACAAGAAAGTGGAAGCAATGCCAAGACTCAGCTAAGGGCCCCGTGGTCACCAATCCACACTCCCAAGTTGAGAGTCCCTTGGGCCCCTTTTAGTTGCCTCTTACGACAGGCAGGGGATACCGCGGGTGTACTCTACATGTGCGTCCTCCACCCGCAGGGGGTATAAAAAGTTGGGAAATTGTGTGTATCTCCTGAAGAATACACTGCTGACGAAGGTGCATACGTTGGAATTGAAGGCGTTACTTCGACCCCTACAAGAAGGTGAAGGGACTGGAGAGTTGACACGCTCTAAGAGGCCCCAGAAGAATACTGACTCCAGGGAGGATCAACACATACCAATACCTACCTTGGAGGATAAGAGAGATGAAGACATAGATATCAGAACACCTATATATAATTTAAGACCTAGAGAAAGGGAGGTCCAGGATAGATATTGAAGGTCTTAGGGGGGATAATTGTTGTAGGTCTGATATCCTAATTGTGGTAAAACCTTCAATAATCATATTTAGTAGAATAGATAAAATAATAGGAGGTACGATGATCTATAAATTGAGTAAATATATTAATATTTTGTGTCCCTGGATGTATAAATTCCATTTTCTTTAAGTGCTATTTGTTTTGGGGCATCGACCCATATGGATCTTTTGCCCCTACTGGCACCATATTGTATGAACCTGCGTGTAATTGGAATGGCGGGAGTGTGGAATGTTGTGTGTGAGGAAAGGAAGATTAAGGACGTCACAAACAGCCAGTCCGCAGGCCAGGGATATTAACAATTACAATTGAAAACCCCTGACCCAGGCGGGAATCGAACCCGGGGCCTACACCACGGGACCGGATCCCCATATACTTACTCTGCTTATATATTAGCATGCTCAGGCTTATGACGAATACGGTACCAGTGGGCAGGATTTTTTAAGACTTGTGACATAGCAATAGACGTATTAACACACAAAGAATTCCAATATGGCACCAAGAAACAACACCAATAGGTCATTGGTGTGAAACATGTATATATTCTTTGCAGATTGTTTTATCTAAAAGAGCGATATTTTTAGGGAATAAAAAAATAACACAAATGCGAGAATAGCAAAAAAGAACAATTGAAGAGAGCAGCATATATATCGTAGTGACAATAAAGTTGTTACACAAAGAAGTAAACATGTTCTCGTGTGATATTTTTCTTTCGTAAAAAAAAAATAAAAAAAATCGCAGATTGTAAATTATAATATACAATATTATATAATAATAATAATAATAATAATAATAATAATAATAATAATAATAATAATAATATAATATTATGCTGGTGTGGGATCAGCATAGTCCACCTGGTGGACTTGAGCGTTTAGGTGTCAAGTCTATATTGTCTGATGCCATGGTTAGTCGGTTCGAGTCCCGTTGGTAGAAAAAGTTTCACTATCGGAATGTTGGTATACAATTCCTAATCAAAAGACTGCATGACACAGGCCTGGATTGAATTTCAAACCCTTTGCAGTGTTTATATGGATTGAGGGCATATGATGCTGTTGATGGTGATTTGTTTGTTGGATGCAGATGTTAAGCAGACCCCTGGGGTAACTCGACAGGAGTAGGCAACGTGCTGACACTGGATTTCAACTTTTCCCTACCTCGTTACCACAATCATCCCACATCTAGACATGCAGGTTGCCCATAGGAAGATAACATAGATGGATAGATATGTAGACAGATACATAGGTAGGCCTATAAATAAATAAACAAATTAATGTAAGCTTCACATCACAGCAAATTCATACACATTCTTGAAAAGTGTATGGCAGATAATCAATGAATAAAACTGCACTCTTCTTAGATACCATTTATGGAAGAGACTATTTGAAAAATAAAAAATGGGTCTTCAAAATATATCTTTGGCACTACGGGTAAACTACCTCAATTGATCAGAGAAACATGAACTTATTTTAACTCTATTACACTTTCATCAACACGCTGATAAGATAACTACAAATAACATCATCCAATATAGGCATCCAAGTAACAAATGGTTAACAGATGATTCCAAGCTGAACATAAAAATGAGTTTAATTTGTTCCTCTAAGATTTGTATCACATGGGCTAAGAGCAATTTGAATGCTACCAACATTCTCTTACTTCTGAGAGCTGTACTATAATGCTCCCTTGACAAAGGAACTGTAAAGTGAGGCCCTAGGACTTGTGATATGGTAGTTGCCGCTAGGAGTTCCATTGTCAAGTGACTGTTAGACGAGCGCTAGGAACAACAATATGGCCCCTGATCTTGATTTTCACTTATTCATACTTTTTTAATTAAGGTGACAGTTAAATATATGAACATGTAAAGCCACATTTTACACATTGCTGTAACTGGATGAAATATTTTGGAAGGTAGAACAACAATTATTTTATTAAGACTTTAAAAAACCTAGATGAAAACATTTAAGAAATACAGCATACTAATAGTAGAAACCATTTAACAAGGAGGCACTGAGAAGTATTAACACTGAATATTAAATTATAATATTTCTATAAGTCATAATTAATAGTCTCTGAAGATATTTAACTATATGAAGATTTACTACTGATAACACTTTTCACATTACCTTGAAACAGCTGCATTATAAGATATAAAGTTCTCACTTATAACACCACATTTCTCAAATATACATGAAAGATATGCTTAGTTAAGCATTGTATGACGGTCATATATGTTCCTTCGCTGTTCGCGAACCTGTCTCTTCCATTTGTCTTGTTGATGACCAACTCTGTTCAACACATTGGCTCGAACTCCCATAGCATGGGAGGTACCTCCACTCACACTATTGCTGGTATCGTCCTGGGTACAGAAAACATATTATTATACTGACAAGGAACATTATTTATATATTTTATTACAGTATTTGTTAGGATAAAACAAAACATTAACCTACAAATTTCTTAAGAAATCCTGATCTATGACAAATCATTTTGGATGGGCAAATTATTTTATAATATTTATAGATAACAAGTCCCCAGTAGGTCTCTGTCTACGCTTGTACAGGATAATCTTGAGAATCACCAAACTGATTTTGATGCAGTTTACACCACTATGTAGAACATTCATCAAGTAAAGTTTTGGTGTATGAAGTATTAATATGCTACATAGAGCAGCTGAGTAGTGGCAATGTAGCAAAGGAAGTCAAACAAGCCATCCTAGCGTTTTCTTAGCTTACACTGTTTAAACCATCTTCAATAAACCCAAAGTACATGTGGAAGAATTGCTGAGCAAAGAAAGCTCTACATACAAGTCTGCAACAGTATATACCTATCTTCAAAAGGTAGCCCTTGATAAGTATTATGATATAGTTTGCAGTAAACAATTAGAAACCATATATTGGGATTAATCACATATTTCTTATGAAAATAATTTGTTTATTCACTGCATTAGTTTTTTCAAGATAAAAGTATCCTTTACAGTATGCAATTTTCATGTATAATTTATGAGTTATTGTCGGTTTAGTGAAAGCACAGGAAAAATTTAAATATTACAAGGAGTGAAAGAAGCGAGCTCACAAGCAGGTGGTCAGAAAGGCCATGGAACAACGCTGCACAGGGCTATGTGCATACATCAGGAGAAAATGGAAGTAATGTCATCTAAGAGGAAATCTTGTAAGACCTATTATTGTAAATTCAAAATTACTACCACACAAAGCTAGTGTGGGTTGTAAGTCCTATATAAATAACTAAGCATATTTAAAAACTGAGCTGCTTTAAAAAAAGGTCACTTTGATGATCCTAATATGTTATATTTATAGTTATATACTGTATACAGTCATGTATTTAAAGAGATAATGTTTTGAAGAAGTAAAATAAAATAATCTAACAAACCTCTTCATTTGTATGCTCCTGGTAGTTTCCTTTGCTTCTCTTGTTAAGTAGAGGGTCTAAGCAGATAAGGAAGAGCATGTAGATAACCAAGAGGGAGATGATCCAGATAACTATGATGACCACATACTGAAAAATAACAGGCTTTTTGTCATATATTTATTATAATGGCTTTCAGCATCACTTCAAAATTGTGTACAAACAGAGTCTTTTCAGGATCTCAAACAGACAGAACTACATTTTTCTCTCTCTCTTTATTTTTTGCATCATCACTCCTTGGACTGGTCTGAAGCAGGTTTCCAATCCATCTCACCTTATTCTATTCCATCCCACTCTTCCAATTAGTCTACATAATAACTTTCCATTAGAGATGGCCCGGTCCTCCAGATTCAACCTGCCAGTCTCTTGGAGTGAACCAGGTCAGCTCTCCATGCTCTGTCCCCTCGCTACAACTTTAACATTCATGCTCTATATCTGTAAACTTATGACTGATTTCCTTCATGTGTTCAACCATTGCTGAATACCTTCTATATTTAACTGTGCTGATGTCTTCTTCATATCAGACTGCCAAACACTCTCTGACTGTCCAATATTTTGTTATTTACAGGTTTGGGATGTTAGTGTTTATTAGTGTTGTTGTTAGTCCTGTATGCAATTTCAATATTCTGTTTTTTAAAGTTTTTATACAATTGATATGAATGCTTATTTCTAAATGTTCAAACCGCGTATTTCTTTTTGATCGTCAGAGTTGTTCTAGGTATATTTTAAATCTTATTTATTAACAAAATTCTTTGAGTATCCATTGTTGCAAGTAAACAATCTTAATGTGAACGTTTGTTTTTATGTAAATGATGTGTTTTAGAATTAGGACTTTTCTTAGGGATTTTTGAAATCTTTATTGATCGCTGAGGAAAAGAACATACCTTGTTCTCGAAACATGTACAAAACCAATATGCATTAAATAAGTTATACATTGTACCAGTAAAATAGCCCGACTTTAAGGATTAATTTTAAAGTTAGCACGAAGTAGGTCTCAGGGCAATTCTGGGTTGTTTCTAGCTAGGGCTTGGTACAGGAGGCAGGGTCCTATCTACAAGAAATTTTTTAAATAGATTGAATAATAGTTCTATTCAAGAAATGCATTTCAAAGTGCACATCACCTTACTGTTGATATTCGCCGTCTTCAATATCGCCTTTTGATGACCCACGCTCCCAGTTCACCAGGCTGAACGGGACTGGAACACATTCTGCAAGTTGCCAATATTACGTTGAGTTAAGGCTGGAACACCCAGGTCAGTTTGATATGGGTTGAGTCTTGAACTTTCTTCGTTCTGGACAATCTCCGACATTCTCCGACGATGTTGCGGGGCAATCACTCATTACATAACTTACGCGAGTGTGCAAATCTACACAGTCCCCCGACACTTTGGTGTAACAGCACCGTTTCCTTTAATATGGTTGGGATATGCCGTCGAATTCACTCTTAATCTTGTAGATAGAATTTAAAAGTTCACTAAAGATGTAGATGCGAGTAGCATCGAGATTGGAAGAAAATAAAGCACAGTTCATGAATAGAAAGAATGAAACTGAAAATTGTTCACGCACTCGGCACAGTTTGTGGTGATTTTCCACTAAATAAAGTAGCACTTGACATTGAAAGAAATGTATGACTGCTCTAGAGTTTATCAAAGACACTGCTGTCAGTCATGAAACAACACTAAACACTTTGACGAAGAAATAAGGTTGTAATGAAAAGTACAGTTCATTGTTAGGCGCACTTGACATTAAATAAAATAGGCAACTGTTCGAGAGTTTGTCAAAGACACTGCTGTCAGTCACACACAGATAATTTACACACTGTTCAGAAGAAATAATACACAGTTCTGTTTGAATTCGATTTAAAAAAAACATCCAGAGTTTGAATTCACCGTGAAACACTTGTGTCGCAGTACACGGTTATACTCTTATCATGGTAATCATTTGCAGTAACATTCATGGGAAAGTTCGAACACCTTCATAAATACTTGTGTCTATTAAGGAAATTATGCTGACTGAGATTTGAAGAAAAAATTTCACAGTTAATAGTATAGCATAGTCATCATCATCATCATCATCATCATTTCCCTTTATTCAGCTGTAGCCGGGTAGGGGCAAATATGGTTCCTCTCCACTTTCTTCGGTCTTTCCACCACTCCTCCTCCAACACTGTGTCCCAGTCCAGGTTTCTTTCTATAATGCTGCGTTGGATGGTATCCTTCCATCTCAATCGTGGTCGTCCATGGCCTCTCCTTCCTTGGATTTGCATTTCCATCACCTTTTTTGGCATTCTTTCGTCGCTCATTCGCTTTATGTGCCCAAACCATCTTAGTCGGCTCTTCTCCATTCTATCATTCATCTTCTCCACTCCAATGTCTTCCCGGATTTTCTCATTCCTTATTTTGTCTCGTCTACTCTTCTGTATCATACTCCTCAAGAATTTCATTTCGGCTGCCTGTATTCGACTCTCATCCTTCTTTGTCATTGTCCAAGTTTCTGCTCCGTAAGTTGTTATGGGTACGTAATACATCTTGTACATAGTATCCTTTGCTTCCATTGGCACATCTTTGTCCCATAACATATTTCTTACACTATGATAGAAACAACTTCCAGCTTGAATCCTTTTACTAATCTCAGCATCCAGTCGAGCATTCTCCATTAATTCACTCCCCAGGTATTTAAACGTTTCCACTACTTCCAGGGGCTTGTCTGCAAGTCTAATCTGACCTTTCCCTTCTTTCTCTCCTCTAGTCATAACAAGAGTTTTACTCTTTTCTACACTTATTTTCAATCCACATTCTTCAATCTTCCCATTCACCACCAGATTCAATTGTTCTTGAACCTTCCTGTCATCTTCTCCCCAAATCACAATATCATCTGCAAATAACATCATGTTCATTTCTCTTCCTCCATATGCTGCTTTTGCTGTTCTCATGATGTCATCCATTACTATTGTAAACAGGATTGGTGATAGAACACTTCCCTGTCTCAGCCCACTAGTTATTTTGAACCAACTTGTCCTGCCAACTTGTGTTTGCACGCAACTACAACATTCCTTATACAATGCCATGATCATTTTTATTAATCCCTGTCCAATTCCTTTTTGCACCAGACTGTCCCAAACTTTCGTCCTAGGGACACTGTCATATGCCTTTTCAATATCAATGAATGTCATCACCATATCATTCCCGTACTCCCAATGCTTTTCCGTTAGTTGTCTCATAATGAAAATGGGCTCTATTGTTGACCTTCCACTTCTGAAACCCAACTGATTTTCCTGTATCTGCTTCTCAACCCTCAACCTTATTCTACTTTCCAGTATCCTTTCCATTATCTTAGCAACATGGGATATTAGAGTAATTCCCCTGTAGTTCTTCAAAACTTTATCACCTTTCTTGAAAATTGGGATGATTATTCCTTTTTGCCAATCCTCAGGGACCTCCTTATTCTCCCAGACATTCCTGAGAACCCGATATGTCCACTGCAAGCCTACAGCTCCAGCTGCCTTTATCATCTCCACTGAAATTTCATCTATTCCAGCAGTTTTTCCATTCTTCATCTTTCTTACTGCCATTTCAATTTCATTCATTGTAATTTCTTTATCCATTTCTTCGTCAGCTAATTGCCTTTCTTGGTCGTCCATTGAATGACTGTCATCCGTTCTTATGTTCAGCAGCTTCTGAAAATACTCTCTCCATCTATTTCTTATTTCTTCTGGCTTTGTTAAAATTATGCCACCTTCATCCTTCACAAATCTGGTGTTTACTTGATCTCTCTTTTTGTTTCTTAAGATACCATACAGTAATTTCTTGCTGCCCTGCGTATCATCTCTCAATTTCTGTGTGAATAAGGCCCAGCTTTTCCTCTTTTCTTCCTCCACTACTTTCTTGGCCAAATTCTTTGCCTCCGCATATTTTCTTCTACTTTCTTCAGTCTTAGATGTTTTCCATGCTTTCCATGCCATTTTCTTTTCCTTCACTTTAATCTTTACCCTATCATTCCAACACTGTGTTTCTTTGTCTTTCACATTTCCTGATGTTCTACCACACACCTTTTCTGCACATCCAACCAGTGCTTCCTTAAATATTTTCCATTCCTCCTCAACATTCCCCACCTCTGTCCTGGGTACCAAGGGTATTATTTCCCTTTGAAATTCTTCTTGTATGCTTTTCTCCTTCAACTTCCATACTTTAATTCTTTTCTCTCTTCTTAATTGGGGTTTTTCAATCTTTCCAACTTTCAATTTTCCTATCACAACTCTATGATCTCCACCAAAGGCTTCTTCAGGCATGGCTGTTACATCTACAAGGTTCTTCCGGTGTTCTTTCTCTATGATTATATAATCAATCATGGTCTTTGTTCGTCTGTCTCCCCAGCCATACCTTGTAATCTTCTGACTGTTCTTCCTAAACCAGGTGTTTCCAACAATCATTTGATTCCTCATGCAAAAATCCACCAACAACTCGCCTTCTGGATTTACATTTCCATATCCAAAGGGCCCTACAACATCTTCCTTTCCTTGTCTTTCCATTCCAACTTGTGCATTTAGATCTCCCATCAATAGTACTTCCTTATCTTCTATCTGTCTCTCCACTTCCTCTAAGAAGTCCTCTAGATGTTCATCTATGCAACCAGTTTGTGGGGCATACAACTGAAATAGATCTTTCACGCCATAGTAGTATCACACTGAAATTAATGATATGTTTGTTCAGAGATTAAGTTCTGCTGACTGATATTTTAAAAAAAATATCACAGTTCCTAGTATATCGCAGTAGTGCCACATTTAAATTAATATTGGTCCGGAGATTAAGTTTCACACAGGCAACGTGGTAATAAACTCAGTTCCACAAGAACGAAAGTAAGATATATCGAGAAGTTTCTACATGCGTACAGAATATAAGTTATACTTTACTGTTTTCACGTAAGTCCAATACATGACTTGTCATAATCAGAGTTCAACACACGCAAAATGTGCAAGTTCAACACGCCTGTCAGAATTTAAGTTCCCATGAAGACTTTAAATATTCAAAGATGGCCTCTGTCAGCACTTTGACGAACACTGCAGCGTCGAGAGTCAGACTGGACACTCGGCTATGACTGTCCGATCTGGGTAAAGTGAGCTCTCCTTATATTCAGTTTGGGGCTCCTACGTCATCAGATAATGTGATCTCTTGAGGCTGATTATCTTGCGAATCCTCGACAGATTTACTTGAGATTCACAATTTGAGACTTTCATGTTAACCTCTTCAAAATGACGTATCACTCAAGTCGCTGTGATAATTATTAGAGAAGTTTTGAAATTTTTTCAATCGAATGTTCACGAAGGCGTGACGTTCATATCCAGAACAAACCAGGCCATGCAGGCTACACGTAGCATCAGGCGGGTAGTCTATCCTGTCCCTGCAGCTACATCACACACACAGCTGTCGCTGGCTCATCTGCTCGCTCCTCCGATCGTAAACAAACCAAGTTCGCTCTTAAGGTCTTGCGTGATGAGAAGTACAATTAATAGAAAAAAAAAAATGCCATGTACAGGTCGTAACTGGTACAATATATATATATATTTGTATGTAATGGTATTGACAATGTATTTAACGGGTGCAACGGGTGTGTACAGAATGGTTCACAGAAGGCCGTGGAACACAATGAGATAGGTCTGGTCACACCACCCAGACCAACCCCCGAGAAGATCGACACCTCAGCCGAATGGCATTGCAGGACAGATCTGCATCCTCCTCAGCTCTGGCACAACAGTGGAACAGTGTAAAACATCATACACTATCAGGAGTGACAGTTCATTGCCGTTTATTACGGTCTGGGTTACCGGCACGTCTTCCACTTCTCTGCCTATCTTTGACAAATGTGCATAAACATGCTAGACTGCAATGGTGTATCGAACGATTTCACTGGGGACAGGAATGGCAGCCGACAGTGTTTTCGGACAAATCCAGGTTCTGTTTGTTTGAAAATGATGGCCGCATTTTGGTTCGCTGCAGACAGGGGGAGAGGCATCACACAGACTGCATTCGCACAAGACATACAGAACCAACTCAAGGCCTTATGATGTGGGGTGCTATTGGGTACAACCACAAATCACAGTTGGTGCTTGTCCCTGGCACGGAAACCAGTTTGACCTACGTGAATGACATCCTGTGACCTGTAGCCATACCCTTTCTGCATGACACCCCAGATGCCATATTTCAGTAGGACAATGCACGACCACGTGCCTTCTTGTTGTCACAGGATGTCAGACCATTGCCCTGGCCCGCCCGATCACCGGACTTGTCGCCAATCGAAAATGTGTGGGATATGGTGAAATGACAGGTGCAGCGCTGTGACCCAGTGCCAACCACCAAAGATGAACTGTGGAAACAGGTGAACGCAGCATGGATGGCTATACCCCCAGGGCGCCATTTGCGCCGTATACATGTCGATGTCATCACGCATGGAACAAGTTATCTGTGCCCATGGAGGACCCAGTGCCTACTAGGCAACAGGACATATGCTGAATCTAGGTGACTGAAATGCTAATCATTTCTGCAGAACATACTAATGAACATGTCATGTGAATATGAACTTCCTATCTCTAGTCTTTCAAGGTGTACTGTTTTTTATGAACATGAGTATACATCACAAACTAGGGGAGACAGACTACACCCATGCTCTACTCTCTAGTGAAATGCTGCTTACT
Organism: Anabrus simplex; assembly: GCF_040414725.1. Lineage (NCBI taxonomy): Eukaryota > Metazoa > Arthropoda > Insecta > Orthoptera > Tettigoniidae > Anabrus > Anabrus simplex. Next base: position 994,441,947 of record NC_090265.1, on the reverse strand, counting down.
TTTTGTATCCCTCTAACCTGATCACTGCAAAGTTTTTTTAAAAAATAAAGATTGTAAATGAATTTTTATTCTCTGTACCTAATTCTAATCCTCTTTAACTATGGCCTTATCTACTTCTAGAAATCCCACCTCAAATACTTTTGGTAACATGCAGAAGTCCTATTTGCTAGTTAGGAATTTCCACCCACCCCACCCACCTACCCCTACTTATAAGGCATGGACATTCCTAGTGTATGCTTATTTTATTACGGATACAATCTTACCTCTATTCCCATCAATTATAACCAGCAATATTTATTGCTTTGAAATTTTTCTTACTTCAAGAGCACAGAATACATCCTCAACCAATCTCACCACCACCACCAACCTGTCTTCACAGTCTGAATAGTGAACAACTTAGGGAAAGTTAAAAAAAAAAAAATCATTTCTAATGTAGTGGAATGCTGTCAGGAGATCACTGCAAACATTTTATACATAATGGGTAGTTCTTATACTTTCCAGTGACCACAATGTTTCCCTTTAAAACTGTAATAAATGAGATAGAAAAATTAACAAGCCAATACATGTTGTTCGGCTCAAAGACTGAACATGGAAAAATGACCAGACCATGTTGTGCCTATTGAGGAACCGCCATAACCACTGCTTTTAAACAGCCAGAATGCATTGTGGTATATAAAAAAAATTCCATGATATGAATTTCATACCATGGTTGTTGAGGAAAGTAGACAAAATGTATTCTGACACTGTCAGAATAACAATGCGTCTTGGCCATCCCTTCGACCACAGTGTGTTGCGAGAACATCTTCAGCCAATTTTCAGGAATGGTAGCTGTAATTTCAACTCTTAACTCTACTAATTTATTGACCTCATTGATGCATGCACACAACCTAATTCAAGCAACAGCAATACTTATTTATTTTTGCACAAGCTATTAGAATGACACACTGACATTTGATATTCTTCAAGCAACATTTGCACTTTTTATTGAAACTTTCAAACCCCTGTTTCCTTACAAAGGTTATCATTGCAAGGAGATACTGAATCCGAGGGCACACCATGTGCATTGAGGAATATGTCATTATGAACTTGCTAATAATAATAATAATAATAATAATAATAATAATAATAATAATAATAATAATAATTTTGTGTGGTTATCGCTAGTCAGTTACAGCCCATGTAAGGCAGACCTCCGACGAGGGTGGGTAGCATCGGCCGTGTATGGGAAACTGTAGTTTATTGTAGTGGAGGATAGTGTTGAGAGTGGTGTGCAAGTTGCAGGGATGTTGGGGACAGTATAAATACCCAGTCTCCGAGCCAGGGTAAATAACCATTTAAGGTTAAAATCTTTGTCCCGGCTGGGAATCAAACCCGGGGCCCTCTGAACTGAAGGTGACTATGACGATTATTCAGCCAAGGAACTAGACAGTCTCTCATGAACACCCTTCTTTGTGCCCAACTGAACAAGTCCAGAATATTTCTGAGAGTTATATGGCCTTGGTCAATATCAGGCAGCCTTACTATGTTTGTCCCAATATTAACTGCAAGAAGTTTTAAACTGAAGGGTGAAATCATTTTTTGAGGTTGTTGTTCCTGACTATGTTTTGCTTCATTTCACTTAGTGGTAATTTGATTCTTTCGTAGACAGCAAGAGACTTTCTGTCCACAACCTTCACAGCCTACACTATGAATAAACTGGTTACATGCTCTGTATTTGTGAACACCTGATGACTCCTCATAAATAAATCTTTTGACATCTTCCATTTTCTTCTGCAGTCTTGTAGGTTTGATTTTAATCATCTTTTCTGGATTTTTGATCAGCTTATTCCTGTTCTCATTCATTCTTCATTCCTGTAATGGATAGCTGTTTTAATTTTTCAATTTCTATCAAAGGATACACATCCTTAGTGAGTGAGGAATCCACAAGTCCAATCAGCTGTGCAGTGCCTTGTAAGGGCTTAGCTTAATCCCAGCATGCAGTACTCTGCTTTTTATTTTATTTTTTTGCCAACTGTATTTACTCGTGTAGGGCACCACATTTTAAGTGCCTACAGTATTTTAGATTTTTTTAAAATTCTCAAGTAACATTTGCAGCTTTCAGTATTAGTTGAAAACTTTAGGAGACCAAATCCAATATTTTTATTTTGGAAACGATGGCTATAACTCAACAATGAATTGCTGCTGAAGACAGTGGAGACAATTTGTCCTTGCTTTCGCCTAACTGTGAGCAATTTTAGTGATGGTACCAAACCCGGTTTTTATATTATGCTTGCGGTGTACAAAATTCCCTGTACTTGCAAAAAGGTATACATTGGCCAAACATGCCAGTCTGTTGGTACTTGTATCAAAGAATACCAAAGAAATATCCATCTCAATCAACCAGGTAAGTCAGCAATAGATAAGCACGCCCTATCGTTGGGTCATGATGTCATGTTCCAAAATGTTCAAGCTCTCACTCATATAAACACTACAGGTAGCTGTGGAAATACGTAAAAAACCTAACAATTTCAACAGAGACACTGGCTATCAATTAAGTAATACATGGTTGCCAGCCATTAAGGATTTACGTAGGTATTTCTTTTCCCTGTTCTTTCACTATTGTTATTTCATTTCGGTGTTTTCCAAATTTGTACGTTCCTCATCACCGGATGGTTCATTCCAGGTTATGTGTTCAGTGCCATACTTTCATAACGAGTGTACACTGGTTATGCGCCTTCCCCGCCCCCCTCCACCACCACCTCACATTTATCATCCTCTGGTTTTCTCCACATACCAATATTCTGCTCTATTCTACCCTATTCTGGGTATCTTCCTCACTACACTTTATATTATTATTCTCTATTTATTTCTTCTACCACACTCGTCAACTGACAATCTTCTGTTACTCTCATGCACACATGGCGTGATGGAACATCCTAACTGGAGCTTAATAGTGTCCTCAGCTCCCACTTGGAATGCTGTTTCTTTCACAATTTGCTTTATGTCACACCGACAAAGATAAGTCTTATGGCGATGATGGGATAGGAAAGGCCTAGGAGTGAGAAGGAAGTTGCCGTGGCCTTAATTAAGGTACAGCCCCAGCATTTGCCTGGTGTGAAAATGGGAAACCAAGGAAAACCATCTTAAGGCTGCTGACAGTTGGGCTCGAACCTACTATCGTCAAAATGCAAGGTGATAGCTACGTGATCCAAACCCCACGGCTACTTGCTCAGCTGCATGTGAATGTTTCAAAGTCCATTTATTTAGTGAATGCTGTCTCATTTCCTCATCTTGCTCTATGCATGCAGATATTCAAATCTAGTACAGTATTGTGAAGGAATCTCTACTTTAGACTGCAGTATGGAATCCTCTCAATTTTAATTACCAGACTGATGGGATGAAAGTACCTCAACAAATGTTTAAGCGGAATCATTCGTCACCATAAGAAACAAATAGCAAGAAAATAAATAAGCGGAATCTACGCAAGAAATCTGCCAATGATTCATCCCTGTTGACTTTGTAACTTAATTTCCCTTCTTTCGTTTTTTGTTTCCCTTTTCCTTTCCACTTTAATTTGCCACATGTTCTTAAAAATCATTTTGTTCCTTCTTCCTAATCATAAATTTTTCTTTCACAACACCCTATTTTTCTGAAAGCTCCGTTCATTTTGTTACATTCATGGTTTTAAGGAAATGTTTGAAAACATTCAACACTTTTGCTTTCCTTCCTTCGCAGCCCACACTTACTGCATATTTTGTGTGCTTCACGTTCCATTTTTTTTTTTTTTTCCTAGGCGTTAATGGTTCACTAACTGACAGGTTTTCAGCAACAACAGCACAGGAAAGGGCTAGGATTGAGAAGGAATTGGCTGTGGCATTAAGGTACAGCCTTGTCTAACATTAAAAACAAAAACAAAAATCTTAGGAGAGTAGTGTTTTGATGCATATATTTATTCAAAAATGCACTTCAAGTTTGAATCATAAGGAGTTAATCACCACACTTTTGTGGTAGTAGCTACATAAATTGTACATAGGTATCATGAATGTTACAACTGGATATGACAGTTATTTTGGTAATTACACTACGATATGTATTAGGCCATTTAAATTACAAGCAACATTTCCTTCAGTTAATTCTTGCCACCCCTTTGAAAGGCCTTCCGTGATTTAAAACTTGCCTTATCAGATGCATCTTTTGATGTTATACTATATATACCGCTGCTGTACATGAAAATAGACAGTACTACCTGCGACTGTCTGGCCGAGCATTGGGCGACCAGCACCAAATCCAACAAACTAAGGGAGGACCATCGGCTAAGGGCGAAGGAGTTCTCCCTTAGGAGGCTTGGTGACGCCTTTCTTGAAGGAAATGACACAAATTCACAAAATGTTGCTGCCTTGCAGGTGTGGCAGGGGACTGCCAAAGGGTAAGAGAAATTACCCTGACAGAAAATCCTCTATGTCCGGTTTCTTGAACTCCATGTTACATTTTACGTAACAAATGTTAATTGACAATTGTTATTAATTTAACTCTTTGGTTAAGAGTCCCCTGTTTCACGACACATTTCCAACATTTGTTACAAAACAACTGTTAAAGACAAAATTAACAAGTTTTCGTGAGATTTCTGAACGCGTTTAGCAGTGAGCGTCTTTTGTTTCTTTACAGACAGCACCTAGAGCAGTATATTGCTGGGTTTTTTTTGCAAGTTGCTTTACGTCACACCGACACAGATAGGTCTTATGGAGACGATGGGATGGGAAAGGTCTAGGAGTGGGAAGAAAGCGGCAATGGCCTTAATTAAGGTACAGCCCCAGCATTTGCTTGGTGTGAAAATGGGAAACCACGGAGAAAACCATCTTTAGGGCTGCCAACAGTCGGGTTCGAACCCACTATCTCCCAAATACTGGATACTGGCTGCTCTTAAGCAACTGCAGCTATCGAGCTCAGTAACAGTATATTGGAATTGCATTTTGTCACACATGATTGACATTATTATGGCTTACGGTTAGCGGAGACTTGAAAAACTTAAAGAAGTGCAGTAAAAGGCAACAGAAGCATTTACATAAAGAGTACAAAATCAACATTATTACAGATTTAAACTGAAAGTATGTGGGTGTGTTTGAAAAATAAAAGAACAGGCAGTTATGTCAGAACATTCAATCTATTCTTATAGAAGTGCAAGCTAAGCCTCCTTCAATACAAGAAAAATGTGATAATTGATACAAATCTGTGAATGAGTTTTGGGCACTCCTTTATTGCGGAGAAAGTAATGTAATGCCTAGGCAACGCAGCAGAAACTCTCTGCACAATTCTAAACACTCTTGTCTCACACTTACGAGCATAGTCGCCTACAATTACATGAAAGGAGTCTGAAGCATAATATCTAAGAACAATAAGCCACTCCTGCACCTGAGACACTAATAAGTTGTAAACTGTGGGAAACTCAAACCTATTTTCAATTTCTTCTAGTCTTGCTCATTATGGCTTTGTACTTAGGCACCAATGAAGAAAACTTTCTTCTGACAATTCCAAAAAGGCAATTTTTTTAAATATGGGTATAATTTCCCTTCTTCAGTTTATAGATAATTTAAGTCCAGCAACTTAGGTCTTCTAAATGCTCCCATTTTGAGATGTTAATAGCTGTTAAAAGGTTTATCACAAGTACAGTATTAAAAATTTGTTAGTGTTAACATTTCTTAATGAGACGGTCATTTGTTAAATTGTATGTTAAGTCTACTTAATAGCAGTGTTAACACTTAACATTCATTGAAGAAACAGGGCCCTACAGTGTTAAGCCTAGAAAGCCAGCTGGACAGAGTTGATGAGTTTGTTGCTTTCAAAACCAAAACAAGGGTCCCACCACACCTGGGAAACAGGAGCTGGAAATAATGATGACTATAATATTACTCACCCATATTTTGATACTTAATGTGCAGGAAGACAAGGACAATACTATCAGTACAATACGTATACAGTACTTAGTTTCAAAATACTTTCAAACCGCATGAAAATACACACCTTCCCTTATGTTAATTAAAGAGTGCTTATGATACAACAGAGGATTCATGCACTCATCACCAAATTTATGTGCAGTAGTTTAACATGACATTCTTTTTTAAGAGCTATTAATTTTAAGAAATCCAAAGACTGGTCAATTATGTTAAGATGCATGTCATGTTAAACATTCCACTTTTTTCAGGAGACATTAATTTTAAGGATCCTCATGAAGGTTCATATGCTTTTAGTGTATATATTATATATATGTTTTAATTATAAGAGAATGATTATTCTTTACCATTATTTGTCATCTGATGATAGCTCAAAACAAGCTGAAACATGTAACAAGTAATAGAAGTATTGAGTAGCCTAGGTTGACCTTAATTAACAAGGTATTTTGTAACTGATAACTGTCAGTACAAATCACAATGAAATTTGTAATGATTAATATGTGTACTGAAAGGTGAAACTGAATGTCCACTGAACTGCATACTGTGCTAGGTAGAGATTCTCTTTACCTCCAGGAAGAGAATTATATTACAACAAAATGGGAGCCATTTTATCACATTCGAGGACTGAATATGAAAAGCCTCAATTAAACATCAGCTCCAAGACCAAACTTAGCTCCAAGAACCACATGCAGTTCAAAGATGACACAAAAGTTTACATGAAATGATGTGTATGTTACTTTAGTTTGTTTTTATATTCTAGTAATGTCAATAAAAACAACTATCACCCTTGTCAAGATGCATCAATTTTCAGGTTGATTCGTGGACAAAATTTTTTTCTCCTGAGGATGGGAGCAAAGTCGTCATGAAACAAAGAATTCCTACAGGGTTATTAATTTGACATGGCAAAAACTTGAAAGATAATCATGTTTATTTAATACAGGCTGAGAAACCATCAATCTAAATTTTATTGGTTTCACGTCCCACCATTCGGGTAAGGGGAGATAATGAGGATGAGATAGGAGATTATAAAGTGTACTTGATGGGTGTTAGAAAGGGAAGGGCAGAGTATGGGGTAGGGCTGTTTATCAGGAATACCACTGCACGCAACATCATTTCTGTTAGGCACGTAAATGAGCGAATCTTGTGGGTAGATTTGGCAGTTGGAGGAATTAGGACTAGAATTGTCTCAGTGTATTCACCATGTGAGGGTGCAGACGAGGATGAAGTGGACAAGTTTTATGAAGCATTGAGTGACATCGCGGTCAGGATCAACAGCAAGGATAGGATAGTGCTAATGGGCAATTTCAATAAAGAGTTGGAAATAGAACTGAAGGATACGAAAGGGTGATTGGTAAATGTGGGGAAGATATGGAAGCTAATGGGAATGGGAAGCGTTTGCTGGACTTCTGCGCTAGTATGGCTTTAGCAATTACGAATACATTCTTCAAGCATAAGGCTATTCACCGCTACACATGAGAGGCTCAGGGTACCAGATCCATAACAGACTATATCTTAACCGACTTCGAATTCAGGAAATCTGTTAGGAATGTACGAGTTTTCTGGGGATTTTTCGATGGTACAGACCACTATCTGATCTGTAGTGAACTAAGTATCTCTAGGCATAGGGTAGAGAAAGTGAAATCTGTCTGCAAACGAATAAAGGTAGAAAATCTCCAGGACGAGGAAATTAGACAGAAGTACATGGATATGATTAGTGAGAAGTTTTGAACACTAGACAGTAAGCAGGTTCAAGAAATAGAAAGAGAATGGGTGGCATACTGGAATGGTGTAGTAGAAACAGCAAGGGAATGCCTAGGAACAAATGTGTGTAAAGATGGAAAAAAGCGAATATCTTGGTGGAATGATGAAGTGAGAGAGGCCTGTAAACATAAAAAGAAGGCTTATCAGAAATGGCTCCAAACGAGGGCCGAGACAGACAGGGAATTGTATGTAGATGAAAGAAACAGAGCGAAACAAATAGTTGTTGAATCCAAAAAGAAGTCATGGAAAGATTTTGGTAATAACCTAGAAAGGCCAGGTCAAGCAGCAGGGAAACCTTTCTGGACAGTAATAAAGAATCTTAGGAAGGGAGGGAAAAAGGAAATGAACAGTGTTCTGAGTAATTCAGGTGAAGTCATAATAGATCCCAGGGAATCATTGGAGAGGTGGAGGGAATATTTGAGCATCTTCTCAACGTAAAAAGAAATCTTCCTGGTCGTGCTGCGAACAGCCAAGCTCAGGAGGTGGAAGAAAATGATTGTGAATTTACGCTTGAGGAAGTGGAAAGGATGGTAAATAAACTCCATTGTCATAAAGCAGCAGGAATAGATGAAATTAGACCTGAAATGGTGAAGTAAAGTGGGAAGGCAGGGATGAAATGGCTTCACAGAGTAGTGAGATTAGCATGGAGTGTTGGTAAGGTACCTTCAGATTGGACAAAAGCAGTAATTGCATCTATCTATAAGCAAGGGAACAGGAAGGATTGTAACAACTACTGAGGTATCTCATTGATTAGTATAACCAGGCAAAGTATTCACTGGCATCTTGGAAGGGAGGGTGCGATCAGTAGTTCAGAGGAAGTTGGATGAAAACCAGTGTGGTTTCAGACCGCAGAAGGACTGTCAGGATCAGATTTTCAGTATGCGGCAGGTAACTGAAAAATGTTACGAGAGGAATAGGCAGTTGTGTTTATGTTTCGTAGATCTAGAGAAAGCATATGACAGGGTACCGAGGGAAAAGATGTTCGCCATACTGGGGGACTATGGAATTAAAGGAGATTATTAAAATCCATCAAAGGCATTTATGTTGACAATTGGGCTTCAGTGAGAATTGATGGTAGAATGAGTTCTTGATTCAGGGTACTTACAGGGGTCAGACAAGGCAGTAATCTTTCACCTTTGGTGTTTGGAGTTTACATGGATCATCTGCTGAAAGGTATAAATTGGCAGGGAGGGATTCAGTTAGGCGGAAATGTAGTAAGCAGTCTGGCCTATGCTGACGACTTGGTCTTAATGGCAGATTGTGCCAAAAGCCTGCAGTCTAATATCTTGGAACTTGAAAATAGGTGCAATGAGTATGGTATGAAAATTAGCCTTTCGAAGACTAAATTGATGTCAGAAGGTAGGAAATTCAACAGAATTGAATGTCAGATTGGTGATTCAAAGCTAGAATAGGTAGATAATTTCAGGTATTTAGGTTGTGTGTTCTCCCAGGATGGTAATATAGTGAGATTGAATCAAGGTGTCGTAATGCTAATGCAGTGAGCTCGCAGTTGCGATTAACAGTATTCTGTAAGAAGGAAGTCAGCTCCTAGACCAAACTATCTTTACATCGGTCTGTTTTCAGACCAACTTTGCTTTACGGAAGCAAAAGCTGGGTTTTCTCAGGATATCTTATTCATAAGTTAGAAGTAACAGACATGAAAGTAGCGAGAATGATTGCTGGAACAAACAGGTGGGAACAATGGCAGAAGCGTACTCGGAATGAGGAAATAAAGGCTAATTTAGGAATGAACTCGATGGATGAAGCTGTACACATAAACTGGCTTCAGTGGTGGGGTCAAGTGAGGCAAATGGAGCAGGATAGGTTACCTAGGAGAATAATGGACTCTGCTATGGAGGGTAAGACAAGTAGAGGGAGACCAAGACAACGATGGTTGGACACAGTTTCAAACGATTTAAAGATAAGAGGTATAGAACTAAATGAGGCCACAGCATTAGTTGCAAATAGAGGATTGTTGTGACGTTTAGTAAATTCACAGAAGCTTGCAGACTGAATGCTGAAAGGCATAACAGTCTATAATGATAATATATGTATGTATGTATGTATGTATGTATGTATGTATGTATGTATGTATGTATGTATGTATGTATGTATGTCACGTCCCACCAACTACTTCTGTATGGTTTTCAGAGATGTCACTGTGCCACAGTTCTGTCTTGCACAAGTTCTTTTGCAGGACAGTATTTCTACTAACATTACATTTATCTTCAAATACCACCAGATTCAGCGGGCATCAAACCTGCCCAGTTGAGCTCAGAAGGACATCAGTTTATTGTTTGAGCTACTCAGCCAGGACTTTAAGAACTAAGGATCGCATTGAAGTCTTGTGAAGACAATATTAAGCTAACATAGAAGGTAGATGATCCTGGTCACAAATGTTACATACTCAAGCAATGGGATTTCCCAAGTACACCGAGTGACGTCTAGGCATGTTCCAAGGGTACGAGTTTTCAGTGTGTCTTGGATCAACACAGGACTAATTTATTCCAGTTTTATCTTTATAATTTAGTGATGAAAAAGCAGGCATTAGAAAAACTTACAGCTAAGTTTTATGTAAACTTTGTGGAACGTTCTAATTATCAACTCACATATTTCTAAATCTTTCTGTGTCTAAAAAAAACCTTCATACTAAAGTTAGAATTTCCACAAAGCAAGGATAAATTTATAATCATTTGATACAAACACAAGTTCTAAAAGGTAAAGACAAGAAATAGAAATTATTAAATTTTGGCTGAGGGCTCAGTATACAGTACGATATATATGATATTGTCGATACCTTTATAATGGAAGTATTTCTGCTTTCATATTTGCATTCACATCTGGGGCAGAATTCTTGCTCCTTCCGTTTGATTTCATCACCAACTTGAGGAAGTATTACATTATCACAAGTACTAGAAAGAGAACACAACCATTTCACAAGGTAAACTTTAGGAAAAGTAATAAAATACTTTTTTTTGGGGTAATACCTGAAGCCATTTTATTTCAGTTTTGACGCAGTTATTTTGTAACTGTTAGGTTCTTCGGTCTGCTGAAACTAATTTTAAGTAAAAAATGTATAAACTTCCTGCCAGAGAACACCATCAGTAGGGCTCAGATGTTCAAGTCCTAAAAATAGCCTAAATAAGCAAGCAAATATGACCTCAAAAATTACAAAATATGAACTCAAAAGTGACGAAATGACATTACAAAATATGACCCTAAAATGATTAATAAAAATATGGCCATTTTAAAATATATTATAAATCGAAACTGCAATTCCTCTGTTACATATTTGTTAACTAAATTCTTTATTCTTACTTTAATATTAGTTTTATGAATATACATGTGCAGTAATATTACTCACAGTCTATTTCCCTTGATTCACTTACCAAACTTTTGTGAATCATACATACCAATACAGTACTAAATTTGCTACGATTATCAGATCACACAACATTTTAAAAGTCAATACATACATTATGGTAGGGTGTCAGAGCCTATAGTGCAAACTCATACCTTTTCCATTCTTCTCCGCGGGTGGAATTGAAGTGTATGACAAGATTCATATTCAACTTCATTGTATACAAAAGGTATTCCACTTGTATCAACAGCGTGATACCAAGAAGCAGTTTTGTGAACACCAGTTCGCATTCGGTAAGTTGAAGATGATTTTGCACACCTACAGCTGTCGTCAAACCGCCGAAATATGACATCTCTACTAAAACAGCTCAAAATATGACCTTACGGTAAAAAATATCCAAAGTATGAATTTATATGCAAATGAAAATCACTTAATTGTGATGACAATCACCCGATTTACACCGAAATCCAATCAGACAAGAAAATAGACACAAAGAAAAAAATATGACTTTTCTTTAACATCCGAGCCCTAATCATCAGATTCTATCAAATCACACTCAAATATATATACATAAATAGACCTGTGTGTCCGTATATTTCACTTTGCAGCCACAACTACCCATTACAGGCCATTGGTGTTTGTGTGTGGTAGTAGCCTCGAGTCTCCCGTCGTGCACTATAGGGGTTGCGTGTCTGTAGCTGTTGTGGTGTGGGAGGTATGGGGATTGAAAGTGGCCGACTATGCATATAAATAGACTGTGTGTGTGTATACACAACTACCCACTGCAGACCACTGGCGTTTGTGTGTGGTATTAGCTTTGAGTCTCCCATCGTGCACTATAGTGGTTGCGTGTTGGTAGCTGTAGTGGTGTGGGACATATGGAAGTTGAAAGTGGCCGACTATATATAAAAATAGACATATGTGTTCATACATTTCACCTTGCAGTCACAACTACCCATCACATGCCACTGGTGTTTTGGTGTGGTAATAGCCTCGATTCTCCTGCCGTACACTATAGTAGTTGCGTGCCTGTAGCCTTGGTGGTGCGAGAGATCTGGGGCTTGAAAGTGGCTGACTTCGTCATTGAATGTATTAAAATGAGTGATATGTACTGGAAGGACTGGAATGAGAATGTACTCTAGAAGACTGTGATGTGTATCCTTTAGTTTTATATACACTCTTTGATTCATCTGACAGCATTATGGTGATCACTGAACCATAACAATTTGCTGTTTGAGTACATGTGTGAGTATTTCCTGTAATTCTTGAATAAAAAGCAGATACTTACTGAAACAGCTCATTAACAATATCACTAAGGCAGTAATCTGACCGGCAAAGGAAAAGGAAAATTGGTTTTCATATAAAAAATTCCATTGATCTCAAATTATTTGTAATTTTGTTTCAAACGATTACAATTTCCAGTGAGATTAGCTTTTAGTAACAAACTGCAACGCCACATATATAGGCCAAGCAAACTAAATTTCCACTCCAGTGTAATATTAAAAAATAAACAATAGTGGCCTATTGGAAAACCACCAGTATAACAGGCAGACCATTAGACGCTCATTAAGAACCCTTGCTTAGTTTACAAAAGAAATGTAATAAGAAGAGGATGATGGAGATAATGATGATGATGATAATAATAATAATAATAATAATAATAATAATAATAATAATAATAATAACAGAAGACCTGGAAACAACAATAAGGAAAAGACGGTTGCGATTCTATGGACACATGGTCAGAATGGATCCAACAAGGTTAAATAAACAAATTTTTAATAAAATATACTACTTGAAGAGCCAGGGGGGATATGCCAAGCAGATGAAGGAAGAACTCAAGAGGTTAGGAATTGCAGATGAAGAATGTCGTGATAGAGACCAATTCAGGAAAAGACTTTCCAACATAAAAGTTCTGGTTGAAGAAAAGAAAGAGCGCAGAGGGGGAAGATGGACTGAAGAGAGAAGAGCGCAACATTCTGAAAGAATGAAGGCACTGTGGAGAAAGAGGAAGGAAGAAGGGATGATTAGAAGGAAGTGAAGTGGTATTGGCGTGGTCCTAAGTTTGGCCGGTTCGCAAGAAAGAAGAAGAATAACAGGAGCACTGGAAATAAAATCACTTACAGGTAAAAATACAGTGTGTCATTGACCTAACCAGGGCAGGGGTGTGTGGTATAACAGACGGACAACGAACTGAACTAGCCAGCTGGAATCGCGCCAAAGACAGAGCAACAGTTTTTCATCACTTCACATTCTATGCTGGAATAAAAAGGAAACAGGACTTCATTAAGATAAGTTCCAGATTTTTCAAGTTCATAAGTATTTAAACAGAATAAATATAAATCTTTATACTTTTCTAAATATTTGAGTGTGATTTGACAGAATCTGATGATGTTCTTTTAAGAACGAAACATGTCATTTTATTTTAATTAAGTTGTTTCTTTTTCAGGTTTAATACTCTTACCATAATGTTTTCTTGCAGGTGGTTTATACATTTACCATTAAAAATTTTTTCAGGTTTAATAATCTTACCATATGTTTTCTTGCAGGTGGTTTATAAATTTATCATTCAAAATTAGTTTTGGCAGACTGGAGAACGTAACAGTTATATATTAAAATACAGTCAATACTTTAAAGCAGTGAAATACACATTAATGCACAGTATATGTCAACCACTAAAACGGCAGTCAAGAGATTCTTTTCTAAGTTCAAACATACAACTGACCATTATATCTGGGGGAAAAGATAAAAAAAACAAAGAAGTTGCAGAATTTGTTCAAATACAGTTTGGGGGAAATCAGAGCAACTGCAAGGAAATGCCCATGAAATGACTTGACACCAACCACAAAAATGGTATCAATTTAAATATACAGTAAATGGTAATAGCATTTCATAAATAGCCTAAGATGAAACAAAATCAGGAAGTCAGAGAAGTCCATGGTTTTATATATTTGAGAACTCATGTCGAAATGCAGAGTTTAATGTGTATACATTTATTGAAGCTACAAGCATGTATGTTACAAAGTAGTAACAACCATAGCAACCATACATAATGCTTGGATATAGAAAATAATATTCTGACTGATGTTTTGGTGGAGGAAAAAATCACTTTCAAGATATCTTAACACCTCAAGTGCCAGATTTCTTTCAAACAACTGGGTAATAAAATGGCAGGTTTACTGCCCCATTAGACAACAGCAGTAGCCAGAAACAGGATTCCACAATGTAATTTTATTCATCACTATATTACTTGCAACACTACAGTTCAATCATGGCAGTTTTAAGTATTTGAGTTTACTCAGGCATGGCTACAAATTCTGGAAACTGAAAATTAAAAATACATGGAATTATATTCCATAACTAGGAAGATGTGACAAATAAGTTAGCAATATTATGTGTGAATCATAAAATAAGTACAAGATTCAAATCAATACAGGGTAACCTAAATAAATTAATGAAAATTCAAACCAGTCATTAGGTGCACAGTTTAATCAGTAGATACAAACCTTAGTCTGAATGTCACAATCTTGTGTTAGATTTAGGTGATGATGAACATTGTATATATCAATTTAATCAGTAGTGAATAAACACTGCCCCCACGAGGAAAGAGTATACTACATGCATTCATTATCTCCTTAGTCCTTAGCTGTACCAAATAAAATATATCAATGAATTACTAGATTTTTTTTCATGTCCAACACACACTCTACTTTCTGGCTGGACACATGCACATGCACAGAAATAATCAGTATTATCATACAATATGAAGTGTTTTGGTTTCAAGTGCTATATTGAGCAATTTTCAGTTGGTTTTAGTTCAGGTCAATAACCTGTCTTTTCTTTTAAATGCACAATATCAATATGTTAATCACATACATATAATAAAAGCAAAAAGAAATCATGAACATTCAAAGTGTCTATTAATCAAAATCTAACTGTCTGAACAAAACAAAACATACATAATACAAACAACCACAACAAAACTCTTCTTTTCCATCACACACTTGAGGGGGATAGCAACCTATCTACATACACAATCCCATAATTGGCAACCATACACATTTTAGTGAAAAATGGAAGAGTATGTATAGGCACTTTAAGGCAGAAACAAGTTCCAAGAAGGACATTCCAGGAATCATTAATGAACAAGGGGAGTGTGTGTATGCGAGGATCTTCAAAAGGCAGAAATATTCAGTCAGCAGTATGTAAAGATTGTTGGTTACAAGGATAATGTCCAGATAGAGGAGGTGACTAATACGAAAGAAGTATTAAAATTTACCTATGACAACAATGACATTTACAGCAAGATACATAAGGTGAAAACTAGAAAAGCAGCTGGAATTGATAAGGTTTCTGGGGATATACTAAAGACAATGGGTTGGGATATACAGTAGTACCATATCTGAAGTACTTATTTGATTATTGTTTGCATGAAGGAGCTATACCAAATGAATGGAGAGTTGCTGTAGTAGCCCCTGTGTATAAAGGAAAGGGTGATAGACATAAAGTTGAAAATTACAGGCCAGTCGTTTGACATACATTGCATGTAAACTTTGGGAAAGCATTCTTTCTGATTATATAAGACATGTTTGTAAAATTAATAACTGGTTTGACAGAAGGCAGTTTGGGTTTAGGAAAGGTTATTCCACTGAAGCTCAACTTGTAGGATTCCAGCAAGACATAGCAGATATCATGGATTCAGGAGGTCAATTGGACTGTATTGCAACTGACTTATCTAAGGCATTGAATGGGGTAGGTCATGGGAGACTACTGGCAAAAATGAGTGCGATTGGACTTGACAAAAGAGTGACTGAATGGGTGGCTCTGTTTCTAGAAAATAGATCTCAGAGAATTAAAGTAGGCAAAGATTTATCTGTCCCTGTAATAATTAAGAGGGGAATTCCTCAAGGCAGTATTATTGGACCTTTATGTTCTCTTATATATCAATGATATGTGTAAAGAAGTGGAATCAGAGACAAGGCTCTTTTCAGATGATGTTATTCTGTATAGAGTACGGTAATAAATAAGTTACAAGATTGTGAGCAACTGCAAACTGACCTCGATAATGTTGTGAGATGGACAGTAGGCAATGGTATCATGATAAACGTGGTTAAAGGTCAGGTTGTGAGTTTCACAAATAGGAAAAGTCCTCACAGTCTTAATTACTGCGTTGATGGGGAGAAAGTTTCCTTTGGGGATCACTGTAAATACCTAGGTCTTAATATAAGGAAAGATCTTCATTGGGGTAATCACATAAATAAAAATGTAAATGAAGGGTACAGATCTTTGCACATGGTTATGTGGGTATTTAGGGGTTGTAGTAAGGATGTAAAGCAGAGGGCATATAAGTCTCTGTTAAGACCCCAACTAGAGCATGGTTCCAGTGTATGGGACCCTCACCAGGATTACTTGATTCATGAACTGGAAAAAATCCAAAGAAAAGCAGTTCTGAGTGATTTCCGACAAAAGGGTAGTGTTAAAAAATGCTGCAAAATTTGGGCTGGGAAGACTTGGGAGAAAGAAGACGAGCTGCTCGACTAAGTGGTATGTTACCAATATAGCTGGTCCGTTATTAGACATTATAAATTTTCCTCCGAACGAGAGATGGCGTAGAATGACATTAGTAAACAAATAAGTTTGATTGGCGTCTTTAAAGGTAGGAAATAATACAATATGAAGATAAAGCTGGAATTCAAGAGGACAAATATTCGTTTATAGGAAGGGGAGTTGGGGACTGGAATAACTTACCAAGGGAGATGTTCAATAAATTTCCAATTTCTTTGAAATCTAAGAAAAGGCTAGGAAAACAACAGGTAGGGAATCTGCCACCTGGGCGACTGCCCTAAATGCAGATCAGTAATGACTGATTGATTGATTGATACAAATACCTGCAGACATTCCTAATGGAATGGTCTACAATGAGAAAAAATATAAGGGGATGGGACTCTTCTGTGCCACTTGGGAAGCTCATCTTCAGCACATTAACATCTGTAAGGTATTATTAAGCTCAGGTGACGAATACATCCAAGCTATAAGAAAGGTGAAAGAAGAAATAACTCCCTCACTATAATCCCTCAATGTCCCTCCATCTGACAATTTGCTACATCCACGCCTAGAAATAACTGATGCCAGGAAAGTGAGAAGAGTACTGAGAGAAAGGGCATTCAGTGAATGGTGTAACTTATAGCAGAAAGGAAGAGGTGTATGTTTGTACAATGAATATACTCCTGCCAACTCCTGGATTTGAGACCATCAAGGCTTATCATGTAGTAAATGGCATGAAGCACTTAAGATGTCAACAAACATTTCAGCAGTTAGATCGGTACCATGAAGATCTCAGAACGTTTCCTTTGTAGGCACTGCCTCAAGGAGATTGAAACTGTCATGCATGTCCTGGGATCTTGTCCTCAGGGTGAACGTTTAAGGAATATGTGTCATCATAACATCTGCTCGTTAATTGTGACAACGCTGAAAGACCATGGTTTCCAGGTATTTGAAGAGGTTCATGGCTTAGCAGACAACAGAAGCCACAGAAGGATCGACATCATTGCTTTCAAGAATAAGAAGAAAGGTTACATCATCGACCCCACAATTCCCTTTGAAAGCTGTAATTCGCAGCCCTCAGATGTTAACCTCGAAAAGAGGTATATTTACTCACCAACAATTCCTTACTACATGGAGAAATACCAGATAGAGGAGATTGACATTGTAGGTCTGATAATTGGAGCTAGGGGAACGATTCCCATTTTTGCTGCTAATTTCTGGAAACAGATGTCTCTGCCAGTTACAACGTTAAGGGAGATTGCCATCATAGCCTTAAGGGGTTCACTGATAATTCCAAGAAATCATTGTTACAATTAGGTTACCTTCAACATTTCTCTAGTACCGGTACTATTTCTCTTCTAAAAATAAATGTAAAAGTATACTTTGTCGCAAGGCAGCCTCTGCAAGAGAGGAAGTATTTCATAAAATAAAATAAAAATATGATTTGTTATCCATTACAGAATTGTGAAGCACACTGTAACATCCAGAATGGTACTGGGTAGACGACAACTCTGTAGAATATTCTGTACATTATATCTGGGCCTTAAGCACTCTAAAATTTATGAGAAAATGTATCTTTTTAGAAGCCTGGCCAGGCACATATATAAAGAGGTGGTCGTGATGGTCGAGACGAGTTATTACTTAACTGGAGTTATGGTTTAACAGGAGTATACTTGTAACCATGCGTTATGACATGCTGGTAAGCAGTCAATTGTTTTAAGGTTGCAATCTCCGTGTGGGTTAGTGATAGACATTTGTTAAAGTTGGCGGTTTGTTGATGTGTGTATTTTGTTTGTGACGGCAGTTGATTAGGTTATGTGTATGTTTATGCGAAGTTAAGGTGAAATTAATAGGTGACAGTATTTTGTGTGCGTCTTTGTGGATACATCAGTAGTTAGGTTTCTATTACTGTGCTCTACTGGAGTACATAATCTTTTGACAATGTCAAAAGGTTTGTTGGATGCTTTGAAAGGACCAGGTTTTTTTTTCCAACAGTACATAGGCATAAAATGTTTGGGAGTCACAAAGAGCATACATCTTTAGGTCGTACTTAGCTGGTTTCGTAGCCATGTATTGAATAAACCCACAACAGTATAGCCTGAGCATGCGACAAGAGCGGACATGTTGAGTAGAGGATCCCGGTAGTGAGAGAGGGGAGTACTGGAAGAGAGTGCAAGAAACAAGCGAGGAGTTTAAGGAGGATGATTGGTGTGGAACAATTCAGTGCAGTCATAGGAAGATGGCAGGGGAGAAAGAAGAAAGAAGTGAAAGTTGGAGGAAGCAGAATGGAATTTGAAATGAAGGGTGAGATGATGCTGACAGCTGCGGTGAGTATAGTAATGCTATGGATGGGGAGAGTTGAATTGAATCCCGGGCCGATCTCCAGTGGAAGCATGAGCTGGGAAGACATGGAAGTAATTAGAAGGGTAGTAAAAGAGGTGGTAGAAGAAGTTTACCCATCTGAACAACTTAAAAATATTATACAAGAGCAAACGAAGGAGTTCAAGAAAATGAAGAAGTAGTTCCAGGAAAAAGCAGATGATACAACATCCAAAGTGAGAAACGACGACGAAGAAGTGGCAGCATTAAGAGAGAAGAAGAATAGAAGAGGAAACATCGAAGCTTAAATCAGAAGTAGAAGCCAGTAGTCAAGATCGTACAAAGAAATGCCTATTTATATATGGTATTCCAGAGGAGAAGAGAGAGGACAAAGTGTTTACAATTCACAAAGTGGTGGAGCTAATCCAGGGCAAAATGAAAATCCAATAGACCACAACAAGAAAGCAAACTGATTTTGAATAGTTGATTTTTATATACATTTTGAACAATGGACAGCAGGTAATAACATGAGAATAAGCAAGCCAACTAATTTTAATCATAGATATTTATTACAAAAACCAACTGATTTAAATCATAATTTAAATCACTCATTTACATCATCACAATCTGTTAACAACCATCAACATTTCTAAATTGGTTTTGTAATGCTATGACTTACCATGTATCTACCAACTACCTTTGAATGTCTCATTTTTCATTCATCATTCTCAATGATGACATTTGAACTGCATTCCTCGCGGGCAGCATTTCAGCTGAACATGGGACTCTGTATTTCAGGTTCTTGCTGATGTCATCATCAATAAACTTCTCTCCTAGCCTCCAGAGTTCTAGTGTGTTCAATTAGCTGTCAACTGGTTGTGATAGTGCTTTATTATCATCCCTTACCTCCCTCTCTCTCCAACTTGCCTATAAAACTGGGCCATACGAACTCATATTTGAGACACACTTCATCTGCTGGAGAGAGAGAAGGTGAGCCTGGTGTAATCTCCCACTTAAATTATGGACTTTGCAAAACCAATATCTCAGACTTCATTTTGCTAACCATCCTAACTTAACTTGGATATTTCATTTTCTCAAGTTTATTACAACTCTGTTACATAATTCATATGAGTGTTTGCAGATCTTTACTCCATTTTTTGGAAAATGGGGACTTGAGGGTGTTTTACCCTGTTTGAGAATTATCCTCACTAAAATTAGAAGGAACTATGAATTTCAAATGAACATATGAGTTACTTCATCATCATCATCATCATCATTTCCCAACTCCAGTTTCCCGGGTGTGGTGTACAAGCGCTCACCATCTCCTTCTGTCTTCATACATCTTCTGATCCAGTACATCCTCCCATTTGTATCCTCTCTCCTCCACATCTGACCTTACAGTCTATATCCAACGTTTTCTTGGTCTTCTTCCTACGAGATTAAGGTCGAAATATTTTCTGGCAGGTCTTTCCCTGTTCATTCTCATTACGTGCCCATACCACTAAAGTCTGCGTTTCTTTATGACACTGATAATAGGAACCTCAATACCAGCTACTTTCCTATTCACTTCATTTCTGATCTTGTCCTTTCTGGTGGTTAGGTTCATGGTTCAAATGAATCTCATTTCAGTTGCTTGGATTCTACTGAAGTCTTTGTTTAGTAGGGTACATGTCTCTAAACCGTACGTGAGGATTGGTACGAAGTAAGTGTGGTACACGATTGTTTTCGCTTTCTGTGGTATTTTGCAGTCCCAGAGGAGATCCCTGACTTGACTGTAGAAGCTCGATGCTTTCTGTGTCCTGCTGAGTATTTCCTGCCTAACAGTGTTGTCTTAACACTGAAAATGTTTTGAAATTTTACTCTTTCTGTCGCCAGGTTCTTTCCAAGTCATGTTCATTATGTACATGGAGCTGATTTTTACGTATTAAGAGGATGTTTTATTTAATTACCGTATAATATCCTTTTCAATGTTTTACTCAGACCTCTTGTCAGGTCATTTAAACAACATTGTTGTATCTTATTAGAATGTCCTTTTGAACTTCCCTTTGATGTTCGGGAAATCTATCAATGAACACAATATTGTGATGATTTTGATTAAGTTAGTTTGCTAGGATCAACTCGCTTGTCGAGTATTTGAGTGAATATTTTGACATTCTGTTCAAAAATTACATTGAAACCTTATCTACTGAGCTGCATGGTATTAATATACATGGAACTTTCCTGCCTATGGCAAACTGTGTTATTCTGATTTTTGTTAAAATATATTCCTGCTACTATGGACTAGGCTATATTCCAACCTATTATTGTTTATGAAAGTCTGAATTGGTTTAAAATACCTTCTAATTAGGTGTATGCAATCTTTCATTTCATCTTTTTACTGCTATCATAATCTCTTTTCATGATTACTTGTCCTTGTATTCACCCCGGCAAATCTCTCCTTGCCCAGCACACTAACGAGTTGTCATTTGTTTCCACTGTTAGCGTGGACTCTGCTAATATTTAAAATATTTATATGATTCAGCTATTACAAGTATTTGGGAAGTCTCTCAGTCAACTAGAGTCACTACTCTATTGCTGAGTCTCTCTCTTATCTTATATATTTAACAACATACTACAGTCTCAATTGGCAGCAGAACTATTCTTAAGTCTTTTATAACCTATTGCTTCCTATCTCAAATCATAGCAGAAAATCTCTCATTTATGTATTTCTCTCGTCTGTAACTCAATAGCTACAAAAATACTATGTGGTATCAGGGCTACTATTCTCCCTATTATCTTGCAGTCACCTCAGTTTCTATGAGGTTCCTGTACTTGTCAGTCAATGTGTTTCTTTTTCTAAGATCTCTCTCTTCATCACCATAAATTATAGGTGCAAATTTTAACAAACATTTTTTGACAGTGTCAGGCCAAATTCTTCTTTTTGCCACAAAGAACCTTCTCCACTGAACAAAAGAATCTGTAGTCTGGGTTCACATTTATGACCCTATCCATTTTGTTCTTTGCCACTAAACCCACTTTCCCATGGGCACAATTGAGAGATCTATGAAATTCCTCACCAACTGACAATGAGTCTACCAGTGGCAGACAAGTAGCTTCTAATTTGGAAATTATAAAGGATAAATAACAAAAGTCAATTTTAATTTAAATTAAATCCTGCTGCACAGTTTTACATTCAAATGCTGCTTGTTCATCTCTGATACACACTCCATCATCTGGAGAGAAAATTGTTTTCTACCTAAAATTAAAAAGTATTTACTTTAGAATGAAATAAGAGGAATAAATTTCAATGAACACAATCAGGTACAGTAATCAAGCATCAATTTATTTCATACCAATTTAATGACAGTGTATTATGGACTGGTGAAAGCTAAGCTCAATTCACAAGAGAGTGTAAAAATGGAAAATAGAGATGGAGAAATTACGCCAAGATATTACATTATTGAAAAACCATTAAAACATTCATTTCAACTGAATATAATGTATACAAGATAAAATTGTGACATGCATTATTAAATATTCTGTTTCCATAGTGCAACACCATCTGCATGGCATACATGTGGTATGTAGTTTGTAGCCTGCTGCTTCTGCAGCTGCATATGTTTGTCGATTGATTCAGTATAATTGCTCTCTCTAACTATTCTTGTAGTTTTTTCATAGAAAAATTGATTGTGTGCAATTTTGTATCAGTTGGCAAACTCAAATATCTTGAGTGAGACACAAAATAAATGGATATGTTTGATTAAACTAAAAATTCCTCAAATATGCATTATACATGATTTTTTCCCAAACAGGCCAAAACATGCTAACATGCATGGAAAAAAGTGCACTTATCTGGAATCAGAAAGTAATGAAGTGGTTATGTATGAAAGTCTCTTCTTTACTAATTAACTTATGTCATAATTTAAAAAAAAATGTTTTTAATTTTAAAAAATAGGTATAACATTACCAAAGGATCTATACATAAATGGTATTACAGCTGTGATTTCGAGGGCGGCAAATGGACATGCAGAGGACGCAGATGCACAACTGTCTATTCGGCTTCCTTCTGCCCTTAGATTGTAATAGAACTCGTGCTAATATAGTGGAATGAAAGGCAACAGTGACATTAAGTCATCCAGGTTCACTTACTTCAGTTGAATTGGTAAATCTTGGAGATATGGTATACCTGTATTGGCTGGTCTACATGGTCGAGTAAGGTTTAATTTATGGAACTTATTTTCTCATTCATTGTTTCCTTGAAGTCACTCTAAGGTCACTCTTTCTGTACTGCATCTATCTCATTCTTAACAAGCTGACATTTTGCCTAGCTGTATCCACTTTTCGATTGACAAAAACTTCTGCTACGGGTTCGGTTGAGTAAAAAATGTCTTGATGCATTTCTGTAACATGAAACTGAGTTCTTGCTTCCTCAGCTACCTTCATCCACTCACAAGGCACAAATACATATTGTGTTTCCTTCTTTTTCTATATATGAGCAAAATCTGCATCATTTTCTACGTAGCTGTGGCCAGGGATCAGGAATTTATGGTTGACTACTTCAATACCAGTATCATCACATACAGCAAACAAATATCACTCTATAAAAATATTCACTCGGTAATTGTACGTGTAAATTTGTCACAGAAAATCTGTAATGGCAGTCACTAAAACTCATGCAAACTCAAGCAAACAAAAGCTGTGAAAATCATCTTCATCTGGAATATAATCATCATCCTCTGCTGAATCTTGTGTTGGAATATAATCAATTCTTTCAGAAAAACACTGAATAATTTCCAAAGAGGAGGTTCTGATCTGATGTGCATATTCTTCTTTGTAAAGAAAATCAGATGCATGGCTCTCAGCTCCATCCGCCATGTTGTTACTTGTAGCGCTATGATGCGAAAAGTCATGAAGAAACAGGATATTTGTAGTTATACCACCTATCACTAGAGCGCAGATATTACTGCAATCATTTGTCCCTCCTTGCTGTTTAAGAGATACATCCTCCCCGAGTTATATCCTTCACCTAACTCATGTTTGAAAAAAATGTCACTTATACGTTATGATTTTCTTTTTTATTAAGTACAGCCCCAGCCTGGTGTGAAAATGGGAAACCATGGTTATAATTTTCATCCATTTAAATGTTCTCTCTCTTGTAAATGGCGAATTTGAATGAACAAAGATGCAGTGTGATATTTTACTGCACTTTACATAATGTAAGACAAGTAGTGTGGCGAGAAGCAAGTCAGAGCGAGGCTCGGATGGGAACCGGCTATAGGGAGATTCACCAACTTTGATGACCTTGTCTTTTGAAAGGAATCTTCATAACAATTAAAGCTTTTAGTATTATGATGTGGATAAGGTCCCATTTTCCTATTCCGAGGCCAGTGTTCAAGTCCCCCCTCAGTCAGTACACTGAAGCTACCGGCTTCCAGCACCGCATGTCATATTTTAAAGAAATATCATTCAAATTTTAATGTGAAGAATTTTTGCAAGAAAGTGATGAAAAATTTTATGAAAAATAGTGTGTATTGTTTTTAATGTATTCTCAAACATTTTGTAAAGGACATGGTTTCATCCTTTTTTTAAAAATTATTAGACAGTAACAATGATGTATCTTAATGTTACGAGATGCTATGGCTGAAGACGTCTTAAATTAGACCAAACATGTACCAAAGAATGTAGAATACATTTTAATATTGAATGTGTTTTCACTTGTAAAGTGAAGTGTATTGATTGGGTGGACCATTAAACTTAACACCAGTTCTTAATTTAAGCTGTATCAATATGGGTCTATATAATGAAGTTTGTAAATTGTAACAAATAGGAATAGACTTTGTAAGACGGATCTTTATATGTGGATATTCTTGACTTATATACTTTGAAAGCCTCTTTGATGTGCATATTAAGGTACCTTTTCTGCTTTAAAACCCATTTCTCACCTATTTTCATGGAATTGGCATCCTTCCTGTTAGAAGATATCCGGCTAATGTCATCATGGACAAAGAAGGCTTGAACTACATCAGAAATATCTGCTCCAATCTTGTCACATCTTTTTTTATGTGATGTTTCAAACACAATTTTATTTTTTGTTGGTGACATATTGCCGAATATGTGCTGGTAACACTAATGCTTTGTTGGGTGACTTCAGCAGTGCCCTTTTAGCTTTAGAGACTGCTTTCTCTACCGCTTGAAGATAAATTCTATGTATAGTGGTATCTTGTATTCATTTTGCTGTTTTTCTCGTTTTTCTCACTCTCTATGTTTTCTTCCTGCAGTCTTTTTACACTGCTCTTCCTTTTCAGCCAATGTTTCACAGCACTTTTTTTTTTTTTTGCTTCACAGGATAATCTTTACCCCTCTCCTGTTGCTTTGTCTAATAGTGTTTTTCACCTTTTACCTTCTTTCTCCACTTCTGCTATCTTTCGTTTCCAGATGCTTATGACATGATCACCAACAGTTCAACTAATGGTTATGCGAACAATAACTGGAATGGAAAGAACCATAATAAAAGGATGCAGTTAATAAATATGCATAGTAGGTATATGAATTTTGTCATGTGTCACATGCCTAACAAAATTAAACACAGGAAGAAACACAGTTAGAGCAGATGATTTTTCTATGACACTTACAAGATGACAGATTTAGAGCACAGAAGTTCAGAATCTATAGTTCCGTTTTTATGAGTTTCGACTTGACAGTTAGCCGGAAGTCAGACGGTGGTGCCAAATTGCTACGAATATAAACAGCTGATTGACAATACACAACACGAACAGAAATGTAAATACTGGAATATAAGTTCATAATCAGTTATTCTTTGTAGCAACATACACGATTCACACAAGATGAGCAATAATACAGAACAGATTTAGGATAAGGCTACAAGATTAAAATATGTCAATGCTCGAACAGATAAAACGTGAGAAAAATTAAATTTCTACTCGCCATGTAGAAGATCTTGCGTTGCTGTTAGATTCAGTTTCCCGTAACGAGGGAAATAATACTTCAAAGCGAATATACCACTCATTTCTGAGTCACTATCGGCATTGTCATCGTCTGTTGAGGTTTCACTCTCGCTTGACCCTAAAGAGATAATAAAGTTTTCAACATAATCGTTTGTGAGACTTTCTTTCTTCCTAGCTTTAATTATCTCGGATTTCGTGTGTCTCACAACGTTGCTCCAGCCCTCCACACTTATACAGCCTATGGCTTCGAAAATAAGTCTTTCAACTTCCGAAACTGTGAAGAGTCTGTTATTCTCAGCTACATAATCCTTCACTTGGGCCCAAATCAGTTCTATGGCGTTAAATGGCAATGGTATAGTGGAAGGTGAACTACTTTATGCCAGTCCCTTCTGGCTATTTCATCCACTACATAAACTGGGCACCGGGGCTCATTTTGTTTCAATGCATAAGATCCCCCTTCCCCATGTCATCGCGAACCAAAATATTTTGCTCCTTCAACCACTTAATCAACTTATTCTTTCTAGCCGCCATTGTTGGTGCTTTGTCAAGAATGACTCCCTAACATTACAAACAATTTCCCGGGCCTGGTTCCTTAGTGGAGTACCGTGCCCGAAGAGCTTTCTTCTCTTGGGAGCCTCATCCTTAGACGTAGGCATCAATGTGACAGAATATCAAATTCACACACGGGCCTAAAATTAACCTACTCTATAACTACCAGACGAAATATTAGCTAGTTGCTTTACGTCACACCGACACAGATAGGTCTTATGGCAACGATGGGACAGGAAAGGGCTAGGAGTGGGAAGGAAGCGTCCGTGGCCTTAATTAAGGTACAGCCCCAGCATTTGCCTGGTGTGAAAATGGGAAACCACGGAAAACCATTTTTAGGGCTGCCGACAGTGGGGTTCGAATCCACTATCTCCCGAATACTGGATACTGGCCGCACTTAAGCGACTGCAGCTATCGAGCTCGGTGACGAAATATTAAACTAAGCTACTATATACACTAGATCACCTGTTACCCACTATTCACTACAATATAATGCGCTATACTATTAAAAATACTAAACAAATCATTTATAAACTCTACACTATGAAATATAAACGAACAACAACCTAGCACAAAGACACAAAGACCGCGAAAAGAACTGAGCACAATACAACACACAGCTGATAGCACGTGGTTACAGTAAACAACAGATTGACAACACCGCTAACCAGAACTGGAGTCTAACGCGCTCTATCGGAGCGATCGGCTGCCTATGATTGGCTGTTGATCAATTCACTTACCCTCCGCCAAAAGGCAGCGTACAAACGTCAAGTCGAAACTCATAATAACTGAACTATAAAAGGAGCTGACTTTAACATTTAATTACTGTATTACTGTAGATAAGTGACCAGAGCCCCATGTCCAAACAGATTACTGGCAGTCATTTTGATACATCTGAACAAGGTTGCCAGATGTTGTTCAGAGATCAAAGTTATAACTGTCAATCATACCAAGTTTGGAAAATGCTTTGCTATTACTTGGGGGAAAAAATAATTTAAAGTCACATGCCTAACACAAATTTTGTATTTTTTATACTTACGAAGATACCATACAATTCCTAATAGGTGAATAAATAATAGTTAATTTTGATATATTTAGAAGCTATGTGATGTTAAATATACAATAGACAATACTGGACACATCCATATTCTCCTGTACAAAACTGAGAGACATGATGACAGTGGAGCAAATTGACAGGCAACAAATTAGGAACTACAAAAGTTGCATGTTAAAATTGATAGAAATAATGGAACTAAATAATCTTTTTTGGTTAGTTCGACTACTAAAGTTTAATGTTAATATTGATAGCAATAATGAAACTCAATAATGATTTTGGTTTTGTCCAAATCCTTGGCTGAATGGTCAGCACTGAGGCCTTCGGTACAGAGGCTCCCAGATTCAATTCCCGGCCAAAGCCGGCATTTTAATCACATCTAATTAATTCTTCTGGCTCTAGGACTGGGTGTTTTTGTTCCAAAACGTTTCTCTTCATATGACAACACACTACACTACCAACCACCACAGAAACCTTCAATAGAGATTACTAAACCTCAGATTTTTAGGTGCTCAAATGTTATTTTAGGTGCCTAACATAGACTCTCAAATATGAAAAAATAGGTTGTAAAATATGTTTAGGAGCTTCATTTTTAACCAACTTAGTGACAAAAATACAAATGATAGGAATATAGGCAAATATACATTCTAACATCAATTTAGTTCCTGCTTTCTTGTAAATGTCATTTAAATCACTTCCACATTTTGTAACCCATTGATCACACCTACAATGAGAGAACACAACATATTAAAATCTAACCTATAAGTGCAACCTGTAGGCTATCATCTACTTTTGATTTATATAATTAATCTAAGATAAGAATACTTGTTGACAACTAAATGTTAAACCTAATGTGATGTGTACACTAATATTTAACAATATCGGAACTTACAGTGTTCTGTCTTGAGGAAAGCGGAAGAAAGATTTTGATAGCTGCACAAGTTCCAAGTTACTGCAGCTAAAAAATGCACAAACCTTACCAGACATGCTTCAATGCTTGTCTCATTGTAATTGCAAAACCTTTGTCCCCGGATAAATTAAATATTCATGAAAATCATCATCTTAATTCAAATCCAAGAAGAAAATTTGACACTAAATCAGCTGATCGGTATCACTACTACACTCCTCCATCTTCACGCCCAGAAAGCTAGGTGTGCTGGCAATCAATGTCTTGCAATATCTCGCAAAGTGGCATGTATTCTCTATAATGCATTTGATGTTATTAGCTTTCATTAATACATAATTTGTGTCTTTTGATTAGATTTGAAAGTTCACACACTATGTGCAAAATACTGTAAAATGCCTCATCCATAAGATGTATTTCCTCCAGCTTACTAAAGCATGGTTCATAACCACTCTTCTTTCCTTGGTCAGTCTATAATTTCATTAAAATCTTACTTGCAGGTTGTTTACAAAGTGACCCCTCAGCTGCCAGTCAATTGTGAACATGTTGCAGGCCTCTTCAGCATACACTACATATGTACATACAGAGCACTTCATCATAAACTTTAATTTCCAAGATCACTGTAGATATTGGACACTGAACCTGATTTTGCGCTGTTGGTTATTTCTTAATAGCTCCTCTTAAGAGCAGAAGCCACAATCATGAGGAAGGTGTTCAGTCTTATTACAGTGACAGTTATAGATATTTATTTATTTATTTATTTATTTAATAAATGTGCCACCAACAGAGACACGCTCCAATTATAGGTGGCTTTTACAAATTATTTGAACACATAACATAGAAATACCAAAAAGAAGAAAATGTGAAAACCCTATGTAAATGAGATGATAATGTTCTGTATGAAATGGATGAAACAATATCTCATATACAGAAGCCTTTTAATAAATCAAACAAAAAAACTGTAACAAAATCATGTAAATATTATACATATAAACAAATCTCTTCGACGAGAAAAATTCTTTTAATGTATTTACATATGTGTCATATTCATAAGCAAAGTCAAGATCTATATGATACTTATTAAGTTATTGTATGTTTCACACATATTGATAAACGGAGAGTGCTTAAAAAATACAGTTTTGAAGTGGAGTAATAAACATTTGCCGAAATCTTAAATTTCCTTTTCTAACATTAAAGCATAACTCGTGAAGCAAACAATTATCGTCAATTAATGCATAAACCATCTTATAGAGATAAATTTGTTGAGCTATTACACACCTACTGGCTAGCGATACATATTTAAATTCATTCAACAAAAATCCATATGAAACATAATTTCTAAAGGGGAATATCTTATATTTTTTATAATAAATATATCTTAAAAAACGTTTCTGCACCCTTTCAATTTGATTTTGATCAGATTTATAACATGGAGACCAAATTATACATGAATACTCAAGTTTTGATCAGACAAAACTATTGAATAATAAGGAGAGTGCATACGTGTTAGAAAAATCTCCTATAGGAATTTCCTATAGGAATCATTAACCACTGTATTAATGTATTAATATGCTCCTTGAAAGATAAATTTCTTATAACAATTACCCGTGAGTCATTAACAGAGTGAACAACTTTGAGTTCTTCATTATTAACTTTATATGTATAATTCAATGTATTTTTCGTATTTGAAATCTGATGGAAACAGCATTTATTTATTTATATTAAGTTGCAAACAGTTTTCAATACTCCATGCGTATAAGTAATCCAAATCATAATATGATTATAATATAATTTCAACATATCATCAACATTTTTATCTCTTTACAAAGTTTGACATCGTCAGCATATAATAAACACTGAGAAAACCTAATTCTAGTGGGCAAATCATTAATATATAAAATAAAGAATCAAGGGCCAAGGTTAGACCCTTGTGATACACCAGAAGTAACATTGTATGCGAAAGACTCATTTTGATGATAGTAAACATATTGTTTCCGTGCACTAAGATGCAAGCAGTTTTAACCAAGGAAGGGTCAGACCAAAGCATGACAATTTTTCATTAAAATGCCGTGATCTAATTTGTCGAAGGCTTTGGAAAAATCTGTGTATATTACGTCGACCTGTCCTTGATTATTCAAAACGGCATACGCATATTGTATAAATTTTAATAGATTAGTCGTAGTTGATCTACCTGGCATAAAACCATGCTGATTGATATGTATACCGACCCTCAGATGATTAAATATACGCGTGTACATTATTTGCTCAAATACTTTAGCCGGTGCACACAAAATACAAACAGGGCGATAGTTTTCAATATTTTTACTGTCCCCACATTTAAAAACTGGACACACTTTCGCTATCTTCCATACTTTTGGAAAGGTTTGAGTTTTTACCACAATGTTATATAAGGCTCGTAAGGGAAAATCCAACACATTCGAACATGCTTTCAGTACGTACGGCGGTATTCCATCACCACCACATGACCTTTTAGGTTTTAATTTTTTAATAGCTAACATATATTCCTTTTCATCCCCTAATTCTAAAGATAACGGATAATTAACATATACATCAGATGAATCAGGAATATCATAGGTTGGTGGAGGTTTCGAATACACCGATCCAAAAAACGTTGCAAAGCCATCAGCTATACTTTTATTATTATTAACATTTATTCCCACTCAGAATATTATATACAACGATAACATTATGGCATTAGTCCATACAGCTATAGTCTACAGATAATATACAATGATCTGAAGAGTCTATAAGGGGTGAAATACCTATAGTAAAGCATCAGCAGAAATAAACACAGGATACTGGTATAGTTTCACTTCAACAAACAATAATCCTATATAACCTCATTGTAATCCACAAGATAATTTTCTGCCAGGCTGAGTGGCTGAAGATGGTTGAGGTGCTCCCCTTCTGACCCCAACTTGGCAGGTTCAAATACATCAGCCTCCTGTCGGTACATTTACTAGCACATAAAAGAACTCCTGCCAGACAAAATTATGGCAACTTTGCATCTCCGAAAACCATAAAAGTAGTTAGTGGGACATAAATGAAATATTATTATTATTATTATTCCTCCAGGTTACTAAAGCATGGTCTACGATTTCTCTTCTTCCTTTGGCCAGTGCATCATTTCATTAAAATCTTACTGTTGGATTGCTTCCAAATTGATCCTCAGCTGCCAGTCAATTGTGAACAAGTTTACTGGGGTCTTTTTTAAAAAATTTTGTTTTGTTTTACAATTTGCTTTATGTCACACCGATGCAGATAGGTCCTATGGCGATAATAGGATAGGAAAAGGCTAGGAGTGGGAAGGAAGTGGCCATGCACTTAAGGTAGAGCCCCAGCATTTGCCTGTTGTGAAAATGGAAAACCACGGAAAACCATCTTCATGGCTGCCAGCAGTGGGGTTCGAGCCCGCTATTTCCCGAATGCACGACCCTAACCGCAGGGCCACTTGCTTGGTACTGAGCTCTTCAGCAGACACTACAATTACATGCAGAACACTTCATTGTAAACTACAATTTCAGAGATTGTTGTACATATTGGATGCTTTTTCTGATTCTGCTCCTCTTAAGAGCAGAAGCCAAGATCATAAGGAAGGTTTTCAAGCTCATTGCAATAACAGGATAGATATACTTAAACCCACTGGGAACATTACATACAATGACAACATTATGACATTAGTCCACAAACACAAGGAACCTTTACTGACAGAAACCCAGCTCATTTGATTTCAGCCTCATTGATTTTCAAAGAAATTTTGCAGTTAAAATGCATGCCCTGACAAAATCGTGGGGTTGAGAATATATTTTGCAAGTCTAGGATAGAGAGGATTTTTTTATTTTTTTGTTGAAGATCCAACTAGCTTTTATGTTACTGTATGGCTCAGTGCAAAGAAATTAATTCCAAACATAAAATCTCTTAGTAAGCATTAGACAAACCATGAAATCACGAAAAAATGTTCAAAACTCAACACATTTTATTAAGTAATATTTAAATTAAGGAAAGTTAAAAAATCCCATTTTCAGGGAAAGCAGTGATCTTCAATAATCAACATGAGTGGCTGGGGTAATAACCATTCTCAGATTCAAACCAGAAAGGTTACAACCATACTAAACACTGAAAAACTCACCGAAATGAATATTCTTGTTATTGGCTATCATGTGATAAGACTATTTCAGATCAATTAAAGTACTTTAAATATCAGTCCACGATTGCCTCATCGTAATAAAACTTGCTATGGATGACCTGAATATAATCTTTGCTTACGCACCTCATGCTAGTTGTGATAAAACCTCCAAACAGGAATTCTGAGAGAACTATGACCATATGCAGTAACAGCTGGCACCCTACAAGCTTTGGGTGACCTCAATGGTAATGTTGGAGAGATTGCCAAAGACTTTCCTCAATGCTATGGATGTTTTGGACTAGGAGAAAGAAATGACCAAGGGGAGACAATTCTCCAACTGTCTTTGTCATATAATCTGGCAATAGTCAATACTTGTTTCCAGAAGAGGGACGAACACCTTATCACGTACAAAACTCAAACCCATAATGTAACTGTTGGCACACAGATTGATTATGTCCTTTGCAGCTATGACCTGCTAATACAATTTGTTGACTGCAAAGTCATACTGGGAGAACCTCTCACATCACAGCATAGGCTTCTTGTTGGTTAGATAAAGCTCAGACGTCTTTTACGCTTCATACCAAATATATGTGTACAAAAGACCAAATGGTTCAAGGTACAAGAGACTGTCACATCTCAGCCTATTATTGATGACATCAAGGCATACATTACCCAGGATATAGAAGACTGCACCACCGCAGACTGCCAATGGAAAAGATTTCAAAGTCACTGCACAAGGCAAAAGGAGCATGATCAGCAAATGCATGTAATGGAAATGCAGATGCTGCGATGATCAGCAGGTACCACCCTCATGGACCAAGTGCGCAATGAGCATATACGAGGATCATTTAATACGATCCCTATCAGTGAGAAACTGGAGAAGCAGGAGTTGCGCTGGTACAGACACGTACGTCGAGATGAAGATCGTCCTGTTAAGAGAGCTCTTGCAATCGAGAAACCAAGGAGAGGATGTAGACGTCTGAAAGCAACATGGTGGCGTACAGTCGAAAAGACCTTGAATAAAGGCGGCATTCCGGTGGCGGAGACACCCAACCGTAGGATCAGAAGAGCCGACCCAAAGTGATAATTTGGAGTGTCCATTGTGGGCACACATACGGCCAGGAAAGAAGAAGAAGAAACACGTAGTAAACCATACCTTACATGGGGAAAATATTGAACTGATTATCTTCAACATAATTTTTCCAATGTTTTTTCTGTCATAAAATCATTTGCAGAGGTTATGGTAAATTGCATTTACTCGCATTAACTTAATAAAAATTCTAGCAATGTACATAAAAACATATTAGGAATATAGTAGTAGTAGTAGTAGTAGTAATAATTGTACTGGGAGGTACACCTCAACGCCGCGCGTTTAAAATTAGCGCCTAAATGAGCTCCTCTATCGGACTAAAGTGGAAACTACTACAACAGGAACTTAGAACTTTAATCAGAAGATGTCACCACCGAAATATTATGTAATTTTGTTATTGTGCAGTTTCCTAACCTGAGTGAATTTCTCCTTGCTTTGTTTCCCATTCATCAAGAAGTTTGGACATTTTTTCACAGATGACACTATCAAAAGACTATGATCATGCACCCTGGTGCAAAGTGAAAGAACTTACAATTTAAAGAAGTTTTGTATTTCTAGGTTTTTGTAATTGATTGATGTTCATTTATTTTTGGGTTGGCAATATTTCCTTTTTATTTCCGCCAGTTTTGAATCTAACCGATCACTAATTTCTGTAATTAATTTTCTACCTATCACAGGCTAATCACTCAATTCTGAGTGTTACTTTTGAATTCTACCAATAAAATTGTGGGGGTGTGGCTAGTTTATTTTTTTTTTTTTTTTGCTAGGGGCTTTACGTCGCACCGACACAGATAGGTCTTATGGCGACGATGGGATGGGAAAGGCCTAGGAGTTGGAAGGAAGCGGCCGTGGCCTTAATTAAGGTACAGCCCCAGCATTTGCCTGGTGTGAAAATGGGAAACCACGGAAAACCATCTTCAGGGCTGCCGATAGTGGGATTCGAACCTACTATCTCCCGGATGCAAGCTCACAGCCGCGCGCCTCTACGCGCACGGCCAACTCGCTGTGGCTAGTTTAGTCTTGAATGATCTCGAACCTTCCCTGAGGGTTTATAAACTGCGGCTTTTCATGTTTCTTGGCCAATTGATCGTCGTCTATCTGAGTGTGTGTGTTAAGCAGGAGGTGGGCGGCCTCTTTCGACGGCAGCAGATCATCTACAAGGTAATGGTCACATAACTATTTTTTCTTGCTACCTCCGCAGTTTAACCTGAGGGAAAGGTCCGACTCTTTAGTTATGTAACTTTCTTCCGGCTAATGTAAAAACTTCATAAAACCTTTAACTGTAAACCGGGGATAGAGAGTGAAGTACCCTCTCGAACTCCCCTTCATCTTGGTTTGGGGTTACTACATTTTTCTCCAACTGTTTTTCCCACTTTAATTAAAGTAATTTCCATGTGAGTCACCTCAGTAGTTTGGGAATAGCTCCTGTTTCATCGGCCTAGAGCCCTTTAGGTTTTTGAATTGCTCATTACCTTGGAGCGCAGTGTGCATCCATTCACCTTGTGTTTGGGCCAGCTATTTAACTCGTTCTTTTCTTCCATGAAGGCCCTGTAGGTTGAGTAAATACCCCTGTACAAATCATTTTCAAATTGTAAGTTGTGCCTTGAGAGGCCAGTTATTGTAATTTTGTGTTGCCTTGAGTAGGCTTGGAAACCGGAGAGCCTGTTAGCTCTTTTTCAAGTTTTGTAATTGTAAAGAGTGCCTCTGGAAGGCTAGATATTGTAATTTTAGGACCAAGTGCTCTTTGAATTAGGGGATTTCTGCCCTTAACTAAAGTTGTTCTCTTTTGTTTAAATCGTAAATTTGAGCTGGGAGCTCTGGAAATGGTAAATTTACAGACTTCAAGCCCAGGACCTGTAAAGTTCACTAATCTTATATTTTCCTTGACTTGTTTTAAGACTGTCATTGTACCAGATGCTTCATTAGTATGAAAAATTGTTAAGTTTGAAGTTCTGAAAATATAACCTTCAGTTAAGTTTTAAATTAATTTTGATATTGTAGTTAGACCCATTCAAGCCCGCACCTTCTTTCACCTCTTTCCGCTCCACGGGTAACCCCGTAAAAATGATAACAATAATAATAATAATAGTAATAATAATAATATACTCCGCCCGCAGAACCTACTGGGTGGATTGAGTAGCTCAGTAGTTGCTGTTGCCGGTCCCAAGCCCGAGAAAGGAAGGAGGGTTGGCTCAGTCCCATAAAATGACAGCCAAAGAACATCTTGAGGCAACCTTTAAGGCTCAATACCTTAGTTGTAACAATGAGGTTACCTTCCACCTATTAGCATGATGTCATTTTTCAATGATGCACCTACCCCAGGCACTAGTAGACATACTAGTTTTACTCTGTCATCGGATTCTGGGGGACCGAGAATTTCATGCGGGAATGTATCGGAACTGCCCAAATCTCCTCACCTAAAATGTAAGACTTTCATTGCTAGTCTAAACATCAACACACTTCGGAAAACTGGGAAGTTAAAGCAATTAGGCATGTTAGATCACTTAAACATCCAAATTTTAGCACTTCAAAAAACCAGATACATAGATGAAAATCATTTTGACTCAGGAAATTATAGGATTTACAACGGCAAGGCAGCAATCTCCCTTTATAAGAAGCCATTACAATTTGGCACTGGATTTGCTGTAAGCAGAAACATTATTAACTCAATACTTAACTTTCCTTCACCTTCTGAAAAAATTTCAACATTATCCATTAAATCAGGAAACAAAGCTTATACATTGATTACTGCGAAATGCTCCCACCAGTAACTACAATTGAAAAGTTCCACAAATGATGGAAGACTTCTCGGAATTGCTAGAAGAAACTACAGCCACAATTCGAAAACACACAAAAATTCTATTGGGAGATTTTAATGCCCAAATTGGTAGAGGAAAGATATTCAGGTCCATTGTAGGACTATACCCAGCGCACAATACGATTTGTAAAACTGGAGAAAGATTAATTGATTTTTACAAAAATTCTGATCTCAAATTAATGTTAACACATTTCTGGGCTCTTCCACACAAGAAAAAACCTGGAGATCCCTACATTTTCACTTGGAAGAATTTCAAATAGATTATGCAGCTATCTCCAAGAACAAGCAAAAAGAAATTATGAATGTTAATTTTTTTTTGGTGCTTGCTTTATTCGCACCAACACAGATAGGTCTTATGGAGATGATAGGATAGGAAAGGCCCAGGAATGGGAAGGAAGCAGTCGTGGCCTTAAGGTACAGCCCCAGCATTTGCCTGGTGTGAAAATGATAAACCAAGGAAAACCATCTTCAGGGCTGCCAACAGTGGGGTTCGAACCCACTATCTCCCAGATGCAAGCTCACAGCTGCACACCCCGAACTGTACTGCCAACTCGCCTGGTGTTAACACTTTGACCACTACCTATCCTTAATCAAGGTAAAATTTCAAACGAATAGGTCCAAACCAAGATTTAACAAAAACCCTGCATGTCGATCCGGAATTTCTTCAACAGAATACCAGTACTTTCATTGAAAGTATTCATACTCACAATCCTTCGAACTGGGTAGAACTCAAAGATATACTTTTGAAGGCTTCTCAATATATTGGCACACCACCCAGGAAACGCAAACATAGGTGGTGGAATGAAACCTGTGATAAGGCCATAAACTTTAGAATTAAAGCCTGGTAAAAATGGAATTCTCATAAAACAGAACTAACCTGGTAGGAATTCACCTAAATACAGAAACAAACATAAAAAATCATCAGGTCTGCAAAATGCAAATATGATCAAATCAAAATTGGCAGAAATTGAACAAGATTTTACAATACACAATACATGTAACTTCTATAAAACTTTCTGAGAAAATAATCAAATTATCAGGCACCTGGTCTTTATTTCAAATGCCCAGAGGGAACATTAGAAATGAATAATCAACAAAATTGCAAACTTCTAGCAGCGTATTTTCAGGATCTTTTGAACTGTGAATCCCCTAAAGACAAACTCACCTTTGAAACACCCTCATCTAATCAAGATTCAGAACATTGGAAGAAGTCAAAGAAATAATCCATGGTCTCAAAAATAAAGCCCCAGGGGAAGATGGCATAATTGTCGAAATGCTGAAGATAGGTGAGAGAGTAGCCTGGAAAATCCACTCTATTCTTGAAAACATCTGCATCACTGAAGAAATCCCTGAAGATTGGAAATGTGTGCTAATCCATCCACAACACAAGAAAGGGGATACAACAAACATCAATAATTATAGAGGAATAAGGTTGATACCAGTTGCTTACAAAATATTTTCCAAAGCCCTGCACACTACACTTGAGAAACAAACAGACCATCTAATTGGTGAATACCAGGCAGGTTACCGAAAAGGAAGATCTTGTATAGAACAAATGCTTAATCTTAAAACTATCCTACAAATATGCAAAACCATAAAAACTATCATTACTTTTGTAGATTTCAAAAAAAAGCATATGACTCTATAGACCATCAAACACTTTTCAATACTCTAGAAGAATTTCAACTGGATAAAAAAAACAAGGGCATTAATCAGACAAACATTAATTGGCAAAACTTACAAAGTTAAGTTCCTAGGCAAAATATCTGAGCCTTTTACTATTAACACTGGGGTCCGTCAAGGAACGGATCATCTCCGTTACCGTTCAATCTCGTTCTTGAGAAAGTAATCAGGACCTGGGAAAAGGAAATTAAAGGAATAACCCTTGGCAGATTACTTAAAGGAAGAATTCACTTGCACCGTCTGGCCATTGCAGATGACAGAGCAATCCTTTCCAATAGCAGGCAAGTTCATTCCACTGAAAGATTACATAAAATTGCCATGAAAGGGGACTTCAAATCTCATTTAAGAAAACTCAATACATGGAAGGAGCTTCACAATACTTAGGTGGACAACCTATGATAACTAAATTCGGCAAAATCTTTCAGGTGAACCAATTCAAATATTCAGGAGAAATTATTGTTCTCAGGTTTAAACTGCAAAGCAAATTAAGAAAGAATTTCCAAATTACAGAAAGCTTACAGGATCACTTGGAACGGGTACAATAAAATATCAATACCTGGGAAAGCAAAACTTGGACACTATAATACAGTAATCAAACCTGAAGCGTTATATGCTTCAGAAACCTTAATCATTGGTGGCAAGTCTCTAACCAAAGACATAGGGAAACAGGAAAGGAAAATTTTTGGCCCAGTTTGTATAGAGGGAATATGGAGGAGAAAATCATCCCAGGAAATATACTCTCATTCTGAAAAAATCTCTCATACTTTTCGGAAAAGACTATTGAAATGTTATGGGCACATTATCAGAATAAACAGTAACAGACTAACTAAAATAATTCTCAACCTGGCCCTTTCATCTAAAACCAAGAACAGCTGGCTTCGTGAAATTGAAACAGACCTCCAGGAAATCAACATCTCGGAAGACATTGTACAGGACAGATGTAAATTCAGAACCAAAATCTACAATCACCAGTTTCAAAACAAACCCAACACCATAGCCACTATAACTTGGACCAAAAAGCAAAGGAAGAAGCTCAGCGAGAGAATGAAGAGATTTTGGTAGCAGAAGAAAGCCAACACATCAGCTAAGCTGGTTCAATCGAGCTTCTAAGTAGGGCATAACAATGTAAAAAAATAATTATAAGCAAAGATCGTCATAAATTGAATTTACTTATTACTTATAGTTTACCGTACGGTAGTAAACATAAAAGCTGCCCACTTCCTTGCAATATTTCTCTTAATCTCCTCATACCCTGCCATTTTATTAATTTTATTGTGGTACTCTACAGAGGCCAGTGAATATAGGCAGGGACATGCCTCATACTTAGCAATTCATACACACACAACATCCCTCTGTCATAATGACAAAGCCAAATTTGTTGTTTTGATTCCCATTCCTGGCAATCCCAGCATGCCTAACAGCCTAGCACACACAGTTAATACTCTAATTCCATTGGTAAATTCTGTCCAAGACTTGGCAATTCTTTGATTAATTAGAACATGTTCTGATTCACTTCCAAGACTTTTGAAGACTTCTCAAGTATTGCAAGTGATCTGACAAATAAATCTATATTTTTTTGTTTTTTTACAAGCTGCTTTACGTCACACCAACACAGATATCTCTTATGATGACGATGGGGTAGGAAAGGGCTACGGGTGAGAAGAAAGCAGCCATGGCCTTAATTAAGGTACAGCGCCAGCATTTGCCTGACGTGAAAATGGGGAAAACACGGAAAACCATCTGCATGCCTGCCGACAGTGGGGTTCGAACCTCCACAGCTGCGTGCCCCTAACTGCACGGCTAACTCACTCGATAAAAATAAACTTGTAAAGTATTGTAAATTCTTGTGGAGTCTTGTATTTGACAAAAATTTGATCGCGTACAACAGGCTTCAGGTATTTCAATTCACTGGCTCCTCCCTACTTGTCACGGTCCATGTATCAACTGCACAGGTCAATATGGATGCATAATACATTTTGTACATTATTTCTTTAGACTTCCTTATTCAAGACAAGGTTTCTTACACTCTGGTAGAATTCATTGCCCTGTTGCACCTCTTGCTAATCTCCATATCCAGCCTTGTACTCTGCATTAACTCACTCCCTAGGTATTTGAAACTGTCAACAATTTCAAGGCTTTGACCACCAATTTTCACAATGCTTTTCCCTTGCCTCTCTCCTCCCGATATCACCATTGCCTTCCTTTTCTTTTTGCTGATTTTCACACCATATTTTTCAATTATTTTGTTCAGTGCATCTAGTTGTTCTTGTACTTCATTGTTATTTGTTTCCCAGACCACAATATCGTCTACAAATAGTAATAACTTCATATCCCTATTCCCATATGCTTCTTTTGTCTCCTTTACAAATTTGTCTACAACCATTAGAAACAAAGAAAGGGACAAAAGGAAGGTGAATATCAGGCAAGAGGAAAGATGCTTCCTTTATGCTTGCCACAGATCCACCAATCCACCCCTAGAAGTATTCTTACTTATTTACAAAAATAAAACCTACACTAGGTCAATCTCTGAAATGTGATCATTTCCTGTGTTCTTATTGACTGCAGGGCAGGTCCTACTGTCTCCCATAGAGATTGCTTCATGTGTAACTCACTACTACCATATCCTATCAAAATAATGAAACCGTGGAGTTTGAAATGTCATAGCCAGTTGCTTTACGTCGCACCGACACAGATAGGTCTTATGGCGACAATGGGACAGGTAATGGCTAGGAGTGGGAAGGAAGCGGCCGTGGCCTTAATTAAGGTACAGCCCCAGCATTTGCCTGGTGTGAAAATGGGAAACCACGGAAAACCATTTTCAGGGCTGCCGATAGTGGGGTTCGAACCTACTATCTCCCGAATACTGGATACTGGCCGCAATTAAGCGACATGTCATAGCAAGTGCTGGATGTAGTTGCAGTATCTGCAATGTAACTATCCAATGATCTTGTCACTAACCAATATTGTCACAGGCGATACAAGAGTCCCGTGGACCATTTTGTGACTAACCTGGGAGTTAACGCCTCCAGACCCCCTTTGCTTGCCCCCAGCCCAATAATCTTGTCACTAGCCGGACCTAACCAATCCAGTCCAATGATCTTGTCACTAGCTGGACAAAAACCACTCCAGATCAACGGTCCTGTTACTAGGTGGACACATTTCATATTCTACCATGTTCTTGTCGCTAGCCAATGGTGCTGAGACTACTGTAAGCTAAGTTCCTAAGTCGGCAGCCTTATGTACTGCACTATAATACAGTGAGAACCATGCCGTGTTGAATTTCTTAACCTCTTACTTCTCTCACTCTAACTTCTTATGTTGCTAAGAATTTTTGCAGGACAATATTCAAGTATATAAAAGCAATGTCCTGATTATGTGAATTCTGAGAAAAGGAGAAATTCAGTTATGGCTAAAAAAAAAAAAAAAATCCGGCTGTAAAGAAAGCAGAAATCAAAGGTGGAAAAGTGGCAGATATAACACTTTTCAAAGCATAGCTAAAATAATTGATAAATGAGAAAAAGCACAAGACAGAAGAACTGACAATTTGCTACTGGATCTGCATTTTCTTTAATGATTAAACTGATCAGAGAATAATTGCAGCAATTTGTGGGTACATACAAGCTGCACAATGATGACATTACAGAACACAAAGTGCAACAATGAACAGCTTTGAGCTGAGAGCACAGTAGTACTTCTTCACTGTAGAAACGCCAGAGGACAGTGGTCAAATTTCACTAACAATGACAAAAATGTTTCAATCAGTTCAATCCTACAAGTATATATCTTTCTCGTATTGGGGTTGTGTCTCCAATGAAGATTGTGAACACAGATTAAGATAGCTGCATAAGGACATTTTGTTTGTTTTCTGAGGATTTCAAAACATAAGCCTTAGAGTAAATCTGTACTCATTTTTAATTGTAGTCAGTTATTCTTCTATTTCTATTTTTTATTTTAAAAGTTGCTTTATATCACATTGACACAGATAGGTCTTATGGCAACAATGGGATAGGAAAGGGCTAAGAGTGGGAATGAAGTAGCCATGGCCTCAATACAGGTAAAGCCACAGAATTTGCCTGGTATGAGAATGAAACCATAGAAAATCACCTTCAGGGCTACCGACAGTGATGTTCAAACCCACTATCTCCCAAATGCAAGCTCACAGCTATGCGCCTCTAATCGCATGGCCAACTCTTGGTATTCCTCTATTCCACATGACTTGCCTTTGTTCCCAGGATGTAGAAGTTTTGACGTTTCTTCTCATGGTCTTTGAACAACATTTCAAACATTACATTCAACACCATACATCTTAATATTCTTCTCCCTGCAATAATATAACTTCTACATATCTGTTCCCATAATATTCTGTAATAATTACAATGACTCTTTAAAAAAAAACTAGATGTGAATATGTGAATAAACTGTAATACTTACCACTGATTTGGAGGCACATTTCCAATGTAGAGTTTTCTATTTGATTGAGTGACATTCACTACTGAGGGATTTGGACACACACATTTGCAGCGGACATCTTCATATGACTGGCCCTATAAAAATACATAAAACAACAACTGTACGAATGAAATACAATTTCCCAGTCCATTCATTCATCTTTTTCTTATTATAGGCCTACTAGCTGTGTTACTCGTCACTAAAGGGAAGAGATGGATTACCACATCAATCAGATAAAATGCATATAAATTTAGAGCAACTCATGTAAGTGCTGATGAAGGCAAAACGACAGGCTTATTGAAGAACCTCCTGTTAACATTCAATGTTCTGTTTAATATGGTCACTGGGGAAACTTTCTGCTAATAATTAAAGTACAAAAATACACTAATTGAGTAGAGAAAAGAACTACGATGGTAAGTAGGCCTACTGTCAAAATAGGAATTAAAAAAAGCATTAACAACATTCAGCAGTCCACCTTTTTTATTTTTATACAACTGGCTTTATGTCGCACCGACAGGTAGGTCTTATGATGACGCTGCGACAGGAAAGGGCTAGAAGTGTGACAGAAGTGGCCATGGCATTAATTAAGGTACAGCCCCAGCATTTGCCTGGTGTGAAAATGGGGAAACCACGGAAAACGATCTTCAGGGATGCCGACCCACTATCCCCCAAATGCAAGCTTATAGCTACGCGCCTGTAACGGCACAGCCAACTTGCTCGGTACAGTCCATCTTAAGCACTGCTATAATAGAATTTATAGAATATAATATATACATATTTTCATGTACATATTTTATATATATACAAATTTTACAAATTTTGTCATTTCTGTATTTCGTAAACTATTCTTTACCAAACCATACAAAACCTTTTTACTTCCCTTAACATGTTTGTGGGTTACTGTAGTCACGTCCTAGTTCGTGAACCATGGGCAACGGCTGAGTGGCCTAGTAAGTGGTCCTGAGAGTCGGGATACCAGTTGCTATGGAATGGGAGTGGGCATCTCGGACATATTCTGAGTCATGGCCCTCCTTGTGCTCAGGCGGCTAGGACTATACAATTCACCGGTGGTCCATAACCCGTTAGAGGAGAGATCCTCACTTGGACTATGTGCAAGTAGGGCAGCATCCTGCTTCATGAATTAACCGAGCTCAGAACACTTTAAGCAAGCCTCGGACCTATGGGAGTAACGGAGTCCCACTCCCATTTGACAGGCGAGGGACTCCTTGGAAACAACTTGGCGAACGAAATGGAATTCGATGGGGAGCTATCAATATTAATGGGGCTTATGGAAGAAAGAAGGTAGAACTGGCTGAGTCAGCAAAGAGGATGCATCTGGATGTGCTAGGAGTAAGTGATATTCGGGTAAGGGGAGATAACGAGGAAGAGATAGGAGATTATAAAGTGTACTTGACGGGTGTTAGAAAGGGAAGGGCAGAGTCTGGGGTAGGGCTCTTTATCAGGAATACCATTGCACGCAACATAGTTTCTGTTAGGCACGTAAATGAGCGAATGATGTGGGCAGATTTGTCAGTGGGAGGAATTAGGACAAGAATTGTGTCTGTGTATTCACCATGTGAGGGTGCAGATGAGGATGAAGTTGACAAGTTTTATGAAGCATTGAGTGACATCGTGGTCAGGGTGAACACCAAGGATAGAATAGTGCTAATGGGCGATTTCAATGCGAGAGTTGGGAATAGAACTGAAGGATACGAAAGGGTGATTGGTAAATGTGGGGAAGATATGGAAGCTAATGGGAATGGGAAGCGTTTGCTGGACTTCTGTACTAGTATGGGTTTAGCTGTTACGAATACATTCTTCAAGCATAAGGCTATTCACCGCTACACATGGGAGGCTAGGGGCACCAGATCCATAATAAGACTATATCTTAACGAACTTTGAATTCAGGAAATCTGTTAGGAATGTACGAGTTTTTCGCAGATTTTTCGATGATACAGAACACTATCTGATCTGTAGTGAAGTAAGTATCTCTAGGCCTAGGGTAGAGAAAGTGAAATCTGTCTGCAAACAAATAAGAGTAGAAAATCTCCAGGACGAGGAAATTAGACAGAAGTACATGGATATGATTAGTGAGAAGTTTCGAACAGTAGACAGTAAGCAGGTTCAGGATATAGAAAGTGAATGGGTGGCATACAGGGATGCTGTAGTAGAAACAGCAAGGGAATGCCTAGGAACAACTGTGTGTAAAGATGGGAAAAGGCGAACATCTTGGTGG
The DNA here is from genome assembly GCF_040414725.1 of Anabrus simplex. Classification (NCBI taxonomy): domain Eukaryota; kingdom Metazoa; phylum Arthropoda; class Insecta; order Orthoptera; family Tettigoniidae; genus Anabrus; species Anabrus simplex. The sequence goes on along the minus strand of NC_090265.1, from coordinate 994,397,161 downwards.
AATGATGAAGTGAGAGCAGCCTGTAAACGTAAAAAGAAGGCTTATCAGAAATGGCTCCAAACAAGGGCCGAGGCAGACAGGGATTTGTACGTAAATGAAAGAAACAGAGCGAAACAAATAGTTGTTGAATCGAAAAAGAAGTCGTGGGAAGATTTTGGTAATAACCTGGAAAGGCTAGGTCAAGCAGCAGTGAAACCTTTCTCGACAGTAATAAAGAATCTTAGGAAGAGAAGGAAAAAGGAAATGAACAGTGTTTTGAGTAATTCAGGTGAACTCATAATAGATCCGAGGGAATCACTGGAGAGGTGGAGGGAATATTTTGAACATCTTCTCAATGTAAAAGGAAATCATCCTGGTGGTGTTGCAAACAGTCAAGCTCATGGGGAGAAGGAAAATGATGTTGGTGAAATTATGCTTGAGGAAGTGGAAAGGATAGTAAATAAACTCCATTGTCATAAGGCAGCAGGAATAGATGAAATTAGACCTGAAATGGTGAAGTATAGTGGGAAGGCAGGGATGAAATGGCTTCATAGAGTAGTAAAATTAGCGTGGAGTGTTGGTAAGGTACCCTCAGATTGGACAAAAGCAGTAATTGCACCTATCTATAAGCAAGGGAACAGGAAGGATTGCAACAACTATCGAGGTATCTCATTGATTAGTATACCAGGCAAAGTATTCACTGGCATCTTGGAAGGGAGGGTGCGATCAGTCGTTGAGAGGAAGTTGGATGAAAACCAGTGTGGTTTCAGACCACAGAAAGGCTGTCAGGATCAGATTTTCAGTATGCGCCAGGTAATTGAAAAATACTACGAGAAAAATAGACACTTGTGTTTATACTTCGTAGATCTAGAGAAAGCATATGACAGGGTACCGAGGGAAAAGGCGTTCGGCATACTGGAGGACTACGGAATTAAAGGTAGAGTATTAAAATCAATCAAAGGCTTTTATTTTGACAGTTGGGCGTCAGTGAGAATTGATGGTAGAATGAGTTCTTGATTCAGGGTACTTACAGGGGTTAGACAAGGCAGTAATCTTTCACCTTTGCTGTTGGCAGTTTACATGGATCATCTGCTGAAAGGTATAAAATGGCAGGGAGGGATTCAGTTAGGTGGAAATGTAGTAAGCAGTTTGGCCTATGCTGACGACTTGGTCTTAATGGCAGACTGTGCCGAAAGCCTGCAATCTAATATCTAATATCCTGGAACTTGAAAATAGGTGCAATGAGTATGGTATGAAAATTAGCCTCTCGAAGACTAAATTGATGTCAGTAGGTAAGCAATTCAACAGAATTGAATGTCAGAATGGTGATACAAAGCTAGAACAGGTCGATAATTTCAAGTATTTAGGTTGTGTGTTCTCCCAGGATGGTAATATAGTGAGATTGAATCAAGGTGTAGTAAAGCTAATGCAGTGAGCTCGATGTTGCGATCAGCAGTATTCTGTAAGAAGGAAGTCAGCTCCCAGACGAAACTATCTTTACATCGGTCTGTTTTCCGACCAACTTTGCTTTACGGGAGCGAAAGCTGGGTGGACTCAGGATATCTTATTCATAAGTTAGAAGTAACAGACATGAAAGTAGCAAGAGTGATTGTTGGTACAAACAGGTGTGAACAATGCCAGGAGGGTACTCGGAATGAGGAAATAAAGGCTAATTTAGGAATGAACTCGATGGATGAAGCTGTACACATAAACTGGCTTCAGTGGTGGGGTCAAGTGAGGCAAATGGAGGAGGATAGGTTACCTAGGAGAATAATGGACTCTGTTATGGAGGGTAAGAGAAGTAGAGGGAGACCAAGACGACGATGGTTAGACTCGGTTTCTAACGATTTAAAGATAAGAGGTATAGAACTAAATGAAGCCACAACACTAGTTGCAAATCGAGGATTGTTTAGACGTTTAGTAAATTCTCAGAGGCTTGCAGACTGAACGCTGAAAGGCATAACAGTCTATGATGATAATGTATGTATGTATGTAACGTAAAGACAAATATATATGTAGAATATTAATACAGAATATAATTTATAGAATATAATAGAATTTAAAATCTGTCTGCAAATAACCTCAGCCTGTGTGGATGCGGTTAACTTCCAATAACCAGGGGAACCTGATCTCTAGAGAGCGCGTCCCCAAGTGGCAGATAGGGGTCCCTACAGTACTTATAGCTGGTTGAAATAACCAATACAATCTACGGACCAACAGGTAGCCCAATTCCTGGGTGCTTTAAAATACTGGGACACCCTCTCTCCACGGATCATAAATATGGATGGCCATTGTCCTGAGTTATGGGTGAAGACCTCAACAGCATCTACGGCGGAGAAGATGGACTTCGGTAGGGTGGAGAGGCAAACCCATAGTGTCTGCACTCCAGAGGAGCGGCTACAAAAGGCGTCTGACTCCATGTTAGGGGCAGCCTAATTTGAACCTGGCAGAAGGTAATAAAATACCTTCAGGAGTGGCGAACCCATCGTACAAACAACCTATAAAATGAGTGCGAGTGAATCGAGGCCTCGGAAAATGCTAGGGCATCACCCTGAATTGACGTGCAGTTCCCGGTGCTCTGGGGGAACTGTGAGAACTGAGCTACCAGACATCACAAGAATCGGTATCATCAACGTCATGACCTTGAATGGCAAGGTAGAAGAACTGATAGAGTATATGGAGAAGAAATGATGGGAAGAAGTGAGATAAAATGGAAGGGTAAAGGACAAAAAGAATTGAAGAAAGGGTACAGATTATATTGGAGTGGAGGAATGATGGCACCAAATGGTGTTGGTGTTATAATGAGAAGACCTAGCACAATATGTGGACAAAATTGACCACATCAGTGACAGGATAATCAAAGTTGGACTTCAGAGTGGAATCAAGGATTTTATACAGGTTTATGCACCCAAATCGAGGAATGCAGATGAATGTTTAGAAGAGTTTCTAGAAGAACTGGAAAGCTGTGGTGAAGACAAAGACAATGAATAATAATAATAATAATAATAATAATAATAATAATAATAATAATAATAATAATAATAATAATAATTTCATGTGGCTATTTCTAGCCGAGTGCAGCCCTTGTAAGACAGACCCTCCGATGAGGGTGGGCGGCATCTGCCATGTGTAGGTAACTGCATATTATTGTGGTGGAGGATAGTGTTGTGTGGTGTGTGAGTTGCAGGGATGTTGGGGACAGCACAAACACCCAGCCCCCGGCCACTGGAATTAACCAATGAAGGTTTAAATCCCTGACCCAGCCGGGAATCGAACCCGGGACCCTCTGACACGAAGGCCAGTACGCTGACCATTCAGCCAATGAGTTGGACAAAGAGGTTGTAATAATGCGAGACATGAATGCACACGTTGGGACAGACAGGGAAAAGAAGAGCTAATTGGCCCCTATAGTTATGGAAACCAAGATGAAGGAGGATATTTGGTAATAGTCTTTTGTAGAAGGAATAGATTAATTGTTGGCAATACGTGGGTTAGAAAAAAATAACTCACAAAAAATAATTAAATATGGTTGGGGAGATATAAAGACAAAGACAACGATTGATCTAATTCTCACGGAGGAGAAACATAGACAATTGGAATATGTGACAGCAATGCCAAGAGCAGATTTCGGAGGAGACCATCAAGTGCAGGTGGCCAAATTAAGACTTGGTAAAATAACAAAATTAATAGAAAAAAGGGAAAGAAAAATAAAGGGATGAAAGTTAAAAGAGAAAGAAATAAGGGAAAAGTTTCAAGAGGATCTGAAGAAAGAAATTCCCAAAGATGACGAGAACAGTGTGGAAGAGGAATGGACGTTTCAGAAATGGATTTGTGAAGTGTGCAGTAAACACCTGTGGAAGACTATCAGGGAGGAAAAAGGAAAAGGAGACTCCTTGGTGGAACAGCAGGGTAAAGGAAGCAGTTAAAGAGAAACAAATGGCTTGGAGGAAGTGGATAGGCAGCAATAGTACAGAGAATTGGCAGAAATATACAGAAGAAAAAAAGGTATGTAAGAAAATGGTACAATAAGAGAAATGGAAGAGCTAGAAAAGTTTCACAGAAACTTTACAGAAGGATATAAAGGGAAGTAAAAAGGTTTTGTATGGTTTGGTAAAGAATAGTTTACGAAATAGGGAAGATACAAAGTTTGTAAAAACTGAAATAGAGCAGATATTGACGCAAAGAAATGACATAATAAAAAGACGGGAAGAATACTTCTCAGAATTGCTCACTATTAAATACAGTGAACTGGTGGATGAGAAGGAGCAAGAAGAAACAAAGGGGAAAGAAGAACAAGGAAAGGAGATATCGATGTTAGAAATAGAGGAAGCCATACAAAAGACGAAGAGCGGTAAAGCAGCAGGAGTGGATGAGGTAACTACGGAAATGATAAAAGCAGCAGAACCAATAGGGCTACAGTGGCTGTATACATTACTTAGAATAATCCTGAGGGAAAGAGATCCCAGAAGAGTGGGGAAAGGGTTTAATTATCCTGATATTTAAAAAAGGTGATAAAAAGGAATGTAATAACTACAGAGGGATCACGCTTATTGCAAATGTAGCTAAGATATTTGAAATAGTATTGGAAGGAAGACTGAGGTGGAAGCTAGAAGGAGAAATGGAAGAACAGTATAAGAAAGACAGATCAACGTTTGACCTGATCTTTACATTAAGACATATGGTGGAAAAAAGATGGGAACTTGGAAAAGACATAGTGATGACATTTATTGACATTGATAAGCTTATGACAGTGTGTCCAGACAGTTGGTATGGGACACATTAAGGAAAAAACAAGTTAGAGTGGAAGTGCAAATGATAAAAGCTATGTACAAAATTGTGTTAGTAGTGTGAAGACTATTATAGGAAAAACAAAATGGTTAAAGTTGAAACTGGTCTCCAAAAGGGAAGTTTACTATCCCCCATACTATTCATCATAGTCATGGATGAAATTCATAAGAACATTAAACAGAGATTGGGAAGACAGGCAACAAAAGCCATGTTGTTTGCAGATGATATAGTGATATGGGGTGAGGATGAAACGGAAGTGCAAAAACAAGTAGATGTATGGAATCAAGAGAGAGAAAAATTTGGGATGAAAGTAAGCACAGAGAAAAGTAAAACAATAGTGATGACAATGGGAAGGAAGGAAGGATAAAACTGAATGGTAAAATTCTGGAAGTGGTTAAAAGTTTCAAGTTGATGATGATGATGATGCTTGTTGTTTAAAGGGTCCTAACATCTAAGGTCGTCAGCCCCTAATGGTACGAGATGGACGACATAAGGTGATAATTAAAATGTATCCAATGACTAGAGTTTTAAAAAAATGGTAATGAAGAAAATGATTATGAGATTAAAACAATCAGAGGATCTAATTCTCAATGCCTTATTTTCTAATAAAATAATAGAAAATACAGGTAACAAAGGAATAAGGCACTCCCTGGAAGTACAGATATATATATAAAATTCAAGTTAGAATTTAAAATAACACATTAAAATAAGCAACACGAACTGAAATAAAGTCAATGGGATAGAAGCGCAGTTAACACAAATACACTAGGACAAAGGACATCATTACACATGATAAAAAAGACCACTATCCCTGATAAAATGGATCACGAGGTCTGCTGACTGCTCATCATCTCACAGGATGAGGGAGATTGTACTCGGGAGGTTAAGCCTACGGCACAGATCGACCAGGTCCATACACTCCGTAAGGATGTGAACTGCGGTAAGATGATAACCGCAAGTACATACCGGAGGGGGGTTCTCCTTTCAATAGATGGGAGGGCGTCAGGATACCGTGGCCAATCTGAAGATGACATAATACCACTGCTTCCCTCCGAGAAGCGTGAAGGGAAGTTCTCCATACCTTCGTTTGTTCCTTTTATCACTCTCAGCCTATTTGGAAGTGGAACGCCCTGCCACTCCATCTCCCAATGGGACATAACCAGATGTCTCAGCTGAGTGCAAATACCACTTGCTGGAACCTTGTAAGGCAATGGGGGCAGTGCAACTGCCTCCTTGGCAGCCTTATCTGCTAACTCATTTCCCTCTACACCCATGTAGCTTGGGAGCCACATAAACGTGATTCTGGTGCCGGCATCCGAACACCCGGCCAGCAGGTCCTGGACCCGCTGCACCAGAGGGTGCCGAGGGTAACAGGTATCAATAGACTGTAGCGAGCTCAAGAAGTCAGTACACAGAAGAAAGTGTTGGCGCTCATCGGACAGTGCGTACCGCAGAGCTTCACAGATAGCATAGAGCTCTGCTATGTACACACTACAGGCTTCCAGGAGAGCGAAAAGAAACCTATCATTGTCGACAACGAACGCACAGTCCACCTTCATTTCTGTCTTTGAACCATCCGTGTAAACGACGACTGAACCTGGATACCAGCCAACAATGGACAGGAAGAGCCTCCGATAAATCGAAGGTTCCGTGTTTTACTTCGGGCCAGTGTGCAGATCCAGGATTATTTCAGGTTGTCACACTACCCACGGAGGTACCCCACTTGGTTGTCTGACAAGGCAAGGAACCGAAGGTACGTGAAACAATCTGTGACTGCTATCCAAGTGTATTCCAACCGGCCGCGTCGCTTGAGGACAAGCAGCGTACAGCCAACAGTTTCCATTGTTGAATACGCAAGGATAGCTTGGGTGAAGTGGCATCTGTCGCAAATTTGAAGCATACGCCAGAAGAAGCTGCTGGTGTCTCAGGTGTGATTGTGGCACACCAGATTCAGCAAGCAGGCTAGCTATGGGGCTTGTTCGGAAAGCTCCCGTCGCCAACCTAACCCCGCTGTGGTGGATGCTGTTCAGTTTTGCACGGGCATTTGGTCTTGCTGAGCCATATGCTGCACTGCCGTAGTCTAACCTGGATAAAATATATGCCCTATAGAATCGTAGGAGCACCATGCGATCTGCTTCCCAATTAGTGTTGCTAAGAAACTTCAAGAGATTAAGCCTCTTGGTGCATGCATTTTCAGCTGCCGCAAGTGTGGCTCCCACGATAATTTACTATTGAAAAGAAGCCCAAGAAATTGGTAAGTGTCAACTACAGGAAGAGTGACATTTTTTAAATAAAGTTCAGGATGATGGTGAAGTGTACGTTGCAAACAAAAGTGGACAACAGAGGTCTTTGCGGTGGAAAACCGAAAACCATGTTCGAAGGTCCACTGATCCACTCTCCTAATAGCTTGCTGTAATTGTCACTCTGTGACTGCCATATTACACGAGCTATAGTGCAGAGCAAAGTTGTCCACATATAGCGACAGTATTACTGCTGAACCAGCAGCAGCGACAGTACCATTTATGGCAATTGCGAACAGAGTGACATCAAGAACCGATCCCTGTGGGACTCCATTTTCTTGAACGTGGTATTGCGAATATCTCCTCCATACTCAGACACGAAACAGATGGAGGGATAAAAAATTCGCAATAAATACCGACAAGTTACCTCAGAATCTCCACAGATGAAGGACTGAAAGGATACCATCTCGCCATGTGGTGTCATAGGCCTTTTCTAAGTCAAAGATAACAGAAAACAGCTACCAAATGCTGTTTGCGGAGAAATGCATCCTGCATAGAGCTCTCCAAGCTTACCAAGTGGTCAGTGGTCAATCGAGCGGCTTGAAAACCACACTGCTACTCAGACAAGAGTCCTTGTTTCTCCAGATACCACACAAGTTGGCGATTTACCATCCTCTCAAATAGCATACACAGGCAGTTTGTAAGACAAATAGGTCTGTAACTTCCTACATACTTAGGATCTTTGTCAGGCTTGAGGACAGGAATGACTATGCCCTCTCGCCACTGAGACGGAAAATCACCCTCTATCCACATTCAGTTGAACACATGAAGGAGATATAGTAGACTGTCCTCACTAAGGTGTTTCAACATCTGGTTATGGATATTGTCTGGTCCAGGAGACGTGGCCTTGCAAAGCGCTAAGGCGCTGCGGAATTCCCACTTCATAAAGGGCACGTTATACTCCTCTGAAGCTTGAGTGGCAAAACTGAGGTGATGACGTTCTGCCACCCATTTCAGAGCGAGGAAATCACGATGATAATTCCCGGAGCCTGACACATCCACGAAATTGCTAGCTAGATGGTTAGCAATCGAGAGTGGTTCAGTGACGATACTGCCTGCAATGGAAATTCCCGGTACAGAAGATGAACTCTGGATACCCGAAATACATCGAAGTTTAGTCCACACTTGAGATGGTGTATGTGACGTAATAGACGACACATATCTCTCTCACGAAGCTTTCTTACTTTGGTGAATAAGAACTCGCGCCTTAACGCGGAGTTGTTTAAATGTTACCAAGTTGGCCACAGTAGGTTGCCTATGATAATGTTTATGAGCGCGACGGTGTTCTTTGATAGCTGCTGCAATTTCTTCGTTCCACCAGAAAAGAGTTTTCGGCGAGAAGTCACTGAAAAGCACGGAATGGACTCCTCAGGAGCAGCAAGGATAACTTGTATTATATAAGTTATATCACCGTCTACAGTCCGCCTGGTCTCGTCGTTGAAGTTAGTGAGTGATATGAACGTTGGCCAATCAGCATGTTTAAGAATCCATCGAGGAGGGGCCTCGACGGATTATGTTTCAACAAAGTAAGAATAATGGGAAAATGGTCAATGTCACAGAGAACATTGTTTGTATTCCACCGAAACAGCAGAACCAACGCTCGGCTGCATAGACTTAAGTCTATGTGAGAGTATGTGTCATAACGTACACTGAAATAAGTTGGTTCCCCTGTGTTCAAAAAACAATGTTACAACTAATGTTTCCAACTTCCCCTGGAACAAGGCATTTCAGAGTCCCATATGGGGTGATGGGCGTTAAAATCGCCCAAAAAGAGGAAGGGAGGTGGAAGCTGATTTATAGGATCAGTGACACCATTTATGTTAAGAGGCTGGCCTGGTGCAAAATAAACGTTACACACTTTTGCTATGACAGGCAGCAGTACCCACGCCTCAACTGCTTCCAGTGAGGTCCATAGAGGAACCTCTTTGCTATAGGTATCAGAACAAACAAAAATACCCATGCCACCAGATGCCCGGTGAGCATAATATCGTTCTGTCGAGTATAGTCTGAAATTCTTCAAGACCGTATGAATACCTAGTCTGAAGTTTGTCTCCTGAACACAGACTATACTCGCTGCGTAATCACTAATGAGCTGACGTAGCTCAGCAAGATGCCTGTCATAACCATTACAATTCCACTGTAACAGTGCCACAGTGTGGACTATAAAAGGAGTGTTAGGTTATGAGCGACAAGATGCTCGTGAACCTAAACACTATTAACATCTACATTTGTAGATGTAGATGACAGCGCGACGTCCATCCCGTCATCGACAGACGGCAGGGTTGACGCCCAGAACTTCAACACTTTTCGGGGGTGGGAAGTTCCCCTATGAGGGGAGCGCGCAGGCTCTGGAGCAGGAGTACCTGCTGGCGCAGACTCATACCCTCCAGACGGAGGGCATGGTTTCCCTTTCGCAGGGGAAGTGCGGGAGCACCCAGGGTGCGTGCTTGCTTCGCCGCCTTCTTTTCTAGTTTAGACGGGCTGGGAGATAATTTCCCAGCCCTGGTCGACGATGCCGCATGCGCCGGCTGGGGCACAGCTTTTGCTGACCTCTTAGGTGGGGGAGACTTAGCCTTCCCCCCTTGCTGCGCCGGCTTAGAACTGCCAGCTAGCACAGACTTCTGGTTGGTCAAAGGTGGGGTGGTTCCCCCTTTGAGCTTTTACTGTTTGGGACGTTGCTCTGAGGATCAATAGGTAACGATGACATGAAAGATGAACCTGAGAGACTCTGAGCTATCATGCTGTAGTCGAGTGCACGAGCAGGTGTATTCGTGGAATTAAACTTACAGCGCGCTTCCTGATAGGAAAGACTATCCAGGGTCTTGATCTCCTAGATCTTCTTCTCACTCAGATATGTCGGATAGTTCCGATCCCGAGGAGAATGAAGACCAGAGCAGTTAGTGCACTTGTACGGAGTTGTGCACTCCTTCGTGCCGTGAGCTACTCATCCACATGTACCATACACAGACTGATTCGAACAACGAGATACCATATGTCCGAATCTCTGGCATTGATAGCATCGTATAGGAGGCGGGATGTACAGCCTCACATCGCAACGATAAGTTGTTACCTTGACTTTCTCTGGTAACACTGACAACTTGAAAGAGACAGTGAAAGTACCAGTGGCAACGTCTTCACCGTTGACCTTGCGCGTAATGTGCCGGACGTGCGTCACGCCACGGTTCTTCATGTCTTCCGTCAACTCGCCGTCAGTGTTCAAAATAAGATCGCGGTGAAGATGACTCCGCGAACCAGATTCAAGGATTTGTGCTCTTCCACTTTGATGGCAATTTCGCCAAAGTGGTCACACTTAAGCAACTGATCCGCTTGCAGTGCTGTGTGAGTCTTCAAAAGTAAACTACCACTGCGCATTTTCTTTATCTCCTCAAGTTCGCCGTAGACGCCTTCAACGTGTCTACTAAACAGGATCGATTTTTTTTTTTTGCCAGGGGCTTTACGTCGCGCCGACACAGATAGGTCTTATGGTGACGATAGGATAGGAAAGGCCTAGGAGTTGGAAGGAAGCGGCCGTGGCCTTAATTAAGGTACAGCCCCAGCATTTGGCTGGTGTGAAAATGGGAAACCATGGAAAACCATTTTCAGAGCTGCCGATAGTGGGATTCGAACCTACTATCTCCCGGATTCAAGCTCACAGCTGAGCGCCTCTATGCGCACGGCCAACTCGCCTGGTGGGATCGATTTTACCAGCTTAAAATCATGCCCATCAGTTCTGGTATCAACCAGAAACCAAGGGAAGCAGGATCCCATTCCTTCACACTGCGCACGTTCCCAGGGAGTTGAACCTCTCAGGGAAGCAAAAGTTAAAGATTTCGGTGGGGGACCTCCTTGGGTTGGGCAATTTCGTTTCAAAGCCATGCCCGAAACCATCCTACCCACCTGGTCATAGCCAGTACTGCCTGGGCTCTGATGTTGGATGCCTAATACGGGATGACTGAGGCTATGAGCACTAGGGCTCCCTTCCTCCAATCACCCGTAATAGCATGTACCCCATAGCGTATACAGAGCACCAAATGTAGAGAAAAAAATGAAAAAATAATTAATAATAATATGTCCTTCTGGCATTCGGCTGTGCAGGGACCTGTGTTGTCAGGCGGATACTACTGCAAAAGTACATGACGCTCCCACCTGCAAGATCCCTGGGTGGTCAAATGCGGCCTTTTGGGAGCAATCGCAAACGTAAGAGGTCCATCTCTGGGCAGCACGCACATCAAAAATCTTGAAGTGGTCTACAACTAACCCAAAAAAAAAAAAAAAAAAAAAAAAGAGGGGACCATGGCCACAAGACCCTTTTAGTCGCCTTCTACGACAGTCAGGGATTACCTGTGAATATATTCAGCCCCTCCCATCCACAGGAGGTCCAACACATTGTACCAAACCGCAATCCATGTCCGCGCCTAGGTCACCCCTTTTAGTCACCTCTTATGACAGGCAGGGGATACCGCAGGTGTATTCTACATGTGTGTCCCCCACCCGCAGGGCGTAAAGTTTCAAATACTTGGGAAGTGTAATCACAGAAGATGGAAAGATAACCGAGGAAATGGGGAAAAGAATACAACAAGCAAACGGCTTATACCAGAGTGTAAGGGGTATTTTGTGCAACCAAGATGTCCCAAAGAAATGTAGGAAAGTATTATATTCAACCTATCATGAACCCATACTAACCTATGCAGCTGGATCGTGGACTACAACAAAACGCGAGGAGAGTAGAATACAGGCAGCAGAGATGAAATTGCTAAGAGGTATCGAGGGCAAGACCAGAAAGGATAGAATTAGAAATGAGGAGATAAGGAAAAGGACAGGAATCTTGCAACTTCAAAACAGGATAGAAACAACAAAGCTAAAGTGGTATGGGCATATAATGAGAATGGGAGACGAGAGTGTGCCAAAAATAGCTTTTTCAGAGACTTTCTTACTTTGACTTATTTCCTGTTGTTCCTCCTGGAGCACAGGGCTTCCGTGAAACACTTCCATCTGTTCCTATGGTTGGCTAACCTCTTCACTTCGTTCCAAGTTTTTCCCACTGCTAGACATTCCTTTTCGATCGTCTTTTTTAAGGTCTTCTTCAGACGTCCACGCTTTCTAGTGCCTGGGAGGTTCCAGTCAAGCGCTGTCTTTTCAATGGTTCCAGCAGGCTTCCTTAAAGTATGTCCTATCCAACGCCATTTTCTCTCCCTTATCAGCATTTCAATTGGCTGCTGATTTTTTTTCTTCCCATAGATCTTCATTTGAAATAACATCCGGCCATCTTCTGTTGATGAAACTTCTTAGACAGCGATTCACGAAGACTTGCAGTTGTTTAGTCGTCTTCTGGGTAACTTTCCACGTTACACAGCTGTAAAGCAGAACGTACTTAAAATCTGTGTTAAGAAGTCGTAGCTTTGTTTTTCTAGAAATATTCTTGTTTCTCCATATAGGGTACAATTGAACAAAAGCACCATTTGCTTTCCTGATGCAACTCTTAATGTCTTCTTCTGCTCCTCCAGTAGTAGTAACCATACTCCTAAGATATATGAAGGAGTCTACTTGTTCTATCTCTTTATCATCTATAGACAATTCATCATCAATCATGGCCCTTATCTCCTTGGTCTTATTAATATTTATTTTAAGTTCAGCATCCTTTGCCTCCTCCTTCAACTGCTTAATCTTCTCTTCCATATCTCTGAACCGTTCAGGCAGTAGGCAGATGTCATCTGCAAAAACAAGGTCCTCTAACCTATCTTGTAAACCCCACTAGATCCCCATTTTCCAACCTCGATACACTCTCCTCAGCACACTATCCAACACAAGTAGGAAAAGCATCAGAGAAAGAATACAGTCCTGTCAAACTCCCGAGGTCACATCTATTGGGTCAGTAAGATCTCCCATACGCAGAACCTGACATTTATAACCCTTGTACATACCCTTTATAATATTCAGAATCTTTTGTGGTATACCGTATTCTTCAAGTGTTTGCCATATAACTCTTCTATTTACAGAGTCGAAGGCCTTCTCAAAATCAGTGAAAGTCAAGTACAGGGTGTTCTGTCATTCTGCACTTTGTTCCAAGATAATTCTCAGAGTGTTTATGAGATCGACACAGCTACGGTGTTTACAAAAACCAGCCTGTTCCCTTCTAAGCCGCAATTCCACAACATCCTTCTCCCGCTCTAAAATGATCCTTGAAAACACCTTACTTCATACCAACAACAATGTAATTCCCCTCCAATTATCACACTTAGTAATATCCCCTTTCTTAACCCTAAGGTGTAACGCGACCCGTGCCGATGGGGTGCATGGCACATGGGAGATGCGTCTTGAACGGAGCCTTCGAGATACTTGGCGCCCTCTCGAAGCAAGTAGCCTTACCCAGGTATGCGGGGCTCTGCCTGGGCGGACATATATTTCCCTAGCTACTCGTGGGACTTGAATGAATACGGTAGCCATCCATAAACCGGAGAGCTCTTCTGGGGCCTCCGAGAGAAACACTACAACAACAACCGAAGGGGACTCTTCGGAGATACCCTCGGATAGTTCATCTTCGACAGAGGGCTCACTCAAGAGGTGGGCAATCTACAGGTTCAGAAGAAGAAGAAACAGCGCTCTGGTGCTGAAAAGAGGAGATACAAGAAGGCCTTAAAGGCCCGGGAGCAGGCCAAAGAGGGCCTAACTCCTGGGGCTGAGGGGACTTCTACTACCACAACAGCGACAACAGTGGAGGGATCCAATGGGCACAAGAGGCGGGACCCTGAAAAGGGCTCTGCTTCTAGGGCACAGAGGACCCCACCCACTAGGGGGAGAAACGACTTCTGTCGGGGGCAACCCCAGAAGAAGACCGGCAGACCCGCAAGAGACCCAACGTGGAGTACGCCAGGATAGCCAAAGCTGGGATCAGGATGGCCATAGTACCTGTGGGATATCCTGACCAGCAGCTATCCGAGAAACAGGTGGAAGCTGTGGAAGAGGCTATCACCAATCTGATAGACGAGCTTCCGGAGCAGGGGCCCATTAAGCCTCAGTTCCTGGACTGCTATCTGTCAAGGGGTGCGGCTGCCATCATAGCAGAGAACAACGAAACTGTAGCATGGCTTTCTAGTCTTGTTACAGGTATACAACTGTGGGAAGGAGCCAGGCTCACAATTGTGGGCATGGACTAACTCCTTTCCTACAAGAGAGTCATGGTCTGGATACCAGGACAACCGAAGGACAATAATGTCCTTTTGGGAAGAATGGCACGCCAGAACCATGGCTCAAATCCCACCAGCTGGAGGGTCTACGACCGCAATGAGGAGAAGAGAGGTGTCCGCCTTGTGGTCAGCATGGACTCCAGGGATGTGGAGAAAGTGGTGGGGAAGAAGATCTTCTGCGGTGTGTATGTGGCTACCTTCACCTTGGTGGAGGGCAAGCGTGACAAGCAGAGGACCAACCCCACCAGAGATAAAACCGAGACCAGCAGGGGCAAAGAGCTGGAGCCCGGACAGGAACCGGGGTCAGCCAAGCCCCAGGATCCATCGCGGGAGACGGAGCTGCAAGTTCCGGAGACCGCATAAGGTAAAGTATTCTATGAAAGTAAAGAATGATTACTTTCATACAAGCAAATATACAACATTGTATAGCGGCCTCTAGGGTACTTAATAGAAGTATCCAGAAAGGCGGGTTTTCGGTCGCCCTGATACAGGAACCCTGGCTTAGGCAGGGGCATATCATGGGACTAAAATGTGCAGGTTTCACTCTATTCAGTGGAATAGCAGAGGAGAAGCCTAGAGCATGTATACTAGTTAAGGATCATAACGCTTGGGCTATACCGGGTTTCATTAGTAGAGACCTGGTAGCAGTCCTAATGAGATATGAAGAGGGCGGACAGCCAAGAGACTTGGTTGTCTGTTCTGCATATTTCCCAGGAGACAATGAATCTCCACCCCCTCCGGAGGAGTTCAAGAGACTGGTGATATACTGTAGGAAACAAGGATTAAACCTCGTAGTAGGATGTGATGCCAATGCTCATCATAGCATTTGGGGAAGTAAAAATACAAACCGAAGGGGAGAGCACTTCATAGAATTTCTATGTACAACTGATCTTGAGATCATGAATATTGGTGATACCCCTACCTTCATTAATAATAGGAGCGAAGGGATCATAGATCTTACCCTGGGTTCCATGGGAATCATGCAGGAATTTAAAGACTGGAAGGTCTCTTTGGAGCCTTCCTTGTCAGATCATAGACACATTGTGTTTTATATAGAGGGCTCCATCGCGATCCCGTCTTACAGAAACCCTAGACGAACCAATTGGATATCTTTTAGGGAGGACGTGAGGAGGGGACTGAAGGGAGGACCCTCAAACATAATTAAAAACAAAGAGGAGCTGGAGCTCAGTGTGAGTTTTCTCACACGGACACTGGTTACCTCTTATGAATTAAACTGCCCTATTGTTAAGGTAAAAAGAGTAACAGGAAGCTTCAAGTGGAATAGTTATCTTGAACACCTGAGGAGAAATACACGAAAGCTCTGGAATAAATACAGGGAACTTCAGGATCAAGAAAGCCTAGATTCTTACAAAGAATCACAAAGAAGGTACAAGTCAGAAGTCAAAAAGGCTTCTAGGAAATCTTGGAGACAATTTTGTGATTCCATTGAAAGTCAACATGAAGCGGCAAGGCTTCATAAAATTTTAACCTTGGATAGAAGGGCAAGGCTGGGCTCACTGGAGACTCCTTCTGGTGGATACACATCCACAGAGGGGGAGACCCTGAGCTTACTGCTTGATGCCCACTTTCCAGGTTCGGCAATCACGAATAGTGAGGTAGAATCGAGCGGATCCTTCAGACCCGATAAAAGTGGCTGGAGGGAAGCCGCAGAGATTGTCACCCCAAGAAGGGTTAAGTGGACATTAGAATCCTTTGCCCCTTACAAAAGCCCAGGTGTGGATGGGATCTTCCCGGCGCTTCTTCAGGAGGCGGGGGAGGTCCTTATACCATACCTGGTTAGAATCTTTAGAGCCTGTCTCACTATGGGGTACGTGTACTCCTTGTGACGTCAGGCGAAAGTGGTATTTATACCTAAACCCGGAAGGTCTTCATATACTAGACCTAAGGATTATAGACCCATTAGTCTAACGTCTTTTCTACTTAAGACCTTGGAAAGACTGGTGGATAGACACATCAGGGAGAAAGTATTAAGAGACTTTCCCCTGCATTCTCATCAACATGCATATCAACCAGGGAAGTCGGTTGAGACGGCACTACACCAGCTGGTTTCTAGGCTGGAGAGTGCCTTGGATCAGCAACAACTTGCTATGGTTGTATTCTTAGATATAGAAGGGGCCTTTAACTATACATCTTTGGGCTCCATAGAACGTAGTCTAGAGAGAAGAGGAGTGAGCAGTATGCTCATAAAATGGATTATGGCCTCACTGCAGGGCCGTCAAGTTCTGTTTACCCTCAACGCTGTAATGTTGAGAGCTAATATAGACGGGGTGTCCACAGGGAGGAGTATTATCACCAACATTATGGTGTCTGGTAGTGGATGAACTACTTACCAGGTTAAATGTTGGAGGAATATACGCCCAAGGCTATGCAGACGACATAAGCCTGATGGCGGTAGGAAATTTCCCCAGTACGGTTTCCGAACTCGTACAGAGCTCTCTACGTAGGGTGGAAAGATGGTGCCACGAGACAGACTTGTCGGTTAATCCCGATAAGATGGAACTTGTGGTATTTACCAAGAGGAGGAGGCTAGACGGACTGTCAGAGCCTTTCCTATTTAGGAAAAAATTAGTTAAGACAACCTCGGTTAAGTACCTAGGGGTAATCCTTGAGGCAAGACTGAGTTGGAAGAAACATATAGATCATAAGATGGATAAGGCTCGCAAGATTATGTGGGCCTGTCGCAGGGCCGTCGGGAAGACTTGGGGCCTAAGACCTAAGGTGGTCCAGTGGCTATATATCTCCATTGTACGGCCCACGATCACCTATGCATCTATAGTCTGGTGGCCAGGCTCAGAGAGTAAAACTGTGAGCACCAAGTTAAACAGTGTCCAAAGACTTGCATGTCTAGGAATAACAGGGGCACTGGATACTACACCATTACGTGCAATGGAGGCCATCCTAGGTTTTCCCCCCTTACATTTATATGTTAAGGTAATAGCGGGAATGAGTGCCTATCGCCTTTGGTCACTCGGAGGATGGTCCTTCAAAAACCCGAGTAGAGGTCATGCCTCTATTCTTACAAGGCTTCACCAGACTTGCCCTATGACAATGATGATCGGGGATCTGATGAAGCCTAGCTTTAATTTGAATTATAAATTTACAGTGGTGATACCCACAAGGGAGGAGTGGGCTGCGGACGCTGGGGCCCGTCTTAAGTCTGGGGGCTGTACATGGTACACAGATGGCTCGCGGATGGAGACGGGCACAGGCGCCGGGGTCTGGGGGCCTAAGACAAGGCTCTCCCTTCCTATGGGTAAATATGCTACTATTTTCCAGGCTGAAGTATACGCAATACTAGCCTGTGCTGTAAATATATGGAATATGCCTGGACACAGAAGACACATCACTATTTGTAGTGATAGCCAGGCAGCGCTAAAAGCACTATGTGCAGTTAAAACAACATCAAAACTGGTATGGGAATGCCAAACGATGTTAGATCAGCTGTGTGAGCTTAGCTCAGTTACCCTATTATGGGTTCCTGGGCACATAGGTATCAGTGGAAATGAAGAAGCTGACAAACTAGCGAAACAGGGCTCAATGGGTTCCTTCACAGGACCAGAGCCCTTCCTCGGAGTGTCACTCCGAAGTGTGAGACTGGCAATATCCCAATGGATAAACCAGTCTCACCTAGATATTTGGAAGAGGTTAACCATAGCAAGACAGGCACGTGAACTTATCAAAGGGCCTGGTCAAAGCTATAAAAAGGTCCTAATGAATTTGAATAGGACCAGAATGAGAATGGTAGTTGGACTGTTAACAGGCCACAATACCTTACAGAGACACCTACACATCATGAAAATCACCCAGGATCGGATGTGTAGAAGATGCGGTAAGGAGGAGGAGACCTCCGCGCATGTGTTATGTCAGTGCGAGGCTTTCGCAAGCACTAGACATCGATACCTGGGCTCACATTTTGTGAGCCTGGAGGACATCAGGAATGCCAAAATCTGGACACTGGTATCCTTTATAGGAGCACTAGGGCTGGACTAGGCAAACCCGTTCAAGGGGCACAAAGGGTCTTCATAGACCTAAGTGTGGAGCTCTGCGAAAACAGGGCTCACCCATTTCTTATCTATCTATCTACCCCCTTTCTTTGATATCTTAACAATCAGGCCTTTCTTCCATTCAGCTGGTAGCTTTTCTTCATCCAGATCCTTTCAAACAGGGAGTGCAATAATTTTGCCGAGGTCTCAATATCTGCTTTAAGTATTTCTGGCGCGATATTATCCATACCTGGTGCTCTTCTAGTTCTTATCTGTTTCAAGGCCTTCTCTATTTCTGAACAGGTTGGAGGATGTAAATTTATTCTTGGGTCACTACTAGTTCTGTTTGTTGGTTACCATTCTGTTCTATATCTCTATTGAGCAACACTGAGAAATGTTCCTTCCATCTCTAACTGTTCTTCCCGGGTGGTCCGTAGTTCACCTCTCTTGTTTTTAACGGGTTTATTTCTGATAAATACTCTCCTTGACAGTTTCTTTGTGATACTATACAATTCCTTAGCATCTCCCCTTGCTGATGCCTCTTCTGCCATTCATGCTTGTTCATCTACCCACTGTATATGATCTTTTCTTACACTTTTCTTCACACTCTTATCAGCTTCCACACATTCCTTTTGTGCTGCGGTTTTCTGTTGTCTTGTTTTACACATATTAATCTTTGCCTTAACTAGCTTCCTAGCCTCCATTTTTTTTCAAGTATCATCAGACATCCATTCCTTCTTGAGATAATTGTGAAATCCAAGCACCTTCTCATTAACTTCTAAATGAATTTCCTTGACTTTCTTCAATGATAATTCAACATCCATCATAAGTTCTGGTTCAACAGCAAGAGCTTCAAAGCGGTTTCTTAATTCTATCTGGATTTCTTTTCTTTTGCTTTCATCTTGCAATTTACCTAAATCAAATTTCTTGTTTCGCCTTTCAAATTTCCTTCCAATTGTCACAATTTTCATTGTAAACTCTGCAACTACCAGGTGATGATCACTTCCAATATCTGCCCCTCTTTTATTTATATCAGTCATTGATCTTCTAAACTTTCTACTTATGGCGATGTGGTCTATCTGGTTTTCTGTACCCTGATCTGGGGACACCCATGTAATCTTATGGCTTCATTTATGAGGGAATAAAGTGCCACCCGCTTCAAATCATGGCTAGCACAGAAATCAACAAAAAGCTCCCCATTTTCGTTACAGTCACCAACTCCATGCCCTCCCATAATTTGTTCCAGTCCCTCATTGTTAGAACTAACCTTTGCACTTAAATCCCCCATCACAATAATAATATCCCTCTTTCCCACTCTCTAAATAGTCTCATTTAGCTGGCAGTAGAATTCTTCCTTTTTTTCAATCTCTGATATTTCTGTGGGAGCATAACACTGGATCACGGTCATTTTGTGAACCCGGGTCGTGAATTGAGCTGTCATCAGTCTTTCTGAGATGGGTTTCTAATCAAGGAGGCTCCCCTTTGCAGTTTCATTCAATAGCAATCCTACACCTTCTCTATATTCTGCATAGTAAGAATAATGGGAAAATGGTCACTGTCACAAAAATAGTCATGTGTATTCCACCGGAACAGCGAAACTAACGTTCGGCTGCATAGACTTAAGTCTATGTGAGAATATGTGCCGTATCGTACACTGAAATGAGTTGGTTCGCCTGTGTTCAAAATACATAAATCCAGCTCTGTTACTAGTGTTTCCAACTCCCCTCCCCTGGGGCAAGGAGCATCAGAGCCCCAGATGGGGTGATGGGCATTAAAATCACCCAATAAGAGGAAGGGACGAAGAAGCTGATCTATAAGATCAATGACATCATTTATGCTAAGGGGCTGGCCTGGTGGAAAATAAACATTACAAACTGTTTCTATGACAAGCAGCAGAACGTGAACTGCTACAGCCTCCAGCGGAGTTCTTAGTGGAATCTCTTTGCTGTATGTATCAGAACGGACAAAAATTCCAATGCCACCAGAAGCCCAGTGAGCATAATGTTGTTCTGTCAAGTATAGTTGAAAAATTTCTCAAGACCATATGATGACCTGGTCTGAAATTTGTTTCCTGAATACAGACTATACTTGCCAAATACTCGCAAATGAGCTGGCGTAGCTCAGAAAGATGCCTATCACAATCGTTACACTTCCATTATAACAGTGCCATAGAGCAGGTGTGGACTTCTGGTGATTAGGTTAGAAGCAACGTAATGCTACCTAACCTACACTCACATCCCCATCCTAAGATGGAGATAAATGCTCCATGTGCATCACCTTGTCACCGATGCATGCCTTAAATTTCTTCGACGTAGTCTGGAGGCAGGGTTTCCTCGTACGAAGGGGGCGCGCAGGTTTTCAAGGAGGAAAACCCGCTGGCGCAGAATCAGACCCTCCGGGTGGAGGGCGTGAGGTCCCATTAGTAGGAGATGTGGAGGAATGCCTGGTAAGGGCGCTCTTCTTCCCCGCCGTCGATTCTTGTTTACACGGACTGGGAGGTGATTTCCCAACCCTGCTTGACGATGCCGCCTCCACCGGCTTAGGCACGGCTTTCGCTGACCTCGTGAGGGAAGGAGACATTGTCTTCTTAACCTTCTGTGCTAGCCTAGATTTCTTAGCCGGCACAGACTTATTGGTGTTCGAAGGCCGGAATGGACCCGTCTTCAAGCGCGTTCTCTTTGTGGCGTTGCTCACAGCAGCAACTGACTCCTTAGGTGCAGCGATCTTCTGGAAAGGTGTTCCAGTTGAAAATGAGGAACCTGAGAGAGACTGTGCTATCATGCAGAAGTCTAGTGTCTTGGCTAGTGCATTCAGATAATTAAACTTACGGCGCGCTTCCTGGTAAAAAAGACCATCCAGGGTCTTGATTTCCTGGATCTTTTTCTCACTCAGATAGGTCGGACAGTTCCGATCTTGAGGAAAATGAAGACCAGAGCAGTTAGTGCACTAATACGGAGTTGCGCACTCCTCCGCGCCGTGAGCTACTTTTCCACATGTACCACACAGACTGATTCGAACAACGAGATACCACGTGTCCGAATCTCTGGCATTGATAGCATCGCATAGGAGGCGGGATGTACAGCCTCACATCGCAACCTTGACACTGACAATTTTAAGGAGACTATGAACGCACCCATGGCAACGTCTTTACCGTTGACTTTGGGTGTGATACACCGGACGTGTGTCACGCCACGGGGCTTCATGTCTTCCATCAAATCATCGTCAGTGTTCAGAATGAGATCACGGTGGAAAATAATTCCAAGAACCAGATTCAAGGTGTTATGCTATGTTCTGCATCCTCCCCCATTTGCCCAGAATACAGGAATGTGCACCTTTTAAGAGTCTGTATTTCTCCGAAGTCTGGCCACCGCACTTCACTTAATCCAAGGATATCCAGCCTGTATTCCTCCGTCACTTTAGCCACTTGCTTCAATTTACTGCTCCCTCTCTCTCTCTCTCTCTCTCTCTCAGGGTTCTGACATTCCAAAAACCTATCCTCATTTTCCGTTTCACGCCAAAAGTCGTCAAATTATTATCCATCCGGTTGTGTTTCACTTCGGTTTCTTTAAAAGGTTATATTTACGGTTGTGCGAGTTATTAGCCCACAGCAACCCGAGCTTGCTGGTGGGACTGCCACCTAAGCCTCCAAGCCTGCTGTTTTCTGTAGGGCCTTCACAGCTACCGTAGCGGTCATGGAGCACACACAGTCCCCACTATACATCACCCCTGCAGGCAATCCCTTACTTCATGCCGTTGCCCACCTCCCATGGCGTGGACGAGGCATTGAACTTATGGGAGGCAAGTTAGGTACAATCCTGGCATTTTCCTGGAGGAGAAGTGGGAAACCACGGAAAACCACTTCCAGGATGGCTGAAGTGGGAATCGAATCCACCTCTACTCAGATGACCTCCCGAGGCTGAGTGGACCCCGTTCCAGCCCTCGTACCACTTATCAAATTTCGTGGCAGAGCCAGGAATTGAACCTGGGCCTCCGAGGGTGGCAGCTAATCACACTAACCACTACACCACAGAGGCGGACGTTTTTTCAGAGAAGTTAACAGGAAGACCCTGAAAGAGGTGGACAGATTCAGTGTGGGAGTGCATAGAGAAGAGGGGAGGAAAACCAGAAGATGTACTTAAAAAAAGAGAAGAGTGGAGGAGACAGAGGCACCGATGGAGGACCTTGATTCACAACCCAACCCGGGAAGCTGGAAACATGAAATAAAGATGATGAAGATAATGATGATAGAATTTAAAATCTATGAACATACTGAACTAATTATTTTGGCAAACACTTATTACATTATAATTGTGTTTTAATAGTTTCTTACAAAAACCAAAATTTTGTCTTTAAATGTTAAACATGATAAAACTGAAAAAACAATATTTCTCATTTTTAACTTTCTGCCTGTTTTAACCTGCCTCATAATAACAGAATAAACTTCTTGATGATGATGATGACGCTTGTTTAAAGGGGCCTAACATCTAAGGTCATTGGCCCCTAATGAAACGAGTTGGACGACATGATATGATAATTAAAATTTTAAAATGTATCCACTGATTGGAGTTAAAAATAATGGTGATGAAAAATGGTTATGAGATTAAAACAATCAGTTGATCTAATTTGCAATGCCTTATTTCTAATAAAACAAACAATAGAAAATACAGGTGAAAAAGGAATAAGGCATTGCCTGGAATACAGATATATATATAATTCACGTTAGAAGTTTTTTTTTTTTTTTTTTTTTTTGCTAGGGGCTTTACGTCGCACCGACACAGATAGGTCTTATGGCGACGATGGGATGGGAAAGGCCTAGGAGTTGGAAGGAAGCGGCCGTGGCCTTAATTAAGGTACAGCCCCAGCATTTGCCTGGTGTGAAAATGGGAAACCACGGAAAACCATCTTCAGGGCTGCCGATAGTGGGATTCGAACCTACTATCTCCCGGATGCAAGCTCACAGCCGCGCGCCTCTACGCGCACGGCCAACTCGCCCGGTACGTTAGAAGTTAAAATAACACATTAAAATATGCAACACGAACTAAAATAAAGTCAATGGGATAAACACGCAGTGAACACAAATAAACTAGGACAAGGGACATCATTACACACAATAAAAAAGACCACTATCCCTCATAAAATGGATGACGAGGTCTGCAGACTGTTCGTCATCGCGCAATGACGGAGATGGTACGCGGGAGTTTTAGACTACGGCGCAGACCGACCAGGTCCACGCACTCCGTAAGGATGTGAACCACGGTAAGGTGATCGCCGCAAGTACACACCAGAGGAGGTTCTCCTTTCAATAATTGGGAATGCGTTAGTATACCGTGGCTGATCCGAAGACGACATAATACCACTGCTTCCCTCAGAGAAACCCGAAGGGAAGTCCTCCATACCTTTGTTGTTCCTTTCATCGCTCTCAGCTTATTTGGAAGAGGAGTGGCCTGCCACTCCA
Source organism: Anabrus simplex (assembly GCF_040414725.1). Lineage (NCBI taxonomy): Eukaryota > Metazoa > Arthropoda > Insecta > Orthoptera > Tettigoniidae > Anabrus > Anabrus simplex. Next base: position 994,373,451 of record NC_090265.1, on the reverse strand, counting down.
TCTCCCAATGGGACATAACCAGATGTCTCAGCTGAGAGCGAATATCACTTGCTGGAACCCTGTAAGGAAACGGGGGCAGCCTTATCTGCTAACTCGTTTCCCTCTACACCCATGTGGCTCGGGAGCCACAGAAATGTGATTCTGGTGCCGGCATCAGAACACCTGGCCAGCAGGTCCTGGATCCGCTGAACCAGAGGGTGCCGAGGGAAACAGGTATCAATAGACTGTAGTGAGCTCAAGGAGTCACTACACACAAGAAAGTGTCGGCGTTCATCGAACAGTGTATACTGCAGAGCTTCACGGATAGCATAGAGCTCTGCTGTGTACACACTACAGGTTTCCAGGAAAACAAAGAGAAACCTATCAGTGTCGACAACAAACACACAGCCCACTTTAGTGATTGTTCTCGAGCCATTCGTGTAAACGACGGCTGAACCTGGATACCGGCCAACAATGAACAGAAAGAGCCTCCGATAAATCAAAAGGTCCATGTTTTCCTTCGGGCACAAGAGACCATAAAATGGCTAGTAATGTATAAAAACTTCCGTAACAGTCATATTCCCTTCATGAAACATAGAAAGTTGCAATATTATTATTAAAACTATTATAAAACAAAAACAGCACAGTGGCATGGATTGCAATTACGTGGAAAAAAACACTGGACTTAAAAATATTGGATATAAATCTGTGGACATAAAAATAGTGGACTAATGTTTTTGTGGATGAAACTGTAATGAATGAGAAAGCATGGAAAAAGTAGTACATAGTAGGTGCAGCATCTGCAAAGCATAAGTTTATGCAATATACACAATACTATACATACAGGTGCATGATTTAAAGTAATTTGATAGAATGTGAGGATGTTTGTATAGAGTGTAACATGTCATTCTCTGCTCAATATAGAGTATATCTTTGCAGGTATGTTATAGCATTATAGGTGTTTTAATTAGTGTTTTTGACAGACTGAAAAGTTTCATACTTCCATTTAAACATAACTGTCTGCAACAGCATGTTTTATTTAAACATGATAGCAGTTACCAACGTTATTTTGCACGTATAGACTTAGAGCTAACAAGTAGGACACCTCGCAGTATTTCCGTGTTCCTTTCTAAGCTTTACCATTCAAACACAAATTTTGAAAGAACCTATACTTGAAAACTATACTTTACTCTTACACAGTTATGTTGCCAGCAATATATAACCAACAATCATAAATGTTATTGTAAATTAACTCGCAGCTACCAAGTTGACTTAAGTTTTGAGAAGACAAATCAGTTCCCACTTAGTTACACAACACAGGGATGACATTACAATATTCAATAAAACAGAATTTACAAAATATCCACTCACCTGCACAAAAGCAAACAAACAGCTTAGAAAGAGCCCCAACACAAAATTTGCGTTCAACATTGTCCAATATGTATTACATATATATAATATAAAAAGAAGGGTCAAGGAACTAGTACACGACAACAAGAAAAATTTGTCAGAAACACAAAAATATCTCCTTCCCTGTCCACTAACGCGGCCACTCAAACAAACCCAAATAACGTCGGTCACCTGACCATACCACTAACAGCTGTGTTTGACGGGTCGTGACGAATTGTCCCAAGATTTCCTTTCCTCATTTGTTTTCAATAAAACGAGATATTAAGGAATAAATATAATTCTCGGGTACTCACTTAGGACAAGGAGCTCGATCGGAGAAAGGGTTGCATATAGCCACCGTGCTTATAACAATGTGCTGCTGCGGGTGGAAAATACGAGAACTACTTAAGGGCACCCTCATCATCATCATCATCATCATCAAAAGGTTATTTCATTCCCACCCCAATTGAGGTGGGCGGGCCACAGCTAAACTAGTAGCTCTTAGGCCAATAGAAAAATAAAGGGAAAGAGAAAGAGAGACCAGTATATATAGTATGTATTGAACATACCGTAAAGGAGAGTATGAAAGAAGTGGCGTAAGAGGACCGGGACGACAAGTCGGGACCCAGGGGAGACCCGCAGAGCACCCCGGATGGAGAAAACCCCAGCGAAACCCGAAAAAAAAAATGCGACAAAGAGTCCTTTATTAGATCTGGTCCCAGGCGCGTATGTGAACAAGGTATCACAGAGTATGACAAAAGGAAAAAGTTACAGAGAAGATGTACAAAAGTATTCATAGATGCTGGGCATAAACAGGTATAGAGGGTGGGAGGAAGGTATAAGTAGATGGACAAGGATAATATTGGAGAAGGAAATAATATAGGTTAGTTGTAAGGTTGGTAATAGAGGTGGCAAGTAGACGGAACAGTTCGAGAATGGTAAGAGGCGGGAGGCTGAAAGAGGATTGTGGAACAGGTGGAGGGATCGTTGGCGTCGGGGGGGGGTGGTGGTGCTAGATTAGAGCGATGGATGGGGGGAACGGGGGGGGGGGGAGAAAGTGCAACACGGGGTGAGGATCGGGAAGGCTCCACACGGTAAGTCCGATTGTGTAATTAACGCCAGCAGTGAGCAGGCGGGTGACGTCTTCATTGGTGGGAAGCTAAAGGCGTACCATGTACGTCGGACCGCGATCGTTGAAGATACGGAAGACGCGCCGTGCCGGAACCCCTACCTGGATGAGATCGTTTAGGATGTCCTGCTCAGAAATCGCCGGGTCGACGCCACGTAGAACACAACTCGGCACTGAAGGTGGTTGAGTGGCCGTGGAAGCGCCAGACGCTCCATGGGAGGCTGGCTGAGCAGTAGTGGCGATATCCAGTGAATCAGCAAGGGGTGGGTGGGGACTGGGGAGAGTCGTGGTGATGGAGGGGGTAGTGGTAGACATGATGGGAGAAGGATGACTGAACGTAAGAGTGACGGAAGGAGAAGATGGGGAAGGCTGAACAGAGGTAGTGACAGTAGTGGTCGTAGTAGTAGTAAGGGTAGGCGATGATCGATGGACGGAGGAAGTGGCGGTGGTAGTGGACGGAGGGAGACAGGAAGCCGGAACGCTAGCAGCGAGGACAGGGTCAGAGGCAACTTGTTGTAAGAGGTAATCAGGAATGGGAATAACTTTGTGCTGAGCGTGAAAGAGAGGAATAGTGCCTTGAGCGATGTATTTTGGTCCGTGCACGTGATACTCAAAGAAGACCAAAACGTCGGGCGAGGGTTGTCCAGATGATGCATCTTGGAGACGGAGAACACATCTGGTCGCAATGTTGCTGTCCCGAAGTGAGAGCCGGATGTCTTTAGGGGAATGAACGTTGTCCACATTCTTGACGAGACAGGAAGACATGTTGGAGGGAGGCGACAGCCAACTAGGCGTCTGCCCATTAAATTATTCTTGGGCTGGCTGAGACAGCGAAGAGAGTGAGGAGAAGAGCACCACCCAGCCGAAAAAGTATGTGGACAAGGGATCGCACCCTCATCAACAGCTGACCATAAGAACTTGGAATATGTGTGCTGTTTACATACATATATTCGATCATTTTACAGTGGACCTCTATCGCTGAACACCTTTATATGTTTTTTATATAAAGCTATTATTAGAATCTAAGACCACATTCCCTATATAGACAGATGTAGATGTAGATAGCCGCCGCGATGGTCTACACTGGTGTGAAGAGTTGAACCGGGACGAATAGAATTGCACAGTGTGACGACTTCTGCTGGTTGATATGTTCCTACACTACGTGGCGCTGATGTAAACAGAAGGTGATCAGCTGTCGCCGAACATTTGATTCTAAATGAGATCTGATGTGACTTAATTGGGAATTTATCGTTTAAATAAATTATTTAAAACCGTATGTTCATTACTCTGATGTTTCAGGACTGTGTATTCTGTTTACTGACTGATGACTGTGTTTATGTGCGATCTGTGTTTCGTTCAAATCAAGATACAGTATTCCTTGTTTAGAAAGTAATAAGTGAAAAACACGTAGTAAATATTTTGCATTTTGTAATGATTTAATGGCATTACTTCTGAAATTGGTGTCTTACTGGTTATCTCTAAGTCTACATGTGCAAATGACGTTGGTAACTGCTATCATGTTTAAATAAAACATGCTGTTGCAGACAGTTATATTTTCAATGGAAGTATAAAACTTTTCAGTCTGTCAAAAGCACTAACTAAAAAACCAATAACGCTATAACATACCTGCAAGGATGTACTCTATATTGGCAGAGAATGACATGTTACACTCTATACAAACATCCTCAGATTCTATCAAATTACTTTAAATCATGCACCTATATGTACAGCATTGCGTATGTTGCATGAACTTGTCAGTGATTGTGAATTGCAGAGATACTATGAACAAGTGAGACGAATTATGATTTTAGCAGGCCAAGTCCTCCATTGTCACCTTAGTAACTATGAAAAATATTTCTGTACCTAAGAAGCTGCCAATAGTCTGTTACCTCCAGCGATTTTATTGGGACTGAAGCCAGTTCCCTTGCTTTGGTCATATTGCTATGTGGTGCTGGAGGGGCATTCTATACGGTAAGCAATAGCTGTATTCGGAGGAGAGGTGAACATGGCATTGAATTAATAACTTGCAACATATATTTTTAGTGATGAATAATAACCTACTAAAATGTTTCGAGTGGCACAAGCGCTGCATAAATTCGGAGAATTTATCACAGATCAGAATATCCTAGCCGGGCTGAGTGGCTCAGATGGTTGAGGTGCTGGCCCTCTGAATCCAATTTGGTAGGTTTCATAATGGCTCAATCCGGTGGTATTCGAAGGTGCTCAAATACGTCAGCCTCTTGTCGATAGGTATACTGGTACGTAAAAGAACTCTTGAAGGACAAAATTCCGGCACTTCGGCGCTTCCAAAATCCATAAAATAGTCAGTAGGACGTAAAGCCAATAACATTAGAATATCCCCACCCATATTCCAGATATTTAGTGTCAGAGTAGTCTCCTGTGGAGTTCATTAAGCGATGATGCAAAAGGTATGAAATGTTGTTCCAAAAATTAATTAAACTTAAGAGAAAGGGTGATTTCTTTAAATGTGTGCTATCGTTGAGGTTCGTCTTGGTTAATTTTTTTGCGGTATGAATTTCTGTACTTTGTAATGTTCAAAGGTTTACTTTAATTTTTGAAGTGTCTTTTATATCTGTGTTGGTATCTGTGAAATGGTGAGAGTTATCACATTTATGTGTTCTCCGAAGGCTGAATGCCGATTGCATCTCATAACATTTTTGGGTTCTGTGTGTGAAAGTTATGTTTTGTTTGACCTATTGACTTGGAGAGAAGGTCTTACTTAATTAGGTTGCATTTGCTGATGTGTCTTTGCGGTGTGTTGTTCTTTCTAAAAGCTATTTGTTTTCAAAGTTATTTAGGAAGATGTTCACTGTTATACCTGATAATGGCGAGCTAGTGGTTAGCCCTTACATTTGACAATAGATTTTGTCATTGAATGCGAAACTGGTTTGCTTTAAGGTTGTTCTAAGAAGGTTAATAATTTTGTTTGTTTCTTGTAGTGAATTGTTGTCTTTTAGACGGTTTTCTGTAAGTTTAATTGATTCTTCTATGGTACATTAATGTACATGTTGCTTTTGTCTCTGTTATTTTTAGCCTATTTAGTTCTTTGCAGTGGCGTATGTGTATGTGTCTAAAGAGCTAAGTGATCTTTCATTAATTGACCTCGAAGTCAAACTCAGTTGCAGTTACCAATTATTAACCTTAAAACTCCATGTTCAACTGTTAGTGTACATGCTACGTAATATAAACATACAATAACTCTGCAGGCACCCTCATGATTATTACGTACCGGTATGGCGTACACATTTAATTCCTATATAACAACACAAAATATATTAACATGCTTAGCTTAATGAATCTTGCCAGCACTTCACCCCATCAGTCAGTTAATTGGACACCTTTGACACTTACCGGGTATGTTTTGCAGTCAATCACTTAATCACTACTGATCTGCATTTAGGGCAGTCGCCCAGGTGGCAGATTTCCTATCTGTTGTTTTCCTAGACTTTTCTTAAATTATTGCAAAGAAATTGGAAATTTATTGAACATCTCCCTTGGTAAGTTATTCCAATCCCTAACTCCCCACCCTAATAACGAATATTTTCCCCAATTTGTCCTCTTGAATTCCAACTTTATCTTCATATTGTGATCTTTCCTACTTTTAAAGACACCACCCAAACTTATTCTTCTACTGATGTTCTCCCACGCCATCTCTCCACTGACAGCTCGGAACATATCACTTAGTCGAGCAGCTCGTCTCCCTTCTCCAAAATCTTTCCAGCCCAAACTTTGCAACATTTTTGTAACTCGTTTATCGGAAATCGCCCAGAAAAAATCGAGCTGCTTTTCTTTGGATTTTTTCCAGTTCATGAAACAAGTAATCCTGGTATGAAATGAAATGTCGTATGGCTTTTAGTGCCGGGATATCCCAGGACGGGTTCGGCTCGTCAGGTGCAGGTCTTTCTATTTGACTCCCGTAGGCGACCTGCGCGTCGTGATGAGGATGAGATGATGAAGACAACACATACACCCAGCCCCCGTGCCATTGGAATTAACCAATTAAGGTTAAATCCCAGACTCAGCCGGGAATCGAACCCGGGATCCTCTGAACCGAAGGACAGTACGCTGACCGTTCAGCCAACGAGTCGGACAGTAATCCTGGTGAGGGTTCCATACACTGGAACCATATTCTAGTTGGGGTCTCACCAGAGACAAATATGCTCTCTCCTTTACATCCTTACTACAACCCCTAAATACCCTCATAACCATGTGCAGAGATCTGTACCCTTTATTTACAATCATACTTATGTGATTACCCCAATGAAGATCTACCCTTATATTAATACCCAGGTATTTACTATGATCCCCAAAGGGAACCTTCACCCCATCACAGCAGTAATTAAAACTGAGAGGACTTTTCCCATTTGTGAAACTGACAACCTGACTTTTATCACCATTTATCATCATACCATTGTCTACTGTCCATTTCACAACATTATCGAGGTCATTTTGCAGTTGCTCACAATCTTGTAACTTATTTATTACTCTGTACAGAATAACATCATCTGCGAAAAGCCTTATCTCTGATTCCACTTCTTTACACATATCATTTATATATATAAGAAAATATAAAGGTCCAATAATACCGCCTTCCGGAATTCCCCTATTGCTATTTTCTAGAAACAGAGCCACCCACTCAGTCACTCTTTTTTCAAGTCCAATTGCACTCTTTTTTGCCAGTAGTCTCCCATGATCTGCCCTATCGAATGCCTTAGACAGGTCAATCGCGATACAGTCCAATTGACATCCTGAATCCAGGATATCTGCTATATCTTGCTGGAATCATACAAGTTAGGATTCAGTGGAATAACCTTTCCTAAACCCAAACTGCCTTCTATCAACCCAGTTATTAATTTAGCAAACATGTCTTATATAATCAGAAAGAATGCTTTCCCAAAGCTTACATACAATACATGTCAAACCGACTGGCCTGTAATTTTTAGCTTTATGTCTATCACCCTTTCCTTTATATACAGAGGCTACTATAGCAACTGTCCATTCATTTGGTAAAGTTCCCTCATGCAAACAATAATCAAACAAGTACTACAGATATGGTACTATATCCCAACTAATTGTCTTTAGTATATCCCCCGAAACCTTAACAATTCCAGCTGCTTTTCAGCTTTAGTATCTTACTGTAAATGTCACTGCCGTCATAGGTAAATTTTAATACTTCATTAGTATTGGTCACCTCCTCTATGTGGACATTATCCTTGTAACCAACAATCTGTACATACTGCTGATTGAATACTTCTGCCTTTCCAAGAACCTCGCATACACACTCCCCTTGTTCATTAATGATTCCTGGGATACCCTTCTTGGCATCTATTTCTGCCTTAAAGTACCCATACATACTCTTCCATTTTTCATTAAAATTTGTATGGCCACCAATTATGCTTGCCACCATGTTATCCTTAGCTGTATTCTTTGCTAGATTCAATTTCCTAGTAAGTTCCTTCAATATCTCCTTACTTTCACAGCCATTTATAACTGTATTTCTTTCCAACCTGCACCTCCTTTTAGTCTCTTTATTTCTCTGTTATAATATAGTGAATTTTTACCATTCCTTACCACCTTTACAGGTACAAACCTTTTTTCACATTTCTCAACAATTGCTTTAAACCCATCCCAGAGTCTGTTTACATTTTTATTTACCGTTTTCCACCGATCACATTTACTTATTAAAAACTCCATCATGTCTGCTTTATCAGCCATATGGTACTGCGTAATAGTCCTAACTTTAATCTCTTCCTTTCTTTTATATTTATTTTTAATTAGCACAAAAACAGCTTCGCGATCATAATACCATCTATTACTTCGGTTTCTCTATAGAGCTCATCTGGTTTTACCAGCACCCATCCAGAATATTCTTCCCTCTGGTTGGCTCCATCACTTTCTGAATCAGGTGCCCTTCCCATATTAACTTATTTGCCATTTGTTGGTCATGATTCCTGTCGTTCGCATTACATTCCCAATTGACATTTGGTAAATTGAGATCACCCGCTACAATTACGTTCCTTTCCTTATCGTTTCCCACGTAGCTGATTATCTTATCAAATAATTCTAAATCTGAATCTGCGCTACCCTTTCCTGGTCAGTAAACTCCAAAAACATCAAGTTGCCTATTATCTTTAGAGATGAGCCTTAACCCTAGAATTTCTTTTTTGTCATCTTTAACTTTTTTCGTAGCTTACAAATTCTTCTTTCACAAGCATGAGCACTCCCCCTCCTTCCATTCCTATCCTATCTCTACGATGCACCCTCCAGTTCTGTGAGAACATTTCTGCATCCATTATATCATTTCTCAGCCATGATTCAACTCGTATTACAGTATCTGGTAAGTATATATTGCACCAACCCGCGTCCAGGTGGGATATACGAGTTTCCAGACTAGCTCTTAATAATAATTTCATCTGCCAACTATTGCTGGGTAGTGAGTTCCGAGTGAGAAAGATCACCGATGGCTTACGGTAAATCCCAACCTACGTAGATGAACGTCTTCAACACGCTATTAGTCGGTTACCGTATATGTTTGATACCGAAATTCATCGTAAAATTCAGATTATCGTGGCTTGTCAAGGATTCCGTACATGTCATCATCATGGTCGCAATCAGAATTAATCATTATAAGCTTCTATCTAATACTTATTCTAAGTAGACATTGAAAGAATTTAATGTTTCCACTATTCAGCTTTTATTCATAAATTTATCTAAGTATGAGTTGAAATAAACGTAGATTATCTTGAATAATCATTTATACATTATGGCTGGTTTCCTATGCAGTCAGCAACTCAATAATGTAATGATGTTGCCTTGAAGAAAATAGGTTTAGGAAAACCTCTAATAAATAACTGAAATTAGGCCTCATTCATCTGTATCCTAGTCCTGGCCTGTCAAAGAATTGTATTATAACTAAGTAGTATCCAAGGGATTCAAATGAAAAGAAAAATAAATAAATTATATAACCAAGTAAAATCACTCAACATAATTGTAAAAGTTAGATAATTGTAATAATTGTAATAATTATAATGATTCTAATGATTGGATGCATCCAAAAGATTCAAGTAAAATAAGCTATATCCCTACTATATACAATGTTCAAATTGGGTTTCAATTGAAAATGTGAAAAAACGCAAAGAAAATGGTCAATAATTATTCAATCAATTAATTAACTAATTAATTACAATCTGGAATCTCTCAATATTAAGCTAAGTTGCTTCTCAAAATTATCAAAATTCAATCGTCTGAACCTAAATTCACATGCAATTACAGAAATGCATATCACTCGGTTGAAACACTTCACATCAATGTCCACGCACAGTAGAAAAATCGTGTGAGAAGATTAATGTCTGACCATTAGGGATTTTCTCTATTTGAGGTTCCAAATTATCTAACGTTTCATATTTCATGCTAGTTGGCCTCCATATAAGCAAATCTAAGTCCACTTTAAGTCGTAAGCATTCTCAAATCAATTCCATCGTAAGGCTTATATGGCTAAATCATTCAATTATTATTTTAATTCATGGTCAAAATTGAGTTAAAGTGCGTATATGACTTAACATAACATTACCAAGTGTATTCAATTAATATTCCAACGAATAATACCATGGGTGGAAAAATTGACACATAGGAAGACTCTATCTCCATCTAAAATCCACATATGAAAGACTAAGTTACCAGTGATGTCTTATACTGCTCCCATAAAATCATAAGTTGAATTGCCGTAAGTGAGAATACATGAAAACAATCGTTGATATGTCAGTGAAGGCCTAAATATTGACGTAAGTGGCCTCTCGGCTCTTCTGATGATCCTACTTACTTAATTAATTCTATAGTGATGGCATTAAGATCGTTTCCTAATCTGTATTATATATATATATTAGGGAATAAAATAGCAATCGGAAACAGTACGTTTCAATACCTATACTTAGCATGTGCAACCTACACATACTACCATCTCTCGAAGAAATACTATGACCAACTTCCTAAATAACAGTAACTATCACCATCAAAATATACTAGCAACTCATATGCTAATTACATTCACCATTTAACACTTCCATTATCGCTTAGCATTTATAATCGAAGCACTCGTTTCATCAAAATGCGCAACATATGTGCCATAACCTACACATATAAATCATTGTCATTACTGTCATAGTATCAAAGATCAGCACATCGTAACCTTAAAATTGTGCCACTATATTTTATCGTAACACTCCCTAAATACGATCTTACGCACGTTATTTGTTAAAGCCATCACGCATATAAATATTAGCTTCCTCTTAATACTCTAACACTTCACTGACAACGAATTATGAAAAATATCAATCATTTCTCCACTATCATATTGACAAACTTACGAACGGCATTCACTGGTATTTTAACGCCTATGTCTGGAATTTACAGTACCTTTGGATGAATACCTATTTCCTTGTAAACATACTCGTATATTAACTACGCACACACAATGTCATAATGCACATTATATATTAACCAAAAGAATAAGGTTTTCTACTTACGACACGACTCAAATGGGGACTTATCTTTGCTTATTGGATTTTGACTTCCATCTCGCTGTTGATCGTCATGGGATGGTAGGCCTCGCTCCATGGTTTGGCTTAAGTAATAGGGTTCATCTCGTCATCACAGCTGACTACTGTCCTCCTGGATCATCCATCTCGTCAAGCGTCACCATAGCCAGAGTAGTCTTTGCCTCAGCTTCTTAGAACATCATGGTGGTCTTCATTGCATCAAGGACAGAATAACATAAGGCATTAGTTGATTTATACATGGTAATCTGCTTAGTAGTACTAATGCGAAAAAAATATATTTGTTTTCTGGTCCGTCTAATTTGCCTATAAGACTCTAAATATCGTCTTATTTCAAACTGCCTTGCTCGCCGAAGCGTTGTGAAATTTACGTGCTTTTAGAATTGCACTCTATTTTCCGTTTAATTCAGCTCTCTTGACGTTGTGCAGTATCGGGCAAATAAAATGTTCCGAGCCCAACCGTGACGTAGTACAGCTCCAACTTGACGTTTCTTATCAGCTGGTCTTTAATCTCACGTATATGTCAATCACAGCTGATGTTTTGCGGGTTATCGTAGATTTGATCTTATCTCCAACAGTTGATTAAAAACTCCGATAAGTAGTGGGTTTCTTTACGCGATTCCGTCTTTCTTCGATGCAGTGCTCAATTGAGATTTTATTCTAATGGAAGACTTTTTTTTCAATAATCGATTTAAATAATCCGCTCTCGTCATTCTTTCGCACCGCCTTCTAAAAGTGGTTCTTTCCGTGATTGCCGGTTGAATTTATTGTCTCTTCAGTTCGTACTGCTGTTAATTGCTTTTATTCTGATCCATTAATAGCCGGAGCGCCATTTTTGTTCCTAATACAGCAACTATAGAACAGTGAAATGGCACATTTACTCCTCCCACGTTGATTTAAATATATGGCTTGCTATATATTTATCTTATATATTTCTAATTTCATAATGGGACTTTTCACTGTTCTTAGTTAGAATTTTGAGAGCATTACTGTAAGTTTTTAGATGAATTGGTTCGTTCTTGTCATAGGCCATTCCACTTCTCATTCCTTATTTAACTGCGTCATTTGATAGACTCTAATCCCTTTGTTCCTTGAAGTATAACTTAATATTTGCCGCATTGTGTATTCCTTTACTTCTACCATTCAGATCGTGAACTTCGTACGCGTTGTTCCCAAATGACCGATGTATAACAAATGGTCCATCGAATAAATGTACGAACTTTGCAAATACTTTAGTGGATACATTCGAGATTGCTGGCTTCTTTACTAAGATTAGGTCGCCCTTCTTCAATTCAGGATGGAATTTCTTGTGTTGTATCCTCCTCAGTCTCCTCTGGGATTGTTTATACAACCTCTCTCGAACTAGTTGGTTCAGCTTATCTTGGTCTAAGCTTGGTTCGGTAGGTAGCTGAATTATTTTATCCCATGGTCTCTCAGGTCTAATATTGTAATGGATAACCTTTGGAATTTGGCCGCTGGATTCGTGGACAGTGTTATTAATGCTTTCTTCAATTTTCTCAAGTACATCTATCCACTTCCAGTGTTGCTTTGAACAGTATATCCGGCAAAATTTAGCTATTTCTTTCATATATCTTTCGACTGGGTTGGATGCTGGATGTCGTATTGAACATAGAACATGTTTAATTCCCATCTCTTCCATAGCCTCTTTAAATTGAAGTGATGTAAACTGAGTTCCTCTGTCGGACAACAATCTCTCGGGTTTTCCCATGTTAGGCAATATGTATTTAACTAGACGTCGTATTACTTGTTTCGAATTAGCACGCTGTATTGGTTGAAGTGATACATATTTTGAGAAAACGTCCATAACTACCACGATGAATTTATTTCCTTTCTTAGCCGTAGGAAGCTTACCAAATATATCGATGGCATATAGCTCTCTGGCTTTGTGCGGTAGTATAGCCCTTGGTTCATGCCTTATTAGACAATTACCTTGTTTAACTTTCTGGCAGACATCACACGTTCGTACTATATTCCTTATAGTCCTTCTATTTCCTTTCCAAGTGAACTTTTCTAGGATGACTTGAGTCACTTTCTCCATACCGCCATGCCCTATGATTCGATGTACGTGCCAGATCACTTCTCTATATAATACTGAAGGTAATACGATGCGTACTTTCTCTTGATCTTTGCCTGTCTTAGCCATGAGCATACCCCGTTCGATGCTGTAGACTCTTGATATTTTCGACCTTGCCTCAGGATCACACTCTCTACTTTCTAACTTGTCTATGATATTCTTCAACTTCTCATCCTGACGTTGCAACTGTACAATATTCCGTAATTTTTCTAGAATATCCTCATCTTCTGGAATTAGCTCTATTTTATGGACTTCCTCCATGTTGTCCACGGGATTTTGACTTAGAGCATCGGCTAGGATATTTTCCTTTCCACTACAGTATTCTATCTTTATCTGGAATTGTTGAGTGAACAACATCCATCTTGTTATCCTTTCGTTCGTCATTGCTGCTTTAAGTCCGAAAGTCAATGCTTTGTGATCCGACCTGACAGTTATCGGATATCCATAGACGGTCTTTTTCCACTGCTGTAAAGCATAAACTATCGCTAGTAGCTCTTGTTCTGTAGTAGTGTAATGAATTTCATGACTCCTCAACTTTCGACTGGTGAAAGCTAAATATATTCTTTTAGGAGGTGTCCCTTCTTCCTCTTGGTATAAACACGCGCCTATACCGACATTCGAGGCATCTGACTGGATAATAAATTCCTTTTCGTAATTAGGATAGCCTAACTTTATACTTCTGGTCAGCAAAGTTTTCAATTCTTGGAATGCCCTTTCTGCTTTTTCATCCCACTTCCATCTGTTATTTGTCTTCAACAGATCCTGTAGAGGTGCTGCAGTTTGAGTGTAGCCTTTACAGTGGTTAGAAAAGAACTGGGCCATTCCGAGGAATTGTCGTACATGTTTAATGCGTTTTGGTCGAGGAAAGTCGCATATCGCCTGGATTTTTACTGGGTTTGGTCGTACCCCTGTGCCATCTCTCATGTGACGGACAAATAATACTTCTTCCTGACAAAACTTGGATTTGGCTATGTTGATTTTGAATCCAGCTGTCCTTAGATTCTGAAATAACTTCTCCAGCTTATCACAATGATCATCGAATGTCTTGGTTGTCAAAATGAGGTCGTCTACATAACAAGTTAGAAATTCCTTCACCTCTGGAGTTAAATTCCTATCCACGGCTCTCACCAAAACGGCACAACTGTTCTTCAGTCCGAAAGGCAACCGACAGTAGACATAAGTCTGACTGTCAAACATGAATCCCGTTAACAGTCGAGACTTTTCTTCAAGGACAATATGATGATAGGAAGACGTGAAGTCCATCGTCGAAAAATACCTCATGTCTCGGAATTTTTGTACAATATCCTTAATCTTCGGTACAGTATTATATTCAGGAATTAATCGGGTATTTAAGGATCGCGCGTCTAGGCAAATTCTCAGTTTCCCGTTGCTTTTCACAACTATTACTAACGGGTTCAAATATGGACTAGATGTTTTCATGATAATTCCATCATCCTCCATGCCTTTTATAATTTCTTTTACTTCTGAGAAATATTTCTCTGGTACCCCATATAATTTCCCTTTAAAAGGTGTCCAATCATTCACCAACAACTTGTACCTAAAATTGGGAATCTGTCCTGGCTTGTTCCTGAATAGATCTGAGTATTCCTGCAAGATTCCGTGAAGTTTGGATTTTTCAACAGGTGAAATTTTGGCATTTGCAACTGCCTCTGAGATGTTTGGTATATTCTCCTCCTCCACTGTAATCATGACCTTCTCAATACTTTCTAGTATATTCTCACATGACATTGACATTTCATTCCCTTCTATCTGCAATTCCGAATCCCTTTCTGAGTGTGAGTCCTCTCCTTCTTCCTCGACTTTCACACTATTAACTACACCATCGTCCTCATTGATCTTAATTCTTTCCTGTTTTTCTTCGGTATTCTCATCGCAAATAGGAAATCTTATCTCTTGTTTCTCCATGTCAATGGTCATTCCTGTGACTGTCATAAAATCTATTCCTAGTATGATGTTATACTTGATTCGGTTCATGACTACGAATGGGTGTTCAAAATTTCTGTTTCCTATATTAATCTCCAGATATGTTTGTACATTACACTCCACTGTCTTGTCAGGTACAATACCCCGTATCTTAATTTTTGACACTGGTATCGTAAGTAGTTTCATTCTTTTATTCATGTCTTGGAAAAGCTCTTTGGATAACACACTAATACTGGCTCCAGAATCCACAAGGCAATGTACTTTAAGCTCTCCTACTCTTGCTACTATAATAGGTAAATTATATCTTTTCTTCATATGATGCTGTGTTAAGTCCTTAACCAATTCTTCAGAATCAATCTCGCACGAATCTACTTGCGTTATAAAATAACTGTTAATTTTGAAATTCCCTGCGTTTTCTACATTTTCAATTTCGCCTTCTAATCTGAAATTGGCATTTTTTTTTTGCTTGTTGGCCTTTCGCTCTCTCCCCTATACTCAAATTCCTTTGTGTTGGGATTGAGCGCCTGTTCTTCCTGTCTTCGCTTCTTGAATCTTTGTAGTTCAAGACTCTCGGCTCCTTCCACGTCAGTATTTACGTCTTGATCTCTTATAGCCTTTTCCCATTTAATTTTATCATTTCGGGCCTCATTCAGTTCCTGAATGTATCTTCGGTTGTAACCTTCCTTTTCTTGGCTATCCCTAACATTCCTTCTTTCATATTGGGGTCTCTCTCTGAAATTGTTTCTTCCTCTGCCTTCTCGATACTGGTTCCTCAGTCGCATATTGGGTTTATACCTTCTATTTCCCATATATGTCCCTTGACCATAGGCTCCTCTCCTGCAATGACATTTTTCTTCCTCCTTTCTTCCATTTTCTGGATTACCCCATTGTCTTTTTCTATTTATGTTTCTACGTTCTTCCAGAGTATTTCTACTCGTATCATCTTGCGTAAGTATGTTAACAGTTTCTTCACTGTAACCGTTCCTAGCTATCCTGTGAGGATGTGGTACCGTAGTCATGTCAATCTGCCTTAGCGTTGTCTCCATTTGTACAGCGGTTACCGGGTTAGCAGTAGCTAATAATCGTTGAACGTCTAATGGAAATTGACGTTGTATAGTCTTAATTGCTTCGAGTTCGCTGGGTGGTGAATCCAGGTCCTGAAAACGGTAAAATTGGTGGGCAAAGAAATCGCTGAACCCTGTTTGACCATTTGAAGCATATTTACGGGAATAGAGTTCTAAACGTAGGTTGTGCTGAATGTCTGGATTCCAGAAGCGCTGCAAGAATGCTGTTTTAAAATCGCTGTACTCATGAAAAGTATATTTGAATGCTTGGAACCACAAACTAGGATTTGCGTCCAAGTGTTTTTCTACTATTTTCAGTTTCTTCTCCTCCGGGATACCATGCTCCCTAAAATAATCATCCATTTCCCGAAGAAAACGTTTTGGTGACATACTCGTGGTGTTATTAAAGTGTTTAGGCCTATCGTCGAATGTCTTTATTACGTTTATTATAGTGGGACTCCCATTGCTTCCATTCTCTGTGCTCCTTTCCACAATACTGTGATTCGAACGCGTAACCGGTATACTTGTAGCTTCTCTCTCATTCATCTGAAATTCCACGTTCTTACGACCCTCGTCGTTGGATATCGTAACGGTCCTTCCATGTTCTTCATCTCGAATCTCTCGTATTTGAGCTTGTATCTGCCGAAGTCCTTCCTCAGATTTACTCATCCTCTGATTTACTTCTTCTTTGTTGTGCTCGATCTCGTCTCTTATTTCCGTTATTTTATTTCCGATCTGATCCGCAGCTTGTTCGTATTTCTTTTCCAAATCAGCATTTGTCGTCTGTATTTCGCCGCTTAACTTCCCAATCTTCTCCTCGCATTGTTTCCATTTCTCTTGGGAATCTATATGTAATCTCTCCATATTGTCTGTCAGGTTCTTTATCTCATTCTCCTTTAGAGATTGTAGATAGTTATTGCTCCCTATCATCTCTTTCTTGATGTCATTTATTTCTTCTTGTATTTTCTGGTTTTTCTCTTCCACTTTTCCGCTAATTTCTGCTTTCCATTCTTCCATGTGGCTCTTGATCTTGCCCATTTCTGATCCTATTTTCAAGATCTCTTCTTTCATCTCCGTCATTATTATTTCGTGTCTTTCTTCTCGCTCCCTAGTTACCTCTTCCATCTTTTCCTGATATTTGCTCAATTCTTCCTTCTGCTCCTGATGACCTTTCTTCATTTCCTCCTTCATCTCCTGCTTCATCTCCTCCATCATTTGCTTCTGTTTCTCTTCCTGTGTACAAATGATTTCTTCCTTCATTTGCTTCTGTTTCTCTTCTTGTTTATTGATGATTTCTTCCTTCATCCGCTTCATCTCTTCCATCATTTGCTTCTGTTTTTCTTCCTGTTCTTCCTTTCGTTTCCTCTCATTCTCTTCCTGTTTCCTATTCATTTCCTCCATCATTCCCTGTTGCTTTTCCATCATTCCTCTTATGATCTCGAACATTCCCTGTTGTTCTTCTTTCTGCTTTCTTTCCTTCTCTTCTTGCTCTTTCTGATATTTCTCTTGCTGCTCCTCCAGTACCTTCTGGTACTCTTCAAATTGTGCTTTTAATTGGTTTAACGTTGACATCTTTACTTTTACGTATTATTTCCGAGTTCTCTATTATTTCAGATAATACTCTAATTCTGCCCTAACATTTCTATAGTTCAATATTCACAAATATTCTTATTCTCACTCACACAACTGTACTGATACAATGCTTAAATATAGGCTTAACTACTCTGACTAGGCTTTGCTTACGAGGTTGACCCAATTACTCCATGAAATATGAAACATTTACCCTAATGACTAAAATTCCAAATCTTAATTCTGGCACAAATAATTAAAAATGTTCAAATAACTCAATTTCTTACCATCTACTTCCTATATCTAAGTTATTTCATAATAAATTGTGACTAACATATTAGCAACATCCCTTAAATTCACCTACAATGTTTATATTTACAATTATAAAGTCTTCATATTCTACCTCAGCTTCCTCTAGACAGAAATTCGACTATTTCGAGCCGTCCTGAGATATCTTCTTCATCTCATCCATCCGTTTCTCTTCTTTTTTATCTCTGATTATTATTATTGGGCATCTACTCGACTTCACAGTCCATTGTCCTCCTGTGTTTTCTTCGATCCCAATATAAAAATTTATCTGGTCAAACGACAACTTCTTTTACCAGATATAACTAAATTTTGCACGATACCTCCATTTTCACTCCATCATCTGGTCCATACATTCAAAATCCTCTGTCAAATCAATTCCTAAGATACCTTTCCTTCTTATCAAGGCTCTCTCAATAAAATTTTTAAAACTGCCACATGTTTGCGTAATTCTACAAGACTCGACAACTCCATTTCTTGACCTTAATACCTTTCTCTTCATTATGAATATGACGTAGCATCACATGTACATGGTCTGATGACCAACGTCTCTCTCCCACGGTGTTTTTCTCTTGAATTGCTCCACTGTTGCGGCATCAATTACTACATGTTTTGGCAACTCTACTCCCACGGTATCTTTCTCTATTTGCCACACATTACTCCCACGGTGTCTTTCTCTTGAATTGCCCTACTGTTGTGGCGCCAATTTACTACAAGTTTTGGCGACAATTTGCTCCCACGGTGTCTTTCTCTATTTGCCACACGTATGGGCGACAATTTAACTACATGCACCAACCCGCGTCCAGGTGGGATATACGAGTTTCCAGACTAGCTCTTAATAATAATTTCATCTGCCAACTATTGCTGGGTAGTGAGTTCCGAGTGAGAAAGATCACCGATGGCTTACGGTAAATCCCAACCTACGTAGATGAACGTCTTCAACACGCTATTAGTCGGTTACCGTATATGTTTGATACCGAAATTCATCGTAAAATTCAGATTATCGTGGCTTGTCAAGGATTCCGTACATGTCATCATCATGGTCGCAATCAGAATTAATCATTATAAGCTTCTATCTAATACTTATTCTAAGTAGACATTGAAAGAATTTAATGTTTCCACTATTCAGCTTTTATTCATAAATTTATCTAAGTATGAGTTGAAATAAACGTAGATTATCTTGAATAATCATTTATACATTATGGCTGGTTTCCTATGCAGTCAGCATCTCAATAATGTAATGATGTTGCCTTGAAGAAAATAGGTTTAGGAAAACCTCTAATAAATAACTGAAATTAGGCCTCATTCATCTGTATCCTAGTCCTGGCCTGTCAAAGAATTGTATTATAACTAAGTAGTATCCAAGGGATTCAAATGAAAAGAAAAATAAATAAATTATATAACCAAGTAAAATCACTCAACATAATTGTAAAAGTTAGATAATTGTAATAATTGTAATAATTATAATGATTCTAATGATTGGATGCATCCAAAAGATTCAAGTAAAATAAGCTATATCCCTACTATATACAATGTTCAAATTGGGTTTCAATTGAAAATGTGAAAAAACGCAAAGAAAATGGTCAATAATTATTCAATCAATTAATTAACTAATTAATTACAATCTGGAATCTCTCAATATTAAGCTAAGTTGCTTCTCAAAATTATCAAAATTCAATCGTCTGAACCTAAATTCACATGCAATTACAGAAATGCATATCACTCGGTTGAAACACTTCACATCAATGTCCACGCACAGTAGAAAAATCGTGTGAGAAGATTAATGTCTGACCATTAGGGATTTTCTCTATTTGAGGTTCCAAATTATCTAACGTTTCATATTTCATGCTAGTTGGCCTCCATATAAGCAAATCTAAGTCCACTTTAAGTCGTAAGCATTCTCAAATCAATTCCATCGTAAGGCTTATATGGCTAAATCATTCAATTATTATTTTAATTCATGGTCAAAATTGAGTTAAAGTGCGTATATGACTTAACATAACATTACCAAGTGTATTCAATTAATATTCCAACGAATAATACCATGGGTGGAAAAATTGACACATAGGAAGACTCTATCTCCATCTAAAATCCACATATGAAAGACTAAGTTACCAGTGATGTCTTATACTGCTCCCATAAAATCATAAGTTGAATTGCCGTAAGTGAGAATACATGAAAACAATCGTTGATATGTCAGTGAAGGCCTAAATATTGACGTAAGTGGCCTCTCGGCTCTTCTGATGATCCTACTTACTTAATTAATTCTATAGTGATGGCATTAAGATCGTTTCCTAATCTGTATTATATATATATATTAGGGAATAAAATAGCAATCGGAAACAGTACGTTTCAATACCTATACTTAGCATGTGCAACCTACACATACTACCATCTCTCGAAGAAATACTATGACCAACTTCCTAAATAACAGTAACTATCACCATCAAAATATACTAGCAACTCATATGCTAATTACATTCACCATTTAACACTTCCATTATCGCTTAGCATTTATAATCGAAGCACTCGTTTCATCAAAATGCGCAACATATGTGCCATAACCTA
Source organism: Anabrus simplex (assembly GCF_040414725.1). Taxonomy (NCBI): domain Eukaryota; kingdom Metazoa; phylum Arthropoda; class Insecta; order Orthoptera; family Tettigoniidae; genus Anabrus; species Anabrus simplex. The sequence goes on along the minus strand of NC_090265.1, from coordinate 994,352,835 downwards.
CACATATAAATCATTGTCATTACTGTCATAGTATCAAAGATCAGCACATCGTAACCTTAAAATTGTGCCACTATATTTTATCGTAACACTCCCTAAATACGATCTTACGCACGTTATTTGTTAAAGCCATCACGCATATAAATATTAGCTTCCTCTTAATACTCTAACACTTCACTGACAACGAATTATGAAAAATATCAATCATTTCTCCACTATCATATTGACAAACTTACGAACGGCATTCACTGGTATTTTAACGCCTATGTCTGGAATTTACGGTACCTTTGGATGAATACCTATTTCCTTGTAAACATACTCGTATATTAACTACGCACACACAATGTCATAATGCACATTATATATTAACCAAAAGAATAAGGTTTTCTACTTACGACACGACTCAAATGGGGACTTATCTTTGCTTATTGGATTTTGACTTCCATCTCGCTGTTGATCGTCATGGGATGGTAGGCCTCGCTCCATGGTTTGGCTTAAGTAATAGGGTTCATCTCGTCATCACAGCTGACTACTGTCCTCCTGGATCATCCATCTCGTCAAGCGTCACCATAGCCAGAGTAGTCTTTGCCTCAGCTTCTTAGAACAGCATGGTGGTCTTCATTGCATCAAGGACAGAATAACATAAGGCATTAGTTGATTTATACATGGTAATCTGCTTAGTAGTACTAATGCGAAAAAATATATTTGTTTTCTGGTCCGTCTAATTTGCCTATAAGACTCTAAATATCGTCTTATTTCAAACTGCCTTGCTCGCCGAAGCGTTGTGAAATTTACGTGCTTTTAGAATTGCACTCTATTTTCCGTTTAATTCAGCTCTCTTGACGTTGTGCAGTATCGGGCAAATAAAATGTTCCGAGCCCAACCGTGACGTAGTACAGCTCCAACTTGACGTTTCTTATCAGCTGGTCTTTAATCTCACGTATATGTCAATCACAGCTGATGTTTTGCGGGTTATCGTAGATTTGATCTTATCTCCAACAGTTGATTAAAAACTCCGATAAGTAGTGGGTTTCTTTACGCGATTCCGTCTTTCTTCGATGCAGTGCTCAATTGAGATTTTATTCTAATGGAAGACTTTTTTTTTCAATAATCGATTTAAATAATCCGCTCTCGTCATTCTTTCGCACCGCCTTCTAAAAGTGGTTCTTTTCGTGATTGCCGGTTGAATTTATTGTCTCTTCAGTTCGTACTGCTGTTAATTGCTTTTATTCTGATCCATTAATAGCCGGAGCGCCATTTTTGTTCCTAATACAGCAACTATAGAACAGTGAAATGGCACACTATCTATTCAATTAGTTAATACTATTCCTTTCTTTACAACACTTCTACAGTTGAGCACTAACAGTTTTATGCCAGTACGAGCTTGCATTTCTTTCTTTACTTCCTTTATTCGGAAATAAAATAGGCATCGTATTGTAATGGAAAATTAAGTTTTGTACCAAGTCCTGAGCAATGTTCAGTACAGCACCCAAGTCCATGAGAAACAGTAATTGGAGGTAAATTATTCAGGCATTCGTGAAATATTTCTCCCCATACTGCTTCTTGTACACCAACATTTCTCACAACCTCCTCTACATGAGAAAACATAAATAATTAATGCGATGGGTAAATGGGATAGTTGATTGAGTTACTACGTATGTTCTGGTAGACTTGTTAGGACTGAAAACGGACTTCCTTTTGCCTCCTCTGTATTAAATAAAATGGCGGATGCCTTTTAGTGCCGGGAGTGTCCGAGGAAAATTTGGTTCGCCAGATGCAAGTATTCTGATTTGATTACTGTATGCGACCTGCGCGTCGTGATGAGGATGAAAAGACGACGCATACACCCAGCCCCCATGCCAGCGGGAATGGAACCCGAGACCCCGGTGACCAAAGGCCAGCACGCTAACCATTTAGCCACGGAGCTGGACTCCTCTGTACTGTTTTGCAGAGAACCAATACATGCTGTAAAATATGTCAATTCGCTTGTATGTTTAACAATATCCACACAGAAGTGATAAATAACATGCACTTTTGAACTGGTCAAAGGAACTATTTGTTCATCTTCCCAACTTGATAATAGTGGCTGATCAAAAGTAAGTTTGCTGTATTTTTTTCCCTGCGCTGTACTTATGGTTTTGGCTTTCCCTTTGACAACAGCTTTTGCCATGGCTCTAATCAGACTGAATAATAATGTTACGGGTATTATCGCTTAAAGGCAGATCTTGACGTGGGATAACGTTCGATCACTTTGAGAATAGAGTGGGATTTTTGGGTGTGAAAAATATGACATTTTCCATTCGAATGTTTATCGTAACCCGACTTGCAACCCGGGACATAGCAAGTTGTAGGCAAATTCACATGCGTTAGTAAATTGATGCATAGGCCTATGCCAAAGTATACGTTCTACTTCTCAAATGCTTAATCTTTTTCACTTTTCAGTTCAGGAAAATTTAACACCATATATTTTGCACGTATAAAACTGAAGAATGTATAAAACTACCGATAAAAGACCACAAACTGTTCACACACTTCCACATTAAGCCGACAAAAAGCGCGCGTGCTTGGGCTTTTATCGACGGCAGCGCTGCAGGTGGCAGAGAACATGTAAACCGTGTCTGTTAACATGTTATTCAGAGGGATTCATCACACTATTGATTTCTCTTCGTCCTGGTAGAACCTTGTGTCCCTGTACATTCTCTATCCCAAGTTTTGTTTTCGAGACATTATATGATACCTACGTATGTTTTTTTCAGCTAATTTCTTATCCCTCCCTTTACCATTAATATATTATCCTTCATAGTTTGGGCTTTATTTGATAAAACGTCTAGTGGCTGGGTATAACACGAAAGCGGAAACTAATAAATAAAATAATAAGGAGAATACGTAGAATAGAAGAAGACGAATCATTTTACAATGCTGCCTTCAGATGATTATTTTTTCAACGTCATAACTTTCGGCAGAACTACATGTTTGTTGTTTTCTGCCTTAATAGATCCCGTGATACAAAGGTTTTTTCACGCATGCATTTGAAAAGACGGTGGATCTTAGCAGTAAATCGCAAAAAGTAATTCGGTATTTAGACATTTTAATTAACATAATATAACTCTTTACAACATGCATTTTAACTATTTTAGAAATAGGTTAACAATTAGAAACAAATTATTATAGCGATGTTATATTTGCAAAGCATGTTGCAGCAGGCCATCATTTTTAGAGCACACACATAATATATACACATTCTATTGTATTGCTATAGTCTTAATTATAGCCAGTGGAATAATAATAATATACCGTACTGTACTACAGAACAAAGTGTAAAATTGTATAGTATTCCGTTATAACCTAACGAAATGGATTTGGAAAGCCAGTAGACAAATATAAATACACAAACAGGCCTCCATTACGAACCGCAATATCAATAGCTCACAGAAATACCGTATTTTGCATCCGTAAATTCATGTCCCCGTCCCGAGGTGGTGCATTACTTTTCAAGCACACCCCTCATGGAAATGAGCGGCATGCAACGTTTTAACAATATACCAACCCTCATGCCAATCTTGAGTTTCTGGCAGTGTCAGGATTCAAGCCCGTGCGCCCGAGGAAAGCAGCTAGTAGCGCCAACCCTTATATTACAGAGGTGGACTTGATCATATTATAAATACAGACACACAATATAAATAATCACTTATTGGCAACTTTAAGTGATTCTGATCTTTTCTTGTCATGCATAATTATTGATAGTGTACATGCGGTTTCAATATCAGGAATTTCAATTGGTCCAACATCAAGCCTGAGCATTTTAATCAGAAAACGTTCCTTTACTCTCTTCCCCCTGTTGTAGTTATCTTTCCCTACGTTTGAGATGCGAGGTCCAGACCATTCACACGGTCGATCAGTGCACTAGGACCAATTTTCTGAGCAAAATTCACAAACAATAATATGCTTTCATGGAAACAATTATTCACCTTCATCAAATAATAACCACTGTTACCAAGTCCTTCCTTATAAAACATGGTTATGTTTAAAACGTATTAAAACGTAAATTTAAAGTTAATTGTCTCCCTAGCAGCATTAAACTACGCTAACATGATATCGTATTAAAAATATACCAAGGATATTTTTCTGAAGACAGCATTGTTGAATGTGTACATGAACACCAATCTAGTTATCACCACTACTAATACATAAATGATGGTACTACGTTGCCTCTATCGTGAAATGGTAAGATATCTAGTGAACAAATGTTCCTTTTTGATCACATTTGCTGTTATTGCTCTGTTGCTATTGCCTGCGAACTGTTTCTCTTCTAAATTTATTACATGATGACCACTTTCTGCAAGTTTGGAATAATGTGGCCAATTGTTGTTGCATAAAACACTCTGAAACCCAACTGTTATTATTTAGTCGGCCATGGCAACACGCGGTCAGACGATAGCGGATATGTGCGCGGTGAAACGCATTACCTTACAATGTTCACCACTCACAGCTCAGCGGTGTATTTCTCCCATGAGAGCACGGAGCCTATACAACACTCTCAAAAGAAGATTTTCATATTACAACTCTAGACTAGAAAAGCGCACTGATACAATGCGGAAAATTGAATATAATTTCGCTACGCCATAATTATAGTAGGCGCTTTAGCTTCTAATTTAATTTAAATATGCATAAGTAGAGGATATGGTGACAGCGAAGGATATAAGTAAAGATAGCTCCCGGTTCTCTTGCGAAATAATCGGGAATAAGTGTGGTGTAAATAAGAAGCGAGTGTTTAAGTTGGTATCATTTTGAGTGTATATGTAGTTCTGGTTTTGTTAAAAATGAAGTTACTTGGACCTGTGTGAGCTGTGGCCAGTGCAATTTGAATAGTGGTAACAAACCTAAACATACAAAAGTCAACGGATCGCTGGAGTCTCATTCCTTGGAGGATGGAGGTAATGATAATGTACTTGTAATTCTCTCTTTTTTGCAACAGGATTTACAAGCATTAATAGTGAAGAATGAGATGTTAAAGGAGAAGGTACATATACTGGAATCGAAAGTACCGGTAAACATTTAGAACACAGGTGGCTCCGTGAATTCTAGTGCGTGGTGTCAAGTTGCTTCGGATTCTAAGAGGAAAAGTGTACATTTAAATAAGGACAACTTTGTAATTGATACCAAAAATAGATTTTCAGCCCTGAGGGAAGTAAGCGGTACGCAAGGACTTATCCGTATAGGAAGCAGTCAAACGTACAGCATTAACTCTGTTACGAGACGCGGCAAAGTCAGGTCTAAAATCCCACACAGTGCACCGGCGAAATTGTCGAACACCCCTATATTCGTGATAGCCAGGCAAGGGGAATTGCGAAGGAGATGAACAGTGAAGATATTGCAGCATTGGCCGTCATCTATCCTGGGACCCCAGTCAAGAAGGTACTGGAAAACACTGAGCAGGCAGCAAGAAATCTCGGAAGTCGTGATGCAATAGTGATCATGGGCGGGACGAACGACGTAGCTCACGACGACGCTAAGAATGCCATTTCTCAACTTAAATGTACACTATGTAAGCTGACTCACACTAACATCTTTATAGTGAACGTGCCCCACAGGCATGATTTGAGTAGAGATTCGTGTGTGAACATTGAAGAGGACAAAGTTAATACAAATATGGTTAATATTTTTAAACATTTTCGTAATACCCAGGTAACTGAATGCAGCAGTTTCGAGAGACACAGTCACACAAAGCATGGCCTTCACCTAAACAATTCAGGTACCGGTAAACGAAAGATTGCAAATACTGTTCTAGATTTTATTAATCATACGATATGTACTGTAAAAAAGGCAACTCACTTGAGTTATAATACTGACCAGGAAAACTAGTAGAAAGAGCCAGCTGTACTTAAAGCTGACTCAGTCAACTAGAAAGTGAAACTCAGGAAAGTAAGGAATTTCAAGTTACCCAATGGCAACAGTCAAGTTTTAGGGAGGAAGGGGCTGAGATCACTCTTGGTAAACTGTCAGAGTGTAGTAAATAAACAATTACATTTCGGTACATTGATGGAATCTTATGAAAATAATATGGTGATAGGAGTGGAATTGTGGTTGATAGAAGGAGTGCGTAATAGACAAGTATTTCCAGAAGGGTATACAGTCTATCGTAGAGACCAAGGAGATAAAATGGGAGGGGGTGTCTATTCTGGTGAAGGAAACTTATTGTTCACATGAATGGTATACCGATGTAACGGACGAAATATTAGGAATAAAATTAGTTTGTGATATTATGGAGAAGGTGGGAATTATAGGCCTGAAATAGAGGAAAGAGACATGGAAATATTTGAAAAATAATAGATTATAGTCATAAAAACCATAATAACGATATGGTAATAATTGGGGGAGATCTAAATTTGCCTGAAGTTGAATGGAACGGAGCTGCAAGTGAAGCCCAAGAACAGAAACTGGCAAGTTAACTGGTAAGGGAGGATTTACACAAATAATACAAGAACCAACTCGTCTCAATAACTTGCTAGATGTATTCTTGATTAAACCATGGGAAATTTTTTATAAAACTGAGGTAATTGAAGGAATAGGTGACCATAAGGCTGTAATAATGGATGTAGGATTAGTACCAACAAGGCTGAATAAGAGGGTCACAAGAGACAAGAAATTGTACAGAAAAACTAAAGTTGATGAATTTGGGACTTACCTTAAATCACAATTCAATTGTTGGATAAGTGAAGGGAGTAATGTGGATACACCTTGGGCTAAATTTAAAGGAATCATTTGGAAAGGAGAGAAGAGATTTGTACCTGTTACAAAGAGTAAAATGACCTCAGATCTTGTTTATTATACAAAGGAAAGAAGAAAATTAAGAAGAGAATGTAAAATAGTAAACAGGAAAATCAAAGATGGTAGGGAGAATAGAGCAACTAGAAAACAGCTAATGAGGGAAATGAATAGAGTGAAAAAGAAAGGAAAAGGGAATTATATGAATGGCATATTTCAGGAGGGTAATAACCACAAAAGGAAATGGAAACAGCTGTATTCATATATTAGGAATCAAGAAGGAAGAGGGATCCAAATTCCCACAATGGTGGGAGAAGGGGGTGAACACTATTTAACAGATACTGAGAAAACAAATCTATTTAGTAGGGAATTCAGAGATTCAGTGGAAGATTGTCAGGAGTTGGAAACTGAAACAGTAGAGAGGGAGAGACACATAGGGAAACAAGAAGCTTCTCATTCACAAATGAAGATATTTTCAGAGAAATCCAACTGCTTCAGCAAAGAAGAGCAGCAGGAAGTGAACAAATTATTGGGGAGGTGTTAAATACAATGGTGTGGTACATAGTGCCTTATTTAAAATTTCTCTTTGACATTGTCATAAATAAGAGTGTAACACCAATGGAATGGAAGAAATCTATAATAATACCAATTTGTAAAGGAAAGGGTAATAAAAGGAAACCTGAGAACTACAGACAAATCAGCCTGACCAGTGTAGTTTGTAAAATACTGGAGAGTTTCATAGCAAAGACATCAGAGTGATATGTGATGATAAAAATTGGTTAATGAGGAACCAGTATGGATGTAGAAGGAAATTTTCTTATGAGGCACAGCTGGTGGGATTTCAGCAGGACATATCAGATCAGTTGGATTCAGGAGGCAAGTTAGACTGCATAGCCATAGATCTTTCCAAAGCCTTTGATAGAGTGGAACATAGAATATTATTAAAGAAATTGGAGGGAATAAGATTGGACATAAGGATTATACGTCGGAAAAGAACATTTCTGAATTCAGGGGTTCTGAAAGTCAAAGCAGGAAATGTATCACAGGAAGAGAAAGTTTGGAAGGGAATTGCACAGTGTAGTATAATCCGTCCATTACTTTTCTCAATATACGCAAATGATTTAGGGAACAATATAACTTTAAAAATAAGGTTGTATGCAGATGACATAATTGTTTGTATGGAAATAAATAACATTGAGGATAGTTCAGATTTACAAAGAGACCTTCACAGTATGCAACAATGGGTTGAAGAGAAGAAAATGGATTGAAGAGAGGAAAATCAACTGTTACAACATTTACAAAGAGGAGCTTTAAAACTTAATTCAAATATACTTTGGATGAGGTAGTTATCCCGAAAGATGGCAAGTGCAAATACTTAGATGTGAGATTTGAAAATAATTTGAACAGGAAGGGTCATGTTGATGACATTGTTGAGAAAGCATACAGATCATTACATGTCATAATGAGACTACTTAAAGGATGCAACAAAGAATTAAAAGAGAAAAGTTACTTAAGTATGGTTCGTCCATTGTTGGAATATGAAAACAGTGTTTGGGTTCCACACCAAGAATACCTAATAAAAGAAATAGATAGTGTGTAGAGGAAAGCAGCAAGATTTATAGCAGGGGATTTCAGGAGAAAAAGTAGTGCGCCGGTATCAGAAATGTTAAAGGAACTTGAGTGGGAAACTTTAAGTAAGAGAAGGGAGAAAACTAGACTTATAGGATTATATAGAGCCTATACAAGTGAACAAGCCTTGAGAGAAATCCGTGAAAGGCTTCAGTTGGAAAATAATTATATCGGCAAGACTGACCAAAACTATAAAATTAGAAGGAATTTTAGCAGAAGCGATTGGGGTAAATTTTCATTCATTGGGAAGGGCGTGAAGGCGGGGAACAGTTTGCCAGGGGTAGTGTTTGATCCTTTTCCAACATCTGTACAGATATTCAAGAAGAGAATAAACAGCAACGGAGAAAATAAATTAAATATTAGAGGGCATTCGACCAGTGAAGGTTAATTTAAATAAAAAATATGTGTGAATAAATTAATTCCATCCCTTGGTCTATGGAGATTGGACAGCCGAAGTAGGGGCCTGTCTGTAGGGGTGAAGTACAGTGGGGACATCGAAGGCCCTGAGATCGCTACGGTAGCTGTGAAGGCCCTTCAGGAACTCTGAAAAGCGGTGGCAATGGGGGCTCTGGTTAAGACGCAGCAGGTTGTTATGCTACTTAGGTTCCAAAGCGGGTAAAAAATAAATACGTAAATAAATGCAATGTAAATTTTAATCTTATACCAGATACATAGTATTATTTGAAGTAATTCCACATACTGTATATGAGTTGACGATGTTTGTAAGTACAGGAGATATTTTAAGTAGAATTTTGTAAACAATATAAATGTATTAAGGATGAGTTGTGTGTTTAATAGAAAAAAATTGTTAGTGTAAATAGTGTAATATTGTATTCTAGGTAAATACCTTCTTCTCTTGTAAATTTAAAATTTAGTGCTTGACAATAATGTATTTTAGTGCACCATTTGCCACCGAGGTAGATACCTCATTTGAAAATAAAGCGATTTTGATAATTTTAATCTTAAGCACTTTCACAAAATGTTAGAGATATTTTATCTTCTTGTGCTTGAAAGGGGGTTGGGTTTTATGAATATCACCCTGTCACTCTGTCTTTGTACTACCGGGCTCGATAGCTGCAGTCGCTTAAGTGCGGCCAGTATCCAGTATTCGGAAGATAGTACGTTCGAACCCCACTGTCGGCAGCCCTGAAAATGGTTTTCCGTTGTTTCCCATTTTCACACCAGGCAAATGCTGGGGCTGTACCTTAATTAAGGGCACGGTCGCTTCCTTCCCACTCCCAGCCCTTTCCTGTCCCATCGTCGCCGTAAGACCTATCTGTGTCGGTGCGACGTAAAACAAGTAGCAAAAAATGTCTTTGTACTACAACACGTGTCTTGAAAACGTAAATCCTTTTTATACCTTCTATTTACAATGTGAGGTATGTAGAACATCCAACAGTGCCAAACAATAGAAGCACCGCACAGGTATTTATAGTTATTGAACTTAGTCATACGCATATAACCGAACACAGTTCACAGTGGAAATGAGAATCACAGGATAGAGATCCGAAAATATGAACAGCTTATGATCGCAACTGTAACTTTGAGTCATCAAGGTAGGAGTGAGTGCTGATAGTAAACATGAGAAACTGGTAGGAAGGAAAATAGACAAATTCACTAAACGAATCATAAATTGACGACGAAAAGAAGAAAATTCTGGATACTGAAACAAAATGTGGTTACTACCTCCAGTGGGGTGTCCGCACACACATGAAGGGAGGTTAGAAAGATGGAAGCGGTACTTATCCTGCAGTGTAAGCGCATGATTGAATCGGAGACGTATTATATTCGTGATATGCCGACGAGTATATGAACCATAGAAATACCAGTGTTTATGAAGAATTGTAGACTGGATTTGATGAAAAAGTTGCCTTTCGTACGAGTAGAATGCTGCCATTCATCTTGTGACGAAAGATAGGCTGCATCTTAGATTACAGGAAGGTGATCGAGGGAAGGAAGGAAGGAAGGAAGGAAGGAAGGAAGTGCTACTAGTATGAGTTGATTACCCGCTAACTTAGCCGCAGCATCAGCTCGCTCATTGCCGGAAAACCGAATGACCGGGAATTCACACTGCTGTTATGTACACTCCAGATTGTTCAAGTTGATACAAGTACTTCATGTTATATAGATACCAATTGCAGGGGGGCTTGTGAGAGGTTAAAGCTTGTAGTACACTTTTGGCATCAGTGTATATAGTTAATCTCTTATAAGAATGTTGCTTGGCGTGAATAAGAGCCTGTCTAATCGCAAATAATTCCACAGAAAATACGGGAAAATTGTTTGGTAAATGAAACGTTTCAATTTTATTGAAATTGGAAATATAGAATGGCGCTCCGACGCCTAGCCTGGACTTGGATCCATCAGTATAGGTGTTTAACTCAGTATCAGATAAATAAATTTTTCCTCTTCTTGACTCAGATAGGCGACAAAAAGAATTTCGTGCTGTGCCCGTTCGCATCTCGTAGACCAGTTACAAAATGGCGACGTAGGAAGGTATGGCCCATGCGATCTACTAAGGCAATGAACTTCTTATCAATACAGCGTATAGGAGGCTATGTACGGCACGGAACGAACTGATTTGGAAGACACTGCAGAACAGTAGAGGCTCATTTTGAATTGTTTTAAAAATATAGCAACGGAAGGATTGTTTAAGAATATACTCAAAAAATTACATTCGCAGAAGCAAGACGCAGATACGAGCGGAGCTACACATTTGAAGAATATTCTAAACTACAGAGGAGGGTATTATTATCTACAATCGGCGATAGCATACGATTAAATTATTCACCGGTGTATGCTAAGAAAAGAGGCGAAAAATTATATAGATAAATAATTTGTGGTGAGATACGTCGGACTTGGATTCGTGAGCAGTCACTCTACGATTGAAGGAAAAGGAATTCTCCATATTACTGAATTTATAATTTCATACGAGAAGATAGTTACTACTGTGGCAGTAAAGTTAATAACTATTTACGGAGAAATTTTTCCAATCAAAGAAAACTTCGACGAGTACTATAAATAATAGAAATATGGAATATATCATGACTAATTGCTCCGGAAAAGGAATTTTCTTCGTTGTCTACAGATTCGAAATGATGACTGTCTGCTAAATCAACAAGATGGACTGAACTGGGGATATGCACCGTCGAGCCAGAGGACCAGCTGATGACGATTCGACCGGCCAACCAGTGGACATGATGACGTGGATGAGCACCGGCCAGCCAAAAGACCGGACGATAAGGAGTGGACCGGCGAGCCATGTGACCAGCTGATGACCAGGAACATGCAATCCAACCAGAGATCCAGATCCGATCGGAGGGTCTAACTACAACCGAGGAATGGAGCAACAACCAGACCAAACGTAGCAACTGACGAGCTAAGTCCATACATTTCTTTAGTAGAGTAGTTTCTTGTAATCTGCACCCTCAATCTAACTCGGCATGTGCTGAATACTTGGTGATATTTATGAATTAATTAAGAACGCGTGTGTAATATAAAGTGAAGTGTGAGATATTTAAGGCTATAAGATAAGATGGAAGTGTAGAATTAGAATGCTATTATGACATATATAGGCTACCGCACTTGCATACATACAGTAGAAACTAGCTTGGATAAAGAAAGAAGTGTTACTTGTGAAGACCTAGTAGCAATGAGTCTATTTAACTAGTGAAATTTCGATTAATCTCGCTTACCTGTACATAGATTACGTCACGAATTACCTGCGCGATACGATGAATATTGTCAAGTTAAGTATTCCTTTCTTCATAGAAAGAGGGCATTGAACTCGTACTACTGTTTTTAAGATATAGGTTATTAAATGCGTATTTTACAAGGCAATTCTAGAATGTTTGGCATATAGTTTTGGGTGTAATGGCTATATGCATACGGCAATATGTATGCCGGTGTTATGTTAATGTATGTAGGAATGGCGTTGAAATGTGATTATTTATTGGAGTATATTGATGAATAGTTGAAGTATAGAGGTTTGTTTATGTTCTACGGAAAGTGTAAGAATTGCCATTCGACGAGATAACGTTGTATTAGAATTACAAGGTGAGTTTCTGTGCCATATTGGAGAAAATATGTCAAAGTGTGAACATCGCGCAGATGACCATTTTAAGGTAAGATTAACATGTATTATGGTAGAATTGTGTATCGTGACAGTTATATTTATGTCTGACATTGGTGAATAACGGGTACTGAGTATAAGAGAGTACTTTAATATACGGTTCAATAGATTCATGACTTAGTATACATCGGATATTCTTTAGTGCGGTGACGTTACAGTATAATACGTAATAATTTCATTCTATACTATCCATACGAGCTGAGTAGCACGTATACATATGAGATATTGAGAAAGAGCAGATTGCTAGAGCACATAGAGCCGTTGATATAGGAGTGTGTGGATTGGAAACTACTTGAATAGTTAGATAGATGTTTATTTTTTTAAATGCAGTAATGATTTCAATTGGAGTATTTTAAATATGAAGAATATGATAATGGTTAGTTAGGAGCCATATGTCGTAGGCTTTAGGGAGGTATTGTCTTAGCCTGTAAGTTGTTATTTGTGCGTACTCGAAATATGTGACCAAATAATCAGAGTTCAGATTTATGAATGATAATAATTTATGAATGATTATAATTTATGAATGGAAAGTTGGAGAACACTTTTACAATTTAATACTCACGCAAGAGTTTGTTTGGGAAATAATTACGTGAAAATATGAGCAGATTTACGTTTACAATCTAACTTTTTCCCATGTAATTTTATTACGTTTCAAGTTAACAAACCATTCATTTTATCCCAGCGAGATGACTTAAATGTTGTGAGAATAATTTAAATAATTAATGTGACAGTATTCATAATGTGTATTTTTTATTGATTCCGTGATTGCTCAGTGATCTCTTGAATATAATTGGAGAAAATGAAATACTTTTCGGAACATGGCTACGAATATTGAGATATATATTAATATGAATTTGAACATTAATTAAGAAAGAATGTAAATATTTTAAGCCTTAATAATTTTATTTTATTTGAGCCAGCGCTGATTCTAATCCTTCATGTTTAAATATTACTCAAATAATACTACCCAGATTTCACTTTATCTTACATTGAATATTATTTATTCAATAAATAATCTTATATTTTTCCTTTAGTAAGTGACTGTGTCTTAATTTCTGTTTTTATTTTCACACCAGGCAAATGCTGGGGCTGTACCTTAATTAAGGCCACGGCCGCTTCCTTCCAACTCCTAGGCCCTTTCTATCCTATCGTCGCCATAAGACCTATCTGTGTCGGTGCGACGTAAAGACCCTAGCAAAAAAATTTCTGTTTGGGTAACGGCTAGTTTGTAAGTTAGTTAATAAGTTTTGTAGATATAAGCAATTGATTAGTTCTACAAGCGGAAAGAGATTCCTTTGAAGTTATCGGCCACAGGTTCGTACTTGTGCGTGTAGGTAATCCCGTGACGCGTATCCCAGCGGACTGATTTTCATCCGAAACCACGTAAAATAACTATATATAAAATCACAGATTTTATGAGCGGAAAATGGATACCCTGAGAAGAAATCAAGAGCTACCGGGATAACTTGGCACTGACCGCTACATGAGCGGGTGCAGTGCTGATGGCAAGAAATTCGTTACAGAGGATAGTATGATATTGTGTTGAAAAAATAGGCTATTTATTATTTAGTTTTGAACATAACAGGCGTTAATCCCCAATAAATGTTCACAATGCAAACAAATAGCAACAAGAGGAAGAAAAAGCACTAGACTCCTTGGGCATGCCATGAGGTCCATTAGATACTCCGGAAACGAGACACTTCCTAGGGAGGGTCACCACAACAGTCATCCTCAGTCCCTACATGCCACGTCCAACAACCTACTACTACTGCTGTCCGGCTGTGTCATCATCCCTCGTGAGAAAAATGCCGCCCTCACAGTAATGACAGGTCCGGCCCTATCCGTGGAGCCCAGAAGAAGACCCCAACAAACCCCTACGGGTATGTCCAGCTCTTCCTTCCCCATCACTCCTTACTCTCACTTACTGTCCATACATAGAGAGAAAACTGCACATGACGCAATATAAAATATAAATGAATAATAATAATAATAATAATAATAATAATAATAATATAAATCAAAAATCTATATACTCAATGGATACCTTAAAAATACTAATTGGATACCCTAAATAAAACTAATCTAGCACTTCTCAGTCCCTGCATTGTACATATATCAGTTACAACACATCGTTCTGCAAGAATCGCCGACTTCGCGTTTCCATATACTCAGCACGTGTCATAGTTTACTCCTCTGCTTACTCCACATTACTTGTTCACTGACCTACTCCCACTGGATTTCAGTACACTGTTGTTCAACAACCACATATTATCCTGCCATATCACAATCAATAAGGCCTATACAGTTGCAAAATACCACATCATTCACCTACTCCACTAACTCACCAACTCAATACTCTTCGTTCTAACATGGTCGTACTTAACCTCCAGGCTAAAATTCTACCTTCTCAAATATGTACACATCTCCAGTACTCCACTTACCATTAAATTTACCATACAAACGCAATCCACTAAATGCCATCAAACTATTAAACAAGCCTCCCATACACACTTATCACCATTCGAAACACATACCGCCGTACCCCCTCTAATCTATACTTCATCATCTTTGAATTCACTGGACATTCACCCTATGCCTTCCCCTCTTTAATATTTCTCTCACAGGGTTTTCTTATCATCCATAGATACCTGTTCAACTCTCCTCCGTCTTCCCATTGCTTGATAATCCACCTAATAATAATCTGCTCATTCCATTTTCCTAATAGTTTACGATGTTTGGCACTAAATAAACTATCTCTTATATTACTTGTGTTTTCACAATTACCTATTAAGTGAAAATCGTTGTTCACTGCCCTACATAATATACATACTGTCTTATCTCTACCTTCTAACCAACCCTTATTCTTATGTAGTCCTATCAACCACCATACCAAACACCCCCCCCCCCCCCCGTTTAACCTATCAACGTATCTAATATTTATCCCCGTTACTTCCTCTACTTTATTAAAACACTAAGAGAACTTCTTAGTCTACATTCTTCCAATAATTTCTGCCTATGCACATCTCTAATCCTTCGCAAGCAAATTCAGCCCTCTGGCTCCTGTCTTCGTCCACACCTCCCCCACATGTACCATAAGCCTATAATCTCCAAGTATCTTCTAATTTTTCTAGCCAGCATCCCTTATACATGCTCTTCAGTTGTTGTTCGTACGCGGCTTGTCTTTTCAAAATCATCCAATATTTAACTATTCTTTTTACAGACTCAAATTCCAAATCTTCCCCAACATATTAATTCCACACCTGCGTTAGCTGTGTACAGCGAGTGCCGCATTACAACCTTACCGATTTTACTAATGATTCTTCTTATTTCCAATCTTTTCTCATCCAACCCCCATATTTCAGCCCAATATTACCCTACCAAAACCACCAATCTTAAAACTAACCTCAAGTTTTTATAACTGATTCCAGGAAATTTAGCCAGCAAGTTTTTGACTGAGGCTAGGGCGGCCATACCTTTGCTTCTCGCTCTTCTAATTTGATCGTCCCAAGTCCCTTTTCTGTTAGTAATGACTCCTAAATATTCCAACTTACTTACATGTTCCAACCTTTCTCTCTGCACGACCCATTTCCCATCCTCTTTCATTCCTTTGTGTACCTGGGCGACTGGAACTTCTGATTTATTCCCGTTAATTTTCAAGGCCCATTTCTTTGCGATATCCGACATTGCATTTAAGCTCCTCTGCATCCCCCCTGAAGTTAGGGTGATCAATATCACATCATCAGCAAAAATTAATCCCGGTACCTCCAACCCATTAATCACCGGCATGGCCCACTTGTTTCCCTCGTGTCCATCCAAGATATCGTTAATAAATAAAATAAACGATATTGGCGATAATTTACACCCTTGCTTTAAACCCACCTTAGACTCTAAGGGTCTGCTCAACCTACCATCTTCCAATTTTACACAGCACCTGACAGCCTTATATATCGCCTACGCTACCCTTATCATCTTTTCCGAAATCTCCAACAAACCCATTTCTCTAATAGAGCCCATCTATTCACCTTATCGAACGCTTTTTCAAAGTCAATTGCCGCTACATACACCCTATCTCTTGGCAAGCTCGTGTACTTCTCCAAAACCGTCTTCACTACCATTATATTATCCACTGTTCTTTTCTTTTTTCTAAATCCCCCTTGGTAATCTGACAATACTTCATTTCATTTGGCCCATTCACTTAACCTGTTCGCTAACACCCCTGTATAAATTTTACTTAAGGAATCCAACAGAGATATTCCCCTATAATTATCCATACTGTTTTCAGCACCCTTTCCCTTATATATTGGACATAAAGTTCCAGTTTCTCATTCCTTAGGGTACTTCCCCTCATCAAAAATCTTATTGAATAGTAAAACTATGCCCTCTATTATTGTCCAATTTTTGCTCATTCCTTTCCAAAACTTATTATTGATACCATTGTAACCCCCGCCAACCTGCCCCTGATTCTTATCACTCCGAAAGTTTCTTCTCTTGTTTAGTTCGTAAATTGTCACTCTTCTATTTCTCCAAATTGCTTCTTCCCCCATCTCACTCAATCGTAACTCCCCCTTCCACCAAGTAATTCCCTAAAGTAGCTCACTCACTGTACATCCACAATACTCCTTTTCTCTAGACTCCTTTCACCCTAATTATTCCGTTTATCCTATCCCAAACTTGTTCTATGCTGTTCAACTTACAATCTTTATTTATGGCTTCCGTTTGTTCCTCTAACCACGCCTTTTTTACCTCACAAATTTTCTTTTTGTACTCTTTCCTTAACTTACAGAAGACCTCTTTTTCTACGCTCCCACTTTTTATCCTACACTAACCTAAAGCACGCAAAACCCTCTTTCGCATTCCTTCACACTATTTAACCATTCTTTTCCCTCTTTCTATCTTCTCCCAAATTTTCCGTCTGCGCTATCATCTTTATTGGATGTAGCAGCAACTCTAAAGCTTTATAGTTATTATTCTCCTTTAACACTCCTTCCCATCCATATTCCAGGAAGTGTCATTCTTTTTTCTATCCTATCCCAATCCCGTTCCACATTCTCTGTCCATTTGTACTTAATATACCAACTCCCTAGTTAATATTTCATCTTAACTTCTTTCCTTATATGCTTCTCCTCCCGCTTTTTAACAGAACTCACACTGCAAAATGTCCGCCAACAGTTCTTCAAAATGATGCTTATTTGTGTATACGGAACTACTACGATGGCAATATACGAACGCTAAATTTATTTTCTTCATCCTTCCCTTTACCCATCCCATATTAAATCTCATCCAGATAGCTTCTTGCGTATCTATCTCGATATCCTCTACTAGTTCAGTAATTTCTTCCTTTATTAGTAATATCATTCCTCCTGGGGCGCGTCCCTTATTCCTCTCCATTCTTCAATATTAATATTTAATCACAAACCCCTTCTATGAAATCTCATTCCCTGTTTCCAGCCACGTCTCCGAAAGTGTCACCACATCAATATTTTCTACTACTTCCCTAAACTTTTTATTTCCTAGTTTGCTTATTAGCCCCTCAATATTCATACATCATATTTTCCAATATAGTTATAACTTATCCTCCCTCCCTTCTAAATTTCCTCCCTTATTCTTATTCCTTGTAGCTTTCTTCCCCTCATTCCCTGTTCCATTCCTCCTTTTTAACATTATTTACCGTTCCATGCCCTCCGTATCCTCCATGCCCTTGCACACTTTAGCCCACAATTCTTTTAGGCTCCTACTTCTTCTCCTGTTCATAACGGCTATACTTTTTGTCGATCTCTCTTCTCATGTCCTTTCTTGCTCTCTAAACCACTACACACTGCTCTTACCGGTTCTTGCAACTCACCCTCACTCACCCCTTCACCGCTCTGATCTTCTGTATCCACACTGCATTATCCACTTCCACCTGGGTTGATCTCTACTCCTGCCTCCATTCCCCCCCTAGTTGTTTCCGCTTCCTTCCTTCCTTCCTTCCTTCCTTCCTTCCTTCCTTCCTTCCTTCCTTCCTTCCATCTTGCACTACCATCACTCCCCCTTCGGAACTGACGTGTTCGTCCATCTCTTTCAGTTACGACACTGAGTGATCTCTAACCCATCTTCCATATGTCACCACTAGTCTCTGATCTCTTATGCGGGCTTCTAGCCCTTGCTGCCTCACTCTCCAAAGATGCCTGTTCAAAATCTTCATATTTTCACCACCTTCTTTTCCCATGTCTCGTTACACCTATACCTTCTGACCCTGTAAATTGTTGCTGTTCCTTAACACAATTTCTGCCATTAAGGTAGAGAAAAACTGTACCTAATTGGTCTTCATCCTTTATCTTTGCCCACTCTCTCCTTATCGTCTACGTCAACTTCACTGAAATTTATCTTCATCCTATCACATATTACCACCTTATACACTGACTGACAGAGCAAATGCAACACCAAGAAGGAGTGGTCAGAACTTTATGCCAATTGCAGGGTAGACTGACGTCACTGAGGTATGCTCATGATGTGAAATGCGCCGCTGTGCTGCGCACGTAGCGAACGATAAATGGGACACGGCGTTGGCGAATGACCCACTTCGTACCGTGATTTCTCAGCCGACAGTCATTGTAGAACGTGTTGTCGTGTGCCACAGGACACGTGTATAGCTAAGAATGCCAGGCCGCCATCAACGGAGGCATTTCCAGCAGACAGACGACTTTACGAGGGGTATGGTGATCGGGCTGAGAAGGGCAGGTTGGTCGCTTCGTCAAATCGCAGCCGATACCCATAGAGATGTGTCCACGGTGCAGCGCCTGTGGCGAAGATGGTTGGCGCAGGGACATGTGGCACGTGCGAGGGGTCCAGGCGCAGCCTGAGTGACGTCAGCACGCGAGGATCGGCGCATCCGCTGCCAAGCGGTGGCAGCCCCGCACGCCACGTCAACCGCCATTCTTCAGCATGCGCAAGACACCCTGGCTGTTCCAATATCGACCAGAACAATTTCCCGTTGATTGGTTGAAGGAGGCCTGCACTCCCGGCGTCCGCTCAGAAGACTACCATTGACTCCACAGCATAGACGTGCACGCCTGGCATGGTGCCGGGCTAGAGCGACTTGGATGAGGGAATGGCGGAACGTCGTGTTCTCCGATGAGTCACGCTTCTGTTCTGTCAGTGATAGTCACCGCAGACGAGTGTGGCGTCGGCGTGAAGAAAGGTCAAATCCGGCAGTAACTGTGGAGCGCCCTACCGCTAGACAACGCGGCATCATGGTTTGGGGCGCTATTGCGTATGATTCCACGTCACCTCTAGTGCGTATTCAAGGCACGTTAAATGCCCACCGCTACGTGCAGCATGTGCTGCGGCCGGTGGCACTCCCGTACCTTCAGGGGCTGCCCAATGCTCTGTTTCAGCAGGATAATGCCCGCCCACACACTGCTCGCATCTCCCAACAGGCTCTACGAGGTGTACAGATGCCTCCGTGGCCAGCGTACTCTCCGGATCTCTCACCAATCGAACACGTGTGGGATCTCATTGGACGCCGTTTGCCAACTCTGCCCCAGCCTCGTACGGACGACCAACTGTGGCAAATGGTTGACAGAGAATGGAGAACCATCCCTCAGGACACCATCCGCACTCTTACTGACTCTGTACCTCGACGTGTTTCTGCGTGCATCGCCACTCGCGGTGGTCCTACATCCTACTGAGTCGATGCCGTGCGCATTGTGTAATCTGCATATCGGTTTGAAATAAACATCAATTATTCGTCCGTGCCGTCTCTGTTTTTCCCCAACTTTCATCCCTTTCGAACCACTCCTTCTTGGTGTTGCATTTGCTCTGTCAGTCAGTGTAGATTATATCAATCTTGTCTTCCTTCTCGCCGTCTTCCACACCATACACAAATATGGCTCTCCTCATTCTCTCCTGCCTGTACCCCTCTGCTCCTTTCTGCATCCTCATCCCCTCCGCTTCTAGATGTTTCACGTTACCTCTTAATAATTCGATTTCTTTCTCATTGTTGCGCACTCTGTTCCTTGATTCCTCCGTCTTCGTTTCTAACCATTTCTTCATGTTCCCTATCTCCTTTCTCTGCTCCTCCATCATGTCCTTTATTTCTTGCACCTTATCGCATTGACAATTTCCTTGCATCACTTCCCTGACTAACAACTTAAGTGTTGCCAATCCTTCCACGCTGAATTTGCCACTGGTATTTGGGCCTGGGTTTAATTCCACCCCCTCCCCGCAATAACCGGAAGCACAGCTAACACTGCTGCTACTAGCACCGCTTCACCCATTTTCACCTCTTTTCTTATTACCAGTCCATTCTGGGACTCCTTTCTCTGCTTCAACTGCCACCTCCCAGTCGAGGCCCGGTACTGTTCAATACCAACCATGTTCACGGCACGCACTGCAGAACGCAACCTCGCTCCTCGCTTGCTGAAGCTAGGAGTAGGCTATTATAAGGAAAGGAATACATGGGAAATTTAGGCAAACGTAAAATCGTATCGCCCTGTGTGCTCAACATTTTGTATGCTTAATATATGGCAGGAGTACTTTCACCACGTGGAGGATGTTGTGTATAGTATGGTACTCGTGCAGGAGTTGTAATTTTGGAATTAATGGTGACTGTGCCAAAGCAAATTTATTTAGGAGCTACTTACAAGCAAGAGATATTCTTCGTACCCATTGTTGATATTCACCCTTTTCGACCAGTAAAGTATTCGTGGGAGAAGTTTTGAATGCACCTGCAATACTCGTAGCGCTTGATATTTAGTGGTATTTAAATGTGCTAAAGTTGAAGGTGCAGCCATATCTATAAAAAAAGCACAGTAATCCAACATAGATCGCAGCGTAGCACGGTAAAGCGATAAGGCGGATGATGGATCTGCTCCACAGCTTCTACGCGTAACTGTTCGAAGGATATTGTACCCGTCCTTTTTTGCCGAATCGCAGTGACATGCTGTTTCCACGTGAGCGTTTGATCGAATATGATACCAAGATATGTACTGTATATTGGGGAGAGTAAGGAACTACAATTCCATCAAGAATTAATGGAGTGTGGTCTCACGTAATTTTATGAGTAAAAATCATTGCTGTGCATTTGGTAATTGAAGATTTAGACCATGGTTATCTAACCACCTAACTACGTCACGCATACTCTGGCTACGATCCTACTGCACTCAAGTATGCTCTCATATATATTGCGAAATCATCGGCACAAGCCAAGACTTGCGCGTATGGTGAGATAGATTATTCGTTCTAATTCACGCATATAGAACGCAAGAAGAACACCACTTAAAACGTCTCCCTGTGTTAAACCATGTGAATAATGTGGGCCGGCCAAGGGTGCAAGTGGCGATTTAATGATAAGGGAGCGATATGTAAGTAACTGATATAAGAGCTATATATACCTATTCGGAAAGCCTGCTGAAGCAATTTGTTCCAATAGCAAATGTAATGGTACTGAGTCATAAAAGGCGATCGTGCTATGTATTCGATGTCGAGGTAACAAAAGATCAACGATCATTTTTAGGTACTAAAATATTATTTAGTTGCCTAAATTAGGCTCTCAAATATGTTAAAAAACTTTTTCATCAGATAAATTAAATGTTCACGAATATCTTCTTCATAAGATAAATACAAGGCCACACTATATCAGCTGATCGGTATTACTACTACACTCAGATTCAAGACCGTACTGCTAGGTGCGCTGGCAATCAATGTATAGCGATATCTCGCAAATTGTCACGTATTCTCTATAGTGTATTTGGTATTTTTAATGAGTTACGATACTATTATGTAAGCGTCTTCGAGATATTATCGATAAGAAACTCCCCGATTCGCAGTTTGGTTTCAGATGTGGGAGATCAATTACACAAGCTATACACTGTCTCCAAGCTGTTATAGGAATGGCCTTAGCAAACCGTAGGAGAAAGCTTCATGCAATTTTCATAGATACCCCAAGTCGTTCGACATAATCAATGGATCCATTCTAATGAAGAACCTGGAAACAGCCTTCGGCTTAAGACATTACCTGCTGCCAATCATCAGAGTCCTTCTCAC
This sequence comes from Anabrus simplex, assembly GCF_040414725.1. Classification (NCBI taxonomy): domain Eukaryota; kingdom Metazoa; phylum Arthropoda; class Insecta; order Orthoptera; family Tettigoniidae; genus Anabrus; species Anabrus simplex. The sequence goes on along the minus strand of NC_090265.1, from coordinate 994,330,289 downwards.
TAATAAATGGGTGGAAATACGTGATGGCATAGATAAATCGAGTCTGATACAACAATCTGTTGGGGTATCGCAGGGGGACCCACTAAGCCCTTTACACTTCATCGTAGCTACAGCAGACATCGTCGAGACAATAAAACACGACTATTTGAACCTTCTAATGTATGCGGACGGCATGGCATTCACCTCAACCTTCGAGGGCGACCTGCCGAAAACCTTCAAGCAGTTGGTTGACTGCCACAAGAAAACGACCTGGCCTTGAATGAAGGGAAGACAGTCTCCATGACCTTCAGAAGAGGGAGAAGACCTGGCACGTTCTACACTCGCGAAACGCCGCTAAAGTCAGTCACCAGATTTTCGTACCTGGGAGTTACCCTTCAGACACAGGGAACCGTATTCACACGTCACATAAACGACAGAAATAGCGCCGTGACGAGAGCCATAAGTGACATCAATTCAATAGGTAAACTCTCTATGGAAACAGTCCTATGACTTTTATAAACCAAAGTTGAACCTGTCGTAAGATAGGACTTGAAAATATGTGGACAAAAATTCCTATCGATCGATCATACTATCGATTCAATTAAGATTTCATTTTCATTCCGTTTACAGTATTACCGGAACCGGGCTAGCTCCCTCCTTATTCCTTAACCCAGTACAAAGAAGTGTTACTGAAAGTTTCGCGAGTAATATTCATAACTCTGACTTCACTCCATAACGAAAGAGGAGGCCGATTTCAGCGCTGACTAGTGGAAACAATTGGAATTTGATCCGAAGTGCAACCTGTTGGTCAAATCAACGCAGTTAAACGGAGTTGAACGCTGCAACACATCGCACGGAGATAGTTTGAGGACTCGTGTCTTTGCATAATGGAGTGCAAAACGGAGCAACGCGTTAATATGTTTTCCTTCCACCTAGGCAAAACGGCAACAGAAACATCACGCAACATTCGTGCAAGTTTACCAGGCTCAAACAGTGAGTAAAAGGTGGGTTTTTGGCTGCTTTAAATGCTTTCGATATGGAAGCGAAGGTGTTGAGGGCGAGACGCGTTTGGGTCGACCAACCACAAGCACATCTCCAGACAACATCGGACGAGTGAAACAGATGCTTGCGAATGATCAGCAAACTGTCCTTACGAATGATAGCAGAGGAAGTGGGTGTAGCAAGGACAGTGTAAGGACCATTTTTCACGAACATTTGAAAACGCGGAAGATTTGTGCGCAGTTTGTACTGCACAACCTGACAGACGGGCAGAAGCAAACTCGGATGGAAAAGTCGGGAGATTTCATTGATGTTTGTGACAAAAATCCGGAGGTGTTGAAGACCATCATTACAGGAGACGAGTCGTGGTGCTACCAGTAAGATCCGGAGACCAAAAGACAGTTAATGGCGTGGTGTTGAGCGTCTTCTCCGCCTCCCGGGAACAGTCCAAGATTAAGACAATGCTAATCGCCTTGCTCGACAGCAATGGTGTCATTCATCATGAATTTGTACCCCAGGGTACACCTGTCAACGCTGAATTGTACGAGGGAGTTTTGAAATGGCTACTGCAACGGATCAGACGGGTTCGGCCTGAACTGTACCGGAGTGGACAGTGGAAGATCCTTCACGACAATGCCCGTCCGTACCCCGCGATCCGCGTGACCCAGTTACTCGTTGAACGCCAGCTGACTGCTCTTCCACACACTGCGTATCCTCCGGAATTGGCGCCGGCAGACTTTTGTTCCCCCGTCCTTAATTAGCCCTGAAAGGCCACCGGTCTGTCAGCATAGCAGCTATCCAACAACGCGTGACAAGGGTTCTCCGGGAGATTCCAAAAGAAGCGTTTGCTGCCAGCTTCCAGCAACTTTACAGTCGATGTCAAAAGTGTGTTGTAGCTAACGGAGATTACTTTAAAGGCCAGTAAAGGATTTTTGTGTATAACTCACGTTGTCTTTATTTCATGAGACCATTCACCGAACTTTTCAGACACAGATTGTATGTCTTAATCCATAACCACGAAATTAGATATGGTTTTAGAAGAAAAAGTTAGCGTAGCGAAAGAATTGGCACAAAAAGTAGAAAATATGTCTGAATTTATAACCACAATATTAGATACAGTTTTGGAAGAAAAATTAAGAGTAACGATCTCTCAAAGGAACATTAAAACACCAGAAAATACCATGATAAAACATAGAACAGCACCAAGTAGCTCGGCGAATGACAAGGAGGAGGAATATTACGCACAAGTTTGACTCAAGGAATGCAGGATATTGGCAGCAAAGGTCAAAGCAGAGAAGAGAATGTCAATGGAGTAGGCAAAGACGAGGATCATGACAACAATGCTTGGCACACTGAAAAAATCAGAAGAGGAAAACGAGATCGTTCTTCGGACAGGCTGGTAATCGGTACTAAGAAGGTAGGTAACGATTTACAGGCAGCGGATGAAACGGCCTGATTGTATGTGGAAAAATTAAGGCAAGACACCACACCAGAAAATATAATAGAATACTTACTTTAGAATGGAATCCAGGGTACACTGGAATGTCAGGAACTGTCGACGCTAGGATCAAAGAAAGCTTTCAAAGTTGGAATTCATTTCCAACACCTGGATATTGCAAACAACTCAGCCTTCTAGCCAAGAGGTGTACTAGTGAGGCATCTTCGCTTTTCACAAAGGAAAAACGAGGGAGTTTTCCTTGAATAAGAAAGGGGCAATAATTATATTAAGGAACTCTGAAGGTCAGAAAAACTCACTGCCATTAATACCAAATAAGACAATCGAACAAACGGATGCGTTGTTAACCACGGAAACATTTATGTTAGATCCAATAGACATAGCAGGGTTCTACGGAATACATGCACCTGCAATACCCACGAGAGCGAGACCAGAAGGAGGTGTATCTTGTTTCCTGATGGATACAGTTGGGGAACTGCGAGATTATTATAAATGAGACAATATGGCAATGGTGAGAACTACAGAAATCACCGTCATTTGCATATATATAAATCCGAACTTCGGTACAGAAGGGGTTATAGGAGAACTCGCAGCAGTTATTGCAAAATTGAACAATAGAGAGAGAAACTTTTATAGCAGGGGATTTCAACTGCAGGATAGAAAAAACCGAACTAATTCTTGACATGGTGATGTATGAAGGTTTCATACTAGTAAACAAGAAGGAGGCGAACACATTTTTTTCACCCGACGGATCTAGCAGTATATATTTAGTTTTCTAAACAGGAGAAGGAATAACTACAATTAAGCAAGAAACTTTGTGGAATTCGGGAACAGCACCTATTAGAAAGCATTTGCCGCTACAGATTTCACGCTTGGGAGACATGAGCAATCCCAACCAGCAGGGAAGTAGTAGCCAAACCCCTCAAGAATTCTTGATTTAGCCTAACTTATAGAAAACGGAGAAACAGAAAAGGAAGCTCACCTCATAGAGAGAGGTGACCTAAATGGGGAAGTGGAAAAACTGACATCAGCTCTACAAAAAACAAAAAAGCCATGCGGACGGAGATGATCCCAACCTTGGTTTGACAACGAATGCTACGCAAAAAGCGAAGAAACCCTCATAGTCCTGTAGAGAACGAGAACTATAGGATCGGATTCTTATTTACCGATCTATGCAAACCATAGAAAGGCATATAGACAGCTACTACAAGAAAAGCGGTCAGCATATATGGAAACGGAGGCTAGGAAATTGGTGGGAAAAGCACAGTTAGACCCCTTTATTATACTACGGAAGAAAGCAACACCAAAAAGTAAGGAAGTACCTATGAGTACATGGGAAACTCACTTCGAGAAAATATTGAACAGCCGAAACTTCAATTACGTACAAAATTCATCGAGTCACCTTTCAGGGATAGACACTACAACTACATTCACGACCTATAAAGATAACAGAAGTCCCAGAAGCAGTGAAACAAGCAAGAAACGGGAAGGCAGCTGGCCCAACCAGATTTACTATGAACAGAGCAAATAGCAGCTTATAAATCTCATGTTTATTCCGTATTGGCTCAACACAACTAAGGTTAAGTTAAGAGTAAGTTCCCACCTTCCAATACTTAACAATTTCTATATAATAGACTTATTAATTACATAATAAAATCCATATAACCTCTAGTACATGTTTCGTTCCGATATGGAACATCTTCAGCTAAAATTGGTAAAATGGCAAGACAATTAAAATACATTGATGTTAAGATGATACATAAGCTAAAAGATATGATAAAATGGCTCGAAAATTAAAACATATGATAAAGGTGATGAGATAAAGTTCATTCATGTTGGTTAAAAACCACAACAAGTCAGTTTTCAAGTGGCGAGTTAAAAACAGCGATAAGGTTCTTCATGTTGGAGGCGTATACATTTTGTCGATCTTGAATATAAATTGAAGAATACAGGATTTTCTTATATGTGATTTATCGGGGAAATCTTGATAAAATAACCGTAGTTGAAGTTGAGTTTGGTAGGATTATTAAAATGTGTCTGAAACGAGAAAAGGAGAAGTGAAATAGAAAATATTTTGAGGAGAAAACCTTGTTAAAAATGTATGTTCGCGAGAAAGAAGGATAATAGAGTTGATTACCTAAAAGACAATCTTGTCGTATTTAACGTCCTCCCTTACGCCGTGTTGTTAACTGACTGAGTCCTGTATACGTGTGTGAGGTGCTTGCGGTGGGCGGGGAGTATTGGAGGGAGAGGTAAGTGACGTGAGGAGAGCGGGTGAAGTGTTGCGTAGGGTGGAGCTTACTGAGGAGTGGTGTTGTGATAGGCTAGGGGAAACGGACGGAAAGGAAGGGGGACAATTGTGTAAGGTGGAGCTGTTCGGAAGGAGGTGTGTTGGTTGTTTGTTGGGATTCTTTTTGATGGTTTTTCTGGATGAGTCTAAGTTAGTAGCCTCTTCTAATAATATATTTATGTTTTCCGTAATTTCGTTAACATTCTGGTTGGGATTTCGCTTCTGATCAATTTCAATATAGATATTTTCAAGGATATTCATTAATTTACCTTTGTTTAGAGTTTGTAGAATGGTTAAGTCCCTTTCTATCGATGTAAAATTGTGTTTATATTCGGTCATGTGAAGACTCATGGCCGAGTACTTCCTGTGTTTTTCGGCATTAATATGTTCTTGGTATCTTACTGAGAAATTGCGGCCTGTTTGTCCGATATAAGAAGTGGCACAATTTGAGCATTTAAGCCTATATATCCCGGAATTTAAATATTTGTTATTACTTGCAATGCTTTGGTGATTGAAAATTAGCCGTTGATTGTTGTTATTGGTGCGGAAAGCAATATTGAAATTAAATTTCTTAAAAATGTTAGTAATCTGGTAAATATTCCCGTTATTATAAGTAAAGGTGGCGTAGTTCTTCTTTTTATGTTCTTTTACTAGCTGCGTTTGAGGTTTATTCTTCATTTTATTCACTAATCTATCTATGTAGTGTTTTGTGTATCCGTTGCTTATCGCTATTTTATAAATGAGATTAATTTCTTTTTGGAGGTCGTTTTTAGATAAGGGAATGTTGAAGGCTCTGTTTAACATGCTTAAAAAGGAACTCTTTTTATGTGCCTCAGGATGGTATGAATCTTTTCGTATGGTATTTATAGTTTGAGTCGGTTTTCTAAAGATTGTAAAGGCCAACTTTTCTTCTTTCCTTTCGATTGTTAAATCAAGGAAATTTAGTTTTTTATTGTTCTCAGTTTCTAATGTAAATTTTATGAAAGGGTCCAAACTGTTGATTTGGTCTAATAAATTAGTGCTACTATTGATTTGTTCATCTATAATTGCGAAGATGTCGTCGACAAACCTTAGCCAGATAATGATGCCTTTTTCATCATTTAAAATTTTATGTTTTTCTAAGTGATCCATGTATATTTCAGCAAGGATACCTGACGCTGGAGATCCCATAGGAAGACCACTTTGTTGGTATACTGTGTTATTGAAGGAAAAATAATTATTGTTAAGTGTGAATTCTAGGAGTAACATAAATTCTTCTATTTCATGGTTACTAAGTTTTCTGTGTGTCTTTAAGTTGTTCTTAATTATATTTAAAGTTTCTTTCGTGGGGATCGTAGAATACATATTAGTGACGTCGAAAGAGTTCAAGGTGAAAGATGATTTTAATTTTGTGTTCTTGATAATTTTACAAAATTCTATTGAGTTATTGATTGTGGTTCTGCTTTGGAAAGTATAGTACTTCTTTAGGAAGCTATTGATAAATTTAGAGGTTTTGTAGGTGGGGCTATTTCTAAAGTTAATAATTGGTCTAATGGGTGTGTCAGGTTTATGTATCTTAGGCAAAGCCCTTGCTGTTGGTAGTCTTGGATTCATATTAATTAGGTTTGATATTTCGTTCTCATTAAGGATGAAATTAATGTTTTTAAGTATTTGTTTTAATTTTCTTTGGACAGAGTTAGTCGGATCTTTTTTAATTTTTGTGAAAGTATTATCTGAAAAAAATGCTTCGGTTTTTTCTATATATTCTTTTTTATGCATAATAACTGACACATTGCCTTTATCCGCCTTTGTGATTATAAGGTCATTATCTTTTATTTTTTGTTTTAGGCCTTTTATATCTGTAGAAGGTAAATGGGGTGTGTTAACTTTCTGATCTTTAAATAATTCTACAAGTTTCTTTTAGACTTCGAATTTAGTTTCGAGTTGTTGATCTACTGGAAGTTGAGCTATGACCTGTTCTACTTCGGCAATGGTTGTTATGTATTGCTTTTGGTTGTATGGATTAGACCAATTATGTTTGGGTCCTTTGTTGATAATCTGCAATTCTTTGTCCTCGAAAACAACGTCAGTTAGATTCTTAGTCGGAGGGTGAAAGGTTGAATTGGGTTCAATGTTAGTGGAGGATTCTTTTGACTGATTTATGTTTTTTTGATTTAGAGTAAGACCGTGAAGTTTTTTGTTCAAGATTTCTTGTTTCTTATCCAAGATATTTTGAATTTTTGTATCACCATATTTCAAAAAGGAATCCCATTCAATAGGGGCCATAAGGGAGGAAGCTTCTAGATGAGCGTTATATAACTTAGAGTTTAAAAAAGACTTTTTTCTGTATAGAAATTTAATTTCATTTTTGAGCCATAAGTCGTTAGTTTTTTCCTGAGTAGCTTTGTGCCATTTTGTTGTACAAGGTTTTCTCTGTACTGAATTTAGAAATTTAGGAACGAGTTTTTGATGTAAACATTGTTTTAGGAAATTTATGTCTTTGCCAATTTTTGACAATTTAATCTTTAAGTTCAAATAGGTATTTGATTGTTTTTTTGCCTGGTTGGCTAAATTACAGCTTATAAATCTCATGTTTATTCCGTATTGGCTCAACACAACTAAGGTTAAGTTAAGAGTAAGTTCCCACCTTCCAATACTTAACAATTTCTATATAATAGACTTATTAATTACATAATAAAATCCATATAACCTCTAGTACATGTTTCGTTCCGATATGGAACATCTTCAGCTAAAATTGGTAAAATGGCAAGACAATTAAAATACATTGATGTTAAGATGATACATAAGCTAAAAGATATGATAAAATGGCTCGAAAATTAAAACATATGATAAAGGTGATGAGATAAAGTTCATTCATGTTGGTTAAAAACCACAACAAGTCAGTTTTCAAGTGGCGAGTTAAAAACAGCGATAAGGTTCTTCATGTTGGAGGCGTATACATTTTGTCGATCTTGAATATAAATTGAAGAATACAGGATTTCTATTATATAGAAATTGTTAAGTATTGGAAGGTGGGAACTTACTCTTAACTTAACCTTAGCAGAGCAAATAGTCCATTGAAATGCTACTACCACTTTGGACCAGCGCATTCAACTACTGCCTTAGAATAGGATTAATTCCGGACAGATGGAGACAATCTGCAATAAAAGTTCTGTATAAAGGTAAGGAGAAACAAACCACCCCAACTCATACAGAGGAGTGGCACTGGAGAATATTCCCTTCACGATCTACATGAAGATAATAGCAAACAGACTAGAAGAAGAGGCAAATATACCGGACTGCCAGTTTGGATTCACTCGAGGGAGAAGCACTATACAGGCAGTTAGTTGCTTGCTTGGATAGATAGAAGAGTCCCTGTGAAAGGGCAAATACTATGCAGTCTTTATTGACTATAAGAAAGCGTTTGACCTATTAGACAAATCATAATGGAAAAAGTTAAAAACATGACTGGAATGAAAAATCAGATAACAACGACGTTAGAAACATTTTGAGGTTCAACACAATTGTTATAGAGGATGGCGTCACTACTTCAGAACCCATCATACAGGCGAAAGGCGTGCTACAGGGTGATCCCCTAAGTACGCTATTAATCAACATCAACCACAGCAGACATTACTGATATCACAAAGACAACTCCAGGAATTTCACTTATATTATATGCAGACATCATGGTAATAGGTTCTCAGAGCAGAGAGTAAATGCAAAAACACTAACAGAGCTTGAAAAACGGGTGAAAATGAATCACCCTGAAATTAACTTGAATAAGACAGATCAGATGACTTTTATGGAGGGAGGAAAAACCTCAATGAAATACACACTCTACTAGAATGGACAACCACTAGAAAAGGGCAATAAATTTAGGTATCTAGGAATAACCCTGCAAACCATAGCGAAATCATCCCGACATCATGTACATGAGATAACAGTAGACGCGATAAGAGCAATTTATAATATCAAGAATAAAACGGACCTGTCCCTGGACACAGCAATAACCCTTTTTAAGATAACCATATCTCTAATAGCAACTTACGGCTTACAGGTAGTTTGGGACCACTGGTCGATTAAGGACCTGGAAAAATTAAGAGTGTAAAGAGTCGGTTTTAAAGCATGTATTGAGAGTGGGGAAATTTGCACCGAGAAGGCTGGTTTATGAACTAGCTAAAGAATCCTTCTAATGTAGAATATCATACAGGCAGTTAGTTGCTTGCTTGGAGAGATAGAAGAGTCCCTGAGAAAGGGCAAATACCATGCAGTCTTCATTGACTAAAAGAAAGCGTTTGACCTATTGGACAAATCATAATGGAAACTATCACTGCCATCCACAAGAAGCTCTACCGAGCATATAGAATGAAGAACAGCCAAGATGAGAAAAATCTATTTATATTTCTACACCACAGACGCCATTCTCGACAGGAACTAGAACAGAGAAAACCAAGAGCAAAGACTTATTATAACACAACTTGCCATTCATGACTTTCACCATAAGATTTGGGTGAACAAAACCTATCACGATCCTAATGAACGTTGCGTGTGTATTCTTTGCAGTAAAAAGTGTGATAGATATCTAGAGTGTTAAGGCAAAAGAGTATAAGTCAAAAATGGCTAAAATGAGATAAGTCACATAAATCAGTATAATCAGTATAAGTCTAAAATGAAAAGTGTCTATGAAAATGGGTTTAATTCAAAGAGTACAATTTTGAAGTTTTGATTTGTGTTCAGGAAAAGTAGTATAACTCAAGTTATACTGTTGTGATGTGACAGCACAGCTTCCCTTGGTTACTCAAAACAGTATAAGTCAAACTTTCTCAACATGAACACACAATGCAGTCTTGCTAGCACATTGTTACAGCAATTAATTTAACTTTGCTTGTTACTCTCACATTATAGTGGAATTATTTCTTGACAGATTATCTTAATTTTGTTATTGCAAGCGTATAAGAAAGTTGTGGAAGACAAACAGTAAGATTCATTCAGTGTTTTAAATTGTACGTATTTTTATCTTATTTACAGTTCTGAGCTACATTCAGTGTGCTTGACAAAATAATTACGACAATAATGTCATCAAGAACTCTGAAGATTTTAGAGATGGCGAAACGGAGCCAATGTGAAAAATACAGCGATAACGGTAACTATAAGAAGTCACTGTGAATAGTTTTAGATTGGATAATCCTCGATATAGTTGTGCTTTGATATCTTAATTACATTTTTTCTAATTGTGAAATATTTAACACAGACATTTTTTTGCTAGATGTAGTACTTACAGTATTCCTATTTCAGCTGTTGGAATGGCGCCAGTAAAAGCATCAAATTCCAACAATGACAGACTGGAACTTACCAGGACGGTTGACAGATATTTACACAGTGATGACGAAGAGGATGTTTCCTTGAATCCAAATGTTTACCCAGCTCCATTATTACGAGAACAATTACATACAGACAGTATCGCTCAATTAAACATTGTGCATGTTTCGGAGGACGATGAGACAAGCTTACTTGAACCTTCTGATAACAAAACATTCAGTGATTTTATTCTGGACAGTGATCGGTCAGTTAGTGAAGATATCCAAGTGGACAAACTAAAACCCAAATCATACGCTGATTGCCAAAAAGCTTACATACACTGAACTTCAGTGCCCTCAAATCTCGGAAACATTCATACCTGCTGACAATGTTGTTAGTGATAAAGTTATACCTGTCTCAAGTAATACTTTAAACGATGAAAGTAATGTAATCGATCAGGAAGGTAATGTTGGGAAAAATAACATAATCGTGGTTCGTGATTTACCAAGTGAGCCAATAAGGGAAAGTATTTCAGGAGAGACTCGAAAACGCCTCAAAGGTAAAGGTATTTTCACTGTACAAAAGAAATTGCAACTAAGAATCAGTCGTAACACGGGAAAGGAGTATGTCACCAGCAAGGGAAAATTGATTTCTGCTAGGGTATCAAGGCCTCTTAAAAAGTGTCGAATGGGGTGCCGTGCTAAGTTGGAATGGACAATGGTTGGAAATATTCCGGGTAAACATTTTATCTTTGAGGAATACTGGACTTTAGGTGACAGAAACTAGAGAAAGGCATATGTAAATAGCTTGGTTGATTCTAGTCCACCAAAAACAAGTAGGAAAAGTGCTGTTGATCCAGAGCAACAGCATAACAGATCTGATACAAATTTGTTTCACTTCAAGATTAATGGTGAACGAGTACAAGTTTGTAGGCAGTGTTTCATGAACACACTCGGTGAAACTAATATGTTCATAACACAAGCTTTAAAAGATCGCGGTAAAACTGTGTCAGGAGTGACAGAAGTTGATCAGAGAGGAAGAAAACCACCTGCGAATAAAACAAGTGATGCACGGTTAGAACAGATAAGAAAACATATCCACACATTTCCCTTGTACAAATCACATTATACCCGCCGTAAAAGTGATAAAACTTACTTGCCATCCTACCTTAATCTGCAAATGATGTACAACCTGTACGAAGGAACTAAGGATAATCCTGCTTCTAGATCAGTATATGAATGAGAATTTCGTAAGTTGAATATTTCATTCAAACAAACGAAAGTAGACACATGCCATAAGTGTGATGTGTCCATACCAAGAAAAGGCTTGCAAAAAATGATTCTGAACGCCATGAAATTGAGCGGGAAATCGGACTCCATCATGCAGAAGCAGATAGTGCTTATACACGAAAATCAGAAGATAAGCTCCTTGCTAAGCATGATGATTCATTGAGATGTTATTCCATCGATTTGCAACAATATCTCCCAACTCCATTCCTCCAAACATCTGTAGCATTTTATAAACGCACATTATGGACTTTTAATCTAACAATGCATGAGACAAGTAAAGGAGATGTCAAATGCTACATGTGGCATGAAGGTGAGGGAGGAAGAGGAGGGAATCAAATTGCTACTTGCATCTACCGGGAATTAACTTCGCTTGCACCAGATGTTAAACATGTTATTCTTTACTCTGACACTTGTGGAGGTCAAAATAAGAACTCGCATGTGGCCTCGATGCTTTTGACGGTAATGCAAGATAATCCCAACCTTGAAGTAGTTGATCACAAGTTCATGGTCAGTGGCCATAGCCACATGGAATGCGATGTTGACCATGCACTTATCAAAAAGAAAAAGAAGAAACTAGAAATCCCCGATTTACCATCCAGATAATTGGTAACAATTGGTACGTACAGCAGGGAAGAAAAAACATTTTGAAGTTAATAATAATAATAATAATAATAATAATAATAATAATAATAATAATAATAATAATAATTTTGACAGCTTTTCTCACTATTTATAACACAGAACCAACAAAGACAACATTAATTTGGAAGCAGATGAATACTTCGACAATTGTCTACGAGATAAATAATTAATTCGAGAAAGATTGCTTTTACTCATCTAGTGGCGAAATACGAAGTCCATACGGCGATCTTTCTTGCTGCAAAACTTGTCCATCACAACTTGGTTGAAGTTCCTTAGTAGTATAATTGGACAGTTCGGCCGCCACCGCCACCGCGGGCTCCCAGAGGTCACCTCCACAGCCAGAGGCCTCCCAGAGGCCACCTCCACCGCCACCACAGCCAGAGGCCTCCCAGATGCCTCCTCCACCACCACCACACCCAGAAGCCTCCCAGAGGTCTCCTCCACCACCCGCGGGAAATTTGAATTTGTAAACAAAGCCACGTGCTTTTTGACAGCTATCATCGACAACAACGCATCGCTAACCTCAGTACTGCCATCTTGACGGGCCTAAACCTTAATAGTACCAACTTAACCTAACTAGCATGAGGTAAACAAAGCCACGTGCTTTTTGACAGCCACATGCTTTTCAACAGATTTGTAAACAAAGCCACGTGCTTTTTGACAGACAACAACGCATAGCTAACCTCAGTACTGCCATCTTGACAGGCCTAAACCTCAGTAGTACCAATTTAACCTAACTAGCGCGAGATAAACAAATCCACAGCAGCCATCTTTAATCAAGAGAGCACCGTGCTGCCCTCTATGTGGTGGCGGCAATTTGAAAAATTCTACATGCTCTTATTTGGAAACAAACTCACGCGCTTTTTTGACAGCCGTCATCCACCATCTTTAATCAACAGAGCACAGTGCTGCCCTCTTTAGCTAGATACCTTTGAAATGTGGTGGCGGCAAATTCCACGTGCTCTTGTTTGGAAACAAAGCCATGTGCCTTTTTGACAGCTGACATCCGCCATCTTTAATCTATAGAGCACAGTGCTGCATTCTTTAGCTACTTACCTTTGAAATGTGGTACGTCACAGCTGTCATCCGCAGTGCTGCCATCTTAACGGGGCTAAACCTTAGTGCTACCAACTTAACCTTACTAGCGCGAGATTTGAATCGGTAAACAAATCCACGTGCTTTTTGACAGCTGTCATCCACCATCTTTAATCCATAGAGCACAGTGGTGCCCTCTTTAGCTACTTACCTTTGAAATGTGGTGGCGGATAATTTGAAAAATGCTTTTTGATAGCAGCCATCTTTAATCCAGAGAGCACCGTGCTGCCCTCTTTAGCTAGATACCTGTGGTGGCAGGCAATTCCACGTGACAGCAGCCATCTTTAATCAAGAGGGCACCGTGCTGCCCTCTTTGTGGCGGTGGCAAATTCCACGTGCTTTACAAACTCACGTGCTTTATTCTGACAGCTGTCATCTGCTATCTTGCATCACAAACCTCAGTGCTGCGCTCTTTAGCTAGTTACTTTTGAAATGTGGTGGCGGCAATTTGAAAAATTCTATGTGCTCTTGTTTGGAAACAAAGCCACGTGCTTTTTGACAGCTGTCACCCACCATCATTAATCAATAGAGCACTGTGCTGCTATCATGCGGGCAATTTCGTCAGCTGTCATCCGCCATCTTTAATCTACAGAATACCGTGCTGCCCTCTATGTAGTAGCGAGCAATTTGAAAAGTTCTGTTAGCTGTCATCCGCCATCTTTAATCAAGAGAGCACCGTGCTGCCATCTTTAGCTAGATACCTTTGAAATGTGGTGGCGGCAATTTGAAAAATTCTATGTGCTCTTGTTTAGTAAACAAAGCCACGTGCTTTTTTTGACAGCTGTCATCCACCGTCTTTAATCAATAAAGCACTGTGCTGCTATCATGCGGGCAATTTCGTCAGCTATCATCCGCCATCTTTAATCCACAGAGCACCGTGCTGCTCTCTGTAGTACCGGGCAATTTGAAAAGTTCTGTTATCTGTCATCCGCCATCTTTAATCAAGAGAGCACCGTGCTGCCATCTTTAGCTAGATACCTTTGAAATGTGGTGGCGGCAAATTGAAAAATTCCACGTGCTCTTGTTTAGTAAACAAACTCACGCGCTTTTTGTCAGCTGTCATCCGCCATCTTTAATCTATAGAGCTCAGTGCTACACTCTTTAGGTACATACCTTTGAAATATGGTGGCGGAAAATTTAAAAAGAAAAATTCTACATCAGCCATCTCTCGACGCTAATTGCACAAGATGGTGGCTATACATGACTCCTTAAAGGTACTTATGCAAGATAGCCGCTATACATAGGTTCTTATGAGATGCCCTTGAGATGCTTGCGCAAGATGGCGGTTATACAAGGCTCCTTATGAGACTCCCTAGGGATGCTTGCGCAAGATGGCGGTTGCTCTTATGAGGCGGCTTAAGGGTCCTTGCACAAGATGGCTAGAGATGCCCTAAGGATGCTTGCGCAAGATGGCGGACGTAAGATGGAGGCTACACACGACTCCTTATGAGACGCCTTAAGGGTGCTTGCGCAAGATGGCTGCTGCTCTTATGAAGAAAACTAGCCTAGAGGCTAACGTGTCGTGCTAGTTCGATTCATTAAATTTGGGGCTTAAATTCATAATGTTAAATATCTTGAAAACGGTGCATCGTAGAGCAAAACGGACAAAATTTTTCTACCTAATACCTCGGCTCGCAGTATGGGGAATATGATATCATAAGAAAAACATAGTCTAATGATGAGATCAACGGTTCGGTTCTAACTTAGGCCCTTTGGCATTAGCTCTGTTTCAGCTTGTAATGAAGCTAGTCTTCGTAACATGATCAGGTCTAGCTATGGTAGAGGGTATAACGTACCGTGCAGGTTCGATTCATTACATTTGGGGCTTAAATGCAAAATGTTAAATATCTCGAAAACGGACAAAAATTTTCCACCTGATACCTAGGTTTGCAGTATCAGGAACATGATAGCATAAGAAAAACATAGTCTAATGATGAGATCGACGGTTCGATTCCTACTTAGGCCCTTTGGCATTGGCAGCTATCTATTTCTTCAAGATGGCGGCTATACATAGCTTCTTATGAGACAGCTTAAGAGCGCTTGCACAAGATGGCTGCTGCTCTTATGAGACGCCGTAGGGGTGCTTGCGGGAGGTACCAGCGACAAGACGATGACTATACACAGCTGCTTATGATACGGCCTAGAGGTGCTTACACAAGATGGTGGCTGCTCTGATGAAGAAAGCTAGCTTTGCATCGTGCAGGTATTTTTACAGCACTAAACCTCATACCTTTGAAATGTGGTGGCGGGTAATTTGAAAACTTCGATGTGCTTTTTCTTCACAGCGGCTATCTTTAGACAATAGCGGCTATACATAAGCTGTTAAGGCCTCCTCTTATGTCAAGGCATAGCTCTATCGAACAAGTTTAAACCTGCATCGGAATAGCTAGAGTAAGCACGTGCTGCAGTGATGACGTCATTAAGCATGTTACACTTGCAAATCACAGAAGAAACGTAACAAGGCTGGAATCGAAAACTGCACTCTATGCCGTTAACTTTATCATGTTATCGGAACATTGATTGAAGTGTTTAGAACACTAAATAAGTAGAACCGAACACTGTACTCGATACAACATGTGTTTAGAACATGTCAGGGGATACCTTTGTTCTAAGAAGATTAGTTTACCGCACATTCCTTGTAGGGCTAATAGGCTAAGGGGCTAATGGGCAAAAGGGCTAATGGGCAAAAGGGCTAAAGGGCTAAAGGACCAACAACCTCATCGATCGCTATCAGCAAGAACGCTTATACTTTGTTAATAGAAAATTAATCTTTATTTGTAAATGGTTTCATGTTCAGAACAAGGAATGGAACCTAGGGGTTACGTCTTACCTAATAAAATCCCCGAGGTGCGATGAGTTACGTTTTTCGAACTAGTGTTTGGAACACTGAACGTTTCAAGATGATAGCAGAGAGTTTAGCAATGTTCTGTTGTTGGATTATAAACTCCGCGCTACAACATGCATAAGGTGGCAGCCTTGAGTTTACTGCCGTAAAGATGACAAGAGTGAGGTTAACAATGTTCCGTTGTTGGATTTTAAATTCCGCGCTATAACATGCATAAGGTGGCAGCCTTGGGGTTTACCGCCGTAAAGAAGGCAGCAGTGAGGTTAGCGACGCTCTATTGTCCTGCAAAGTGAGGTTAGGGTTCGTCAAGAAGACAGCTGTCAAAAAAGCACGTGGCTATGTTTGCCAAACAAGAGCACGTGGTCGTGACGTCACGGTCACGTAGTATGCTGCCTCAGCATGCAAAGTTCAATGTCTACACCTACGTAGTAATCATTCTGCTATGTTCACAAGATTTTTACACATAACTATTCTTTATGCTTTAAGTTCATGCACATAGGCTATGCTAAGATAGCAGGACAAACACATGCGAACTTTGTGCATTCTAATACAATAAGTTTAGTACTGCGTGCATCATAGATACATGATGTGTACACGCATTTAAACATGCCTATACTTAATGCTGCTGCTTTGTTTACAAGATTTTTATACATTGCTATTCTTTATGCTTTAAGTTCGTGCACACACAAGCGATAGTCGTACGCTCTGGCAGGAGAAGTTTAGTACGATATTCGATACATACATGATCGATAGGTGATGTGTACACGCTTTGGAACATAGCTCTTTTTTGTGCTTTAAGTTCGTGCACATGGGTTAGGGATACACAAACTCGATTGCTACATGCTCTAGCGGAAGAAAAATCGATAGGTTATGCTAAGATAGCTGCACACTTACACGATTTTAGCACAATCTAGTGGAAAAGTTTAGTATGATAGTCGTTTGTGCAAAATCATTAGGTAATGTGTACACGCTTTGAAACAAGGCTATTCTTTGTACTTTAAGTTCATGCGTACAAGTTATGCTAAGATACCAGCACAATCTAGCGCAAGAAGTTTAGTACGATATTTGATGCATGCAAAATCGATAGGTGACGTGTACACGCTTTAAAACATGGTTATTCTTCGTACTTTAAGTTCATGCGTATAGATTAGGCTAAGATAGCAGCACAGTCTAGCGTAAGAAGTTTAGTAAGAGAGTCGATGAATGCAAAATCGAAGGTGATGTGTACACGCTTTGAAACATACCTATTCTTTGTACTTTAAGTTCATGCGTCTTAGTTATGCTAAGATAGCAGCACAATCTACCTGAAGAAGTTTTGTACGAGAGTCGATACATGCAAAATCGATAGTTGATGCGTACACGCTTTGAAACATCACTATTCATTGTACTTTAAGTTCATGGGTATTGGTTATGCTAAGATAGCAGCACAATCTAGCGGAAGAAATTTAGTACGATATTTGATGCATGCAAAATCAATAAGTAATGTGTACACACTTTGAAACATGGCTATTCTTTGTACTTTAAGTTCATGCGTCTTAGTTATGCTAAGATAGCAGCACAATCTACCTGCAGAAGTTTAGTACGAGAGTCGATACATGCAAATTCGATAGTTGATATGTACACGCTTTCAAACATGACTATTCATTGTACTTTAAGTACATGGGTACAGGTTATGCTAAGATAGCAGCACAATCTAGCCGAAGAAGTTCAGTACGAGATTCGATTAATGCAAAATCAATAAGTAATGTGTACACGCTTTGAAACATGGCTATTCTTTGTACTTTAAGTTCATGTGTATAAGTTATGCTAAGATAGCAGCACAACCCAGCGGGAGAAGTTTAGTACGATATTTGTTGCATGCAAAGTCGATAGGTAATATGTACACGCTTTGAAACATGACTATTCATTGTACTTTAAGGTCACGCGTATAGGTTATGCTAAGATAGCAGCACAATCTAGCGGAAGAAGTTTAGTACGAGAGTCGATGCATGCAAAATCGATAGGTAATGTGTACACGCTTTGAAACATGGCTACTCATTGTACTTTAATTTTATGGGTATAGGTTATGCTAAGATAGCAGCACGATCTAGCGGATGAAGTTTAGTTCGATGGTCGATGCATGTAAAATTGATAGGTGATGTGTACACGCTTTGAAACATGGCAATTCATACTGCTGCTCTGTTCCCAAAACTTTTAAGCATAGCTAATCCTAATGCTGCTCTTAACGACGTCGAGCTAAGAATTGATTACGTGACCGTGACGTCACGACCACGTGCACTTGTTTGACAAACATAGCCACGTGCTTTTTTGACAGCTGTCTTCTTGACGAACCCTAACCTCACTTTGGAGGACAATAGAGCGTCGCTAACCTCACTGCTACCATTTTTACGGCGGTAAACCCCAAGGCTGCCACCTTATGCATGTTATAGCGCGGAATTTAAAATCCAACAACGGAACATTGTTAACCTCACTCTTGTCATCTTTACGGCAGTAAACCTCAAGGCTGCCACCTTATGCATGTTGTAGCGCGGAATTTATAATCCAACAACAGAACATTGCTAAACTCTCTGCTATCATCTTGAAAAGTTCAGTGTTCAAAACACTAGTTCGAAAAACGTAACTCATCGCACCTCGGGGATTTTATTAGGTAAGACGTAACCCCTAGGTTCCATTCCTTGTTCTGAACATGAAACCATTTACAAATAAAGATTAATTTTCTACACTTAAAAAAGTACAAGCGTTCTTGCTGATAGCGATCGATGAGGTTGTTGGTCCTTTAGCCCTTTAGCCCTTTTGCCCATTAGCCCTTTTGCCCATTAGCCCCTTAGCCTATTAGCCCTACAAGGAATGTGCGGTAAACTAATCTTCTTAGAACAAAGGTATCCCCTGACATGTTCTAAACACATGTTGTATCGAGTACAGTGTTCGGTTCTACTTATTTAGTGTTCTAAACACTTCAATTAATGTTCCGATCACATGATAAAATTAACGGCATAGAGTGCAGTTTTCGATTCCAGCCTTGTTACGTTTCTTCTGTGATTTGCAAGTCTAAACATGCTTTTTGACGTCATCACTGCAGCACGTGCTTACTCTAGCTATTCCGATGCAGGTTTAAACTTGTCCGATAGAGCTATGCCTTGACATAAGAGGAGGCCTTAACAGCTTATGTATAGCCGCTATTGTCTAAAGATAGTCGCTGTGAAGAAAAAGCACATCGAAGTTTTCAAATTACCCTCCATCACATTTCAAAGGTATGAGGTTTAGTGCTGTAAAAATACCTGCACGATGCAAAGCTAGCTTTCTTCATCAGAGCAGCCACCATCTTGTGTAAGCACCTCTAGGCCGTATCATAAGCAGCTGTGTATAGTCATCGTCTTGTCGCTGGTACCTCCCGCAAGCACCCCTACGGCGTCTCATAAGAGCAGCAGCCATCTTGTGCAAGCGCTCTTAAGCTGTCTCATAAGAAGCTATGTATAGCCGCCATCTTGAAGAAATAGATAGCTGCCAATGCCAAAGGGCCTAAGTAGGAATCGAACCGTCGATCTCATCATTAGACTATGTTTTTCTTATGCTATCATGTTCCTGATACTGCAAACCTAGGTATCAGGTGGAAAAATTTTGTCCGTTTTCGAGATATTTAACATTTTGCATTTAAGCCCCAAATGTAATGAATCGAACCTGCACGGTACGTTATACTCTCTGCCATAGCTAGACCTGATCATGTTACGAAGACTTGCTTCATTACAAGCTGAAACAGAGCTAATGCCAAAGGGCCTAAGTTAGAACCGAACCGTTGATCTCATCATTAGACTATGTTTTTCTTATGATATCATGTTCCCCATACTGCGAGCCGAGGTATTGGGTAGAAAAATTTTGTCCGTTTTGCTCTACGATGCACCGATTTCGAGATATTTAACATTATGAATTTAAGCCCCAAATTTAATGAATCGAACTAGCACGACACGTTAGCCTCTAGGCTAGTTTTCTTCATAAGAGCAGCAGCCATCTTGCGCAAGCACCCTTAAGGCGTCTCATAAGGAGTCGTGTGTAGCCTCCATCTTACGTCCGCCATCTTGCGCAAGCATCCTTAGGGCATCTCTAGCCATCTTGTGCAAGGACCCTTAAGCCGCCTCATAAGAGCAACCGCCATCTTGCGCAAGCATCTCTAGGGCGTCTCATAAGGAGCCTTGTATAACCGCCATCTTGCGCAAGCATCCCAAGGGAATCTCATAAGAACCTATGTATAGCGGCTATCTTGCATAAGCACCTTTAAGGAGTCATGTATAGCCACCATCTTGTGCAATTAGCGTCGAGAGATGGCTGATGTAGAATTTTTCTTTTTAAATTATCCGCCACCATATTTCAAAGGTATGTACCTAAAGAGTGTAGCACTGAGCTTTATACATTAAAGATGGCGGATGACAGCTGACAAAAAGCGCGTGAGTTTGTTTACTAAACAAGAGCACGTGGAATTTTTCAATTTGCCGCCACCACATTTCAAAGGTATCTAGCTAAAGATGGCAGCACGGTGCTCTCTTGATTAAAGATGACGGATGACAGCTAACAGAACTTTTCAAATTGCCCGCTACTACATAGAGGGCAGCACGGTGTTCTGTAGATTAAAGATAGCGGATGACAGCTGACGAAATTGCCCGCATGATAGCAGCACAGTGCTTTATTGATTAAAGATGGTGGATGACAGCTGTCAAAAAGCACGTGGCTTTGTTTCCAAACAAGAGCACATAGAATTTTTCAAATTGCTGCCACCACATTTCAAAGGTAACTAGCTAAAGAGCGCAGCACTGAGGTTTGTGATGCAAGATGGCGGATGACAGCTGTCAGAAAAAGGCACGTGAGTTTGTAAAGCACGTGGAATTTGCCACCGCCACAAAGAGGGCAGCACGGTGCCCTCTTGATTAAAGATGGCTGCTGTCACGTGGAATTGCCTGCCACCACAGGTATCTAGCTAAAGAGGGCAGCACGGTGCTCTCTGGATTAAAGATGGCTGCTATCAAAAAGCATTTTTCAAATTATCCGCCACCACATTTCAAAGGTAAGTAGCTAAAGAGGGCACCACTGTGCTCTATGGATTAAAGATGGTGGATGACAGCTGTCTAAAAAGCACGTGGATTTGTTTACCGATTCAAATCTCGCGCTAGTAAGGTTAAGTTGGTAGCACTAAGGTTTAGCCCCGTTAAGATGGCAGCACTGCGGATGACAGCTGTGACGTACCACATTTCAAAGGTTAGTAGCTAAAGAGGGCAGCACTGTGCTCTATAGATTAAAGATGGCGGATGTCAGCTGTCAAAAAAGCACATGGCTTTGTTTCCAAACAAGAGCACGTGGAATTTGCCGCCACCACATTTCAAAGGTATCTAGCTAAAGAGGGCAGCACTGTGCTCTGTTGATTAAAGATGGTGGATGACGGCTGTCAAAAAGCGCGTGAGTTTGTTTCCAAACAAGAGCATGTAGAATTTTTCAAATTGCCGCCACCACATAGAGGGCAGCACGGTGCTCTCTTGATTAAAGATGGCTGCTGTCATGTGGAATTGCCTGCCACCACATTTCAAAGGTATCTAGCTAAAGAGGGCAGCACGGTGCTCTCTAGATTAAAGATGGCTGCTGTCAAAAAGCATTTTTCAAATTATCCGCCACCACATTTCAAAGGTAAGTAGCTAAAGAGAGCACCACTGTGCTCTATAGATTAAAGAGGCGGATGACAGCTGTCAAAAAAGCACGTGGATTTGTTTACCGATTCTAATCTCGCGCTAGTTAGGTTAAGGTGGTAGCACTAAGGTTTAGGCCCGTTAAGATTGCAGCACTGCAGATGACAGGTGACGAATTTGCAGCTACTGCGATAAAGAGGGCAGTACAGTGCTCTGTGGTTTAAAGATGGCGGGTGACAGCTGTCCAAAAAGCACGTGGATTTGTTTATCTCACGCTAGTGAGGTTAAGTTGGTAGCACTAAGGTTTAGGCCCGCCAAGATGGCAGCACTGCGGATGACAGGTGACGAATTTGCAGCTACTACGATAAAGAGGGCAGCACGGTGCTCTGTGTTTTTAAGATGGCGGATGACAGCTGTCAAAAAGCACGTGGATTTGTTTATCTCGCGCTAGTTAGGTTAAGTTGGTACTACTGAGGTTTAGGCCTGTCAAGATGGCAGTACTGAGGTTAGCGATGCGTTGTTGTCTGCCAAAAAGCACGTGGCTGTCAAAAACACGTGGATTTGTTTACCAATTCAAATCTCGCGCTAGTTAGGTTAAGTTGGTACTACTGAGGTTTAGGCCCGTCAAGATGGCAGTACTGAGGTTAGCGATGCGTTGTTGTCGATGATAGCTGTCAAAAAGCACGTGGCTTTGTTTACAAATTCAAATTTCCCGCGGGTGGTGGAGGAGACCTCTGGGAGGCCTCTGGCTGTGGTGGTGGTGGAGGAGGCATCTGGGAGGCCTCTGGCTGTGGTGGCGGTGGAGGTGGCCTCTGGGAGGCCTCTGGCTGTGGAGGTGGCCTCTGGGAGCCCGCGGTGGAGGTGGCGGCCGAACTGTCCAATTATACTACTTTCCTTATTTCCGAGATATACTTTTTCACGATTGATGACATCGCTAATGCATTCAACTGTTCCTGACACATAGTATTTCGAAAGAACCTTTTTAATCCTTTTAAGACTCGTAAAGCATCTTTTCGGTTCTGAAGTACTCATTGGAATTGTAATCAAAATCCTGAGCAATTCTGTTATTTGGGCGCGAACGTATCTCGCAATTTGTTCTTCATGATCAGTTGAAGCAAATGAACTGCCCCGCCAATTTCCCTTAAATCAGTTCTTTCATACAGAACGCTGAGCTCAGTCATTATTCTATTCTTGTCTGAGAGTCTGTATAAGTCGCCCAGAGTGTTAACTAATTTTACAGGGACCTGTATTGAATATTCGCTAAAATTCATCGAATCTAATAAATTTGCAACCTCTAAATAAGAAACAGAACTAAATCTACGATCTAACTCTTCAGTGATTCGATCACAGATATCCTTAGCATCAGCCGTCCTGTAGAATTCCGTTAGGCGCTTTTTACTTTGTGGCATTTCTAAAGAAATTTCATTTGCTATTTTATCGAGAGAATCCCAGACTGAAGCAATAGTCTTAAAAATGCCAACAGCATTTCCTATTTTGATTGCATCTGTCGATCTTGCTTGTAGATGGGAGAACAAAATATCCACATGGCGCATTGTTCGGTGAAAGAAGGACAGCCAAAGTAAGAACACTTCGTCCTCCAAATTGTGTCTGAGTCCACGTGCTTCTTGAACTGTCCTTACAGATTTCGACTTTTCCAGGTCCAGGAAGCATTGCAACAAAGCGTCTTTGTTATCATGCACGATGTAGCATTAATAATGTAATATATATACAATTAAGACAATGAACTGTCTACAGGATATGTATTTAAATTGCGTGCCTTGTCTGCACAGCGCTTCTTCAGTCATTTATGCCTTCTGCAATTGAACTCTGCATACTTGGCCTGATACGCGTGTATCAAGGGTTGACATTATTATTGTTATAGTAACGATACTGAATTTGATCTGACGCTATTGCACGAACTGTGTTGTTTATCTGCGTAGCTTTATGACACAGATTTTTCAAGGAACATTCGATTTACATGTATACTACTCATTGTATGTGTGGCTATTGGGACATTACGGCACCTAATTATCCTGGAAGTTTTTATCTGTGGTGTATATATTCGTACGGTGTACTCTGCTAAACGAACTCCTACGCTATCTGTGTGAGTCTATTGGAACTGCTAGTTGGGTTCTGACTGTGCTCGCCAGAGGGTGTACCCATACGAGACGGTATCGCCACGAATGGCGGATAGTGAAGTGCGCCTGTCTGCGGTTGGAAATGCTTGAAAGCGGACGCTTGCGGCTAACATGGAGTACTTAGGGACTCCTAGCACTATGAACCTACCTTCGGGTGTAGGCTGAAGGGGGCTATGTCTACCTCCACCCGTGGGATTGTGTTTATTAAATATGGTTTTCTAATTCTAGCATAGTCTTGCTGTGTAAATAGATAGCATTTTATTATCTTTTACTTGCGAGTGTAGTAGTATTAGGCCAAACACCGGTAAGTTACCTAGGCATTACGGACTTCAACGTAAGTACGCCTTTAATGATTACTTTAAGCTTATACTATTTTCCTGGTGTGATGTAGTTATATTTTAGTTCGTGTGTTTATTGTGTTCTAATATGATATCTCAGTTTTGTGCTATGGCGTTCTAGCTTCAAGTGTGTGTCGTGTGTAACGGAATCCCATTGTCGTGCTTAGGTAACGTTCGAAATTCTCCGTTGCCTTGATTTAAATTTGTTTCTACCTCGGGTTAATTCTATTTTTCTGTGTATTTGCGTATGTTTCCCTGTGTTATGTCCTGCATGCGTGCGCGGTTACTTTTTGAAATTTGTAATTTATCATCACTATCATTGCTGTATTGTGTGCACATACTCGTGTTTATTTTTGGTGGTAATTCTCTTACATGTGATTCTAGCATCCTTTCGTGTGTTTCGGCGTGCTCGTGCCCGTGTTTGACCTAATACTACGCTTACACTAGTATCTACTTTCTAATTAATGATTATTATTATTATTATTATTATTATTATTATTATTATTATTATTATTATTATTATTATCGTTCGGTTTGGTAAATTTTAATATTAATTTGTTTTATATATATATATATATATATATAATTTGGGTTGGAAAGCTTTGTTTTCAATTCTACTGCGGACGTTTTATGAGATTATTGTCCTTATTATTTGTGTAAACGCGCATTAATTTTCATATTGTAGTAATGTACGTAGTAACGTAAACTGTAACTTCTCGGGTTTTAATCGAGGGTTTTTGGACAGCCCTAGTGTGAGTGGTTCTTATCTCTTCTTCCTAATGTTTTTGCTTATCTCTTCGTGTCTGGCTGTTACGTAATTGATTATTATTCATTATTGTCTTGTCTGCGATAGCGTTAACTTGTGTGTGGCATCGTGGATACAATAATGGTTGTTTCATCTTGTGTGGTGATCATGTGGTTGACTTGGTCATGTAAATTGAGCTGGCCCGTCCTATTATTTTATTTATATCGGGTGTTCTATTGATCTCTTAGCCCCCTGTGGCTTTTGTGATTTTAATTATGATTTATTTGGGGTAAAATTCTCGATTCTGTGCGGACTTGTGTGGACATTATGGTCTGTATTTGTGTAATGTTTTGGATTTATACGACGTGTTTGTGGACCAACTTTAATGTGGGTATTGTGGGAATGATCCTTTACTGGGTTCTGCCAAACGCCCTCTTTTTAGCCATCCAACCCATTTTTCATTGTTTTATTTACATTAAAATTTTGTTTAATATATTAATTAATTAGTTGTGGTAGGAAAATTGAAAGTGGGAAATATTGAAAAAACCCCATTAAGAAGAGAAAAAAGAATTTAAGTATGGAATATGAAGGAGAAAAGCTTACAAGAAGAATTTCAAAGGGAAATAATAACCTTGGCACCCAGGACGGAGGTGGGGAATGTTGAAGATGAATGGAAAATATTTAAGGAACAACTGGTTGGATGTGCAGAAAAGGTATGTGATAGAACATCAGAAAATGTGAAGGACAAAGAGACACACTGGTGTAATGATAGGGTAAATATTAAAGTGAAGGAAAATAAAATGCCATGGAAAGCATGGAAAACATCTTAGACTGAAGAAAGTAGAAGAAAATATGTGGAGGCAAAGAATTTGACCAAGAAAGCACAGTAGAAAAGAGGAAGAGTTGGGCCTTATTCACACAGAAATTGAGAGATGATATGCAGGGCAGCAAGAAATTACTGTCTGGTATCTTAAGAAACAAAAAGAGAGATCAAGTAAACACCAGATTTTTGAAGGATGAACACGGCATAATATTAACAAAGCCAGAAGAAATAAGGAATAGGTGGAGAGATCATTTTCATAAGTTGCTGAATGTAAGAACTTATGACAGTCATTCAATGGACGACCAAGAAAGGCAATTAGTTGATGAAGAAATGGATAAAGAAATTACAATGAATGAAATTGAAATGGCAGTAAGGAAGATGAAGAATGGAAAACTGCTGGGATAGATGAAATTTCAGTTGATATGATGAAGGCAGCTGGAGCTGTAGGCCTGCAGTAGACATATCGAGTTCTCAGGAAAGGTGATAAGAAAGTTTGGAAGAACTAGAGGGGAATTACTATAATATCCCATGTTGCTAAGATAATGGAGGGGATACTGGAAAGTAGGATAAGGTTGAGGGTTGAGAATCAGATACTGGAATGTCAGTTTGGTTTCAGAAGTGGAACGTCAACAATAGAGCCCTTTTTCGTTATGAGACAGCTAATGGAAAAGCAATGGGAGTACGGGAATGATATGGTGATGGCATTCATCGACATTGAAAAGGCATATGACATTGTCCCCAGGATTAAAGTTTGAGACAGTCTGATACAAAAAGGAATTGGACAGGAATTAATAAATATGATCAAGGCAATGTACAAGGAATGTTGTAGTTGCGTGCAAACACAAGTTGGCAGGACAAGTTGGTTCAAAATAACTAGTGGGCCGAGGCAGGGAAGTGTTCTGTCACCAATCCTGTTTACAATAATAATGGATGACATCATGAGAACAGCAAAAGCAGAATATGGAGGAACAAAAATGCACATGTTGTTATTTTCAGATGATATTGTGATTTGGGGAGAAGACGACAGGAAGGTTCAAGAACAGTTGGATGTGGTGAATGGGAAAATAGAAGAATGTGGGTTGAAAATAAGTGTAGAGAAGGGTAAAACCCTTGTTAAGACTAGAGGGGAGAAAGAAGGGAAAGGTCAAATTAGACTTACAGACAAGCCCCTGGAAGTAGTGGGAACATTTAAATAACTGGGGAGTGAATTAATGGAGAATGCTCGACTGGATGCTGAAATTAGTAAGAGGATTCAAGCTGGAAGTTGTTTCTATCATAGTGTAAGAAGGATGTTATGGGACAAATATGGAAGCAAAGGGAACTATGTACAAGATGTAACTACTTTTGGGGCAGAAACTTGGACAATGACAAAGAAGGATTAGAGTCGAATACAGGCAGCCGAAATGAAGTTCTTGAGGAGTAGGATACAGAAGAGTAGAAGAGACAAAATAAGGAATGAGAAAATCCGGGAAGAAATTGGAGTGGAAAAAATGAATGATAGAATTGAGAAGAGCCGACTAAGATTGGTTGGGCACATATAGCGAATGAGTGATGAAAGAATGCCAAAAAAGTGATGGAAATGCAAATGCAAGGAAGGAGAGGCCATGGACGACCACGATTGAGATGTACGGACACAATCTAACGCAGTATTAAGGGAAGAAACCTGGACTGGGACACAGTGTTGGAGGAGGAGTGGTGGAAAGACCGAAGAAAATGGAGAGGTACCATATTTGCCCCGACCGGGCTACAGCTGGATAAAGGGAAGTGATGATTATGATGATGATGTTAATTATTGGTAATGTTTAGAGTAGGCTGGTGCACCAGGATATTTTTGTGTGATAGTACGGTACCACTTACTTCAGAAATAGATTTATTTATTTATTTACATTTAAATTATTTATATACTAAATATTAATTATACTCCCTACTTATCTTTGTTCTTTGCAAGTTTCTCTCATTTACTATTTTATCAAAGTTTATTAATTTTTCAAATTTCATTTTAATGTAAATATTATTTCTCAATATATAGTATAATTTTAATTTTTTTGAAAATCTTGTTGTCGTTTTTTGGTGAATGTCTTCGCATTTCCTTGGGATTCTTGCCTCTTGTTTTTATTATGGGCGGTTTCAGTACTCTTCCTAGTACGCTTGATGTATTATTATCTGATTGTTCTGATATGTTTGTTCAATTTTTTCTTTTATTGTGCGCGCACTTCCCTATGACGTTTATGACGTTTACTAGCCGAATGTTATTTACTATAATTGTTAGGGGATGTTGCAACGACATTGACGGTTCTAGACTTGAAGTTCCACCTTGTTGATGAACATCCTGGAATTCTTCGTGGTACCACTTTTTCCAAAGCAGCCAGACGTTGAGGAGATCTGGAAAAGAATGCAGGAAATGCAGATAGGCTGCAGAAAATTACGCGCGCAGCATGATATTGAGAGGCCGCGTTTTCTAATACGAGGTTGAGCTGGTGGAGGTAGCTGTGAATGTAACTGGCTAGGGGATAGCGAGCTTTGATTTTCCTTTGAACTCCACCTTTTTCACCGCTCATCACAGATGCTCCTTCGTAAGTTTGGGAGATAATTTTTATCTGGATTAACCCGAAAAATACTACTGACCTGCTGCAGTATGCACTCAGATAGGCTATTGCATCTGCAGTTTGTCCATCTAGATTAAGGAATGCCCAAAATCTTTCAAGTTATACATTTTATACGTATCTAAACACAATTGCCAACTGTAGCTCTTCAGAAACGTCTGTCGTTTCATCTGCTATGACAGCAGTGCACTTAGTGTTATGTATTTCCTCCAGTATCTTATCACGGCAGACTTCCAACTTACAGTCTAACAGTTATTTTTGGCTGGTTCTTGATATGCTCTTAAATACCTTATTGGATTCCATGTGTTCCTTAACGGTACTGTCTATACTGCTCACGAAATCAACTAATCCCAAGAACACTCCTGGATTTTCAGATACGGAAGACTCATCATAACCACGTAAAGCTAGTTCGAATGCCCCACAAAATTTTATAAAATCAATGATTTTAGACAAAATGTACCTATTCTTCTCTATTTCTGCATTATGTCTCTGCAAATTATTGTGATATGCTCTACTAAGTTGTGTTGTATTATTCACATTTCCTAGAGCACTTAGGTCCACTACATTATTGATGTGTTTTCGGTTCGACGAATGCTTTTTCACATACTCGTTTAAATGCCCCAGATCCTCCACACCTTTCTTACTCCAGATATCAATATTTCCAAATAAGACGCAAGGAAAAAACACAGCATTTCTTATATCGCAGCCACATATCCAACTGTTATTGTCGTAAACATTACAGTTGAAATGCCTGATATAACTGAAATTTTGCCCTCTCGAAGCTTTCTGAGTAAAATGTAAGACTGGAGTGGGACGACCTATAAGTATTTTGTTCACATTTTCTTCTAATGTTCTCCTAGATAACGGATCTTTCATCAAACTGCTCACACTATTCATGCTGTATACGCACTTCCCAACTTACATCAGTCAAGCAGGATCATGGAAATATAGATTCTCACTAAGAACACTAGTTTAATTTCACTTGATATACACTGTAGTGGATAAATATTCGGATAAATCTCCGTATGAACTTCAGCACTAACACAGTGATAGGAAAACACGCACCAACAATATAACCGCGAGATTAAACATCTCACAAAGCAACTGAAAGTGCTGCCAACTGAATCATTGAGAACTCCTCTATAACCAGCATAAAATTTATTCTAATACGGGATAACATTTAGGGTCAATCCGAGATTTTTTGACTCAAGTACGAATTCCTTATTTTTGACACAAGAGGAAGATGGATATTTTAATAAGCGTTGGTTGGTTACCTTAATAACAACGTTATGTTTGTGATAGATTGCCCCCAGTTGCGCTTTACATTTGAGCCCAGACGACGCCACTCTGTAGTGGGAGAATCGCTTATCACGTTCAACACCAGAGTAGCGGGAGGCATCGAGCACTTCTACTCCCTTGCGGCAAGAAAAGTAACTATAGACAGGATAGTGAAAGTTGATCCCGGTTAATAGTATACTCCACCGGCTACGGGGAGTGTTGCAAGCTTGGCTGCGCCTGTGTATTGCTTCCTTCAGGCTACACGCCAGAGCTCATTTCACATGAGCACGAGCCACGAGCCAAGTTCCCGGGAGAACGGAGGTAGGTGTTCGACAGTTCTCGTCCTGATTTACATAAAACACACATTCATACCGTACGCAAAACAAAGAAAAGGCACCAGGATAATTGTACTGAATATAATTCCTTACAGTTCCAAGCTACGTGCTGGAGCCCGGTAGCACGTACTGACCGGCCGCCACTGGGCTTGATCAAAAATGTTTCTGTAAGGCATTTATACATCATATATCTGCGTATTCAACTACAATCTATGGAAATCATATTATGTACGGCTTTCAAGTTATACCATTTTTGTGAACGAATATGTCCCTTTTTATACTCAAATTTGAGAAAGGTCATTGTAAAGGAAGATAATGTATAATAAACTCGCAATTTCAAAAGTCTATTAAGCAGTAACACATTATTACACAAAAATACGGCCAGTAGTATAATTGGATGGTTCGGCGGCCACCTCCACCTCAGGCTCCCAGTGGCCACCTCCACCTCAGCCAGAGGCCTCCCAGATGCCTCCTCCACCTCCACCTCAGCCAGAGGCCTCCCAGATGCCTCCTCCACCTCCCGCGGGAAATTTGAATTTGTAAACAAAGCCACGTGCTTTTTGACAGACAACAACGCATCGCTAACCTCAGTACTGCCATCTTGACGGGCCTAAACCTCAGTAGTGCCAACTTAACCTAACTAGCGCGAGGTAAACAAAGCCACGTGCTTTTTGACAGCCACGTGCTTTTTGACAGCTGTCATCGACAACAACGCATCGCTAACCTCAGTACTGCCATCTTGACGGGCCTAAACCTTAATAGTACCAACTTAACCTAACTAGCATGAGGTAAACAAAGCCACGTGCTTTTTGACAGCCACATGCTTTTCAACAGATTTGTAAACAAAGCCACGTGCTTTTTGACAGACAACAACGCATCGCTAACCTCAGTACTGCCATCTTGACGGACCTAAACCTTAGTGGTACCAACTTAACCTAACTAGCGCGAGGTAAACAAAGCCACGTGCTTTTTGACAGCCACGTGTTTTTTGACAGCCACGTGCTTTTTTGACAGCTGTCATCCGCCATCTTTGAGCACGGTGCTGCCCTCTTTCGTCACCTATCATCGGCAGTGCTGCCATCTTGACGGGTCTAAACCTTAGTGCTACCAACTTAACCTCACTAGCGTGAGATAAACAAAGCCACGTGCAGCTGTCATCCGCCATCTTTGAGCATCGTGCTGCCCTCTTTAGCTACTTACCTTTGAAATGTGGTACGTTATCCGCCATCTTGCATCCGAAACCTCAGTGCTGCGCTCTATGTAGTGGCGGCAAATTCCATGTGCTCTTGTTTGGAAACAAAGCCACGTGCAGCTGTCATCCACCATCTTTAATCACCGTGCTGCCCTCTTTAGCTACTTACCTTTGACAGTTGTCATCCGCCATCTTGCATCGCCAACCTCAGTGCCGCACTCTATGTAGTGGCGGCAAATTCCACGTGCTCTTGTTTGGAAACAAATTCACGTGCTATTTTTCTGACAGCTGTCATCCGCCATCTTTGAGCACCGTGCTGCCCTCTTTAGCTACTTACCTTTGAAATGTGGTACGTCACAGCTGTCATCCGCCATCTTTAATCCAGAGAGAACAGTGCTGCAATCTATGTGGTGGCGGCAAATTCCACGTGCTTTACAAATCAACATGCTTTTTTGACAGCTGTCAACCGCCATCTTTAATCACCGTGCTGCCATCTATGTGGTGGCGGTAAATTCCACATGCTTTACAAACCTATATGCTTTTCTGACAGATGTCATCCGCCATCTTTAATCCAGAGAGAACAGTGCTGCCCTCTATGTGGTGGCGGCAAATTCCACGTGCTCTTGTTTGGAAACAAAGCCATGTGCAGCTGTCATCCGCCATCTTTGAGCACCGTGCTGCGAGCAATTTCGTCAGTTGTCATCCGCCATCTTTAATCTACAGAACACCGTGCTGCCCTCTTTATGGCTACTACCTTAAGCACGTAGTAGCGGGCAATTTGAAAAGTTCTGTTAGCTATCATCCGCCATCTTTAATCACCGTGCTGCCATCTTTAGCTAGATACCTTTGAAATGTGGCGGCGGATAATTTGAAAAATGCTTTTTGACAGCAGCTATCTTTGAGCACCGTGCTACCCTCTATGTGGTGGCGGCAAATTCTACATGCTTTACAAACCCACGCGCTTTTTTTTGACAGCCATCTTTAAGCAACAGAGTACAGTGCTGCCCTCTTTGTTGTGGCGGCAAATTCCACGTGCTCTTGTTTGGAAACAAAGCCACATGCTCTTTTGACAGCTGTCACCCGCCATCTTTAACCAACAGAGCACTATGCTGCGGGCAATTTCGTTAGCTGTCATCCGACATCTTTAATCAACAGAGCACCGTGCTGCCCTCATGCGGGGTAATTTCGTTAGCTGCCATCCGCCATCTTTAAACACCGTGCTGCCCTCTTTATGACTACTACCTTAAGCACGTAGTAGCGGGCAATTTCGTTAGCTGTCATCCGCTATCTTTGAGCACCGTGCTGCTCTCTGTAGTAGCGGGTAATTTGAAAAGTTCTGTTAGCTGTCATCCGCCATCTTTGAGCACCGTGCTGCCATCTATGTGGTGGCGGCAAATTCCACATGCTTTACAAACTCACGCGCAGCTGTCATCCACCATCTTACATCGCAAACCTCAGTGCTACACTCTATGTGGTAGCGGATAATTTTAAAAAGAAAAATTCTACAGCAGCCATCTCTCGACGCTAATTGCACAAGATGGTAGCTATACATGACTCCTTAAAGGTGCTCATGCAAGATGATCGCTATACATAGACGCCCTTGGGATGCTTGCGCAAGATGGCGGTTATACAAGGCTCCTTATGAGGGATGCTTGCGCGAGATGGTGGTTGCTCTTATGAGGCGGCTCAAGGATCCATGGCTAGAGACGCCCTAAGGATGCTTGCGCAAGATGGCGGATGCAAGATGGCGGCTATACATAGCTCCTTATGAGACAGCCAGTACAACATGTGATCAGAACATTGATTGATGTGTTCAGAACACAAAATAAGTAGAATCGAACACTGTACTCGATACAACATGTGATTAAAACATTGTGTGGTGTGTTCAGAACACTAATCGAACGCTGTATTAGGGGATACCTTTGTTTAGATTGAAACATAACAAGACTAGAATTGAACACTGCACATTGATTGATGTGTTCAGAACACAAAATAAGTAGAATCGAACACTGTACTCGATGTCGTTAACTTCAACATGTGATTAAAACATTGGCTGGTGTGTTCAGAACACTACATAAGTAGAATCGAACGCTGTATTAGGGGATACCTTTGTTTAGATTGAAACATAACAAGACTAGAATTGAACACTGCACTCGATGTCGGAAGATCAGATTGAAACATAACAAGACTAGAATTGAACACTGTACATTGATTGATGTGTTCAGAACACAAAATAAGTAGAATCGAACACTGTACTCGATGTCGTTAACTTCAACATGTGATTAAAACATTGTCTGGTGTGTTCAGAACACTACATAAGTAGAATCGAACGCTGTATTAGGGGATACCTTTGTTCTAAGAAGATCAGATTGAAACATAACAAGACTAGAATTGAACACTGCACTCGATGTCGTTACATGTGATCAGAACAATGATTGATGTGTTCAGATCACTAAACAAGTAGAACCGAACACTGTACAACATGTTAGGGGGATACCTTTGTTTAGATTGAAACATAACAAGACTAGAATTGAACACTGCACTCGATGTCGTTACATGTGATCAGAACACTGATTGATGTGTTCAGATCACGAAACAAGTAGAACCGAACACTGTACAACATGTTAGGGGATACCTTTGTTTAGATTGAAACTAACAAGACTAGAATCGAACACTGCACTCGATGTCGTTACATGTGACCCGATACAACATGTTAGGGGATACCTTTATCCTAAGAACCGAACACTGTACAACATGTTAGGGGATACCTTTGTTTAGATTGAAACTAACAAGACTAGAATCGAACACTGCACTCGATGTCGTTACATGTGATCCGATACAACATGTTAGGGGATACCTTTGTTTAGATTGAAACATAGCAAGCCTAGAATCGAACATTGTTTGATGTGTTCAGTACAACTTCAATGATTAACATACACACTGTGCACATATCGCATAGCTAAAAACACACTGTGCACATATCGCATACCTAACACTTCAAATGATTTGCTTAGTACGAAAATAAAAATAAAAAATCTATACCGCGTAGCTAACTCGTTCATCACACTGCTAAGACGCTTAGTAATTGTGAATACACTCATACGAAAATCAAGAAAGCACACTGCGTAGCCAACTCGCTCGGCACGAAAAAATCTATACCGCGTAGCTAACTCGTTCATCACACTGCTAAGACGCTTAGTAATTGTGAATACACTCATACGAAAATCAAGAAAGCACACTGCGTAGCCAACTCGCTCGGCTCACTCGCTTAGTAATTGCAACACACACGGATAAGAATGTTCCGAGATACTTACATGTTTTTTAAGGGGGGTGAAAGATCATAAATTATATGTACACACATGTTGTCTCCTCCAAGTTGTAAGATGAAATAGACGCAGTACTGCGAGTTTCCACTCTAGCTGGCGAACGGAAGTAGCATGATATCTCAGCAAAAAATAAAAATACGCGTGAGCTTGCAAGTCAGACACAATGATGGATACCGCGATTCAAATCCTGGCAACTTATGCCGTCGGGAAGGGTATCCGGTGAGCATCTAGCTGTAAATCCCCGATTCTCGACAGATTCTTAATCCCAGTTCTTTGACGTCAGGAAGGGCAACCGGTCGAATACAATAGTGTATGAAGTAAGAGGTTAGATACTACCAGTTTTGTGTCAGGAAGGACAACTAGTCTTAAAACAAAACAGATTCTTAATCCGAGTTCTTTGACGTCAGGAAGGGCAACCGGACGAAAACTATAGTGTAAGAGGCTAGATACTGCCAGTTTTGCGTCAGGAAGAGCAACTCAACAAATTCTTGCGATTTAAAATCTTAGTCAGGAAGGGCATCCGGCTGTAGTGATACTGCGATTTAAAATCTAGCTGTAAATCCCCCGATTCTCGACAGATTCTTAATCCGAGTTCTTTGACGTCAGGAAGGGCAACCGGTTGAAAACAATAGTGTAAGAGGCTAGATACTGCCAGTTTTATGTCAGGAAGGGCAACTCAACAAATTCTTGCGATTTAAAATCTTAGTCAGGAAGGGCATCCAGCAGTAAAACAATAGTTCGTGATTTAAAATCTAAGAAGTGCATCTAGCTGTAAATCCCCCGATTCTCGACAGATTCTTAATCCGAGTTCTTTGACGTCAGGAAGGGCAACTAGTTGAAAACAATTATCGAACACGCATCGTGAAGGCAAGAGTGTGCAGCGATATGCTTGTTTAGACTTGCAGATTACGAAAGAAACATAACAAGACTTGAGTCTTAAAACAAATTCTTGCGATTTAAAATCCTAGTCAGGAAGGGCATCCAGCAGTAAAACAATAGTTCGTGATTTAAAATCTAAGAAGTGCATCTAGCTGAAAATCCCCCGATTCTCGACAGATTCTTAATCCGAGTTCTTTGACGTCAGGAAGGGCAACCGGTTGAAAACAATTATCGAACACGCATCGTGAAGGCAAGAGTGTGCAGCGATATGCTTGTTTAGACTTGCAGATTACGAAAGAAACATAACAA
Source organism: Anabrus simplex (assembly GCF_040414725.1). Lineage (NCBI taxonomy): Eukaryota > Metazoa > Arthropoda > Insecta > Orthoptera > Tettigoniidae > Anabrus > Anabrus simplex. Next base: position 994,294,782 of record NC_090265.1, on the reverse strand, counting down.
GACTTGAGTCTTAAAACAAATTCTTGCGATTTAAAATCTTAGTCAGGAAGGGCATCTAGTAGTAAAACAATAGTTCGTGATACCGCGATTTAAAATCTAGCTGTATATCCCCCGATTCTCGACAGATTCTTAATCCGAGTTCTTTGACGTCAGGAAGGGCAGCTGGTTGAAAACAATTATCGAGCACGCATCGTGAAGGCAAGAGTGTGCAGCGATATGCTTGTTTAGACTTGCAGATTACGAAAGAAACATAACAAGACTTGAGTCTTAAAACAAATTCTTGCGATTTAAAATCTTAGTCAGGAAGGGCATCCAGCAGTAAAACAATAGTTCGTGATTTAAAATCTAAGAAGTGCATCTAGCTGAAAATCCCCTGATTCTCGACAGATTCTTAATCCGAGTTCTTTGGCGTCAGGAAGGGCAACCGGTCGAAAACAATTATCGAACACGCATCGCCAAGGCAAGAGTGTGCAGCGATATGCTTGTTTAGACTTGCAGATTACGAAAGAAACATAACAAGACTTGAGTCTTAAAACAAATTCTTGCGATTTAAAATCTTAGTCAGGAAGGGCATCCAGCAGTAAAACAATAGTTCGTGATACTGCGATTTAACATCTAGCTGTAAAACCCCCGATTCTCGACAGATTCTAAATCCGAGTTGTCAGGAAGGGCAACCGGCCGAAAACCATAGCGTATGATGTAAGAGCTTAGATACTGCCAATTTTGCATCAGGAAGGACAACTAGTCTTAAAACAAAACAGATTCTTAATCCGAGTTGTCAGGAAGGGCAACCGGTCGTAAAACTATGGTGTATGAGGTTAGATACTGCTAGTTTTGCATCAGGAAGGACAACTCAACACATTCATGTGATTTAAACACATTTTTATCCCCAAGAGAATCGAACCCGAGACTACCGTTGAGAGGCATGCATACTGTAGGCTATAGGTTTGTTCTACTCTCCATGAAGTCGTATCAGCGCAGAGCGAGCAGCGGAATGCGTGTGTTAGCTGAAATTGTACACGTATCTTCCGGCTCGGCCTTGAACGAGGACACTACATGCTGATAAGCGGCTTGTAACTCGCGAAGGTCTTCTTAGCTGAGTACCATTCAAGCTCTTAAAACACAGTACCAATTAAGGTTGTAAAATATTCTGAAATAGTCCTCCTCTGTGGTGTAGTAGTTAGTGTGATTAGCTGCTACCCTCGGAGGTCCGAGTTCGATTCCCGGCTCTGCCACGGAATGTGTAGCATTTAGCCTATGTAAGTTCCTAACGTAAACTATCATGATTGTACGGAGAGGTTAAAACACACACAGTGCCTACTCCTATCGAAAGAACCTGCACGGTACCGGCATGTAGGCTTCTCCTGGTGAAGGAGCTTGCACATGGTTTAACGCCTCCTATCAACAGCCCTTACTTAATGCTGGCTTTTTTGCACACCCCGCCTCACACCATAGTTTTATACGACCGGCTGCCCTTCCTGACTAGGATTTTAAATCGCAGTATACGCGATAAATTTGTTGTAGCGGGTTTTATAACTAGATATCCCGGTACCGATACATAGCCTACTCCACTGAAGAAGCCTGCACAAGGCTTATTGCCTCCATCCGACAAATGAATCAGCATCAACACTCTTGTACTCAAAAAATAATTTTCGACCGAGTTCGATTCCCGGCTCTGCCACGGAATGTGTAGCATTTAGCCTATGTAAGTTCCTAACGTAAACTATCATGATTGTACGGAGAGGTTAAAACACACACAGTGCCTACTCCTATCGAAAGAACCTGCACGGTACCGGCATGTAGGCTTCTCCTGGTGAAGGAGCTTGCACATGGTTTAACGCCTCCTATGAACAGCCCTTACTTAATGCTGGCTTTTTTGCACACCCCGCCTCACACCATAGTTTTATACGACCGGCTGCCCTTCCTGACTAGGATTTTAAATCGCAGTATACGCGATAAATTTGTTGTAGCGGGTTTTATAACTAGATATCCCGGTACCGATACATAGCCTACTCCACTGAAGAAGCCTGCACAAGGCTTACTGCCTCCATCCGACAAATGAATCAGCATCAACACACTTGTACTCAAAAAATAATTTTCGAAGGAGTCTGCACAAGGTTTAACGTCCCCATCAACAGCCCTTACTTATTGCTAGCTTTTTTGCACACCCCGCCTCACACCATAGTTTTACGACCGGCTGCCCTTCCTGACTAGGATTTTAAATCGATATCCCGACATAGCCTACTCCTACCGAAGAAGGCAGCTTAACGCCTCCATCCAACAAATGAATCACACTAAAACACTCTTCAATCATTCTCGCTACTTCGGATGATAGCGGGTTCGAACTGGAAGCTGTAAATGCTAGGCGTGGGACCTGTGCGATCATCATTACATGATCTAGCCGGATGCCCTTCCCGACGGCACAAGTTGCCAGGATTTGAATCGCGGTATCCATCATTGTGTCTGACTTGCAAGCTCACGCGTATTTTTATTTTTTGCTGAGATATCATGCTACTTCCGTTCGCCAGCTAGAGTGGAAACTCGCAGTACTGCGTCTATTTCATCTTACAACTTGGAGGAGACAACATGTGTGTACATATAATTTATGATCTTTCACCCCCCTTAAAAAACATGTAAGTATCTCGGAACATTCTTATCCGTGTGTGTTGCAATTACTAAGCGAGTGAGCCGAGCTAGTTGGCTACGCAGTGTGCTTTCTTGATTTTCGTATGAGTGTATTCACAATTACTAAGCGTCTTAGCAGTGTGATGAACGAGTTAGCTACGCGGTATAGATTTTTTTCGTGCCGAGCGAGTTGGCTACGCAGTGTGCTTTCTTGATTTTCGTATGAGTGTATTCACAATTACTAAGCGTCTTAGCAGTGTGATGAACGAGTTAGCTACGCGGTATAGATTTTTTATTTTTATTTTCGTACTAAGCAAATCATTTGAAGTGTTAGGTATGCGATATGTGCACAGTGTGTTTTTAGCTATGCGATATGTGCACAGTGTGTATGTTAATCATTGAAGTTGTACTGAACACATCAAACAATGTTCGATTCTAGGCTTGCTATGTTTCAATCTAAACAAAGGTATCCCCTAACATGTTGTATCGGATCACATGTAACGACATCGAGTGCAGTGTTCGATTCTAGTCTTGTTAGTTTCAATCTAAACAAAGGTATCCCCTAACATGTTGTACAGTGTTCGGTTCTTAGGATAAAGGTATCCCCTAACATGTTGTATCGGGTCACATGTAACGACATCGAGTGCAGTGTTCGATTCTAGTCTTGTTAGTTTCAATCTAAACAAAGGTATCCCCTAACATGTTGTACAGTGTTCGGTTCTACTTGTTTCGTGATCTGAACACATCAATCAGTGTTCTGATCACATGTAACGACATCGAGTGCAGTGTTCAATTCTAGTCTTGTTATGTTTCAATCTAAACAAAGGTATCCCCCTAACATGTTGTACAGTGTTCGGTTCTACTTGTTTAGTGATCTGAACACATCAATCATTGTTCTGATCACATGTAACGACATCGAGTGCAGTGTTCAATTCTAGTCTTGTTATGTTTCAATCTGATCTTCTTAGAACAAAGGTATCCCCTAATACAGCGTTCGATTCTACTTATGTAGTGTTCTGAACACACCAGACAATGTTTTAATCACATGTTGAAGTTAACGACATCGAGTACAGTGTTCGATTCTACTTATTTTGTGTTCTGAACACATCAATCAATGTACAGTGTTCAATTCTAGTCTTGTTATGTTTCAATCTGATCTTCCGACATCGAGTGCAGTGTTCAATTCTAGTCTTGTTATGTTTCAATCTAAACAAAGGTATCCCCTAATACAGCGTTCGATTCTACTTATGTAGTGTTCTGAACACACCAGCCAATGTTTTAATCACATGTTGAAGTTAACGACATCGAGTACAGTGTTCGATTCTACTTATTTTGTGTTCTGAACACATCAATCAATGTGCAGTGTTCAATTCTAGTCTTGTTATGTTTCAATCTAAACAAAGGTATCCCCTAATACAGCGTTCGATTAGTGTTCTGAACACACCACACAATGTTTTAATCACATGTTGTATCGAGTACAGTGTTCGATTCTACTTATTTTGTGTTCTGAACACATCAATCAATGTTCTGATCACATGTTGTACTGGCTGTCTCATAAGGAGCTATGTATAGCCGCCATCTTGCATCCGCCATCTTGCGCAAGCATCCTTAGGGCGTCTCTAGCCATGGATCCTTGAGCCGCCTCATAAGAGCAACCACCATCTCGCGCAAGCATCCCTCATAAGGAGCCTTGTATAACCGCCATCTTGCGCAAGCATCCCAAGGGCGTCTATGTATAGCGATCATCTTGCATGAGCACCTTTAAGGAGTCATGTATAGCTACCATCTTGTGCAATTAGCGTCGAGAGATGGCTGCTGTAGAATTTTTCTTTTTAAAATTATCCGCTACCACATAGAGTGTAGCACTGAGGTTTGCGATGTAAGATGGTGGATGACAGCTGCGCGTGAGTTTGTAAAGCATGTGGAATTTGCCGCCACCACATAGATGGCAGCACGGTGCTCAAAGATGGCGGATGACAGCTAACAGAACTTTTCAAATTACCCGCTACTACAGAGAGCAGCACGGTGCTCAAAGATAGCGGATGACAGCTAACGAAATTGCCCGCTACTACGTGCTTAAGGTAGTAGTCATAAAGAGGGCAGCACGGTGTTTAAAGATGGCGGATGGCAGCTAACGAAATTACCCCGCATGAGGGCAGCACGGTGCTCTGTTGATTAAAGATGTCGGATGACAGCTAACGAAATTGCCCGCAGCATAGTGCTCTGTTGGTTAAAGATGGCGGGTGACAGCTGTCAAAAGAGCATGTGGCTTTGTTTCCAAACAAGAGCACGTGGAATTTGCCGCCACAACAAAGAGGGCAGCACTGTACTCTGTTGCTTAAAGATGGCTGTCAAAAAAAAGCGCGTGGGTTTGTAAAGCATGTAGAATTTGCCGCCACCACATAGAGGGTAGCACGGTGCTCAAAGATAGCTGCTGTCAAAAAGCATTTTTCAAATTATCCGCCGCCACATTTCAAAGGTATCTAGCTAAAGATGGCAGCACGGTGATTAAAGATGGCGGATGATAGCTAACAGAACTTTTCAAATTGCCCGCTACTACGTGCTTAAGGTAGTAGCCATAAAGAGGGCAGCACGGTGTTCTGTAGATTAAAGATGGCGGATGACAACTGACGAAATTGCTCGCAGCACGGTGCTCAAAGATGGCGGATGACAGCTGCACATGGCTTTGTTTCCAAACAAGAGCACGTGGAATTTGCCGCCACCACATAGAGGGCAGCACTGTTCTCTCTGGATTAAAGATGGCGGATGACATCTGTCAGAAAAGCATATAGGTTTGTAAAGCATGTGGAATTTACCGCCACCACATAGATGGCAGCACGGTGATTAAAGATGGCGGTTGACAGCTGTCAAAAAAGCATGTTGATTTGTAAAGCACGTGGAATTTGCCGCCACCACATAGATTGCAGCACTGTTCTCTCTGGATTAAAGATGGCGGATGACAGCTGTGACGTACCACATTTCAAAGGTAAGTAGCTAAAGAGGGCAGCACGGTGCTCAAAGATGGCGGATGACAGCTGTCAGAAAAATAGCACGTGAATTTGTTTCCAAACAAGAGCACGTGGAATTTGCCGCCACTACATAGAGTGCGGCACTGAGGTTGGCGATGCAAGATGGCGGATGACAACTGTCAAAGGTAAGTAGCTAAAGAGGGCAGCACGGTGATTAAAGATGGTGGATGACAGCTGCACGTGGCTTTGTTTCCAAACAAGAGCACATGGAATTTGCCGCCACTACATAGAGCGCAGCACTGAGGTTTCGGATGCAAGATGGCGGATAACGTACCACATTTCAAAGGTAAGTAGCTAAAGAGGGCAGCACGATGCTCAAAGATGGCGGATGACAGCTGCACGTGGCTTTGTTTATCTCACGCTAGTGAGGTTAAGTTGGTAGCACTAAGGTTTAGACCCGTCAAGATGGCAGCACTGCCGATGATAGGTGACGAAAGAGGGCAGCACCGTGCTCAAAGATGGCGGATGACAGCTGTCAAAAAAGCACGTGGCTGTCAAAAAACACGTGGCTGTCAAAAAGCACGTGGCTTTGTTTACCTCGCGCTAGTTAGGTTAAGTTGGTACCACTAAGGTTTAGGTCCGTCAAGATGGCAGTACTGAGGTTAGCGATGCGTTGTTGTCTGTCAAAAAGCACGTGGCTTTGTTTACAAATCTGTTGAAAAGCATGTGGCTGTCAAAAAGCACGTGGCTTTGTTTACCTCATGCTAGTTAGGTTAAGTTGGTACTATTAAGGTTTAGGCCCGTCAAGATGGCAGTACTGAGGTTAGCGATGCGTTGTTGTCGATGACAGCTGTCAAAAAGCACGTGGCTGTCAAAAAGCACGTGGCTTTGTTTACCTCGCGCTAGTTAGGTTAAGTTGGCACTACTGAGGTTTAGGCCCGTCAAGATGGCAGTACTGAGGTTAGCGATGCGTTGTTGTCTGTCAAAAAGCACGTGGCTTTGTTTACAAATTCAAATTTCCCGCGGGAGGTGGAGGAGGCATCTGGGAGGCCTCTGGCTGAGGTGGAGGTGGAGGAGGCATCTGGGAGGTCTCTGGCTGAGGTGGAGGTGGCCACTGGGAGCCTGAGGTGGAGGTGGCCGCCGAACCATCCAATTATACTACTACGGCCAACCAGTATTTCTTTTATAGTATTTCATTGCCATTCCGTCTCTTTAAATTGTTTTACATTACGCAGATGTCTAGCCCCCATAACCTCTAAATGGTGTATGTCTTCTGTGTTTAAAATATCGTAAAGATCTTCATCGTTATCGTCCATTCTTTCAATGTCTGTTGAATGTTAAATGGATAAGTCGAATATTTCACCACGAATATATTACTACAGGCAGTAAATACCACGAAAATAAACAGCTCACTCGTTTCTTTTTCGCTACTCGCTGCTATACAACGCTTTTACAAGGACCCTGGTATTTATAAACAATTCAATGAATAACTATAACAGATGTATACTCAGGAGGCTTATACACGATTAAAGACTAACGAATTTTACATAAACGGTCTATGAATCTTGTATAAAAGTTATACACCGTTTATTAGTAAGACGGTGAGTTTCTGCAGTGTCATTTTCTATTATTAGAATGGCGGAAGAGTAAGCTTTTCCTGTGCCATTGTAAACCACAAATAAGTTTTTATAAGGATAAGCTTACTAAATTTTCGTTCTGCACTTGCAACTGTCACGGGTAACACTCTTAATACGACCCCCAAGTTTGTAAACAAATATTTACTGTTTGTGTTTTTGATCACAAACAAGACTTCTTTTGGCGTGACTTTGTTCTTCCCCTGATCCAAAATCGAACTTATATGTAAAAGTTCAAGATAGAGTTCAATGCCTTTGATATCAGACACTGTAGTTGTTTTGTCAGTTAAATTTCTTTCAAGGTCCAAACAAGTTTGTTTTGGACATTCTTTTCCTGGAAGTTGAGCAACATTACCCAAAAATCCCCGCAATTAATGGTGTTCTTTCCACGCAGTTGACCTCTTCGCGAGTTCAAAACTTTATCCACTAACGGATAAAAAACTTCTCTCATAAATGTTTCTTCGGGTGATGATTGCACTTCCCTAGAAGAGTCATAAAAAAACCGCGTTTTCGTTTACAAATAGTTTTCTTGACAAAAATATAGATTCAGCAGTGGAGATTCCTGCGTCCACATATCCATTCTCTCTGAATCTCTTTAAAATCTTCAAATATTTATTGAACTTTTCAGAACAGTCACTGATGTCTATCTTCTTCCTTTGAATGCTTTTACTGTTCAAATTAACTTAGAAAAGAATGTCATTTCACAAGATCAAAGTTACGATGAAGGAAAAGTCTTCCATATGATTAGTCAAAGATAGAGTTTCAGAGGCTGTTTGGGGTTCGTCAATTTTGTCGCCTAACTCGACCAATGCATCCCTAACGGACACGTATTGGTATCTAACAGAATGAACAGCACTTACGGGAGATTCCAAATGTGTTTAACACACTTGCTTTTAAGTAAGTGCTTTAGTATGGTCGCTTATTACACATCATCGCAGCGTTGAACTAGAGAAGATGGTAAAAAAGCGTTGTAAAATACCAAACAAACATGTAGACTTAATTGATTATTTTGCTCCATCAGCAATTACTAGGTTTAGGCTATGGCAGCCACAAAGAATGAACAAAGACAAAGGGAAATTAGCCAGTACACCGGCTTGAACTCCTTTATGTACACCTGCCATGTTGGCGCCGTTATCCTATCCTTGACCACGACAGTTTGCCATGTTCAAACCACACTCTTCAATTTCTTTGAATCGCAAATCAGCGAAAGCTTCTCCAGTGGTTTCTTTGACAACTCGATAGGTTATAAAGCTTTCTTCTACTTTGATCTTCCCATCATCATCTTCAGTAAATTTGTTCTGTTATTCACACCTGATTGATATGCGTCTTCTAAACTCTGCTGCATGAATGGACTGCATGTTTTCTTGCGGTTATTGTGATTATGATATGTTGATACTTGGGTCTCATATTTACTCCTTTTCTTGTGCAGTGCATTCTAATGTAATCCGCCATCTAATGACTGTTTGCCCTTCGTGTCGGCGCAAGCTTCCACTCGTGTCGTACGAAGTGCGAACCCTGATGGGTTTGTGCATGACTACGGGATTTCTTTGATCCCACAGCTAATTCCATTGTACTGTGCACGCAAATTCTGACATTAATGAGACCCCATTTGTGACCTTGGAGTCGTGCTGTATGAAAGTGCGTTCGCCTTTTGACTGGCGCTGTGCTCGTTTTTGGTTGCCGATCCCGGCTGTGTCTGAATGTGTTCACGAATGTTGGTGTGAGAGGAGAATGAAAGAATGACGTATCGGTCAGCTAAATTTCCATTTTAATATTGTTTCTGTATCTTATTTTTGCCTTTTCGTACGGTGCTGTTTCTTTTGCCTTCGCACCTGTGTTGGCCGCTTGCTTACCCATGGGGCCGACATGTTTGTTTCTTATATTTAGGCTATGTGCTTACCTGGGTTTCTCCCTTTGGTCATGTTATATTGTTTCCTTGGTCCAGAGATGTTTCTCTGCGCCATACTGATATCTAACATATTTTATATTTTTCCTGCTCGGGTTTTTTCTCCTTGCTGTGTGGGGATTTGGACGATCTATGGTGATGGTTAGTATGAGGGTGGAGTTGAAACGTGTGCGAGAAAGATGATACGATATTAAACTCGTGGAAAGAACGACCTGCTTGATCTATGACACTAATATTTATACTGGCATATTCAATAATGATTTAACAGAGTGAGCTCGTCGAAATTTTAATTTTATCTTGGAGATTGATAACGTCATGCTCACGTACCAATGTTATGCCACTAACTGGACCAAGCCTACTCATGTATGTACCCATTCTTATCTTTTGAATTGATTCCTTTTATCCTTTCCTTCTACCTTTATTTTACGATATTAATAAACACTCATTTCCTGTACTTGAATTTCATTACTTGTAGAGTTAGTCTCTCGCTATTTTCAATTGTAATGAGGATCCTTTCCAGTTCAAGGCTGTGTTCTTTGGCCTTTCCTAGTCGCGATCTACGCCTCAAATCTCTCACTGTATTTATTTGTACTGGGTTTGTGTCCGCGATGGGAGGGGGTGTGGCTCAGAGTGCGGAAATTTGCAACGAAAAAGTTGGTTTATGAACTAGCTAACTAATCCTTCTATGTAGAAAATCTGAGGTTACAACTATTACTGCCATCCACAAGAAACTATACCGAGCGTATAGAAGGAAGAATAGCCAAGATGCGAGAAATCGATTTAGATTTCTACACCAAAGACGCCATTCTCGACCGGAACTGGACCAGAGAAAACCAAGAGCAAAGACATATTGTAACACGACTTGCCATTCATGGCCTTAACCATAAGATTTGAGTAAAAAAAAACCTATCACGAGCCTAATGAAAGTTGTGTGTGTGTTCTGTGCAGTGATAAGTGTGATAGATATCATACAACCGTGTGCCGAGCGAGAACAAAGTCGTTGAGTGACTATTGTAAAACCTAGTTTATAATCTAATGTCCAATCGGGCGAATTCTTATTGTGCTATTTGTTTTACGTCGCGCCGACACAGAAAGGTCTTATAGCGACGATGGGAGAGGAAAGCCCTAGGAATTGGAAGGAAGCGGCCGTGGCCTTAATACAGGTACAGTCCCAGCAATTGCCTGGTGTGAAAATAGGAAACCACGGAAAACCATCCTCAGAGCTGCTGACAGTGGGGTTCGATCTCACTATCTCCCGGATGCAAGCTAACAGCTATGCGCCCCTAAACGCACGGCCAACTCGCCCTGTACCTTTCTTCTTAATTAATTTATTCTCGTCAAGATACTTTGCTTTACTGAATCACCTATTATAATTATTAGCTCATTTTGTATTGGTACACTTAATAAATGAAATTGTGTTTCTTTGTTAGTTATACGTCTTAAGTGTTCCATTACTATATTATCAAATTTTCCTAAATGTTGCACAAGTCCAAGAAATTTTCCATTATTTTTCGTGAAAAGTTTGGAAGATGGCCCACTATATGAAAAAATTGAGCTTTAGCATTTGAGGTGGAGTGGTCGACGTAGGACGGGCAAGGAGGTGAGTGACTGGATGGGCACTTAGTTCATATTTAATTGAACTTGTTCCTCAATTCTTTCATATCTTTTTTCCTTTTTAGGCCCCTATTGTCAACACATAATCAAGTTCAACTTGCATCATCAGTATAACTACACCTCTTAATCAAGACAGCTATTTTAATGTGGCATTACCACCACACTGTTTCATGTGCAATTTTATTCGCACAGCCACTCACATTGTTTTATAACTGAAAAATCGTTGTTTTGAACAACAGTTTAATCTGTGATTTTAATTGGACTTCATGCTTCATATCATGTTCACGCCGCACCATTTTAACATTAAAGATTGACAAGACGCCATCACGCCGCGTCACAGGATACAAAGACTTTCTATTCACTTATTTCAAGGTGTCGTCGCCTTATTTTTAATGTTTTGTATTTGTGACTGAAGATGTCCCATAAGAGGACGAAACATGTTCCACGAGATAATTTAATGTAGTCTATTTAACAAAGACAATTACAGTATTGTAAAGGTGGAATTATAAATTCAAATTTTCACAAGTTGATACTTTGACAATACGGGCCCTAATATGAAGTTTATAACGTCCAATGTTACTTCAACCCATACAACTCCCTGAGCTTGAGGCCACGTTGTGTAAGGCAAAGAGTTCGTCTCCAGGCCATGATTACAAATATGACATGCTTCGCATCCTTCCCCTACGTGTCAAACAGGCTTTATTAGCTCTCTATAATAACATTCTTTGCACTACTTCTGTTCCCACCTCTTGGAATGATTATTTTCGGTGCCCATTCTTAAACCCCGTCAACTTTCCACGGATGGTAACAGCATTAGAGGGATTGTCCTTGGTTCGAATATCCGAAAGACTATTTAAAAATACACCTTAAACGTCTCCTGTGGTCCCATGAATATTATAACTTAGTTCCCAAATATCAAATCTCCTACTTTAAAGGTCATTGTGCTCAGGATGCTGTTAACATTTTAATTCTCGATATCTTGTTACGTAAAATTCGCAAGGAAAGTACCATTGCTATTTTTGGACATACACGTGCCTTTGACTCCTTACCCCTTCATCATCTCTGGGAAAATCTAGCGCAGAAAGGATTTCCTGTTCATTTTCTCCATATTCTGCGTAATTTGTCCATCTATCGGAAACTTTCAGTTAAATCCGCTCATTCGTCAGTCGTCTGTTGGCGTTCCTCAGGGGAATATTTTAAGTGGTGTTCGCCCTGTATATGTGTAAGCTTGAACACTTGGTTACACAAAAAGCTCGCATTCTCTCATACGCTGATGATATTGTCATTTATTATTCTCACAGTGACGTAGATGTGTGTCGTCACCATCTATATCAGCTATTGTAACAAGTAATTACATGGCTTACTTTCCAAGGCCTTCAACTTTCCACCTCTAAATGCTGTGTTATGCTTTTTACTTCTAAGCGTAGATTTAATTCTGAGCCACTTGTTTTCGATCGACATGTGATTCCATTTTGTTCCTTTCATAAATAGCTCGGCGTACGTTTAGAGCGCTCCTTATCTTGGAAACATCATATCAACTGGTTACGTAATTCCTCTGATTCGCATATTAAAATTCTCCAATTCGTTACGAGACGATTATGGGGTGTCTGATCCGGCCACAGCTCAGTTGTTATACTAGGCTACTATCCGCTCGAGACTCGACTACTGTGCGCATGTTATAAATACAGCGCCAGATGCTTCTCTTAACCACTTAAATACTATACAATTTAAAGCCCTGAGTATTTGTGTAGGGGCCTTGTCGTCCACCCTTACTATTGCTCTCCTTTTTGAGACCGGTGAGCTCCCTCTTCCAATTTGTCGTAAAATGATAACTTTCAAATATTTATTTAAACGATCTGCCGTCGCTCAACACCCGTTGCTCCCCAAATTACAGTCATTAAATGACTGCTCCCTTCTATCGCCAGCCCGCCGTTGCAAGATACCTGCTTTGTTGTATGCCTATCAAGTTCTCCTCTCTTATAAACATTTTATCTTACGCACACTTGCTCTTCCGTTTTATTCAGTTAATTTTGACTGTTAATTTTTCGTACCGTCTATCATTTTCTCCCCTTCATCTTTTTTTCTTCCACTATTTCGGGTTCTTCGTTGAATGATCCTCCTCTTAAAAGTTACGTTTTTCCCTAAGTGATCCCGGCTTGTATATACTGTATATACTGATGGCGCAAAAAACTTCCGGCGTTGGACGGCGTTCTTTATTGCCAATACGCATGTTGCTGAACTCTATCGTTTACCCAGTGAATTTTCTATTTACACTGCGGAACTCTTTGCTATTCGCCTAGCACTCATGTATATTAAGCATAATTCTATACCTAAAGCCGCTATTTATGCGGATTCTCTCAGCATCGTCCAATCGTTAATGTCCTCTCATTCGTCTTTCAGTTGGTATTTGTATCATGTTAAAAGTCTTATATATACCCTACATCAATCTGGGGTCGTTCTCAGCTTTGTTTTGGGTCCCTAGTCATATGGGTATCTATGGGAATGAACAAGCTGATTTGTTCGCTAAGCGAGCCGCTCGTGAAGGGAATTCCCAACTTCAACTTGCCGTTCCTCTGCCCTGTTTTTACACTCTACTTAAAAATTCTGCCTATCGTCAGTGGCAAGAGGATATGAATCAATCTGCCTCTTATGAAGGTCGCTTTTACTACAATATCCAGCCTTTTAATCCACCCCACCCATGGTATCTGAAGGGTAATTATTCTCGCCGTCATATTACAAACATTATTCGCCTTCGCTTTAATCGTCCTAACTCCTCTGTACAAACATCGATTTCACCTCTCCACCTATTCCTCCTGTATATGTGGTACACAGAATGCTGATGCAAATCATTTATTATATCAGTGCCCTGTGTTTGATTCTTTTCGTCTTGCTTTTTATTCTCGTCTCGTCATTCTCCATAAACCTCTCCCCACCAACGTCTCCTGTTTGCTTACTGATATGTCCCCTGCCATAATACACGTTATCAATCAATATCTGGATGATGCTCATATTGCTTTGTAAACTTCAGTATTGTTCATCGTAGCAAGGTTACATACTCCTGCTTCCAATGTGTTCGATTCCGCGCACTTCCTCTGTGTGTATCTGATTGCTTATCGATACCTTAATGCACAATACTGCCAAGTTCAAATTTCATAAATTGTGGGAAATGCAAAAACAGAGTTTCAAACTCATGTTTCGATACCACATGATGTACTATTCTTTGGTGCTGCTGACTTTTTAGGCATAATAATCTTTCAGAAGAGCTTTCCTAATCAATTTATGTCAAAATATGCATACAATCTTTCCAAATGTGATTATTTGTGCTGACATGAGGACATGGAACAATTGAGCACTAATTAACGCAGTGTTGTTGGATATAGGATATTATTGCCTTTTCTTGTAAAATTATAAAACAAGTCATAAATTCAATAGAAGATACATTTATTCGTCTAAACTGAAGAAATATGTACATTATGAAACATAGGATTAATGCTCAATTTAATTTTTTAGTAAAATCAAATCACAATCAAATTTCTCCTATGTTAAAAACTACTGTGTTACATAACCATTTTTTCTGTGAAGTAAACATTATTGTATGAAGTGAATATAGGTGCTATTTTCATACATCGCTAGCAAGGGAAATTGGATTTTGGGCCGATTTTCGGTCCAAAGGGTATTTACTGTCATCTAGTCCTCTTCATTTGCTTCATCCATTTTTACGGTTGCCCAAACAGCTTCGTCATAAACTCTCTTTGCCGAAGGTAAACTCCTTGTCTTCATTTGAGGTACTCCAGTTTTCAAAATAGTCAACAAATCTTTCTTCTTTTGAAATGATATAGGTAGCAGCTCTCTGTATTTTAGTTGAGGAGTGATTCCATTCCATTTAATGCTCTTAGGATTAACCTGCGTCTCACAGAATTCGTCCTTCACAGAATAATTGAACTTCACCACGTTGCTACTTGTGTAATGCGAAACCATATTATGCGTAACAAACTGATATTTTCGTTGTTGGCATCTTTTTTTATGTTGTGCATTACGCACTTTGTCAGTGGACCTAAATCTTTCTGGCCATTTCCATGACAATTTCGTACTCACGAGGAGTATAAATGCTTTCTCGTCATTTCAATTGTGGCATGAATGGAATCGGCCTCTAGGTTACTGTGGCCATTTGCCATAAATTTTAGGTCCAGCGTTTTCAGGTTGGGATGTAACTACATATTCATGGCGTATAGAAGACCAGCCACCATATTTTGGTTCCTGTCCTGTCCACCACACGTGTATGCATACAGGATTAAATGCTCAACTTCTGGAATCAGATGAGCTATGGAACTAAGTAGACAGCTACCGATTTCAGCACTGCTTTTCTTCCCCTGGTTTCATCCCATAAATAGCAAGTTCTGTTTGTCAATGAGTCATACACTGTGAAATTATAAAGAGAGCGCTTCCTTTAATAATAAATTCGGCAATCGCCTGCAAAAGGGATTTGAAGCGATGGCCTGAAGATCAAAACTTCCAAATACTTATTTTGGGTTATCAACTGAACTTTTAGTGTCTTCATTTAACTTCCCGAATTTTAAGCTTACAAGTGATGTGTTATATACACCGGTACTCCTGATTGGTTGTAATGGTTTTAGTGCGTTCTGCCTCCACACTTAGAGCACTGGTGTTTTCTTCAGAATAAAAATAGCTAATGGTGGTTCAAATTGTTTGAAAATGTATTTGAACACACATTCTGATAACTTTGAGTGCTCCAGATTTTCACTGTACAACCGATGTAATGTAGGTATATTGAGATCAGGAGCCAAGTACAGGCGACTATCCTTCTTTCTGCAGTAGTGTGCAGGAACTTTGGGTAACGACAAAATGTAGGAAAGGAAAAGACAAGCAAGTAATTCTGGAGTGCAATTGGCTGCTGGTAGTCCTATTATACTCTCATGACCGTTGTACGTTCCAAATAGAGTCTTATGCTTCAATGCTTCTTTTACCATACCTTTATAAATCGCTAAGGTGATTTAAGCAACGAGCAGAATAAAACTACACAATCGAGAACAAGCGTACATCGATTCCAAGTCCGCACATGGCACAAATGCGCACTTGAAATGCCTTCACCCCCACGCATACCAGGAGGTACTTTACAAGCTAAGATTCCGATACCTATAACCACGGCCAGCTTGATGCGTCGCTCTCGCTAGCGCAGGTAGGGATACATTCGGCCGTGCTATCACTTAGCATCCAGACCACTAGGAGCGCTGCGGTCATCTTTGTTTCCAAGCTCTAACGTGGACTGTGCACTTCTGTTATATATTGGTGTTCTGTGCGTGAAATTCCAGAGAATCGAAGGCGCTGGGACTTGGCATTTCTGTGGGCTTACGATTTCTCTTATATGATCCTTGGACTTACGAACAAAGCACGCGTGGGTATGGCATTTTTTTAATTTTGCGAATTAATATAGTTTTTTTCACAGATTTGGACAAAGACTTTAAGTGCACTCGATGCAGCTTCCCAGAAGGTTTCCTGCAGTACCAATATGTCAAAATAACAAAAACAATAGTGCCAAGTCAAAATTTCATAAATTTTTGGGGGTATAGTGCGCATTGGTATCATCCAAATATCACTATAAAATTTGTCACAAATGGAACAAAATAATTGCTTTTACACATATCAAGTGAAAAATCTTTGGTAAATTGAGAAATATTTTGATTTTTGGAGAATATTATGTATGCGTACTTTACCACTTTACAAGTACATTTGCTGTAGCGCTCACAGTGACACACGTACGTCTTTTGTCTTACACTTTCAACAATTTCGTGTGTGATATCTGTGTTCACTGAAGTTCTTTGCTTTGGTGTCGTTGCTTCACTTGTCAATGACATCATTTCATGAATTGTATCGCGATATACAATATTTAATAGGCGACAAAATGGTATGGCCAATGTACATAAGAAAAATTCAGTGGACTGGTGATTTATTGGTCCAGGGATCGAACTACTTTCGTTCCAACAGAAATAAAAATATTTATTGGTCCATGGATCATGCTATTTTTCTGTTGACCTCCATTTTGCCGTTTGAATTGACCACTCTAGTCATATGGACAAAGATAATGAGAATCTACAGACATAGCACTCCCATTCCACGGAGCTAGCCCTGGACCTGAAGAAGATAATGAAAATCCACAGACATAGAACTCGTATTCCTCGGTGCTAGCCCTGGACCTCAAGAAAGTAACAAAAGACGGCATCAGCAGCGGAATACCACATAAACCAGTCCTGTCTACAAGCCTTAAGTATGTTTTCATATTTCTCAAATAACGACGGTATTTCTTAATTTGCCAGAGATTTTTCACTTGATATGTGTAAAAGCAATTGTTATGTTCCATTTGTGTCAAATTTTATAGTGATATTTGGGTGATACCTATGCGCATCATATCCATTGTGAGAAATGCAAAAACAAAGTTTCAAACACCTGTTTCGATGCCATATGATGTACTATTGTTTGGTGGTACTGACGTTTTAGGTAATATAATCTTTCAGAAGTTTTTTCTAATCAATTTACGTTGAAATATGCATACATTCTTTCCAAATGTGATTAATTGTGCTGATGTCAAGACATGGAACAATTGAGCACTAGTTAACGCAGTTTTATTGGATATAGGATTCTTTTGTAGAATTATGAAACAGGTCATAAATTCATCTAAATTTAAGAAATATGTACAGTATGGAACATAGGATTATTACTAAATTGATTTTTATAGTAAAATCAAATTTCTCCTACAATAAAAACGGCTGTGTTATCGAACCATTTTTGTGTGAAGTAAACATTATTGCATGAGGTGAATACAGGTGCTATTTTCATTCATCGCAAGCAACAGATATTGAATTTTGCACCGATTTCCGATCCAAAGGGTATTAAATGTCATCTAGTCCTCTTATTTTGCCTCATCCATTCTTACGGTTGCCAAAACAGCTTCGTCAAAAACTCCCTTAGCCGAAAGTAAACTGTAGTAAAACTCCTTATATTCAGCTGGAATGACTCCAGTTATCAACATGGTCAACAATTATCTTCTTGAAGTGATATAGATAGCAACTGTATTTTGGTTGAGGAGTGATTCCATCCCATTTAATGTTCTTAGGATTAACCTGCATCTCACGGAATTCGTACTTAACAGAATACTTAAACTTCACCAAGCTGCTACCTTGTGTAAAATGAAACCATTTTATGCGTAAACAATTTACTTTTCCGTTGTTGGCATCTTTATTTCTGTTGGGAATTACCATTTTATCAATGGATCTAAATCTTTCTGGCCATTTCCATGATAATTTCGTACTCATGGAGTATAAATGTTTTCTCATCCTTTCAATTGTGGCAGGAATGGAATAGGCTCGTAGGTAACTATGGCCAATTTCCGTAAATTTTAGGTCCAGAGTTTCCAGGTTGGGATGTAACCACGTATTGATGGCGTATAGTAGACCAGGCACAAACTTCTGAAATCAGATGAGCTTTGGAACTAAGTAGACAACTACCGATTTCAGCACTGCCTTCTTCTCCGTTGCTCTCATCCCATGCAAAGCAAGTTCCATTTTTCAATGAGTCATACACTGTGAAAATATAAAGAGAGAGCTTCGTTTTATAATAAATTTGGCAATAACCACGGAAAGGGATTTGAAGTATGGCCTGAAGAACAAAACTTCTAATTTTGGGTTATCAACCAGGGGCGATTTCTCCGAGCAAGCGCAATATTTTTCTAAAGCAGGCGAGTTAAAAAATTACAATATGTACCGTATCTGTAATAGATCTGCATTATTCAAATCGCATGTTGCATATATCTTGGCGAGTCCAGCGAGGCTTGCTCACGTCTTAGGAGCTTCAACGGAGCTGTCGACACAGCGAGAAATGTATGCACGCGCAGGTTTTTTCATTCCAAGGCCGGTTGCAAGCTGTCACGTTTGTAATGTGTAGTTGGAAGCTCTGGTCTGGGAGCTACAGATCCACAGATCTATTAGTGTGTTGTGTCAATGAGTAGTGTACTGTAAGTTCCTGATCATCTATTCTGAATGATTTGACGTGCTGCAATGGGTTCCGAACATTACATTATTGACAGCTTGTTATCAAATCCTTTTTATCGAAGGACTATCCAAGAGAACACAGACAATATTAAGAATGGCAGGCCCTGTCCGGCGCTGCCAGATTTAAAGACACAGCACAGGGAGAAAAATAGAGAATATGTACGTTCGTTCTCTGTATCTCAATATAATAATACGCACTGGTTGACAGGATCCAAGAAAGTGAATAGACTGTTTTGTTGGCCGTGTTTACTATTTTCTGCTGATAACGGTGTATGGTGTAAAAGTGGCTTTGACAATTTGAACACCTTGACACTGTCCATTACAAGACATGAGAAATCTGCAAACCATATGAAGTGTTTTTTGCAGTTAAATAGCTTTGGGCGTACAAGGATCGACCACCAGCTGAATGAACAGAAACGCATCAATGACCAACTTCATAATGAAAAGGTAAAGAAAAATCGTGACATAGGTACTTAAACGACTGATCGATGCAGTGTGTTCTTTAGCAAAACAGGAACTACCATTTCGCGGACGTGACGAGTCTGCAACTTCCGTAAACAGAGGGAATTACATCGAACTTCCACAAATTATAAGTGAATATGATCCTCTTCTGGCAGCTCATCTGAAAGACTCCACCATTTTTAGATGGACGTCGTCTACAATCCAAAATGATTTAATAGCAGAAATAAGTTAAGTAATTGTGAGAAGAATAAAGGAGGAGCTTAAACAAGCAACTTTTGTGGCAATAATGTTGGACGAAACGTCCGATATTATTAATAAGTCACAACTCTCTACTTTACTCCGTTTTGTAGATGAAAATGGTGAAATTCAAGAGAGGTTTCTTAGTTTAGTAAATATCGCACTGCTGGAGCCCTCTTAAATCATGTTCGTGCTATTTTACAAGAGTTCAGTTGTGAGGAAATAATTGTGGCTCAAACCTATGACGGTGCTGCTGTCTTAGCCGGTCATGTGAATGGGCTTAATAAACTATCTTCAAGACCAGTATCCATATGCGACACTTGTGCATTGTT
The DNA here is from genome assembly GCF_040414725.1 of Anabrus simplex. NCBI lineage: Eukaryota > Metazoa > Arthropoda > Insecta > Orthoptera > Tettigoniidae > Anabrus > Anabrus simplex. The sequence goes on along the minus strand of NC_090265.1, from coordinate 994,274,940 downwards.
ATAGCCACCTATTGAATTTAACACTACAGCAGTCTGCTTCAAAAATCAAAGAATGTACAATTTTCTTCCAAACAATGTCAGGATTTGCTGCTTTTTTTTCAAAGTCTACAAAGAGAACAGCTGCTCTTCGAGATTTTGTTCAGAAGAAGTTGCCAACAGTAGCACCAACGAGATGGAATTTTGCTTCACATCTTATTAATACTGTGAAGGAATATTATGATACGCTGGTGAAATTCTTTCAACATATACAGGATACTTGAATGGGATGAAGACACTACATTGAAAGCACAAGGATTTTTGTTCTTCTTACTTCAGTTCAACACTAGATTTCTGCTGGCAGTGTTCTCCAATATTTTTTCATTCTCCGATACTGTGTTCAATATTTTACAAACAAAAAGTCTGGATATTCAGTACTGTGGCAAGAAGGTTGAGGAGCTCTTTTTAAATATCCAGTCTATGAGAGATGAAGATTTTGATAGTTTGTATGGACATGTTGATACTGAAATTGATGTTTATGGAGGGCAGACGTGCTCTAAAAATCGAAGAATTAGTGATGAACTTGAAAATCATAGGAGAGCGTTTTAAATGCATAAAGAAATTTGTGTTCTTCTCGTTGCTGGATTGCGATTTGTTTGAGAAGCACAGAAATAGGTTTCCAAACAGTGATGTTACTGCCCTAGAAAAGACATATGGGTCATTTTTCGACATTGTTCGCTTAAAAACCGAATTAAGTGTGATGTATTCATCTTCTGACTTTAAAGAGAAAAGTGTTTCAGACTTAATGCAGTTTATGCATACTAATAAATTGTACATGGGTATACCAGTAATTTTCAAGCTCATCAAACTTGTATCAACAATTCCTGCTACTACATCCTCTGCAGAACGTTCTTTTTCAACCCTGAGACGCATTAATATATATTGCAGATCGACTCAAGGTCAGGAGAGGCTATCATCATTAGCTATGTTGTCGATTGAAAAAGGATTGCTTGCAAAAATTAGATTACAGTCCTCTTTCTATGATGAAGTTATTGATGGTTTTGTAAAGAGAAGCCGCAGAGTAAAGTTTGTTTTCAAGTAGGAAGATCTAATAAATAGTTGCAATTTTTCTGTGTACATAGTTTGACGTTTACTTGTTTAAATTATATAATCAGTGGCTTTTCATGATTTGTTAATAATTATAAAATGTGTCTGATTGTTATTCTTTTGGCCATTCTTGAAGGTGTGACGTAACCAGTTTGAATGCATGTTCATGTAACCGATGATTAAAATGTTCATGTGATTTAGCGATTATTGGGTTTATAAATTTTATTCATTCAGAACTATGCATGTTCCACCCCACCAACTTTCACAAATGCAAGAGCAAGCCTGACTTTCATGACCAGCATTCGCCCCTGTTATCAACTGCACATCTAGTGTCATCATCTTTCATTTTCCAATTTTCAAATTTACAAGTGATTGGTTGTAGTGGTTTTAGTGCGTTCTACCTCTTTATACTTTGGTCCTATTTTAGGAATAAACATTGCTAACGGTGGTTCAAATTGTTTCAAAATATATCTGAACACATATTCTGATATCTTCCGGTGGTCCCGATTTTCACTGTATATCCGATGCAATGTAGGTATATTGAGATCAGGAGCCAAGTAGAGTCGACTACTCTTCTTTCTGCAGTAAAGTGCAGGAAATTTGGGTAACGGCGAAATGAAACACGCACATAACAAGCAACTGATTCTAGAGTGAAATTGGATGCTGGTTGTCCTATTCTACTATCATGACCGTTGCCCGACTCGTTGGCTGAATTGTCAGCGTACTGGCCTTCGGTTTAGAGGGACCCTGGTTCGATTACCAGGCGGGCCGGGGATTTTAACTTTCATTGGTTAATTTCAATTGCCCGGAGGCTGGGTGTTTGTGCTGTCCCCAACATCCCTGCAACTCACACACAGCACTATCCTCCACCACAATAACACGCAGTTACCTACACATGGGAAACGCCGCTCACCCTCATCGGAGGGTCTGCCTTACAAGGGCTCCACTCAGCTAGAAATTGCCACACGAAATTATTATTATTATCGTGACCGTTGTACGTTCCAAATGGATCTTATGGTTCAATGCTCCATTTACCATACCTTTAGAAATCCATAAGGTGATTTAAGCAACAAGAAGGACAAAACTGCACAATCAAGAACAAGTGCACATCGATTCCTAGTCCCGACATGGCACAAATAAGCACTTGAAATCTCAGATAATTAAAGACATTGGGACTTGGAATTTCTGTGCGCTTACGAACAAAGCACGCGCGGATATGGCATTTTTAATTTTGCGAATTAATATGGTTAATAAATGGTTTTCGCCATAGATTTGGACCAGGAATTTAAGTGCACAAAGGTTTCCTGTAGTGCCAATATGTCTAAATCACAAAAATTGGACTATTGTGCATTAAGGTATCGATATATATACCGTACATTGTAAATAAGCTCTTTTTTTCAATTCTGTCAAAAATGATACTGTTGAGCTACTATGAAACGATCTGGTGGGAGGTCATTTAATTTTACACAAAGATTTCCAAAAACTCTTGTACAAGAGTGTTAACTGTTTGAAGTAACTTATTACATTATTTGTAGATGCCCATATTTTGCAGGTTATCTCATCAAATCCATTTGTATCAAATACATCAGTTATATATTATGCTCAAGTAGATGTACTAGGGCAGCTTTCACATGAGAAGTAACAGTTTGGATGAGATGGATTAGAAATGATTTGAGAAAGACAGTCTTCCTAGGTGTTGAGTGGAAAGCCTTCATCACTTGTCAACTCATTTAATCTACAACCTTTCAACATTAACTTAACATTCTGATGTGTACTGCAAATGAACACATTATAGGTGCCATTTTCACCAGTCAGGACACTGTTCTTCAGTTACAATTCACAGAACATGGATAGTCCTATTGTCAAATTTGGATTATTATCTTTAAATGTCTTATACACTTCTTAGAGATTCCTAACACCAAATTAATCTGTTTGTAATAACTGATTCCATTTTCCTTCATAGAAAGAAAATTCTTTCCCCCGGGCAAACAGTGAGTTATGTCATTACTGTTATATACTGTAATTCTTTTTCACAAATCATAATGTCCTCATCCATGGTTAACCCATCTCTGGGATTACGAGTTGCTAATATACCATGTTCATTTACTAATTGTTTTGCTTTTCACACTAAATAGTGTGAAGCCCAAAAGTTGTTTTCCATCTGTCGAATGTTCCAGCTCTTCAGCAGAACTGTCACAATCTGAATCTATTCTTTATTTGTGAGACTAGTTTGAAATTTATCTTTTAGTTGGTTTATAAATTCATATTCAGTGCTTGTTTCACAATTAGCTTCTGTTTTCTGATTGAGTGACACACAATTTTGTTTTCGTATCTCAGTAACTTTTTTCTTGGGATTACTGAACTTAAAGAAGACATGAGAGAGTTAAAATACAAAACAAATACTCTGAAGATATTGAAAGATAAACACACTAGACTACAGACGAAAATCAACAAGCAGAGAATAGGAAGAGTGATTTCAGAAGCGCAGAAAGTAAATAACGTTCAGAAAGGATGAAACAGTATTTGGCTGACAAAAAGAAGGAAACCTCCATAAACCTGACTAAAGTAGTCGTATGGTGGCTAAAAAGTTAAAATAAATAAATAAATAAATAAATAAATAAATAAATAAATAAATAAATAAATAAATAAATAAATAAATAAATAAATAAATAAATAAATAAATAAATAAATAAATAAATAAATAAATAAATAAATAAATAAAATCAAGGTAATTTTAAGCGTTAAGTAGAGTGTGATAATAAGTGACTCTAAAGATACGATCACACGATTCCAGTGATCAGTGGAACTGTCACCAATCAGCCTAGTGGCCATGAAAACTATGGTCTCAACACTAATCTTGGGTCACTTTGGGTATTACAATTTTCACTACCAATGGGGCTGAACGTGGACTTACAATGGGATCAGGATTGTCACAATTTGTCTCAATGGCCCTTTAAACTATGGATTGGCACTAATATTGGACTTTTGAATTATTTTTACATGTCTCCCTCGCCCGTAAGGGGTCTTATCTTCACTGAATTTTTCTCCACTTAGTAAGTCATGTGTACCAAGTAGAGATGGAAGTTAAATATCATAACATGTTAATACATTCTGTTTCATCACAGTAAGCTGTTCCAGAGATATTATGATCCATCAGAGACCATAATACAAAAGTAACTGTCTCAGCGAAATCAAGGGAAGGGAGTTGCTAATCAGTTAATGGATATTAGGATCCATAACAAAGCACATCAGATCGCTTTAAGCACGCACTGCTACACAGGCACGAGTGATAATTTTGCAACAGCTTAGAGAGAGTACTGACATTCCTATTTTGTTACTTGTTAGCTGGCTACAGATATTATTATTATTATTATTATTATTATTATTATTATTATTATTATTATTATTATTATTATTATTATTATTATATTATATTATATTATATTATATTATATTATATTATATTATATTATATAGTATTATATTATAATATTATATTATATATTATTATTATTATATTATTTATATTATTATTTTGATTGATTGATTGTTATTTGAAGTGCTTTGTATTAGGTTTACTAGTGGTATTATATACAGTAGGATAGTTCCTGGAAACAGTTCTACAGATTATTTCCACATTGTATTTCGTGTTTCACACTGTATTGTGAGCGACAAGCAAAAGGAAAAATGAGTCTTCTACAGTCTTTTGCACTGTCAAAGATCATCTAACTGTATTTTTCCCATAAAATTTATGTGCGTAGAGACTCTTTTACAGGGGAGAGTTACTAATTTGAGGAGACACACTGAATGCAGACACCCAATAATAAATAATAATAATAATAATAATAATAATAATAATAATAATAATAATAATAATAATAATAATAATAATAATAATAATAATAATAATAATAATAATAATAATAGAAATCTGAAAATTCTACCAGTGCATGTAGTTTTGAGTGTGTTCATGGTATTCAACTATCGTGTCCTGAAAACTATTGAAAGTTCCATTTTGTGCACCTGTCCCTCCTAAATCTTCATTACTGACTGCAACCTGTGCGGCATTGCTTTTACCAGTACAAAAGAAAATGAGTAGTGATATACAGAAAAAGACGGACGAGCCTCTTTCGCAGTTGTTCACAACGTATTTCCAGCCTCTTTTCTGTGGGAGAAGACAAAGATTTTGTGGTCTTTTATACTGAATTTACTGAGCAGACTGACTACACGGTTTGGATCACGTAGCTGTTAGTTTGCAATTGGGAGAAAGCATAGCAGATTGCTGACTCCACTGACCCTGACGATGGGTTTCCGTAGATTCCCATTTCCATACCAGGCTGTTCCTTAATTAAGACTATGGTTACTTACTTCCTAGTCCTGTCCTCTCCCATCATCTTTATATGACCAGTCTGTGTTGGTGCGGTGTAAAAAAACAAATAGAATTTTTTTTAATAACACTGGATTAAACCCCGCTTATGTTTTATCTGATAGGAGTACTATTTCATCACCCCTCATTCTGGCAACATATAAACACTGTATCACATTTCTTTGTCAACATATTTTATAATGTTTTGTTCCAGTGCCTGTTTAACTACAGATCGTTGGACATCTTGAAATTCAGAAAGCTGTCACTGTACATTTTATAGATGAAGGTTTCCAAGTATTATTTCTAGGAGTGTAAATGGGTCATTAGAAAACTTCCTTGGAATAGTTAAGCATGTATGACGAGCTGGTGAAAGGGAAAACGGGAGAGAAGAAAGCGAGATGGAGATATAGTACTGCAGCTTATCTACTTAGATGCAGCTAGTCCGGCCCCACGGTGTAGGGGGCAACGCGTCCGCCTGTCACCCGGCGGCCGCGGGTTTAATTCCCGGCCGGGTCAGGGATGTTTAATTGTAAATGATTAATATCCCTGGCCTGGGGACTGGGTGTTTGTGTCGACCTTAATGTTCCTTTCCTCACATTTAGCACTCTACACTTCCGCAATTACACATACACGCAGGTTCCTATCATATGGTGCAAGTAGTGGCAAAAGATCTACAGAGGTCGACGCCATGAACAAATATCATTTAAAAGAAAGAATGAAAAAAAGATGCAGCTAGGGGCTGTAAGAGTTAGGTACTCAAGAAGATGATACTGGCAAGTAACCATTTGTACCATTCCTAGTACAAAGTTTGCCTGAAATTGCACCATGTTCTCCATAGCTATGCTGGAACATATACACACACATCCGTTTTATATACTGTCTATAGATAGAAGATAGATTAGACCAATTATATTTTTCAGAATATTTTGAGATAAAATGTTTTGAGTATTTTAAGGTCAAGGGTTCAATCATATGATCATTAAAGCTAAAAGTTTGCAAATACAGTTGCGTTGCATGTCATTTGAAAGGCATTCTTACTAGCCTTTGATTGATACAACTTTCATCTCAGTGAAACAATTAGCATAAAAGTTATATTAATTAATGGAAAAGGGTTTGCAGGATTTCTTTGTTTTTCCCCAAGGTTTGAATCACTGTAACTCATAAAGTAGGTGACTTGATAGCTACAATATTTTACAGTTACAGACTCTGTAGTGTCCAATTGAAATTTCTGATATCCTCCTTTGGTACAGTTAAAATTCTTCTGGTACCTAGTTCAGTAATGGATTTCCTTCAGAATTTTGTGTACTCATTGTGTACTGTTGAAGAGTCTGCCTGGTGGCCGTGATCGTTAGGGCATCAAGTCTACATAGCCTAACAGCATGGTTAGATTGTTCCAGTCCCGTTGGTTGAAAAAATTTCTCCGTCAGAATATTGGCCGGCAGAACAAGAGAGATGGTGGTATACAATTTCAATCACTATATTGTATGCCAAAAGCTTTGATTTATTTCCGAACCTCTCCGCAGTGTTCACATGGAGTGAAGGCATATGGTGCTGTTAATGGTGGTTTGTCCGTTGGATGGGGACGTTAAGTCTTTCCCAGACCCTATGGTTATGTGCTTGAACAAGGTTTCTCCCCCTCCCTTCTTACCATCATCTCATTCATTTCATCCCATCTAACTCCTCTGATGTCAAGAAGGGCATTCGGTTGTAAAAGCTCATTACGAAGATTACTTTCATGTCATACCCGACCCTGCAGAGAAGCAGGGCATGGGTTGGTCACACAATGTGTACTGTTGAACTCCTTCATGGGAAAGGGCTGATTATAAGATTCCAACAGCGGTATGTCTCCCGGCGGTGTTACTGCATCACAGTCCATAGATTATGGGAATTGAGCAAGACAGCAGCATTAGAGTTGTCTTTCCCTTTTCTAAATTTGAGGGCATAATTACAGGCTATATTTTCATTGTGAGAGATAGAATTACTGTAATTGGTTTCTTCGGTGATAACAATCACAGAAGAGGCCAATGATATATTGTGACTATGAACTCTTCCAGGTATGTATTGATGGAATTGCTTAACCCCTTCATCAATGGGCAAAGCTTCTTTGCAAATTTGAACATATGTCTTCTCCACTTCCTTACTGTATGAGGCCAGTAAGGAATTGATTCCTCCAAATATTTTTCTCATTGAGCTGAAACTACCCCAGTAACATGGTGAGGCATCACTGTTGAGCATCAAATCCTTCATTTCATTATAATTAGCAGGACAATACGAATGTGTGGTAAAACCACTTTGCACTATTCTATTCCCCATCGCTCGCCTACCACTTGCAATCACCGTTTGTGGTGCAACAGGTGCATGGTTTCTTATTACGGGTGAAGGAAAATGATGTCATCCCTGGTTGTAGTGCATCGAACACTGGCAGGCTGGACATGGGAATGGACTTTGAACTGAGCCCCGTTTTTAGCAATGAGTGTTTATGCAGTCTCTGTGGAGGATGCACATGTTGCGTCCAGTAAATTTTCTAACTGTTAGGACAGGGAGTGACCCTTAAAGTGATAAGCGGTATTAAATTTGAATATTTCATAATGCTTGTTAATGTACCTATACTAGTTTACAAACTGTATTACGGTATATATTTGTACCTATTCATTGACTGTGTATTTGTTGGATGGAACGAAGCAAATCAAATAACATTGAAGAATATAAACTTTGATAATAATCACTGAATCCAACGGGGGAAAATATATGCCATTTTAATAACAAACTAAAGCAAACTATGCTTTTTAGCAGTTACATTTGTTCAAGACTATTCTTTGCTTTTAGTAATATTGGTAACTCTTAAGAAATGATATGAACATGCTCCACCTTCTTGCAAAAATTAAATGTCCACTCATGATGAAAATGCTCAGATGAAGCACCTGTGCCTGAATTTTGCGGGCCAAATTCACCAATTTGGGATTTGTGTAATCAAATCATTGGTGCAAAATAAATTACATTTCCTAAGATAAACTTACTGTGTCTAAAAATATCACAATTACATTTGTTTTGTCACCATTTAAGCAAATTTTGGGCTTCATTTAACTTTTGTTACATGTGCATCTGCCTATTTCTCTCTTTTTCACTGCTGTCCAGACAAACATGTAGGGCTTGAGCCTTTCCAGGATTTTTATAAGAGAGCATTAAAACAATGGACAAAACACTTTTTCTCTAACAATACTTCAAATTTGGTCCAACCTGGGCTAGTTGTACTCCTGCTTGTTTTTGGTTACCATGATCAATTCACTGGATAGAATCTTTGCCCAGGCATTTTGTTTCGTGTACCCTTCTAACTCTCTCTCTTTTTTCTTTGCAGACCATCAACCATACATTGACAGTGCACCAATGTCCTCTTCTTGTTTAGACATATTCCCTGCCCACCAAAACTTCAAAACTAAGCTGAGCAGCAAGTACAATAACTGAGATCACTCATAAGGCAGTAACATCTGACCAGCAACGGACACCATGTGCTGTCCATTAATAAGAATAGGTGGGTAATCTGTAATGAGGAAGACGGAGGGAAGCACATAGCAGGTGTATACTCAGTTACTCTGCAATCCTTGCGATTGTGCACTGGGCAGGTGCATTGCTGCGTGGCCTCAATTGTCAACCAATCGGCTGTGCTATAAAGACATCATCAGTCAACATCAATGTTCGTCAAGTAGTAAGTACTAACTACTTTATAACTATGGTAAGAAGCTCTTTCAACAGCCGACCATACACCAGCACTTCCATCAATCAACATCCTTTCTACAATGAATTCCTGAAAGACAGATTGTACCTTATCAAACCATTACACAGGTTACTACAGTTAGTGTTAAATGGGAAGCTGTTTGTTGCCATTGTTTTTATGAAATAAAAAATCCTTGTATTGAATAGGTTGAACCACTTTATTTCTTGTGTACAATTTAGGTTTTACGAAGAGTCATCCGCTGTCTCTCATACCACAGCCAACTGTTCTACAATATAATGCGATGCCCTTGTAAAAGTTGTTAGTAAAGAGTTCAAGAGAATATACAATATTTCAATAACAGGATAGTCCACGGTCTTTGTATTGTTGGTGGTCAAATTTGCAATGCACTAGTAATAAATTAACGTCAAATTTGATTTTGATAAATCTTTCAATATCCATAAAAAGCAGAATGGTTCGTTGTCTATAGTCTGTGTCAAGTAGAAAACATTTTGACTTCGAGAGTCTACTGAGAACTGTCCAACCAAGCGGCTGCTAAATTGTCATGTGATCTCATCCATTCAATCTACTGCGCTCTGTGGAAAGTTTCGTTGCATTAAGTATCACTTTCTACAGGACAATTTTTTTCCTAAAAACAATGGCAACAAACAGCTTCCCATTTAACACTGACTGTACTAACCTGTGTAATGGTTTGATAAGGTGAAATTTGTCTTTCAGGAAATGACTGTAGAAAGGATGTTGATTGATGGAAGCGCTGGTTTATGGTCGGCTGTTGAAAGAGCTTCTTACCATAGTGATAAAGTAGTTAGTACTTATTAAAAATTGGTTAGTTCATTGTATGTGTGATCCATTTAGTGAAACAAATTTTGGTGCTTTTAATTTTATTTGTAGTAATCAAGGCTAGTGATATTGTGAATAGACAACCACGGGCCTTCTCCATTCTGTAAATACGTGTCAACAACCGAGGTCTAGTTTGACGCAGTATAGCATTATTATAAAGGATACACATACTGGTATTGTATGCAGCGGTAAGTACACGAATGAGTAAGCTAAGTTCAGAAACTGACGGATGCTGTAGTAGGTACACCTACCTGAATACTGGAGGCATGTATTATTCGAACTCGAGACGGGGTAGGATGCGCCTAGCTGCATATGCAACCACCACCACGCATGAGTGCAACGTGTAGGTATACATCGTTATCAGTCCCCACATACAATATCGTATGAACACTACTTGTGTTTATCGATATTTTGGCAACAAAGGAAATAATTCCTTACAGAATATTTGCGTCATAATTATGTACTTTGTTATATGTGTTATATGAATGTGCAATGTGTAATTGTGTCTAACTGTACACGACAACTTTAAGGCGATGTCCGAAATGCAACATAAGTCGTGAATGTATGTTATTTTGAAGAGATGCCCACTATGTTGTTTGTTCAAAAGAAGTCAAATACGTCGGCAGAAATACTTCTGGAGTGATCCGGCACTTAACAACACATATCAGTCAAGGGGAATCATCACATAACACCTCCGGCCCGGTCTGCATCACAAGAAGCTACCCTGTCGACGACAATTGCAAGGTATCTAGGTAGATGTACATCCTATCTACAGTTATTAACAGATTATAAGGTTTATTCAGCTAAGATGTCCACCTGTAATAACTCGTAAACCATTTAAAATACTGACATTCTGTTTTCACTTTCGTTAATGGTATTAAGGGGTTCATAGTTGAACATGCAGTACTTTTCCAGGCTTTTGACAAAATTTATTGGCTTACACGTTTCCATATGAGAACATTATTTCACACAATAACCGCTTATGATATACACTGTGCAACAAAAAAAACGACGCGGCAGAAATGAATTGTCCGATGGCGATAAAAATCGGTGGATATGAGGAACAGATATAGGCAAACAAACGATCAAAAGTGCAGAACAGTCGAATGATTTATTGCAGAGTTAGAGCGTTACAAATTGAGGACGTCAATAAGGTGTTGGTCCACCCAAGGCCTGGATGCAAGCTGTCACTCGACGTGGCATAGATTGATAAAGTTCCCGGATGGTGTCCTGTGGAATTTCGTGCCAAATGGTCTACAACTGTTGGGCTAGATCGGCGACATTCCGGGGTGTTCGCAATCGCCTTCCCATGACGTCCCAAATGTGCTCTATGGGAGATAGATCCGGCGACCGAGCTGGCCAAGGAAGGATAGGCCAAGCTTAAAGACAGTTCATAGCAACACATGCTTTGTGCGGCCGGGCATTATCCTGTTGGAAAGTAAGGCCTGCATGTCACTAAAGGAACGGTAACACAACCGGCCGTAGACTGTCATCAACATACCGCTGTGCTGTCAGTGTGCCAGGAATGACTACCAAAGGGGTCGGGGTATCAAAGGATATGGCATCCCAGACCATCACACCCTGTTGTGGACTGTGAGACGTGCGATAGTCAAGGTAGGATCCCTACGCTGGCCTGGACATCTCCAAACACAACTGCGGTTGTCGTCAGGGAACCGTTGGAAACGGGACTCGTCACTAAAGACTATACGTCTCCAGTCAGCGCAGTTCCACGTTGCTCGAGCGCAGCACCGCTGTAATCTGGCTTGATGGTGAACAGGCGTGAGTGGTAAGCGGCGTAACGGGCGGCGCGAGCGCAAATTCCTCTCGCTCAGGCGTCTGTTGATGGTCATGGTGGACACATGTGTACGGGTCACACGCTGGATCGGTGATAACGGCGACTCCGGTGCTGTGAAAGCTGTTCTGACAATTACTCTGTCTCCCCGTGCTGTTGTGGCCCTCGGTCGACCACTGCCGTCCTGACGCTGATGGCTGCCGTTGATGACCCAGGCTTACCAGCATCGTCTGATCGCCGCATCACTTCGACCCAAGTGTCCAGCGACAGCTCGATTCGACCAACCAGCTTCTTTCAATCCGATCGCACGACTACTTTCAAACTCTGACATCTGCTCGTAATGAGCACGAATCCTTCAGCGTGGCATTTTTACAGCCGACGTTAAGACAACGCAGTCGAATGCAACAGCTACTTTGAGCATACGCTTCAGAATCGCGCCTTATATACACCTGATGCATGCGCAGTTCGGATGCACGGGAACTCCCGCTATTCATTCATTGGACACGAAACTAATCATTTGCATGTTCGGTCCGAATATCTTTGCATACGTAATTTCCTTACAATCGGACAGGCCTTCCCGGTGCGTCGCTTTTTTGTTATAGAGTGTAATATCAAGTTTACACTCGTAGTTACTGGAACGTCGCAAGGCATGCAGCACAGGAGAATCGGTCTTGAGAGCAACGTCCGTCACCTGATCCCGTGAGATCTCCGAAGTTAAGCAACATTGGGTGTGGTCAGGATTTGGATGAGTTGCCACGCGCTGTTGGTGGGGTAAGGAAATGAAGGAGCGGAAAGGAACTGGCCACCCTACTGTGCGTAAACTCCGGTTCAGGTACACCTCTGCGGAGGTTCGGACCTGCCTTCGGGCAGAATACACCCTTACCCTTACCTCTATTAGCCAGGTAGGTAAACATCCAATCGACAGTTATTCACAAATTACACAGGGTTATTCAGCTAAGATGTCCACCTCAAATAAGCCATGAACAGTTTAAGACTGACATTCTGTTTTCAGTTTCGTTCATGGTATTAAGGGGTTCAAAGATGAACATGCAGTACTTTTTCAGGCTTTTGACAAAATTTATCGGCTTACACGTTTCTATATGAGAATGTTATTTCACCCAGTAACTGATTATGGTATAATATCAAGTTTACACTCGTAGTTATTGGAATGTCGCACAGCTCGCAGCACAGGAGAATCGGACTCGAGAGCGTTGTCAGTCACCCCTGCTGAAAGAATTAGAGGTAACTCGGGCATTTTATGTTACATGTTTCACTCATGTGTAATGATGGTTGCATTTGCAGCAAAGCACATCTTGCCCCGTCTCAAGTTTGAATTATTGCACACCTCTAGTGTCCAAGTAGGTGTACATCCTATCTACAGTTATTCACAATTTACATAGGATTATTCAGCTAAGATGTCCACCTAAGTCGTGAACAGTTTAAGATACTGACATTCCGCTTTCACTTTTGTTAATGGTTCATAGTTGAACATGCAGTACTTTTCCATGCTTTTGACAACATTTATCGGCTTACACGTTTCCATATGAGAATGTTATTTCACGTAATAACTGCTCATGGTATAATATCAAGTTTACGCTCGTAGTTACTGGGACGTCGCACAGATAGCATTACAGGAGAATCAGTCTCGAGAGAGGGAGAGAGCGTTGCCCATCGCTACTTTCAGATCCGTAGCACCTGTAACGAGGGGGTTATTTTCTTGATATTACTAATACGATAGACTTGTAAATGTTGTTAATACAGACGGTGCGATAGGAAAGGCCTAGGAGTTGGAAGGAAGCGGCCGTGGCCTTAATTAAGGTACAGCCCAGCATTTGCCTGGTGTGAAAATGGGAAACCACGAAAAACCATCTTCAGGGCTGCCGACAGTGGGATTCGAACCCACTATCTCCCGGATGCAAGCTCACAGCCGCACTTATTTTATTGTTGTTTGATTCCTATGTAATATCCTAGACAACATTTCTTTGATTTGTTTTTAAATTCACAGAATATGTTATTTTATTTTTTTCTGATTTATTATTTTTCCATAAATTAGAGTAAAGAGTGGCTAAGGAATGGATGTTTAGAGACTGTGGGTTGAAATTCAGGTACTTTTTAAGTGCAGTTTAGAATTGTATTATTGTTATTTTATTAGATACGGTAGTATCTTTTTGCATTAAGGAATATGAGGGATGAGTTGGAGAGTTTGAGGGAGATAATTAGGATATTCATGGAGGACAGGAATGAAGCTAGGTCTCCCTCAAACATATGAATGAAAGGGTGAAGTTGTAAAGTGGTGGTGGTGATTATTGTCTTAAGAGGAAGTACAACTGGGTAATCATCCTCTACTAACATTAAACAGAGGGATAAAGTACGGCTCCCTGGCTAAATGGTTAGCGTGTTGGCCTTTGGTCACAGGGGTCCTGGGTTCGATTCCTGGCAGGGTCTGGAATTTTAACCATAATTGGTTAGTTCCCCTTGCACGGGGACTGGGTGTATGTGTCGTATTCATTATCATTTCATCCTCATCTTAACGGACGTTAAATCAAAAGACCCGCATCTGGTGAGCCAAACTTGTCCTCGGACACTCCCGGCACTAAAAGCCATACGCCATTTCATTTCAGAGTATAAAATGGAAGAGGTCCAATATTTCAAAAAATGAAGGTATTAGCCAAAGAAAGAGTAGAGCCACAAAGGGCATGGAAATTAAAAAAACTCCCTAATCCTTGACACTGTGGCGGCATCAGGAAGAATGAACTCGCCCCACATACAGAACACACCCTTGTGCACGATGCAACATTGCACCAGGGTATAGCTTGCTAAACTAGCGTCATTCGGCTGCGTGGAGTGAGCATGAGCATCACGCCTGTTTGTGTCTTGTTGGTGTAATCAGTGTAACCTATCTCACATGCATAGGTGTACTAAAACTGTGTGTGGTGTAAATAAATCCTATTATCCATGAGGGCTGGTTTATTTATGAACGATGTGGAGCTGTCTACAACCAAGACTCCATAAATGGTGACCCCGAGTATGGAGAACACGCTCATACCATAACCTATCTTGGACCACGTGCTTCACCACAGATCACGGGATGTTACCACACTTTATGTCAAAGAGGCATTAGACTGTTTACTTCATTTTAACTACCACCTCTTCCGAGTATGAAACCAATTCGACAAACGACAAAAACAGTCGCCAGAATCCTAACGGCCGTTGGTGATACGCATCGCTTCAGTCCGCACGCGGCAACTTTACGCCACTTCTCTTTGTTACGCCGCATCTGCTACTCTTCAAGAACGCAACATATCATCTAAAAACTTGTATGTATATAACCTACGTTTTACTTGTTCCGGAATATTGCAAATTATTCACAACATAAATTCGTTGTGAAGTTGTACGAACATCACAAAGAAATGTATAGGCCTACAATGGACAGTACCTAGTTTTCTAACCATAGTTACATTCTTGGTGTTAAATTGATGTACGTAATCCAGCAATCTTCGGTACAATTTTCTTTCTCTTTTTGCTAATTAAGGCATAAGATACAGACTACTCCACAACATAGGCCTACCTTATTTGCTGTTCAAACAAGTAAAATTACTTTAAAATAACCTACTTCTCATGCATTACTACTGCATTTATATATATATATATATAAATCGTAATCGTGCCTTTTAGTGGTTTCTAAGTTGTTACATTACAGGTATAACATACAGTTGCATATATGGACATTCCTCAAGACTTAAAATGGACATTGGAACCCACGGTTTATGCTTAATATTTTCATTTATAACCAAAATCAGTGTGTAACATCTGCAAGATTATTTTGTTAACTTATAGTTTATATGTTTGTGAATCTCTTATCATATGCTAGGCCTACCTGCATAATATTTAGCTTTTCCAGCTAACCTATAAGATTGTTTCAAACCATTTGTAAATTTGTGCTTGTGTTGCTCATCCTCACATCTTCATTCACTTACACACACAACTACACATCGTACCTCTGACTACTTCTTTGTCACCTTGTCCGGTATTTTCAGAATTCTTTTTCTCCTTGCCCTTGTATTGTGTACCCATCTTGATTATGGCGGAGGATCGATTAAAAGCTTTGGAGGAACAAAATAACAACTTGCAGAACCAACTCCAACAACTTATTGCTTTGACGAAGCCTTTGCAGGAGCAGAACGAAGCATTACTAGCCCGGCTCCAGGAGCATGAGTCTACTGGTACCGATGCTACATCTAGCAATGTTGGCCAAGTTGCCAAAATCTCTGCAAAGCTACCACCGTTTTGGTATGACAGACCAACTGTTTGGTTCGCCCATGTTGAGACTCAATTCAGGCTCGCAGGCATCATGGCCGACCAGACTAAATTCGATAATGTAATTTCACAGCTTGACACCAAGGTCATAGCCGAGGTAGAAGACATTGTCATTAACCCTCCTACCACAGGACGTTACGAAAAACTAAAATCTGAACTAGTCCGTCGTCTTTCCGTATCCGAAGAGCAACGAGTTCGCCAACTTCTTGGCGACGAAGAACTCGGTGATAGGAAACCATCACAATTTTTACGTCACTTAAAGTCATTAGCCGGTAGCTCACTTCATGACGAAAGTATATTAAAACAACTTTTCATGCGTCGACTACCCCAGCACTTGCAGGCTATATTAGCGGCCCAGTTAATGCCTCTAGCTGATATAGCAGAGCTTGCAGACAAGATCTTGGAACTTTCACCTACTGTCACACCACCATATAGCCACTTGGCCGTACATGCTACAGCTGCGCCGAATACTTTAGCTGCCCAGATGGAGGAATTGACACGTAAAGTCGATGCCCTGGCCCGTAACCAGCCCCGAGGCAGGAGTCACAGTAAAAGGAGATCTAAAAGCCGTGACCGTTCCCTTACTCCACAGAGCCGGCTTTGTTGGTACCACAAAAAGTTCCAAGATAAAGTTGTAAAATGTACTAGTCCCTGTTTCTGGCAGGCGGAAAACGGAACGAACAGCCAGTGAAGACGGCAACTGTCTGTTCTACATCGGGCCGCCGTCTATTTATTTTTGATCAGAATACCAAAGCAAAATTTCTGATTGACACCGGATCTGACCTTTGCTGTTTCCCGCGTAAGCTTCTGGGAAACACTTGCAAAGCTTCTGGGTATGAGCTGAGCGCTGCAAACGGTAGTACAATCAGGACATATGGTAGCCTTTCCATGAACCTCAACCTTGGTTTACGTCGTGACTTTCGTTGGCAATTTGTCATTGCTGATGTTAGCACAGCCATCATTGGTTCTGATTTTCTGGCTTACTATAACTTACTCCCTGACTGCCGTAACAGATGCCTCCTCGACGGCACCACCGGCCTACACGTTAAGGCATCTGTAGCCTCTATCGAACAGGCCAGCGTAAATACTGCTGCAGTATCCACCGACTCAACTTTCAGCATGTTGCTCGCTGAGTTTCAGTCCATTACTCGCCCACCTGGGATCCAACGTGATATTAAACACAATACTGTACATCACATTAGGACAACCGAAGGCCCACCAGTCTCTTGTCGACCTCGTCGTCTAGGACCCCAAAAATTGCAGATAGCGAAGAAAGAATTCGAGGACATGGTGAGGTGTGGTACAGCGAGACATTCTAATAGTCCCTGGTCCTCCCCCTTGCACCTTGCACCTAAGCGGAACAACTCATGGCGTCCATGTGGCGATTACCGGGCATTGAACGCAAGAACAATACCCGACCGCTACCCGGTACGACACATAGGAGATTTTTGCCATAACATTGCTGGGTCAACCATTTTCAGTACATTTGACCTTATCAAGGCCTACCAACAGATTCCAATTCACCCCAGTGACATTTGCAAAACAGCCATAACAACCCCTTTTGGGCTGTTTGAATTTCCCTATATGTCGTTTGGGTTACGAAATGCTGGACAAACTTTCCAGCGTTTTATGGATGAGGTCACTAGAGATTTAAACTTTTGTTTCCCGTATATCGACGACATCCTGGTGTTCTCACGGGATGCTGAAGAGCATATGCACCATCTCCGCATACTTTTCCAGAGATTAGCTGATTACGGTGTAGTCATAAATCCATCCAAGTGCGTATTAGGTGCAAGTGAGGTAACCTTCTTGGGCTATCGGCTCTCAAAGGACGGTACAAAACCTCCACCAGAGAGAATCCAGTCTCTCTTGGAATACCCTCTACCGAAGACTGTCCAGGGCCTCCGCCGGTTCCTGGGCATGGTCAACTTCTACAGACGTTTCCTACCACATGCGGCTGAATTGCAGGCGCCGTTGGTGAACGTCCTAGCCAATTCTAAGCTTAAGGGTTCTAAACCTGTCCCCTGGACTCCAGAATTGCAACGTGCTTTCCACGAATGCAAAGAAAGCCTAGCGCAAACCACTCAACTCGCTCATCCATTGCCAGATGCGCCTCTAGGTCTCTTTACCGATGCATCAAATACTCAAGTTGGAGCGTGTTTGCAACAGAAAGTTGGACACCATTGGCAGCCCCTAGCGTTTTTCAGTAAGAAGCTTTCAGCGCGTCAAACAACGTGGCCGGCCTATTACAGGGAACTGTTGGCTGTGTACGAGGCTGTCCAGCATTTCCGCTATATACTGGAAGCAAAACACTGCACCATATATACGGACCACAAGCCTCTGCTTTATGCATTTTCTCAACGCAGAGAAAAACTACCTCCAGCCCAACTAAATCAGCTGTCCTTCATATCCCAGTTCACAACTGATATTCAGCATATAAAGGGAGCAGAGAACGTTGTCGCTGATACAATGTCTCGTGTTGAAGCCATCTCACTAGAAGATGACTACGCTGCGCTGGCTCGATCCCAAGCGGACGATGACGAACTCAAAGCCTTATTGCATGGTGGTACGTCGCTGACATTAGAAAAAGTAACCCTTCCGGGCACCACGACTACCATTGTATGCGATACATCAACAGGAAAACCTCGTCCGTTCCTGACACTTCCTTTTCGACGCAAGTTCTTTGACAAGCTCCATAACTTAAGCCACCCAGGTATTCGAGCCACCTCTCGTCTAGTCTCAGATAGATTTGTTTGGCCATCTATTCAGAAAGACACTCGTGCCTGGACTCGTGCTTGTTTGTCCTGTCAACGCAATAAAGTGACGAGGCATAATATATCTCCTTTGGGGAATTTCGGAGCACCCACAGGCCGTTTCAGCCACATTCACTTGGATATTGTTGGTCCACTGCCTGTCTGCGAAGGCTATAATTATATCCTCACTGCTGTTGACAGATTTACTCGCTGGCCAGAGGCATGGCCGATGCGCAGCATCACTGCCGAAGAAACAGCCGATACACTAATAAGTGGTTGGATCTCCCGACTTGGTCTCCCAACTCGTATAACTACTGACCAAGGAAGACAATTCGAGTCTACACTCTTTCGCAGACTTATGACACAATTTGGTACAACAAAAATCCGTACAACCAGCTACCACCCATCCGCTAACGGTATGGTGGAGTGTCTTCATAGACAGCTAAAAGCTTCTCTGATGTGTCATAGTGCAACGTGGATAAAAGCCTTACCCCTAGTGTTACTTGGCATGCGTGCGGTTCTAAAGGAAGATCTGAAAGCTTCCCCCGCCGAACTAGTTTTTGGGGAGCCTCTACGCCTCCCTGGGGAAATGGTTACTTCTTCGCCCAGTCCCCCTATTCCACTTGACCCTGCGGATTTTGTAAATCACCTAAGGAAGGTAATGGCCGAACTAAGACCTGTTCCTGCCTCCCGCCATAGTCAAGAGAAAATATTCGTCTTCAAAGACTTGGCAACTGCCTCCCATGTTTTCCTGAGAGTTGATCATGTGAAGCCTCCCTTGCAACCCCCATACTCTGGTCCTTACCCTGTAGTCAGCCGTAATGAGAAGACTTTGACGCTAATGATCGGAAACAAGGAAGTAGTAGTGAGTACAGACCGTGTGAAACCTGCATACATAGAAACAAACCTTGCTGTTCCTACCCGCACCAACACACCTGACACATCTGCTACCCCCATTTCATCCAGTCAACCTAGCACTTCTTTTACACCTGACTTACCTGATGCGTCATCACCACCCAGAAAGTACACAACACGATCAGGACGCAGAGTTCGCTTTGCCCGTCCATTCGATTTGTGAACTTTCCTTCTCCGTGGGGGGGTGATGTGGCGGCATCAGGAAGAATGAACTCGCCCCACATACAGAACACACCCTTGTGCACGATGCAACATTGCACCAGGGTATAGCTTGCTAAACTAGCGTCATTCGGCTGCGTGGAGTGAGCATGAGCATCACGCCTGTTTGTGTCTTGTTGGTGTAATCAGTGTAACCTATCTCACATGCTTAGGTGTACTAAAACTGTGTGTGGTGTAAATAAATCTTATTATCCATGAGGGCTGGTTTATTTATGAACGATGTGGAGCTGTCTACAACCAAGACTCCATAACACCTCATACCATCGGGATTGTAAAAGAACAAGAGTTGACCAAGGGAGCTCGGATAGGATAGATGAAAGTGAGGAGCCTGGCACATGTAAGTGGAAGCAATGCCAGCACTCAGCTGAGGGCCCTGTGATTGCCAGCCCATGCTCCCAAGTTAAGAGCCCCAAGGAAGGAAGTTGTAGAAGACAGGTGGGCTAATGTTTTAAGGGGAAAGAAATTGAGGGAAGGGGGCAGAATTCAGGACAGTTATCTGTGAGAAACTGGTATGAGATAATGCAGTTAGAACATCGGAGGGAAGATGAGGAGGAAGTGTTACAGGGGAGGGGAGATTATAATTGTTATCAGCATTTGCCTGGTGTGAAAATGGGAAAACACAGAAAACCATCGTCATGGCTACCGACCCACTATTCCCTAATGTAAGCTCACAGTTACGCGCCTCTAATCGTACTCAGGAAAGACAAGGAAACCAGGCGAGGAGGTGACCAAATTAGGTGGGTACTGGAGTTGGAGCTCTGGTCATGGGAGATGTGTGTGTGGAAGAAAGGGAATCAGGGTAGAGTGTTTATCCAGGAATTAGGTTAAGGCAGACATTGAGGAAAACAGAAGAGGAGGAGGAGGGTAAGGAGGTGGTAGTTCTTCACGTTTGTACCAATAATACAAGGCAAGCAGGTACTGACAGAGTTGGGGATGTATGGGATCTACTTAACGCAGCACAGATGAACTTTAAGGAAGCAGAGATTGTTACCAGTGGAATACTGTGCAGGAGGGATACTGACTGGAAGTTAATCGATAATTTAAATGAGACTATGGAGTGGATATGTGGGGAACTGGGAGTGCGATTTGTAGATCCCAATGGGTGGGTAGGAGATATGGATCTGCGTACAAATGGCCTTCACTTGAACCGCTGTGGTATGTGTAAGTTAGGAGGTTTGTTTAGAGTACAGGTATCTGGAAGTCAAGTAAGGATGACAAAAAATGTTAGTGTTAAACTGTAGACGTACTTAAAAAAAGAATAGAATTAAGTAATTTAATACATAAATACTCACCAAACAAAAACGAAACCCCATGGTGCAACAGCCCGGAAGGACCCTGGCCAACCAACTGAACACTGTTCAGAGGTAACATGTGGTCGGCATGACGAATCCTCTTCACCGTTATTCTTGGCTCTCTAGAACAGGGCCACTATCTCACTGTCAGATATATCCTCAATTGTAATTAGGTAGGCAGATTGGACCACAAACCAGCCCTCAGATGCATGCAAATATCCCTGACTTGGCAAGGAATAGAAGCCTGGGCCTCTGGGTAAGAGGCAGGCATGCTACCCCTACACTATGGGGTCTGCATATATGTTTACCAGATTTTGTAATAGTTGAATTCCAGCTGAGAAGTCATATTATGAAGAAATTATCTTACAGAACTAGAGTGTTTATTGTACAGACATATACAAATGGTAGGAGGTGGATTATTCATACAGGTGAACGAAGAATTTGTAAGCTTCATAAAAGTAAAGGATGAGAAACATGAAATTCTAGGTGTAAGGTTCACCTCTAAACAAAATAGGCAACTTGATGTTTTTTGGGTGTACAGACCAGGAAAGGGTGGTGCTAATGCTGAATTATTTGATAACATAATGAACTATGCGGGAAATAACAATGAAGGGAGTGTGAATGTACTGTAGCGGGTGATCTCAGCTTATCAAATGTCAATTGGGAAGGTAATGCGAACAACAGGAAGCAGGGCCAACTAATGGCAAATAAGTTGATCTAGGAAGGACAGCAGAATCAGAAGTGGAACCAACTAGAGGGAAGAATATTCTGGACATGGAGCTGGTAAAACTCTAGAGAAACTGAAGTAATAGACGGTAAACATGATCACGAAGCTGTTTTCTTTGCACCATAGTTAAAAATAAATGCAATAGAAAGGAAGGTTGTAAAAGTAGGGCTATTAGGCAGTACCATATGCTTAATAGGACAGGCATGAGGGAGATTTTAAACAGTAATTATGATCAGTGGAAGATGGTAAATTAAAATGTAAACAATCTATGGGATGGGTTTAATGCAGTTGTTGAGGAATGTGAAAACAGGTATGTACCTTTAAAGGCAGTAAAGAATGATAAAGACCTCCTATATTATAAGCAGGGGCAGATTTCTATGACAAGTCATATTTTTCTCCTTAACATTGTACCATGCACTCTTGGATTTTCAACAAAATATCATTATACCGGTAACAACATAATTTTCATTTGAATATATTTTTACAGACATCAGAGAAAGCTCCAGAAATTATTTTTCAGGAATTGACTGGAATATACTTCTAATGAAGAACCATTGAAGATTAGTGTATGGGATGT
Source organism: Anabrus simplex (assembly GCF_040414725.1). Taxonomy (NCBI): domain Eukaryota; kingdom Metazoa; phylum Arthropoda; class Insecta; order Orthoptera; family Tettigoniidae; genus Anabrus; species Anabrus simplex. The sequence continues at coordinate 994,252,329 of NC_090265.1, read as the reverse complement.
CTGTAGCAGGTACGAGCTACTGTTTGCAGGTTGGGTCACTTCCTGGAAACCAAGCTATTATTTACACCAAAGCAGAGACAATTCTGCAAGTTATTGGACATTGTTCATATCTCTCTCATTCGCTGTTCCCTCTTCCTCCTTCAACACAGTGAATGACCTTGGTTATTCACAGAGCTTCAGTCATTCAGTTTCTTCCAATATGCCTAAATCGAAAGTCTCAGTTATTGAGAAGTTGCAAAGTTTTGATTGCGAGTTCGGTGAAAACATACTCAGTACGAATGGAGTGATATTTTTCTGTAAATTGGATGAGCATGCGAAAGGATCAGTAGAATCTCGAGTGTGTAGAAAAATATTAAATGTACTGGAAACGAATAGCAGACTTTGGTACCTGCGTGGGATAAGTGACATTCTTTGTGGAAACCAGGAATTTTCTCCAAGTGATTTAACTGTATTCAAGTATGCTCCAGTTATATCATGTGATGTTGAAAGAAGTTTTCTCGCTACAAGGCTTTACTCGGAGACAACAGGAGAGGATTTTCACTCAACAATCAAGATGCATGTGGTCATAAAATTGCAATAATCATGATAATGGAGACTAGATCAGGTATGACAGCTTCATTCACATAATATATATTTTTGTACAACAAAAAATTGATCTAATACCGAACAGTGAAAGTAACTGTAGTGTTCATGTCTTCCACAGAGTCCATCATTGCTTAGGAGTCAGGGGCGTAGCCAGGGGGGGGTTACTGGGGGTTAGAACCCCCCCCCCCATTGAACTTTCACAAAAAGAAAATAAATAGAAACTGACAGTAAACAATAAACTTCTTTTATGTGATCAAGATAAACTCCCTGCAATCTACTGCTTGTTGAGAGTGTTTGCCACCCTACCTGTCACCACTGCAGCCAGTGAGAGATCATTTTCAACATTAAGACGCCTTAAAACCTACCTCAGAAATACCACAAGTGAAAGTCGACTCAACGGGTTGGCTCCCTTGAACATTCACAGAGACATAGTTGTAAAACCAACAGATGTATTTTCTAGGAAGCCTCGAAAATTAGATTTTAGATTGTAAACTGAACATACCGTTTGAGATAAAACTGCTGACCTCGATCATATTGTTCTTGTTCTGTATTTTAAAGTAAGAATTTTGTAGTGTATTGCAATCTGAATATCACATACAGTAATTCACTCTTCTATCAGTATCCTTATGACAGTCATGCATGCGCGTACCAGACACGCACAAGCACAAGCACTTTCATTATGTTATATCTTAATTTTGTAACTGCAACCCCCCCCCATTGGCCGATCCTGGCTACGCTACTGTTAGGAGTATACAGTGTAAACTTAATGAGTTCATTAACTATTCAGCATTGTAAGGAATTTTTAGGTGAATGCTTTTGAAGAATTAAAATTATTTTAACCGTACATTAATTACAGCCTATAGCAATTGTAATAGAAGTGTTTCTGTACGTAATGTAGATGCCAATCATTAAGTCATATTTTCAATTTTATAGGTCATTTTTATGTTTTTTAGATCATAAGTGCGTACAAATTTCATACATTTTTAGGTCATAGAAATCTGTCCCTTAATTATAACAGTGAAGTAAAGAGGCTAAGGACATGTAGATTGGGAAGAGATAGAGTTAGAAATGGTTCTGGAAGTATAGAGACATTGAAGGAACTTAAATTTAGTGAAGAAGTCAGCTAAATATAACATGATGGCAAGCATAATTGGCAGTAAATAATTGGCAGAGTACATAAATAGGTATTTTAAGGCAGAAGTACTCAGTCAGTATTATTATTCTTCTCCAAAAAGGCACCATAGCCTAGTGATGGGCAGTCCGAGACGAGGTACTATTTCTCGCGAGAAATTTCGAGAGATCTTGAGAGAGTTGTCCCCGCCTTGTGGGGCGAGCAGCGTGTCGTAGGCCTACAGGAAGTCGGAGCTGAATGTTGTTTGTGCCAAGTATGCGAATAGGCAATCACGGACGTTCTCCATTTCGTAAATACGTATCAACAAGCGACTAGGGCGTTCATTTCAACCGAGGTCTATTTTGACGCAGTATTCTGGCATTGTATGCACTGGTGGGTACACGAATGAGAACCTGACGACTACTGTAGGTACACGTACCTGAATACTAGAGGCGTGCATTATTCGAACTCGAGACGAGGCAAGATGCGCCCTGCTGCATATGCAACAATCATTACGCATGAGTGGAATGTGTAGTCTAAAGTGCTTGAGTTTGCTCCATTCTTTCGATAGGTCGTGCATCGTTATCAGATCCCACATTCAATAACATATGACTACTGCTTAGGTTTATCGATATTTTGGTAACGAAGGAAATAATTCCTTACAATGTTATAGAATATTCGCGTCAAACATAGGTACTTCGATATATGACGGTGCAATGTGAAATTGTGTCTAGTAGTACGCGACAACTTGAAGACGATGTCCGAAACGCAACGTAAGTCGTGGATGTCGGTTATTTTGAAGAGATGTCACATAGCACAGCCCGCTGTGTTGTTTCTTCAAAAGAAGTAAAATACGTCGGCAGAAATACTTCTGGGATGATCCGGCACTTACAAACGCATTATATCAATGAAAAGGAATCTACACAGAATACCTCTGGCCCGATCTGCATCACAAGAAGCTACCCTGTCGACTAGTGATGGGCAGTCTGAGACAAGATTTCCCGAGACTAGCGCAGACACTATTTCTCGCGAGAAACTTCAAGAGATCTCGGGAGCGTTGTCCCCGCATTGTGTGGCGAGCAGCGTGACGTAGGCCTACGGGTAGGCGAAGCTGAATGTTATTTTCGCCGCGTATGCGAATAGCAAACCACGCACCTTCTCCATTCCGTAAACACATGCCAACAAGTGACTAGGGGTTCATTTTTCTCATTTCTAGCGAGGTCTATTTTGACACAGTATAACAATTATAAAGGTTTCGCATTCGGGCATTGTATGCAGTGGTATTGTAAGTTCACGAATGAATAGGCTACGTACAGAAACTGACGGCTAGTGTAGGTACACCAACCTGGATACTAGAGGCGTGCATTATTCGGACTCGAAACGAGGCAAAATGCGCCCTGCTGTCCATGCGACCACCATTACGCATGTGTAGAATGTGTAGTCTAAATTGATTGACTCTGCTCCAATTCTTTCGAAAAGTAGGTGTACATCGTTATCAGACCCCATATTCAATATCATATTATGACCGCTGCTTGTATTTGCCGATATTTTGGTGACGAAGGAAATAATTCCTTACAATGTTTTAGAGTATTCGCGTCATATGTAAAGTTAGCATAATTACACAACAACAACAACAACAACAGTATAATAACCAATTCCATGGAAAGGAAATATTACAAGAATTACTACTAATATAACATTCTAAATCCAGCATCATCATACAGAAATTCAGTAGGGGAACCTGTCCTAAAATGACATACCATAAAATAAAAACACTGCTGTGGACATAATTCTTGAGATAACTCATTTATTTCTTGAACATTAAATAACCCTAGAAAGGAGCACTATTGTGGCATAACTTAAGTATTAATACAATGTTTCTGTCTCTTGTAATTTGAATATTTTCAAAAACATGTTACTATGTCATTTTATCTCAGGTACTTGGGTAAAATGACATACTTGCTGATATCTCAAGTAAAAAGACCTTTTACTCACACAACTCACAAATAAATGCTTTTGATGTTCTTGAGAGTCCAGCACACTCATTGTGTGCCCACATTGCACACTTAGTACACTTTGACCATGTCTCCCTTGGTTTAGAGTTACTGAATAAGTCATTACAATAGAGACATGGTACATCATTGTCATCATCAGCATCAATATCCACGTCTTCATCGCTGTCAGTACCTAAATAAAGCTTTTTTTTGCCTGTTGAGCAGCGCGTCTTGATACTACCTTCTTCTTCTCTGCAGCCTTATTTTTTATTTCATTGAGGTATGGACTGCTAGTCAGTATTTGAGACCCTTCATGTTTGCGTTTTCTTGAGACACAACCAGTTTGTGATGCAGAAGGCATTGGAGATATCTGAACTGGTCTGATATATGAGGATGGAGATGTAGGCCTACTCTCAATTGGATAAGACCTAGAGGATGACGGTGTTGCGCATGAGGAACTGGAGGGGATTACAGAATCTTGAAGAGGTGGGAAGGATGCTGTTGCAGCCTCTTTCAATGTTTCACCGTTTGCCTTGTTTTGGTCTTCCTGGTTTGCTTCCTGGTGTTGCTCGCATTGCAGAGACCTTCCCGTAACTGCTGCTGCGCAGAAGACATGATCTGGAAACACATCACGATCTAAAGGCCAAATGCCTGTTTTGGCAAACCCACTGGTAGCATTGTGAATTGAAGCTGCTTTCCCGTAGGCTAATGAAAACAAACTAGCTATTTGGTACTGGGTAACAACTCTTCCTGGATGGGCTTTGAGCCATTTGGATACTTCTTGATTATAATATGTCTTCAGTGGTCCAAAGAATGCCACATCCAGAGGCTGAAGCCGATGGGTGCAGTGAGGAGGGAACGAGAGCATGATGATACCATTGTCTTTAGCACATGTTAGCACATCAACATGCTTATGACTAGCATGGTCATCAAGTAGAAGCACCTTCTGGTCTTTTGATGAATTGACATGTTGTTGGAAGTGTTTCAACCACTGAAGGAACAGGTCTCCTGTCATCCAGCCCGTTTCGTTTATAAGAGCCAATGTTCCTGTAGGTGCTCCATCAAAAAGTTCATTTTTGAACTTCTTTCTAGCAAATATTATTGCAGGCGGAATGAAAATGCCAGCAGAGCTCATACAGCATACTACGGTCGCATGCTGACCCCTTTCAGAACTGGTCATAGAACCAACTTGCTTCTTGCCTTTTGAAGCTAGAATCTTCTGGGGCCTCTGAACTGTGGAGAGGGCCGATTCGTCTGCATTATAAATCCTTGTTGGATGGATACCATTCTGAGTAAGAACAAGTTCTAATTTATCAAAAAACAGAGAGACTTGTGGCTTATTGAATACTCGGGCTCTTCCTGCTGAAGTTGCTTCTGGTCGCCTCAATGAAAGCTCAGGGTGCCTCTTCCGAAAACCACATAAACACATTTGTGATAAATTAAATTAGTGCCACTATCCTACAGCCTTTTAACAAATAGTTTACAGTTTATCAGAAATATACTAACCTGCCATCTTCTCTTCTTTGCTAAAACGATGATCTAATCCATTACTTTCAGCTAATTGATACGCTAGCCTTCGAACATCATCCAGTGTTAAACCAAAAAGACTAGATTCAAGATCTTGAATATGCTGTATAAGATCAACCTCCAGGAACAAAGGAAAAGTAGTTTGATAGTGGCCCAGTCCCTTATCAGCACCAGTTACGTTCTTATTTTTCCCTAGAACTCTCCTCCTCAGCGTAGCTTGTGGGACATTAAAGGTCTTGGATGCAAGATACCAGCCCATTTCCTTTTTTTTTTAACAGCATTCATGGCTTGCTCCATATTTGTTTTATCCCATGATTGTCGAGTACTACTTCTCTTGTAACTCCCAACCATTATCTCTGCAAATAATAATAATAATAACGGGTTGGCGACCACAAATTTCCCATACCTCAAAAGGTTAAGCAACAACCAACAACAACAACAACAATCGTGATGTTAGTCCTATTCATCCAATTACCAATGGTCTTAATAGTGTGAAGGAGGAAAATGAAATTAAACTTTGCTCGGGTAAAATGACATAGTGTGTCATTTTACCTTAGTACACAGTATGTCATTTTACCAACATTGTTAACCTCAAACACATCACAGCAATGCTCACAAACGCCTTGTGTGAGGGGTTATGTAAATACCACAAAATAATCAGAATGAATGCTTTTAATTACCCTATATGTAAAAAATTTGTTACGCTATTTGAAATAAACATATTTGGTAATAGAATTACACTTACTTTATAATTCAATGACGTGATGTTGAGAGATTTCCACTACTACACAAAAACCGCGGCAACAACAGCAATGCTATAAACTCTGCTCCAGTCTTACCAATCCATGAATAATTCAATCTAGAGATAAGTGCTGCCCCATGCGTCATTTAGGAGAAACGACCGGTATGTCGTTTTATCGAAGTATGTCATTTTAGGACAGGTTCCCCTATTTCCAGTGCTTAACACTACCGCTTACAATACTACAGGTTGAGCTTTCTACTAGACATGTTGTTTACTCCGTCTAATGACGGAATATATGATGTATTGAATAGGAGGATACTTTCATTTTTCGCCATTGTAAAGTGAAAACCGTCAATACAGAATGATTCTAATATCTTGTAATGGAAATGCCATCCAGGCAAAGAAGAAAGCCAACCTTTATTACTGAAGATGGCTCAAACGAGCCGAAACATGTCTGAACTTGTTTACTCCGTCTAATGACGGAATATATGATGTATTGAATAGGATACTTTCATTTTTCGCCATTGTAAAGTGAAAACCGTCAATACGGAATGATTCTAATATCTTGTAATGGAAATGCCATCCAGGCAAAGAAGAAAGCCAACCTTTATTACTGAAGATGGCTCAAACGAGCCGAAACATGTCTGAACTTGTTTACTCCGTCTAATGACGGAATATATGATGTATTGAATAGGAGGATACTTTCATTTTTCGCCATTGAAAAGTGAAAACCGTCAATACGGAATGATTCTAATATCTTGTAATGGAAATGCCATCCAGGCAAAGAAGAAAGCCAACCTTTATTACTGAAGATGGCTCAAACGAGCCGAAACATGTCTGAACTTGTTTACTCCGTCTAATGACGGAATATATGATGTATTGAATAGGAGGATACTTTCATTTTTCGCCATTGTAAAGTGAAAACCGTCAATACGGAATGATTCTAATATCTTGTAATGGAAATGCCATCCAGGCAAAGAAGAAAGCCAACCTTTATTACTGAAGATGGCTCAAACGAGCCGAAACATGTCTGAACTTGTTTACTCCGTCTAATGACGGAATGTATGATGTATTGAATAGGAGGATACTTTCATTTTTCGCCATTGTAAAGTGAAAACCGTCAATACGAAATGATTCTAATATCTTGTAATGGAAATGCCATCCAGGCAAAGAAGAAAGCCAACCTTTATTACTGAAGATGGCTCAAACGAGCCGAAACATGTCTGAACTTGTTTACTCCGTCTAATGACGGAATATATGATGTATTGAATAGGAGGATACTTTCATTTTTCGCCATTGTAAAGTGAAAACCGTCAATACGGAATGATTCTAATATCTTGTAATGGAAATGCCATCCAGGCAAAGAAGAAAGCCAACCTTTATTACTGAAGATGGCTCAAACGAGCCGAAACATGTCTAGACTTGTTTACTCCGTCTAATGACGGAATATATGATGTATTGAATAGGAGGATACCGGTACTTTCATTTTTCGCCATTGTAAAGTGAAAACCGTCAATACGGAATGATTCTAATATCTTGTAATGGAAATGCCATCCAGGCAAAGAAGAAAGCCAACCTTTATTACTGAAGATGGCTCAAACGAGCCGAAACATGTCTGAACTTGTTTACTCCGTCTAATGACGGAATATATGATGTATTGAATAGGAGGATACTTTCATTTTTCGCCATTGTAAAGTGAAAACCGTCAATACGGAATGATTCTAATATCTTGTAATGGAAATGCCATCCAGGCAAAGAAGAAAGCCAACCTTTATTACTGAAGATGGCTCAAACGAGCCGAAACATGTCTGAACTTGTTTACTCCGTCTAATGACGGAATGTATGATGTATTGAATAGGAGGATACTTTCATTTTTCGCCATTGTAAAGTGAAAACCGTCAATACGAAATGATTCTAATATCTTGTAATGGAAATGCCATCCAGGCAAAGAAGAAAGCCAACCTTTATTACTGAAGATGGCTCAAACGAGCCGAAACATGTCTGAACTTGTTTACTCCGTCTAATGACGGAATATATGATGTATTGAATAGGAGGATACTTTCATTTTTCGCCATCGTAAAGTTCAACGTTGATCGCTTTTCCAGTATGGTACAGTACTTCTTCAAATTACTGCAATGACGGGACATTAACACCAAGATACGCAAGTATGCCATAGTCATCCTTTCGTGAGATACAGTTTCCTGAAAAATGTGTGATCGAGGATTTAGCGTTGATGGGACTGAAAATTCTGGATGGTTGATCCGGGAAATCATTTCTTCGAGGAACGGATAATGCAAGATTTTTACGTGATTTAATTAGGATGCTCGCGAGACAATGTAATTTGAACGAATAATACGCAACAAAGTAGTTTCCGGAACATATGATCAAAGTTCTACTGTATGCCACTCTTTTGTATGACTGGCAGGATGCATCGAATTATATTTAATTGTGACTGGTACGTTGATTTCCTGTACACTTTAAAATCAAATTTATTTAGCTCACCTGTAATTGTAAGATCTAAAATTTTGAGGGATTCTTCCACTTTGCCCTCAACTGTGTACTTGATATTTTTGTCTAAAGAATTGAGAAATTGGAGAATATTGGAGCTATTATTATGTCTCTGATCAATAACGATAAACGTGTTGTCCGCATAACTCATCCACGTCTCTAAGCCTTGTACCTGTCCAATAATCTTCGTATGTACCAAAATGTCGAAATAAATATTAGCTAAAATTCTGAAGGCTGGAGCTCCCATAGGAAGGCCCATCTGATGATATATTTTATGATTTAAAGTAAAATAGTTCTTACTAAGAACGAATGCCAATATTTTTATAAAGTTATCTATTTCTAATTTACTAAGATGACCTTGAACTAATAAATTATCCCTGATGATACCGACTGTTTCTTTGATCGGAATATTGGAATACATGTCCTTTATATTGAAGAAATACATAAAAAGGTGCGGTGTCAATTTAAAATGTTCTAACTTTCTACACAATTCTATCGAGTTTCTTACAGATGACTTCTTATAAAAACAATGATGTTGCTTCAGAAACTTGTGTATGAACTTAGAAACATTATAAGTAGGACTGTTCTTAAAATTGAGTATCGGTCTAATGAGAACTCCAGCCTCGTGTAATTTCGGAAGTGCTCAGGCTGTTTGTAGACCTGGGTCATATTGATAAAATATTGTATCTCCTGTTCATATAAGATGAAGGATGAATCTTTCAGAAGTGTCTTAAGTTTCTTTTGTATATTCGCAGTAGGGTCTTTGTTTACTACCGTGCATTAACTGTCCGTATCGTTTTCCACATACCTGATTATCTGATCAAATAATTCCACATCTGTGTCAGCCCCACCCTTTCCAGGTCTGTATACTCCAAAAACATCAAGTTGCCAGTTATGAGATGAACCTTACACCTAGATTTTCATGTTTCTCATCCTTAAATTTTTTCATGGCTTACAAATTCTTCCTTCACCAAAATGAATGATTCCCCTCCTACCATTCCTACCCTGTCTCTACGATAAACACTCCAGTTTCATGAAAAAATTTACACATATATGATGTCATTTCTCATCCATTACATTATCTGGTAAATATATATCTATGATATTACTTAATTCCATTCCTTTTTGTTGAAATCTCACGGTGTTTTGGTCACTGCTCCTAGCACTACTTTCTCCAATAATTTTTTGTAAGTTCATCGTGAAACTCTATTGCGCACTAAAATTATTCAAATCTGACTGGCAAGCTATACAGAAATAGTATGTATAACAAATCTTCGTTGAGTGCCATGTCCACACCATTCAAATTGTTCATGGCATCAAAAAATCTCCGTAAATAATCGTGTACATCTCCATCTTCCCTCGTTCTTTTTAGCACGCAATCTTCTTTAATAATGCTGCCTTCCATGCGAGCCACTTTGTTTGGTAAATAGACTCTAGTTTTAGCTACAGTTCACATGAAGTGCCATAATAGTTTATCTGTTTCCTTCAGATAGCTGAATCGCCAAGATAATATGTAGGATTGCCTCACAGTCACGTTCTTCTCCTTCTGCTTCTGTAACAATGGCCACATTATCAACCTCTGTTACAGCTACGTACGATTTTTTACTAACATAGCCTTCATGCGAATTTTGCACATGTCAAATTTGTCCTTTGACAACGTCTCAATGTGCACCATTCTTGAAGTGTTCATCTTCACACACTAATTGTTACAAGAATATGAAATAAGCAACATGCACTTTACCTTTGATATTGTTTGACCTATAATTCTATGATGAGGAACACTGCAATACATAAGACCACAATCTAAATTCAACAAGGCTGAGAAAGGGAGCTTTCCTTTTATTAGAGTAGGTGGCTACAACTACTCAAGAGACCTGGAAGATAAATGAAAAATTTACAAGAGCTCTCCTGAAAAATTAAATCATACACAATACAAATTATGTGATCTTTTAGGTTTTTGCTGTGTCACGAAACAAGGTGAAATTCTTTCCGTTTTGCAGATAACTTTGCTCTGCATCTTCAGAAGAAAAACTTGTCTGTTCACATGCAAGACTTTCTTAATAATGAAGGTTTGAATTTAAGAATGCTTTACCATTGGTCTATAGTAAGTGGTAATCTCGTTTGTGACTATATGGCTGGCTCACTGTGCACTAGCTATCCGAATGGGAGGTGAAAACACCATTTTAGCTCCAATTAAGATGTTTCTTATTCCATCGTATGTGCGTGCAAAATAAACAGCAAGGTCATTAGGTGAATATGGTAGATGCAATAAATAAAATCAAAAAGTGCAATGAAAAGACTGACAGGATAGAAAAATAGAGCTGAAGATAGAAAGAAGAGTGTGTAAGAGAAAAATGGGTATGAGTCAGACGGAGGGGGCAGAAGCATGTAGGAGGAGGAGGGGAGAAGGGGGTTGGAAAGGAAGACGTATTACAATGAAGTTGAAGACATGGGAGTGAAAAGAAGCAAGACGAATACTGTAACATGTGTATACCGATTATGAAAATACGACACATAGCACATAGCCTAGAGTGAACCATCTAGCTATGAGGAGAGTACAAATTTGAAAAACATGGAAACGAAATAACAATAGTGAAAGGACAGGGAAATCCTTACTGACTGGCAACGAAGTATTACTTAATTGATAGCCAGCATCCCTGTTGAAATTGTTAGGATCTTTACGTATTTCCACAGCTTCCCGTATAATCCTAGACCTGTAGTACTTGTGTGGACAAGAGCTCGAACATCTTGGAAAGGGAGATCATGACCCGATGATAGGGTGTGCTCATAACCGACTTGTCTGGCGCTGCAAGTACAGGGGATTTTGTACACCCCAGGTCCAATAATGTTGACAATTTGTCCTTGCTTTAATCTAAACTGTGAGCATTTTTTGTGACTGTGCCAAACACTCTTTTATATTGTGCTTGCGGATGATCTTGGCAATTCGGTCTGTGAATTTTACTTATTCATTCCACTGGGCTGCAGGGCTCTATGAATCTGTACATTGTTGTAACCATTACCCTTGAACGTGACTTTGTCCATCTCTTCCTGGACGATGGTTCACAAATTCGTTTCGTCCTCATGGTGTGTGCTGTGAGAACACCCTGTTTTTGTGCTGGATGGTGGTGGGAATCTGCATGGAGATAGTGATTTGTGTGGGTAGGCTTATGATAGACTGCGTGTCCTTAGTTGGTGTCTGGTTTCTTTTTACTAGAACATCAAGAAATAAAGGTATCTGTCTGACGGGTGCAAAGCAATAGCCGCCACCTCCTCAAAATTCTCCATAAAAAAATTAGCCACTACAGGCGAAAGTGGATTTCCCATAGCCATAGCATACGTAAGATTGTCCATCCCACAAGAAACAGCTGGAAGTAACGCAATGGTGAAATAGCTTAGCGCTTTGTTTACTGAATGATTAGTTTTTGACGTTTTTATATGGTTTACTGATACGTAGATTTAGATATATAAACATGTATGAAACCATAAATATGCAAAATAATTATAATTTGGACCAAAACGTAACTTGGAACTTTAAAGTCCTGACAGGATTGATGGGAATATTTTCAAGGTGCATATGAATGACAAGCTACTTCACTATGGTGGTAGCCAAAAAGGAACTGTAAGCCTAAAAACGAGTGAATTTCATCTGACCATGGTGTCCGGCACCATGCCTAAAGGGTTAGCATGCTAGTGTAGGTCCAAGAGGTTCCAGGTTCACTTCCCGGCCAGGATGGAGATTTTAACTTCCACTTCCTCTGGCTTGGGAGCTGGGTGTTAGTGCCGTCTTCGTCATAAGAATTCATCTTAGGTAGGACCAAATTCTTGTGGATGCGCAGGTCGCTTATAGGGCATCAACTCGCAAGACTAGCACCAGGCCTCTCCTGAGGCCACGTGTAATTATTATTATTATTATTATTATTAGACTGTGGTAGTAACAGCAGTGGTAAACATAAAAGTAACAGTACTATTAACATTACTAGTAACTGTAATAATAATTATTTAGCCTTATTCCAGCAGCTGAGTGATTAGATATAGATTGCCATTCTTATGAAGTATGCAGTAAAAATCCTTTCTTGGTACTGGAACTGAAGGTACATCAAACAATCTGCAACTACTATCCAAGCGTATACCAACTGGCTGTGTTGCTTGTGAATAAGGAATAAGCAGCATACAGCTGACTGTTTCTGTTGTGGAATACGCTGGGATAGCTTGAGTGAAATGGCATCTGCCGCAAATTTGCAGCAGAGGACAACAGTGTTTGCTGGCGCCTCAGGTGTACAGGCGGCACACCACATTCAGTGAGCAGCCTAGCAATGGGGCTTGTATGGAATGAGTATATATCAACTATAGGAAGAGCGACCCCCCACCTCCAACTCTAACTAAATAAAGCTCAGGATGTGGGTGAAGAGTGCACTTCCAGCAGACGTGAACAACAGAACAGAAGTCTTTGCAGTTGAAAACAGAAAGGCATGTTCTAAAGTCCACAGTTCCATTGCTTTAATTGTCGCTCTGCAACTGCCATTCTTTGAGAGCTATAACGCAGAGCAAAACTGCCTACATATACTGTAGCAACGGTATTACTGCTGAACCAGCAGCAGCGACATACCGTTTATTGCAAATGTGAACAGAGTAACACTGAGAACTGATCCTTGTGGGACTCCATTTTCCTGAACATGATATTGCGAATATGCCCACCCTACTCAGACATGGGACAGAGGGACTAAAAATTTGCAGTAAAACCCAGCAAATTACCTTGGAATTTTCACTGATGCAGGACTGAAAGGATGCCATATCCCCATGTGGTGTCATAGGCCTATTCTAAATTTTCACAGGGAGGAAAAGTCCTCTTAGTTTTAATTATTTTGTTGATGGGGTGAAAATTCCTCATGGGGATCACTGTTTGTACCTAGGTGTTAATATAAGGATGGATCTTCATTGAAATAATCACACAAACAGGGTTGTAAATAAAGGTTACAGATCTATTCACATGGTAATGAGGGTATTTAAGGGTTGTACTAAGGATGTAAGTGATAAAAATAGGAAATGAACCTCTTCAAGTAGTGAAAATTTTTTAATATTTGGGCAGCGTGATGTCATAAGATGGACTATGGTTGGAGAAATTGATTTAAGAGTACAGTAGTCTGAAAGTTTCTACCAGTGTATGAGAGACATTGTATGGAATACAGATGTGCCAATGAAGTGCAAGAAGGTTTTATACTCGTCCTGTTATAAACCTATACTGACCTATGCTTCAGCAGCCTGGATGTTGACTAAGCGGAACCAAAGTAATATACAAGCAGCTGAAATGAGGTTCTTGAGGAGCATACAGGGAAAGACATGACGAGATAGAATACAAAATGAGGAAATAAGGAGAAGCGTGGGAGTGTGTAAACAAGAAGAGATTGATATAGCAAAGCTAAAATGGTTTGGACATGATGAGAATACCAGGAGAGAGAATACCAAAGAGAACATTCATGGATACAGAGACTGGAGAGAGGCCTAAGGGACGGCCTAGAATGAGATGGAAGAGCTCTGTTGTGGACTGTATTGCGCCTAGAATGAGATGGAAGAGCTCTGTTGTGGACTGTATTGCAAATAGAGGAGTCGATAGCACTAAAATACTAGAAGAGGAATGGTGGAAAGATCAATTAAGGTGGAGGGCTTTGGTACACTACCCTACCCAGAGAGAATCTGGAAAAGGGAATGGATGAGGAAGTAAGGATGTAAAGCCAGCCCTGTGGTGTAGGGCCTGCCTCTTACCCGGAGGCCCCAGATTTGATTCCCAGCCAGGTCAGGGATTTTTACCTGGATCTGAGGGCTGGTTCGAGGTCCACTCAGCCTACGTGATTACAATTGAGGAGCTATCCGACTGTGAGATGGCGGCCCCGGTCTAGAGAGCCAAGAATAACGGCTGTGAGGATTCATCGTGCTGACCACACGACTCTTCGTAATCTGCAGGCCTTCGCGCTGAGCAGCGGTCGCTTAGTAGAACAAGGCCTTCCGGGCTGTTGTGCCATGGGGTTTGGTTGGTTTTGGTTAGTAAGGATTTAAAGGAGAGGGCATATAAATATCTGGTAAGACCTGAATTACAGTATGATTCCAAAGTATTGGACCCTAACCAGGATTACTTGATTCAAAAAGAAAAAAAATGCAAAGAAAAGCAGCTCATTTGCTCTGGGTGATTTCAGACAAAAGAGTAGTGTCACAAAAAAACTTGCAAAGTTTGGGCTGGGAAGACTTGGGAGAAAGGAGACGAGCTGTTTGACTAAGTGGTATGCAACTTGAGAAAAATATATAGTTTTAACCACCTAATCAATATACAATATAATCTGAAAAGATGATTTATGAAAAAATAGTGGGCATGTTTTGGCTCTTGGAGCCATCATCAGCACATAAAAACTACAAACACTTAAATAAGATTATAACATTAAAATACAGATGCGAGAAATGATTTTAATATTAATACAATTGAGAGAAAGTTGTATGGAAGTAGTAATGATACTTAGGAAAAATCAAAACGAAAGGTGCCAGAAAAATGTCTACTACCCAGGGATAACCTTGTAATTATCTATGTAAGCAAGCTATCTAGCGGTAATATGCAACTGTTTTATGGGTCCAAGAGTTTATGCAAAACCTGAACCACTTGCCTTTCAATATAAATATCTTACATGCTTTGGCTGATATTCCAATCACAGTTCTCTGAGTCAATTTTAATACTGTATTATGATACAGGTTAGCTAGGGGGGAAAAAAAAGAAAAAAGAAATTTTGAAGTAACTGGATGTGACCTAGATCTTGTCTATATTTTAAGTTAATTATACAAACATTCATACAGAACAGTTCACATTTAAGAAGGAACACATTTTACCTGTACAAAATACATGCAGCAATATAATACAAAAGAGAAGGACAGTAAAACAAGGAAGAAATAAGAGGGGAGGGAGAGGGGAAATGTAGAAATGGAGATAAAACTGAACTTGCATTGTATTTAACTAGTGAGCAAGATATGCTTCTATCTCAGTACACAGTACTGATAAATATATATATTTTACACATATTGAGCTTCTGAATACAAAGGCTAAAGAACAAGAGGATTATTTGCAATAAAGTGTAGGAACAAAACCTCGCACTGTTACACATCATAGGCAGAGGTAGATAACATATTTGCTCAATTTTGATAAAATTTACTGATGATGTAGCTGTTAAACAACAGATGAAATACAAATAAATAATTAGTAGATAGTAAAAAGCAGCTCTTCATTAACAGAGTATTCTGATTCATACAAAAGAAATCAATAAAGTAGAATCAACAAGTCTTGGACGAAAAAAAGTTTTTATGTATCAATCGGACAAGATGAAAGATGTACAAAACACACACTTTTTTTTAAATATATGATGTTCAGTTCGTTGTTCCATACACATAAAAAAATATATTTAAGAAATGAGTGAAATTATATTTTGCAAATAAATGGAAGTCATTTGATGATTTAGGCAAGTTCAAGAAACTGATAGTATTATAGGAGGGTCACTTCAAATCTTTGGATTTACAAAATATTTTCATTCTAAGTATGTTCCAACCTCATGGAATCCTACATATTATACAATACAAAGACTAGCATAAACAATGTTTTCACATAACTAATGAAAGTGTAGGCAGTAATTGTACTCTGTGCATGATTAATAAAGTCTTTGAAATTTCAGAGTATTATTTGCCAAAGTAATGTTTCTTCTTAGCAATGTTCCATGAACGATTTGCAACCTGAACCTTATGTATGAACATAAGCAGCACAAACCACCATTCCCAGCTGGAGAAGACATTCCTTTCACCAAGACACCAGCCTTGTGATATCCCATTAGCACTTCAATGGTCCCTAAAACATTTTCTGTAACTATCTTGTCTGTACATTTGTATTTATATATAAATCCTTTGCCATGCAAATAATAACACTTATTTAAGCAATTAAGTCACACTTGAGCGCAAGGCTTTGTCAAGCAACTAAATCAATGTTTAAAGTATCACAGGTGAGAAAAGGGTGAAAGAGATAGATACACAAAGGAGGGTTGCAACTAATTTCAATATTTAAAGTTAATAATGTAGGAATAAGGACACAGCAAAATTCCATCCAATTGAATTCTTCAGTTATTAACATAATCACCGGACTGTTTACATCAATGCAAAGCAAGTTCCATCGTCTCCTAAGCGTTTCAGAAACTCAATCTGTAACATAATAACATACACCCTTTAGAATATCATCTCTGAAGCCTCTTACAATAATTAATTAAAACTGTCAGTTTCTGTAGTAGTAGAAAATAACTTATGAAAGAATATACACAAGTGAAAATGTATAAAGAAGTCCTGTAACCCATCGGTTCACATCTGTCATAATTTGAGTAATTTTTCAGTGCTTCTTAAACACAGAAAGTTGAACGAGTCATTGATCTTCATGTATCGAACTGATTACAAAACATACAACACACTGGTAGCTATCCTCGAAAGGATACAGTTGTTCCTAGGAGTGATTGCAAGTTAATCACGAATGTGCATAAAACTGGAAATGCAGCATATTTAACAGATACTTGTTTCAACATTCAATTTATTATAACTATAAACTGCTGACGCTTGTATAATGTATCCACAAACAGCTAGCAACGTATTTATCTCTGTACAACATTAATCACATCCTTCACAGTATTCTGAACTTCACCAAACAATCGAGTATTTTCAGCTGAGTTCCTGGCACCTGCAGATCGCAGTTGGTGTGCCTGACTCTCCAGTCGCGTTAACAGTTCACGAAAATGAAACCGAGCATGAGGTGGCACCCGGTCTGCATAACCTACACACGCAGAGTGGAAAAGTCCCATTTTGTCCGATAACTGCAGCCAACTGCCAGTAGAAACATTAGATGATGATCGCAGAGATGATAGACTAGTCTCCAAAGCCTGCGAAATTTCTAAAACATTTTCTCGCTCACCAGTATCTTGCTTTCCTGAACAATCCTCCTCACTCACAGCATTTCTGGTTAATACAGGTGGCTTGGAGAGGCTAGGAGTGGCATAAATGGCAGTTGAGCCAGAAGGTGCAGCAGGAGGCTTCATAGAAGGTAAAACTGGTTTTAATGCCTTAACTGCTGGCTTGGTTGGGACAGCAGGTTTTTCGTCAGTTGGTGGAGGTGGCCACACCCTCCTTTCACCTGTAACAATCTTTCCTGTTTTGCTGATTGAATTTTCTTCAGGACTAAGCTCCTTTTTAACCTCTTCATTCTTTGGTTTATCACTTTCTTCACTAGTGCCTTCACGGCTAATGCGTGGTGCTTCAACTTTTGGGGCCTTGAGAGCCAGCTTTGGACTTAGTTGACCTGGTGCATCTAATCTACCAGATTCACTAGAAGATTCTTTACTTTCCCAGAGTTTTTTAAGACTACTAATGCTACCTGTGCTCCTTCGCTTATCCTCGCTGTCCTCCACTTTAAGGTTGCCATCTAAACTATGTGCACTAATTGTACTGTCCCGCTTCCTTGAATCTTCTTCATGATCTCCATCAACACATATGCTATTTCTCCTTGTGTTATCATCTACTCCTTCTTGTTCTTCTTCCTCCAATTTATCACCTTCACCCCTTTTCGAAAATTTTTCAACAGGCTTATCACAGGTACTTTCCACTTTTCTGAGCCGTGATTTAAAGTCAATTATAGGCCCTGCATGATCTTCACTTTCTTCTTTTCTTTTAGAAACTTCAAATTTCTTCAACTGAGCCTTAAAGCCACCTATAGTACTACCACTCTCCTGCTTTACAGGATTACTAAATTTCCGCAAGTTTGCCTTATAATCCACAGGTGACATTGGACCCTTGCAGTTATCAGGAGAACTTTTGCTAGGAGGAGCCTCAGAGTGGACTTCTCTTTTATCCGATTCATACTGAATGCCTTCAGACAATTCGGAAACCAACTGGGATGCAGGGTCCAAGGTCAAGTTTAGATCACTAGGCAAATTTGTCTGCTGCTCGGTCTGGGGTGACTCTTTAGAGCTACCACGCCCTAATTTGAGATCAGCCCTTTCCTTTATTTCAGCTACTAGTTTCAATTCAAGCATTTCTTTCATTCCAATATGAACATTTTTGAACACTTTATTATTTGAATTTCTTTTGTCCCCCACATCATTCGAATCATTTGTAGATGTTCCTAATCTAAACACATTATCTTCAGTCACTTGACTTGAGCGCTTATTGTCCACCTCACCAAAACTATTCCTCTGTTCTTTGTTACCTTGAGGAGAAGAACTTTGTTCAGAGGATACAACTTGCACTTCACCAGGTGAACACAATGCAGGAGTATCACTAGTTGGGGACAATGGACTTTTAATTTCAACACTGGGAGAAGTCATGCTGCGACTAGATCTAGGTGGACTTGGAGGACGATCCCTAGGCCGCCCCTTGGAGTTACGACGTCCGCTTTGAGACAGAAAAGCATCCTCTCTATCACCTCCTGACTTTATGCTGCTACATGAATCGGTTGAAGGTTCCCTGTGCCTCAAACTAACACCAAATCTAGAACTGGCTTCTTCAATCGAGGGCTCTGTGTTCTTAACATCACCTATTTTAGCAGACTGTGGACTATCCTTTTCCTGGTCACTGTGTTCTGCTACTGGAACACTTTCAGTCCCTACCACCTCAGTTTCATTTGATCCTGAAGGCAGCCACTGCGTGGAAGGTTGATCAAGACTAGAACTATGGCCTAATTTGCGTAGAGACCGCGGTGAAGATGACAGACCAGCAGGTTTATTATTTGATGGACCGATGCGGAGACGTCTTCTCTCTGGGCTGGGCGAGGCACCTGATACAAGAGGGGGAGGTTCAGGAGTTAAGGGAGTGGCTTCATTCAGACAATCAAATTCTTCTGGAGGTGGAGGTAAATCTGCTGGTGGAGGAGGAAATTCAAGATCTGCAAGTGAAGGCTGCACAATTCTTGAAGGACTACCACCTCTAAATGAAGAGGTGTTAGAAGAGGTCCTGAACGTGCGCAAACTACCACAGGCATCAGTACTGTGATTTCTGGACACTCCTGTAGTACGAGGACGCTGAAGTTTGCCAGCTGTAGGGGAAGATGGGGGTGGATGATGAAAGCCCCCAACAACACCTCCTGATGAATTGCTGCGTATCATCTGAGGCTGAGTGCGGATGTTTGTACGAGGCGACACAGAACGATGAGGTACTAGGTCTCCCACAGCTGCTTCAGTGCACTCCTCTGTTGCCTCTGTGCCACTCTCCACATCCTGACCTGATGCAAGCCCACTTTGACGCAGAGATTCCAGATAGGCTCCAATCCGAGCACCTTTTGGGAGGGTTCCATAACGATTGATAGCTCGAGTTACATTTTTCACTTCTAGAGCAGCCACCTGTACAACCTAGAAAAAATGAAGCAAGTATAAAAACTTGTGTCAGAATGAACATAATTTTTTGTTAAGAAGAAAGCCATATTTCCCAATGTTGACTTAGTTAAACATAACTTAAAAGCTTTTCAGTCTATCAAACACACAAGTTCAAATATAATACATAACACTACAACATACCTGTAAAAAATACACACCATTAAACAAAGAATGAACATGTTTCAGTCTAAAAGAACATCCTTAGATTCTATCAAATCATCTTAAATCATGTGTTTATATGTACAATATTGTTTACATTGCATAAGCTTGTCAATGATTGAGAGTTGGCGATAATATGAACAAGTATTAACAAATAATGATTGTATTAGTATTCAACAGTCTCCATATTAATTTATAAAAATGTTTCTATACTTATCTAAGCTGCTAAAATGTAGTTCGTTGCCTTCAATCACTGGTCCAGGACTGTGGTCATGGAGGGATTGAGCGAAAAGTATCTGTGGGCATTGCACTCTGTTCCGTGGAGAGGGGAGGTGAAGTAGGGGAACGACAGGAGTGCTATGGATCCTGCCTTCTGTCCACAGGAGATGGGAGAGGGTTATTTTGCTTTTTCACGTCATAATGTAGGCTATTTTATGTATTATGGAGTAAATGTAAGTTAATGATTTTGATTAAATCAAGTATGAAATTGAATTAGAGAGTATCTTGCAACATGTTATTTCTAGTGATAAATGATAATCCAAAAAATTGTCTCCAATGGCGAGATGGTGCGTAAAGAATTGACTATAGATACGAATATCCTAACCTATATTCCAGATATATAAGTCAGAGATTTCCTCTTGCGGGATTCATTAAGTGCTAGTGTAAACAGTGTAAATGTTGACCAGATATTAAATAAGTAAGACAAAGAGAGGAGGGAGATTTTTTAAATGTGTATGGTCATTCAGGTTGGTTTCGTTAGCTTTTGTGCGATGTACATTTTGACTGCATATCTGCCAACTTTACAAAACCAAAAATCAGATTTTGATAAGAAAATCAAGAAAAATCAGGAGATACAACTGGTCAAAACTGCTTATTCTACATGTCTTGCGCAATACAGGTATATGGTATATATTATAACACTTACCATCTCAAAATTTAAAGTTATAAACTTCATCACTGATCCGTATTGAACTAATAATTACATTGGTAAAAACAACTCAGTGCTAAGCAGAAATGTTACTAAAGTAACCAAGTCAAGATGGCGGCTGGAGTAGACACACGCAAGCTTAGTGCTGCTGCAGTTTGTGTTGTTTGTGTGGTAATAATCAGAGTTGTTGCGCTTTACGGTTCTCTGCACAGGTCTACTGTATTCGAGTTAAGGAATCGGTGTGTGCAAGTGAAAAAGTGAGTTTTCCTTTTGCATGGCTACTAGCAGAGAGAAACTACTACATTCCGGCGTTCTCTCTGACTGGATGCGCCATTTTCCAGACTTATAGGCGCCTCCCTACTAGCTCTGAGCCGAACAAGCCTAGGCCTGGTTGCTCAGCGATTAGGGGCTTGCTTTGCCTCCTACTACTGGCTGGAGATGTCCACTTAAACCCCGGTCCCACCACTTGTGAAACGAAAACAGACATAAACATCTATTGTCAGAATGTGCAAAGCCTAAACAATAAGCTGTCTGATTGTGAACTATCCCTGTCAGACTTAAGAGAAGTTGACGTGATCGGACTTACTGAAACACGGCTCTCGTGGGCTAGTGACAGTGAACTACCACTCAGTGCTAATTACAGCATATTCAGTCGTGATTGCGCTACTCTAGGTGGTGGAGTGATGCTAGCAGTGAACAGTGCGTTACCATGTAAACGAAGGACAGATCTCGAACGGAACTGTGAGTTAGTGTGGGTGGAGCTACTCTTTCCTCGACGCACTGTACTTGTGGGATGTTACTACAGACCACCAAACAGCCCATTCTGTGACCTTGAACAGTGCCTGGACTCAGTCATTGCAGCTCTCCCTCATGGTGAAGTAATTTTAATGGGCGACTTTAACCTGTCTATAAAGTGGTCTTCTCCAACTACCGGACAGTCAGCTAACAACTGTGACACATACTTTATAGACAGTTTTATTAATGGCCTCGTACTGAAACAGTTTAATATGTACTCAACCCGTGGACCCAACACCCTGAATTTCATACTCTCCTCATTAGAACTTAAAACAATAACCCCAGGCAGAAACCTTTTTCTGTGCGACCACCAGTCTCTTGATGCTACATTCTTTCTTCCCACCCCTCCTCAAAGCCTCACAAGCAGGACATCCTACCGCCCTACCTACATCTGGCGCCGTGCTGACTGGCCTGCAATGTGTCGAGCCCTGGCATGCCTTCCCTGGAGTCTGCTCGAAATAGCCGATATTGAATCGGCTCTTGACCTGTTGTACGACTGGCTGCAAGCTGCAATTAAAGACTTCGTACCTGCACAACGGGCTACTACCAGCAAATATCAAAACTGGATATCACAAGAGACCAGACTGATACTATTTAATAAGAAGAAAGCTTGGTGCCTGTGGAAAGACTTCCCTAACCCGCACACTCACAATACCTTCGTTAAAATCTGCTGCCACGCGATGTTTATGGTCAGACGAGACTACAAAACACACGTAGACACCGTCACTGAAAACGTCCGCAGCAATCCCAAGTGCTACTGGAGTCTCATCAACACACGGAGAAGGACGGAGCAGATTCCTGTCAGAGTGAACCACAATGATGCAACAGCAGATGGCACCGATCGCAATGAACTGTTCAACAGGTATTTCTTCTCCAACTTCTCCCCTCACTTACAAAACCAACCGCTCCCTCCCGTTGGTACACCTTCAAACAGAACCCTATCAAACATAACTACCACACCGGTGCCGACACTATAGGTCCTCTTTTCCTAAAAAATATTGCCAGCACTCTTTGCGTCCCTCTCTCTTAATTATTTAACAGATGTTTTGCCACGGGCTATTTTCCTATTACCTGGAAACAGGCAAATATTGTTCCACTTCTCAAACCAGGCAACAAATTTAATGTTTCATCTTACCGACCAATTTCTATTCTCGCCACACTATCCTTTACCTTTGATAAAATTATATACCAGTGTCTCCTCCCATTCACTTTGCCGTATATCTGAACCAAGCAGCATGGTGTTCTACCAGGTGGCTCTTGTCTAACAAACCTGGCTACTCTGCATAGCTTTGCATCACACGCCATTGTAGCTAAATCACAGCTGGATATCTGCTACGTAGACATTTCGAAAGATTTCGATTCTGTAGACCATACTCTGTTGCTCCATAAACTCTCCGAATGATTTAATATACTGAACCCTCTTGCTGGCTTCCTACATAACCGTTGGCAGAGAGTGGTAATATCAGGCACTTCATCTTCATGATTACTAGTCACCTTCGGTGTCACACAAGGCAGTACTCTTGGCTCCTTGCTGTTTTCTTTGTTTATGGATGATCTGCCATCCAAACTCAACGAAACAGCGAACACCCTACTCTTTGCTGACAACTGCAAGATATTTAGGGAGATCAGGAATACAGCAGATGCAGCTCTGCTACAGTCCTCACTTAATGCCCTCTCGAACTGGTGCCGTACTTGGAAACTTATCCCCAATCCACAAAAATGCAGCCACAAGACCATAACACTACGTAAATCTCCTCTACTGACATCATATTACCTATTCAACAAGCCCGTCACCGTGGTTACGCAACAGCTTGACTTAGGTGTAATATTCGATACAAACTTACAATTTAAGACCTACATAGAAACATATACAACCAAGGCTATGAAATTAATAGGCATTCTCTATCGCTTCACAGAAATTTCTGACCCCATTGCTCTTCGTCACTTCTTCCTTATGATCATTCAACCTCTCTTAAACTACTGCTCTCCTATTTGGACAACAGCCTCCCCCTTCAATACTAAGCAGTTAGACAGAGCAGCGTCCTTCTTTACTGCAATTGTAAGGAACAGAAACCCCAAGCTCAGAAATCTGTCTACGCAGCAGGTATTAATGGCAATTAATATGTCACCGCTGCACATCAGGTGACAGGTAGCTGACCTGAGTTTCCTTCACGGGATCTTAAATGGGCATTAACGCTCGGAACATCTTGTCTCACTCTTCTCTCTCCATGTTCCTTCCTGTTCCACCAGAACCTAAGACCTTCTCCACATTCCCCACACTCAGCACTCAATACTTCAACGATCTTTCCTAATCCGCCTCCCAACACTTTTTAACAATATTAATAGGAGACAAGAGCTTGATATAGCATCAAATTAAAGTGTATTGAAGAGGTGTGTAAATAGTCTCTTAAAGATAAGTTGATGTGAAGGGATTATACTGCCATCTTGACCCACGACGACTTGGCTATGAACAAGGACATTCTCATGGTTTTCGATTTGGACAGTTGTTATTAGTAGGCTGTGTACCTGATCTTGTTATATTTTGTTATGTTTGTTATATTTTATTATGAAAGTTTATGTTTGTTAAATAGTCTTGACAGTGCAAGTGAAATTTGCTCAGTGTAGCTGTATCTTGTGCTTCGTGCATAAATAAGTAAATAAATAAATAAAAATGGAACAATCCTGACAACATAATAAAGAAGTTCCATCCACCTGTACTCAACTTATCAAAAACAACTCTAGATGATGATGACAACTCGATCCTCTCTTATGGCCCTAAACATAATTGGCCCAACACAAATAAAGTTAATACAATTTTAAATTTAGTTACAGAATCTGAAATAGCCATCAGTAAAATGCCCATAGATTTACAAGACGAAGTAAGATTTGATGTAAAGAAAAAATTAAATAAGATTCACACCACGATTACAAATACAAAAACTACTAAAAGAGACACTTTCTCTGAAAGAGAACTCATTTTCAAGCTTAAAAAGAAAATTGAAAATAATAATCTCATCATTACAAAAGCTGATATAAGGGTAACACAACCGTTGTTATGGATAAAATTGAATACATTGGGGAGAAAAAAAAAAACCCCTTTTCAGCAATAATTCTTTTTCAATAATTAAAAAGACCCAACTCAACAGATTCAGCATCTTCTTAAGCAAACATTAAAGAACACCTCTCCCCTATTCACAGATTATGAGAAAACAAAGTTATTGAAGATGAATCCGGGTCTACCAACTGCAAAAGCTTTCCCTAAGATCCACAAGGCTGATGTCCCCATTCGCCCGATCATTAATTACAGACCCAGTCCGCTATACAAATTAGCCCAATTCATTCAGAAATTTCTAAAGAATAATTATAAGTTTTTATCAAAAACAGTCTATTAAAAGTACTGATGAGCTAATTGAAAAACTGAACAACTTTCAAATTCAGCCATGCCATTCTTTACATTCTTTTCATATTCTCAATATGTACCCTAGCATTAATACCAAAAAATTATTTTCCATTATCACAAGAAACCTGAATACATACAGTCACCTGAGTAAATTTGAGATTCTTGATATCATAACTGTCTTAAAATTGGTAGTCAATAACAATTTTTTCACATTTGACAGTATAATATACCAACAAGATGGCTTGGCAATGGAATCACCAGCATCGGGGATCTTGGCAGAGATATACTTAGATTTTCTGGAACACAATTTTATTGATAACAACGATAATTTCAAGAATATACTTTTTTGGGCAAGATATGTGGATGATACATTGGTAATTCTAGATGATAGGATTATTAATGCATCCTCTACTCTTAATAATCTCAACAAGATTGATCCTCATATTAAATTTACACTTGAAACTGAATCCAACAGTTCAATCTATTTTCTAGATATAACAATTAGCAGATTAACTTATTCTTTATCTTATATGATTTATAAGAAACCCACACAAACAGCTACTACCATAAGATAAGATTCCTCACACCCACAATCACATAAATGTGCCACTTACAACAGTATGGTTAACCGCGCTTTCAAAATACCTTTATCTAAAGAAAATTTAAATAAAGAACTTAATATCATACGTTCCATCGCTAAATTTAATGGTTACAGTATATTTTTTAATGAACGAATGATCAATAAATTTAAACACCGAACAAATACAACGCTATCAAATGACAATCCTAAACCAGCAGCTTACTCTACCATCACTTTCAATGAAAACGGCTCCTGCATTGCCAATATCTTCAAAAAACATAATTCCAAAATTTTCTTTCGAACTAACAATAGAAACATGGATGTGATTTATAACTCCAAATCTATAAACAGAACTAATATATTTTCAAAATCTGGCGTATATCGTTTTAAATGCAACACCTGTGATTCTTCTTACATTGGACAAACTGGACGCAGCTTCAAAATTAGATATTCAGAACATGTTAACTCGATAAAATACAATAAATTCTCAGCAATAGGGCAACACATGCAAGACATAAAACATCATTTCACTACGTTAGACCAAGACATTGAAATTATCAGTACCTTAAACAAAGGCCCTCTTCTTGATATCACTGAAAATTGATTAATACACCTTGATCAATATTTTAATCCTAACCAAAATCTTAACGATTTGTCTGAAAAACCGAATATTCTTTTTGACTTCCTTATCTTAGTTTTCAAAAGCTTCAAGTTGACAAGTACGCGTTCAATCTTCCATGTAATACACAACACCTTCTCGCGCTACTTGCCCTTACCACAACACCCCCCTGACCCACCTTAAACTACTCCCCTTACTCCCTTACCCCCTCCTATCCCCTACCTATATTCAATTTTTGTTTCTTACTCCCTCTTATACTTCATGACAAGGCTAAATAAAAGTGAGCCTCATAATATTACTTACCTTACTATTTTCACTTTTCTATTTCTTATTTTTAATTTGTTTTCTTTTCCTTAGATCTCATAAAATCCATATCAGTACTAATAGTCTCATATTCTAAGAGTTTTTATATATACCACTATCCATCTTTTGAAGTACTAAAACAAAATCATATCATTTGTTACCTAAGAACAAATTTTATTCCTTGAATAACAACAATTGTGAATTATACTGCATCATTTTTTTAAACCTCAAGATCTACAGCAAGAGTGCTCAAGAACCTCTCCATGAACTTCTATTTTTAATTCAAGAAAAGTGTCATAAGTGTTAGAATTGTGTTAACTTCTTGCCATTTTTGTGTCGGCTGATGATGACATGGACATATGTCGAAACCGGTCCCATAACAAATTAAATATGTTGCTACGTTAATTCGTGCAACAATATTATTGTACTGACTAGGTGGAACATCTTTCTCTTTTTAGCATTGTAATTACCATCTCAAAATCCGACTGTTGCTATAGGAGGCTACAAGGCTAAAAATTACACATCTCTATTCTCTCACAGGGAGTGAGTAAGATGATCGGTCTCTGATAAGCCTTCCGAAAATAGTATGAACTCATGTTCCACATCTGTGAATCAGTCATGCGCTCAGATGCCATTAATTAGCAAATGCATATTGCATCATGCATCCACACGATTATGCAAAGCGCAATTATATTTTTATCAAGTAATAAAATAAAATAAAATTCACCAGAATTGTCTCCAAATAGCTCCTAAAATCTCTAGAAACGTCAAGTCGTTGTCTTTGAAATTTTGTCAATAAATTACTAAAATGGACTCCAAATTTGGTGACTAGTTTCTAGAATCGCCTAGACTGATGTGAATGAACACAAACATAGCACACGAGAACGAGAGATTTCCAATCGATATAAGCGTCATGACATACAGGTTTCAATAAACATCGCACATTCGCACGCATTTCTCAAAATGTCTAGAAATGACAAGAAACGACTAGGAACAAACTCACCTTCAGCAGCCTGCTTGATTGGCAAATGGAGCTGAACCAACAGATGCGACCATAAGGTTAAGGGCCGAGGCGAAAGGGAGGAGAGGGGAGGGGTAGAGGCAGAGCAACTGTCAAGGAGCTAGGGTGGAGCGGAAGGATATGGTAGTGGGGGTAAATGATGAGGATATATATTACATATGGTTTGAAAGATAAGAGTTGTTTTTTGGCAGTCTAATATTTTTTAACCATATAATTAAGAGATAAAAAAGAATATTATATCTCTCGGAAATTTCATTTAAATTATAGTTAGGATTGAAATAGTGATTGCAATGAATAAAACAATTTTTGACAATGTTCCTGATTGGCCCTTTGTTTGCTATTTGAAGTATCTCAAAGTCATGTTCAATGTCAGTGAACTTATGATTAGTCGTGAATGTGTTGGCCTATAGCAGAAAACTTATTATATCTTACTGCGTTGACGTGCTCTGAATATCTGGTTGTGAAGCTACGTCCTGTTTGCCCCACTTAAGAGGCGCTGAAGAGGCTTGAATCTATAGATTCCAGATTTAGAAAATCTGTTAGAGGTATTGACAGATGCTGACTTGTGTATAATTACTGAAGTCCTGTTATTAGATCTGAAGAAAATTTTTACTTTATGTTTTCAAAAGAGATTGGTGATTTGATGGACATCATTATTGAATATAAAAGTAGATGAAATGGTAGTTTTAGGTTTTTCTTCTGTGAGAGTGGTCTTAAGCAGGTGTCTGAATTTATTATCTGTTCTATAAATGATCTGTTGCAACCATTGAATTTGGTGATTGCCTTTATAGTGTTGAGCTCATTATTGAGGTCTTTCTTAGTCATAGGTATCGTAAATGCACGATGAACCATGATATTATACGCTGCACGTTTGTGTGTTTGGGGGTGTATGGAATCTTGACGAATAGTATTGACAGTTTGTGTCTGTTTTCTGAAGATTCTATATGATAGAGTAAAAGGGTTTCTGAGAATAGTTAAATCTAGGAAATTAATTACTTTATTATTTTTGAACTCAAGCGTAAATTTGATGTGGGGGTCGATGTTGTTTAGTTCCTGCAGGGTAGAGGTCGCAATCTTGATTTCTTCATTCATTATAACAAATGTGTCGTCAACCTACCTGGCCCAAATAAGGATATTTGGAAAAGTGTTATTTATTTCTGTACTAGCTGATGTACCCGTGCTTCGCTACGGGATTCTCAGAAAGACTGACTTGGTGGTTTTTCTAACTTAATCCAACATAGGTCATTACAAAAACGTCAGTAGGAATGTAGCGATTGAAAGCAATGTTATCATATAAAATACTCGATCAAATGAAACACCGCACACTTTCAACGAACAGTACTACGGTGCCGATCTAAGAGTCCAAAGTTCCAGAGCTGGAATAAACAGCTCGCAGACTGCCGTGAACACTCCTCTGTCATTATTCTGTTAAACATGCACACTACTCATTCCAATCAGTGCCTCAGAGTAGGTATTGAATAGCTCAAATACTATGATGAACCAGTGTGTTACGAACCAGATATATCAGAAAATGTATGAACCAGAGGAATGGCATGCTAAAGAAGAACGTTATCTTACTCCCCAGCTACCTCCCGCCAATATACAGGCAGGCTGTTTCAGTCGGTACGACCAGGCGAGTTGGCCGTGTGGTTAGGGGCGCGCAGCTGTGAGATTGATATATATATAGATTTATCGATACGACCACTAATGACATAAATAACTTATTTCAGAATTACATTTCAGGCCTTCCCATAAACTACCATTTCGCTCAGCGTGAATAAAATAATTTATAGCCTAGATTGTAGTGGTTCATCACCCGACATTACATGACGATTTTCATTAAATTCTCTTCAGCCGTTTTCTCTTGATGCGTGTACATACATACATACAGACGGACAGACAGACAGACAGAAATTACGGAAAAGTAAAAAATGCATTTTCTTGTTACTGTGAACATGACCGATACAGAAATACCATTCTTTTCAAATTATAAGCAATGTACAGACAAAACTCTTATTTTATATACAGAGTGAAGCGAAATTCGCGCACTCGAGCGTCGCAGCGCGACTGCTCACATGCCAGCAATAAAAAAATGTCTTTCACAAAAGTTCGTCCTTCAAGTATATCCGGCAGAAAAAGGGCGTTGAAGAGTGGCAATCTGGCAACACTGTAACCACATGTAAGGTAACTACCTCTGTCAGCACGTATTGTTTGTGCTGTACAGTTGGTGCAGTGGATACAGTTTTGGGTTAGCATTCAGGAGGTCGAGGGGTCGATCCTGGGTTGAAGCGTGTTTTTTTAAATTTCATAAATGTAGTCCAGGTTGTATGGTATGTGGCAACTTAATTGTCAACAGCCATTGCAGCGGGTCCTCTAGAAACCATTTGCACTTACATACTACGATCCTACAAATGGACGAACAATTGTTTTCCTTGGCCAGCTTTGAAAGACGTCCTTTTCACGTCGTGGGCATGAATTTATTCGCACCACTTCATATACTAAATGCGAAACCTGTTTTCTTTCTACCCTCCTCCAATGATCTCATAGATTAGTAGCAACTATTATTCTTGCCTCGTTCAAGTCCATTATATTTCGTTAGGGCTTACGTTACCAGTAGGCCTAGCAAAGTATTTGTTGTGTTCAGCGTTACAAAATGTTGTAAATGTAGGATACATGAGACCTAAGGTACGGTGTCGTAATGTATAACAGTATGTAATGTCCGATGGGAATTAGTAAATAAAAAAATGCGCCTCAACCAAGGATCGAACCCTCTACCTCCTGCATGCCAACCCTAAACTATATCCACTGCACCCACTGTACAGCACGGGTATACGTTGCTGACAGAGGTACTTACCGTACATGTGGTTACAGTGTTGCCAGATTGCCACTATTCAACGTCCTTTTTCTGCCTGATATACTCGCAGGACGCACTTTTGTGAAATACATTTTTTTATTGCTGGCATGTGGGGAGTCGCACTGTGACGCCCGAGTGCGCGAATTTCGCTTCACTCTGTATATAGATTACATTTCAGGCCTTCCCCTAAACTACCATTTTACTCAGTGTGAATAACATTATTGATAGCCTAGATTATAGCGACCTATTTCCCGACTTTGCATACCAATTTTCGTGAAGATATGACCACTAATACAATAAATATTTGACAATTAAATTTAAGGCCTTTCCCTAAACTACCATTATTCTCAGCGTGTATAGCCTATATTGTGGCGACTTATTTCCCATCTTTGTCTACCGATTTTCAGTAAGACACGACCACTAATAACATAAATATTTGAGAATTAAATTTCAGGCCTTCCCTAAACTACCATTTCGCTCAGCGCGATTAAAATAATTTATAGCTTAGATAGTAGCGGTTCATCACCCGACTTTAATTCCGATTTTCATTAAATTCTCTTCAGCCGTTTTCTCATGATGCGTGTAAATACAGACAGACAGACAGACAGACAGACAGACAGACAGACAGACAGACAGACAGACAGACAGACAGACAGACAGACAGACAGACAGACAGACAGACAGACAGACAGAAATTACGGAAAAGTAAAAATGCATTTTCTTGTTACTGTGAACATGACCGATACAAATATATCATTCTTTTCAAATTCTGAGCAATGTACAGACAAAACTCTTATTTTATATATATAGATTACATTTCAGGCCTTCCCCTAAACTACCATTTCACTCAGTGTGAATAACATTATTGATAGCCTAGATTATAGTGACCTATTCTCCGACTTTGCATACCAATTTTCGTGAAGATACGACCTCTAATACAATAAATATTTGACAATTAAATTTAAGGCCTTCCCCTAAACTACCATTTTTCTCAGCGTGTATAGCCTATATTGTAGCGACTTATATTTTCCCATGTTTGTCTGCTGATTTTCATTAAGACACGACCACTAATAACATAAATATTTGAGAATTAAATTTCAGACCTTCCCCTAAAGTACCATTTCACTCAGCGTGATTAAAATAAATTATAGCCTAGATTGTAGCGGTTCATCACCCGACTTTACATTCCGATTTTCATTAAATTCTCTTCAGCCGTTTTGTCGTGATGCGTGTACATACATACATACATACATACATACATACATACATACATACAGACAGACAGACATTACGGAAAAGTAAAAAATGCATTTTCTTGTTACTGTGAACATGACTGATACAAATATATCATTCTTTTCAAATTCTGAGCAATGTACAGACAAAACTCTTATTTTATATATATAGATATTCCAGAAAGTCTAAGTAAATGTCCGCTAGAATTCCCGAAGTGGGTGATCCTATGGCCAGTCCATTTTGTTGATAGATGGTTTTATCAAACATAAAGAAATTATTAATGACCAGTTTCAGAAGAGAAATGTAATCTTGTATTTCTAATTTGCTAAAGAGAACTCCGTTTAAGTTATTTTCAATAATGGAGGAGAGTTTAGTTGGAAGTATGCTTGGATACATATTTACTATGTCGAAAGAATGAAGAGTATGGTTCTCACTTCAATATGGGGTTTTGGAACTTAGAGAAGAAATTACAAGCCGAATTATCAATATATGGGTTTCATTGATATTTAGAAATTTCATGATCCGTATTGAAATGGGATGACAATAATTGAAATTATTAGGGATTGATAGGCCTGATAGGCAATACAACAGCGAATGGTAGCGCTAGTTTTGTGCAGCAGCCTGAAGTTGAGAGGCCTGGACACACTACCGTGTCACCCCATGAGGGGTGACATACTATATTTTGTATAAGGGTCCGTCACCCCACATGGGGTGACATCGTCTTCAAAGTGTTAATACACTCTCAAAACAGCTGAGTTTAGGCGTGAATATTATTCTTTTCGTCCATAAAATGACAAAACTGATGCATGCTGTTGATTATAAGTTATGAATTTTATCCTACTTTAAATATTTAACGTCAAAATTTATCGAATTCACAAATTGATTGTGGTCTTAACCAGTGGAGGGCAATCCTACAGACGTAAGCAGGGACCCAGTCAAATGGTGACAGTCAAGCTTTGGTGATATGCAAGTGGTAATTTCATCCAAGTTTATATAAGTCTATTGACATATCCCTCCTACTCCTGCCTGCATTTACACTAGTGCACTCAGCTGTTTGTTGGCTGCTTATCATTCTATTTGTGCTCCTCATGTTGTATATGTGTCCCTGTAGCTTCCGACTCAATAATCAAATTAGTGGCTGTGTTTATTTTATTCATATTGGGCCAATTATGCTTTGGGCCTTTCACTAAAATGGTGGCTTTTTCCTTGGTTAAAATTACATTAAACAGATTGACTACAGGAGGATGGAAATTCTTGATTAAGTTTCTTTGTAAACTGGTCTCTCTGGGTTGATATTTTGATGCAGTTCTGTTCATTTTTAATGCAGTTAATTTCTTCTCTAAAGAAAGCTGTTTTTGTGAGAGTATGTCAAAAAGTTTATTACAGTATTAATCTGGTTTAGAAATAAATTCCATTGGATGCTAGGAAGCAGATTGGCTTTAACTTTTATTATTTAAAAACGATTTTTTTTCTTATATAAAAGGCAAAGTTCGGTTTCAACCAAATTTTGTTCGTTTTTTTGTTGGGTTCTGACGGAATGTGGTGCGGAACGGTGTTTTTTGATGGTTCCTTTCAGAAAGTTAGGTGTTAAATTGTGTATAGTGCATTGTTTCAAGAAGCTAATATCTTTTCCTAATTTGGCAACTGATAGGTTTTAAAGTTTCAAACTCAACAAATAGTCATATTAAGTCCAATAAGACGATGTTATATATAAAGGCTTTATATTTAAGAGGTTTTTAAAGTTTATTATGGATAAGTTCGTTAACGGCAAACCATAAGTGTAAGTACTAGAATAATGTTACCAATTTAATCTTGTACGAATATTTATAGTTGAAGATGTTCAAAATATGAACAAAACATGTCCTATGTTTTAACAATTAAGCAATAAAATAAGGATGAGATCCTAATTTTACAATTGCTTTTAATGTATTGAATAGGTGGAAATCAAAATTTTATTGTTCTCCTTTTAACAGACTTTCAATACGGAAAAAAGGAGGAAAGTCTCTTGCACTGTGACCAGACTTGTCGAACTTGTACGTCGCTTGAGTGGAGTTCCTTGCATCTCCACATGACACCAGCCGATGCATAACATAAACAACTTGAATCCTGAATCAGAAATACGGGCAAGGTCACAATATAAAACGCTAACGTCTATGTTTTGCAAAACTCAAGCTCTTAAACCAGAGGGAGTTAAAAGGTGTGGTTTGTACCAAAACCTTCCAAATCGTCTCAATAGTAGAGGAAAAATCTTGCATTTCTTGAAACGTCAATTGAAATATATTTATTTTCAAGATCAAATCATTAAATTCTCACTCCAATAATTGCAGGTGAAAGGTTACTCAAACCCGCAATACATTCTGTACTAAGCAGGTTGCTAAGCGACTAATATTTGATGGAAGAATATTGTATGCAACCATGTTTGATTACTACCTGTCACGCCAGAGTGTATACACTTCCTCTGATGATGGACGAATACTTTTCTCTGCTAGATACGTTTTGATTCTCTGACCTTCCCCTGATTCTGAATATAGTTAACAGATGGCAGAATGTTCCTAATAACTTAAATGCTGCTAAGAGAGAACAGTCTACGTACGTACAGACGGGAAGGTACCAAGTCGACTAGCCTTCTGTATGACCATTAATAAAGCACTGGGACAAACACTTGAAAAAGGTGGGTACTCGACTTACCCGAACTAGTATTCAGCCTCAGCCAATTGTATGTTGCATTATCTCGGACAAGATTGCTTGAAAATGTTAAGATCCAGATACGGCTGAATGGTCGAAGCACAGAGATAATTGTATGGAAAGAAGGGTTATAAACTGAATTACGAATGAATCAGTTATTGTGTACCGGTATTAAATGTTGATAAAACTATTGAAAAGGGCAGGCAAAACAATATGACGGCGAGAGAGATATCAAGATGAGTTATCTGACTTATTTATAATGAACGTTGCGAAGCAGCACAGGTTCACTAGTTATAATAATAATAATAATAATAATAATAATAATAATAATAATAATAATAATAATAATAATAATAATAATAATAATAATAATAATAATAATAATAATAATAATTTAATGGTTTTTAATGTTTGATATTTTACCTTGGAGGCATTATACTGTATTACTTCATTCATTACTAGCTGATGTATCCGTGCTTCGCTACGGAATTCTACATTGTATACAGAATTGTAGGTTAGGTAGAGTACACGTTGTGAGCAAGACTGTGTTAAATTGCATAGCTTTTACCATTGACCTGGAAACGTGACGGAGAAATCACCGAACGTCTTTTCACATATGAAGACTGCACTAGGGAATTTTCATTGTAATGGTAGGCCCGCTTGCTTACCATCAGTCACAATCAAGTTGGGGAATTGCATTTTAATGGCACACACACACTCTTCAGCTGCCTTTTTACATCCTCAGAAAGACTGACTTAGTGGTTTTCCCAACTGGAACGAACATAGGTCATTACAATGACGTCAGTAGGAATGGCGAGAGTAAAAGCAATGATTTCACATGAAATACTCGATCGAATGAAAAAACCACACATTTTCTCACTTTTATTGAACAGTACTACGCTGCCAATCTAACAGTGCAAAGTTCCAGAGCTGGAATGACCAGGCCACAGACAGCCGTGATCTGTGAACACTTTTAGTCTTTTTTCAGGCCGGGAGGGGGTCGAATAGTGGAAAATCTCAATTCACTACACTGGCGGCGGAAAAATCTATCTGACATGGAGGCATTTTTTCCTCCAAGCCAGAGGAGATACTCCCTCTTCACTGCTAATTTTGAATAAAATGAATGTAGAATTTAATAAAAGTGAGGAGGAAGAAGCTCTTTTAAAGAAACGGATCTTTTCAGGGTTGAATTTTGAGTTATTTAGTGAATTGTGGTGCTATAATTTGCAATATTCCTAAATTGTAATTCTAGACCAGGTCATACTACTACTACTACTACTACTACTACTACTACTACTACATGAGCCTCTGCCTTAACCTCTTCAGTGGCACGCCCGAGAAATTCTCGGGTATCGCACGCCTGCCCATAACGTCACCACCCGAGAAATTCTCGTTTAGCTGCAGTGTTCATTTCGCAATCGCCCAATAATTTCGCGGGAACTGTAATCTCTTTGGAAAATGTTTTCCAGCATTCTCAACAGATGGCGAAAGGATTTCCAGCTGTATTTATGAAGCATCTGGTCTAAAATATGCCTTATCTTCTCTACTTTACATACACAATCTCTGGCCAGCCAATGAGGTAAACAGAAATGGTGAGTGCGAAATGGTAGAGAAGTTTGTCTGAAGACAAAATAAGGAACTTCATCAAAGATGAATCTGTAAGCGACATTAGTATTTCTGATAGTAGTGATAATAATTCTATTGATTCTTCAGATGATGACCTATTTAGTAATTTTAGGGAAAGTGAAGAAGATATTACGTCAGAAGCTAAAGTGATGGTAGATGTTGAATATACATTCATGTGGTAAAAGACTAAGCCTGGGGATAGTGTGAGACCTAATATAATTCCATTTACGGGAAATCCTGGTGTGAGGGTTGGATTATTACGAGAGGTGAGTGTGATTGACTGTTTTGAACTGGTTATAACGTATAAGGGATGAAGTTGTAAATAAATCTCTGCATGCAAGGGCAGAGTTTTGATTAAAACTCTTACGAAATTTAGAAATTTATTGCGTTAGTGTTGTTGATGGGAATAATACAAAAGCCTGAAGTAAAAACGTATTGTTCATAGGACAGTATTCTCAAAACACCAATATTTTATGAAACCATATCACACGTCTGCTATAAAAAAGTGTAAACAGAGTGTAAAGTAAGATTTTATTAACCTTGAATAATATATGAAGTGTTCCCTTAATAGTTGTTACTCATTCCTTGCTTCCTAAAAATAAATAATTTCCTCACAAAAACCTCACCTTTCTGGCACAGGAGGTCTGCCAAAACCTGCCACTGAAGGGGTTAAGAGTGTACACTACTCATTCACAACAGCGTGTCCGAGTAGGGATCAAATAGCTGGAACACTATGATGAACCAGTGAGTTACGTACCAGCAGTACGGTATCAGAAAATGTATGAACCAGAGGAATGACATGCTAAAGAAGAAAGTTTTCTAACTGCCCAGCTATTTCCCGCCAATATTCAGTCAGGCTGTTATACTCGGTACGCAGCAGTAATCCCATCTATTGGAGTTGAGCAGTAGCATAAGAGACAAAGAACACCACAACAAACAATGATCAATGTATTGTTGATCAATATTGTAGGCCTTCACATTTAGTTTTCTTCCGACTCTGAAATACCACTCTCACCACTCTTATCATAGTCAGTACGGTAAAATTGAATAAAACATAAATGGTCAGAAATTGTATTCTCTATAACTTTTGTTATGTAGTACTAAAATGTCTAAAAGGAATTACCGGCCCCCACCGTTAGAGGAAGACAATTTACGGGTCATGATAAACGAAATGTTGGAATTTAGTGGGGAGAATGGTGGTATTAGTCAAGTAAGTTCTGCCAAAGGGGAATTCGTAAGTGGCAGTAGCATACCTGGAATGAGTACTGCAGGCTCAAATGTACAGGTTTTGGGCCCAGTTGATGCGAGTGTTCAGCAGTCGCAAAAGAGACGGCATGTGTTCGATTCCAGATCAAGTAGCGATTATGACAGTGACAGTGGTGACACTAATACTGATTACAATTCAACCAGTGCAAGTTCTTCATTGACTTATACTGAAAATGTACAAAGAAGGTACCACTTTGATCCAAAATTCCATCGTGATGTACAGGGAGAGCTTTTACGGAGAACAAAACTGAGCGAAATATTTTAATTATTTGTTTATGATGATATGTGCCAAAACATAGCTGAACAGACAAAAGATGCCCAGCAGAAAATCACACATACATCCCAGTTTAGTAAGATGAAATGAAGGAGTTGAGATCAAGAACGGGTTCGAAAAAATAAGGACGAAATACAGCTTCTTGCCGCAGGGGATTGTACAGAAACTTAAATTGGGACACTATATTTCTCGCATTCGCTTATTCACTACAACTATTTTCTATGAGCTGATGACACAGAAGAGACTTTTTCTCGCCGGACTGAGTGGCCTAGACGGTTTAGGTGCTGACCGGCCTCCTGACCCCAACTTGGTAGGTTCGATTCTGGCTCAGACCGATGGTATTTGAAGATGCTCAAGTACGTTGGCGTCTTGTCAGTAGATTTACTGGCAAACAAAAGAACTCCTGCGGGACTAAATTCTGGCATCTCAGCGTCTCCAAAAACCCTAAAAGTAGTTAGTGGGACGTAAATCCAATAACATTATTATTATTATTATTATTATTATTATTATTATTATTATTATTAATTAGATTTTCCTCCACAGCTTTTTTGATATCTCTGACAACGAGGTGAATAATGGACAAATTCCTCCCAAAATATACAAGATAAATCCAGTATTTGACGGCCTGTTAGCAACATTTTCGGAAGCTTATATATACCCCTGATGGCAAAGTGTCAATTGATAAGAACCTGTTGCTATGGAAAGGGTGGAAGTTTACATACCAAGAAAACGATCACGTTTCAGAATGGAACCATATAAATTATGTGACGCCGAGACATGTTATATAACATGATCTGCTTCCGCGTGTATCATAATGAACAGCTGTAAAAGACATAACACTGTGAAGACTGTAAATACTGTAAATATTACCTGTATTGTAGTGTAATATAGTCCGTGTGTGTCACTTATGAATTGTAGGTAGGCTATATAAACTTGATCCCTCAAAAGCGCTAACCAACATATCAGAAAATTTTGTGAGTATTATAATTTATTCCACTGTAAATCTTTTAAGTACATGTGAACTTTATATTTCTGCAATTTATATATACAGAAACATTTATTTCCAGGCAGAGATTGTTAGTAAACTGCCTAAAATATTCAGGTAAAAGTTACTGTATAAATGAAAACCGGAGCTTTGCTATTAGGAATAAGTAACCTCGATATCACAGTGTGAAAGCACTTAGTACGTTCTTGCACAAAGTATTGAAAAATTAAAATAATAGAATTTTCCTACAATTAAATACATTATATTCATGTAAATATTTCTCTTAGGGCCCTTCAATAGTTCATTGCAGTCTAAGATTGTTTTTAATCAAGTAATTAAATATTTTCTTCAATCAGGGAAATCGTTCCCCACCTGGTAGTGAGCCGGTGTGTACCGAGCTCCCCGCTTAAGGGGTTAAGTATCTTACCACAAACTGCACAATGTAATATTCTTGTAACTTGTAAGTTGAGAAGCCTATAGAATACCTTTTGAGAGGATGCTGCATCTTTTGAAGGACATGTTCTAGATTTTTTCCCCCTCTGTTCCAAGCCTCGGTTGCCCATAATAGGAGCACGCTTGAAGGAACTTGTGAATGTGCTAGTCAGTACCTCAGGATAGGAATGAGCACCAGAGTCATCCGTATCTGGAGTTTGATCCTGGAGGTCACTTTCACTATCACCTTTATTACTAGCTGTCAGACTCTGCAAGTCACGAGTAATACCTGAAACATAGATCATGATAATGTTTACATGTTTGATTGGATGATAAACAAATGAAGATAGATGAATATGAACAAATATGAAATTTGTTAGAAATCTTAACTAGGAACAAAGTAATCCTCACACCTAAATATTTTCTGTTTGCATTCTCACACAGTTCTAAGAAATGATATCTGGACCAAACCTTTATTTGTACTTATTTTGGGGCCAAAATTTGGGAAAGTGCCCCTATTCCGTTCTGTAACATGCCTAGAGATAATACATTAGAGTCAACTAAAGATGGTCACTGTCAATACCTACTTACTTTCTTCCTGTCCTGTAAAAGATGACTGTCCTGTTGTACTTCCTCTTGATTTCTGGTAAATCAAACTTCCCAATGTAGCATCAGATGTATGTGAAGCAGTAAATTGTAAATTTAAAAATCATTGTAATTTGTATAAATATTGTAAAAAAATGTTTTAATGTTATGTGAAAAGTGTCTCATATGGATGCAAACAAGGTGTGCAGGAAATGATATAAGGGGTATAAACTAGGAAATTACTTGGCGATGTGAATTATGTAATAGAGGAACTGATGCTCAATACAAAATAGAAACCAAAAACAAGTACTGCCCAGTTACAGGAAACCATTTAGGATTAAAGATGATAAATACCAGGTAAAAATATTCTGGAGGTAAAATAGCCTCCCATTCACATTTCCAAGTGGGGATTACATGAGAGGGGTGGATAATCACAAAGACAAACACTGCCATTTTGCAAGTCAGAGCATTAAATGTTAGAAGTTTGGATCCCAGAGGGAGGTTAGAGAATTTGAAGAGGGAAATGAATAGATGTTAGATGTAGTTTGTGTAAGTAGAGTAAATTGGAAGGAAGAACAAGTTTTCTGTTCAGGTGACTACAAAATTACAACAGGAAAAATGCAGGAGTTGGTGTAATTATGAATATGAAAATAGTCCTTCCCTGCAAACCATATGACTTTGCATCATAATCTGTAAGTTTCATTTCCATATTGATTATATTCACAAATATGAAGTATTGAAGCTTCCCCCTAATCAATGAATATATTTATATATTATTGTTCTACAAGACCGGTTTCGACCTTGTGAAGGTCATCTTCAGCTGACAATCATAACATACAATTAAAACATCACAGTAAGAATGTCACATGATATGGGTAAAAACATTGTCATTACAAATGTTCTAGTTTAAATAATCGTCTACAGTAACTGATATAATAATTAAAATTTAACATTTTTATATGTACATGAATGATGTGTGTTAAAACGCATTTTTCTTAAATTATAAAGGTGTCACATAGTATGGATAAAACGTTATCAATTTTCCGTCTTATCTTCGTCTACGTTAATCAGTATGAGAGTTAAAACTTCGCAATAATATTATGTGCGCAGGTGATATATGTTGAATGTACAATATTCTTGGATTGTGAAGTGTCCACTGTTCCACATTAAAACTTATGACTAGATGAATAAAACATTTTGAAGTACAGGTTAATTCTTGTGGCGTGTTGTATATGCGACTATGCTATGATATATGATCAGTCGTGTTCGTCTACTGGTGGAATAATAGTATGAGTTTCTTGAGGTAACATGAACACTTATGTTGAAATCAGGCAGTTGTTCGGTGTTTAGTGCGGGACTTCGTCGATGTATACACAAAGCTTATAGTTTATGTTAAGACTGAATTGACCATAAATTTTGATAGAATACGCTATATAAATGTAGGTAGGTTGTTGTTTTAGCGACGTGCTACCCTTAGTTATTTGATTTTGTCAAATGTCAATATGTATTACTTGATTTCAACATATCTTGTGTTTTTTGGTTAGCGTGAAAGCTTCTTTCTTCACTTTGTGTTGTAGCACGTATTTTGTATCTATAACTAGAAATAAAGTGTAAGAAATATTGCGTCTGCCAAGTTTGTTTTGAAGTTGGAATGGGTGTGCGTGTATTTACTGTAGATGTTGACACTTGATGTGTGCTATTCGGCAGCACGTCGAGCACTGTTCCGTGTTTGTCTGAAGATGCTGCTTGTGGCTGCAGAGGGGAAGTTTGGAGGGGTAGAAGGAGCGGCTGTTGAGGAAGTAGGACTGGAGCGGGGGGGTGTGTCGTCTTTTGGCGGTTCTTTTATATGTATTGGGTCTTGTTTTTTGATTCTTTTTAGGTAATTTTTTTTAGGAAAGGGATGACTGCATTGTAAAGAATGTTAACTTTGTCTGTAATTTCATTTAAATTGAAGTTTGGATTGGCGTATTGATCCAGGTTGCTATAGAATTCTTCCATTATATTGAGTAAGGGGCTCATGGGGTTAGTGCTTAGAATTTGCATATCGTTTTTTCAATGTCTGTAAAATTTGTGTTAAAAGTCTTCAATGTGTTGGCCTATGGCTGAGAAATGACTGTGTTTTATTGCGTTGATATGTTCATTGTAACGTATCTGAAAGTTCCTTCCAGTACATCCGATATAACAGACTTCACAGTTGTTGCACTTCATACGATATACTCCTACGTGACTGTATTTATTATTATTGTTGATGGATTTGGAGTTGTGTAGGATATTGGCGTTGTTATATGTAGTTCTGTAGGCTATTTTTAGATTTCGTTTCTTGAAAATGTTCGTGATAGGATATATGTTGGTGTTGTTGAAAGTAAATAGTACGTCTTTCTTAGATATGTTGAAATCAAGTAATACATATTGACATTTGACAAAATCAAATAACTAAGGGAAGCACGTCGCTAAAACAACAACCTATCTACATTTATATAGCGTATTCTATCAAATTTTATGGTCAATACAGTCTTAACATAAACTATAAGCTTTGTGTATACATCGACGAAGTCCCGCACTAATCACCGGACAACTGCCTGATTTCAACATAAGTGTTCATATTACCTCAAGAAACTCATACTATTATTCCATCAGTAGACGAACACGGCTGATCATATATCATAGCGTAGTCGCATATACAACACGCCGCAAGAATTAACCTGTACTTCAAAATGTTTTATTCATCTAGTCATAAGTTTTAATGTGGAACAGTGGACACTTCACAATCCAAGAATATTGTACATTCAAGATATATCACCTGCGCACATAATATTATTGCCAAGTTTTAACTCTCATACTGATTAACGTAGACGAAGATAAGACGGAAAACATTTGCAAATTGATAACGTTTTTATCCATACTATGTGACACCTTTATAATTTAAGAAAAATGCGTTTTAACATACATCATTCATGTACAGATAGTAATGTTAATTTTTATTATTATATCAGTTAATGTAGACGATTATTTAAACTAGAACATTTGTAATGACAATGTTTTTACCCATATCATGTGACATTCTTACTGTGATGTTTTAATTGTATGTTATGATTGTCAGCTGAAGATGACCTTCACAAGGTCGAAACCGGTCCTTTACAACAATAATATATAAATATGATTAGGTGGAAGCTTCAATACTTCATATTTGTTATATATGACTTTCCTGTGGTGGAGAGGCTTGCATGTCCCAATGCAGCAGATAGCCAGGCCGCAGTTGCAACCATATTGGATGGGTATCTGTCGAGAGGCCAGCCAAATGAATGGTTCCCCAAAAGGGGGATAGCAGCTTTCGGAAGTTGCAAAGGCGGCAGTCTAGATGATTGACTGAAATGGCCTTGTAATAATACTCAACATGGCTTACTGCATTGATACTGCTACACAGCTGAAAGCAAC
This sequence comes from Anabrus simplex, assembly GCF_040414725.1. NCBI lineage: Eukaryota > Metazoa > Arthropoda > Insecta > Orthoptera > Tettigoniidae > Anabrus > Anabrus simplex. Next base: position 994,209,259 of record NC_090265.1, on the reverse strand, counting down.
AGGAAAATACAGCCATAACTAACTCCTGAGGACATGCAGCTCTCTCTGTATGAATGATGTACTGATGATGGCTTCCTCCTGGTTAAAATATTCCAGAAGTAAAATAGTCCCCCATTCGGATCTCCAGATGAGGACTACACGAGAGAGGGCAATCATCAGGAAGATGGATACTGACATTCCGCACGCCAGAGCGTGTAATGATAGAGCTATGAATCGTTGTGGTAGGTTAGAGAATCCGAAAAGGGAGATGAATAGACTAAAGTTAGATGTTATTGGTAAAAGTGAAGTATGTTGGCAGAAAGAGCAGGATTTTTGGTAAGGAGACTACAGAATTTTCAAAACAAAATCAAACAGGGGAAATGCAGAGTTGGTTTAATAATGAATAGGAAAGTAGGGCAGCGGGGTAAGCAACTATGACCAGCATAGTGAAAGGATTATTGTTGTCAAGATAGACACGAAAGCAATTCCCACCACAATAGTGCAGGTCTATATGTCTATAGTTCAGTGGATGATGATGAAATTGAAAGTATACATATGTAAGATTTAATACAATATGTAAAAGGTGACAAGAATCTAATTGTGATAGGGGACTGGAATGAAGTGGTAACCCATGAAAGATAAGGTAATACAGTAGGAGAATTTGGACTGGGACAAAGGAGTAAGACAGGAAGTTGGCTGGTTGTATTCTGCACCAATCATAATTTAGTCCTTGCTGTACTTGGTTCAAACAGCACAAACAATGGCTGTATATGGTGACGAGACCTGGAGACACTAGAAGGTATCAGATAGAATTCATTATGAATATTTAAGAATGAAGCCATACTTTCCAGTGATGGATGACTTAGTTAAAAGTATCATAAAAACTATCCAGTGTGTCAAACACACAACAATTTCAATTTAAATTATAACACTATAAACATACCTGTAAAAACACACACTATTATAAAAACAAATGAAATGTTTTGTTCTACAAGAACATCCTCAGATTCTATCAAATCACTTAAAACATGCGCATATACTGTAAATGCAGTATTGTTTACGTTGTGTAAACTATGGCACAATGACAGAGTTTAGTGACAGTATGAACCAGTATTGGCAAATAATAAATTTACAAGTATTGATATAATGAAAAAACTTCTGTACTTATCTAGACTGCCGATGCTAAATCCGTTGCCACCAAACACTATTTCAAACTGTGGTCATGGAGAGGCAAGTGGAAAGTTTTGGGTATAGCACACTGCTCATGGGGAGGGGAGGGGAAGCATGGGAGGAGCGTGTGGAGCATTGTGGACATCTCCTATTGGAAGTTAAAATCTAGTATACTGTACCATGGAGAGAAGAGGTGAAAATAGGGCAGAGCGAGTGGAGTGCTGTGGAACGTTCTTTCAACACTGGAGCAGGGAGAGAAGGTTATTAACCTACTTCATGTTATAATGTACCTTTATGCAATATGGATGAATGCAAGTTAATTATTTTACATAAATAAAGCATGGAACTGAAATAGAGAATATCTACTAGATGTTATTATTATGATAAACGCTAATTTAATGAGTAAGCGTTGACCAGATATTATGTGAGTAGAGCGAAGAGGGGGAATTTTCTAAGTGTGTATGGTCGTTTAGGTTGGTTACATTAACTCTTTCTGTCCTCTTACTTCTTGTAAGTCTATACGGCATCCTTTTACCGCCACTTACATCAACTTCCATTTTTTGTGTAAATTTTTCCCAAGTCGTCTTCTTTTCTTCTCCTACCACCTTCTTACATCTCCATTTGCTGTTGAGATACTTCCTTTTGCTTTCTTCTGTTTGATCTCGGTTCCATTCTCACCAGGCTGTCTTCTTTTCTTTCACCACTTTCCTCACTTAGTCATTCCGCCACGGTGCTCTTTTCTTTCATTCTTGTAGATGTCTTGCCACTAGCACTCTCTGCTGCACTAACAAATGTCTTTTTAAAATTAGCTCAGCCCACTCCTCTTCTACATTTATCATTTCAGTAACTGGGATTTGTTGCTTAAATCTCTCCTGAAAGTCTTCCTGTACATTTTTGTCTTTCAATTTCTGTACTTTTATTTTGCTTTCTCTTCTCTCTTTTCGTTTTTAAATTTTTCCCAATGCACAGGTCGGAAACGAGAGACAAGGATATGGATATGGGAAAAGGATAATACCAATATAATGGTCCATTATTGGACATTATAAATTTTCCAGCTAACTCATTCTTGGTTGCCTGCGTTTCTCCCTCGTGTGCTAAGTTAGGCTCGTCAGTTGGGACTTAGCACACCACCCAAGACGCAAGGCTAGTGCATACCGTGGAGGCCACTGCATAGTCTATTTGAAGCCACCAGCAGGGTCCTATGGGAATCAACATCTATATCATCTGATGGCCAGGCAGGCATCTATTTTGGAAATGAGACATAGCTCTCATAGTGCATTGGCACTTCTGGTGGCTTCAAATAGCCTATGCAGTGGCCTCCACGGTATGCACTAGCCTTGCGTCTTGGGTGGTGTGCTAAGTCCCAACTGACGAGCCTAACTTAGCACACGAGGGTGAAACGCAGGCAACCAAGAATGAGTTAGCTGGAAAATTTATAATGTCCAATAACGGACCATTATATTGGTATTATAAATTTACTCATTCAGGACAAATATTTTAGGTTCCCTATGGGAATCAACATCTATATCATGGGAAAAGGATTCGTGAAGGAGAGGAACTAGTGGACTTATAGTGGGGAATACATGGTTACAAAAGAAAAACAGCAGGAAAATTACGAGATATGGGTGGGGTGACAGAAGAACAAAATCAGTAATGGACTACTTTTTGGTGGAAAGGATAAATCACAAGAAGTTGATGGATGTGACAGCTTTACCAGGAGAAGCACTTGATGGGGACCATACATTTGTGGTGGCAAAAATACGGTTGGGAAAAATGGAAAAACTGAAAGAGGTAAGGAAAAGCAAAATAAAAGTATGGAAATTGAAAGACAAAAAAATACAGGAAGATTTTCAGGAGAGATTGAAGCAACAAATCCCAGTCAGTGAAGTGGAAAATGTAGAAGCCTAGCTGAGCTAATTTTGAAAAGACATTTGTTAGTGCAGCGGAGAGTGCTAGTGGCAAGACATCTATAAGAGTGAAAGAAAAAAGAGACACCGTGGTGGAATGACTAAGTGAGGACAGTGGCGAAAGAAAAGAAGAAAGCCTGGTGAGAATGGAACTGAGATCAGACAGAAGAAAGCAAAAGGAAGTTTCTCAACAGCAAATGGAGATGTAAGATGGTAGTAGTGAAAAAGGAAGATGGAAGGAGTATTTTGATAAGCTATTGAATGTGAACAACTGTACCGGGGAGATAGAAGCAATACAGTGTGCGAAGAACAACAGAGGATGATATAACAATGCTGGAGGTGGAGTTAACTTGTGAAAAATTTAGATTTTATAATTCCACCTTTACAATACTGTAATTGTCTTTATTACAAAGACTACATTAAATTACACTCATGAAACATGTTTCGTCCTCTTATAGGATATCTTCAGTCACAAATACAAATACATAACATTAAAAATAAGGCGAGGATACATTAAAATACGGTAAGTAAATGCAAAGTCTTTGTATACTGTGATGCGGCGTGATAGCGTCTTGTCAATCTTCAATGTTAAAATGGTGCGGTGTGAACATGATATGAAGCATGAAGTCCAATTAAAATCATATGTTAAAACTTGTTCAAAATAACGTGCAATGGAGGTGGAGTTAGCGGTACAAAAGATGAAGATGGGAAAAGTAATGGAGATGGATGAAATCAGTGGAAAATGATAAAAGCTGCTGGACCTGTTGGTATGCAGTGGTTTTACCAACTACTAAAGTGTACGTGGAAACACAAATGTGTACCGGAAGACTGGAAAAAAGGGATAATACCAGTGTTTAAGAAAGGGGACACTTATATTGCCGGTAGTTAAAATACCGGAAAGGATATTAGAAAGAAGAATGAGAAGAAAGATTGAAGGAGAGTTAAGGAGGAACAATATGGCTTCAAGAGGGGAAGATCTACAGTGGACCCAATCTTTAGAATGAGATAGCTGATGGAAAAGAACTGGGAATATGGAAAGGATCTGGTCATGACTTTCATAGATATAGAAAAGGCATATGATAGTGCCCCCAGAGCGAAGGTTTGGGAAGCCATGGTTAAAAAGAAACTTTGAAGAGAAATGGAAATGGTACAAGTAATGCACAACAACTGTGTTAGCAGAGTACTGACCTCAGTTGGAAAGACAGAGTGGTTTAGACTGGACTAAGGCAGGGGAGTGTGCTGTCACCTCTTTTGTTTATTATGGTCATGGATGAAATTGTAAAGGAAACAAAGGAAGCATATGGAGAAAAGATTTAGATTCTGCTATTTGCAGATGATGATGTGATCTGGGGAAGGAACAGCAAAGAAGTGCAACAACAACTAGATGTACTGAACGAAAAAACTGAGAAGTATGGCATGAAAATCAGTACAGAGAAAAGCAAGACTACAGTGATGTTGAGAGGGGAATGGCAAGGAAAGGGCACTGTGAAAATTGGAAGTCAAGAGTCCAGACATTGTGGACAGCTTTAAATATTTAAATACCTAGGAAGTGAATTAATGAAGAATGCTAGGGTGGACATGGAGATTAGCAGGAGGGTACAGCAAGGCAATACATTCTACCAAAGTGTAAGAAAACTCGTTTGGAGCAAAGAAATACCAAGAAAAAGTAAATACGTAATGTACAAAATGTACTATGTACCCATACTGACTTGTGCAGCTGAAACTTGGACTTTGACCAGGCAAGAGAGTAGAATTCAAACCAGTGAGATGAAATTCCTAAGAAGTTTGATAGGAAAGACAAGGAAAGACAGAGTGAGAAAAGGTGATGTTAGGAAGGAAGTTAGGACAGGACAGCTAAATGAGAGAGTTGAAAAGAATTAACTGGTTTGGACATGTAAAGTGGATGGAGGAGAATAGAATTCCAAGATAGATGCTGGAGGCAATGTACAAGATCAAGAGAGCAAGAGGAAGACCTAGAACAAAGTGGATTGAATCAGTGAAGAGCGGCATAAGATGACGAAATTTAGACAGGGACAAGATCGTGGAAGAGGAATGGTGGAAGGAAAGAGGAAGATGGAGAAGTGCCATAAATACCACGACCTGGCAGGAGCTGGATAAGGGGAAATGATGATGATGATGTTTACTGGGGAAAATTAAATTTTGTGAATGTAACTCCCATGGTACATAGTACTTGTGGTACATGGTTAGGTTCCAATCAGCTAGTACAAATGTTAGGAGCTAACCTTGAATTAGGTTGTTTAAAACTGAACAGCGTGGACAAGGTGAAAAGTGAATACAGTATTCTTAATATTTTTAATACACTGGAACCTGATAAAGTTAAAATTCAGAATTAAAGCTTTAAACTTCTTTTCAAATCACATGGTAAAATGATTCTAGGATTATGATTGGACTGTGATTAACTTTAATTCATGAATTACATTATACGTAAGGTAAGAAGTACGGTAACTTGTGACTTAATTAATCTGGTAAATACAAAACTTGTAAAACCAGAGCAAAAGATTATTTACGTGTTTGTATGGCTGGATTTAAACTATCCTCCACTACAATGTGTCCCTCTGACAAAACTATCAAACTCCTTACTTTGGACAAAATTATAAGAAGTTTTGTAAAAGAAATAATGATGCTGCCAGATGATACCCTGAATTCCATGCTGTAGAGTGCCAGAAAGATCATAGGGATGGGAATAATTTGCACAGAATGGGAAGCCAGTACAATTAGAATATTAGCATTATAATATTTGTAATCGCTTACTCCATACTCAGGATGTTCATCTACAATATAAAATAAAGTTACCTAAAGAACAAGATATGGCACTACACAGACTCGACATACATAAAGAAAGTCATCCCCCAAAGCTTGAAGGAAGATAACTACGTGAAATTATGAGAAATCAATCCTTTCAGTTGAGGTGCCAGTTACCACATATGGGAAAGGGAGTATTGTTTATATTCAGACTGTCTGAAAGCAAACTCCTGGATGACTCATAAATCACCTATGTCCCTTTTTGAGTACATAAACGCAGTGAAGATGTCGTGTAACCTCATTGTAGTCAGATCGGTTCCCAGTAGGTCAGTCAACCAAAATGGCTGCAATGAGACAGAAACCCCTGGACATGTGCTGGGATTCTACCAGAGCACCGAGCTAATGCGCATTCATCGCCACTAGTGTGTAAGAACGTCGATTGCTCAAGCCCTGAGACAGCGCGGATAAGAAGTGCACAAGGAGGTTCACTGAATCTCTACCAATGACCCTAATCAGAGGGCTGACATCATAGCCATGAGCAGAAAATAGAGTAAAACAATGGTCCTAGATCCCACTATTGGTATCCAGTATTCGGGAGATAGTAGGTTCGAACCCCACTGTCGGCAGCCCTGAAAATGGTTTTCCGTGGTTTCCCATTTTCACACCAGGCAAATACTGGGGCTGTACCTTTATTAAGGCCACGGCCGCTTCCTTCCCACTCCTAGGCTTTTCCTGTCCCATCGTCGCCAAAAGACATATCTGTGTCGGTGCGACTTAAAGGAAAAAAAAATCCCACTACTTGCTTTGAAAGAGACTCTAATCAGACTCAGGATGTGGACCTAGAAAAACAAGCTATTTATGTACAATGCTTGCCTTACCTGTCAGTAAAGTACAAAATACCTATCAATCGGTGGATTGTCAGAGGCCTGCTATTCGGAGCAAGAGGCACCCTCCCTAGTCAGAAATCGATCTTACTACAAAATTTGAAATATCCATTCTGTGAAATAAAAAAAAAAAAATAGTAATACAGATTCTGAGGGACTCTCTACAAAGCATTCATTTCCATATATACCTGCAAACGTGATTAACATCCCCCCGCCACCACCACCACCACCACCACCACCACAAAAAAAAAGGAAGACTAACAGCATTAACAAATATTAAATTCCACTTATTGATTTTTTAAAATTCTATTCAAATTGTAACCAGATTGTATTCTGGATCTGAAAGGTAACCCTCATTGGAGGATGGATGATTTATTATTTCTTTAATAAATCTCTTGATTTTAAAATGACCATGGTTAGGAAAAATGCTTGTTATTTGATAACAATCTTATGATATTTGTTTTTCATTTTCAATTATCATTCCCATCAACAATCATGTTAAGGCTAGGGACATTATTTTTATGAATAAACTGATTGTTTTATTTTTATATCCCAACTTTATTCATTTAATTTATAATTAATCCTCGCCAAACTTTTGCCCTTATTCTTCACCCAGAAAGATCCGGACTGATATAACAAAATTATTTATTTTAATGGGATAATAATATTTTTCCACCTTTCAATACTCTACAATACAAATTAAGAAATAAGTCACGCAAAGCAAAAAAACATGTTTTGGACATCTGTGACCTTCCTCAGTTAAAAATACATTAAGTTTACTTGAAATATGCACACACAGTAGTACACATTCGGAAACTTTCTGAAAATGTAAAAATCATGCTATTACAAGTCGTCATTTTGAATACATAAATTCGAAAAAATCCTTGACAACTAAACTATCCATATCATACTTAAATTAGTCAAATAAAATAGTCAAACCTCAATATATCGAACCTCCATTATTCAAATTTTCCGTATCTCGAAGTAACTGAGATTCCTGGCCGTCTGTCCTATTCTTCACGTGTACAGTATTTATTCGATTTCTCGAAGCAAACATTTCCTCCTCTGAGCAAAAAATACTCTAACCTGAATTTTGTGCAACATTAACTGTGCAATACGCCATTTGTGGTTTGTGAGGAACAGTCAACAAGTAAAGAAAGGGTCACAGTGATGCTGGGAGCCAATATGACAAGAACCGAGAAACTAAAACTTCTAGTGATTGGAAAATCGGTGATGCCTCGCTGTTTCTCGGGTGTGAATTAATTACCGGTCACATACGAAAGCAATCCCCAAAGTCGCGGATGACAAGCTCCATTTACAAATCTCGGCTGTGTGGTATTGACGAGAAGTTTCAACGTGAAGGGAGGAAATGTTAACAGTAACAGAAGAGACTAACAGATTTTTTTTCCAAAGGTGTTAACGGAGGTATATTTCTTGTTTCACTATTGTATGTACTGTATCCTGTCTTCTAAAAAGTTACTATAATAAAGGTTATAATAAAAGTGATGCAGTAAAATAGAGTTTGTATATTTTTTAAATACTGTTAAAAATAATGTATTCAGTATAAGCCGGTAGACACATATGATGCTCAAAAACGGTATTCTCTATATCTCGAAGTTTCAATAACTTCAAATAAAATTTAGTTCCCAAGGCGATTCGGGATAACGAGGTTTCACTGTATACTGTATAAATGAAATGTACCTAAAAACTTATTGTTTACAAGTTACAGAACTGAATCATCAAAAACTTAAAAGAGTAATATTTCAAATTTGAATTATTATTATTATTATTGTTTTTGCTTTCATTAATGACAATGGTGATAGACTAGAATGTGTTGTACACACATTTTTTGTTGTGTAAATCTTATTAACCCTAAACCGGGCGTGCTGGTGAATTTCGTTAACCAACCTGCGTATTTCATCTGTAGTTTTTAGTTCCTAAGAGCTACAGCCGTTGTGCTGCTAGTACCTTCCGGTGAAGTCTTATCGATACTCTCAGTGTAGCGGTATCTGTCCAGGAAATTGTACTTGTCACGCTATTCGACCTTGACTCGGACGTGCCGTCATTTGGTGAACTTACTTCACCACGCGCCCGGAAATGTAAGTAAAATTGTACCTTAAACGTTCTTGGAATTTCATTATTTTAAAATGTAGACTACAGAGGAAACAAAAGTAACTATATATTTTTATTGTAGGGCAAAGTTTGTGAAGGATGAAGACATACAAACGCTGTTACAGGAATTATCTGATGAGGAGGAAGGATCTGAGGGAGCTTAAGTTTGTGATTTTTCTGATGGTGAAGATGAAGTAGTAAATTATTCAGACATTGATCATGACACTAAGAGTGAACAAGGTGATGTAGGCGTAGTTGGTAGCGATGAACACGACGAACTAGGGAGTTTTTCTTTGGGAAAGACGAAACAATAACGTGCACCACTAGCTTTTCAAGGGCTACCTCTAGAATTGAAAAATCTTTCGTTTCAACTCATGAATAAGTGGTTGGTTGAACGAGCTAAGATAGCAACACTGTCTCTGGATATCTGAGCACTGTTATCCCCATACCATCAGGAAGAAACATTAGAAGAAACTAATTGCCATTGAAGAGAGGACGATGCATTCACTGTGAGTGGAAACAAAATCAAGGCACCACAATGAAGTGTAATCAGTGTCATAACTTCATGTGTAAAGCACACTATAGAAGATCCATTACATGTGTAAGCTGTGAGAATGATGATAATGATTAATGAAGATTGTTAAAAGTGTTTCGTTTTAAGTTTTCATGAGTTAAGTATTCATCTGTTTCAATTTTATTTTCAGTCTTCTGCCCATGAACATTTTTACCTTTTATTATTATATGTATGCACTGTCACTTGTAATTTGTGTTGTAATTATTATGTCTAAGGATTATAAAGCACATAAGGAGTAAGTCGTGTAAGAGTTAGTACTTGTTAACCAGTTGCTAAGACTAAGAAAAATGAATGGTGAACAAAATTCACCACGTGCCCGGCAATGTAAAAATTTGCCAAACTAAAACAACATCTGTAGAAATCTAGGGAGTTCTTAGGTGTTAATGATAACCTCTTTCTTGATGTAAGTCAATAGTATTGCACCCTTCCTGCGTCCAACAATGATGTAAATAAAAATTCCCCAACTGCTCTATTATCTCACATGATAAATTTTCTTGCATATAGTCCAGTTTTACGTGAATTCAGAAGAGAAGTACAACTGCAATAACTCGCTATTCAATGCCAGATGAACGTCTTCATCCTTTCGCACTCTCCTCAATGATTTAATGTCATAGATTGCAAAAACTCAACTTAACACTAAACTATCCTACAGTATCAGCCTACAAATTAATTAATCACACATGTAAAATCTAAATCAACAAGTTTATTAACTTAACATACTGCCTAGGAAAGAAAAAATAATTAAAATATTTGTTCCATATTTCAGAAAATAAGAGTTAATATCATCCATTGATTTCATTTAAATCAGCACTGATTAAAATTGTTCATTTTCAATTTTGACATGAGCTAACATCTTATTTTCAATCACTATTTGATGTTTAAAAATTTTCCTTAGATCATCACATGTTTAAATGATAATTTAAAAATCAACATCATCACTGTTTAAATAACACATATTTCTCATATTTGAATAATGGAAGTTATTATTTCAATCTCTGAGAATGTTTGGTCTTGATTGGAAGGACAGATGTTTGCTTTTTAACCTGTATAGAACCCAAAGCACAGAAATAAACATCAATGGAACGACAAGAGAAGCATGGATAAGAAGAGGAGTGCGGCAAGGCTGTCCTTTACCACCTTATCTGTTTAATATCTTCATAGAATTCGCTATTAGAACAGTAAAAGAAAAAAACCAAAGGGATAAATTTTAATGGTACACAAATTCATAGTATTCGCTTTGCAGATTTTATTGCATTAATAGCCGATTCAGAGCACAAAATGACTAGGATGCTCAGTATACGAAACAACACGTTAGAGAAGTTCAGGCTAAAAATAAACACAAAGAAAACGAAAGTAATCATTATAAGTCCATATTGAAATTCAATGTACTTCTTAAAATCACAAATTATTTATTTGATCAACCACCTATTCAATACATAAAAATCTTTATAATTAGGATTTAATACTTGTTACAATAGTTTGAAAGGCACATGTTTTACCTGTTTTACAGGCATCATCAGCCACCATAACACCTCAAAGTTAGATCAGGATCCTGATACTGTTCAAAATGTATTACTGGATTTTAAGATCTTAAAGTTAAAAATTTTGGTGTTCTCCAAATTATTTAAGGAAATATCTGCCGAAGAATTGTAAGTATTGAAAGGTGGAAAAATATATTCCATTAAAGGAATAAATTAGTATGTTATTCAAAAGTCAGTACAGACCAAATTATGAAATTCATTGATTGCCTGATTGATGTCTCAAATGGATTCAATACACAAACTATAAACTTTCACCAACACTGATACTTATTTAAAATAAGTGCATGGCTTTTAGTACCGGGTGTCCGAGGACATGTTTGGTTTGCCTGGTGCAGGTCTCTATGTTTTGACATATGTGTGTGGGTGTGAGATGGTTATGATGAGGATGATATAGGGATGAAACCAGGTGTCATAACTTTGCCTACTCCTGTTGAATAGCACCACGAGGTATGCTCAGGGCTTTAACATCCTCATCTCATGGATGAATATACCATCAACAGCGCCATTTCCCCTTACTTCATATGCACTGTGGAGAGGTTCAGAATTAAATCTGGCTTTTGGCACAAAACCTAGAGATCATAAATTTTATACCACCATCTCTCCTACTCTGCTGATCAACATTCTGATGTGAATTAAAAAGGCTAAACATGGTGTCAAACCATATATACTTGATGTTTTAACAATCATGACCTCCAGGCTACCAACACTGATACATCATATTCATAATATTATAAAAAATCTGCTAAGACCACCAAAGTTAATAAAAATTCTCAATCAAATAACTTCATGGCAACAAGGAGTCTCATACAGACATTACTGCCAAACTTTGCAAAATTACACTATAAAACCTGAAGATTCTTTGGATTAATACTTTATCACTTGAAAATTAATCATCCACAATTTGGGACCAATGGGCCAGTGCAATGTCTTGCTGTTAGCACAGGTCTCCTGTAGATGATGATAATTTGTCTTGCAGTTCTTTTACAGTCCACGAAACTTTTAGTGATGCTTCGATTTACAGAGGTGAGGAGCAAGGAGGGAGCTATTTCCCCTTACTTCATATGCACTGTGGAGAGGTTCAGAATTGAATCTGGCTTTTGGCACAAAACCTAGAGATCATAAATTTTATACCACCATCTCTCTGAGATCATAAATTTTATACCACCATCTCTCCTACTCTGCTGATCAACATTCTGATGTGAATTAAAAAGGCTAATACTGCCAACTGAATGGAAATGATATCTGAATTAATAATAATTTTGTGTGGCTATTTCTAGCCAAGTGCAGCCCTTGTAAGGCAGACCCTCCGGTGAGAATGGGTGGCATCTGCCATGTGTAGGTAACTGAGTGTTGTTGTGGTGCAGGATGGTGTTATGTGTGGTGTGTGAGTTGCAGGGATGTTGGGGACAGCACGAACACCCAGTCCCCAGGCCAAGGGAATTAACCATTTAAGGTTAAAATCTCTGATCCGGCCAGGAATCGAACCTGGAACCCTCTAGACCAAAGGCCAGCACGCTAACCATTTAGCCATGGAGCCAGACAAATCTGAAATGAATCAATAGTATGATCGATCAACGTGAATTTTCTAAACCGTTCTTTCTGTGTAGGAGTTCTAGGTTCTTCCTGTGATATATCTTGATTTTCTTCACTCATGTTCAACCTTAATCTATATTTTGAGTTTGCTGTGTACATAACAACAGTATTTAAAGTGTTGCAATTATACCGCCAGATGTCTCACGGCGATGCATATTGCTTTCATATTTTTTGTGTCAGAGGCTGCCAATACGAATCTTGAAGATAACCGAGCTCTACCGATTCAGCACCAGTGAGCTGAAGTATCACTAAAAGTTCCGCGTACTGTACATGCTAGAAAATCCACTGCACGAGGCTGTCATTTTTGAGCCCCTTCAAATACCACCATCCTGAGCCAAGATCAAACCTGTTCTCCTGCAGGGTGCTAGATGCAAACCATTGGGTGGACATGATCTGACAGCAGATTCCTGTATTGTTTCCAGGGGAGAAACATTGGCGGATGTACCAGGGGTTCCATTTCATGCCATTAGAACACTCTTCACCCGAGGGCACCACCATCACCAGCCTAAACCGTACCCTGGTGGCAAGAGGGATTCATTGGCACATGTGCTTGGCGATGCACTCACAGCCTGCGATTTGCATCTATCAACTGGTACCCTGACTCAACTGTCCAACTTTTCTCTATGCTTCGAGAGTTCCTTTGTTCACGTCGGTCTTTGTGCCTTGGGACACACTGTCAGCAGAGATACCCTTGTGGGATGGTGGCTTCTGAACCCTGTTGTGAGGAGATGGTTCTGCACATTTTGTTGTTGTCCAGTAATGAATTTGCAAGTGATCAGCTCCACCATGGCCCATCTATTCGCTAATACCAACCGAACCAGCCGATGGGGAACCCTGTCGTCAATGTGCTGAACACCACGGCAGCTGACCATGGAGGCTGTGATTTTTCCCCAATCCTAGTACTCATGCCACAATCCTGACAAGGTGTTCTATGGAAAGCCCAGTGCTTGCATGACTTCGGAGATGGATTGGGCCATGTGTCTGGATATTGATAATGTGGCCACAATGAAATGTGCTGGGATCTCATTTCTTACCAATCCTGCACTCAGCTGCTATTTTATGCCAGTACAAGATCTGGCACAGTCAGTATCTCCAAATCAACTGCTCATCAAGGTATATAAAAAGACAAATGATAACTCTGATTTAAAATATTAGTTGTACTTGAACAATATTATGCTGGAAATAGTAATGAATTTAGTTTGCATTGTCCCTTCAGTATCTTGATTCAATCAACAAAATGATCAAGTTGACTGATTATACTAACATATCTCTTTATATTCTTTCTCTGTGTAAGTGGGAGAGAGAAGGCATGCAGGATGGACCTCATCTAACATTATGGATAATATTTTTTTAATACAAAGAACAGTCATCGGAGATGGGCTTAGAGTTGGGATGGGAGATTCTGCCTTGTCTATCTCCCAGATAATCATCTCTAATGAGATACATGTTATAACATGCGGCAGATACACATCAAAACAAAGCAAAAACTCTAAACTAACATTCAATGTGCATACTACTGAATTTCTTTCATACAACTGATGTGAAACAAGGTAGGCCTACTGTTTCCACATGATAGTGAGAATCTTAAGAATCTATTATACAAATTTCCATCAAAAAGTTTGGTATGTAGTGTTGCATGATTTATCTTAATGAATTAAGTCCTGGGGTTACTTTCTGGAAGTAAACAGTAAATTTCAACATAACCTTATTGTTACTGGGTACTGGTGACATGTGAAAATTTAGATTTCATAATTTCACCTTTACAATACTGTAATTGTCTTTATTACAAAGACTATATTAAATTAATGTAATCAAGAATTGGCTTACTTAACCTGTTATGTACTAGGGAAAATCAAAAAGTAATGCATCACAAGTTTCTGACTAAATACTCTTTCAGTCTGAAAACTGATATAAATGTAAATTAATGTAATTTAATGTAGTCTTTGTAATAAAGACAATTACAGTATTGTAAAGGTAGAATTATAAAATCTAAATTTTCAAAAGTAGATACTTCGACAATACGGGCTCTAATATGAAATTTATAACGTGCAATACTGGTGACATTACGAACGTAACAACACAAAGTTTGGTTCTGGTTCTATCACATTTATCCATGAGAGTATCTTATGAACTGTTCTAAAGATTTTTTTTTAAACGTAAGACTTTTGTCAAGTAGAAAGAAATGCAGTATAAAATTCAGGAAGTGAACTAACAGACTTATCATTTACTTTCTGGACAATAAGAGATAACTCACAAAATGTATAAGCTACCACTACTACCTAGAGATAGAAAATATTAAACATAAAACATTATAATTTAAAGATAAACATAATGTAATACATGCTGTTGTAGAACAGGAGGCTTATCATCCAGTGGTATAGAAAATTACTGATTAAAATAAATATAAGTCTGGAAACTAATGGAAAGCAAACTCTAAATACAACAAACTAAATGCCATACAATTATAATGCTCTGTCTTCCTTTGCAATCTAGTTGATATCAAGAATTGGCTTACTTAAGCCTGTTATGTACAAGGGAAAATCAAAAAGTAATGCATCACAAGTTTCTGACTAAATACTCTTTCAGCCTGAAAACTGATATAAAACTGGCATATAACTAAGTGCAAACTTTGCTGATATGCCACAATCTGCTTGGTATATAAGCTCTATACAAACTACTGTCATGGGTAATGAGCAGGCAGTTTGAAATAATCAACCTATCTACAAAATTTGACAGGGTAGTTCAACATGTTGTTCAGTCTACCATACACTTTTCAGCACCACAAATTGAAATTTCACAAAGTCAGAGCATGCTGGGCATCTAATAACTGGACAGAAGAGCAGAAAGGACAAATGTCATCCTTGGACAACTACAGTATAAAGTAACACTGAGGAAAAGTTTAAATTTCTGGAAGATGCAATGTTATGTGTATCACTACATGCCTGTAACAAAGCATGCCACAATAGTGGAATAAAACTTGCAATTTCCCCACAGCCAAATAAATTAAAAGTCTGCCAATGGGAAAGAGAAGAAGCCTTAATGAGAGTGTTCTGGGACAATATACACACTCTCTTGGTGCATTTCTTCCATCTTATGCAAGACTCAATATACATGAACATAATGGCAAAGTTATGTTGTGCTCTTTAAGATGCTCAAGCACAGATACTGCAAAAGTTTGGCAGGTTTCAGGATAATGCTCACTTATATTTTGCATGTCCTGTTTTTGAAAAATTCATTCAAATGACCTGGGAGTACTCCAGCATCAACCTTACAATCAAGATATGGGTACATTCAACCTTGATGTGTATAATGTGATGGAAATGTTTGACAGTAAACACTTCCAATCCAGATGAAGAAACAAAAAAGGGTCACGGATGGGTAGCAAGCTGTAAGTGTAGAGAAAAAAAACCAATCCAATTATGAACAAGGTTGAATAAAACTGATGCCAAGGTAAAAGGCATGCCTGCAAAGGCTAAGTTTCCAAGTATAACAGTAGCAGATATCTGTCACTTGCTTGTGTATATTTATTTTATTTAGCTGTTAAACATTTGGCAAAAAGAAAATAGTGAGCATTACTTTCCAATCTTCTCCCGTACTTCCTGTTTTATGTTCTACAAATGTAATTTATGAATAATTTCAGCATTTAACTCTCCAGAAAGTGAAACAGGAGCCTAGGTCATTGCAAAACACCTCCTGAAAAATGCTGCAAGATCAAGATAAGAGACTCAAAATACAATTACAATTTGTGACAGTCACATTTATTTCAGCAAAACTTTACCCTTGAACTCAAATCACCTGTAAATTTAGAGGAAGCGTTGGTAAAAAAGTATGCATAATATAAAATATCACAAAAAACTCTGCTATGCAGGAACTCAGAATAATTATTTTGATTAGCATTGTATGGATTCTAAAATACAACACAATGGGGGTATATACAGTGGAAATTGTGGAAATTATTAAATTCAGTTAAGGGCATAGTAGTGGCAGAGATACTCATGACAAGAAGGTTCAGTAAGAGTCAACAGGAAATAAATATCAGAAGAATCAGTTATTGTATAGATTGTATAGATCAGGAGTTGCTGACATACATTAATATGACAGTTAAAATTGAAATAATTGATAAAGAGATTCAAACTATTCAATACAAAAGAATAAGAAATGTAATGAATTATATTCTTATTTAATAATAAGTAGAAGTGGTACCGGTTTCACAACAAATATAGAAACACATTTTTAAAAATAAATGATGAGGAACCACCAAGCACTAAACAATTTTTAATATTAATTTGATGAGAGAGAAAGAGAGAGAGCGAGAGAGAGAGAGAGAGAGAGAGAGAGAGAGAGATAGAGAGAGAGAGAGAAGGGGGGAGTTATGATGTTATTTTTTATTACATTACATGGCCGTGCTGTGACAAGCATTTTAGGTGCAGACATTGGTATAGAGTGGTCTATATTATACCCGTAACATGGTTCTCGTTAAAAGTCTCGATGAATGCGGAGTTATGCTACCCGCCAAACTCGTTCCCCTGCGGCCATGTCAGCTGCGCGTAGCGGAAGTGAAACGTCACGATTGAGTAACATGTTCTAGAGTCGTGTTACGTCAGGTGGAATGTTCCATTTCCTTCCATCATTAATTTCTTTCAGACAGATTAATGATATTAAAAAAATGAACAACACCACTGCATAGCCTGATTTTTATAGTTATAACCCCCTAAATTTTATGGAAATCCGTTTAACGATACGACAAATATTGGCATTCACGACGCCCAGGGAACACTGGATAAATAGGCGAGCATTTCGCTCGTCAGATCAGTGTACCTTGTACCACAGTCGAGGCCAGTCGATCGGCTGTTGGTTCTGCTGTCACCGTGATGCTCGTCGCCAGTTCGACTTTCCGATGGGAGTTCAAGTTTGCACATCAGTGGACTTTGATTCTACGAACGCATCTCCAAGACTTAGAAAAAATTACAGTGTTATTTGCGTGTGGTAATAGGAGTTGTGTACAAGTTAACACGCGAACAATTTAGGCGTGTAGCTCTTAACAGGAACAGTGCAATTTGAATTAGTACGATACTACGACACCAAGTACTTAAATGTAATTTAAAGTTTAAATTACCAGTGATGATAGAAATTGAATGACAGTATTTAAACTTCACACTGACTGCTAATGGTGAGAGAACCTTGTCGTTCGAGAAACTTCGACTGTACATAATTTTGTCTTTGGTCCTAACGAGTGATAAACCTGTGCCAATAGTAAGACGTAATTCAGTACAGGTGATTGAATTTAGTGACAGTGATACTATACGTTTTTTTTTTACAAGCTACTGACACAGGTAGTTGAAATTAACAATGCCATTGAACTTAAGATTTATTTCCAGCCTTAAGACTGTGGTTAAATAACTGATATAGTTAATATTTCTCGTATCGAACCCAGGACGGTTCTAGAAAAGACGGTGTTTCTTCATTTATCGAGAGCGGGAGTAAATTCCTCCCAGAATAAATTCTTTGATTTCATTTGTTTCTAATTCGGACTTGAACTGTGTGGAATGTTGTATTTCCTACGTCATGATTCCACCGAAATTTTCTTCTTTAAGTTTGATAAAGTGACTTATTTATTTCCGTGGTTGAGACCTTACAGATGTAATTTTGAGTTCAGTTCATCAGCAATAACTGTGTTTATTAGTGGATCCCACCGTGAAGTCAAATGTGCAGACCACTACTAACCATTATCTACTCTGTGCAGGCCAGTTTCTTAGGGTCTATTTTCTGTCCAGTGCCACATAACAACTAAAACTTCAGTTGCTCCTTGACCATCCGGACTTCGAGACACTCAGGTCCTTCTAGAGGTTCAAGACCAGCTCGGAAGATGGTGGCACCATAAGTAGACTTTCTGACCCACAATGCATCAGAGTCAATTCCACCCCAGGGAGAGGTATCCATGACAACTGAAGAGCTGAGGTGATGTTGAAACCTGATTTTCTTTCATGAATAAACTTTTTTTTAATAAAACAGTTATTGCTCCATTATACTTATTTGCTTCCCTCTCACCTGTAACCATTCAGATAGTGACCGGTCACCACCTGGGCCGAGTCTTATGTAGAGCTAGTCGCCAAATTAAGCTTTTACGGTTACAGAGAGGGAAGATAAGTATAAATGGCGCCCCAGACGTATAGGGGCTCGATCTGAATAACATATCAAGATACATAAGTGTAAATGACACTCAGATGTGATAGGAATTATCTACAGCGTACAAGTATAACATAAGAAACACTTAGATGAAGATCAGACTTTCAGAACTTGACCTGAATAGATCTTACAATCATGTTAAAGTACAGAAACTTTAATTTTCAGATCATACTAAGTTTAGTGAAGTGCTGTGATAGAAATATTAACATGGATTGTGTGCTGTATAATGCGAGCAATCTTAAATTAACAGACTAATTTTGAACTTAGTTGGATTCATTCAAAAGTCAACACTTGGTTATATTCGGTCACTGAACTACCACAAATATTTTTTTCTCTCTCTTCAAAGTGTGATTTTGATGTTGTATGTGAAATATTTGCCTCAGTGATTATTTTACAAACTGTCTACCATTGAACATTAATGGTGATATTTGCAAATTTTATAAGTGCTTATTTATTACTTGTCTATGGTACTTGATCAAATATAATATTGTCAAAATGGAAAGTATATTAGCAGCTATTGAAGCTTTAAAAATTAGCGTGAATGAAAAGATTTCGGAATCTAACACCAATTTATCACGACGTATTCAGGAGTCCAATGCAAACTTAGAAGCTCGCCTAGGTGCTCGCATTAATGAGTCAAACACTAACTTGGAAGCTCGCATTAATGAAGCAAACGCGGCTACTACTCAACTCGGCGTTAACTTGGAAGCACGTATTAACGAGTCTAATACCAATTTTGAAACTCGTATTACTCAAATGACGGAAAATGTAGATAGTAAATTTTCTGAGATAAATACAAACCTTGAACGTAGACTCGCCAAGGCAGGTTCAGAGATCGAAAAGAGATTCTCTGATACCAATGCTAAAAATAATTCTCAATTTACAGAGATTAATGAACGCCTCACCCGTGAGTTAGACACAGTAAAAGAGGACATAAAAAAACAAGTTGTCGCGGATTTAAAGACTGCTTTTCCTACATCCCAACAATTAATTGATCAAGTAGGGAGTTTAAAAGCAGAATTCCAAGAATCGCATGCACATCTTTTGCGAGCGCAAGCTAAGATTGCGTCAATACAGGATAATATTCGTGAGTCTTTTAAGAGTGGTATTCACAAGCTAACTAGTGAAGTAGACTTGTTGAAAACTAAACAAAAAGAAACTGACAAACATGTTAAAACCCAATTAAATAACGCACACACACAGATCACCTGCATAAGTCATGACGTGGTCGAAGTCAAAAAGGATCTCGAAAAAGAACTTAAAAATGTAGAAACTTCCATTAGTAGTCAGGTCAAAGTCATTAAACAAGATCTGCAAGGTAAAATTGAAACACTCAGTTTCTCAAGTGGAAAAGGACGGGACAGCACCAAGCAATCTCGACACTAGCGGAAGCACTTCTCACATTTCCCAAATTATAAAATGTCTCATGACAAACCTGCGAGGTTCTCCGGAAGGGAAGAATATACCGCAAAGGAATTTCTCCTCAATCTTGATGAATATTTTTTTTGATAATCAAGTAAGATCTGATTGTAAGTTAAGAATAGCTTCCCGATTACTCGAAGGAAGAGCGCTAACATGGTACTCGGCATTCAAGTTTAATATTAAAACTTACGATGATTTTAAAGAAGCACTTTTGAAAAGATTTTGGAATTCAGAGATTCAACATTTAATTAAATTACAACTATATTCAAGAAAGTACAACACAGCAATTAATTCCTCACGCTATTCCGACTTTTTACTATCACAATTAAAAAAGATGCAATTTTTTGATCCACCACTACCCGAACATGAATTAATTCAAGTAGTAATACTTCAATTTCCTACGCATGTTCAAGAGATTCTTGTTGTGGCTAATGTCCAAGATTTAGAACAGCTTGACGATGTTCTTAGGAGGTTGGACACCGCTCACACGCAGAATCCCATTAAGACTAACAAACAGAAAGAAGTCACGAATAACCACGTGGAAATAAGGTCACAACAGAGGCCGAGTCTCGAACCGCCCATGGACACGGAACAGAGGAGAGATACACCCTCTCGTTTCCGTGGATTCCGAAGACGCTCATATGGGGATAAAATACCTTACGGGCGTAATCAAAATTGGAAGAAGCCAACTGAATCAGCTCTCCAAGACCGAAATACACATGGGGCTGAACTTGAAAAAAGATGGAGGGACACACGTGAATATATCCAACGTAGAAATCGGGACGATGGATTACCAGGCGCCGCTTCATTAGAATACCAAGAGAATGTTGGTAGATGAAATGAGACATCCGAGCCAAATCCTTAATCGAAAGGCGCGATAAAAAAAAAACTTTTTCCCAGCAATAAGTTTGCCTGAAAACCAGCATGAAGAAGCAATTCCTTGCACCACTAACATTAATTATTGGCACTTAGATGATAGTGAATTATTGTACGAAGAGCCTACTATTGCCAACCCCAGGATAGAACGTAGTCTCCTAGTCATTAGCATTAAGCTAGGCCATCTCATTACATCTGCTTTGGTCGACTCCGGAGCTCAGGCCTCACTAGTTTCCGACAAATTAATTGATGAGTTAACAAGGAAAGAGGAGGTACCCTTAATGCCAGTCGCCCAACTTAAAGTTAAAGGGATTATACCTGACAAATTCGTCAAATGTAAGACACAGGCATTCTTGACAATCGAAATCGAAGGTGTCTACTTTGAACACGTATTCCTTGTAATTACTCCAATGAAGTTTTATATTATTATAGGGTCTGATTTTCTAATTAAGTATAGTGGTGTTATTGATTATTCTGCCAACCTTAAAATTTTCAAATACTAACTCTGTAGAGTTACAGCTGTTAAATAGTGAAGATATGAAGTGCCAGGGTCTAAATGCCCCCATAGTTAATTCCAAAGGCAATAAGAGCGATGCTCTGCCTATCGAGGAAGAGGGTAGAGCCGATGAACTGGGACCGGTCGAAGGCCAAGAAATACCCATCATTGAGGATGATTTCGACTTGGGTAGTAATGACTTCGTATTTTTCAACAGTGTAACTGAAAGCCTAGAGTTCAGTTTTCAGGTGGCAGAGGCGACCCAAAAATTGTTCGAGGAGTACGCAGATGTCTTCAATGATAAGCCTGGTGTAATAGAGAATTTTCAATACTGTTTGAATATCAGGGATGCTTCACCATATAAAAAGCGACCGTATCCTGTTCCCGAAAAATATCGAGAAGAAGCTAGGACTTTGATCCGGAAGATGGAGAACGATGGCATTATCTCTAAGTGTATCACTCCTTATTTAAACCCTTTGGCGATCGTAAGGAAACCAAATGGCAGTTTGCGCCTGTGTCTCGACACACGTGCATTAAATGAGAGGCTAGTATTAGAATATGACCGTCCACCATTGCTCCGGGACGTCCTTAGGAAGTTCCAAGGAATGAAGATATTTTCTGCAATGGATATGACCTCATCATACTTTCATATTTTGCTGGTAGAAAGTTGTCGAAAGTTCACTGGATTTATTTTTGAAAACATCACGTATGCCTTCAACCGACTTCCGTTTGGAATTAAGAACTCGGGAGCCATGCTTATAAGAGCGTTGGAGAGTCAACTATCTGACAAAGTCAAAAATATTGCTACCATTTATGTTGATGATATTCTCATAGCATCAGAGTCATTTGAGAAGCACATTGAGGATGTTAGTACTGTCTTAAGTGAACTTCAAGCAAAGAACTTCAAAATCAACATGAGTAAAAGTCAATTCTTTAAGACTGAGGTGTTATTCTTGGGTCATCTCCTCAGTGGAGAAGGGATTAAACCTAATCCAGCCAAGATCAATAGTATTATAGATTTTCCTAAACCGACCAGAGTCAAGCACGTGCGACAATTCCTCGGATTGTGCCAATTCTTTTCACAACATTGCTACAATTATACAGAAACTGTAGCACCATTGCAATCACTGTTACAGAAAAATAATAGATGGAAATGGTCGGAAGCGTGTGACGAAGCATTTCATAAAACAAAGTTAATGCTCCGGGATAGTGCGCTACTTGCCTATCCAAATTTTGAATGGCCATTCTACATTGAATGCGACGCTATGATTATGACCGAATCTCCCGCCTCGCGCAATCTTTTTGCTATAAAGATGGACTGATTTATAAGTACTTGGATCCAGCAAAGAGTAAGCGTAGAATTTACGCCCCTCCTAAACATAGACCAGACATCGTGCGGCACTGTCATTCTCTATCTGGACATGCCGGCACTGATAAGGTGGTTGCCCTCATTGGAGAAAAATTTGTATGGGAGTACATGAGGCGAGATGTTAGAGATGTTATTCGCACCTGTGACGTTTGCCAACGAATCAAACCTAACAATAGGTTAATGAGAGAATTTCCTAGACCATTGACACCAGGGAGACCTAAGGAAATACTGGCTTTGGACTTGTATGGCCCTTTGCCCAAGGCAACCCGTGGCAACCGACACACTGTTGTAGTGGTAGATGTATTCTCCAAGTACACCATGCTACTTCCAATACAAAAAGTGAATGCTAAGAATATTCTCCGCAGAATCAAACGGAATATTATTCCGGAAATGGGCAAACCGGAATATTTACTTACAGATCATGGTACTCAATTCACCTCTGTCGAATTTCAAGTAGCATTAGAGGACATGAACATCAAACATATCATGAACTCGATCCGTCATCCTGAAGCTAACCCGGCTGAAAGGATCATGAGGGAAATCGCCAGATTCTGCAGACTCTACTGTGGGACTCAACACTGGAAGTGGGTCGAGGTGCTACCCATAATGCAGCAGGTAATAAAGTCAACAGTCCATGAATCTATTCGTGATATTCCCGTGAAGGTCCATAAGGATATCACACCTGATAGGCCATGGGATCAACTGTTACCGCCTCTTCAGAACATGGTAATTAGTCACGAGGCGCATGTGGAAGCTACAAAGGAACAACTTCAACATGCAGCCCAAATCCGAGAGAGGAGGATGAGAAACAGAACATTTCGACCACCACTTTGAGTAAATGACATGGTTTTAATTAGGAAACCCGCTGTCTCACGACCAGAACTTCGTGTGTACGCTAAATTTTGTCCCCTCTACATAGGACCTTACAGGATTACTGCAGTCTTTGATAATGGGGCTTATGAAGTGAGTAAATTAAATGGGGACTTGGAAGGAATTCACAACTCCGCCAATTTGAAGAAATATTATCATCGAGACCATTAGAGAAAAAAAAGAAAAGAAAAACCTGATCGGATTTTCTTTTCCTTGGAGAGAGGGGAATATATACCCGTAACATGGTTCTCGTTAAAAGTCCCGATGAATGCGGAGTTATGCTACCCGCCAAACTAGTTCCCCTGTGGCCATGTCAGCTGCGCGTAGCGGAAGTGAAACGTCACGACTGAGTAACATGTTCTAGAGTCGTGTTACGTCAAGTGGAATGTTCCATTTCCTTCCATCATTAATTTCTTTCAGACAGATTAATGGTATTAAAAAAATGAACAACACCACTGCATAGCCTGATTTTTATAGTTATAACCCCTAAATTTTATGGATATCCGTTTAACGATACAACAGATATAGGCATTCACGATGCCCAGGGAACACTGGATAAATAGGTGAGCATTTCGCTCGTCAGATCAGTGTACCTTGTACGACAGTCGAGGCCGGTCAATCGGCTGTTGGTTCTGCTGTCACCGTGATGCTCGTCGCCAGTTCGACTTTCCGATGGGAGTTCAAGTTCGCACATCAGTGGACTTTGATTCTACGAACGCATCTCCAAGACTTAGAAAAAATTACAGTGTGATTTGCGTGTGGTATTAGGAGTTGTGTACAAGTTAAGACGCGAACAATTTAGGCGTGTAACTCTTAACAGGAACAGTGCAATTTGAATTAGTACGATACTACGTCACCAAGTACTTAAATGTAATTTAAAGTTTAAATTACCAGTGATGATAGAAATTGAATGACAGTATTTAAACTTCACACTGACTGCTAATGGTGAGAGAACCTTGTCGTTCGAGAAACTTCGACTGTACATAATTTTGTCTTTGGTCCTAACGAGTGATAAACCTGTGCCAATAGTAAGACGTAATTCAGTACAGGTGATTGAATTTAGTGACAGTGATACTATACGTTTTTTTTTTTACAAGCTACTGACACAGGTAGTTGAAATTAACAATGCCATTGAACTTAAGATTTATTTCCAGCCTTAAGACTGTGGTTAAATAACTGATATAGTTAATATTTCTCGTATCGAACCCAGGACGGTTCTAGAAAAGACGGTGTTTCTTCATTTATCGAGAGTGGGAGTAAATTCCTCCCAGAATAAATTCTTTGATTTCATTTGTTTCTAATTCGGACTTGAACTGTGTGGAATGTTGTATTTCCTAAGTCACGATTCCACCGAAATTTTCATCTTTAAGTTTGATAAAGTGACTTATTTATTTCCGTGGTTGAGATCTTACAGATGTAATTTTGAGTTCAGTTCATCAGCAATAACTGTGTTTATTAGTGGATCCCACCGTGAAGTCAAATGTGCAGACCACTACTAACCATTATCTACTCAGGCCAGTTTCTTAGGGTCTATTTTCTGTCCAGTGCCACATAACAACTAAAACTTCAGTTGCTCCTCGACCATCCGGACTTCGAGACACTCAGGTCCTTCTAGAGGTTCAAGACCAGCTCGGAAGATGGTGGCACCATAAGTAGACTTTCTGACCCACAATGCATCAGAGTCAATTCCACCCCAGGGAGAGGTATCCATGACAACTGAAGAGCTGAGGTGATGTTGAAACCTGATTTTCTTTCATGAATAAACTTTTTTTAACAAAACAGTTATTGCTCCATTATACTTATTTGCTTCCCTCTCACCTGGTACCATTCAGATAGTGACCGGTCATCACCTGGGCCGAGTCTTATGTAGAGCTAGTCGTCAAATTAAGCTTTTACGGTTACAATATATAGATTCAAAATAGTTTACCAATATTGTCAACAATCAGATGTTTGACCCACAGCATTTATATCTAATATGCACAATGATAATAAAGGGCATGTGTTGTGTAAATTACATTACAGCTGTTCCCAAGAACAGTGAAAAGTGTCTTGCACTTCATTCACAGTTGAATCCCAATGGATAAGTAAGGGTAAGGAATGTGAATTGGATGATACAGAATACAGTGGTTCAGAGAAACCAAAACAGGAGTATAGGAAATATGATGAATGGTATTCGGACTTCAGTTTCATCTGTTCTACTGTTAATCTTATCTGGGCGAATGTTGAAATGAAAGTAGATGGGATCTAGGCAAGTTGAAAGAAAAGCATGTTTCAAGGAACATGTTGCACAAGGACTCAATGAAAAGGCTGAAGAAAACACAATAGAGGAAGAAAGGACAGTCGCAAAAAATTAGGTCAATAGTGCTGCAGAAGAAAGGGTAGGAAGAAAGGAAAGATCAACTAAGAATCAATGGATAACTCAGGAAATACTAGACTTGATTGATGACTGATGGAAGTACAAGAATGCAAAAAACAGTTGGGCAGAAAAGAATACCGGCATTTATAGAATGAAGTGTATAGCAAGCGCAGTACAACTAAGGAAGAACCAATAATAATAATAATAATAATAATAATGTTATTTTGCTTTACATGCCACTAACTACTTTTACAGTTTTTGGAGATACCGAGGTGCCAGAGTTTTGCTCTGCAGGAGTTCTTTTACGTGCCGGTAAATCTACCAACATGAGGCTGATGTATTCGAGCACCTTCAAATACCAGCGGACTGAGCTTGGATTGAACGTGCCAAGGTGGGGTCAGAAGGTTAGTGATTTAACCGTCTGAGCCACTCAGCCCGGCAAAGGAAAACTTTGGAGAAGGGAAATTGGAGAAGGTGTATGAATATTAAGAGCTCAGATGAAAAACCATTTCTAGGGAAAGAAGACAAGGCAGAAAAATGGCAAGATCATATCCAACAGTTGTATCAAGGTAAAGAAGTAGATGATATGGTTCTGAAACAAGGAGCGGCAGTTGATGCTGATGAAATGGGAGACCCAAGTTTGACGTCAGAATTTGACAGAGCTTTGAGAGACCTTAACAGGAACAAGGCACCTGGAATTGATGACATTCCTTCTGAATTATTGAGTGCCTTAGGAGAAATCGGCATGGCGAGGTTATTCCATTTAGTGTATAAGATGTATGATACAGCAGAATTGCCATATAATTTTCATCAGAATGTTGTTAACTTATACCTATTCCCGAGAAAACCAGTGGTGACAAGTGTGAAAACTACTGCACCATTAGTTTAGTATCTCATGCCTGCAAAATTTTAACATGTATTATTTATAGAAGAATGGAAAGAAAAGTTGAAACTGAGTTGGGAGAAGATCATTCGGGCTTCAGAAGAAAGGTAGGAACACGTGAAGCAAATCTGACTCTAAGCCTAATCTTAAAGGACTGAATTAGAAAGGAAAAGCCCACGTAGATGGCGTTTATCTAGAAAAGGCATTCGATAATGTTGATTGGACCAAGCTATTTGAGATTCTAGTGGTGATCGAGATCAGATACCAAGAACAAAGAATTATCTACAATCTGTATGAAATCAGTCTGCAGCAATAGGAATCGAGGGCTTTGAAAAAGAAACAGCAACCCAGAAAAAAGTGAGACAAGGCTGTAGTTTATCCCCCCTCCTTTTCAATATACATATATGTAGAACAGGCAGTGAAGGAAATCAGTTTTGCCAATTATATTGTTATGTTTTTGAGTCTGCAGAAGATATGGAGTAATTGCTGAATGGTATGGACAGTCTTGCAGGAGTACAAGATGAAAATAAATCCGAAACAAAAGTAAACAATCTGCTATATCTTGATTTAAAATTCAAATTCAATTCTCAATTTAAAATTCATTGATGAAGTCCAACAGCACATCTACAACTGAAACCAAATGACACATAAAAAATGCTGTGGCTGGTGCCGAACTAAGTCGTTGCTCCTACAGCAACCAAACGTTCCTGAGTTGATCTGGGAGCTGGCGTTCCCCATCTGTATAGTCGAGCCACTTGATTTATAAATTATGTCTTGTTGAATAGTAGGCCCTAATATGGGTAATGGTTTGTATGTAGCTTGAAGGGGAACATTTATAACTTGAATAAGCATTCCTTTTCATCAGATGTAGTGATCTATTGTTTAATTTGGTTTGAAGTGAATGTCCCTATGTTCCTCATAAAATGTGTGCACTTGGCACGGACACAAACACCAGATTGACTGTTAAGAGGGAGCAGGACCTGGAACACTTACCAAAGTTACACTCTTGAATTCTCTTAAAATTATAAGGGATGTAATATTGAAAGGAGTGCCGTATAAAGGTTTACGAGCAGTTAAAGTCCACGACTGCCTAGAGTAGCATTAATTTCACTTTGCAATGCAACATCAGCCCTGGATTTAGGTTTCCAGATGGTTGTGAAAGACTTTGGAAGAGGCCAAAAGTACAATATTCCTTTACTATTTGTCCTGAAGGACACTTTTAAGGCAAGACAAAATACAATACTGAGTTGATTCTGGTAGACCTTGAGATTCCAATTGCAGATTAATAGGAGAAAACTTCAAGCTTATGTATAATGCCAGATTGTAGGCTTATACAAACAGTGAGTAAATTGCTATTTTTATCCCGACGTGGTGAGATGTTTTGAAGGCTCTCTTCCCATAATGATTTCAGAAACAAAACACGCTCAGGATCAATACTGCTTTCCTGAGCCTATGTTACATGTTAAATGCTGCAAGTGCTCATCTGCCTACCTCAGTGGCTCTGCCTCAAGGTGAAATGACATCATCACACTCGTCTTCATTCAGAGGTCATTGGCACGATCTTCGTCAGTCAGAAGCCGCCATTTATAATCTCCAGTAAGTCAGTTCCTTACATCATTTATGCTAAAAGATTCAGTGACTAGCTTATTTGTCAAATGATTTCCTTAAGATTAAAATTAATACTGCCCGATCAATGCCTATAACACCATCCATAGCAATACTAGCAAGGATATAGTGAAAAGCAGAGTTTATTTCACTGAGGTCTGCGATGGTAGAATGAGTTCTTGATTCAAGGTACTTACAAGGCTGTAATTTTTCACCCTCCAAGTTCATTGTTGACATGACTCGTTTACTGAGAAGCACAAAACAACAAACAGGAACCAGTTGGGTATAAATGAAGAATATAATCTGGCTTATTATGACAAGTGACAGTCTGTATTGAAAGCTTCCCACCTACTATTTTGGAGCTTGAAAAGGAAATGCAGCACATATATGAAAATGTAAATAATCAAAACTATTATGATGTCAACTAGGAAGAAACCCAAGAGGACTGAATATAAGAGAAGGAATGCGAAACTGGACCATGTGGATAAGTACGTAGGATGTGTCTTCTTCCAGGATGGTAGTTTAGTAGAATATAGTAAGTGTGAATGAAAGTGTAACAAAATTAACAGAGTGGGTTTAATGGTGCAATCAATGGTAATCTGTATGAAGGATGAGAGTTAGCAAATAAAACTATGATTACATGGGCTTATTTTTTGCAGGGGGGGGGGGGGAGGGGGGGAGCAAACTTTGGTGTATGGAAGTGAAAGCAGGGTGAACTTGGGATATCTTATTCATAAACTAGAGGTAACAAATATGAAAATAGCAAGAATGATAGGTAGAATTAACAGATGGGAACAGTGGCAGAAATGCATCTGCAATGAAAAATAAAAGTAAAGTTTGGAATGAACTTGATGGATAAAATTCTGAGCATGAACCAGCTTCCATGGCAGAATTATGTGAAGCAAATGAATAAAGACAGATTACCTGGGAGGATAATGGACTTTGACAGGGAGGATACGAGAAGAACTAGGAGATTCGGTGTTAAATGATTTCAAAGCAAGAGGTGCAAGACTAGCAAAAGCTGAAGTGCTAGTTGTAAACAGAGGGTTTGTTCATTAAAAATTCAAGCTTGTAGTTTAAACATAATAGCTGATATTGTGATCACACCTATGGGACTTCTAGTTTTACATGTAATTCAAACCAAAAGACTGAGAAATTTCATTAAAATATCCCAGATGTAATGGCCAGGATTCTAACCACAGCTGCCTTTGCAGGAAGCCAGTAAAGATATCACTTACCTGTTATGTCTCTAGTTTAGTTCATTACATGAGGCATGCAGAATGAATTCTTAAAGACATAACATTCTACAATGAAGATCTGTGTTTGTAACAGAAGAAAAAAATATCAGGTGTGAATCTGCTCTGTATGTTTTGGCTGTTCTGACTATCCTCTAGTGGATCATCTTTTCCGATTTGTCTGGCACCTTCTTGTGACACACCATCTTCCTGCAGTTCCACCATACGGATTGTAACCAGTTCTGTATTTCCTTCTCAAATTCATAATCTTATTGGATAAATGAACCAAGGCACTGTCTATATTGGTCTTTAACTAGTGGAAATAAGAATATGACATTCAGATAAAAATTTATTCTTTTCACCATCCACTTCAGCTGAGATGAGCAGCTGCAAGGTTGACCTTGACCGTGGAATGTGGAGAGAGGAGATAAGTCGCCTGAGGTCGTAGTTTTGTTTATTTTTTCTCACTGCTCACTGCAGCAAGGTACTGTACCACGCGACCGAGAGAACTCAACAAACAGTATTCCGGACCAGATTATTCTCAAACCTTTAGCTCCCAGAAGAACGAACCAATGATAGTCAAGACTGTACTGATGAATTAATTAACTTTGGAATTAATTTCTCAATTTAACTCTGAGTTATGAACTTACATGTGACAATAATATTCTTCTTTGTGAATATTTCTACATGTTAAATGACTGACATCATTTCAATTTCATGACAATCAGGGATTAAATAATGAAGCTTAATGATCTAAAATGTTACATCAGCAAATAGTGTCTATAACATGTTGAGCATATAAATATAATTTATTAATGGTAAAATTTGCTAAAGAAGCAAATCAGAGCTCAATTCAACTGGCATAATAAATGGTATGGTATTGTCCATTTTATGAATTTGGAACTAGATAAAGAATTAGTGGATGTGTAGAATGATTTTTAAATGAGCACGTGTTGCCACATGGGTGAAACCGACAGCTAATAATAATCATTCTGAAGGGACATTTGTCGGCTGTAACTTGATCCGAGTATATATAACTTCTTCCTGCATAAAGTGAGCAGTTCAACTCAGTTTATGGATGTGTTTGCGATGACTGAACAGACCATTCATGGCATAAAACATACGTCCACACAAATCAAACCGAATAGATGCAGGAGAGCGGGGTTTTAATTGATGGAGCCTTCTTGCTTGTCACTTGGCCTCTTGATGTCCGCGGCGTTCTCTTTTGAACAAGTTGACAGTGGTGGATGTAGTGTTCCCCCACAGTGAACGGTCCACGGAACATTCTTCCCATCTCTGTATATTTATACCAGTTGTCTTCGGTTGATGAGGGTTGATTGTTGCCTCTATGGGGTCTACTGCCAGAGCTAAGTTCTCCATAAAGAATTTGGCGGGGAAGCCTGGTATCACTCATGGAGTGAACATGGCCCAACCATCTCTGTTGATGAGGGTTGATCGTTGCCTCAATGCTATTTAGCAGCACTTTGTCGAGAACTATAGAGTTGGTCACATAATCCTCCCACTTAATAATCAAGAGTATTTCACTTTTTGTTGGTGGAAATGTTCAAGATTTTTGATATCACGGTGATAGAGCGACCAAGTTTCACATCCATACAGTAGCATGGAAGTGACAACAGCTTAGTACACCATGAGCTTGGTTTGCAGTTTTAGGTCATTATTCATGAAGACTTTGTGCATTAACCGTCTGGATGCTGCATGAGCAGCCCCAATTCTTTTACCAACATCTTGTTCGCAGGTACACCATTTAGACAAGATGCATCCAAGATAAGAAAAATGATCAACAGTGTTGTGTCTAAGATGGAGATACTGAACTCTGGAAGAGTTAATCCTGGGGCAGGTTGTGCAAGTACCTTCGTTTTTTTGCATTAATGGCAACACCAAAGCGATAACATGCAGTTTTAAAGCATATGACTGACTGTTGTAGTAGTTCTGCAGGTGTTAGAACAGGAGATGTGGTGTCATCGGCATACTGCAGTTCTGTCACCCGCGTAACCAGAGTAAGTCTTTTTTGAGTGAAGTCTTGCCCAATTGAAAAAGCCTCCATCAAAACTAATCTCCATGCCTAAGTTGTCTGAAGATGATTCATGCAGCATGGCAGACATGTACAGTCTAAAGAGTGTAGGAGCAAGCACACAGCCTTGTTTCAATCCATGAGTGATGGGGAACAAATCTGATACTGAGTTACCATGAAGAACCTGTCCAGCCATGACATCACGAAGAGCTTGAACCAGTTCCACATAAAGGGTTTTTTTGCTATTTGTTTTACGTCGCACCGACACAGATATGTCTTATTGCGACGATGGGATAGGAAAGGCCTAGGAGTGAGAAGGAAGCAGCCATGGCCTTCATTAAGGTACAACCCTAGCATTTACCTGGCGAGAAAATCAGAAACCATAGAAAACCATCTTCAGGGCTGCCGACAGTGGGGTTCGAACCTACTATCTCCCGGATGCAAGCTCACAGTTGTGCATCCCTAACCGCACGGCCAACTTGCCTGGTCCACATAACGTTCAGGACATCCAAAATGTCTCGATACTTTCCACACAGCAGATCTTGGTACTGAATCAAAGGCTTTTTTTCCAGATCATAGAAAACTAAATACAGAGGCTGCTGTTGGTGTCTGCATTTTTCCTGGAGTTGTCTAGCACAGAAGGTCATATCTGTTGTGCCTCTGAAGGTTTGGAAACCACATTGAGACTCTGACAAAATCCTTTCTAAGATAACTCGGGGCCGGTTTAATAGAATTCTTGTGAGAATTTTACCAGCAACTGACAAAAGCGATATACCACGGCAGTTCTCACATACACTACGATCGCCTTTCTTGAAGATAGTGATGATGGCAGCATTCTTCTAGTCGTCAGGTACTTTTCGAGTTTCCCAAATCAAGAGAATGAGTGTGAAAAGTCTAGTCTTCAAAGTTATTCCTCCATTTTGTGTCAGTTCCAGAGGGATGTTATCAGGACAAGGAGCCTTTCTTGGTTTTAGTTGATTGAGTGCTTTGGTGAAATCTCTGCATGTACGTGGAACTGCCATCCATGTTTGTTGGGGCTGCTGAGGGACATTACGAAGAGAGTCCTCAGCGACATTGGAGGCATGATTTAGAAGCGCCGAGAAATCTTCCTTCTAATGCTCTAAAATTTCTCCATTATCAGTTAAAATGATGGAGTTGTCATCGGTCTTTAATGACCCCAATAAAGATTGAACTGGACCATATATCTCCTTGATGCCAGCATAGAAATTTTGCAGGTCACAGGCATCAGATAGTGTTTGCAGTTCTTCAGCTTTTTGTTGCCACCAGTGATTCTGATTTCGCTAATTTGTACCTGACATTTTCCTGTAAGTTCCAAGAAATGCTCGATAAATGGAGATAGCTATTAATCCCAAATGAAGGTATGGAAGGCTAGTGCTACAAAGTTATTTCCACTGGGCTCAATCAAGAACTAAACGAGTTTAGCACATAAAAATTCATGAAGCACGTGATATTTTATGGTCATCGACAGATTAATTTGAACTGTAAGTGTTTAATAATCAACACTGAAAATCATGAAAGTTAGGAACCACGTAAATACATCTATAGTGAACCTGTATTGGATGTGTGTTTGTGTGGGTCATGCTATTTACTTTACGTCGCACCAACACAGATAGGTCTTATGGCGACAATGGGATAGGAAAGGTCTAGGAATGGGAAGGAAGTGGCCGTGGCCTTAATTAATGTACAGTCCCAGCATTTGCCTGGTGTGAAAATGGGAAAAAATGGAAAATATCTTCAGGGCTGCCGAGAGTGGGGTTCGAATCCACTATTTCCTGGATACATGATTGCTGATGTATACTTCATGTTATATTTCTGCATGTGAATACTATTAAAGGGATTTCTGAATTTCACGTGTTCTCTTGCGGTGGAAGGCTCGGATCAGTGTTGAACCTAGGAATTTCTAGTAGTGGAAAGGATACAATTTTGTGCTTGATGATGATGAAAAAGCATTAAATGTGTGAGAATCGTAGAATATTCTAATGAAAGGAAAAACCAATAAAATAAGTAGAAACTTGTGCGTAAATGGAATAAAATCAAATTTCACGAAAATGCAACGAAATTAAACTTTCGTGTGAATGTAAAAATTATTGTTAGACACATGATTTAAAATTACTGTTCACAAAGTAATTAATGACCTAATGAGTGAATAAATAAATACACAGGCAAGAATTAAGGCTAGGAATTAGCATGAGCCACATGAATTGCTGTGTAAAGTCAAATCAGTGCTAATAAAAATAATTGAAGGAATTATTGCAATAATCAATTCATAAAATTCAGAAAGGAAGATAAAATGATTAATTATGAACAGTAAAAATAAAAAAGGCCTAGAATTAGACGACTTAAGAGAGAACCATTAACAATCAAGAAATTGAGTCCTTAATTAGCTGATGACTGAGATGATTTAAAAATCAAGAGGAAGCTAGTGATTAATTAATTTAAAAATTTAATTAGAGTTTATGAAAATTGTAAATATTATAAATACTGATGATAAACTATACAATTAAGAAGATGTTAATCAGAAAAGAACAGAGTTTTATAAATAAATGTTCAGAGAAGATGTGATAACTTAACGTAAAATTGTAGGCATGGCCACGTGGTCAGGAGAAAGAAATATTTCAGTTTA
This sequence comes from Anabrus simplex, assembly GCF_040414725.1. Classification (NCBI taxonomy): domain Eukaryota; kingdom Metazoa; phylum Arthropoda; class Insecta; order Orthoptera; family Tettigoniidae; genus Anabrus; species Anabrus simplex. The sequence continues at coordinate 994,174,762 of NC_090265.1, read as the reverse complement.
TTCAAGAATTAGGCTGTCTTGGATATCAATGACTTATCTGTTATTTATTTATCTATTTATTTATTTATTTATTTATTTATTTAACATTTGGCAGTACATACAACAAATAATTATAAAATTAGATACCTGCTTCCATAAAGTCACTGAAATACCCTTTATATGACTGTCAAGGACTCACGTGCACAATATGCCTATGCCGTATAGTCTCCCTGGGGACATCGCAACTGTACTCACTCTGGTGAGGGAAACAGTCCCCACTTGTGGAGAAGATCAGCACATCTACCATGGTTGTCTTAATCCTGTTTGGGGTTGACCAAGTTTTCTGGGGCAAATGGAAACCACTTAATTTTGTTGTGGTGTTTATAATGCCTTGACAATTTCCAGGAACTTTTCCCACCAATTCTTTCTTTTAGGTTTGCAGGAGGTTGAAATTATTACCCACCAGATGTCTCGCTGTCCTGATGGGTGGGTTTCGCAAACGTGATTTTCTGGCTTCAGTAGCAATGATGTCCTGGTGTAGTGGTAACCGGTTGTTGGCATTAATCTTCTTATACCCCTGAACTAAAGCATGTTTACGTTTTGAGTTCTGCTGGTCGAATGCAACTCACTGCTGGTAGCCAGAATATAGGCGTTGATTTGACTGTGCCAGTCACAGTTCTCATCTCCATTGATTATCAACAAGTTTTGGAGATTTGCTGTTGAGCCACACTGGAGAGGAATACTCAGCTGTTGAGAAGACCAGATTGTGTGTGTGTTGTGTGTAGTGTCAGCTGACGACTTCCACGTAGTGTCACACAGCTTCTGAAGTATGCAATTTCTAGATTTCAGTTATTCTGGAGTTTCCTTCAAGTGTTTCTTGAAAAGCCAGAGTTCTGTCTAAAATGATACACAAATAGTTGGATTCATTGTTGTGGTTCAAATGGTTGTTACCCAAGTACAGTTCTAATTCATAATTAGCTACCTTATTGCATAGGTGGAAACATGTCACTGTAGTTTTCTTTGGGTTTAGCTTCAGCCTCCAACTGCGGAAATACTCAAGAGTGTTGAGGTCATTAGTTAAGGTCAGTTCTGTATTTTTGATCTGTCTGTGCTGAGCAGCAATTGCCCAGTCATCCACATACCCAAACTTCCTTGAGATGGTTGCAGGCATGTCAGAGACGTAGAGGCTGAAGTAAAGCGAGACTAAGACAGAGCCTTAAGGTAAACCATTATCAAATTTCTTCTGACAACCGACGGCATTTCCCAAAATTACGTGGAATGTTTGGTTCGTTAATATGTTATCCACAAGTCTAACAATTCTTGGGCAAGGTATGATATACGGAGAAGTTTGTAGATCGTACCATGTCTCCAGACAGTGTCGTATGCAGAAGTTAGATCAATGAATGCAACTGATGTCTCAAGACTTTTCTGGAAGCTAGCTTCTATGTGTGTGGTCAGTGATAGTACTTGATCTGTACAACTGCGATTTGGTTGAAATCCGGCTTGTTCCAGGGGCATGTATTTAAGAGATGTACAACTTATTCTGTTGTATAGAAGTCTTTCCAATAATTTGTATTCCGTACTCAGTAGTGCAATAGGTCTGTAGCTTTGAGGTCTATGACTTGGTTTGCCTGATTTCAATATGGCAATAACATTTGTTCTGTTAAGTGCACAAGGTTGTAATTAAGCATTAATGAATAATGAGGAAGGTCAACTGAAGGATGTTAAATCTTACATATGAGATTCTGTTAGACCTTGCCACGAGGTTTAGATAGGAGTATGTTCGGAGAGATCACTCTCACACTTTTGAATTACCACTCATCATCATCTAGCATGTTATTCCCTTATTCTACTTTCTCACCTCACAAACACATTAATTGTGAAGTAGCTCTAAATTACGTAACATCATGTACTTGCAGCGCAGTTCTGTAATTAAAGCTGAACGTTTGTCAGTACTCGACCAACAGCCTGAGCACGAGGAAAAGCCAGCCTTTCCTATGGTATGTCTATACCTTTTACAACAACATTGTAAGTTTATACGTATTATTTTCATACTTTTACATTTGCTTTTTCTTTTTCTTATTTTTACAGTTGATGTCAACAGGGCTACATTTAAACTCATTTTAACTCATTTTGACGACACACTTATGTGAAATTAAATTTAAATTTGAACACTGATGATGGATCTTAGTGTCTGAAAACCCGTTATGTTTTAATAAAGTGTGTGCTGATACAACTATATATAATTAATAATAATAATAATAATAATAATAATAATAATTAATAAAATAACTACATCAGCACTGTCAAGAAATGGCTTTGATATTTTATAATGATTATAATGGGTAATTTATACGGAGTCCTGAACAAGTGTTTTTATATATTTGTGTCCGAGTAATCAGAATGTACACATGTAAAGTAGGCCAATCACTAGTGTATCGAGAGCTATTTTTGCATATTATGGACGGTTTTAGATTGAGCCTACAGGCTAAGGACTTAGGGACTAAACGAAGCAGTCAGCCAATTGAATTAATCTAACATACCAATTTCACATGACTTAAGATCACATTTACGGGTCGTTGGCCATGTTTCTTATGTGTATATGAATGTTAAATGTCAATTCATGTAAATGTACGTATTACTTTCTCTGACCAATTTTACGGTCGATTTTTCCTTAATTTGATTTTTGTTATTTCTATAGTATGATTTCAATTCATGTTTTTAGATTAATAAATCCATCTTACCTGAATACCTGCGTTCTCATTCACTAGTTTTATACGTACGTATTTCCTGTCCATATACTTTTAGTATAATTTAGTCAGTAGAGATTTTGTTTCCCACATCCAGATGTTCCACACACTTCTACCCTGAGCTAGGCCGAATTTGAGACAGGATATGGTACAGTACACATCACTTCACTGTGGCTTCAGGGCGTATTCTGCATGCATAATGTGTAAGAAGAAATTCCAAGTACAGCACTACACTGCTGGTAGTATGCATGTGTAAATTATATGAAGATATTCTATGGTCAAGAAGCAAATGTTTTCACACTGGAAAATATAGTAATGTATGTCAGCAAAGCTCTAAGTCGTTCATCATTAAATACTACATGAGCTCTAAACATCCAATTTTCAAATAGGATGTCACATGTCAGCAGGGTCCTACCACTAACCAGCAGAAACAATATCTGTACTTATCTCCTGAAGACTGTAACTGTACAAGTATATGATCCCCACTTTTTAGGTTAGGAAATTTTTGTAAGATAATTTGTAATATTGAAGTCATGAAAGTCATGTAATTTTGTTCATTTATAATGTAAAAACTTAATATTATAAGAAGAATTTGGAGTAGGGAATTTTGTATCTGTGTAACTTTAATTTGTGTAAGAATCTGCACATGGCATGGCAGTGTAGGTTGCTTAAGAATTGTGCAACACGGAAAACAGTGGCTATTACGGGAAAGACGATTCAAGTCAGGTGAAAGTGTTGCAACAAAGTGGCTTGGAAACCTGGGGTACGGCATGTAGTATAGGCTGAAGATTGGAGTTGATCAATGTGGATATACATGAGTGGACGTTCTATGTCACATCAGACGCTCAACAGCCAATACGAGGGCTTTATTTTCAGCAAGGTTGGGTTGAATGAGTGATACGTGAAGATGTGCCTGTGAGGGCATTGCTACCAGTAAATTTTCAGGACGCTATAACCACAAGTAGCAAGCCTATATAAGTATGTACGCATGTGCGGCAAGTCATTCTGATTCTGTTCCTGTTCCTCATTCGGACCGGTGCACACGAGCTACTTTGCATAGTTTCTTAGGCATTATTTTATTGTTCTTCAGTATCTATTGTGGAGTGAGCACTCTATAAGCACAGATGCTAACGAATTTCCGGTGGCCATTCTGTAACAGACACTACTAAGGGTTTATTTGTTACTCAAACTTTGAATAATAATTGTACTATAATTCTTCTATGAGATAAGGTAGAGTGGATGTGGTGGTGCATACTTAATTTACATTCTAGAATGGATGTATGGTTGTGCACACTTGGTAAAGGAAATCGTCGGCCGAGTATGCAGTTTTTTCAGTTGGAGAAACGTGAGGCGTCACACTAACCTGTGCAGCAATCGGGAGTGATTCAAGACATCGATGAAGAAGAGTGTAAATAAGGTTAGGGAAGCTCTTCGTAAAGAAGGGTGCATCCGTACGTAGAGAAAGTTGTCGTACTTTTCTTTACTAGATAAGGATTTTCTTCTGTAGCAGTAGGGAGTGCAGTGGGACTGTTACCTGGAGGTATGTTGTGAAATGTATATAGTGAAAATAATTTTTACTGATGGTTTTTAGTTGTTTGTACATTTGCCTTTTGTAAACGGTAAAGACGAGTGGGTCTCATCAAATGGTGATTATTGTTGGTGTTAGTCACATAATTTTTATTATTCTGGGAGTAAAGTCATGGATTGAAACTTGCAGTAAATCTTTTATCAGTGGAGTAAGGATGAACCTGGCATGCTACCCAAATTTAATTCAGGGGAAAACAGCAACAGGTAAGGTTATAAAGTATGTCTGGAGCTTCGTCAGCCTGATGACCGTCACCTTGCGAGAGGGAGCTGTTTGTTGCTCTACAGAGTTAATTATTCTTGTAATTGTTTTTGTAGGTGGTGCCCAATCTTGTTATTTATACTTATCTTAGTCACCCTTTATCCACTTAATAATTTCAAAAGCGTGTATGTGTTACACTGAGACAATAATTTACCATACCCTCATTTGTTGGACATATACATTTGTGTGTGGGGACTTTTATCTGCAATTCTCGGCCATTGTTTGCATTGCCGTTAAATTATGTGCCTGAAACTGTGGCGATTTAAAATGTATCTTCTTGCCATTGTTACGTCGGTTGCTTCGAAATTCTGATTGGCTCAATAACCAAATTTTTGACTTGAGCGTGCGCAGTGTCGATCTTCAACTGAGCGACCCGCGGCTTGACTGGACTGAACGCCAGTCTGTTCCCGGCAGATCACCAAGATGGACGCGTTTGGAGAAGTTGTGTACAAAATGCGATTGAAAGTTGTTGGAGTAGAGTTTGATAAACCAGGCTAATAGCCTCGTTAATTAAGGCATTGCCTTAATTATAGCGCAATAATGTTGTGTGTTACATATTTACAGTTTTTTAATATTAGTGTGACCGAACTATCTGAAGGAGGGTTCTTCATTACAAAATGGGCTAGAACGTAAGCTATTGGATTACAGTATATTAAATTGGACACCCAAAAATGTAAGTACAAGTATCTACTTAATTGTTTCGAAACTGTTCTGCTGCCGGATTATTTGGAGAAGAACGTGTGTATCAAGCTATCTGCGACAACTATTATATTAGAAGAAATGTTTTGGCAACGCTGTTAATATTACTTCGTCTCTACTCCGCTACTGTAATTGAAATTAGGCCTATAGTTTATGGACCTGGCGACCACCGTTTATTCATTAAATTAAGCTGGACTTTCTTCTTCATCGGACATTATAATGATATAAATTGTATCTGCTAAATATTAAAATGTAACTTAACGTGATTTTGGTAATGTTCTATATCCAAATTATTCTTATGGAGTAATTCTGGAACATGGTATATGCGCGGGTGAGAGACCTATTATTCCATTACTTTAATTTAACTGAGATTATCGTTGTGCTGCCTTTTTCTGTTTCTTAAAGTTATTATTATTATTAATTTTGTTGGTGGATTACTTTTTACATTTCTTGGTTCATATTTGTGGCATCCGATGGACTGTTGACAACATTTTGGAAGACGTTATGTACTAGTATTGTTTTCGTAATGGCTCATTGTTTAATTACTTAATGGGATGGTTTATTTCCGGTCTTATTCGGCCATTACCGTTTTCCAAGGCCTCCTAAAATTAAAATTGTGTAACCGGCATTTAAATCCTTTATTAATATTTTGGTTGGAAGAAATGTTAAATTTAAAAGACTATACGTAATTATTGTTATATTCTGGTTATAATAAACTGGAATTTGTTCCCTATTTCTTAATGATACTTTTGCCCTCCTCTGATTATTCGCGTCCGTTTTTCTTTCCTTCTTCTTTCATTATTGCGTGCCATGTTTTTATCTTATCTCCGGTACGCTAATTTTGTGTGGGCTTTGCCTATTGTCTCTTTAAGTCGGATGTTGGCTTCGGTTTTGGAAGCTGTATGCTTCGTGTGTACCATTGTTTTGTTGTCTGTGAAATTTTAAGTGTTTCCCTTCGTAATTTGTAGTTTATTTGAGACATATTTTTATTCGGGTTCGTGCGATTTTCTCTTGTGTCCTTTCAATTATTTACGTGTGGAAATTTTTTTTTGGGTCTGCTATCGTTGCCTTAAATATTGAGTGTGTTTCCGTGTTTCGGGGTGATTGAAATCCTTGTGTACTGGTTCCGGAAGCAAATTCCAGTTTATTGTGATTAATTGTAGTATACTTACTCACAAAGAAAAGCTGGCCAGTTATGTAATTAATATTTAATGCACGGATCCGTTTTAACATTTGTCATTCATTGATTCTAAGGCAAACTGTAGCTTGTAATCTGAGTGTGTTTTCACGATTTTATTTATCCTAAAAATAGACATTTGTCTCCTAATTTAATGAGTTGAATTATTACAATTTTTATCTTTCTTCTATTTACTTATTTATTACTACATAAAAATTATTTTACGTTGTTATCCGAGTGCGCACTCATAGTATATTTTGCAGTAAAAATTGATTTTTATCTATAATTTAAAGACATTATTTACAGATTTATTTTTTGCTCTGCAGTTTTCATTCCTAAATTCTGTTTAAATTTTTCCTAATTTTAAGTAAAGTTCAAGTTATTTAAACATTAATCTTGCTTCATTTAGCAATCTTGACCTGGCAGCCCCTCAAGTAGTTAGCTCGATCCAGTCCTTTTCCTTACGTTCTGTGCCCTCCACGCTGGTTTTGTTAATACTGCTCCTGCTCGATGGTAAGTATTTTGCTTCTTGTGCACATTTGGTTATATTTATGGGGTTTTATTATCATTCCTGTTTTTATCTTTGTCGGGTTGCAACACGACCCTGTATAGATCAATAATCACACTTCAGAGCAGAACAAGAAAACAATGCACAGGGTAGTGACAAGCAAGAGAATGGAAAGTTAACAAAATAGAATGATAAAAATGGTTCAAACTCAAGCCTTCCAGTAATAATCAAAGGACAGCACTGTACTTTCATGCAATAACTGCTGAATAGTTTGCATGCACACAACATATATCCAACACAAGACTTCTCACCGGAAAATCAGACAAGTGGCAGTAGAAACATCTCTAGAAGAGAGATACTATTTATTTACAAAGGCAGCTGAAATAAATGTGACTCATTTCTGATTAATTTTACTTCAATTGTTTTACTAAGGAAGAGAACATGTATGAGGTTTTCTCTCACAACAAACTAAACTCATTATAAATATAAATGAGAGGCAAAGTAAAGCTCACTAGCACGATCATGCCAGGCAACATGCTGGAGCAAACCAACCAGATAAAGGAAAGCAGAGCAGATACCTTCAAAGATCTGATCAATACCATTTAAGTCCGTTGTATCATCTTGCTGGTCAGGTGGAGCCATGGCATCGTGCTCGGCACAAGTGCTGTCACGAAATGAGCTGCAAGAAGAGAGCAGACTACACAAGGTCAGTGCACCCATAACACATTGAATAGTGTCAATTAAAAATAAAGCACAGAAAAAGCTATCCCTAAAACTGAATTGAAAAACTGAACAAGATACACTTTTCCTGGACGAAACAACATGCTTTGTTTGGAACTTAGGAAACTTAATACTGTATCACAGAGGAAAGGAAAGGATAAAATTTCTGAACACAAATTTCATTGATCAAAGCAAAACCATTTAAATTACTTACGAGCAAGGCTCAAATGTTAACCCCTCCATACCAGAATGTTTGTGTCGTGCACAAAAAGTTACTTGAATACAGTTTTCTCATCATAATGTTCTACAGAATGCAAAACAATAATTACTTTCCAAATACATTTACACAGATAATCCAAACTTTGGTGAGCATTATCATCATCTTAATGAACTGAGTTTTGGTGTGATACCAGGTGACATGTTTTGGATCATGAAATGTAAACTTTAGCAGGAAAAGGAAGGTGCAAACATGTAAATGGTTTAAGTACCTCTATGTGGAGATACTTTGAACATTTCTTAATTATTTATCTCAGAGTGAAGATACTCAAAAACTGTTATCTACAAGAATTAAACACTGGACAGAGCTGCATCAAAATGTGAGATTAGTAGTTCTCAAAGTCTCTGCCAGATTGCATTAGTTTAAGCTATGCATGGATTCACGTGTCAATAGAAAATATTTACAAAGTGAAGTAGTCGCAGATTTCGAAGGACTAACATCATTCTGAGGTAAAAATTACGTTATAAATGTATATAAAGATAAAATAATTATTTTCTTTTAATTGAAACAGTTTCATTAAACTGTCACTACCGCATAAAATATAGAGCAGTCAGAATAATTTTAATTACTGAAATACCTTCAGAATGTCTTTAGTACTGTCCTGATTCTATGGAAAGTGGGGGAACAAAAACAACTGCCAGAAATCAAATTTAGAACGAGTTACTCATTCATTAAGCCAAAGTCTTTTTGGTGGACTTTCCAACATACCGTTGTCATATCCAGTGCCCTTTCTGGCTTACTCTCTCACCTATGAAGTTTACCATTACTTTAACACCTGGCAGCTCAAAGGTTTTGTTCAGAAATTTTTTCCGAAACCAACACTACCTGTTATTTTCTTGCTTTATTATTAAGAATAGACTGGTTTCAAAACCTCTGTCATAAAAATATCACTAAATTTTTTCTCATCACATCCATCCCATCCGAAAGTTCCCACAAACTTAGGTACAATGAATGACTTCACCTTTTTAACAACATTTTTTGATATTTTTTAACATTGTTGTTACCTATGTATTCCATATAATGAGCAATAAGTATATTTTAGAATGTTCCTTATAAAGTACACACATTTTCTTGCAGGATAATGTGACGTTTGGGCTGGCAGGGTAGGAGAGGTGGTGGTGTATAATTTCTACAATTTGTAATCACTAGACTGAGTGCCAAAAGCCTTGATTCAATTCCAAACCTCTCTACAGTGTTCATATGGAGTGAGGGCATATAATGCTGTCAGTGGTGATTTGTCCATTGGTGGGAATGTTAAGCCTTGGACAGACCCCTTGGTGTTATTCAACAGGAGTAGGCTATATGTTGATATTGCATTTCACCCCCCCCCCCCCCCCTTTCTCATCTCTCACCATGACGGACAAGTTGCCCATGAATGTCGAACATATCTTAGGACACTCCTGGCACTAAAAACCAATGGTTCCATGGTGACCGGCATCTCTGAAAATTATAAACATGAAATGAAAAGAGCCATCACCTCTCTCTATTTCTTAGCTTAAGAAATGCATTATACAGCCACAGATGTATGGGTTAAGTTAAATAAGATAGTTTCTACCACAGTTCAGAATTATTAGCACTAATGAAGTCGTTCACCTCATTCTGTGAAAATTTGCTTGTCAGTATTTCTGGGCATGTATGACTTGTTTTATATTGCAGACATCATGCAAGTCATGCTTATATCTAATGATTTCTAAGAACGTGACAGTTTATTGGCCAGAAGAGCCACTTCTTTTGTTTCAGTCTTGCTTATGTTTTACCATATTGAATATAATGGCATTTTATTTATTCTTAAAATTTGCTTTATGTCATACTGACACAGGCCTCCATAGCTCAGACGGCAGGGCGTCGGCCTCTCACCGCTGGATACCGTGGTTCAAATCCCGGTCACTCCATGTCAGATTTGTGCTGGACAAAGCGGAGGCAGGACAGGTTTTTCTCCGGGTACTCCGGTTTTCCCTGTCATCCTTCATTCCAGCAACACTCTCCATTATCATTTCATAGCTTTTATCAGTCATTAATATCACCTTGGGAGTGGCGACCCCATTGTTATAATAGCCTATATATCGTTCATTCATTACATCCCCGACCTGGTCAAAGACTGGAACACAGGTTGTAGGTTTTCATTTTTGTACCGACACAGATAGGTCTTATGGTGACAATGGGACAAGAAGGGCTAGGACTGGGAAGGATTTGGCTATGAACTTTATTAACGTACAGCTTGGTGTGAAAATGGGAATCCAATGTTTTGAATGTCTGTCTTTCAGCATTTGAAGAGGTTGATGGATTTATCATACCACTTTTTAAAGTAATCTTCACTGCAAATTAAAAAAATAATCTCACCTGCATCATATCATGAAACCTACCTCTCCTTAAGTGGCTGAACAAAAGTTTAATCACATAACTACTCAGGTTTTGACACAAAATGTAGTGAAATCCTACTGACTTAATACTGAATGCATTTCACAGCTGATCTGCAAGAGTGTGTGCTTCACAAGTTTATTGGGTGATCCTGTTTATCTTCTTCTCACATTTCTGAAACTTATCAATGTAGGGTAAAAATGTAATTTATTAACTAATGAAGTCGTTCACCTCATTCTGTGAAAATTTGCTTGTCAGTATTTCTGGGCACGTATGACTTGTTTTATACTGCAGACATCATGCAAGTCATGCTTATATCTAATGATTTCTAAGAACGTGACAGTTTATTGAAGACTATCCAAAGCAGATACTACCTCTGAACAATAATTGGCAAAGTTTTCAAGGTAACTGCGATTGAAACGGAAAATGTGTACTTTGCTCTTTGTATACAGTATTCATTTTTTTTTTTTTTTTTTCCCCCCCGGGTGTGAAGGAAACTGAACTTTCCTGCCAAGGAAATTAACTGGTGTAACTACATTATGCTTTTGCAGATTGTACAGATTTGGAAGTGTGAGCTTGAAATCTCATTTTCCTCATGCAAAAGTTTTGTGTGTAGAAATTATGATTGAATATTTTTAATCACACGATTGGAGCCAAAATTTGAAATTGCTTCATTATATTGACATTAAATGCATTGTCCATCACCAACCTTACTGTCTGGAAATCTGTATCTTCCTACTCCATAATAACTTTATTTACCAAGCTGCACAGCTGTGCTCTAGTTGGCTGACAGTTAAAATAAAAGGCAACTGGTACGCAAATGGATGTTGACAGCCTTCAGAACAGAAAACAAAGGTGCCTTATCACAACTTTGTTGCTTTGACCCAGTTCTTCTAATTCATTTTTTGAGGATCCATGAAACCTCTCACCATTATGATCATATAATATTGTAGTCTTTCATAAATAAGAATTGATTGTGGGCATCTTCCTAGCCTATATTATGTGAGCCTTGAGATGAAATTTGAATGCAGTAAGATGTATGTTCCTTGTATGCTGAAATAATAATGTCATTGTCTTTTTTGTTATGACTGATATTTTAGAAGGAGCTCCAACATATTTACAAAGTATAGAATTATTCATTCTATATTTCATTTTATTAATATCAATCAGGTCTGGACATAATACATTATGATGAATCTACAGCCACAAAGACATTGAAAAATTAAAGTAGTAAATCTGTTACCTAAGCTGCGCCTGATAGTTAACAAGATATTGTCATTCTTATGAAGTGAGCCTTCCTGTGAAGTTCAATGTTGCGCCTAGCTGAGACAACAATGATAGATGGTTACCAGCATGTTTTATATTATAATGTGGAAGGATAATTTCAACGACGAAACAACATGCAGGTTAATAAGATAATCTACTGGGTGATGCTAAAGCACAGTTGTAAAACTGATGTTACAAGTGAATTCACATGAACTTGCAGCAATTCAAATTATGGTGACCGTTGGCGAAAATTGCGCTCATTTAAGCTGTTCTACAGACCCGCCATTAACCGGTAGTGAATATTTCTAGAAGCATACGTAGTGAATGGAATATAAATACACACATCTTCTGTGAACTTAATGAAATTACTTAGTATTGCATATAAAAGGTGTATTTGAAATGAAATTTCAAGAATTACTCACAGGTGAAATAAGTTATCATAGTGTGGCCTAGTGAAATGAACGCTGGAGAATGTGATAATATCATTGTGTAGAGATAAGAATTAGCTATAAGAATCTTAAGAATTGTAAAATCATTGTAATTTTATCTACTCGAAAGGCAAGTATTTCTCTATTATCTTGATTTTGGAGATATGTATATGTGGTTAACATTTGGATGTTAAAAACGACTCTGTTTCAGGTGAAATTCCATCATGGATATCTGTGTCATATGGCATGAGAAGAAAAAATTTGAATGTAAAATGTCCTGCTAAATAATAAGATGGAGTATGGAAATTTTGAGGATCATAGTTGAGTAATCCATCATGTGACAACTGACTTAGCAAGGATGGGTGTCCTCCATTCCTCTATTATGTAGACAGTCATTTGTGTGAAGATTCCAAGTAAATACTGAAATAAATTTAGGAACATCTGTAGAACAAGTGCATGAATCTAGAAAAGAAATAAAACAACAAAACACACATAACTCGTACTACCAAGAGCAAATGGTGATATGGAGGGAAAGGCTACAAGGAGACATCAATGATTCTGAATTTTTCTTATTTGTAGAAGACTTTCTAAAGTTTCTGTCCACTGCAATTGATTTTTTGCCTGGGCCTAAACACCCAGCAAGGAAATTTTACGAGGCGCGTAAAAAGAAATCGTATGTTAATACGGAAAAAGGATATAAACAAAGTTCAAATCCGCAAAGGTGTGCTAATAGGGATAGAGAAAAAAGACGAAGTAAATATTAATATCAGTTGACTCAATTTCAGTTCCACAATCAACGTAGGAAAGCAGTTAGAACTGTCCTTCATGAAAACAATGAAAGATGTCTGATTAATTCGCAACATGTATATGGCTATTTCCATGAAATATTAGGACATGAAAATAATTCAGTGAGAGAAAATTATCCCCCAAAAGTGAGTGAAGCTACACAAATGGTTTACAATGACACGTTTAATGATGTTATATCTAAAGATGAAATACAGCTTGCAACAAGTAGAATTGCGGTGGACACTTCACCTGGACCTGATTACGTCATCGTTAGAGCTATTAAAAGTGACATTGCTTCCGATATAATTGCCACAATAGCCACTCGTATGCTTCAAACAGGACAAGTACCACCGTGTTTTAAAAAGGCGAGAACCGTTCTTATACACAAGGGAGGTGACCCTGATGACATTGCAAACTGGAGACCAATCACAATATTTTCTGTTGTTAGGAGAGTAATTGAGCGAGCTCTTGATAAACGCCTGAGAGAATACGTTGCTTTTAATCCACAACAACGGGGATTCATATCTTCAGCCGGTACACATATCAATACTTCTACACTCGATTCGGTTTTAAATTCCGCGAAACTGAACGAAACTGATCTAACAGTGATTTTTCTAGACGTCAGAAAGGCGTTTGACAACATTGGGCACCTTCATTTACATGAGACCTTGAGGACATTAGGAATACCTGAGAAATTAAAGGAACTAATAGTTAATCTCCAGACTGAAAACACTACAAAAATAGAAACTGTAACTGGAAAGACAGCCACCTTAAGCCTAAAAAGGGGTGTTATGCAGGGATCACCTCTTTCTCCCTGTCTCTACAATCTAGCAACAGATCATACTTTAAACGAACTAACTGAAGACTCTTTCACAAGCCACTATGGATTTTCTTTAGTACCGCATCTTCCACCTTTAACGATCATACGTTTCGCTGATGACTTGGTTGTCATAGGAAATAGTCGAAGAGCAGCACTTGAGCTCTCGAATATAGTTACAAGGAGATTTCATGAAATAGGGCTTTATATCAACCCAATGAAATCTACGGCAATCTGCATCGAACGCGGAAAGTTAATCGAAGACCCAGCTGAATTTAAGAGCTATGATATATCGAGTTTGCGACGTGGGGAAACAATCCGCTATCTGGGAGTTAATTTTTCAAATGAAATAATTTTTTAACCTACACAGGAGCTTAAAAAATTACGGAATAAAATGGAGAAATTGGTTTCTTCTCCACTATTACAGGCTGACCAGAAATTTAAAGTAATAAACACAGTTATATGCCCATCTCTCATATACCCATTCCAAACTATCAAGCCAGAGAAGATTCCGAAAAAGTTCCTTGCTGATACAGACATACTAATTCGAAGTGCTCTTAAGGAAATTCTTCAAATACCTGCAGACATTCCTAATGGAATGGTTTACACTGAGAAAAAATATAAGGGGTTGGGACTCTTCTGTGCCACTTGGGAAGCTCATCTTCAGCACATTAACATCTGTAAGGTACTATTAAGCTCAGGTGACGAATACATCCGTGCTACAAGAAATCTGAAAGAAGAAATAACTCTCTCACTACAATCCCTCAATGTCCCTTCATCTGATAATTTGCTGCATCCACGCCTAGAAATAACAGATGCCAGGAAAGTGAGAAGAGTACTGAGAGAAAGGGCATTCAGTGAGTGGTGTAACTTGCACCAGAAAGGAAGAGGTGTATGTTTGTACAATGAATATACTCCTGCCAACTCCTGGATTCGAGACCATCAAGGCTTATCATATAGTGAATGGCTTGAAGCAATTAAGATGACAGCAAACATTTCAGCAGTTAGATCGGTACCAGAAAGATCTCAGAACGATTCCCTTTGTAGGCGCTGCCTCAAGGAGATTGAAACTCTTGCGCATGTTCTGGGATCTTGTCCTCATGGTGAACTTTCAAGGAATACGCGTCATCATAACATTCGCTCGTTAATTGCGGCAACGCTAAAAGACCATGGTTTCCAGGTATTTGAAGAGGTTCATGGCTTAGCGGACAACGGAAGCCACAGAAGGATTGACATCATTGCTTTCAAGAATAAGAAGAGAGGTTACATCATTGACCCCACAATTCGCTTTGAAAGCCCTAAGTCGCAGCCCTCAGATGTTAACCTAGAGAAAAGGAATATTTACTTACCAACAATTCCTTACTACAGGGATAAATACCACATAGAGGAAATCGACATAGTAGGTCTGATGATTGGAGCAAGGGGAACGATTCCCGCTTTTGCCGCTAATTTCTGGAAACAGATGTCTCTGCCAGTTACAGCGCTATGGGAGATTGCCATCATAGCCTTAAGGGGCTCACTGATAATTCTAAGAAATAACTGTTACAATTAGGTTACCTTCAACATTTATCAAGTACAGTATATCTATTTATCTTCTAAAAATAAATGTAAAAATATACTTTGTCGTAAGGCAGCCTCTGCATGAGAGGAAGTATTTCATAAAATAATAAAATAATAATTAAATACCTACAATATGGGATGTCATATTAAGAGTTGATTGTGTATGATAACCGAGAATAGGAGTCTTATTTGAATTACGTTATCCAGATTATTTGGTCTTATTGTGAATGTACCCTATTGGGATACAAGTTTTGGTCATCTATGATTACTAGCAGTACAGGGTGTGATCTTCATAAGATTAAATGATGATGTATAAGTATTTATGATGTTAAATGGGATGTGAACGTCGTAAACTTATAAAAACTTTCTCTTCTATTGATAATAATTATGAGATGTATGTTATGACGGCATATGTGTTAATAAGCTCTGATTATATGAGAGGGATAGGTTCATTTATACAAAAAATAAACTAGCGATGTACAGTATATAGAAGGTTATGACAGATAACAGGACTGTGATATGATAAATGGATCTTCATGAAGTAATTATTGATGATGATCCACAGATAATGAGCAAGTGAAGTCTGCATTATATAAGCCACGGATAATTGTGTGATAAATAGAGTCGTCAATGATGTATTTTAGAGATGTACATGGACTAGTATCACCATACATGAGTGAGAATTAGCCCGCAATCTGAATTTGATAGGAATATTAAAATAATTTAATAAATATATTCCCGCCGAGATAGATACGTATTTACAATGTAACATTACAAATGTATATTTCCCAAATGGTTGTGCTGTACCTTTGAAATAGATGGATATGATCATCTCTATAATGTGCTAATGAAATATTTAGTAATTTTGATATGGTTTAGAAAGGAATCTTCAAAATTTTAATGCACGTTTGAAGATGCATGACTAGTAGATTTGGTTATTTTATTTTCATTTTATTTTATGCCTTTGTACGTGGTGAATTTTTTTTTTTTTTTGCTAGCGGCTTTACGTCGCACCGACACAGATAGGTCTTATGGCGACGATGGGATAGGAAAGGCCTAGGAGTTGGAAGGAAGTGGCCGTGGCCTTAATTAAGGTACAGCCCCAGCATTTGCCTGGTGTGAAAATGGGAAACCATGGAAAACCATCTTCATGGCTGCCGATAGTGGGATTCGAACCAACTATCTCCCGGATGCAAGCTCACAGCTGTGTGCCTCTACGCGCACGGCCAACTCGCCTGTGGTGAAGTTAGGGCTCATGGCCCTCTCTTACATTTAACCACAATATACAGTACATAGTCACATAATTTGAAAAAATACACTGTATACAGTATTTAGAAAGTACCTAAATTAATGGAATAAAATAGTGTTATAATAGTTATTTTGTTAATGATTAATATTATCTATCTACATAACCTAACAACAGCCCTAAATCATACGAGGGTGAATCAAAACGTAAGTTACACTAGCTCGCTGCGAGAGCACGCCGTGTGTCGTGACCATGGCCAATGCGGAGCAAGCTACAGTAACTGCTAACACATCCGATAGGAAGGTTGGTGTGATAACCCATTGTGTTGTGTGTGCAGAGCAGGTTAGGCTCAATGGCGCGTCAACTGGATGATCACTCCAAACTGAAGGTGCATTCAATGATCTGATTTTTATGGGC
The DNA here is from genome assembly GCF_040414725.1 of Anabrus simplex. Classification (NCBI taxonomy): domain Eukaryota; kingdom Metazoa; phylum Arthropoda; class Insecta; order Orthoptera; family Tettigoniidae; genus Anabrus; species Anabrus simplex. The sequence continues at coordinate 994,157,928 of NC_090265.1, read as the reverse complement.
TAAATGGCTCAATTGCTCGGACATTCATTGTGAAATCACTGCTGTATATAGTGAGTGTGCAATTTCTTGCCTGGGTATTGTAAAGGGGTGTAAGCAATTTGACGCGGGACTCACGGATCTCACAGCCAAATATTGTGAAGGCAGGCCCGCAACGTCTAGTACTGTTCCAAATGTTGACTGTGTGGATGGGATCATTAGAGAGAATCAGCACATAACATTGCAGTAAATTGCCAGCATGCTGAACATTTCTTATGACAGTATGTTCACAAAAAAAAAAAAAAAAAAAAAAAAAAAAAAAACCAAACTCCTTGGCACTACAGCCCTCGAAGGGCCTTGGCCTATCAAGTGACTGCTGCTCAGCTCGAAAGCCAGCAGATTATGAGGTGTCATGTGGCCAGCACGACAAATCCTCTCGGCCGTTATTCTTGGCTTTCTAGACCGGGGCCACTATCTCACCATCAGATAGCTCCTCAATTCTAATCACATAGGCTGAATGGACCTCAAACCTGCCCTCAGGTGCAGGTAAAAATCCCTGACATGGCCAGTAATTGAACCCGGCACCTCAGGGTAGAGGCAGGCACGCTACCCCAACACCACGGGGCCGGCTCCATTGTTCACCGGCACCATGAATTTGTAAACTGTGTCAAAGATGGGTCCCACATCTGTTCATCGATGCTCACAAGGGACGTTTCCAATCGTCGCTGGTATTTTTGCAACGGTATTCTGTGGAGGGCAATGAGTTTCTGTGGTGAATCATCACAGGGGATGAAACATGGATTTCCCACTACACCCCTGAAACAAAGACAACATCGATGGAATGAGTCCACATCACCACCACGAAAGAAGGCCAAGTTCCAACTTTCACCAGGAAAGGTAATGGCATGGAGGGTGTGGTGCACGTGGAATTTATGCCGCAAGGCATGAAAATCAACTCGGCTTTATATTGTCAAATGCTGAACCGGTTCCGCAAGGCAATTAAAGAAAAGCGGTGGGGAAAATTGAGCGCCGGTGTGATTTTGTTGCATGATAATGCAACACCTCACATGGCCCGCCGAACGTCCAAACTGCTGTAGCGATTCAAGTGGGATGTATGGAAACATCCCCCATTCACTCCAGACTCAGCGCCATGCGATTATCATGTGTTTGGCAAGCTGAAAAAGGATCTCGGTGGAAAACGATTACAAAACGATAAGGAGGTGAAAGCAGCTGTCTCCATGAGGTTACACATAGCTCTGAAGGTGATTTCTATGCATCTGGATTTGAAAAGTTGGTTGACCGTTCCGAGAAATGTTTACAGTCTCTTGGGGACTATGTGGAAAAGTGAACTTACATTGTCTGTTGTCATAGCCACGTTCCCTATAAGTAAGTGGTTTCATAAATGGCCATAACTTGGAAGTGTAACTTACTTTTCGATTCGTCATCGTACTTGAACTCAATGTGATCATTGTGTTAGTTGTTTTCAGATCTTTATGACTTAATTACTTAATTTTTCGCACTGCTTTGCTAATTGGCTGATGATGACACTTCAAATATGTTGAAACCAGTCCCAAATGAACAGGTTGTAACTTCTATTTGGTTCAACTTAACAATGGAGTATTGAAAGGTGGATACTTCCTTCTATTTAATATTGTATATTTCTCTATTCAAAACAGAACAACCATGAAATTTTTAACTTTAAATCACTAACATTCATAACAAGCGGTTCATGTATTTAAGAGGAAATCTCGGCAAGACTGTTTAAATGAGGCTTTTGAAGTGCTATTACGTATACTGACAGGGAGAGTGTTCTATAGCCTTACCCCAGACATCTGGAATGAGCGGCTGTATACAGATGAGTGATTAACCAGTATCATAAAGGTAGAATTTAAAGATAAAAATTTCATAATGTTCCATATTGAAATGTATCACAATGAAATTGAAATAATAAATTAGTTCAACCTATTTAATACAAATAAATACGAAATGTAGTGTTACATTGCTATTTAATTATAAGTGGAAGCGGTACCGGTTTTGACCCCAATCCGGATCATCATCAGCCAAATAAAACGCAAAAAACAATGCATAGGTAAGAAAGAAATTAAAGATCAAGTCCCCACAAAAACAGTTGAAGAGGCAAAATAAAACAACGGGGATAGGCGTGTAAAATTCAGAAGTAGAAGGTAAGTCACTTAAAAGAAGCAAGGCGCAATCTTCTGAACAGCAGCATAGCACACGCAAAGTTCGGGATTGTGTCATAATGTTTACGAGTAGGGGAGAACAGTTAAATGAGCCAGCTTGCATTCACTATCAGGCGCGAAGTCACAACATAATCCAACGAATCCTTCTTCTTTAACTTACAAAATTTTCAGAAAACCAACCCAAACAGCAACCACAATACAGCAAGATTCTTCACACCCTCAAGAACATAAACGTGTTACTTATATAACAGCCTAATTTTTCATGCCTTCAACACCCCTATGTCTAAAAAGATTTAAATAACGAATTGAACACCATCCGTAATATCGCTAAATTTAATGGCTTTAACAACTCTTTCATAAACCGTATCATCAACAAATTCAAACACCGTCCCAAAACTACGTTATCAAAAGACAAAACCAAACCCACTGCATTTTCTACTTTCACTTTCACTCAAGTTGCTTATAAAATAACTAATGTTCTTAAAAAACACAACATGAAAATTTCTTTTAGAATCAATAACGGAAATCTTGATATATTACACAACTCTAAATCACGAAATAAATCTAATGCTTTTTCTAAATCTGGAGTATACAGATTCAAATGTAACAACTGCAGCTCCTCGTACATCGGACAAACTGGCCGCAACTTCAATATCAGATACTCCGAACATATCAACGCCATTAAATACAACAGATTCTCCGCTAAAGGACAACACATACAAGACTCAAAGCATAATTTCACTAATATTGAAAAAGATATAAAAATACTTAAAATCGTTAACAGAGGCCCCCTCCTAAACACTACTGAAAATTGTTTTATTCACCTTGACCAATACTTCAACCCTAATTTCAATTTAAACAACATTTCTGTAAAAACCCAATATCCTATTTGACTTCCTAATTCTTCTTCTCAAAAATTCTAAATTTCTAAACCCGAATTCAATTTTCCATGCCTTACAAAGTTCCTACCCACATTTTCTACCTCCAATAACCCATCCTCCTAACCCACCCTAAACTACCCCTCCTTCATTTCCCTATCTTATCCTTTCACATCATCTTTTAACTTCAAATCCTTTTAATTCTCTCTTATCTACTAATCTTCTTCCTACTAATATACTATATTGCCACCTGCATTTTGGGTTTTCACATTCAGATTTAAACTCATGCCTTGCGCCGACTTTGACTACTTCAATTACGACCTGAATTTTTATCTTCAAGAAATAGCGCACTGTGCATATACGTTTTTCATTTGTTTCCGGTATTGCGCTTTTTACCATTTTTCTCTTCACAATTATATTTTACGTCAAATGTTCTAAAAATCTACAAGATCCTAGTTACATATTTCAATTATATTGAATTGTATTATATGTACATATATATATTTATGTATTTATGTACATTTTTGCGACCAAAGCAAATACTGGATCATTAAGCTATTCATCAAGTTCAGTCGGCATTTGAAAGCACAGTGCCTGACGTTGAATGTGTCGCGCTGATCTTCGGGAGCTGGCAATTTACTTCAATTGAGCTACTCGTCTTCGACTTTTGCACGATTTTACATCTTCACATTTGTTGGATTGTGTTGTGACTTCGTTGTGATAGTGTATGCAAGCTGGGTCATTTAACTGTTCTCCGCTACTCGTAAACATTATGAGACAATGCTGAACTTTGTGTGTGCTATGCTGCTGTTCAGAAGATTGTGCCTTGCTTCTTTTAAGTGACTTACCTTCTACTTCTTCTGAATTTTACAGCGCCTATCCCCGTTGTTTTATTTTGCCTCTTCAACTGTTTTTGTGGGGACTTGATCTTTAATTTCTTTCTTACCTATGTATTGTTTTTTGCGTTTTATTCGGTTGATGACCCGGATTGGGGTCTAAACCGGTACCGCTTCCACTTATAATTAAATAGGAATTTAACACTACATTTCGTATTTATTTGTATTGAATAGGTTGAACTACCTTATTTATTATTTCAATTTCATTGTAAAGGTAGAAGTCGATCTGGTACTATGTCCATTGATAGATGAGAGGAAGTTAAAATGAATGGATAAAAACCATAACAGTATAAGGTAGCATTTTGGTCATTCAGAGAAAAAGGCATTTCAACATCTTCAACACACACATTAAAGCATGCTATTTGTAGTTATACCACCCATCACTAGAGCGCAGAATATTACCGCTATCACTTGTATCCCTTTGCTGGTGAAAGGATGCATCCTCCTGGAGTTACAACTGCACTTAACTCATTAAAAAAAAAAAAAGTCACTTATACCGTTATGGTTTTCACCCATTCAAATGTGAGGATAGGTATTCAGGTGCAGATTCATTCAGAAGTCAAAAAATTAGTTCCGCAGTTTATCGATTTTTCAGCCAGGATAGCTTCTCATAAATAGTTCATAGAAAGTATAAAGCATATGCAAGAGTTCATTGCCCTTTGAAGTTTCATTGTTTGCTCTACAGCTGCATTGGTTAGTATATCACCATGGTAAATGACTGGAAAAATGAGTTTGAATGTTTTATTTTCATACTACGTGGAAGAATGGACTGTTTCATTTTTAGGGGGTGAAGAGATGCATATACCTTTCTGCAGACAGTTTATGTAGTCATTCCAATTTAATGTGCCATTCATGATAACACCTAGGTTTGTTTACAGACTTCTGGAAAACAGAGTAGGCAGTAGTGTGAGGTTTAGTGTATTTGAAAGCCTAGACTGTCCTATTATAATTGCTTGCATTCTCTTCAGATTAATTAACATGCAGTTCTCTTTTGCATATGAATTAATTCATTTGGTGGATTGCACTGTCAATGTCGGAAATCTGAAGACCGTCAGCATAAAAGCAATAGTTGTAGTCATTCAGTTTCTGTAGTGAGCAATTTTGTCTATTTATTTCAGAAGGAGCCAGCCGAATTCAAGTATTTATATGCATTTTATTATTTCATATTGGTCCTTACAGATTTGAGGTGACATTGATATTTATTCTGTTTTATATCGTTGAGGCTTTGGAATTTCAAAATGGCCACCATTTTTAAATATTTGACTAGCTGATGCACCCGTGCTTCGCTATGGAATTCTTAGTATGTCTTTGTGGTTTTCCCAATTAAAGTCAACAGAGGTCATTACAATGACGTCTGTAGGAATGTAGCGATCAAAAGCAACGCTATCATATAAAATACTCGATCAAATGAAAAACTTCGCATTTACTCACTTTTAACGAACAGTACTAGGGTGCCGATATAACAGCCCAAACTTCCAGTGCTGGAATGATCAGGCCGCAGCCGTGAACACTTCTCTGCCATTATTCCACTAAATGTGCACACTGCTCATTCCAATCAGTGCCACAGAGTAGGGATTGAATAGCTGAATGCTATGATGAGCCAGAGGAATGGTATGCTACAGAAGAGAGAGATCTAACTTCCCAGCTACTTCCTGCCAATATTCAGGCAGGCTGTTAGACTCGGTACACAGCAGTAATCCTATCTATTAGAGACGAGTGGAAGCAGAAGACACAACACATCAAAATAAACAATAGTCAATGTAATGTTATTGATCAATTTCATGAGCTTTCTATATTGTAGGCCTTCACATTTAGTTTTCTTCCGATAGTAGGGCATCTTATAAAATTATTTATAGCGTAGGCTGTAGTTACTTATTCCCCGACTTTGTGTACCAATTTTCATTAAATTCTCTTAAATTTAATGATGCGCGTACATACAGACAGACAGAAATTGCCGAAAATTAAAAAGTGCATTTTCTTGTTACTGAGGACATGACCGATACAGAAATACAATTATTTTTAAATTCTGAGCAATGTACAGACAAAACTCTTATTTTATACCGGGGGGTCCACCCCTACGATCCAGTTTTATGCATCCCTTCATATTTACTACAATTGTAAAAGACATCGGTTCCTCTCCCTAAACCGGGGTAATATAACGAGATATGTGTTTACGGGTTAGAAGACAGCAGGAATTGTGAGTGCCACTATTAATTCATTATGGGTACCTCGAATGAACCCGTAAAACGAGCACAGATATGAAGAACACGTACTTTAAAACAGGAGGTGGACGCACAGACCGCGAGAACGGTAAATGAAATGAAATGGGAAGTGGACGCCATAGGTTAAGTGTCGCAGTAGCTCACATGGCAAGCGGGCGGGTAGATATATGATAGTGGACAGTGCTCGAGGTATGAGGTTCAAATCCCACATCAGAATTTTTTTTAACAACCAGTTGCCTGGGATGTGGTAAGGTTGCACACTTGATAGCTTCCAAGGACTGATTTGTTTATTTGACTCTGAAAAGGGCCGTTGGTATGGAGCTGGGTTGATAGAGACTAGAGAACATGTATCATGATTTCAGTTATCTACGTCGTTTAACGCAGCACCTGCTTAAACTGACGACCTCCAGGGTCAATACAGAGCTGTGCGCGATGTTGTAAGGACCGACTGGCCTGTTGCAACATCTCTAGCAAAATGGATTGGCATGCCTCGGTGATGAGCTGTCTAAGGTGACAAGGATTGGCCGGCTCCTGTGCATACACCAGTTGTTTTACATGGCCCAACAGAAAAAAAAACCAGGGGCGTAAGATTGGGAGATATGGCAGGCCAGGGGATAGGTCCTCCCCTTCCTATCCATTTATAGGATACGTCGCTTGGAGACGGTTCCAGATGACCACCGCCGCGTGTGGTGGAGCTCCGTTATGATGAAACCACATCCTGCAGTGGTCAAGAAGTGGCAAATGTTCCAAAAACGGTGGTAGTTCATCTTGGAGAAACCGCAAGTAGCGTTGGTTGGTCAGAAGGCCCTCAAAGATATGGGGACCGATGAGGTGATCACCCACGGTTCTACACCATACATTCAATCACCTACGGTTCTACACCATACATTCATGCCCCACTGTACCTGAAAAGCTGTCTGTCGCACTCAATGGGGATTACCCACACTCTACTAATGCATATTACGGTGATTAACGGTTCCAGTGTTGTGGAATTGTGCTTCGTCCTTAAATAAGAGAGTCACTAGAAAAACAGGATCAGTGTCCACATGCTGTAGAATCCATTGAGAAAACGCCACCCGGGCAACAGAACCATGACCATGGAGCTCCTGGTGTAAATGCAGATGGTAGGGTGAAACCGGTTGGTATGCAATATCTGCATAACAGACACTCGGCTGATGTTTGTCTCCTGTACAACGGCCTGTGTGCTAGTATGACGGTTACGCTGGATAGCGTCAAACACAACCTCTTCATTGTCAACAGATGTCACGGTATGATCTCGAACATGCCGTGTCCTTCCCAGGGATGCAGTATCCCGCAGGCGTCTTTCTACACTTCGAAATGTCATGCCCATCGGTTGTTGTCTATCTGGATAGCGTTCTCGGTATATAAGTTATGAGTTTCGTTATGGTCCATATTGACAATTGATCACTATCAAAGGGTAGGAGGGGTCTACCTATTCAATAGCATTAGCTTGTATATAGTCTTATAAAACTGGGACTAGTTTCGACCCCATATATATTGGGTCAGCTTCAGCCATGCTACAATTGGAAGACATAAGCACACATACAACCAATAATAATATAAACACTCTGATATAACACAATTTACAGTCTTAATTTAAAATATTGATGAAGTCCAAATAACATACCCAAACTTGAAACTAAATGACACATCAAAACTGCTGTGGTTGATGCCAAACTATTTTGTCGTTCCTACAGCAGCCAATGTTCTTGAGTTGGTCTGGGAGTTGGTATCCTTATCTGTGTAGACGAGCAACTTGATTGATAATTTGTTTGTTCATTAGTAATATGGGTAATGACTTATGTAGCTTTTAAGGGGAACATTTGTAATTTGAATAGGTATTCCTTTTCATCAGATGTAGTGATCTATTGTTTAATTTGTTCTGAAGTGAATGTCTGAAAAGAAAATAATTTGAAGTAAATAATTGAGAAAAGAAGGGAAGCTAGAAGATCGAGATAAATACGTATAGTTATATGAGACTCACCCGTATGTTCTTGTAAGTTGCGTGCACTTGGTACAGATACCAACACCAGACTGACTGTTGAGAGGGAGCACTAGTATAGCTTATGATGGCAGAGATTGGAGGAGGGATGTGTGAGGAGGGGTGGGTAGGTGGGTAGGTGGACTTAACGTGTCTTTTTTCCGTTTATACTTTGTGTATATAGGAATGATGATATTGAACAGAATATTAGATTTTTCATTAATTTCATTAATACCAGAGTGTTTATATTATTAATAATGCTATTTGCTTTACGTCCCATTATATTATTAATAATGCTATTTGCTTTACGTCCCACTAACTACTTTTACGGTCTTCAGAGTTTTATATTACTATTGGTGTGCCAGTTCACTGTCCTACTGTAAATTGACAATTATTGGAAATAAAATGGATGCAACTGCCATGACAGGAATAGATACGGCACATAAACGGAATCATCTATGTCAATAAAATATCGTGTATCGCGTGATCTAGGCAGGAAAGATCAAGGCGGCAGTGAAAAAGACAAGGTAAAGCCTGGATTTGTTACATTATTATTCAAGAAAACTGCAAATTGAAAGCAAACCGAGGCAACAATCGTATTAAAGAATCATATAATGCAAGTGGCAAATCAAAATTGAAAGAGAATTTTAAGAATATTTAAAGGAGAAAACCTACTTTGCATAACAAAATGCAAGAACGTGGAAGATAAAGGCTAAAAATAAAGTGGCAAATTCATAAGGAAGATTACGGGAAAGCTTACGTCACAACTTCCAATTGGCAAGGGATAACCATTAATAGCTACCAAGAAAGTTATATTTAAGGCACGGTAAATAACGGTATTGAGGTATCGAACAGCAATTGTAACACAAATAGCTGAATTTAAAGAAGACATATTGGTAATCTACAAGCACAATTAGAACTGATGTTAAAAAAATCACACTTGATATAGACATTACAATGCTAGAAGGCTATGAAATCCCTATGATGACAAAACTGACTCCTTCTGTGTGTATTTTTGTGTCATTTGCGCAAGAAATGGTTGCCAAGATGTGCTAAGAAGACCATGGTCTGATGTCCGAAGGGTGGCTTGCCTGAGATGACGGCAAGGAAAACCCGACCTATCCCATAACATCCCAGTGACCAACGAAAGATGTAACGGCTGTGTCTGATCCATAGATGTCCCAGTACATCTAATGCAAACATCATTGGAGTGGATGGAAAAAGATAAGTCATACACATTAGTGCAGTAAGTAGAGTAAATCTTTTAAAATAAAATTATATTTTCTTTTGTGGTGGACAAATAGTGAGGCAGTGAGATCTTTAACTTACCTCAGAAATAGTGGATTCTTGTGAAATAATACATATTTGTGTCGATGTGAAGGGATGATAGGTAGTCATCTATACGATATAACTAATCCTTGGCTAGGATGTATGTGAAATATATATAACATGTAAGTGCATTCGTAACGACATCTAACCAAAAGATGAGGTTATCATATGTGAATTATAAGAGCTATAATGACATAATGGTTAATATTATGAGTGAATTAGGGTTAACATCTTATAAGATGGAGATAGTTGTTGTTGTTGTTTGAGTCATCAGTCCATAGACTGGTTTGGTGCAGCTCTCCATGCCACCCTATCCTGTGCTAACCTTTTCATTTCTACGTAACTATTGCATCCTACATCTGCTCTAATCTGTTTGTCATATTCATACCTTGGTCTACCCCTACTGTTCTTACCACCTACACTTCCTTCAAAAACCAACTGCACAAGTCCTGGGTGTCTTAAGATGTGTCCTATCATTCTATCTCTTCTTCTTATCAAATTTAGCCAAATCGATCTCCTCTCACCAATTCGATTCAGTATCTCTTCATTCATGATTCGATCTATCCTTCTTCTGAACACCACATTTCAAAAGCTTCCATTCTCTTTCTTTCTGAGCTAGTTATCATCCATGTTTCACTTCCATACAATGCCACACTCCACACGAAAGTCTTCAAAAACATCTTTCTAATTCTGATATCAATGTTTGAAGTGAGCAATTTCTTTTCTTAAGAAAGCTCTTCCTTGCTTGTGCTAGTCTGCATTTTATGTCCTCCTTACTTCTGCCATCGTTAGTTATTTTACTACCCAAGTAACAACATTCCTCTACTTCCTTTAAGACTTCATTTCCTAATATAATATTTCCTACATCACCTGCCTTCGTTCTACTGCACTCCATTACTTTTGTTTTGGAGTTGTTTATTTTCATTGTGTACTCCTTACCCAAGACTTCATCCATACCATTCAGCAACTTCTCGAAATCTTCTGCAGTCTCAGATAAAATAACAATATCGGCAAATCTCAAATCCAATTTTAATCAAAGATAATCATTCTTTCCAAGAATATTTTATTTCTTTTCTTTAATTTGCTAGATTTGAATATGGTGAAACGCTATTGGTATTTATATTTATATATTAGTGTAAGCAATATAGTAACAGAGTCAACTTTAGTTCAAGAATTGCAAAACTGTATTTTACGAGAAAGGTCGGTCGATGCAGAGGAGATGTCCATCGGCCGTATCGATAAGGAAATAACCGTCAAAACATAACATTATTTGCAATCTCTTCGAATCCACGACCACAAGATGAAGTTTGAAGGGAAATTAAACAGAAACGAGCTAGCCTGGATTTCTTCGCGACCCGCCCTGGATGCAGGAACGGCGCATTGATTATATGTGTGTGCTTATGTCTTCCAATTGGAGCGTGGCTGAAGATGACCCAATATATATGGGGTTGAAACTAGTCCCAGTTTTATAAGACAATATACTGTAGATTCTAGTGGCATTGAATAGGTGGACCCTTCCCAGCCTTTAATAATGCTACTTGCTTAACGTCCCACTAACTACTTTTACGGTTTTCAGAGACGCCGAGGTGCCGGAATTTTGTCTTGCAGGAGTTCTTTTACATGCCAGTAAATCTACCGACATGAGGCTGACATATTTGAGCACCTTCAAATATCACCGGACTGAGCCAGGATCGAACCTGCCAAGTTGGGGTCAGAAGGCCAGTGCCTCAACCGTCTGAGCCATCAGCCCGGCTTCCTACCCTTTGATAGTGATCAATTGTCAATACGGACCATAATGAAATTCATAACTTATGAGCAAAAACTACTCGACATAAAGAAACGAAATTTTGCGAATACGTTCATATTACAATGCAGGCGCTTGCTAAGGGAGGATTTTTGTATATTCCGTCGCTAAGGGAGTGAAAAAGAGGTTGAATGCCTTTAATGAAGATACTTATATCTCAGAAACTGAAGATATTACAGACCTGAAAATTGGTATTTGAAATCTCCTTTAAAAATACAGAAACACATTTTTTATTTTGTTTTTGGAAACTCCAATTAATGGGGGTTAAACAGGGACAAACGGGATGAATTTTTAGACAGACCATACCTACAGTATATATCAAACATAAAAGGTTACAGACGTAAAAATTGGTATTTGGAATCTCCTGTAAAAGCAAAAAAAACAGAAGTGATTTGTTTTCGTAATCTCCACTTAAGGGGAACTAAAATGAGGGTTAAAATGAGCATGTCTACAATATATCTAAAAAACTTAACAAGTTACAGAAGTGAAAAAATAGTATTTTTAATCTCTATTAAAAATAAGGAAACATTTATTTTTGTTTTCGGGAAAGCCACTTGGGTAAGGAGTAAAAATGACTGAAAATGGGGTTGAATTCTTTTTATTAGGATACTGATATATCAAAATCTGAAGATGTTACAGATGTCCAAAAACTAAAGTTGTTACACACATGAAAACTGGTATTTAGATCTCCTTTAAAAACAAAGAAAAACACATTTTTGGGGGCAGGGGTGAAATGGAGTTGAATTCCTTTTTGAGGACACATATGCTAAAAACTGAAGATGTTACAGTCGTGATAATTGGTATTTAGAAGAACCTTTACTAATTAAGAAACAAGTATTATTTTCTGGAAAATTCACTTAGGGTGTGTGTGTGTGTGTGAAAGGAAGTGAAAAAAGTGAATTCTTTTATGGGGATACTTATATCTCAAAACAGAGAGTAGCACACGTGGATATTGGTATTTGAAATCTAATTTAAAGATAAACACGCCTTTTTTTTGTGGGGGTGTAAATCAACGGCGGTGGAGTGAAAAGGGAGTTGAGACCAATTCATTTTACTGTTCATAATGTACTTGATTCTGATCATAAACCGATCATTTCTAATCTTTCCTGGGTTTGTTTTCAAGAGCCATCTTTTAGTTTGGAGAACTTAAAGTTAGATTACAGTAGATTCTCCTGGCATATAAATAAATTTTAAATACATTTGAAATAAACTATAGGAATGACATTGACCGTGCAATTGTTCACCTCTATAATAAGGTCAATAATAAATAGGAAATCGATTGCTGGAAAGAAAGATTGAAAAATGGGAGGAACTTTGCTGTAATCTCTCAGAAAACGAGTCAGATCGTGAATTTTGGCGGATTCTCTCAGAAAACGAGCCTGATCGCAAATTTCGGCAGATTATATATAAAACGTTAAGTATTAAATTATAAATTTCAGTATAATACCGTAGCGAAGCACGGTTATCTTGCTAGTATATATATAAAATAACAAGTCCTGACTGATCATCACCAAGCCAAAACTACTGGACATAAAGAAATAAAATTTTGAGGATACATTTACTGTATATTACAATGTAGGTGCTCACTAAGGGAGGACTTTTGGATATTCTGTCACCCAGGAGGTGAAAGGGGGGGGAGGTTGAATTTTTAAAATGGGTGTATCTACATCTCAGGAACATAACTGTTTAAAGAGGTGAAAATTGGTATTTGGAATCTCCTTTAAAAAAAGCAAACACATACTTTTTTTGTTGCCATTGATGCTTTCACGGCCCGTACTTATAGACATGATACTGTATAGGCTTTTGGGCTTATGCCGTTTAAAAAAAATCCTCTTAAGGGGAGGGGTGAAAAAAAGGTGAAAAAGGTGTTGAATACCTTTTATTTCGAGTATGAGTAATTTATTGAACATTACAGGCTTTTCGCTCAAAGACATGTTCACAATACCAATTTACAAAAAACTGAAAGAACAACTAAAACCAATGACACTGAAAAATTATAAACAATTAAAATCACACAAACTAAATCGACTAAGCAGCCCCTCATATGGGCGGAAAACCGGGCCACCCCTACAACCCTATAATCCTACAATTAACTTTGCGGTCCCCCAACACGGGCGGAATACCAGTCCACATGCATGGTGCCACCCCTAAACAGAATTAAAATCACATAAAAATTTTCTACTAAGCACCCTCTTACATGGGAGGATGACCAATCCACATGTAAGGGCCATCCCTACATCTAACTTAACCCTATTATCCTGAAATTAATTTGGTGGTCCCCTACACAGGCGGAAAACCAGTCCACATGCAAGGAGGCACCACCCCTACAACTACTGTCCGGCTGTGCCATTCCCCCTGGTGAGAAAAGGAGCCGCCCTCCCAGGGATGACACGCCCGGGCCTGCCCCATGGGACCCAAAAAGAAGACCCCAACATACCCTAGCAGCTAACAATGCTAATTCCTCACTATTCCTTTCGCGGCAGGCCACATGTGGACAGAAATCCAGCTCCTCATGTGTTCCGCCTCCCTCACTTCTTTCTCGACATACGTCTTGGCCATTCTTTCACAGACTCTCTACATACATTTGGGATAGGCTTGCCCTATCTCGCCCTCTTCCGGTTATGTCCTGGCCTCCACCCTCCCATTTCTCCCATACATAATTACTAATTTACATAAACTCCCAACCTCTCTCTACTAAAGGGAAGTCTAGCATTCCATCACTCTCTTTCATCTTCAGTTAGCACCCACGGTCGTGTACATCCACACTAATATAACTGGTTACACACGATGCTGAAGGAGGCCAAAGTCCCTATCTACTGCAGCCTGGCCGAGTCAGCTAGCCAGCTATTACTTCCAAACTATAAATACTACATACCTGACCTACTCTATTACGTCAGCTGACTCGGCCATAGCTGTTGTACTGTTGCTGAGTGCATGTCCTCCTCTTGCTGTCTCAACTTGCTGTCTAAACATACCTTATTTCACTGATCCACATACCAAATAACCACTTGCAAGTCCTTTTTTAAAAATCATGCCCAGAACTGAAACCACACCACCTAGACTAAATTTATATACTTACTTCTTTTAACTTATTTTCACAGAATCTTCTGACCGCACATATATGCTTATTCAAGTCCCCTCCCCTTTCCCATTCTGAAATCAACCACGCTAAGATTTTTTGTTCATCCCATAGTTCTATAAACTCCTGCTTGCTGTTTCTCAAAAGTTTACCTCTTACCTGTACTGTATCTTTGCATCTACCTATAAAGTGTAGGTGCCACATAATATAGGGACTTATCCTTACCCCTAATCCACCCCTTATTCTTATATAAACCCATAAGCCACCACAGTAAGCCTCCTCTCTTCAATCTATCTACATTCCAAATATTTAACACTGTCACTTGCATTACCTTATTAAAAACACTAAGAGATCCTCTATTTCTACTTTTTTTTTAATAGCCTCTTTGGATATCTCTTATCCTTCTTATAAGCACTCTGACCCCTAGTATCCCTCTTATTCCAAACCTCTTCCCACATATACCCCATCACCACCCTCTCGACGTATTGTTCAATTTTTGCTAGCCAGCACCCCTTATACATGCTTTTGTTTTGTTGTTCATATGCAGCCTGTAGCACCTCCCCTCCCTCACCTCTTTTCAAATGCATCCAATATTTGATTACTCTTTTAACACATTCCACCTCTATTTCTTCCCCACACATTAATACCACCCCAGCATTCACTGTACACTCATAATTTGTCCTAGTATAATTCTCTTCTCCTCCAGACCCCATACATTACTTAATATTACTGACCTTAAAACTAACCTCGAAGTTTTGTAACTTAAAACTGGGAATTTTGCCACTAAAATTTTGACTACTGCTAAGGCTGCCATCCCCTTCCACTTTGCTCTCTTTATTTGGGCATCCCAACTCCCTCTTCTGTTTAAAAACACTCCTAGATATTCTAACTTATTTACTTGTTCTTCTTCTCGCCCTGGACCATCCATTTCACTTCATTTTTTCTCCCTTTATATTTCTGCATTACTATCATCTTAGGTTTATTCCCGTTAATTTTCAGGGCCCATTTCTTGGCATATTCCGACACTGCATTTATTCTCCGGACCACGTTTTGAACAGACTAAAGCGGAAGTAACGTCATTGCCTCGTCACACTCGTCATGGTTGCCAAATGAACTGGCACGCGATTCAAAGTTGTACTCTAGCACTATAATACAGCACAGCTCACGGATTGTACCTCGAGCGCATTTAAAATAATTAATACATTAACATATGCCATGTCAGAATCTCATACAGTCTTTTAACGGCTTACATCTTTAAACAGTCCAGCTCCACGGCTAAATGGTTAGCGCGCTGGCCTTTGGTCACAGGGGTCACGGGTTGGGTGTATGTATCGTCTTCATCATTTCAGCCTCATCACGACGTGCAGGTCGCCTACGGGTGTCAAATCAAAAGACCTGCACCTGGCGAGCCGAACATGTCCTCAGACACTCCCGGCACTAAAAGCCATACGCCATTTCATTTCATCTTTAAACAATTAATTTACTGAATAACATTTTAAATGTGAAAACCTACAACCTGCTTTCCAGTCACTGACCAGGTCAGGGATGGAATGAATGAAGCCCCATATTGCGGTGAGGATAGGAACTGAACCGGCTGCCGAAGCCTATCGCACTTCTCTGGGGCAATGATTAATGATTGACAGATGAAATGAAATGATTCAGTACTAAAAAAGTGTTGCTGGAATGAAAGATGACAGGGAAAACTGAGTACTCGAAGAAAAACCTGACCTGCCTCTGCTTTGTCCAGCACAAATCTCACATGGAGTGAGAGGGATTTGAACCACAGAACCCAGCGGTGAGAGGCCGATGTGCTGCCACCTGAGCCACAGAGGCTTTCACATTTTTAATGTACTAACTACAATTTCACGCTTAAAGCATGGTGAACAAATTCTTTTGACATACACAGTCAGCATTACATTCATTAAATTATTATTACTATTATTATTATTATTATTATTATTATTATTATATATATGTTGCCACTGATGCTTTCAAGGCCCGTACTTATAGACATGATACTGTACAGGCTTTTGGGCTTATGCCGTGTCATGAAAATAAGGTGAAATCCTTTACGTTCCGCAGAGAACTGTGCTCTGCATCATCAGAAGAAATTCTCGACTGTCCAGGAGAAAAGCTTCATTCGTCACCACGTACCATTTCTACTTCTATTATAACGTCAATTTGAAAAAGTCATTGTTTAAGAAGCCTTTCTTGTGGACAGTCAAGATTTTCTTCTGATTTAAAGATAAAAATTTAATGATGTTCCGTATTGAACTGCATCACAATTAAATTGAAATAATAAATAAGGGAACTACCTTATTTATTATTACAATTTAATTTTCTTCTGATGATGCAGAGCACAGTTCTCTGCAAAATGTACAGAGTTTCATCTTATTTTCTTCACACAGCATAAGCCCAACAGCCTATACAGTATCATGTCAATATATACACTGACTGACAGAGCAAATGCAACACCAAGAAGGAGTGGTTCGAAAGGGATGAAAGTTGGGGAAAAAACAGAGACGGCACGGACGAATAACTGATGTTTATTTCAAACCGATATGCAGGTTACACAATGCGCACGGCATCGACTCAGTAGGATGTAGGACCACCGCGAGCGGCGATGCACGCAGAAACACGTCGAGGTACAGAGTCAATAAGAGTGCGGATGGTGTCCTGAGGGATGGTTCTCCATTCTCTGTCAACCATTTGCCACAGTTGGTCGTCCGTACGAGGCTGGGGCAGAGTTTGCAAACGGCGTCCAATGAGATCCCACACGTGTTCGATTGGCGAGAGATCCGGAGAGTACGCTGGCCACGGAAGCATCTGTACACCTCGTAGAGCCTGTTGGGAGATGCGAGCAGTGTGTGGGCGGGCATTATCCTGCTGAAACAGAGCATTGGGCAGCCCCTGAAGGTACGGGAGCAGCACATGGTGCACGTAGCGGTGGGCATTTAACGTGCCTTGAATACGCACTAGAGGTGATGTGGAATCATACGCAATAGCGCCCCAAACCATGATGCCGCGTTGTCTAGCGGTAGGGCGCTCCACAGTTACTGCCGGATTTGACCTTTCTCCACGCCGACGCCACACTCGTCTGCGGTGACTATCACTGACAGAACAGAAGCGTGACTCATCGGAGAACACCACGTTCCGCCATTCCCTCATCCAAGTCGCTCTAGCCCGGCACCATGCCAGGCGTGCACGTCTATGCTGTGGAGTCAATGGTAGTCTTCTGAGCGGACGCCGGGAGTGCAGGCCTCCTTCAACCAATCGACGGGAAATTGTTCTGGTCGATATTGGAACAGCCAGGGTGTCTTGCACATGCTGAAGAATGGCGGTTGACGTGGCGTGTGGGGCTGCCACCGCTTGGCGGCGGATGCGCCGATCCTCGCGTGCTGACGTCATTCGGGCTGCGCCTGGACCCCTCGCACGTGCCACATGTCCCTGCGCCAACCATCTTCGCCACAGGCGCTGCACCGTGGACACATCCCTATGGGTATCGGCTGCGATTTGACGAAGCGACCAACCTGCCCTTCTCAGCCCGATCACCATACCCCTCGTAAAGTCGTCTGTCTGCTGGAAATGCCTCCGTTGACGGCGGCCTGGCATTCTTAGCTATACACATGTCCTGTGGAACACGACAACACGTTCTACAATGACTGTCGGCTGAGAAATCACGGTACGAAGTGGGCCATTCGCCAACGCCGTGTCCCATTTATCGTTCGCTACGTGCGCAGCACAGCGGCGCATTTCACATCATGAGCATACCTCAGTGACGTCAGTCTACCCTGCAATTGGCATAAAGTTCTGACCACTCCTTCTTGGTGTTGCATTTGCTCTGTCAGTCAGTGTATATAAAACATTTTATTATTATTCACTATTATTATCTAAATATATGGCCTGATTCCTGATTGAAATGAGCTTCCGGAGAGGTCTGTCACGCTACTCACGGGCGATTGATGAATAAGCGAGAGAAGTGATGATTATGTACTCATACTGGAATTAACTTGATAACTTGAAACTAACAGGGGAAGATGAGGATCCAGGCAGCTTACCTTGTGCTGCAGTAATTAATCTGTATCGCTATCGAGTGGCTACACACCCAAGTCGGAATCAAAGTTGGGGTTAGAACACGAGGTAGACTAATCCCGCCGTCAATAGTATCCGCTCGGAAATGCTTATAAAGAGACAGAATCCTATAATAAATAAAAACACTCCACCCCTTAAAAAAGTATTCATTCCTCCACTACTGTTCGACGTAAAAATCAAAATTTCACAGGTTGGTCGCTTTTACATCCTAGAAGTTAAATAAGATAGGCTTTAACACATTCAAATTCTTTCGTATGGGGTTCAAATGAGTGTTAGATCAGAAAATAATCATTCCCCCAAAATTGTTTGACGTGTGAACGGAGGGTGTATTTTACAGGCTCAGCTAATAGTGGACGCTCCAAAATGTAAAATTTTGAATAATAATTTTCAGTTTAAAACTGCAGCGAAGCACAGGTATCTTGCTATTTTATAAACACGTCCCCTGATTTGAAAATTTGATTTTGTTTTTAACAAATATATATTACATTTCAATTTTAAGCTCGGGAGGAGACTTGAACTCCTCCTATGTCCTTTGCAATACCCACGTGTGGGCTTGTTCTTCCTGATGGAGATATGCTACTTTCTGGACAATTACAGTCCTCTTGTGTTCTTTTTACAACGTTTGCTGGTATGGAACAATATCTTTGAAATGGACTCTTTCTACGCTTCAGAAACTTGTTCCTATGTACAGAATAACCACTGAATACTGAAGGAATTTTACTGGGAAGGACTTTTAATCTTCACACCTGTATTGAAATCGATTGATTAAAAATGCAAACTGCATACTTTTGAACCGTTATTAGAAATCCAAAGTGACCTCACTTTTCACCTGCCTGAAAACTGCATTTATCCACTTATCTTAATGATTTGCTTCCTTAAGGAAAAAAAAAAAGGAAAAAAAAAAAAAAAATAATAATAATAATAATAATAATAAAAAAAATAAAGGTCACACTGCCATGTTTAAATGTTTTGGGATGAGACAGTTTCAGGCAATTCATCAATCTTACAAATCGGTATCCCGATGGTGCTATCCCTTGTCAGTATGTACAGAAACTATTGCCCGATTTCTGTATTAGCCACCCTGCCACTCATCTGTGAAAAGATTATCCACCAGAGACTTCTTTCTTTCACCATTCCTTATACATTGTCCCAGCAGCATGGTTTTCTTCCTGGTAGCTCCTGCCTAACTAATCCGGTTGTTCTTCTCTATCGTGTAACATTTGCTCTTAATGCTGGTTCTCAGCTGGACATGTGCTATATTGATATTACAAAGGCTTTTGATACCGTAGACCACACACTTCTTTCCTATAAACTCTCAAAACGTTTTAACATCCATGGTCACTTTCTAACTCTCCTACCGAGCTTCCTCAATACCAGAACTCAGCATGTGGTTCTTGATGAGTTCTGTTCAACTGCAGTAGTGGAACAACTGGCATCCCACAGGACAGTGTCCTTGGTCCTCTTCTTTTTGTCCTATTTATTGATGATCTCATTAATATTATACCTTCCTTTTCTTGTGAAATTCTACTATTTGTAGATGACTGTCAAATATTCAAACAAATAGATTCTTTATCAAACAAACTCCTTCACAGTGGGCTTAACTATCTCTCTGAATGGTACATGGCATCTTAAGCCTAATCATGCCATGTGTTCCTCTATCTTGATCACGTTTCGTAAATCCCCTCTTCTTAGTAAATACTCCCTCCTTGGCAATTCGTTCCCAACTCTAACAGAACAAAATGACTTGGGAGTGTTGTTTGACAGTAAATTGTTATTTGTCCCCCATATACAAAAGATAACCTCACGAGTAAAGTCACTTCTCGGTTTGTTGTATAGCCTCCTGAGACCCCCCTGTCCATTTGAATGGACATCATCATATTCCTTCTAATATCCATAATATTTGTTAATTGGCACTGAGACCCAGTGTCCAGCCAAATGGACTGTATGGTCCTGCTATCTATTGAAGAAAATTTGAGGTATGAAACAATACAAACTAGGAATAACGTGTTTCCAGGGAGCATCATCATTATAGTGAGTGTTCTACATTCTATATGGAATTAAAAATAAATTAATGGTTCTAAAATATGTGTGTTGGCATAAAATGAAAGTAATAACTATATATTTTAGTAATTACTATGCGATTTTAATGCAGTAGTATATGAAAATACAGATTAAAATGCATGTCCATTTCATTGGACATGGGGACATGGAGCAGTTATTTGTTGTTCTGCCATAACCTCAACTTTTATACTGTTCACTGATGCTTTAGTAGCCATTGCAAGATTTTAATCAATGATAAAGAAAGGAAATGGGCCGGAGATGTAAAAAGTACTTCTGCACCACTATAATAAAAAATGACTATTTCTCAGATTTCTATGAAAAGTGATGACTGACTGATGGGAAAAATGAAGTCATAAAATCTCATCATGTGCTCTATGTAATATCTGTTCTTTTTCTAGGCCAGTATTTCATTTACATTGAAAATGAAAACCTACAACCTATTTTCCAGTCAATGACCGGGCCAGGGATGGAATGTGGTGAGGACAGGAATTGTGCCGGCTGCCGAGATCTGTCTCACTCCTCTGGGGCAATGATTACTGATTGACAGATGAAATGTTATAATAATGGAGAGTGTTGCTGGAATGAAAGATGAATGGGAATTCCAGAGATTATTTTAAAATATCGATTACAATAGCAAGTATTTGTAGCAACTACCTACTGAAATTCAATAAATAGTGGAATACTAAAAATTGAGAATTAAATTTCACTCACATTTTCACTGAAAGAAGACCCAATGTCTATTTAAATGGACAGTCCTCATTTAAGCCCTTGGGCATCGATATAAAAAAATTACTCCATAACACTTCTTATTAACCTATTTCAATATGTATAAACAAGTTTCATCAAAATCTCTCAACGTGTACTCCATTATTAGGACTCAGGAGGATAGATTTTCTGACATCACCGATATCCATGCCCTCAGAGCCTACTATGAATCTTGCATCCTACTGATTATTGAATTTGCTTCTCCAATTTGATCTACATCTTCACGCACTAAACTGAATTACAGTGACCGCATGCAGTCATTCTTCTGTGCCACTGTTAGAGCCAGAATATACGATTGTCAAAACTTCAGCAGCAGTCAGATACTGGACAAATTAAACCCTTGCTCGTTATCTACTCACAGGAAAGTGACAGGACAGATTCCTTTATAATGCTATTAATAGTTTATTTCATTCTCTTGGAACTTGCAAAACCAGGATAAATCCATCCCATCTTATTCTGTATTCCTGCTTTTCTCTTGTTTAAACAACTTTATTCGTCTGCATTCCAACCCTCCTTAACTCTTTATCTTCTGACAGAAACATGGACGTTTTTTCTGTGTATGCCTCCTTTAATCGATTCTTCCTTAACTTAACCTAGCTCATTTCTTTCATATTCCTTTTTTCTCTTCTCATTGCTGTCCCCTGTCCCCTCTATTGTACATAATCTAATATTAATTTATTTTTTAATGTACTATAATGTTATGTGTCATATCTGTATTTATATTACTGTGCCTTGCTAAAAATTCTCCTCTTTGTTTTACTTTCAATCTTTAATTTTCCTCTTTTTCTGCCTTTCTTATTAATTCTTGTGTCTCTACAGTTTTTTGTTAGTTTTTTTTTCTTCTGCTACTTTTACTATTAGATGATTTTTCTTCATTGCTCTTTCATTTTTTTAAAGTTTGCATTGTGTTACTCCATTGTAAATACTTTTTTCATTGTGGAACTGTGTAATTCGGCTTTTCGCAGTTTTGGTTTCCCAAATAAAAGAAGATTTTGAGGTTCACTTGTTTACCGTACAATGCAGAACACAAGAGTATCCCACATTCTCTTTAACACATCACTAACAATACTATAAAATCACCACGATACAACAAAATCACTTTCTTACCACAAACTATGCAACACTCACTTATTCACTACACACTAGCAACACTTAAAACTTTGACTTCCAGCGGCAAACTTTTGCAACATACGTTCCCGCATTCTACAGGCCTGTATAGCCTCTCCTTTCTGGCCTAGTATGTCTGATAAGCTACATTAAAAACATAACAGTATGGATCCTGCCACATTATATTTTTTAAAGTTATAAACGTTCTTGCTAAAGAAATACACTGCCATGTGAACAAAGTTTCTCTCCCAAACAATTTATAAAATACAGGTGATAAATTTCCCATTTACTACCACTGTCACTGCTGCCCAGTAAAAGGGCCCCATCCTAATATTTCTTGTTATCAGAGGCATAGCCTGGAAGAGTGAGAGAGAGTTGTTCAATGCTAGTCTACACATGCCTACGCAGCTCAAGTACAAAACTGGCTGTGTCTGCTCCTAACGTTTAAACATTCCATACATACATTCTGACTCATTGGCTTAATGGTCAGCGTTGAGGCCTTCGGTTCAGAGGGTCCTGGATTTGATTCCCGGCCGGGTCAGGGGATTTTAATTGCATCTGATTAATACTTCTGACCCGGGGACTGGGTGTTTGTGTGTGTTCCAACACTTTCCTCTTCATATTCAGATAACACACTACACAACCAACCACCAAACAAACACGCAATAGTGATTACTTCCCTCTACACAGGGTTGGCGTTAGGAAGGGCATCCGGCCATAAAACAGAGCCAAATCCACGTGTGCGACACAGTTTACACCCGCAACCGCACAGATGTGGGGAAAAGCAGTAGAAAAGAATATGATACATACGTACATTACAAACATCTTTCTTGTAGACTGTTATGCCTTTCAGCTTCAGTCTGTAAGCCTCAGTGAATTTACCAACTGCTACCACAACCCTCTATTTGTAACCAGTTCTGTGGCCTCATTTAGTTTTATACCTCTTATCTTTAAATTGTTAGAAATTGAGTCTAACCGTCGTCGTCTTGGTCTCCCGCTACGTCTCTTATCCTCCATAAGAGAGTTCATTATTCTCCTAGGTAATCTATCCTCATCCATTTGTCTCACATCAACCCACCATCGAAGCCGGCTTACCGTACAGCTTCATCTATCGAGTTCATTCCTAAATTATCCTTTATGTGCTGATTCCAAGTACCCTCCTGCCATTGTTCCCACCTGTCTGTATCAGCTATCATTCTTGCTACTTTCATGTCTGTTACTTATAACTTATGAAGAAGATATCTTGAGACTACCCAGCTTTTGCTCCCCTAAAGCAAAGTTGGTCTGAAAACAGACCAATGTAATGACAGTTTAGTCCGGGAGCTGACTTCCTTCTTACAGAATGCTGCTGATTGCAGCTTCAAGCTCACTGCATTAGCTTTGCTGTACCTTGATTCAACCTCAGTATACTACCATCCTGGGAAAACACACATCCCAAATACCTGAAATTCTCTACCTGTTCTAGCTTTGTATCCCCAGTCTGACATTCAATTCTGATGATGATGATGATGATGATTGTTGTTTAAAGGAGCCTAACAGCTAGGTCATCGGCCTCTAATGGTACAAGGTGTGAGGAAATGCAAATTAAAACTTTAAAATTATCCACTGACTAGAATCTAAAATGAATGGCGGAGAATATGAGCGTGAAAAAAAAAAAAAAATCAGTGGATCCAATTCACCATGTCTTAATCTTTAGAATGATGCTTATTGGTTAAATGGATCCAAAATCCAGGTCACCAGCCCATCACAATGGTACTAATCACTAGTTAAGCAGAACTATGGTGTTCCTCCTACAATGGTACTAATCACAGGTAATGTAGACTCATGGTGTTTCTCACATGGTGGTAATGTAGGTAATGTAGACCCATGGTATGTCACACACAATGGCACCACTCGCAGTTAACACAAGTCCATGGTGTTTTGTACATACTATCCGCGAAACTTTTAAGTGACACTTCTGCTCCCAATTGCTGAATCGGTTATCTTTGAGGTACACATTGGCATCCTATGACACCAAAAGTGAATCAATTTTGTATTGCCGTAAGACATCTGGTGGTATAATCACAAAACTTTGAATACTATTGTTATATTTACTATAAAGCAAAGAAATATAGGTGAAACATTAACTTTTGGAACTTATTGCAATGGCTGAGAAAATCCAAGTACATCACATGAACACCTTATAACTCCTGTTTGGAAAAGAACACCATGGTCTATACACAATGAGGGCAGAAAAAATAAAAAGCAGACATAGAAGACTGCTCGATACAGAGCAAGTACATTGAACGATATGCCGCATGTACTGGAAAATCTGTTTCCACAAATAAGAGAATTACATTAAAACATTTCCTGCCTCCCTACGCACCCCTATTTTATTATGATTGATATTAATATGGACAATAAAGAAAATCATAACAAGACATATGTGCGTGTGTAACAAAATTGTGGGCTTTAGATAATAAAGGTTTGGAAAATTCATATCAATCACACTATCGATACGATTCAGATTTCAATTCCATTCAGCTGGCAATTCTACTGGAAGAGTTTGAGTATGCTCCTTGTCCCTCACCCCAACAAAATGAAGTGTCACTAAACGTTTCGCACATAGTAGGGGCACAACTCATAAGCAACAAGGACCCATGGTGCTCATAACACAGTGGTACTAATCATAGGCCAAGCAGACCCACACGTTGTATCACAAATTATGATAATGCCCACAAGCAACACAAACCCATGGTGTACCTCACATAATGGCTACTCTCAGGCAATGCAGAACTATGGTTTTACTCAAATAGTGGTACTAAACACAGGGGTCAGCAAAACCCGTGTTGTTACATAGTAATACTAACCACAGGCAACGTAAACCCAGGTGTTCCTCATAAAGGGGTACTACTCATAAGTAACACAGACCCATTCTGAACACAGTGGAACCGACCAGTGGAATACACATGATGATCTCTATCATTAGCAACACTCAGACTCATAGGTTCCTCACACAATGGTACTGCTCCTATATAATGTACACCCATGGTTTTCTTCGCATGGCGGTACTAGTCGAATCATTAATGAACAAGGTGAGTGTGTATGTTAGGATCTTCAAAAGGCAAAAGTATTCAGTCAGCAGTATATAAAGGTTGTTGGTTACAAGGATAATTTCCAGGTAGAGGAGGTGACTAATGCTAAGGAAGTATGAAAATTTACCTATGATAACGACATTTACAATAAGATACAAAAGTACAAAACTAGAAAAGCAGCTGGAATTGATAAGATTTCTGGGGTTGTACTAAAGACAATGGGTTGGAATATAGTAACATATCTGAAGTACTCATTTGATTACAGTATGCAGGAAGGAGCTATACCAAATGAATGGGGAGTTGCTATAGTAGTGTTTATAAAGGAAAGGGTGATAGAAATAAAGCTGAAAATTACAGGCTAGTCAGTTTGACATGCACTGCATGTAAGATTTGGGAAAACATTCTGATTATATTAGATATGTATCCAAAAATTAATAACTGGTTCGACAGAGGCAGTTCAGGTTTAGGAAAGGTTATCCACTAATGTCAACTTGTAGGATTCGAGGAAGATATAGCAGATATCTTAGACTCAGGAGGTCAAATGGACTGTATCACAATTGATCTAAGGCATTTGATAGGGTGGATCATGGGAAACTACTGGCAAAAATGAGTGCAATTGGACTAGACAAGAGTGACTGAATGAGTTGCTATATTTCTAGAAAATAGATCTCAGAGAATTACAGTAGAGTAGACAAAGCTTTACCTGACGCGGTAATAATTAAGAGGAGAATTCCTCAAGGCAGTATTGTTAGATCTTTATGTTTTCTTATACACAACAGTGACAATAAAGTTTGGTGAATAGTCCTGTACTATCAACATAGATAAACAATGCACGACAGTGACCTTCCTGTCCTTCGAAATAGTCTCCTCCCATAACTATGCACTGCTGAGATCGGTGATACATGTTCTGGAAACTTTGGAAGAAGGCTTCCTTTGGGATGGTGTTCAAAAACCTCGACACATTTCGTTGGATGTCAGGAATATCACCAAATCTCTTTCCTTTCAAAGCGAGTTTGATGCGTGACTTTTCTACTCTGACCCTTTTCAGATGAGGGGATTCCGGAGAACGCCATTCCATGCTTTGCGTTTCGTTTCAGGGTCGTACCTGAGACACCAGGTTTCATCCTCAGTGACAATACAGTTCAACAAATTTGGTGTCGCGCCCGCCTTTTCAATAAAATCCTGTGGAACTCCTAAACGAGCCTGCTTCTAATCATCAGTCAAGTGATGTGGCACAAGATGAGAACACGCTTTTCTCTTCCCTAACTTCTGGGTAACGATTTGTCGCATGGATTCACGGTTAATCTGCTGTTCATCCGCTATCATATGCACAGTTAATCGCCCATCGTTCGTGGTTAATGTCCTCACCTTCTCAATGTTTTTGTCACTGATGGTATTGCCAGTCTTCTGCTACAGGGGTTGTCAGCAAGACTTTCCCGGCCTCCTCGGAAACGGGCGACCCACTCGTACACACACTTCAAGGACAGTGCTTGATCCTCATAAACACGTACCAGCATCACATGTGTTTCTTTCGGTTTCTGGTCAAGCTAAAAACAAAACTGTATACTGATCTTTTGTTGTTCACGTTCCTGTTTGCAGTTCAGAACCAACGCACTAAACACACACTGTGTCAAGCAGGTCTTACTCGGCACACACACAATACTCAACTGAACAACGTTGGGAGCAGGTGGTCAAAACCTGCTGCTACGCAAGTGCAGCATTGTGTGTCGCCAGTGTTGCCAGAGCGACCGTTCTGACTTCATTCACCGAACTTTATTGTCACAGGTTGCCTATATACATGATATGAGTAATCTCACTTAGTTTACAAGAGTGTATTTATTACCCCACCTTTTCAATACAATTAATACCACGTTATGTGGTTAAATAAACTTAGAAATTCTAAATTTTAAGGGGACATGTTTTGCCCTTCTCTTATTGGGCATCATCAGCCTTATTTAATCTTGAAACAAACATTACTTAGAGGACATTGACATTTATGATTTATAAAAATTGAACTGTGATTTCTTAAAGTTAAAATAACTAAGGAATAGGAGTTATAAAATATGATGTTGAGACATGAAATATACAACACATGTAAAAATCATTGTAAACAATTTTAAAATCTTTGCCCAAAAGAAAATTTGCCATATAAAATTCGAAAAACAACTCTTGTCTGGCAATGAAGTGGATTTTCTTTGTAAAAAAATTCGAGTTTATGTTAGCTTGAGGCAACTGTCAAAACAAGTCTTCAATAAACTAGATTGGTTGAAATGTTGAGGTTGGATTTTGTTTATTTTTGCGAACAGGAGGTAAAGAGTATTGGCCAAGAGTAAAGGCAAATGTTTTCAATTATCTTATTAAGTTGGTTGATCCATAAATTATCGTAATATATCGTAATATAACCAATGCAAAAAAGATGTTGATGTACTGGTTGAAGCTGCTTTTGAAACAAGTATATCTGGAATTTGACAGGTATGTTTGACTGTCTCGTAAAAGTGTAGGACATCATGGAAAAGGGTGTGGTTATACTGTAACGAAACAGAAAGAAAGACGTGTATGACAGTGTGTGTTTAAATCGTTTGTTAATATCCATGAGTTATGTGTCATGTAAAACGGGTATTTACTCATTCGCCGCAACTATGTCTATTTTAGTGT
Organism: Anabrus simplex; assembly: GCF_040414725.1. Lineage (NCBI taxonomy): Eukaryota > Metazoa > Arthropoda > Insecta > Orthoptera > Tettigoniidae > Anabrus > Anabrus simplex. The sequence continues at coordinate 994,129,787 of NC_090265.1, read as the reverse complement.
ATTAGCAGCGTTGGTCTGTCGGGAGTTCCTACTCCTCGTGTTGTATCGATGCGGTAGAGGAGGAGGGGAATGTTGAGGAGAAGCGGAAGTAGGTGGAGCATCACTTGTCGATGTTAATGTGGGAGGGGGATTGTTTGGAGGGGCAAGTGCAGGCTTAGTATACGATGAGATAAGGGAAGTTTTTGATTCAAAGGATTTAAATATTTATGGGACTTTGTTCTAATTTGGATTGACTGTTTATAATAACTTGGCGTTAAAGTGTTCAAGGGACTCTTGACTTCCGTATCATCGTTAAGGTTTCGATCTTTATTATATGTTTTGTCCAGAAAAATATATATATTATCTAATTCATTTAAAAGTCTGCCTTTGTTTGTATTTCTGATTATTGTGAGGTCCTTTTGTACTGAAGTAAAACGATGACCAGTTTCCTTCATATGCGTGCTCATTGACGAATATTTATTGTGATTTTATGCATTGAAGTGTTCCATGTACCTTATAAAGAAGCTTCGTCCAGTCTGTCTAACATATGAAATTCCACACTGCAAACATGTTAACCTGTAGACCCCTTAGCCTGAATATTTATTATTATTATTATTATTATTATTATTATTATTATTACTGATTTTATTATAATTGACAAATATATTTTGTGTTGTGTTGGATGTTCTAAAGGCTATGTTCATATTATATTTGTTGAAAGTGTTAGCAATTTGGTGGACAACTGGGCTACTATAAGTGAAAGTGGCGTACTCAGTTTTTTAGGTTTGTCTTGTATAAGATTTGTGGATATCTAGTTTCTAATCTTATGAATTAAGTGGTTTACCATTTTGATCTTATACCCATTAATTTTGGCAAGGTTCCTTATGTAATTTAATTCTGTTTTTAAGCTAGTAGGGGATAATGGAATTCTTAACGCGCTATATATCAGACTATAAAAAGATGCCTGTTTCTGAGAACCGGGGTGTAGTGAGGAATTATTTATGGTTACGGACGAATGTTTAGGCTTTCTATGAATCTGAAACTCACAGGTGTTATTGGTTCGGGTGAAGACAAAGGCTTCTGAAATTTCTTAGAGCAGTTGCGATCAACAGTATTCTGTACGAAGGCCTCATTTAGTTCAATACATCTTATCTTTAAATCGTTACAAACCAAGTCTAACCATCGTCGTCTTGGTATCCCTCTACTTCTCTTACCCTCCATAGCAGAGTCCATTATTCTCCTAGGTAACCTATCCTCCTCCATTCGCCTCACATGATCCCACTACCAAAGCCGGTTTTTATGCGTACAGCTTCATCCATTGAGTTCATTCCTTATTAGCCTTTATCTCCTCATTCCGAGTACCCTCCTACCATTGTTCCTACCTGTTTGTACCAGCAATCATTCTTGCTACTTTCATGTCTGTTACTTCTAACTTATGAATAAGATATCCTGAGTCCACTCAGCATTCACTCCCGTAAAGCAAAGTTGGTTTGAAAACAGATCGATGTAAAGATAGTTTCGTCTGGGAGCTGACTTCCTTCTTACAGAATACTGCTGATCACAACTGCGAGCTCACTGCATTAGCTTTACTAAATCTTGATTCAATCTCACTTACTATATTACCATCCTGGGAGAACACACAACCTAAATACTTGAAATTATCGACCTGTTCTAGCTTTGTATCACCAATCTGACATTCAATTCTGTTGAATTTCTTACCTACTGACATCAATGTAGTCTTCGAGAGGCTAATTTTCATACCATATTCATTGCACCTATTTTCAAGTTCCAAGATATTAGACTGAAGGCTTTCGGCACAGTCTGCAATTAAGACCAAGTCGTCAGCACAGGCCAAACTGCTTACTACATTTCCACCTAACTGAATCCCTCCCTGCCAGTTTATACCTTTCAGCAGATGATCCATGTAAACTACGAACAGCAAAGGTGAAAGATTACAGCCTTGTCTAACCCCTGTAAGTACCCTGAACCAATAACTCATTCTATCATCAATTCTCACTGAAGCCCAAATGTCGACATAAATGCCTTTGATTGATTTTAATAATCTACCTTTAATTCCATAGTCCCTCAGTATAGTGAACATCTACCTTTAATTCCATAGTCCCCCAGTATAGTGAACCTCTTTTCCCTTGGTACCCTGTCATATGCTTTCTTTAGATCTACGAAACATAAACACAACTGGCTATTCCTCTTGTAGCATTTTTCAATTACCTGGCGCATACTGAAAATCTGATCCTGACATCTTCTCTCTGGTCTGAAACCACACTGGTTTTCATCCAACTTCCTCTCAACGACTGATCGCACCCTCCCTTCCAAGATGCCTGTGAATACTTTGCCTGGTATACTAATCAATGAGATACCTCAATAGTTGTTGCAATCCTTCCTGTTCCCTTGCTTATAGATAGGTGCAATTACTGCTTTTGTCCAATCTGAAGGTACCTTACCAACACTCCATGCTAATTTTACTACTCTATGAAGCCATTTCATCCCTGCCTTTCCACTATACTTCACCATTTTAGGTCTAATTTCATCTATTCCTGCTGTCTTTTGACAATGGAGTTTTTTTTACCATCCTTCCCACTTCCTCAAGCATAATTTCACCAACATCATTTTCCTCCTCCCCATGAGCTTGGCTGTTTGCAACACCACCAGGATGATTTCCTTTTACATTGAGAAGATGTTCAAAATATTCCCTCTACCTCTCCAGTGATTCCCTGGGATCTATTATGAGTTCACCTGAATTACTCAAAACACTGTTCATTTCCTTTCTCCCTCCCTTCCTAAGATTCTTTATTACTGTCCAGATAGGTTTCTCTGCTGCTTGACCTAGCCTTTCCAGGTTATTACCAAAATCTTCCCTTCACTTCTTTCTGGATTCAACAACTATTTGTTTCGCTCTGTTTCTTTCATCTACGTACAATTCCCTGTCTGCCTCGGCCCTTGTTTGGAGCCATTTCTGATAAGCCTTCTTTTTATGTTTACAGACTGCTCTCACTTCATCATTCCACCAAGATGTTTGCCTTTTCCCATCTTTACACACAGTTGTTCCTAGGCATCCCCTTGCTGTTTCTACTACAGCATCCCTGTATGCCACCCATTCACTTTCTATATCCTGAAACTGCTTACTGTCTACTGTTCGAAACTTCTTACTAATCATATCCATGTACTTCTGTCTAATTTCCTCGTCCTGGAAATTTTCTACCCTTATTCGTTTGCAGACAGATTTCACTTTCTCTACCCTAGGCTTAGAGATACTTAGTTCACTACAGATCAGATAGTGATCTGTATCATCGAAAAATCCGCAAAAAACTCGTACATTCCTAACAGATTTCCTGAATTCGAAGTCGGTTATGATATAGTCTATTATGGATCTGGTACCCCTAGCCTCCCACGTGTAGTGGTGAATAGCCTGATGTTTGAAGAATGTATTCGTAACAGCTAAACCCATACTAGCACAGAAGTCCAGCAAACGTGTCCCATTCCCATTAGCTTCCATATCTTCCCCACATTTACCAATCACCCTTTCGTATCCTTCAGTTCTATTCCCAACTCTCACATTGAAATCGCCCATTAGCACTATTCTATCCTTGCTGTTGACCCTGACCACGATGTCACTCAATGCTTCATAAAACTTGTCAACTTCATCCTCATCTGCACCCTCACATGGTAAACACGGACACAATTCTTGTCCTAATTCCTCCAACTGACAAATCTACCCACATCATTCGCTCATTTATGTGCCTAACAGAAACTATGTTGCGTGCAATGGTATTCCTGATAAAGAGCCCTTCCCCAGACTCTGCCCTTCACTTTCTAACACCCGTCAAGTACACTTTATAATCTCCTATCTCTTCCTCATTATCTCCCCGTACCTGAATATCACTTACTCCTAGCACATCCAGATGCATTCTCTTAGCTGACTCAGCCAGTTCTACTTTCTTTCTTCCATAAGCTCCATTAATATTGATAGCTCCCCATCGAATTCCATTTCATTCGCCAAGTTGTTTCGAAGGAGTCCCTCGCCTGTTAAATGGGAGTGGGACTCCATTACTCCCATACGTCCGATGCTTGCTTAAAATGTTCTGAGCTCGGTAAATTCATGAAGCAGGATGTTACCCTACTTGCACATAGTCCAAGTGAGAATCTCTCCTCTAACGGGTTATTGGACCACCGGTGAATTGTATAGTCATAGCTGCCTGAGCACAAGGAGGGCCATGACTCAGAATATGTCCGAGATGCCCACTCCCATTCCATAGCAACTGGTATCCCAACTCTCAGGACCACTTACTAGGCTACTCAGCCGTTGCCCATGGTTCACAAACTAGGACTGACTACAGTAACCCACAAACATGAACCATATATTATCACAAATATTTTCAAATAACAGCATACTACATTTTATATTGTAATAGTTGTTTAACAATCTCCAATACATTTTAAACGGCACAGTTTTTAACAGCATTCATAAATTATTTCCAATCAGGTACCTGGTCTATCCTAAGGTGAAAAATATGGCTGATGATGGCTACTATTGACAGGTGAAACATGTACCATCTAATATATTAATTTCATGTTAACAATTTTGATAAGGACAATGTCCTAATTTTTAATATTGTATTGTATTGAATAGGTGGATGAATAATAAAACATACAAGGGTTATTTAATACAAATATTTTCAATAAGGACCCAAAAATGAATTTTATCACATGTAATAATTGTCAAGGGTTCCGACTGACTTCGATAGCAGCAAAGCTCTCAGTGGAATGAAGTGCTGTTGTAATTCCACCTCATTACATAGTGGAGGATATGGTAAGCTGCTCGCCTATTGGCCGCTATGGTGGTGGGGGGCGTTCGCTGATTGGCTCTTCTTCGGGCAATGGTTGAAGCCTTAAGGAACCCAGTATACACTGACCTGCCTTGGCAGAGACAGGCAGCTGCTCAACCGTTGCTTTCTTCTGGTCTGCCGCGGCTATTGTGTCCTTCAGGATTTATAGCTTTCAAGACTGGAAACCAGGCTTTGTTTACTCATTCAGATTCTTCCTTACGGTTGAAGCTGTTGGTGTGCTTCAGAATTTCAATGGCTTCCCTCTGTAGCCGGGCGTGATAAGACACAGTAGTTGACAGTACGTCAGTGTCGCTGTACTATATGTCATGGTCTGCTAGCAGCGAATGTTCAGCGACTGATGATCTGTCTGTCCCAGCCGGCTATGTCTGTTATGCTCCTTTAGTCGTGTGGCGATGCTGCGTTTGGTAGTGCCTATGTATACCTGGCCGCAGCTGCACAGGATCTTGTAGACACCTGCTGTGGAGAGAGGATGGCACTTGTCTTTGGTAGACCTAAGCAGTTCCTGGATTTTCTTTGTCTGCCTGTATATGGTTTTAACCGCATGGAATTTTAACCGCATGGAAGTCCAGTAGCCTCCCTATTCTGTCAGTTACTTTCTCAATATACTGCAGAAAGGCTTTAGCTGCCGGCCGCTCGTCTTCTTTCTTTTTGGTTGTTGGACGTCTGGGATGGAGTGCTCGCTGGATGTCTTTAGGGCTGTACCCGTTAGTGAGCAGGGCCCTATTGAAGTGGCTGAGTTCCTTGTTTACGTGCCGAGGTACACAAATTCTCTTAGAACGGTCGGCTAGCGTCTTAATCACTCCGTATTTTTGTCGTGGTTGGGGGTTGGACGTCTTCTGAAGATAGCGGTCTGTGTGGGTTGGCTTGCGGTATACTGTGTGTCTCAAGTTTAAATCTGCAGTCTTCATTACCAGAACATTGAAGAAAGGGAGCTTTCCCTCGTGAACTTAATATTGGTGTTAATACTATTCAGATGCTTTAGAAACAGCTGTAATTGTTCCTTTCCGTGGCTCCAGATCACAAAGGTGTCATCTACGAAGCACAGCCATACCTTAAGTTTCAGTGGTGCAGTCTCGAGTGCTGTTTCCTCTAACTTTTCCATATAGAAATTTGCTATAACCGGACTTGTGAGCTATTTCCTGTGGAATGGCAATTTCTATGAACAACTGGATGGCATCGCCATGGGCAGTCCTCTGAATCCGGTTGCCATATGGCAACGCACGTCGCTAATGGGTTAAGTGACATTACTGCCCATATGGATACTTTGAACACTTCGCTTCAGGGTGAAAAGCACAGAATAGTAGTTCCTATGAGGATATCGTTGGAAGAAATAATTAACAAAGTTGAACTGCAATCCGACACCTCCCTACCGAATCTGCAGAAGAGATCAGACAGGATGTATCATGTCTACTGAGAACCGCAAAGCTGCCGCCATCCAATTTGACCGAAGAAGAAATTCATGCCCTCAAAACACTACGCCAAGATATGGAAACAATAATCCTACCCGCAGATAAAGACAATGCTATGGTGATAATTTAAGTTAGAAACTTCATAATTGTTCCGTATTGAACTGAGAATCACAATTTTCAAAAGAGAGTTAAGAGGTTCCAACTATTCAATACACTGATACAGTTGCACAAACTTATGTTACAACAAGTTTAATTCGGCACCGGTTTCATCACTGGTGCCATCATCAGCCGACTGAAAGAGCAGGGCAAAAGGTATACAATATTATCAACACAAATAACACAAAATATGACAATATTCACACTGTAAAGGATATATGTAAAAATGTAACACTTTCATGAAGATGAAATATTCAACTGAAGTTCATACGCAACGTGTCATACGGTGATAATGACACGCACCGACTACACACTGAAAATGGAACAATTACTCACCGATTCTACATACAGGAAAATAACAAAAGCCTACCAACCGCATTAGGAACAAACTCCACAGACTAGTAAAAAATTCCAGGACTCCAGCCAAAATGCAGAAGAAACTGACTTCCTGTGACCCTATACCGCCTAAATTTTATGGCCTCCCAAAAATCCATAAAGAAGACATACCGCTGCGACCTAACGTGAGCGCTATAGGATCTCCAACACATATTGCCCGTTATCTAGCATGACTACTTCAGCCACATACAGGACACACTGAAATCTATGGGAAGGACTCCCGACGTTTAATCTAGCTCCTTAAGGACCAATCAATCGAAAGTACAGACTTACTAGTAAGTTTTGACATCACGCCACTTTGACTCCCGACGTTTAATCCAGCTCCTTAAGGACCAATCAATCGAAAGTACAGACTTACTAGTAAGTTTTGACATCACGCCACTTTTCACCAAAGTGTTGGTAACAGAAGTATTTCTGCTATTAGACCAGAATCTTCCAGAAGACCTATCAACACTAGCTAAAGAATGCCTTAATGGCACCTGTTTCCCACTTCAATGGGGAGTTTTATGGACAGAAGGGGCCGCGATGGGGTCGCCGCTCTCTCCAATAATAGCAAACATGTATATGGAATGCTTCGAACTGAAAACCTTAGCCACATCTACCCTGCAACCAAAATGTTTTCTCTGTTATGTAGATGACACGTTCGTGATCTGGCCTCACGGGAGCAATAACCTGCAGCTATTTCTCGACCATCTCAACTCTATTCACGCAAATATTCAGTTTACCATGGAAATCAAAGTAAACGGAATACTACCATTACTGGATGTCCTAGTAAAACACAACATCAATGGGACTCTGAGTCACGCAGTATACACGAAGCCCACACTACAGGTACCTGCACGGCTCTTCTCATCACCATCCATCACAAAAGCAGGCTGTTCTAACATCACTGGTTAACAGGGCCATAGCGATATCAGAAGCATTAACACCTCGAAGAACAGAAAGAACACCTTACAAGAACCCTCAGGAGAAATGGCTACTCGCTCAATAACATCAGACGAGTCTTTAGAAAATCAGAAAACAAAGAAAAGGTCGCCGTAGGAAAAAAACAACAGGAAAGAAGAACTGATCCGCCCGAAAACAGCGATAATTCCATACATTAGAAACTCTACAGACAGGATCGGCAAGATATTGGATAAATACGACATAAAAACCATCTATAAACCACACCGGAAGCTAGCCTGTTATTTACCACCAGTAAAAGACACAATAGAACTACAGGCTCCTTGAGTATACCACACTGAATGTAGCTGCGGAATGTGCTATGTTGATGAAACAAAACGTCTAATCTCTACACGCCTAAAAGAACATATCCGTCACACCAAGAACCAAAACACAGATATTTCAGCTGTAGCCAAGCATTCCTAAGAAACAAGTCACGGAATATCATTTGACAAGACCAAGATCCTAGCAGCTATCCCTTGGAATCTAGAAAGGAAAAGAGCCGTGAGGCTATTGAAATCAAGAAACACCCGAACAATATGAATTTAGAAGAAGGATATAAAATCAGCAATTCTTGGATGCCTATCATACATAGATTAAGACATACAGACCACAACATAAACACGCAGGATGAACCTCCTATTACATAACGGCGTGGGCAAGCCTCACTACCTGGATGTGACACATACTTTCCAGCCGGGGGCTTACATCAGCCAGAAAAGCTAGGATAAGACCAAGGTCAGGAACCACTCTTGTAGTGTGATTGCTGCCTGGGAGACTGATTACCTCGGATAGAATAGGGGTATTTCAGTCGCCTTGACAAATAATACTGCAATGTATTCAAAACGTCGGCAAACTGTACATAATGTACAGAAAACAACAACACAGTTCAACCTGGAAAAAAGAACGAAATAATTCTACACACGCGGAAGCATCACTTCTAAGAAAATTGATGTTGAGGAAAAACCCGTTGCATGCAAGGAACACAGGACATTTTCCATTGTTTGAAACAGTGAAAGAAGGTGTCGACTTTGATGAGTACTTGCAGGTAATTAGCCAATTACAAGAAGAGTTTGAAAAGAGATTTTTAGAATTATCAGAACTCCAAGCAGTGTTAGATGTATTTGTTTGACAATTTTCTTTTAGTGCAGACAAGTTTTCCACAGTTATTTCAATTAGAGTTGATCAAACTGCAGTGCAATGTTCGTCTTAAAGACGGCTTTCGAATGTCACGAAGTTTGCAACAATTTTACAGTGGCTTTCTGCAAGAAGAATACCCCCCCCTGTATAAACATGCATTGCAAGGTTCTTTCAATGTCTGGCTCAACGTATATTTATGAGTGTTTCTTTTCGTTCTTAAGCTTACCAAAAGTAAACCTCATCCAACGATGAGCGATAGAAACTTGCGCAATTGTTTAAGAATAGCTGTGTCCAGAAATATTGTACCCAATTTGGAGAAGACTGTTTGCTCCAAATCTGAAAGCTTGTAAAAATGACTGAGCAAAAGTCACTCAACGTCTGTACTATCTGTTCATATTGGCAAAATTTTGTTGAATGTTCCTCTCAAATATGTTCAAAGTTCAGTTTTAAATAAATCGCGTTATTTTTTACTTTACACTTGAGTTCGTTTCCTGCACATTCCATACATCGGAGTACCATTCGATTTGTATATGCGGTATGTTTGTTATGGCAAAACAGCCGTATCAATATGATGTCCACAGTCGCACATAAGCCGTCGGTCGCACGACTGTAAGTACATATCTAGTCAGCGCGGTCCGAACATGGCCCGTCTCTCTCACGTCTCTTCACTGCCACAGTAGTTTCTGCAGCGATAGCATGCATAAGCAGATTACTTAGCATCTCTTTCAATGTCAACAGATTATCCACGATTGCTATGAAATACACAATTTTGTTGGTGTTTTAGGTACAATAGTACTACATTTACAATATTCCAATCAACTGGAGGGAACAGAGCTGAAATACTCTGCAATTGGAAGGGATATTATTTTCTATCAATGTTCCATAAACGACAGAATAATTTTTACTTACTCCCATATCCGAGCATTGTTTGAAGTGAGGACAAGTTACAAAGGGATCCTGAATAGCACTGAAATGAGGATAGAGGCCTGTAAAATATGATTTCCCTTTCTTAGCTGGGGATTATGTTTGAAATGTTGACATACCTCCGAAACTGGTTCCTTCTGCCACTACCTTCTAGATTCCCACTCTTCGTAACTCTTGTGAGAGTTAACAATGTGTTTGTGACACGAATTAGAGAGATGTTTCCCTGGTTAATACTCCACACCTCAAGAGTATGGAAATCTGTGTCATTTTTTGGACATTTTTATTTCTTCTCCCATTATCTACCCTGAACTAGGCTCCAGATTTAATATGCCCGAGTCATCATTTGAATTATGAACACATTGTTGAGGTATTGCATTGTTAATAACTTCCGAATACAGTGTGTGGACACCGCACAGCTTTCCTTAATGCTATGGGCACTCTGTGCATGCTCGAGCAGGCTTGAACTGGGCCAGCTACCGATCGCAATTTTGTCTCCGCCAAGCATGGGAACCCTTTCGTTGCGTGTGAGCCATGGTTGCCTTCTTCAAGATGAAGCAAGACATCATTGTGGAAAGTGTGGTGGCTGATCCAGGGTGAATACCTGGACACATGAGATTCACGGCCCCAGCATCTCTTAATAACACAACACCTGTCTACTATCGAATTAAGTATGTATTAACCTGGACAAAATGTAATTACTACTATAAATATTTTTGTCAACCGCTTCACACAGTTCTCATCACTACAGCTTTATATTAAAAATCTGAAAGGTTGAAAAGAAAATTGAACAATCGTCCCATACTTGACTAAGATTTCATTAAGCAGCCTCTACCTTATGTGAATTTAAAATATTATATCATCTGCTCTCAAATCAGAATTTTGAAACTGAAATCATCTATCATGGTTGTTAATCACTGCTTCCATATAAACTATCTGCATTCGATAAATTTGTGTCCATTGGCAAATTCAGGTTATACACAATGATTTAATCGATGTAATACTCTGCATGTTCCCTTTCAGGAAGAATGGTTCTTAAATTGCCGTGCATTTTAAAAATTAGTTTTCTTGATTTTATTCTTTTACGTTCATTATTTTCATTGTATTTTATTTCCAATTTCCTTTTCAGTGTTGGTGTTACTTAAAGTTTATTTTCTTTACTTTGGATCAGTTATATATTTTTTGATTTTGTATACCTCATTTATAATTATAAGCTATAAATTTCATTTTTGTTTCGTACTGAAGTGCAACACTGTCTTTGTCTGTTATACATATGTTTTAGTTATCACATAATCTGTTAAATTATTTGGCTGAAGATGGTCACTAAGTGGATGAAACTAGTCCCAAGACTTATGTAATATCATTTACTTGATGTATTGTATTGAAAAGGTGGACCCCCATATCAATTTATTCTTATACTTTATTTACGGTAATTTACCACCACTTTGTTTCTCATATATTGCTCTGCAGTCCTAAGAAATGTATGAATTTGAGAAATCAATTCTACTAGATGTTAGTAGACATTAAAGGTGAGTTTATCAAACCAATCATCTACACAGGGTCATGCACCTCTCGTTTTTATTCTTTCTTTCTCTCTTTCCTTTTCTGCTCATTTTGTCTCTGTACTTTTGTCCTTATGCTCCTTGACTTAAAACGGATTCATGTTTGCATTACGTATGTGAGTAATATTTATTTACTTTTCTTGTGTTCTTTACCTGTCAAGTGAGTGTCCCCACGCCCTCCACGTCTTGGTTTGTTTCCAGATTGCTCTCATGTACATTTTCATCTTGATTATTTGGTCACGTTCTCATTTTATTATGGTGCTTCAATTTATTTATCTTTCATGGCCTTAGTGGATTTTGAGTCTGAGGAACACATCCTAATGATCAATTTAAATTATATTACCTCAAGGTAATCCAGATCTTACTGCATCTTTTTTTTTTTTTTTTTTGGCAATGTTTTTTTTTTTGGCAGATTGTTGCAAGCTTTCACTTGGATGGGAATGGATTTGGTGTTCCATATTTAAATAAGGTTATTTGAGAGGAACTGAAGTTTATTTTGGTATTTTACTGTGCACTGTGGAATTCTTGATTTTATTCCATTCCATTAATGTTTACGTTGCAGTTATTATGAAGTTATTGAATTTATTTTGCTCACTAGCCGACAGCAGACTCTCCAAAATTTAAAATTTGAAAGGTAACTCTTGGTTTAAAACTGTGGAAAAGCACGGGTATCTTGCTAGTGTTGTATAAAAGAAAACTGAGAAATCATCTGAACCAAAACATCTACATATCTCTAATTTGGTAAAATATGTTTATTTTTACATAAATATGAAACCTAAATTTGGTAAAAATAGAATCAAAACTGATGAAGTTTCTAAATTCAGTCATAACTCCCCTTAATATTTTTTGGAGGAATGAATTTATATATATTTACAGAAAGAGTGAAATCTGGAATCAACCACCACACAAACACGCAATAATAATTACATCCTCCATATAGGATTGGCATTAGAAAGGGCATCCAATCAGAAAACAGGGCCAAATCTACATGTGCAACACAGTTGCACCCGCGACCCCACAGATGTGGGTAAAGCGGCAGAAGAAGTGAAATATGGAATCAGTACAAAATTAATTCGGATTAATGAATTTTGCGTTGTAGTAAACGGGGACAAGGAACTCAATGGAGACTTCATTAATGTCTGCTTTAATAATGCCTTTCACCACTGTCATTTTCAAGAGGTCAATTATGTATCAATGAAATATTTCTGGTATTGTTTTATAACTATTTCATTCGATTCACTGCCAATATCCATATTTGTCTTTTTCCTTTTTTTGTATTCCTTCTATGTGAACGTGAACAACTTAACACAAGGATCACTATTATGTTCTGAATGGTGGCAATTCACAACACAACAGTATCGTTTAGCAAGACGAGGACATTCCATATTGCCTCTATATGTAAATAACGTGTTATAATATACTATTATACAAATAACAAATCTTTCCGTCAAACATCACAGTTGTACGTTACTTAAACCAGCATGGGCTGCACACTACCTTACTGTTTTGCTGTCTTTAGCGCTAGTAGTCACTTGCACGTTCCCCATTGAAGATCCCAATGGAAACCTGGCCAGGAAAGAAGAGGACATCAGAGAAATTCTGAGGAATCTTATAGATCACCTACTGAACAGGTCAGAAGCAGATCAGAGAACAAGAGGGATCCATTGCCTCGTGTGCCTGGCGGCTCACTCTTACCCTCAAAAAAATTTAATTCTAGGTCCACGACTATTCAATACAATGTCAACTACTTATTAAGATCAATAGTTTTGATTATCATTTGGCCCATCTTCAGCTAATTATAGGAAATCATGATGAATGCACGTTAACATGGACTAATTACAAAGACATGATAAAAACAACAAAACACATTAAAAAGTTCCAATTAGAAACATCATGCTATGTTTCTGACATCTAAAATTGTTCATAGAAGGCTGGTCCATAAGAATGCTCTTTTTGAAGTAATGGAGACGACATGCCAGTCATTACAGAGTTCTTGATTAAATAGTTGTCAATATGGAACTACTTCTCTTCCATACGAAATGTGCTAAGATCTCGTGTCTTACCCACTCTGTACTTAACTGTTACTCATACGGCTAGTACAAGGTCTGACGATATTACTGTCACATTGTACTATTACATTCACCAAACCTACTACAGCAATGTGTCTCCAAACTGGTAGCTGTTTCTAATTCAAATGCTCATCCATGTACATACTAGAACACAAGGTTCTGGGAAAAAAAGGAAGACTATAACCGAGGTGTGTGTCAAGGAGTTCACAAAAAACAAAGGGGTGGAGCTCCTCAGAAAAGATAAAGGTTCTGGCAAGGAACAAGAACAAGGCACAACCATTTCGAGATAATTATGATTCTTAAGCATTTTTCTGACAAAGTAGTAGTTTTAAGAAAATCTTCATCCAAGCTAGTGTTTTCCAGCTGAGAACATTTTGAAGCAATAATAAGACATGTGAGTATTCAAGCACTTGAAAACACTGTATGCAGCACAACTAGAGGTCAAACCACGATGGACTCTCTGAAAACCTACAACCTGTTTTCCAGTCAATGACTGGGACAGAGATGGAATGAATGAAGCCCCCATCTAACAGCGAGGATAGGAATTGTGCCAGCTGCCGAAGCTGTCACACTCCTCTGGGGCAATGATCAATGACTGACAGATGAAATGAAATGATAGTGGAGTGTGTTGCTGGAATGAACAATGACAGGGAAAACCAGAGTACCCGGAGAAAAACCTGTCCCACCTCCACCTTGTCCAGCACAAATCTTACATGGAGTGACCGGGATTTGAACCACGGAACCCAGCGCTGAGAGGCCGACACGCTGCCGTCTGAGCCACGGAAGCTACACATGATGAACTCTGAGAACTGGAACTTACAGTAGAATGTTAATGGGATTATCCTCGTTTTAAATCTGAATTTCAAGTCCAAGCCAAAAAAATCCCTTACAAGCAATGAAAGCAGTGTCTGTAGACTACTTGTTAATGCCAATATGATCAATGTTTTAATGGACTAAAAAACTAAACTTGCCAACAGCTTTGAAAAAGCATGAAACAAGAAGTACTGCTGCTGAACAAAAACAGAATAATTCTGAAGAAAAATCAAATAAATTGTTTGCTCTCTAATTTGAACACCAAATTCTACTGTATATTGTGTGCCAAAAGCCTGGATTCAATTCTAAAACTCTCCACGGTACTTAAATGGAGTGAGGGACGCTGTTGATGGTGATTTGTCTGTCGGACAGAGACATTAAGCCTTGAGCAGACTCCTTGGAGCTATTAGACAGGAGTAGGCTTTGTGTGCCAGCACCAGCTTTCACCCGCTTCCCTTCCTACTGTCATATATCAAATCATTCATTTTATCTCGTTAACTCCTCTGATGAGGTTTACAACAGGAAGGGCATCTCACTGTAAAAAGTTGCTATGAAGATTCATCCCACCTCATATCTGACCCTGTAGAGAAACAGGACAAGCGTTGGAAACACACACAATCTGAATATAAAATTACATCTGGTAGTATTGAAATAAGTCAAACTGCAAGTAACAACTCTCATTATTGTTCTGTATTGAAGATTACGCTAGGCATAGAATCTCAAGGATAATATAATAAAACCACCTATTCAATACTTTCCACTTTTAATGTGGTTTGAATCTACATGAATTTATGTAGACTTATCAGGTCAGGTATATGTTTCACCCATTATTTGGGCGTCTTCAACCTGTAGACAACCTTTAGGTCAAGGTTTGGGACCTTTTCAACCATATGTAATATAGTACACAAACGTTAATAATTTCTTAAGACTAACATGCCAGGATAATATTTTTCAAAATGTGAACAAAACATAATTGTGGGTAATAAGTTAATGGTGTTTTAACACAATTAAGATCCATATTAGTTTTAGACATATGATAAGTTAGATAGAATAGGGCTGATGTATGAAGACGTTGTATTAAAGGTCAATAACGAGTTAAAGGACTTGTTTTAAGATGAAAACTTAAAGGATAACTTGCTATGAATTTGAACTTGCGATATGCAGTTATGTATAGTTGTTGCTAGGCAAGGTCTTGTAGGCATTTGTTTTTTTGGCCAAAGAGTGGAAAGCGATGTAATTGAAGTCTAAGGACTTAACTTCCACAATTCAAAGCAGAGATATAAATCTTAAAAAGAAATCTTAATCATTAAAAAAGAATAAACCAAATAAAAAATAGGAAGAATTTTTTAAAGAATTACAATGTGAGGCTCAACTCGAACAGCTTGCCGTGGTGATTGATAAATGTATGGGAGATGATAAATAGAGAAAAGGGTGGGCAATAATGAGCGCTTATTAGAGGATGGGAGGGAAAGGAAGAAGGGAGAGGGGATATCTAAGGAGGATCATGGGAGCGTTGTGGAAGGGGCAAGTATCATGAGAGGTTATTGTGTAAATTGTGAAAAATTGATCACTTACTTGTTGACTTGAGATTAGTTAAAATGGAGATGAGAAAATCGAAAAGGGTGTTAGGCTTCTCAGAAATATCATTCAGGTTAAGGTTTGGAGTGAAAAACTGGTCAAGCTGTAAAAAACAGTTTTCAGTGATGTCTAGGAGAGGACCTTTATTTAGAGTGCTGAGAATTTCGATATCCTGGTCTATCGTAGTGAAAATATGTTTTGTGTCGTGTATATGTTGCCCCACAGCTAGAAACCTGTTGTATTTTATTGCATTAACATGTTCAAAGTACCTAATTTTGAAGTTACAACCAGTTTGATCTTTGTAAGAAGAGTTACAGTTGTTGCATTTAAAACGGTATACGCCTGACTTAGAAAAGATACTGGTTTTATTTAAGGAGTTGGAGTTATGTAATAATTCAAGGTTTCTATTATTAGTTCAAAAAGAAATCATGGTGTTGTGTTTCTTGAAGACATTAGCAATACTGTAGGCATTTATATTGAATGTGAATGTGGAGTAAGCAGCTGGTTTAGGATCATCTTTAAAGTGTTGTATTAGGATGGTGTTAAAATCTGTTAATAATTCAACAATAAAATATCTATTATAAACATCAAATTTGGCGATGGAGCAGATGATATTGTTCTTTATTTCAGTTATCCTTTGACAGCAGATTTTGAAAGCATGGTTAACCATAATGTTGTACGAGGTGCAGTTATGTGTCTGTGGATGAAAAGAGTCTTGTTTAATGGTATTAGCTGTATGTGTGGGTTTTCTATAAATCATATATGATAACGAGGAACGTAATCTGCTTGCCCCTTCCACAACACCCCATGATCCTCCTTAGATATCCCCCCCCTTTCCTTTCCCTCCCACCCTCTAATAAGCGTTCATTTTTCCCCACCGTTTTCTTTATTTATCGTCTCCCATACATTTATTGATCACCATGGCAAGCTGTTCGAGTTAAGCCTTGAATTGTAATACTTTAAAAAATTCTTCCTATTTTTTATTTGGTTTTATTCTTTTTAATGATTCAAATTTCTTTTTAAGATTTATATATCCACTTTGAATTGTTGAAATTAAGTCCTAAAGTGTATTATATTAGACTTCAATTACATCGCTTTCCACTCTTTGGCTGAAAAAACAAATGCCTACAAGACCTTGCCTAGCAACAACTATACATAACTGCATAACACAAGTTCAAATTCATAACAAGTTATCCTTCAAGTTTACATCTTAGAACAAGTCCTTCTAACTCGTTATTGACCTTTAATACGTCGTCTTCATACATCTTCATATGCGAATGCAGCACAACAAGATTATACAAGACCTGCTTATGAACTTCAACAGGAATTTTTTCAGCACGAAATAGTGTTGTTGTTTTTACTCTTTTGACTGTGATCGCTGTGGGATGAACATCAACTGAAATTGCTTTGACACAAAATAGTATTAATTATTCTATGTGCTCTTTTGACTTAATCCTTGTGTTATGTGTTTATAGAACTTTATGATTTAATTTTTGTTCTGCCTTGCTAATTGGCTGATGACGACACTTCAAATGTGTTGACACCGGTCCCAAATGAACAGGTTGTAACTTCTATTTGGTTCAACTTAATAACAGAGTATTGAAAAGGTGGATCCTTCCTTCTATTTAATATTGTATATTTCTCTATTCAATACGGAACAATCATGAAATTTTTAACTTTAAATAGTGGTACTACGCACAAGTAATGGCAACCAATGGCGTCCCCTGCGTGGTGGTACTAATTACAAGTAGTCGCATGGTTCTAATTCAATCGTCCCTTGGTCGTCCCTTTCAGTCACCTCTTACGAGAGGCAGGGAATACTGTGGGTGTATTCTTCGTCTGCACCCCCCACCCACAGAGGGTCTTCAAACATAGACAAAACCAGCTGAATGCTTACCAACCGGACACAACTTGGACTGGATCACATGGAGATCACTGAACAGGTTAAGAACAGATGTTGGAAAGTTGAAAGATAACGTTCTACGTTTGGATATTATTTGACGTAAATAAATATTACACGAGAACGCGTTCACTTCCTTATATAAATGACTTCATTTACACTGTACGTCACAACACACAATTATACACAGTCACAAACTACACTATATACAACACTCAATAGCGGAGTACCCTGAAGTCGATTCTGACAAGTACAGTTATCAACAACGCTGACGCACGCACTATAAAATATTCAGACTTGAATTCACCGCCTCACTCACTTGAGTCCAGTACTCAGACTGTCGCAATGACTGACAGTTCGATATTTATGCTACTCGATCAACCATCTAGAATGATTGACTTCTGGAAGAGTTCTTACAACACTCTAATAGAACACACTCGAAACCTCGATTGACCAGCTAGTCGAATGGGTACTCGAACATTCATTCAGCATTTAAAAACACCTATGGAAATATCTACAACATTCGTAATGTCTCTACAGGTATCTGGATAATAAAACCTTACAGTAAGTTTCCAGAACCCTTCATATATATACCAAATATAGTACAATAAGTCTAACATACGAACATTATGGAATTTTCTACCGCTTTCGACTCTATAGATTTTGAGGTTATAAACAATACGTATTTAAGGTTATACAATTCTGTACTACATATTTACAGGGAAATCATATATTAATCATATTTAACATTGCACCCGTCTGTCGAGCAGTCAGCACAATGTTCTCCCGGTAACTCGGTTTCTTCTCAAGGTATTCTATCTATCGCTCATAAAATCTGAGATTTTATATGTGTTTGTTTTTAACGTGGTTTCGGAAGAGACTCGGTCTGCTGAGACACGCATCATGGGGGAACCTATTCACTCAAGTAAGGACCTGTGGCCGAAAACCTCAAAAAGAATCTCTCTCTTTTGTCAAATTCATCAGTTACTTATATCTACTAAACTTATTAGCTAACTTACAAACTAGCTGTTACCCAAAGGGAATTCATAACACAGACACTTTCTAAAAGAAATATAAGAAAATTTATTGGAATAAATCATGTTCAATGTAAAGTTAATGTGAATTCTGGGTAGTATTATCTTAATAACATTTATGTATAAGGGATTAGAGTCAGCGCTGGCTCAAATAAAATTAAAATAATTAAGATTTTAAATTATTTACACTCATTCTCATTCAATGTTCAAGTTCATATTGGTTATTTACTTCTATATTCGTAGCCATGTTCCGAAGTGTATTTGACTTACTCTAATTATATTCAAGAGATCACTGAGCAATCATGGTCTCCATATAAATACTCGATGTGAATACTGTCACGATAATTATATTAATTATTCTCACCACATTTAAGTCTTTTCACTGTGATAAAAATGGATGGTTTGCTAAATTGAAACGTAATAAAAATTAAGTGGGATAAAGTCAGATTGCGAATGTAAATCTGATCATATCTTTGCGTATGTATCTCCCAAACAAACTCTTGCGTGAGTATGAAATCGTAAAACTGCTCTACAAATTTTCCATTCATAAATCTGAACTCTGATTATTTGGTCCTTCATCTTGAATACACATAAATAACAACTTACGGGCTAAGACAATACCTCCCTAGAGCCTACGACATATGGCTCCTAACTAACAATTTTCCTATTCTTTATATTTTAAACACTTCAACTCAAATCATATCTGCGTGAAAAGAAATGCATATCTATCTAACTGTTTAGGTAGTTTCCGATCCACACACTCCTCCACCAACGGCTCAATGTGCTTTAGCTACCTCCTATTACTCAATATCTCTCATGTGTACGAGCTACTCAACTCGTATGGTCAGTACAGAGTGAAATTAATACGTATTATATTGAAATGTCACCGCACCAAAGAATATCACATGTGTACTTAGTCGTGAGCCTAGTTAAACGGTATGTTAAAGAACTCTCTTGTATTCGGTACATACCATTTACCAATGTCAGATAAAAACTGTCACGATTCACAATTCTACCATAATACATGTCAATCTTACCTTAAAATGGGTCATCTGCGCGATGTTCACTCTTTTGACATACTCTTTCCATATGACACAGAAACTCACCTCATGTTAATCTAACACAATGTTTCCTCGGCGAATTACAATTCTTTCTCATACCGCAGAACATAAACAAACATCTTCATTTCAAATATTCCTTAATGTACTCCGGGAAATAACCATATTTTAACACCATTCCAATATACATTATCATTCCATTGGCATACTTATTGCCGTACGCATATCGCCGATTACTCTTAAAGCTATATGCCAAACATTTTAGAATTGCCTTATCAAAAATGCATTTTAATAACCTCTTATCTTTTAACAGCAATTGGAGTTCAATGCCCTCTTTCTATAAAGAAAGGAATACGTAACTTAACTATATTCATCTGTGTTGCGCAGGTAAATTCGTGACGTAATCATTGTACAAGTAATACGAGATTAATCGAAGTTTCACTAGTTGTATAGACTCATTGCTATTAGATCTTCACAAGTAACACTTCTTTCATTTACTCATGCTAGTTTCTACTGTATGTATGCAAGTGCGGTAGAATTCTAATTCTACACTGCCATCTTATCTTATAGCCTTAAATATCTCACACTTCACTTTATGATTCACACACGTTCTTAATTAATTCATAAATATCACCAATTAATCCGCACATGCCGAAGTTAGATTGAGGGTGTAGATTGCAAGAAACTACTCTACTAAAAAATGTAAAGACTTAGCTCGTCAGATGTTATGTTTGGTCTGGTTGTCGCTCCATTCCTTGGTTGTGGTTAGACCCTCTGTTAGGATCTGGATCTCTGGTTGGAGAACGTCTTCCCGGTCATCGGCTGGTCATATGGCTGGCCGGTCCATTCCTCATCGGCTGGTCATCTGGCTGGCCGGTGCCTATCCCCAGTTCAGTCCATTATGTAAATTTAGCAAGCAGTCATCATTCCAAATCTGCAGACAGCGTAGAAAATTCCTTTTGCAGAGCAATCAGTCATGATATATTCAATTGTTCTACTGCTTATTCTTAACGATGAAATTTTCTTCGGTTGGGATAAGTTCTCCGTATATATATATATTAATTTATAACAGGGGTAACTTTCTTCCCATACGAAATTATCGGTCCTCCGATATAGTGAGTTCTTCTTCGCCAATCGCAGAGTGGTTGCTCACCGGATCCAAGTCAGATGTATCTCACCACGATTTACTTACTTTTATAATATCTCGTCTCTTTTATAATGTACGCCGGTGAATTATTTTGTCAGATTTGATCGTCAATATCTTCTTCAGAAGCTTAGGATAATCTTCAGATGTAAAGCTTAGCTTGTACTTGCGTCTTTCTTCTGCCAATGAAATTTTTAGGGAGTATTTTTTTTTTTAACAATTAGTCCGCTGCTATATTTTTTTTATAAAACAATCCAACTGAGCCTCTACTGTCCTGCAGTATCTTCCAAATCAGTCCGTTCCGTGACGTGCATGGTCTCCTATATACCGTATTAATGAGAAGTTCATTGCCTTAATAGATCGCATGGGCCATACCTTCCTACGCCGCCATTTTGTAAATGGTCTACGAGATGCGAACGGGCACAACATTTAATAAAAGATAATTTAGTATTAAAGACTATAATTAAAATATATTAAACACAATAACTGAAGGTTTTACGTCAGTTACGATGTCGTACCTACGACAATTATAATTTAGTGATATGGGGATATTTGGATGTCTCACCACTATGTGAATGTGGAGAGGTCCAGACTACCAAGCATCTGTGTCAGTGCTCGTGTTGCCCTGATTCTTGCAGTGAGGAGGATTTGCTCAAGGCACAAGGAGTTGCAGTTGCTCGCTTCTGGGCAAAAAACTATTTAATACCAGTTTGGCATATATGTGTAAAAATTCCTTCTGTTTTATTGTTACTAAGTTGTAATGTAAAAACCAAAACAAGAAAAGTTCTATTGTACGCTTCTGACTCGAGTAAATAAATAAGTTACGGACACAGCCTGTCAACTTCAGGAAAATTTTATCTGACTTCTTTGGCCACATAGTGAAAAGCGTGAGCTAGGCAGGTCACGTTATGCTTCTGACTCGAGTAAATAAGTTAAGGACACAAGCCTGTCAACTTCAGGGAAATTTGATCTGAAATCTTCGGCCACTCTGTGAAAAGCGTGAGCTAGGCAGGTCACATGTACCATTTTTTAGTAAAATGCTTTGATTGCATTGGCAGCTTTAACTATGTCACAAAGAGCAGATCATCATCATCATACCTTACACCCTCAGGCCATAGTAGTCGCATCAATTTACTAAAGAGGCAACATATCGTAGAATTGTTCACAGATTGCAAAACTTTGGTCGTGAGCAAAAATATTTTTCCAGGCCTATCTACCTCTAACGTACCCACGATAACATTGGCAATGTAACAGCCCTCTACATCATTGGTTTCATCGATTGAAATGAGTATTTTGTTTCTGCAGACTTCTCTGATATTCCTTATTGTGTCGTCATAGCACTGGGATACAAAGTTCTTTCTCAGGGTAGACTCATCCGGAATTACACAGCCCGTATACCTTTCTAAGAAATCTCTCAGTTTAATATTGTTCAGTTTCTAGAGTGGAATGTTCGAAGAAACCAAAGCTTCACACAAGTCTTTACAAAACACAAAGGAAGTACTGCCATCGGAGGATGACTGTGAGAGTAACAGTTGAGAAACTTTTTGTTTGCTACTGTTTTGGACTCCACGTATGTGCTTCTCTCAACCAATATGTTGCTGACAGTAAATCTCGTATCTCCTTCAACTTTCACTTCACATACTTTGCAAAATTGAATTTCACCATCTTTGTTAAAAATATCCTCGCCGAATTCCAAAATTATTTATTTGCAACAAACAGCCCTAAATGGCTTTAACTTCGGCATTTTAAATACACTCGAAAAACAATCGTAGCCGATAACACAAATCCACTTAGCACACGTATGGTTGCACAGAGGTATTTGACCAGACTGGCATTACTGGGCCTACTGTTGTCTGACTTCTATCCCTTCGATTTCAACATCACTTCCGGATTAGTTGCAAGTGCAGGTGTGTCTCCTGGAATGTGGATATTCAAAGAAATAAGGGCTGAACAAAGTTATGAAGATTCTAATGTCATCATGTTCATCCTCACTTTTAGTTCCGTCAATATCCAGTACAATAAGCAAAAATTGCATCATAAACCATTAAGAATGTGAGAAAATGACTCAAAGCGTATAAAATATCCCAATAAATTCCATAAAATGACATAATGACGCAAAAAGCAATGTAACCTAAAAATAAAATACTTAGGAAAATGATGATAAAATGACTTAATAAATATGCGTTTCTGTAATACGGGGGCCGTAACAGGATTTGTATATAAGTTAGCAATGTCTGTGGTGAACCATTTCAAAGATGACATGTCATCAGAATCTGGGCCCTGCTAATCACATACAGGAAACTTGAAGACACACACAATAACATTTTTCAAATTTTATGATGTGTTTATGGTTTGTAGAAATAATTTTTTGTGTGGTACACCAAGAAAGAAGGTATCAACATGGAGGGCAATCATGCATTTGACACATAGGTCCACCTACTCAATACACTTCTGCCATTTATTGTATTGAACAATAACCACTCGAGCACCGCACCACAGTGTCTCGCTTGACGGCACCTGGCATGCTAAATCCCTCAACTTCTAAGATTTTCAAAATCGCTTTCTTTGAAAATGCGCGCTACTACTTTGCCAGTGTGTTTTTGTTATGTAGTACAACCAACTTACAAAATTTGAACAAAATTGGTGATGCGGACATTGTGACCTCCCCTTGGGAGCAAAGGTTGGTGACCATGGAGTCTTAGTTAAGTCTGGTACTGTTTCAACTTACTGGTGCCAGACTCCTTACTTTCATGTATCCTATCCAACCTCCCTTAGTTGACTGATTCCTTTCCGACCCTCATGGTTTTTGATGCTAGGGGAGTTTTTCATTTTCACAACCTTCATGTCCTTAGTTTTCTTTTGCCAATGCCTTAATTCTGGTGTTGGTAGTGATTATTGTTTTTTAAGAGAAAATATAAACTGGGCAACCATCCTCTTAACTCTTATCAGAAGAAATAAAGAGGCCCAACCATTAGAAGAATGAAGGTATCGGCAAAAGAAAGGGAAGGGCCGTTAAGTACATGAAAATTAAGGACTAGCAAAAATAATACCATCAGAGTTAAATAAGGTAGGTCGAATAGCAAAGATGAAAATTAGAAGCATGGAGAAGCAATCTCAGACTAAGCTAAGGACCTTGTGATCACCAACCCAAAGTTGAGAGCCCCTCGGTTCACCTTTAATTGACTATTACATCAGGCGGCAGATAATTAATGATGCCATGTAAGCTGGCTGTGTGTCATTTTTTAAGTTCTATTTTAGTCTACCAGTTTCCTGCTTACAAAATAAGACCCAATTTTTTTCAAGATTTTCAAGTCATAGCAGGGCTGCAGTCTAGGGGCAGCGTGTCTATCTCTTACCTGGAGAGTCAGGTTCAATTATTGGTCAGGTACCTGAATATACGGGCTGGTTCGAGGTCCACTCAGTCTACATGAGAACAACTCAGCAGCAATCTAAAGGTAAGATAAAACCAAGAATAACAGCTGAGAGGATTCGACATGCTGAACACCTCTCCTGGTAACCGGAAGGCTTAGGCCTGAGCAGCAGTCACTCAGTAGTCTAAGACCCAACACGGCTGGAGCATCATGGAGTTTGTTTTTGATTAGTTTCAATGGCCACACTTTTTTACCTTATATATACAAGGATATTTTTCAAGGCAGAAATTTACTGCTCAATTCACACACAATTTTTGCATTTATTACCTTTTTAAACTCAAAATTCAACAGATCACTGCACATGTCACACATGCGATCCAAAGCAGTGGTTTCCCTGTAGCACATTTTGGGAAGCCGACACTATACATATTACTTCACCATACATTTGTATAATCTTGAACAAATGAGACGGAATCTCCGCAACTTCTTCCTACATCGCCATTGTTCTCAAATGAACTAAATTAGATCATATTTCACCTTATTTCCTTGAACACGGCATAAGCCCAAAAGCCTGTACAGTATCATGTCTATAGATCATATCTGTTTATACAAATGTGGTGTCAGCTGACTGATACCAAAACCACTGTGAGCGATACATCTTGTTAGCAGGAAACAAACCATGGCAAGAACTATCTCGCAAGTGACTTCCGTCTCAATCCTCCTTTGAGATCTGCCTCACGAGATCTCATTTTTATTAATTTCACCCAATGTTAACTGTCACTGAAAAGTTCCATGAAGCAGGATCAGTCTTTTGTAAACAAAAGGGAACAACAGGATGCCTAAGAACAATAACCATAAATGAGAATCATGGACGACCTTTCCAACAGGTGTTACAATTCCCAAAGCACAGTCTATGATAAGCACTGCTGAAACTCCATATGAATGATAGGTCTATTCAGGAGATGTTTAAGGAGCTGCGTGGATTTGCATACTGCATTCAAGTTGCTCAGAAAGAGATGATGAAAGCCATATTTACCCTGATGGATACATTAACTGACTAACAACTTGTTTTTAAAGGTTTGAGTGGTCTGATGTCGTTATACAGAACCACTAAACAGTGTATGGATTACAATCAAGTGTGCAGTGTCCAGTCATGGAATATTGCGCCCTTATTTTGTCGAGGATGCCGTACAGAATCCAAAAACAGCGGACCAGGTGGTCTGCACGGAACTCATAATCACCCCATTCATACAAGATTTGCACAAAAAAACTAACTTCTCCAACAACAACAACAACAACAACAACGGATGCAGCAAGATGGAACCAGAATGTATAGAAATATATAGTGTGACGACTTCTACTGGTTGATATGGTTCTACACTACGCGGCGCTGGTGTAAATAGATAGTGATCAGGTGTGTCTGAACATGATTCTAAATAAGATCTGATACAATTTAATTCAGAATTTATCGTTTAAATAGATGATTTAAAACTGTATGTTCTTTATTGTCATATTTCAGGAATGTGCATTCTGTTTACTGACTGATGTCTGTTTATGTGCAATCTGTGTTTTGAGCAAATTAAGATATAGTGCTCCTTGTTTTGGAAGTAATATGTGAAAAATAAGTAGGAAATATTTTACATTTAGTAATGATTTGATGACATTACTTCTGAAATTGGTTCATCAATATCTTAACGAATATCTCAAACGTGTATGTTTCTATAGAGCTAAGTGCACTTTCATTAATTCACCACGAAATTAAACACAGTTGCAATTATCAATTATAACCTTAAAAAACATGTTCAACTGTTAGTGTAAATGCTACATAATATAAGCGTATTAAAACTCTTTTGTGACTGTTACATACCGGTTCCTAATACATATGTAATTCCTACATAATTACTTAAGTTAATTTATATGTTAACATGCTCAGCTTAATGAATCTTACCAGCACTTCACCCCATCAGTCAGTTAACCCTCTACTGCATGAATTATTTTCCATTTCCGTTTGGTGAAGAAAATTTCAAGCTTTAATGTTCAACATACGCTCAGTGGTTTAGATATACCAGCAATTCTTAATTGGGCCTAATAGCTTAACACTCGTATGTGATGTGGATTGCCATATTGGAATATATATACGATTTTCCACGATTTTACGCTAAGCTTTTAACATTCAAAGACCGAACATTGAGCCAGAGGTACTCCTGAAGCCTGTGGTAATATGATGGGGAGGGCCCACGTAAAATAAACGGTGGTTGGTTCGCGTGGATGTTGACAGGGTGGAAGGAGTACCTTCGGCTGTAGGGCTGTTTTGTCTTATGTTATGTAAAAAAAAGGCATCACTGGGATATGTGTTTAATTGATTAATTGATTAGTTGAAGGTGTGCCGTAAAACTACCTCTGTATAAAATATTTAATCCATTTACACAGGTGAAAAGTTATTTGTTGCCTAATGGCAACAGTATGCAGTAGAGGGTTAACTGGACACCTTAGACATTTTCCGGGTATCTTTTGCGGTCGTACAAGCTTGCATTTGTTTCCTTACTTCTTTTATGATATAGATGTTGATTCCCATATGGAATCTGAAATACTTGTTTCGAATGAGTAAATTTATAATACCAATATAAAGGGTCCGTTATTGGACATTATAAATTTTCCAGCTAACTCATTCCTGGTTGCCAGTGTTTCGCCCCCGTGTGCTAGGCTGGGCTCATCAGTTGGTACCTAGCACACCTACCAAGATGCTGGCTAGTGCATACCATGGAGGCCACTGCGTAGGCTAATTGTAGCCACTGGCAGTGCCAATGCACTATGAGAGACCCTGTCTCACTACCAAAAATTGATGCCTGCTTGGCCATCAGATGATACAGATGTTGATTCCCATACAGAATCTGAAATATTTGTTCCAAATGAGTATTGGTATTATAAATTTACTCATTACTGTATTACTGGACGAACATCACTTCTCTCATTCCCATACAGACGTTAGTTCCGATGACAGTAATGCTACTAATGAACATGTTGTTTTAGGCCCCAGCATCTCTAATTATGCAGCTAGCCAGACCCATTGTTCAACTCCTCAGCCGATGAATGAAGCATCTCAGATATTGGAAGCTCAAAACAATGATTCTCTGGGAGAAGGGAAACCAAGAAAAGGTCGGAAAAGAAAATATCTGTTTCAGAATCGAATTAGGAAGATGAAATTTGTTCAAAATGAAACCTATATCACACAGCGGGGAAATATTAAAGAACCCAAAGAATTTAGAGAATGCATTTGTTCATGTAAATGTCTGAACAAGATAGGAATTGATGCATTGAAAGAAGAGTTTAAAAACTTCTTTAGTACTACATCACACGATGCACAAACAGCTCTTATTTGTCCCATGGTAACAACAAAAGATGTCAAACGGAAGAGAGTGAAGGACTTCAACAAAAGAACAGCCACAAGAACTTACACCATTCGCGGTGTCAAAGTATGCAAAAGTTTCTTCTTGCAAACATTTAGGATCTCCAGTGGAAAGGTTCATCTGGCAATTAAGAAGATACAGTCACCAAAGGGCATTGTGGATCGTCGTGGATTGGCTGGTGGAAGGAATAAACTCCCTGAAAATAAACTTTGAAAAGTCATAGACCACATAAAGAAGTTTCCACGTTACAAATCTCACTATACGAGAAGCGAGACACAAGCAGAATTTCTTGCCCCTGAAATAATGGTCAATGTCATGTATGATATGTACAAGTACAAGGTTTCAAATCCTGTATCAAAAGCAAGTTATAAGAAGATATTCCTCAAAAGGAAACCACTGAAAAAGGACACATGTAATGTCTGTGACACCTTGGAAGTTCAGATCCAAAACACAACTGGATGTGAAGCCGAGAATTTAAAAACAAAAAAGAAAATCATCTTGAACAAGCCATAACTGGGCAGGATATGAGATCATCGGACATGTCGAAGACAAAACAAGATGGCACCCTGGAAGTTCTTTGCTTTGACTTAAAGAAAACCTTGCCATTGCCTAGAATTGCCTAGAATTCCTACAAATACAGAAATTTAGATGAAGCTGATGATACTTCCCATTCCTGTGTCAGACTGAACATTCTGAAGTTTATTTCAATTTCTCTTATTAGTGATATCAAGTAGACAGACCGGGATAAGTGAAATCCATCTGTAAAATATCAGTATGTAATAGTATGGATAATATGTTTCTTTGTATGTATGGTAATGTAGAATAATAAACAGAAATTTTGTTCAACACTACTCATAAAACTGTTTATACGTCTGTTTACCTACATTATTACCCTTTCGTAGTAACAATCCCCAATGTAAAACATAAGTAAAAGCATAACATTAATATGCATCACATGACCAAGGGACAAAATAGTCACTTAGTCAATTGATGCAAAATAGAAAGAATGAATTACTTCAGAAAGTTAAAACTGACTACGCGACATTTTATGGATAATCAGACACTTAATGACTTGCTATGCAGTTGGTAATTGGTCTGTAAATAGAAATGACCTTAGTCCTTCTTATGGTGAAAGAAATCTGCCAATTCATTCAAAACTCGAATTAATATGCTAACAAACGCGTTCACGTCAATATCTCGAAATGATAATTTGGCGCTTGGTCAAGTCATGCATACCACCATCCAATCCAATTGAAGGTAAACTATCCAGGCATTCTTGAAATATTTCACCCCATAATGTTTCTTGTACACTAAGATTTCTCACAACTTCCTCTACATAAGAATCCATCAATAATAATTCACTCGATGGGTAAATGAGAGAGTTGGATGAGTTACAATATTTCTGTAGACTTGTTAGGGCTGAAGACGGACTGCCTTTTGCCTCCTCTGTATTGTTTTGCAGAGACCCAATACATGCTGTAGTCTGTCACTTTACTTGCATGTTTAACAATATGCCCACAGAAGCGATGAATAACTTTCATTTTTGAACTGGTGAAATGAACTATTGTTGTAACCACAATGACACATACAACATGCTGTCAACTTGTGTACATGGATTTATTTACAATTATTTACAAATTAAATGCACATAACCTAAATCACTGCCATCACAACAAAACACTTCACTCCATAAACATCAACAAGCCGCCATTTTAACAATTGCCTATCACTACGTACATGCCACATCGTGATTGCAACCTTAAAACACATTTGAAACAGTTGACTGCTGACAGCACAAGCACAGCATGTCAGTTCAACACAACAAAGTCACAAATACACTTCCTGTTAAATCCACTAAACAATAACTCGTCTACCATCAAGACCACCTCTTTATATATGTGCCTGGCCAGGCTTCTAGAAAGATATGTTACCAAAATACCTTCTCGTAAATTCTCGAGTGCCTAACAACATGGTTATAATGTATAGAATATTCTACCATCGCCTTGTCTGATCTAGAGCCATTCTGGATATTACAGTCTGTTTCACAATTCTGTACTGGATTGCACATCATATACAGGTAATAATAAATTATATAATATTAATTCACAGGTATTTACATTAACTGAACTCATACAAATATTTATGTACAGCACACTTTTCATGACATAACCTCACAACACGATTGTATTGTATGTACATATGATGTAATAATAACAATAATACTAATACTAAATGGATGTAAACACTTCACAGCCATACATTACAAGTAGTAGTAATAATAATAATAATAATAATAATAATAATAATAATAATAATAATTGTAAAATAATAATTCAAACTCGATACTTGCATTATTTACCCATGGGTGAGGGAATATTATTTGCAAGTTATATGAGTTTATCAAGTTATATCAGTTTATCATACTTACGTCAATATCCCCCCTATAACTTGAAACAATTACCACAGTCTGTCACACTCGTCAACTTTGCCTTGTGTAGGATGCTAAATAGTTCATTATGTCACCTATTCAATACATTAGAATTTTAAACATTTAGGAATTTATCATTATTTCCATATAAGGCATGTTTCGCCCTTCCTTGAGGGTATCATCAGTCATAGTACTACCTTAAGGCATAAATCAGGTACCTGATTTGTAGTTAACAACACGCTAGAATCCAGCATGCACCAGCACCAGCATGGCGTGCCACTAGAGCTCCACTTCACAAACAGAAATGAAGATGTCTTTTCCTACCCTTGATGCTCTGACTCTGTAGTAGTGTACTTTCTCATCCCTCCACTGCGGATTATACCAAAAGCAACTCCATTCCATTTCACTAGACCAGCATAAAAAACAACTTTGTCCCGATGTTCTTCATGTTTTTATTTACGGCAATATATCCGTTTAAAGTCTCATCAACATTCTCATGCTGGCATTTTTCACATAACATTTATAGTTATCAAGAAGTTAACAAAACTCAAAAGTGAAAAATTCTAACCCAGCAACATGTTCCCTGAAAATACAATTATCAACAAATAACTGCTGTCATTGTTTCCGTTCACAATGCACCATGTACCCAACGACCTTTCATTTCGCCT
Source organism: Anabrus simplex (assembly GCF_040414725.1). Taxonomy (NCBI): domain Eukaryota; kingdom Metazoa; phylum Arthropoda; class Insecta; order Orthoptera; family Tettigoniidae; genus Anabrus; species Anabrus simplex. Next base: position 994,098,947 of record NC_090265.1, on the reverse strand, counting down.
ACCCTGAAATTATGCCTAAACATTACAACACCCAAACATGCTTCCTTTCACACCAGCCAAATTCACCATTGCTTATGGAGTCATATTCACGAACCCAGAACTTCAACCAGACAGCTTCCAATATGACTATCGCCTAATAAAACCTCATTTGGCAATCTTAAAAAATGTTGGAATATTTTTCCTAGCATTCCAATAATTGTGAACTGAGGTCAGACCACACTGCATATTACTGTGCAGTTGCCTTGTTAATACTGCAATCGTCAACCAATGGCAGAAATAATGTGATGCACATTGGTGCCAGACATTTTGTATCCTTTCTCTTCAAACTGCTCCCTTGTAAATATGTATTATAAGCTTGTAATTTCCCCACAATTCAATAGAATAACGTAAATATTACTGTGTAGTTGCCCTGTCAAACTGTGATTGCCAACCAATGGCAGTAATTATTGTTATGAACATTGGTGCCAGACACTTTGTACCCTTTCTCCCCAAACTGCTTCAATATATATAATTTCCTAAGATTTTCTAATAGAGCAGCGCTAATGATTCTTCAGACCACCACTGCTGGGCACTACTAAAATACTCTGTGGTTGTACGCATTGGTGCCAACTACTGTGTACATAAGTTAATACAACCCCTTTAAACTCCATTTATTAATGAACATTGTTTTCTCAATGAACACTGTTTTCTAATGAGATTTTAGTAACATTTACCAACATTTCTGATAATATATAATCAATACTTCATATGGACCACTGCTGCTGGACATTGTCAAATAACCTGTGGTCTTACCTATTAGAGCAAGTCACTTATCTTTCCCTTAAACTGCCCCATGTTAATATGTTAAGTCATCCTTTATAGGACATCCCCTAACATTTGATGCTATTATCCTCACAACTGATAATTTACAGCCAACGGCTGATTTATTGTTATCTATATCATCATTGAACATTAGTATTTACAATTTAATTACAAATCAGGTACCTGATTTATGCCTTGAGGTAGTACTATGACTGATAATGCCCTCAAGGAAGGGCGAAACATGTCTCATTTGGAAATAATGATAAATTCCTAAATGTTTAAAATTCTAATGTATTGAATAGGTGACATAATAAACTATTTAGCATCCTACATATAGTATCTTCAATACAGATCAATAATGATATTTATCACTTGTAACTTTGCCTTGGTCGTAGACTGTATCTTCTCTCTTCCTCGACGCGATGGATGTGCTCTCTTCCTCTTGACAGGATCATGCCGTGTCAGGGATCGGAGTTGCCTCGCAGTCAGGCTCTTCCTCGATGATAGTCGATGCATTCTCCTCATGACCAGACTAAGCTGTGTCATCAGTAGCCTCTCCTCCAGGTAAACCCGTGGTAGACCCAGGCTTACCCTGTATGCGCAGCGGTTGGGTGACTCGCTGCAACTCCGACGCATGGACCTTGACAGGAGGGTTGGTCTTTAGTAAGTAGACCCCACGGCCCAGCTGCTTATCCACCTCAGCGCGACCAACTCACATACGTGAGAGAGACCTGCATGAAACCCTCCAATCTTATTACTAGAGCTCGGATTTCCATGCAAATGCATGTTCCTAAAAAAGCTGCTTACACTTTTGAAACTTCGCAAATATTCATTTTATGACTAATCAGTTCCAAATAATTGTACTTTTTCCATATATATTTGCATGTTTTGACCTATTTGGGAGAAAATTCATGCATAATGCATATTTTGAAAATTTTGGATTTAATAGCGAATAATTGGACATTTATGTTTGAGTATATGACTTTTCTTCTGACTTTGATGCTTATATTATGATAACTTGCATGACAGTACCTTTTTTGAACTTTCATTGCCAGAATTTGGGACCGTGAGTCCATGTTATTTGCTTATCATTGAGAGAGAAAGAAAATGTATTCCTGGCATACTACTTGACAACCAAAGTTAGATGCATAGAGGTCCTCTAATCCAGTTAGCAAAGCACTTTCTTACCGGTTGCTTGAGTAAACATTGACATAAGCGGGAAGATCCCCACGTCGAACACTCTAATCCTTAGAAATAAGGTATCCCAATAAAAAGTGAACCCTAAATTTTGCATTAATAAATGACGGCTATTTCTTTCGTGTTTTTTTTTTTTTTTTTTTTTTTTTTCCCCAACCTATGTTAGATGAAGAAATCAAAACTGGAATCACACTTCTGTGATGCCGCGTTACTGACATAGCAGCTTACAAACCTTGGTTTTGCACTGAATCCTGTTTTGTTTTACCTGGAATTTCCAACCCTGAACTCTTACTGGTCACATGCCTGAGGCCAAAATAATTGAGAAATGAAGGGAGTTGGAAAGCAGCACGCTTACACGCTTCAAATTGTAATTTAATGTTTGACTGTGGTGTTAAGTGTTGCTGTCATGCCACCTGTTATAAGTCTACGAAGAGACCTCATGTCTAAATGGAATTAGGGAAAACAATTTTTAAGTTTTAAAGAAAGAGATAACTTCCAATATACTTCGTCCTAAATGTCTTTGTTTAAGTATGAACCTATCACTTCTTGTGACTAGGAAGATGCTGATAAATTAGTTAATGCACCGTGTTTCAAAAGAAAATGAATACGTAACAATATTGAACTGAATTTTGATAGTGCATGAATGCATGCATATTTTGAGATTTGATAGTGCATGGAAATCCGGACTCTACTTATTACTGACTGGGTGGTTACATCGCAGTACCTGTTGTGCTGGTAGGAAGACTCTGGGTCTCTTCGACTTCTTGAGCCCTGGCCTGGGTAAGGGATCTCTTCTTGGCTAAAGCTTGCTTCTCCATGATGTTCTGCTGCTTACTGCCACTCTGCCAGGGAAAGAGCTGCATCATCTTGACCAGAAGTGGGTGGTGGACGAATCTCCCAATTCCCGGTGCCATATAGCTGTTGACCAAGAAACAGCTCTGCTGGGGAATGGCCAGTGACTGAATACCTCATCTTGTAGAAGGCTAGTGATGCGTTCCATCATGGCTTCAGGTATTGGAAAGGCCTCAATACATCTTGTGAAGAGGTCGGTGATCACTAGGAGTCCTGTTTTACCCCGTGGTGTTCTAGGGTAAGGACCCATGAAGTCCAGGGCTATGACCTCCCAAGGGCGTTGCGGCCATCTTCCTCGATGACTGGAATCTGCCTTTGTGTTGCTCTCCTTGGTAAAGGCACAGATGTAGCACCCCTTCACATAGTCCAGGATGTCTTTCTGCATGCTGACCCAGAAGAATTTCGTCAGATAGACTGATACATTTCTTCGCCTCCTGGATGTCCGGATTCGGTGCTGTCGTGCTGGGGATCACCACTACTGCAGGTGTGTCGGAGAGATGCGACCTGTACATTAAGAGTCCTCCGCCAACCCGGAAGTTCTTGTAGCACAACTTGAATTCCCTCGGGACGAGTCTACTGTCAGTGCTCTGTCTCCTAATCCACTGCGTCATGGTCCTACAAAGCTTATCTTCTTGCCAGTGTTTACTCCCAGAACAAGTTCCTCCTTGATGGTCATAAGGACAGGTTCCTGAGGCTCACTGTGGTGCTCCTAGCTTCAGGTTCCATCGCCGGGTGCCTAGATAAGCTGTCAGCTCCTATGTTTGTCGGTCCTGAGACATGACACATCGAAATAAAATTCTGTGATTAACAGAGCCCATCGCATCAACTTAGATTTTAAGCCAGAGACTGAGTTCAACCATTTGAGAGTAGCGTTACCGGTGTACAGCTGGAACTTCCTTCCCTCCAAATAGCCTCTCAATTTGCCCATGGCCCACACCACGGCTAAGGCTTCCTTCTCGGCAGTGCAGAAGCGTTGTTCCGTGAGAGATAGCTTCCTGCTGGCATACTCGATTATGTTCGTTTTGATGCTGTCTACAATGCCTGTAACCTTCTGGGGACTTTATTTTCTATGCGAGTGCTTCCAGTAGAAGCTCCTGATCATAATGCATGCCTTTTGAACTTCTGCTGTTGCTCTGTTTCCTACTCATTAGAGTGTTTTTTTTTTTTTTTTTAAGTGATTTAATTTCTTGAAGCTCCCTTTCTACTTCAGCATTCTTTCCTCCTATTAATCTGCAAAAAAAGTAACCTTCCTCTGGAGATGCTTAATTCTCTTTTTGAAGATGAATTCCCTCTGATTATCAGCACTAACCTGTGATTTATTACCAGCGCTAGAGCACACGGAGCTGATACTAGGGGAGTCTAGTATGGAATAATTACGAGTGGAATGAACATCTAGTTTGGTAGAGTAGCGTTAATATGGAGATCATCTTACTGTGATGTTTCATGATAAATATTTTGGATCACAGGATATAAACTTTGTGGTTCTGATCGTATTGAATTGTAATGGTTCTGATCCGTATTGAATTGTAATCACAATAATTATTGAAATATTTTGGAAGATTAGGACAAATATGTGGGACTGCTGTGGGATCCAGTATGCATCTCTGTCTTGGAATTTACACTTTTCGACCATTAATGAAACTGTCACATTTTTGGATAAGTTTGGCTGCAAAATGCAGAACACAGATGCAGCTTTTATCACTTAAAGGCAGATCTTGACATGGAACAGCCTTCGACCACTTCCGAGAACCGAGTGAGATTTTTTGGGGTGAAAAAAAAAAGAGAGAGAGAGAGCTATTTGTCATTTGAATGCTTATTGTAATCCGACTTGGCAACACGGGACATAGCAAGATATAGGCATATTCACATGCAGTAGTAAATTGAAGCGTATGCCAAAGTATATGTCCTACTTCACATTAACAGAGAGATGGATAATCTCCCTAGTCAATACTATGCATCAAAAATGTATTTACAATTCACATTTACATTATATGTAGTACAAGTTTCGAGAATATGTTCATTCCCTTCTTCAACTAAATAAGTTAAAATTTGTATATTACAATAAGACCTAATGAAACAGGAGGGGGCCCTGCTAAGAAAGCTAAAACTGTGACATGTACAATATGACATATTAAAAATGGATGAATAGTGACATGGAACTTATATATATATTCATCGTGTCAGAAGTACAAAGTAAGAGAGACAAAAATTAAACAAAGAAATTTTAAACATGACATGGAATTAAATTCCATCTTGTCATCTCAATATAAACATAGTAGGAGGATGTCTATGTGGATAAAATGTTGCACTCTGAGCACTGTTGCGATGTGACATTAATGTGTTCTTGTTGATCCAACACTCCCTTATCAAATTCAAATTGGATTGTATTAAAAATACTATAAAATGGTGTGAGACCAAGTTGTCAAGAAGATTCCCTCAGGTAACAGATATTCGCAAACATGTACTAGATATAATGTAAATTGTAAATACATTTTTAATACAAGGTATTGACTAGACAGATTATCCATCTTTTATTTACTGTGATTAAGTCAATATGGAGCCAATAATGGCCATTTTGGTCACGATTATTAACAGTACATTCTACTTCTCAAATGCTTAATCTGTTTCATTTTCTAATTCACGAAAAGTTAGCACCCGATATTTTGCACGTATAAAACTCTAGAACATATAAAACCGAAAAAGACCACAAACTGTTTACACACTTCCACATTAAGCCGACAAAAAGAGTGTGTACTTGGCCTTTTCATCGACAGCAGCTGGCTTTGATTGCCCCGTAAGATATGGGTAGCCCTCAACAGAGTCCGTACTAACCACGGGAGATGTGGATCAATGATGTTTAAATGGGGTATGAGATCTCCAGCCTGTGACTGTGGTACAGTTAAGCAGACTATCGACCATATTGTCACCGAATGCAATGGAAGGGCATTTGCTGGATCCAGCCAGGACTTTGTGGTGGCTTCTGCTGAGGCCATACATTGGCTTGAGAATTTAGATCTAACTCTTTGAACCCTTTTGCTTGCATGATTGTTTTCAATGTTATAATGTGTATATCTTGTAATTTTGTATTTAATAGTTTGTGCTTACTGTTCATGTATATTTAATCTTTGTATTGTTTTGTGTATGTTACCATACGTTAATAATAATAATAATAATAATAATAATAATAATAATAATAATAATAATAATAATAATAATAATAATAATAATAATAATAATAATAATAGCACTGCAGGTGGTGGAGAACATGTACACCGTGTCGGTTAACATATGATTCAGAGGGAGTCGTCACACTATTCGTCCTGATGGAACTACAGCCCTTACCCTTCTACAATGGCATGTGGAGATTGTCTAATTTCTCATGGAACTCCATTCCCAAACCCTCCCTGCTCACCAGATTTCTAGGTCCCAGATGCCTACATATGGGAAATGTACCTGCTGAGGAAGAATAATTTAATTTAAATAGTAAATTTGCAGACCAGTTCTGGTTTCCAGAAGTAGCTTAAAACCTCAGCACATGGCACTGTCTGGATACAGGATGTAATTTATAAATCACTTCGGATACTGCCTTGCAAGAAAATTGCACAACTAATTAGCAACATGCTGAATAACAGTCCAATCCAAAGTAATCATGGGAAATGTAATCATTGACCAGAGGCCTCCTAATACTGGTCATTCCCAAAGTTCGGCACAGGTCCCTCAACTCCTTAGCTTGTACACTGCTGAAATGCCAGAAATGCACTGTAGGAAGTCTGGGCATGCAGATTATTAGGCGATAACAACATAGCATAAATTCATTAAGGTAACCAAGAATACCTTAAAGGAGGACCTAGCTGCTTTTAGGAAAGTACTTTCGACAATAGAGATATAAGGCTACTTCGTATGAAACTGAAACAGCATGTCTTCACCTCATCAACCTGCCAACTGTGAACTGAATATTAAATATGACAAAAATCCCCTAGTCTATAATAAATATACATAGTATTTTGGGGTCACATTTGATGGAACACCGTCCTCACCAACATGGCAGCTCAACCGAATTGTAGGAATAACTTCACCCAAAAGCTATGTGTAACCACACAGGGTTCTAAAGCTTCCAACCTGAAATCAACAGCCCTTGGTCTTGTCTATTCTACAGCAGAAAATATCCTCCGTTTGGCTAAGTAGTTGCCATGCAGATCTGATCGATGTCCAACTAAATCAAATACAGGCACAGTGAAATCCACTTAACTTTCTGACTATGAGCACTGATCAAAGCTTATAATTTTCATGTTCCATATTGATGACAATATAAGCACTGAGTCATATTCCTCTACTACACCTGCGAAGAAAATACCAGGGAGTGTAAAATCTAACAATCAATCTTGATGTGCTTATCCTTAAGGATATTGCAGGCAAAGAAGTAAAAGGCTCCGTTCAAGAAATCCTCCAATCCACATAGCTGAGGACCTGGCAGACACTAACTTTCCAATTTAATCTAGCCTGGAAGCAAGAATGAATTAACAGCTCTCTACTGCAGATGCATAATTTGCTCAGAGACAGTGTTAAACACGACATTCTGAATTTGCCTTACAGACCCTGGTTGATTCTGAGCAGGATCACAACAAATCATGGCAGATGTGCTGACCTGTTGTACAAGTAGAGAAAAATCCTGAGCCTAATATACAGGGTTATTCACCTAAGATGTTACACGGAAATAATGTCTAAACCATTAAAGATATTGGTATTCTGTTTTCATATTCATAAATGTTACCCAAGGGTTTATAAAATAATGTGCTACTTATTCCCATGGGGTGATTAATAACCGAAATATTGATACTAACTCAATTTTAAATGGAATGGCACGAATACATACAGCTTGCCTAAAAGTACAACCAAGTACAAATTCAAGTATGTAAGTATTTTCAAAATCGAACAGTTACTTTTTGAGATATCAATAAAAAATGCATTTGGGCTTTTGCATGCCCCATCGGACAGCGTGCAGTCAGCAAAGGATGTATAGGCATGCAAGCTGTTTCCTGGCATTGATTCCAGCCACAGAACAGATACCAGGTATGTACTGCAAACTATCGTACACATAATGTGATGTACCGTAACGTACCCTGGGTGTGCAACGTTATTGTATGACTGGTGAACACACAACGGGGAAGGGAGTTTACAGTTTCTTTGTTTTGTTTTAAAATCCATGTGTAACAGGTTGTGCTCAGTTTGGAGTCTTTCCTCGCAGGTGGGAATGGGAAGGATTTGGAAGGGACTTCGGCCGTGGCCTATCTCAAGGTACCAATCCGGTATTTGCCTGGTGCTGAACATGGGACACCATGAAAATCACTTTCAGGTCGGTCGAGGCAGGACTCGAACCCGAATGCACGCTACTAAATTATTCATTTGCTTTTCTAGGAGATCTTCAGGTGTCCTGTGTTATGTTTATTTCTCAGTTTTCAAGTCATAGTTATTATTTTATTCCTTTTAAAAACATCAACCCTCCTTGCCCTGTCATGAGTACACCTGTCATACACACTTTGCAAACCCACCACGTGTGTATGATATGCTTACATGCCTGGTATCCATTCTGTAGCTGGAATCACACCCAGGAAACTGCTTGTGCGCCATTATGTCCTTGCCAGACTTCACGCTGTCTGATGCGGCATGCAAAACCGCGCTTGATGTTCTTATTGATATCTCAAAAAGTAAATGTCCGATTTTGAAAATACTTACATATTTAAACTTGTATGCCATTGGAATTTCAGTCCAGCTGTCTGAATTTGTGCGATTCCATTTAAAAATTTGGAGTTACTATCAATATCTCGGATATTAATCACCCCATGGGAATACGTAGCACATTATTTTATAAACCCCTGGGTAACATTCATGAATATGAAAACAGAATACCGATATATTTAATGGCTTAGACATTATTTTGGTGTAACATCTTAGGTGAATAAACCTGTATAAAAGCGGGTTTCTACAACAAACCATGAGACACATTATAGAGGAATGGTCTCTAGTCTTCCTACTCAAGCAATTCCTTGGATGCTACAGCAGAGGCTCTGCGGTATAAAAATAATTTACAAATTAGTTTGTAACTTCCTTCTTTCTTTTACATGTATGTTAGTAAAAGTCAGGCATCAATTTTTGGTAATGAGACAAAGTCTTTCACAGTGCATTGGCTCTGCCGGTGGATTCAAGTAGCCAATGCAGTGGCCTCCATGGTATGCACCAGCCATACGTCTTGGTGGGTGTGCTATTTACCAGCTGATGAGTACAACTTGGCACATTAGGGTGAAATGCTGGCAACTGGAAATGAGTTACCTGGAAAATTTACTGTATAATGTCCAATGGTGGACCATTTATATTGGTATTGCAGCTATCGAGCTCGGTATTTGAATATTTAGTTGTGTTGGTTCATTTACTTTTGTTGCACCAACCCCACCAACAATAGGATAAGACACGGCCATGATTAGAAAGGGAGCGACTGTAGCCTTAATAAAGGTAAAGACCCAGCCTTTGCCTCATGTGAAAATGGAAAACAACAAGACACCATCTGCAGGGCCACCAACAGCGGGGTTCAAACCCACTATCTCCCAAATTAAATCCGGCAGCTATACGTTTTGAACATATTGTTAACAATTGAATTTAATTCAAAGTAGTTAAGTTCCGGTCGTTCCATCAAGGCAAATGGTAAAATTAAAAAGAAATTTTCACATTCTTCTTAAGGTGACACTCCGGAGATAAAAATATATTTTTACCTAATGCATGGATTTTCATGAAACTTTGTGGGAATGCCACCTACATAAAAGTAGAGATATCATGGACATTTCTTTCATATACAATTAGTAGTTTTTCCAAAATAATTTTTTTCTGGAATTTTTAATTAAATTATTTTCATGAAATTTAATTAACATGTTAATGTAAATTCATAATTAGGCAGAAACTACTTCTTTTAAATCATTACGTATCGAATTTTCTGTACATAGGCCTAATTTATATAAGGAGATACGAGGGCAGATCCAAAAATAAGTTGCACTTCCCAGTTATGGCCATTTATTACACCACCTATACAACAGCAAAACGACTATAACGACATACACTGTAATGTCACTTTTCCACATAGTTTCCAAGAGACTCCAAATATTTTTGCGAACGCACAACCAACTTGTCGATGCCAGATGCACAGAAATTTCCTCCAGCATTCTGCAACCACTCGGAGACAGCGGCCTTCACCTCCTCATTGGTCTGGAAACGTCAACCACCGAGCCCCGTTTTGAGCTTACCGAACAGATGAAAGTCACATGGCGCTAGGTCAGGACTGTAGGGTGGATGTTGCCAGACCTCCCACTTGAAACGCTGCAGCAGTTCTCTCGTTTGGCAGGCCTTGTGAGGTGTTGCGTTATCGTGCAACAAAATCACATCGGTGCTCAATTTCCCCCGGCGCTTCTCTTTAATCGCTTTACGCAACTGCTGCAACGTTTGACAATATGACACTGCGTTGATCCTCGTTCCTTTCAGCATGAATTCCACGTGCACCAAACCCTCCATGTCAAAGAACACTGTCGCCATAACCTTACCGGCTGAAGGTTGAACCTTGGCCTTCTTTCGTAGTGGTGATGAGGGGTGCACCCATTCCATTGATGTTCTCTTCGTTTCGGGGGTGAAGTGGTGGACCCACGTTTCGCCGCTTGCGACGATTCGCCGCAGAAACCCGTTGCCGTCTGCGGCATAGTGTTGCAAAAATGCCAGGAAGGATCGGAAAAGTCCCTTGTGCTCATCGGTGAGAAGACGTGGGACCCAACTTTAACACAGCTTACGATATCCAAGGTCCTCGTGAACAATGGCGAACACACTGCCACACGACATGTTCAGCTGCGTCGTGATTTCTCTCAGTTTAATGCACCGGTTCTGTCTAATAATCGCATTCACATGGTTGACCTTTGCACGGGTCCTGGATGTTGCAGGCTTGCCTTTGCGATGGTTGTCCGTGATATCCGTGCGTCCAGCTTCGAATTGCTGACACCACTTTACGATACCTTGCCGGGAAATGGTCCGCTCCCCATACACAGCACTAATTTCACGATGATTTGTCCGTGCAATTCTTCCTTTTGGCCCATAAGAATCGGAATGTCGCACGCACCTCATATTTTGAGTGAACGTCCGGTTGACGTGCCATTGCATTTGGCCGCGATTCACACAATACTAGACAAGACACCACAGTGACCTGCCTAACAGACGTGTGGGCAGTGTCTGTTCCTTTCTCCGCTGTGCCCACATTTGCGACACATAGCACGCTGTTGAGGCGCGTTAGTGCAATTAACCTTTTGATCCACCTACGTATATCGTACTAAAGTTTGTGTAATTTTCACGTCCTAAAATTTTGGACTTAAAAATCCCTACTACTTGAAAAAATTCTGCAATAAAAAATTCCATAAGCAGGTTTCTTAATATAGCTGTGGTACATATACCATATAAATTTTGTTACATTTGGCAGAATATTATGGGAGAAAAATGGGATTTAAATGTAAAATTACAACTGGCAAACAAAGCATTATCACAGTGATAAATTGTTTGAATTCAGCAGAATAACTTCGTGACAAGAAAAAAGAAACTCAATCCTTTCAATCTCAGCCATAAAAACAATTTTACCAAAATGACCAAAATATCTATTTTTATCTCCGGAATGTCGCCTTAACCATGTGAAAGGGAATTGAAATCTCTGGTAGCATAAAAAAAATGAAGTCCATGAATCACTTATTATTATTATTTGAAAACTACTTGATTTCATGTGTTTCTGTCTTACATTACATATGAGCAAACTTTTAAAAGAAAAACAAATATATACATCACAGTAACTTATTTTGAGCTGTACATTATTAATAAAGGTTTTATTATATACATCACAGTAACTTAATTCAAGCTTTACATTATTAATAAAGGTCTTATATAAATTGGTCTTAAAAATGGCTTTATTAATTTTGAATTCATTACTCTCCTTTTTATGGGACGATAATTTCTTCTGAGGCAGTAAGAAAGGTGAGAAGTCAAAAATCATTGATACTACATCAGCCAAAAACAATTCACTCGTATTAAGACAGTGAATGCACAAAATGTGTATATATCTATAAAATTTAAAAAAATTAAAATATAATAAAAAAGAAGCTGCCAAACTCCATTAACTACTATGAATTGTCATATTATTGTTAACCTCTGATGAACTAAATTTTTTTTCTTGTAATCCTATACATAAAAAACACATCCTATTTCCTATTTATAAATAGACAAAATACTACCTAGTCAGAGAATAATTTTCCTAAATCCCATTATAATTCTACTACTGTATTTATGTAACCTTCCCATTACGTTCTCACTTGCAACTTTGGTATAACTTTTAAAGGTTCATTGCTATGAAATTCAATCACCAATCTACCTTTCAATGACCTGAAATATAATTTCCTCTAAATGAAATTCTGTACTAAGTTACAAGATGTTATCTACCCCTACCTGGTACGCTTAGGAGGCGCAGGAGCCTGTTTCCCCTTCCGATTTGTTGGTCGACGCAACTGTACTATATTGCTCTTACTTGACAGGACAGGACCACCAGTGAATGTACTCAGTTTGGTAACAGCACCAGCACCATCTATAAACAAGTCACAATGAGTACAAGGCTGCCACATTAATTCTATCACATTATCAATAATTTTATTTAGAAAAACAAAAGGATAAAAAAAAAATCAAACAACTGACCTAAAAACTTTGTTTTCCTTTCACAGGAGTCTTTGCAATGCTGTTTCTGGTTTGTAAGCATTTCTTCTGTAGTTTGAGAATGATATCCTTGTAAAGGCCACTTCAAGTAGGGAAACTAGTATTCCAGGCTCAAGGCCAAAGAATAATGTGGCAAAGTACAAACATTTTCACACATACTAGATAACACTAAAAAAAAACCACCCTCTTTCATTCCCTGGACAGTCATGAGGTCATCCTAGTACTTTTTTTTTTTTTTTTTTTAAATCACCATCAGAATGTTGGCTGGAAGAGAAGGAAAGGGAAGGAGAGGTGGTGGCATACAATTTGTCATTAGATTGCATGCCAAAAGCCAAGGTTTGATTCGAAACCTCTCTGCAGTGTTATATGGAGTGAGACCATACGATGCTGTTGATGTAATTCGTCTGTCAGATGGAGACTTTAAGCTTAACACAACTGCGACAGATAGATATAACTTGAAAACAATATTCTCTCACCCACCAGTAAATAATACATGAAATCACAGACAGAATAGAGGTTTTCACTTGATCGATGTAGGACGGGCAAGGAGGTGAGTGACGGGATGGGCACTTAGTTCACATTTTAACGGCATTTTATTCTTCAGTTCATTCATATTTTCTTTTTCTTTTTAGGCCCCTATTGTCAACACACAATCAGGTTCAACGTGCATCAGTATAACTCCACCTCCTAATCAAGAAATCTATTACAATGTGGCATCACCACAACACTGTTTTATGTACAATATGCACATCATTTTATTTGCATAGCCACTTACGGAGTTTTATAATTGACAATTCATTGTTTTGAACAACAGTTTTAACATATGATTTTAATTGGACTTCATGCTTCATATCATGTTTACACCGCACAATTTTAACATTGAAGATTGACAAGACGCTATCACGCCATGTCACAGTATACAAAGACTTTGCATTTACTTATTTTAATGTGTCCTCGCCTTATTTTTAATGTTATATATTTGTATTTGTGACTGAAGATGTCCTATAAGAGGACGAAACATGTTTCACGAGTGTAATTTAATGTAGTCTTTGTAATAAAGACAATTACAGTATTGTAAAGGTGGAATTATAAAATCTAAATTTTAACAAGTTGATACTTTCACAATACGGGCTCTAATATGAAATTTATAACGTGCAAATAATACAAGTATCGAGCTCGAATTATTATTATTATTATTATTATTATTATTATTATTACTATTATTATTATTTTACAGTGATGATTATTATTATTATTACTTGTATGTTTAGCTATGAAGTGTTACATCCATTTAGTATTATTATTATTATTATTATTATTATCACATCATAAGTACATATGATATGATCATGCTGTTTGTGAGGTTATGTCATGAAACATGTGCTGTACATAAATATTCATACGAGTTCAGTTAACCCTTACCCCTCGAATTAAAGTTCTCTGTGTTGTCTCTACTACTCGTATTTTATAAGTAAATTTTTATCTTATATGACCTGTATTAATGTTTCACGATTTTGGAGATAGCACTTACTTTTAAATGATGTAGTTAGGCTATACACGTTTACAGCAAGCTATACTGAAGCAAATAAAAGCAATATGTGGAATTTAAGACAAATTATTTTGCATTTGAATTATTATTATCATCATTATCATCATCATCATCATCATCATCACCGCACACCGATCGGTTTCCTTAATAATATCAGTGTACAAATTATCGCTGAAAATCAACTGAAAACCTCTATTATGTCTGTGATTTCATACCTCGCGGTAGTTTGTAGGCTAAAACCACTGTAAACGGCGATTTTTTGAAATCTGGATCTGTTTGATTTATAATTGTGCCAGTCGTCAGCATCAGGTACATGTTGGGTTACGGTACACAAACCGACCATCTTCAGTTCACTTTTAGGCATCCTGAAATGCTATTAGATATATTCATTAGAGGCAGAGTTGCGAAAATACTGTGGTTTTGTGTGTTCCCTGACATATACAACATATATATGACTAGAAGAGCACATGGTGACCATGTTTGTTTACTATCGCTCGAGCTTTTGTGTGCGTGAGTGGACAGCTGACGGCTACACTGCCATCTAAATAATAGATTTTTGACTGACTGTCAAATAGTATCTGGATTCTACAAAGTTCCACACTGAACCAAAAGATGGCAGTACAGTATATCATTGTGAATTTTTTGTCGGGTAAGAGACGGCAGACGAGCAGTGGGCGATAAAATGTCATGTCGGGTCACCCCCGACATGTGACCGGAACGGGCCTCAGCCAACAGGCGAGTGGTAAGAGTTAATGCAAATACCTGTATATTAATATTATATAATTTATTCTTACCTGAATATATGATTTGTAATCCATAATTGTGAAACACAATGTAACTTCCAGAATGGTATATGTAGACAAGAACAATAGAGAATATTCTATACCGAGCTCGATAGCTGCAGTCGCTTAATTGCGGCCAGTATCCAGTAATCGGGAGATAGTGGGTTCGAGCCCCTCTGTCGGCAGCCCTGAAGATGGTTTTCCGTGGTTTCCCATTTTCACACCAGGCAAATGCCGGGGCTGTACCTTAATTAAGGCCACGGCCGCTTCCTTCCAATTCCTAGGCCTTTCCTGTCCCATCGTCGCCGTAAGACATATCTGCGTCGGTGCGACGTAAAGAAAAAAGAAAAAAAATAATATTCTGTACATTATAATCTATGTGTTAGACATTCTCGAATTTTCGAGATGGTTTATTTTGTAAAGTAGCCTTCTAAATGCCTGGCCTGGCACATATATAAGGAGACGATCTTGACGGTGACAAGGGAGTTATTGGTTGGAGAGTTATTGTTCAGTAGGGTTATGGTGTAGCAAGAATATACTCGTGACCTCAAGACATGTAATGGTTGCAGTCTCCATATTGAAGCGACAGCCAGCTGTTTTTTTAAATGGCGGCTTGCAATGTGAGTGTTTTGTTTGTGACAGTAGTGATTAAGGTTATGTGTGTGTTCAATTTGTAAATAGATGTGAATAAAATAATTGTACCAACTGACAGCATCCCATGTGAGTCTTTGTGGAGATGTTCAGCTTGAGCAGACCCCTTGGTGTTATTCAATAGGAGTAGGATCTGTGCCGACCCCAGATTTCACCCTCTCCCTACTTGATTATCATAACTATTACCACACCCAGATGCATTGGTCGCCCATGGGTGCCAAATAGAATGAATTGCAACAGACCTCTCCGTAGGCCACACACAATCAATTAATAGTACTAGTGATTCATGAAATCAAACCTTTACACTAATTTTAAAGATCAGAATTTGTCAAGTTCTTCCTGTTAAGGTACTGTATTTACTTTCCTATTACCCCCCCCCCCCCCCTCTGCCACCCCCCCCCCCCCACACACACACACTTTCTCTCACTCACTCTCCCCCTCTATCTTACAAGTGACAAGCCAGGAAGTGCAATATTTCAGTTAACAGTAAAACCCATGCTTCTGTAACACCTGTGCATTGGCCGGCTACTCTCTTCCTCTACCCTGGATTTCTCAATGCCCTTCCAGCTTCTGAACTCTGCATCCCATGCGGCAGCTTGTATTTGTAGTGTGTCATTAGGAAGTGTCCAGTACACAAGCAGGAGTGAAAATGAGAAGAGAACACATTTTACAGCATTCATCAAGTTGAATGTGTTAGATCATGCTGCAGAAAACCGAGCAAGAGCAGCAAGTTGTACATAAAAGGTGCAGCCATGTATAATTTTTTTTTTCCTGTTTTGCTTTACGTCACACCGACACAGATAGGTCTTATGGTGATGATGGGATAGGAAAGGAATGGGAAGGAAGCGGCCGTGGCCGTAATTAAGGTACAGCCCCAGCATTTGCCTGGTGTGTATAATCCACTACTGGCATAATTAGAGAGACAAATTATTGTGACAGAAAATAAAGAAGACACATATAATTCCTTTCACGGTGAGAAGAAAGGAAAATACAAAAATGTGGACGTAAGAGTTCCGGAGTTGGTTAAAGAAAAAAAAAAGAGGGACACATAGCAATGCCGTAAATCATGAAATGATGGCATGAAATTACGCAAAGTCTTGGTACCGCAGGAAAGGATTTTAAAGCATTTAAGGTTGGTCAGAATGCTTTATGCGCAAAAATGGACCAAGTTTGTGGAGAAGGATATCATTGTGCCAGAGGCTTCCATCAGATTATACAAACAAACTTCGTAGTTAAGAAATGTCTGCCTCCGTAGGATACCACAGCTCCGATGAAGTCGCACAAATACATAGCTTTTTTGTATGTCTGGCCCATGCATTGGAAGCACACATCAGTCATTTGATACGTCTGTTTTCTACCTGAGAAGGTCCGTGAGTGTAACAGCACAATTAACTGCCATTCTCGGGGGCTTGAGTTTGATTCCCAGTTCTGTCAGAGATGTAAGAATGACAGGAAGGTTGATATGTGGCAAAATAGAACATGCAGCTCACCTAAGGAAGGGGACATGAGTTTACTTTAGTTAAGAACTATTCATGGTTGTTGCTATTAATATAGTGGGTGAGATCATTAACAAAGTGATTGTTTAATATCATAACTCAGGACAATATAGGTAATTTTTGGACAGAAGTAGGTTTAAAACATGATAAAAATAACTCGGTCATAATGACTGTTTTACTCATTAACATGCCTAACAAATAGAAATAATAATAATGTTATTGGCTTTATGTCACACTAACTAGTTTGCAATTTTCGGAGATACCGAACAAAACATACTGAGAGTTTAAAAAATGGAGACGACAAATGTATGAAATAAAATGTTATGATAATGAAATGCATTACCTCTATGAATGTGGCACGCTTTCCTATTATTTATTTACATTTTTTTGTTGTGGAACTTATGGCACTTGATAGCATACCTAATATAAACAATGAGGCCTCTCTTATCTCAGTTAAAGCTGTTTAGGTAAATCCTGATGTGATGAATGTAGAGAACAAGCATGAAATATACTTAAAAATAAAGGTCTGGCTTTCAACAGCCACAGTTATCCAAAGAATGCTTCTAGTCACTATGTATTACATTTGGAAGGACAACTCGTAACATACACAAGCAATCAGCTGATGGGTTGGCATGCTTTCTACAGTACAGTACAGGGTAGCTTCTGCTTTACATACACCAACTGGGAATAACAGAGACTGTCTCTACAAATTATTCCCAAATAGATTTCTAATAGTTTGGACTCTATAATCAGGAACAAAACTATTTTTAAAAGTTTCAAAAAGACCAGGATCTCAAATGCTATCAATGGCAGTGAAAATTATATCATTTGTGATGACAACAGTGCCAGTAGCAGGGAAGTTGGAAGGACAAGACGTCGATAATTCAAATAAAAGCAGTGATTAGGTTTACTGTGTAATAGCCCTACTGCTCAAATGACAGAGACAAACGACTGGCCATTAAGGGAATATTGCATAATACGATAAATAAAACTGTACGTCCAAACCTCAGCTGTTTTCTCTATGAGGTCAAGTATGAAGCAAGATGAACCTCATAGGAAGTTTTTACGACCAGTTGCCCTTCCTGATGTCAATTTCATTAGAGGAGTTAATGAGATAAAACAAATGATATAAGAGTAAAACTGACTAAATTTACTATATACGTAGGCCTATAAGTCATGTGTTCACTATTTGTCTTCTTTATTTTTCAGATTTAAAAATGCTGCCTTTCAGCGAAGATAGCCAGTACGACTCAGAAATCAATCACAAATTTATTAAAGAATAGTGTAGAATACATACATGTACAATTTATAGTTCTTTATAGCCAGAAGTCACTGGACAAAAAATAAATAAAAACGTGTATGGCTTTTTAGTGTCGGAGTGCCCAAGGACAAGTTCGGCTGGCCAGATGCAGGTCTTTTGGTTTGACGCCCGTAGGCGACCCGCGCATTGTGATGAGGATGAAATGATGATGAAGATGACACATACACCCAGCCCCAGTGCCAGCGGAATTAACCTGCCGGGAATCGAACCTGGGACTCCTGTGGCCAAAGGTCAGCACGCTAACCATTTAGCCATGGAGCCGGCAAGTCACTGGAAAAAATAGGAGGCTATCCCATATTGGACCGCACCTCACTTTCTGCAGCTATCAAAGCGGGAAACAAAGGGAGTCTAACACGCGGGAAAACATGGCAGAGTATACATTTAAATATCAATTTACATGTTGATTTAAAGATGCTAGATGTTCCTTTTACTGTTTTTAAATTAAGTCAACATAACTTAATGGAACATACCAAGGAGCGACCCCAGGACTAAATTTGGCAAGCATTTGGTGTATTACATATCCGTCCCAGGGTGCGAACCGTCAAGCTTCAATGGAGATAGTCTCAATTTCTTCCCTCGTTTAAACAAAGCCAAGTTGAGAGAGGGGACACGTGAGGTTAGACGGCACTCCCACAGCCAACTGCTGGACGGAAAATTTGATCCAACACAGGGTTGGCAGGATCATAGAAATAGGAGAGATCTCAAGTGATAGGCTGATTCCGGTGAATCTCAGTAGATGGAAATTTGAAACGGGAATAATCTTGAATTATCGGATCATAAAATGTGGTAATATTAAGAGTCAAATTGATCTGCGATCTATGTAAAGGACTGAGGATACCAGCTAGTTCGTTGTACAAAGGAAACTGTAATATATCTAGGGGATGCCCCTGGCGTGGTGGAGAGAGACGAGTCTTTAATTACAGGAGGAAACCAAGAGTGTGGGTCTTTATCCGTGGTGAAGTTGCGGGGTACGTATGTCGCTCTCCGTTTTAATACAGAGATAATAGCTAATTAAATAAGAATCAATTGAACAATTTAAGCAGTAAGAGTGGTGAATGGAGAACTCAGACTAGAGGAACCAATTCATAGTAATAGACGACCCACCAGGAAGCTGGGACTGAGTCAACTGCTGTCACCAGCCTTGTGATGGGCTAACTCAGCATGGACAGCCCATAACGGACTGACACGCCATGACAAGGAAACAGATATTTACTTGCGTATTAGACCTCTCTCCCCCCCCCCCCCACCCCCACTTGTACAGCCAAAGAACAAATAAAGCAGGGTCCGATATGTGATAACCTCAAATTTTGTGCAGCGAGCACATGACTTCTAGGCTATAAAGAGCCATAAATTGTACATGTAGACATTCTACACTGTTCTTTAACAACCCTATGAATGTTAAGTTATACTGGCTACTTTCGTTGGAAGGCAGAATTTCTAAATGTAAAAAAGTCAATATATGGTGAACATGACTTTTAGGCCTACATATAAAGTAAATAGAATCCATTTTAGATACTCTTATCACGTCATTCGTTTCATCCTCTGATGAGATCAATGTCAGGAAGGACATACGGTTGAAAAATACTTGCTACGATGATTTGTCTCACTTCATACTCGACCCCGTAGAGAAAAAGGATAAGGGTATCATATTATCATATTATGCAATATTCACTCAAAATAACTTAATGGCCAATCATTTGTCTCTGTCAGATGAGCAGCAGGACTACCACACAGTAAACCTGATCACTGTTTTCATTTTAATTGTCTTCCGCCGCTAACTTCCCTGCTACCGGCGTGTTGTCATTCCAAGTGACATCATCTTCACTGCAATCTCGTCAGCCATGCACTGCAATCAAGATCAAGAGCATTCGCGGTCCCGTCTTTTTGAACCTTTTCAAAATGGTTTTGTTCCCAACTATAGAGTCCAAACTGTGTGCAGCTATTTCCAAATGGTTTCTAGGGATGGTCTCTGATATTCCCAGCTGGTGTATGTGTAGCAGAAGCCAATCTTTCTGAATATAGCCATGTTGTTGAAAGCTGCCAAACCACCAGCTGATAACTAGCGTATTTTACGAGTTGTATTTCCGAATGTAAAACAATGATTGGAAACATTCTTTTGATAATTGCGGCTGTTGAAAGCCAGACCCTTATTTTTAAGTATATTTCATAGTTGTTCTCTACATTTATTACATCAGGATTTACATAAACAGCTGACAATGAGATACGAGAGATCACATTGTTTAGGTTAGGTATAGTATCGCCCGGATAGTGCCAAAAGTTTCACGATTGAAAGATTAAAAACAAATTACAGGAAACTTTGCCACATTTATGGACATCTACAGATGTGGCGGTATTGCGTTTTATTATCATAATGTTTAATTTCGTACGTTCGTTGTCTCTCGTTTTTTATTAACGCATACCCTAGTATATTTTGTTTGGTGTCGCCAAAAATCATTGAAAGCAAGTGGTGACATTAAAAAATCAATATTATGATTACAGTATTTGTTAGGTACGTTGGCGAGTAAAACAATTGTGACTGGATTGCTCGTCACTTTTTAAACCTACTTCTCTCCCAAAGAACCTGCTACTGGCCCGAGTTACGAGAGATTTAACGATCACTTTCTTAATGATCTCGCCTGCATGTATAAATAGGCCTAGTGAGAACCGTGAATATGTCTTAATTAAAGTAAACTCGTTTCCTCATCCCAAGGTGGTGCAGTTCTTTTTTAAACAGGCCCCCAGTAGAAGGGAGTTGCATGTACCATTTTTAATGCAAATCAACCATCGTGCCATTTGTTAATCTCTGGCAATACAATACCGGGAATCAAACTCAGGCTCCCGAGAATGGCAGTTACAGGAATTGTGCTAACCATTACGCTGGTGGACATTCTTAACTACAAAACACAGATGTGACTGATGTGTGCTTGCAATGCGCGGGTCGGACCTGAAACTATTCACCTATTTGTGCGACGTCATCAGAGCTGCAGTGATCATAGCATGTTGTATCAATAAGTTAAGACAAACCAATGTGATATATCAGGTTTTGGTGATTGTAAATTACATATATCTTTTCTATTTGTGATTAAGGCTGATGAAGGCCCAATAGAAGGGTTGAAACTAGTCCTAATATACAATGAATAAATCATAACATACCTATAATTTAAGGTATTCGACAGGTGGACGTACCCATCTTTGTTAATACAGTAGTAGAAGAATTAGAGTTTTCTTCAGAGATATGTAAATGCTGGCTGCGGCCAAGGAAGTAATTAATACACGCACCAGGAAAAGGATTAAGGAAATGGAATAAACTGCTGAGAATCGGCTGTGAAAGGGAAGACTAAAGTAGGTTGAAATCCAATGAGAAATGTGTTGAATTGAAGTTTTTTTTTTTTTTTTTTTTTTTTGGTGCACTCTTGAAAAAGGGAAGTTCTCCACTGTGCAGTGATTTAAATGTGGAACGAATTATGTCTAGACCATGTCTTGCTGGGATGACAGAGAATATGGGTTATTGAACCAGTAAAAGGGATATCAGTATTCAAAGGGTTGCTTGATCGGACCAAGGATGGAAGTTAACTGACCAGATGGGAGACCGAAATCCACGGGTTTTGTGTCCTACACACTTGTTTAGAAGATGACTTTTTTTTTTTTTTTTTTTTTTTTTTTGGATCTTGTGTATTTTTCCTTGCAGGTATAAAATTAACTGTGGTGATCTCCGTGTCATTTGTTTTGCTTTATGTTGTTAGTATTTTGCATTGTGTTGATTTTGTTCGGCTGTTCATGGTGTGGTGGTGGCGATAGTGTTTTATTATTTATTTTTTATTTTTTTGCTATGGGCTTTACGTCGCACCGACACAGATTGGTCTTATGGCGACGATGGGATAGGAAAGGCCTAGGAGTTGGAAGGAAGCGGCCGTGGCCTTAATTAAGGTACAGCCCCAGCATTTGCCTGGTGTGAAAATGGGAAACCACGGAAAACCATTTTCAGGGCTGCCGATAGTGGGATTCGAACCTACTATCTCCCGGATGCAAGCGCACAGCCGCGCGCCTCTACGCGCACGGCCAACTCGCCCGGTAATAGTGTTTTAAGAGGAAGTACAATTAGGCAACCATCCTCTACATAACACTAATCAGAGAGAAAAACTGGAAGTGACAAAACACTTCAGAGCACGCCATGAACATCTAGAGGTCTTGGGTTCAGTCCCATCAGTGCTGTATGGAAGCATCCACAACACTTAGAATCTGTGTTCTTTTGGAGGTTCAAGAGACAGTCCCATATCTGTGGTGAATTTATTGGAATATGTCATTTGCCCTGACAAAATTAGCTAGGGGGATTTCCTGTGGTTGCAAAAATTATTCTTTCTCTTATATAGCATGTTCAATAAGGGTTTCTAGACCAAACATTGAAAAGATTTGTTTGTTATCCGCATCAATGATCTAACATCTTCCCGTTTCCATAAAATCAAACTTAACATGGTAATAATAAAGAAGTGTGACCAAATGCAATCTTTGATTCTTATTTGTAAAGTTATTTGTAATTTTATTTGATGAATAAGGTAATTACTTTGTCTTAGACCAATAAACATACTTTTTTCCCCATGTCATAAGAGTAAGATTTATAGTAGATATAAAGGCCCCCTCGAATGTAAGCTGACCCTGATAGACAATAATTAGCCAAGCTTAATTTAGGACAGGTAGAAGGGTATACTATATGTTGTGAATTTTCACCTACTATACCCTCTCCTACTTTTGAATGAAAAGAAAAAGAAATGGGGTGGAGTGTTATTGTATAACAATGTAAATTCACAAGACCACTAAAATTCATGATGAAACTTTGGGACAGTTAGCTCATGTAATAATAAATGCACTGGTGGTAAAAATATCCAAACATCATGAAGTAAGGAATGTAGAATACAGAGATTTTGGCAATATATTTGTCAAGGTAATGTATTTAATCAATTAAAAGGTACAAAACTACAGGTTAATATCCGCGCGAGAAAAGCCATTACAAATGTGCCATACTGGCTCATTAACCCTTCAAATTGGTATTAAAAGTTGGCCATGTTTTACCCTACATCGGTAATAAATTTTAGAAAAATATCACAATTTTACATGCTGTCACAAACATTGCTATAAATTCTAAACGATTGTCTGATTTTGTTCAAAATAAGTGGATACACAGTTCATATCACACAGATGTATCTACATATGAAAAGGTGGCATGCAAAAAATAAAATGCCTAATTACGTTCTTGTTGGAATAAAATTTGAATCAACAGGTGTCCATGACCATTCGGGTGAGCATTCACTTATATTACTATCATTATGTACATCACATGTAATTTCCTGCTGTGTATAAACATCATCACAAACACTTTCATTATCTCTCGGATTATTTTCATCACTACTTACACCTAATATGCGTTCGAGAGATTTATTAGATAAATACAGACCATGCGAGAATGCCGCCATGTTGTCTACAACGATCGAGGGTGATGAAACAAATTCTTTTTATGCCAACACAATGCTGCATTACGGTAGAAGATACTCCCTTGCATAGAATGATACTTTTTTTTTCTATTTGTTTTACGTCGCACCGACACAGATAGGTTTTATGGCGACGATGGGATAGGATAGGCCTAGGAATGGGAAGTAAGCGGCCATGGCCTTAATTAATGTACAGCCCCAGATTTTACCTGGTGTGAAAATGGGAAACCATGGAAAACCATCTTCAGGGCTGCCGACAGTGGGGTTCAAACCCACTAGAATGATACCCTGTGCTGCGAGCCGTGCTAAAACTTCTTGTGGACAACCAACAGATGGCGCGCAGGTGTACATCTTAAGTATCACTAGCCTACTCCGTACATGTATACATCAAACCACTCCTAACTTACGTTTTGTAGGTCCGTACACGTCGAACCGGCTTGAGCGGTTAATAACTGGTGTAACTGCCTAACTGCTGAATGCAGGCATGCAAATGTGCATACATTGTGTCGTACAGGTGCTGGATGTCAGCTTGTAAGATGGAGTGCCATGCCTGTTGCACTTGGTCGGTCAATACAGGGACGGTTAATGCGGTTGTGGATGGCACTGGAGTTGTCGTCTAATGATGTCTGATATGTGCTTGATTAGGGACAGATCGGGGGGTTGAACAGGCCAAGGCAACATGTTGTCACTCTGTAGAGCACGCTGGATTATAACAGCGGCATGGGGGCATGCATTATCCTGTTTGAGAACACCCCTAGGAATGATGTTCAGGAATGGCAGCACAACAGGTTGAATCACCAGGGGCCTATTCCACAAAAGTATGGTCTTGTACATTACAAGTAAATTCTCTAGTAAGTAGTACAAATACCAGAGTTTCTGTTCCACAAAAGAATTTTCTACAGTTGTACTTTACTACTCCATACTTACAAATTATCAGTGAATTTTTATAGGTATGTTCCACAAAAGTACTAGTACTTGTAATTTACTAGTGAATTGGGAACTATTCCCTACCAGTGAAAGGACAATAATATATAAATGTACTAGTGCTATTTAAATATACTTATTTCAGATACATTTTGATAAATATGTGGTCTAGCAGAAGTGATAGTGATGGTAATGAAAATGAAAACTACCGTCTGTATAGGGAAAGAATAAACTTCCAGTTTAACACTATTTGAACACAATGAGAGTTTTAGGTTAAGCACAATACAAGTGGAAGAACTTTTGATGGATATTTATCATAGGTTGAAACATCCTACGAACAAAAATAAACCTCTCTCTGCTCAACAACAATTACTAACAACACTACATGGGCTAGGAAATGGTGGTTAGTACCATGGTACTGCGGATATGCATGGGATGGCAAAATGTTCGGTCTGTAGGTCAATACATTCTGTGGTAGCTGCAATAAATGATATAAAATTTCCTCAAATTGTTCCTGACCTGGAAATACTGAACAAACATGTTCCAAGAAGGACATTCCTGGAATCATTAATTCCAAGTAATTCCAATCATTAATCCAACTTTTCCCCCGCAAAAGCTCCATGAGCTTTTCCAAATCAAATATTTCCATCCAACCCTTTATTTTGTCTTGTTTTTTCAGACTCTTACTGAATGCACCGAAATTAATATCTTTCCTTCTTTCTATTTCCTTCAAAATAAATAACTTCCTTTCCTTGACACCATTTTAACAATTCATGCAGAGTGTGCAATTTTGTAACAATTAAGTTGGGCGGCCGAATGTCATCATTAGCGGCATTCGATTCCAAATGACAGACCAAGGTTGGTATGTCAGACTATCGTGGAACATATGCGAGGATCGCGGAAGAACAGAATGGGTGATAATAACGGAGTAATTTCCTATCATCAAAGAAATAAACTGAAAAATAACATTGTAGCATTGAGAAATTCACAGAAATATTAGAGTTCTTTGAATCTTTGCTACATAACTTAACTTAAAATATGATATTAAGATTAATGAGGCAAGCATAACCTAATTCAACGAAAGGAATATGAAGATAAACAGCTGATTCATGCTATGACGTAGTATGTTTATTGATATGTTGTCACTTGTAAAACTTGTAACAATTCACTAGTAATATACAAGAGACTATCAATCTTTTGTGGAACAGAAATGTACAACTCCATACATTACAAGAACCCACACTAGTAACTTGTAATGTACAAGACCATACTTTTGTGGAATAGGCCTCAGACAGACATACACATCTGCAGTCAGGTTTGTGGGATAATCACTAGAGTGCTCCTGCTGTCATAGGAAATTGCTCTCTAGACCAGAACTCCCGGTGTAGGTCCAGCGTGTCAACGCCACAGACAAGTGGAATGCAGGCTTGATTCCTCCTAACCAACACACAGCAATCATTGGCACCAAGGCAGCACCGGCTTTCATTGGTAAACACAACGGACCTCCACTCTATCCTCCAATGAGCTCTCACTTGACACCACTGAAGTTACAGACGGCGGTGGTTTGGGGTAAGTGAAATGCACGCTGCAGGACGTCTGACTCAGAGCTGTCCTTCAAGTAACTGATTTCGAACAGTTCGGTGCGTTAATGTGGTGCCAAATGTCGCTTTAACTGCTACTGTAGACGCAGTCCGCTGCGTCACAGCCGTACACCGAATATGGTGGTCCTCCCTCTAGGTGGTGCCACATGAATGTCCGGAGCCTGATCTTCTTGTGAGAGTACCTTCTGATGACCACTGCTATCAGCATGCATGCACAGGGGAGACATTCCTACCAAGTCGTTCTGAAACAACGCGGAAGGAAAATCCACCTTTACGTAGCCCTATTATATGGCCTCGTTCAACCGCAGTGAGCTGTTGATAACTGGCCTCTTCGTCATCACAAAGGCATTCTTAACAGTCAAAGTCACTCCGTCCAATCTCACAAGTAACTAATGCTCTTGCACAGTACAACCTGTATTTAAAGCAAACCTGAGCTGAAACATCATGGGACCACTACTAGCACCACGTTGATGCGATTTGCAGGACATTTGAAACAATGTCATATTTCAGTTGTATACACGTCTACCAACTTTTGGTAATTTAGCACAACCCCATCTTGGTGTTTAGATATTTTTTCCACCAGTGCACACCTACAGGTTTTGAATCTGCTGCTCGAACAGTCATCAAAGGTACTAACTAGGGCTCGGAAGTTGATAAAATCTTATCTTCTTTAGCTGTCAGAATGGATGTTTTCAAGATTGCGGAAAAAGCTATCTTGTAATTCCATGTTGTATCACCCTGACCTTGACCCAATTACACAAGTTGCTGTGGGATTTCTCACTGTTTCAATCCAACCGCGTGTCGTCACTGCATAGTGAATGGCAGTAAATACTTTGTCTCCGACGAGTGAAGACATGTAAAAATGTCGAAAGTTGAACAAAGTAAAGGGAAGTTTTCTGCAATAATTGGTGTCCTAATTTGGTGACAAAGTATTTTCCATTGACGGAAGTAAATTTTGTAAGTTGTGTGATATTAAAGTGAGTGCAGAAAAGCATTTTATTGTGCAGCAACATATTGAACGGTTAACAGGCTGCTATATGACCAAAACAAAGGAAGACATCGCAATTACTTTGTCAAAGTACAGGAGAGTCTTCCAGTAAGTCATAATTTTGTGCAGATTTTTGTCAAGCTTGCGTAACATCCCGCTTGCAAAAAACAATAATCCAGCATTACATAAATTTTTGTAACAGTAAATGGTGAATAATATTGCAGATAAATTTACCCATCAAAAGGGTTACACTTTGAAGGCTGTTTATGAAAACACGACAGGAACAATTTTTCAGCTGCATTGGGAAAAAAAAAAAATTATTAATTTCTAATAATAATGCTATTGGCTTTATGTCCCACTGACTACTTTAACAGTTTTCGGAGACACCGAGGTGCCGGAATTTTGTCACGCAGGAGTTCTTTTATGTGCCAGTAAATCTACTGACACGAGGCTGACGTATTGGAGCACATTCAAAGACCACCAGACTGAATCAGGTGGGGTCAGATTGTCAGTGCCTCAACTGTCTGAGCCACTCAGCCCTGCTATAAATTTCTGTAGACGAGACAAGTGATCAAGATGGTCGTTATATTGAAAATGTTGTTACAGGTACATTGGTTACAACAGCAAGTGCTCGAGAAGGTGAACCATCAATCCATATGCAAACTATTTGATAAAAGCATGTTTATTTTATAGCCACAGGGCATACAATATGACCATGTTTTACTGTTCATAACCAATGTTGCACCGTATATGGTGAAGGCAATGAAATACTTTTACTCGAAAATGGTTTGTGTAAAACACCTGGCCCATCCCTTTCATAGTGTGTGCGAACTACTGCGTGCAGAATTTACAAATTCGTGTCAAATACGAAAAATGTTTTTAAAGTCTTCCAGGATAAGGACTTTTTGTGAAAGTACGCCAGACATATAATTGCCTCATGCATGTATCCATTATTCTGAAAATAATACGTAGTGAAACCTGTGATTGACATTTTGGACAGGGAAAGTTCTGCAGCAACAGCAATTTGTTCAGACTTGCTGGCTGATTCTGACTTGAAGGGAAGTTTGGCATACATAAATTGTAACTTTTCTATTCTGACAACTGTACTAACATGGCTAGAAAAAAAGACACAAGAGAATGCATTCAGTTCTCCAGAAGATATGAAGTATCCAATGCAAGCTGGAAATTTTGACTTTGGTATACTTGCCTTATTTCAACTGTGCACCCATGTGAGACACTTTGAATGACTATGGTTCTTTACCGGAATGCTGAATACAATATGTCTATAGATTTCATTTTTTTAAATTTTATTTTTTTTACCTTTTATGTTATATTTTCATAAATTTTAACGTGGTTTTATAGGTAATTTTTCAGTATTTTTAGGCCATATTTTCACAAATTCGTTTTATAAGTCACTTTTCAGTAAATTATAGGACAACAACTTCCAAGCCCTAGAACCCTATAGATTGTACAACTGAATGTAGAAAAGTCACAAAAATAAAATTCTTCATTCTGCAGTCTCCAGAGTCAAAGGAGACGAATGTGCTTAACTGTATGGGGAAGCCAGGATCTTACTTAGCATATAGCTTGCAACTTTGGTGATATTACTTGGAAATGAAGCATCCTTATCACTTCTTAAATGAATCTGGGTGTAAAATATTTTCTTTAGAAATGACAGACATTCCCTCAAAAATAATTTTGTCACAATGCATGACATGTTCAACTATATACCAGAAGTCTCTGGTTGGCAAAGCAGTATATGTCTACCATATTCTTGAATTCTGAGTACTCACTCATCGAATGAACAAGGGCATTATTAGAAATTTTTAAAAATTAATTAAAAAAAGCTGTATGGAGAGCCCAAATTCTTGGCTGAGACTTTCCAAGAGAATTGCTCATTCCCTGAAATGTAGTATCCTAACTCCGAAAGCAAATTATCCCAATATGTCCACCTGCCAGTTTGGCTTTCTGCCACATAGGGACAACAACATTCTGTCCATTTCCATTGCCAAGTGGTTAGGATGTTGACCTTTGGTCCACGGTATCCCGGGTTAGATTCCCGGCTAGGTCAACGATTTTAACCTTCAATGGCTAATTACTCTGGCTGGAGGAGTCGATGTGTGTGCCATCTTCAGCATTAGATTTCATCCTAAGCACGCAGGCCACCCCAGGGCGTGAACTCCAAAGAAATGAAATTTCTATTTTTTAACTCATTGGCACCAACTTACTGAATCGTTCCATTCGCTGCCATTCTGGATCGACAGCTGACAAACGGAACTGCTCCATACTAACTTATAAACATTAGTAGTTGAAGTTACTGGCAAGAGATGGGTCTTGCGGCACAAACAGATTACTCCTTGAAGTTCAGGGAATCTAATTTCATAAAATGCTGAATAAAAAGACAAAATGCAATCTGCCTACACTCGTAGTAAACAAACATGGCTGGTGGTGACGAAGATGTCATTAAGTGGCTAGAAAATTACAATGACAATTTTTCATCATGTAGGCATACATGTATGGATTCATTTTTCAGTTACTTTTCCTCTAACAGAAAGGAAAAAGCACCATTTCAGGCCCTACAGAAGTATACAAGGCTCATAAATTAATGTCAGAAGTCAGGTGGCTGTGTGAACAATGTGGCGTGCCACTTCTCTGGAGAGCTGTTTCAAAAAAAAAAAAAAACAGCAACAACAACAACAACAACAACAACAATAATAATAATAATAATAATAATAATAATAATAATAATAATAATAATAATGATGATGAAAGAATATTTAATTTTAAAATACACAAAATAAAGTACACTTAAAGTATATAACTACAGTAATCCATTCATTCATTTCATTCATTCCTTTATTCGCTCAACAATTATCCAGCAAGTCAGCGGGATCTACCCAGCAAGTGCTCGTGGAAACTTGTGATGAGAAGGATTGTCTCTAATGTTCGCAGGTAACGAATTCCATGACCTAGACACAGAGATTATGAAGGCGCGGTTGTACACAGCAGTGCAGTTTACAGGTATGGCAAGAGAGGAACCACATCTAGTATTGTGTTTATGATAGGACGAGAGGTAAGAAAAAGATGAAGACAGATAGTCAGGAGTATTATTGGAAAGTACTTTGTGCAGAAGTGATAGCATGTGAAGTTCACGGCGCTGGTGCACCTGAAGCCAAGACAGCTCTTTATAATAAGGTGATATACGAGCATCATATCGCAGATTAAAGATATCTTGCGCAGCTGTTCAGGTTTTGGTCCAGTTTCTAGTTACTGTCGCAGGTTATTTCAGTCAACACAGTGTCACAGTAGTCAAATATAGGTTGTATCAGAGAGCGAATTATTTGTACTTAAAGTCGAACAGAGAATACATTAGCAATCCATTTCAGGGGATATAAGCATTTATGTACTTTATTACATGTGCTTATCACCTGTTGAGTCCAATTTAGGGTCTCGATCATAATAATTCCTAAGTTAGTCACTGAAGTAGAGTAGCGTATGATTTTATTGTTTAAAATTATTGGGGAGATCCTCCTCTGCGAACCATGTGACCTTGCCGCGGTGGGGAGGCTTGCGTGTCCCAATGATGCAGATAGCCGAGTTGCAGGTGCAACCATATCGGATGGGTATCTGTTGAGAGACCAGACTAACGAATGGTTCATCGAAAGGGGGGTAGCAGCCTTTCGGTAGTTGCAAGGGTGGCAGTCTAGATGATTGACTGATACGGCCTTGTAATAATACTCAACATGGCTTATCTGTGTTGATGGATTTGGAGACGCTTCAGTCATTTTCAAGGCCGCAAACCGAGGAAATAAAATAAGATCTGTGTTTGTTTAAAAAAAAAACATTTACTTTCCTTAGGCCCGTAATTTTTTTTAAATGTTTAAATGTTAACCGCCTTCTGCAGTTTTTCTGTTTGTTCCTTGGTAGCGTCAAGTAATACCACATCGCAATAGTTGAGTTTGTATAACACGAGCATCTGAATCATTCTTATTTTCAAATTGTAGGGAAGAAGCGACTGGGGAATTCTGAATGGGTGAAGCGAAGCATAGACTTTCCTACAAGTATCGTTTATTCGTTCATTTCAATCTTAGATTTCATTTGTACTGGCCCCAAAGCTTCTGAGAGACTTCTGCAATAGTATTACCACGCCATTTATCATGAGTGGGGTCGGAGGTATAATTTTACGTGGTGCGCAAATTCGGGAAGTAAATGGTTCCGTGTTGCGAGATAATGGTATGGTTGTGTCAGGAACTAGATTTGTAGGATGAGAATAATTGTCGCTCTTCGAAACAAAGTCAGATGTGATTTATGACTATCTTGGATGTGTTAATGACCTAGCAAACACTATGCTACTTCTTGGAAGTTATACGTACGCCTACACATTTGTTACGAGAATTAGGTAAGATAGCCTTGTAATAATACTCAACATGGCTTAGCTGTGTTGATACTGCTACACGGCTGAAAGCAACGGGAAACTACAGCCGTAACTACCTCCCGAGGACATGCAGCTCTCTCTGTATGAATGATGTACTGATGATGGCTTCCTCCCGGGTAAAATATTCCGGAGGCAAACTAGTCCCCCATTCGGATCTCCGAGTGGGGACTACACGAGAGGGGGCGATCATCAGGAAGATGGATACTGACATTCTGCGAGTCGGAGCGTGGAATGTTAGAAGTTTGAATCGTTGTGGTAGGCTAGAGAATCTGAAAAGGGAGATGGATAGGCTAAAGTTAGATGTAGTTGGTATAAGTGAAGTACGTTGGCACGAAGAAAAGGATTTTTGGTCAGGCGACTACCGAATTATCAACACGAAATCAAACAGGGGAAATGCAGGTGTTGGTTTAATAATGAATAAGAAAATAGGGCAGCGGGTAAGCTACTACGACCAGCATAGTGAAAGAATTGTCGTCGTCAAGAAGACACCAAACCAATGCCCACCACAATAGTGCAGGTCTATATGCCTACTAGTTCAGCGGATGATGAAGAAATTGAAAGAATATATGAGGAGATAGAAGATTTAATACAATATGTAAAAGGTGACGAGAATTTAATTGTGATGGGAGACTAGAATGCAGTGGTAGGCCAAGGAAGAGAAGGTAGTATAGTAGGAGAATTTGGATTGGGACAAAGGAACGAAAGAGGAAGTCGGCTGGTTGAATTCTGCACTGATCATAATTTAGTCCTTGCCAATACTTGGTTCAAACACCACAAACGACGGCTGTATACGTGGACGAGACCTGGAGACACTGGAAGGTATCAAATAGACTTCATTATGATTAGGCAGAGATTCAGAAACCAGGTGTTGGATTGCAAAACTTTCCCAGGAGCAGACGTGGACTCTGACCACAACTTGTTGGTCATGAAATGCCATCTGAAGTTGAAGAAATTGAAGAAAGGAAAGAATGCAAAAAGATGGGATCTAGACAAGTTGAAAGAAAAGAGTGTGAGGGATTGTTTCAAGGAACATGTTGCACAAGGGCTAAATGAAAAGGCTGAAGGAAACACTATAGAGGAAGAGTGGAGAGTCATGAAAAATGAAGTCAGTAGGGCTGCTGAAGAAATGTTAGGAAAGAAGAAAAGATCAACTAAGAATCAGTGGATAACTCAGGAGATACTAGACCAGATTGATGAACGACGAAAATACAAGAACGCTAGAAATGAAAAGGGCAGAAAAGAATACAGGCGATTAAAGAATCAAGTGGATAGAAAGTGCAAGGTAGCTAAGGAAGAATGGCTGAAGGAGAAGTGCAAGGATGTCGAAGGCTGTATGGTCCTGGGAAAGGTAGATGCTGCATACAGGAAAATCAAGGAAACCTTTGGAAAAAGGAAATCTAGGTGCATGAATATTAAGAGCTCAGATGGAAAGCCACTTCTAGGGAAAGAAGACAAAGCAGAAAGATGGCAGGAGCATATCCAACAGTTGTATCAAGGTAAAGATGTAGATAATTTGGTTCTGGAACATGAAGAGGCTGTTGATGCTGATGAAATGGGAGACCCAATTTTGAGGTCAGAGTTTGATAGAGCTGTGAGTGACCTAAATAGGAACAAGGCACCTGGAATTGATGACATTCCCTCTGAATTACCGACTGCCTTAGGAGAAACCAGCATGGCAAGGTTATTTCATTTAGTGTGCAAGATGTATGAGACAGGAGAAGTCCCATCCGATTTTCGCCAGGGCTGACAGGTGTGAAAACTACTGCACCATTAGTTTAGTATCTCATGCCTGCAAAATTTTAACACGTGTTATTTACAGAAGAATGGAAAAACAAGTTGAAGCTGAGTTGGGAGAAGATCAATTTGGCTTCAGAAGAAATGTAGGAACACGTGAAGCAATCCTGACTTTACGATTGATCTTAGAGGATAGAATCAAGAAGGACAAGCCCACGTATATGGCATTCGTAGATCTAGAAAAGGCATTTGATAATGTTGATTGGACCAAGCTATTTATGATTCTGAAGATGATAGGGATCAGATACCGAGAAAGAAGAATTATCTACAATCTGTATAAAAATCAGTCTGCAGTGATAAGAATCGAGGGCTTTGAAAAAGAAGCAGCAATCCAGAAAGGAGTGAGGCAAGGCTGCAGTTTGTCCCCTCTCCTTTTCACTGTTTACATAGAACAGGCAGTAAAGGAAATCAAAGAGAAATTTGGAAAGGGAATCACAGTCCACGGAGAAGAAATCAAAACCTTGAGATTTGCCGATGATATTGTTTTTTTTATCTGAGACTGCAGAAGATCTCGAGAAGTTGCTGAATGGTATGGATGAAGTCTTAGGTAAGGAGTACAAGATGAAAATAAATAAGTCCAAAACAAAAGTAATGGAGTGCAGTCGAACGAAGGCAGGTGATGTAGGAAATATTAGATTAGGAAATGAAGTCTTAAAGGAAGTAGATGAATACTGTTACTTGGGTAGTAAAATAACTAACGATGGCAGAAGTAAGGAGGACATAAAATGCAGACTAGCACAAGCAAGGAAGAACTTTCTTAAGAAAAGAAATTTGCTCACTTCAAACATTGATATTGGAATTAGAAAGATGTTTTTGAAGACTTTCGTGTGGAGCGTGGCATTGTATGGAAGTGAAACATGGACGATAACTAGCTCAGAAAGAAAGAGAATAGAAGCTTTTGAAATGTGGTGTTACAGAAGAATGCTGAAGGTGAGATGGATAGATCGAATCACGAATGAAGAGATACTGAATCGAATTGGTGAGAGGAGATCGATTTGGCTAAATTTGACGAGAAGAAGAGATAGAATGATAGGACACATCTTAAGACACCCAGGACTTGTTCAGTTGGTTTTTGAAGGAAGTGTAGGTGGTAAGAACGGTAGGGGTAGACCAAGGTATGAATATGACAAGCAGATTAGAGCAGATGTAGGATGCAATAGTTACGTAGAAATGAAAAGGTTAGCACAGGATAGGGTGGCATGGAAGGCTGCATCAAACCAGTCTATGGACTGATGACTCAAACACACATTGGGGAGATGTCCTGTTGCTTGAGGGAATATAGGTTTCTACTGGTACCAATTATAATAACTTGAGTCTTATTTGGGTTCATTAATAAACTGTTTTTATTTGGATAGTCACTAAGATGTTGGTGGTCATAATTTATTTTAGTAATTGCAGTATCAATATAACTCGGTTTTGAATGATGGTAAATCTGTACATCATCCACATACACTTGCAATTTGCAGAATTTAAGAGCTTTTGATATATCATTAATTTGGATGACAAATAACAATGGTCCGAGAACCGACCCCTGAGAGACACCGAGGGTCTTACTTTGCCATCCTGAACTCAAATTTCTAACTGTCACACATTGCCGGCGATTTTCAAGGTAAGATGAAAAGAAACAAAATTTAGCTCTTGAAGTTTCTGCAGTAGTAACTGAGGATTGACAGTGTCGAAAGCACTACTGAGATCTAATAATGTCAGTACAGTCACGTCCCATTGGTCAGTTGCATGTCTGATATCATCTGTCACTCGCAGTAAAGCTATCGCAGTGCCATGTCCTTTCCTGAAGCTGGACTGAAAGGGATTAGAGAGGGAATGCTTGGTAAGGTATTCAGTAACTTGTGTGGGTATGAACTAGACGTTCAACGGTGCTAGGATGGATACTGGGCAATAATCTGAAGGAGAATCAAACTTAGAGCTCTTCAGGATGGGTCTAATTAGTGCATCTTTCCAAACATCTGGGAAACTCTGTTTGTCAGGCAGTAGTTAAACATATGAGTTAGTATGGGCAGAACAGCTCCCAAGATATCCCTAATAAGCGATATAGGAATGTCATCATTACCTGTAGCATTAGATGTAATAGAGTATATCACACCTTTAACTTCATTCGAGATGACATTTCTAAAAGAGAATTGCTCATACACAGACTGCTGTTGTAACAAGGATAGTGAATTCTTAGGGAAGGAGGTAGGGGCTATTCTTGGCCGTGCGAAATGATCATTTAAAACATCTAGCGATATGCATGGTACATGTTGCTCTACGGCTTTACCTATACCTAACATGCATAATTTAATCCATTCTTGTCTCAGGCTGTTATTGTTCATCAGTTCCTGAGAGTATTTATATTCAGAATTCCTAATTAACTACTTGGTTCAGTTTCTCAGAATCGTGTACTGCTCAAAATCATCTGTGTCATGCGCCTGTCTGTACAGTTTGTCATGACTGGCCACAGAAGATCTTATCTCGGCCGTTAGCCATGCGGAAAAATGGCGGGTGATTCTTACCTGTTTCTTTGGTGCGTGCTTGTCAAATATTTACAGTACCAGTGAAATGAATTTGTTTACTTTAGAGTTAATGTTCTGAAAATTACATACACTATCCCAAGGCAAGATATATGCATTGTGGCGTATTTTATTCCGCTCCATATGTCGTGTCATATTGTAATGTAGCATGGTTTGTACTTAGGTATTCGTGTAGAATAACACACGTACAATAGGTTATGTGAAAAGATGACAGGAGCAGGGATCCGCCTGTGCTTAATTACTTTTTGAGGTTGATTTCTCACAAGAAGATCAATTAAGGTATGACTTGTGCGGTCAGTATAATGAACGTGATTAGCAGCGTTGAGGAGTAAAACTGCCATGTTTGTAGCGAGAAATTAATTCAATAGATTGTTTGTGTCACTAGCCTGCTTCAAAAGGTCAGTGTTGAAGTCACCCGTGATTATAATGTCACCGTATGACAAGATAAGATTTGCTAATGCCTCTTCAAAATCATCAGTCTGTCTCATTTAAGGTGGCTTGTATACAATCCCTATTAATCTCTTTTTATGGCAGTCTAATTCTACAAACATAAATTCTGGTTGCAGTATAAGTCTTGGGTCAATTTTGTCAATGCAGTCATGGTGTAATATCGAGTATCCATCAAGGTTAGCTGCCGATAACCGCATGTCTGTACACATCAAACTTTCACCGATTCCAATAATATGAACATTGTTTCACTTCAAAAATAGCCCTACCTCTTCCATATGAGCTAATAATGACTGGCCATTTAGATGGCAACAGTATAACGACCGCGGGCGGCTGCTAAGCTGATCTTGCAACATAAGTCCTGTTGAAGATGGTAGGGATGAAACAGAAGGGGAGGGTGAAGGCTGTGGAGAGGAATGCAGGTCAATGGTATTACCGTTGTACAGGTCAACAAACACATGAAACTAAGCAGTATGAAAACAAACATTATGTAAACAGGGGCCAATGACCTTTGATGGTAGGCCCTTTAAAACAACAAGCATCATCATCATCATCATCATCATCATCATCATCATCATCATCATCAAAATTATGTAAGATGTAAAATAAGCTTACCCGAGCAACCTGGTGAGTAGATCCACTGACTTTCACGTGCACACGCACGCGCACACACACACACAAATATAAACTAATTACTAAACACATAATTTCTGTATCTAAGATTTAGTTCCACCTTCTCTTAATATACAAATGCGTCCATCTTGAGTCCAGCATTTCTGCAGTCCCCATAAATCCCTAGCCTGATTAAGGATATGTTTTCTCACACTTGTGAGGGACTCAGCATGAGCCCACTGCCCTTCAAAGCTTGTTTGACGCGCCACACTCAATCACGATTATGGTATCGAACGAACTTAATAATGATAGGTCGATTTCCTTGTGAGACCACTTCAGCAGACGTTCGATTTCAGCGGTCTAGCCTGTGGCAGCGATCCACATCAAGAATTGAAAGTTCTACTGAAAGTTCATTTTTCAGCGTGCCCAGCATTTTAACGCAGACGTCCTCCGACGGCTGTTCCGGGACCCGATGCAATAAAAGGCATTTCTGGCGACTGTACTGTTCGGCCTCATCCAACACGTTGTTTTGTTTTTGAAGCCTATCTTCCAGGGCCTTCAACTCCCCTTTAAGCTCAGAAATGTCTTTGCTGGCCTGTTCCTTGAATGCTTGGAACTTGCCCACTTGATAATTCGAGTACCGTGCTGACACATCTTAACCCACCACCTCTCCTTTCGTCATTTTCTGTTTTCACTATTATTGGTAGTCCACGTCTATTACTACGAAGGGCCCCCACACACACAAATGTTTTGTTCCTCAGAAGTTCTTCTGCCAAAGGTACGCTGATGTAGAAATTATCGACATAGAGGTTATGTCTTTCATTTAGAAATCCATGTAGAAGCTCCATTACAACAGAATGAGCATGACCTACACTGCTTTCACTCACAATGGATTTTCCTGCATAGATCTTCGTTCTAACAGTGTAGCCTTCTGTTGTACACACAGTTTATACACCTTGACTCCATATTTGTGAGTTTTGTTAGGAATGTACATGCTGAAAACTAACCGGCCTCTCCAAGGAACTTTAGTTTCATCTATCACCATTTCTTTCCCCACTGTCAAGACATTCTCAAAATTATGGCTTAATTCATCAGGGAGGGGTTGGATTTGATAACCAACCTGGTGTGTGGGACCCTTTGTAGCAATAGACGTGGACTACCAATGATAGTGAAACAGAAAATGAAGAAAGGAGAGGTGGTGGGTTTAGATGTGTCAGCACGGTACTCGAGTTATCAAGTGGGTTGACAAGCGACCTGTTCTAATGCTTTCAACACTGCCGAGCCATAGTGACTGCCTGGTAGATCTGGAAACAAAAACAGACAGTGAACCTGTCAGGAAGCCTCTCTCTGTTCTTTATTACAATGGAGCTAAAAAGGGGGTTGATTTCAGCAATCAGATGCCTTCCTATTATTCAGGTCTACGGAAAGGTTTAAAATGGTACAGGAAAGTAGCCATAGAAGTTATCATTGGAACGGCCTTGGTTAATGCTTGGATACTTCACACCATAACGTCTGCAAAAAAGATGCCACTACTGCAATTTCCAGAGAAGGTCGCAAGAAGCCTGGTTGGACTACAGACAGAACCTGTCATCAGTCCTGGGAGGAGACATGCGCACTCTCTCTCAAAGATGGAAGAACCAGCCAGAAAAGTTTGATTACGATGCGTGGTTTGCTATAAAGCTCAGCAAGAATGTGGTACATCGAAAGACGCTGACAAGAAAACAAAGCAGGTGACAACGTACTGTGAGAAATGCCCAAATAAACCACTGATGTGCACTGGATATTTTAATATGGTTCATAAATGCTGAAATTGAACTTGGGTTCAAAATAAAAATTGCCATTGTATAATAAGAACATTAGTGAGATCATGAGTGTAAATAGTTTAGGGAATTTTGAGATCAGTGAAAAGAAATAGACAATTGGGTTCAAATAGAGAAGAGTATTATTTAAAAAATATTATTTTAAATTTTATATATTATAAAGAAAAATATGTTAAATTACTGTTTGTCTAAAAATGCATTTATCCTCATGTAAATCAACCTTTACCAACATGTAGAAAGGGATGTTAACGCTCTGTTCTGTGCTAC
This sequence comes from Anabrus simplex, assembly GCF_040414725.1. Classification (NCBI taxonomy): domain Eukaryota; kingdom Metazoa; phylum Arthropoda; class Insecta; order Orthoptera; family Tettigoniidae; genus Anabrus; species Anabrus simplex. The sequence continues at coordinate 994,059,628 of NC_090265.1, read as the reverse complement.
GCGAGGCATGGGTGACTCGTGGACTTTAATCACTATTGCCGTTAAACCGAGCGCTCGTGGATCCTCCTGCTGAGGAATGTGAGAACTTGACATGACTTGCAGCTGTCAATCTAATTATTTCAAAGTAATATACTTTCGCCATCCACCGGTAGCCCGCAGAACTACTCCCGTGGGACGAGTTACACGTGCCTCGTGGCGCACACAAGCGAAGTACAGTACGAAACATCATTGACTCGTGATGCACTCACGCTTAATGTCAACAGTGTAACAATAGCAAACCTGTTAATATGGTGATGCTGATTATGAGTACAGAAGCAGTTTTCCTTAAGTGACAACATTTAGGATGTGATAATGAATTTTCTTAAAAGGTACTAATATTACATGGTTATTTAATACAATTAAAATCCTACAGAATAAATGTAAAATAAATACACTACTTCAAGAACAGGTAGGAATAAGTGCAAAAATATTGAATAATACCAAATCTTCATAAAACAATGGTGTCATTCAAAAATGTACATTAGAATGTCGTTTCCTTTTATGTTCTTCTGATCCCCCCTGCATGCACTGTACCCCATACATAGTGTTCCATCACAGCACAGTTCCAACAATTGATACCTTCTTTCCAAGCAGTCTTGGTGAAGACGTTCATCACGTGCCTCACATACAGCACCTAAATTAGGCCTAAAGAAATCGATATGAAAAAACAAACTGGACATTTTCACTGACTTTCTACATCCAAGTATATGGTAACTCTGTATCAAATTCTGTACCAGTTGCATATAATTCACTTCTCTATTGCCCTTAAACTGTTGCACTACCATTTTACAAGCATAGCAAGCATTTCCTTCATCAAGAGATACTGCGTCTACAAGTTCTTTTGGATTTTAACATCACACAGATCCAAGGTCCAGTGAAAATTCCATCTTTTAATTTTGCTTCAGGTAAGTTGGTGAACATTTGTCTGATGATACACAGAGCCCCACTCTTGTAATATAAATCTTTGGTGAATTGCTTAACAAGTCCAAGTTTGATATGGAGTGGTGTTAACAATATTCTCGCTAGACACATAAGGCTCATTTTTTACACTTTGTTCACCTGGAATTTGTTCTTTTCGTGTAGAATATTCTATCCTGGCAAAATGCTGATCATCTGGTCTCTATCCCACAGGCAGGAAAAGCAAGAACAATCACTACAAACATCCATATTTTAGATTTTCCAAGAGCAGCCTGATATTTTCATTCCTTTAAGTTTTGCAGAATGATAAAGGTATGGAAGGGAAATTTTTCCAATTATGCAGTTGGAGAGCTTTGAGACTTCTACTTGAACTATCTATAAACGGACACCACCGATCTGGTTATTTGCAACTCCCTAACAAGGTCATCCAATTTCTGTTGAGTAAAAAGGTGTGGTTCCAAACTGCCTTCATGACTAAAACTGAAATTGCTGTCATCAGTTTTGAATTTGTCTCTACCTCCTTTTCACTAATAGTCTGTTTTGGCAGTGATGGAATTGGCAGCTGTTCACTGTGTGTTACTAGAACAATAGATGACAATATGCTAGGATATGGATTCTTTTTTCCGCTCTTGGGTACTTTTGTAATGTGTAATATCCACCATACAAAAGTAACAGTTACTGTGATGATTTGTATGCTCTTGCTATATTTGGGGAATTGCAAATGGCATTCATGTAACTGTTCCATGCAGCCAAACCTCTAAATTAGACCGGCAGTTGCCACAAAACACATGGAGAGCCCATGTAACATGTAAGAACAGTATGCCCCATAGAGCTTTGTGGTGGGCACAATTTTATGGACGGACATGAAGTTCTCAATAAACGTGGACAAAATTCCAAAAACCCCTACTGGTGTTCGGTGGAGATAATCCTATATGCCAGATAGTGTCAAGAGCCTTTTCCAGGTTAAAAAAAAAAAGAGAGAGAGAGAGAGAGAAAAAAAGGCAGCTAAGTGCTCCTCCTGATGAAAGGCCTCTTGAATGGTGCTCTCCAATCTAACCAGATCATCGGTGGCAGATCAGTGAGGGTGAAAAACCACACGAGTAGTTAGTAAGGAGACCTCTCTCTTCCAAGACTCACACAAGTTGTCAGTTTACCATCCTTTTGAATAGCTTACAGAGGCCATTTGTTAGGAGTATTAGCCTACAGCTAAATGGAACTGCACGTAATAATATTGAACATAACCTCACTTGCCATAGCCACCCTGTTAGAAACTATCGCCATGCAGATTATAATTAACGGAATGCGATAGCCATTACCTTACATCAGTTCACAATTCTTTGTGAAATTCCATGAATGCGCACTTAAGCGACTGCAGCTATCGAGCTCGGTGCTAGAAGAAAGCAACATCAAACTTGAAATAGTGCCCTAAGTTCGTTGTTGCTTTCTCCTAGCAACCTTTAATACATCGTTTCTTTTCTCTGTTGTCTCCTGATGAAGAAAGGTAAGGTTCCTTTCGAAACGCGTAGAGTATGTTTACAATTAATTACATGGCATAAGCCCAAAGTATACCTTTATGAATAGGTATGAGGTTATCCACCTCATACATATTCTCTTGATTACATGTCAATACAGATAAAACATGAAGTTCTTAACTTATAACATTCATTTTGTTTTAATTTCAAATACATTTTACTTTTATTATTAGACAAGCTTTCCTCAAAATTCATTTGGACTAGATTAATGCTTCCACTTAAAAATTAGTTGGATTGGAAAGGCTTAAAGGCATTATATGGATGATATTAATGATACAATGATGATGATACGCACTATGTGCATTGCATTTGAAACAATGTTGATACCATGGATATAGGACATAGACCTTTATAGCAGTTAACAATGATGAACGATGTGCATAAAATAGTTTTTCTTATAAACCTACCTACAGTATTGGACTAAATCATAATTATGTCCTTACACTGAAATGTGCATTGTTCAAGTCAGAACACACGTACACAAGTAACTCACTTTTCTGAAGAAAAAAGGAACTTCTTTCCTATAACAACACATAAATATAAGTATAAATTTTTTATATAATCATTTCATACCTTGAACCATACCAGAAGTGACCACCTGTTCAGACATAATCACCATTCCATGAATATTTCCAGTACTACCAGCATGGGGCTTCTTATAAGACAGCTGAGGTGTCGCACTACCTTGCAGTTGCTTCTCCACCTCTAGTGATTCAAGCAAAAAGGAAAAATCCATTTTATTAGGAAATAAGATGCATAAAATATGTTAACAGTACCTAAAGAAAAAAAATCATAATTAAATTGGGGAAGTTAGGCCTATTCCAGAGCCTAGATAGAAGATCTGTGAGCTAGATTTCCTGTTTGCAATGGTACTACTTCATCATGCCAAATGTACAGGATATATGATAAAGGTATGTTGCTTGCATTTGAATAATAATAAACTTAACAAAGTGATAAAAATGCTTACTCATCAGAACAATATTATGCCATACACTATTTAAGACTCTTACAACTGTAACATTACATCAGGGGTGGAGTCCCAAACCCTAACCCCCACCAACCTCAGTTCCAAAAATCCTGGTTTTAGGGCTATTTCAAACCATTTTGAACATAATTTTAGATACAATATTCAAAAACCATTACAAAATTCTGAAAGAATTAAGATCAAGGTATGTTATAGATGGTGAGAAGTACGTCATGTCAACACCAATCTTTGAATTATGTCAATTTATTTGACAAATGTAAAATTATGAAGAAAAATATGCATATTAAGAATAACTCAAATTATTACTGATCTTTTCTATGGTATCCTCAATACAACTTTCAATTTGGAGAACTTGTGGTATTTGTGGCATATACAGAATGTTTAAATAAAGGTGTCCGATATTGCAACAGGGGTTGGGAATGGTCAAAATGAGAAGAAATGTTCATATAAACATATGTCCGGAAACAAATACCTGTTGAAATATGCGCCACTGTGCCTGCGTGGGGGAGCATGTATTCGGTGGTGCAGGCATCTACCCGTTGAAGGTCTTTGCACGTGTTAGATGTTCAGTCATCGTATGTGGTTGTGCTGGCAGTGTGTCTCTCCACTGAAGGTCTTTGCACGAGTCTAATGTTCCAACATAGTATGCGGTTGTGTTGGCAGTGCAGTGCTGCACCCAAACTTGACTAGTGGTCCCATGCTTTATGGACGACGTAAACAGTGTGATGGGGTATTCCCTGAGGGAAATGGCAGACATGGTCTTTTGCTATGGATTAGCCAACTGTAGTGGACGACCGGCCCATATTATGTTCGTTCAACAACATCCAGGCCGCAACATTCCACCGGAAAAGATTTTTGCTCGGCTATTCCAACGACTTGCACAAAACAGGTCCATTTACTGCCAGGACAACGGAATGTGGTGGACCACATACCGTTTGCACGCTGGAAATGGAGGAACGGGTGTTGCAACACGTGGAACGTGATCCTCAAACAAGTGTACAAAGAAGTTCAGCTGCTGAAGGTATCAACCATGCTCTTGCGTGGTTTGGTTCTGCATAAGCGGTTACTGTATCCGTACCTGTTCAATGTGTTCAAACTCTTCGGTCTTCCGACAACCCTGCCACAGCACAAAAGGGAACATGCATGATCCGGGGTTTTAATTAAAAATACAGTAGAACCTCGATTATACGTTCCTGGAAACTACGTTTTCCCGTATTATCCGTTCAAATTACGTGGTCCCGCGAGCATCCTAATTAAATCACGTTGTAAAAATCCTGCATTATCCGTTCCTCGAAGAAACGATTTCCCGGATCAACCGTCCAGATATTTTAGTCCCATCAACGCTAAATTCTTGATCACGTGTTTTTCAAGAAACTGTCTCTTATGAAAGGACGGCTACGGCATACTTACGGATCTTGGGTGTTGACGTCCTGTCATTGCGGTAATTTGAAGAAGTACTGTACTGGAAAAGCGATCGGCAGTGAACTTGCATAAGGGATCATCTTAGTATCCCATTCTGGTAGTATTGTTTAGAGAATCCTTGGAAATCATAAAGCAGAGAGTGTCCACGACAATTGGAAGAAGGCAGAGCGCATTTCGACAGCTCTATTTGAAGACGGAACTAGTTTCGTCAAATGTTCGTACTTGCAAAACGTCTACATTATGTCCAGGGTTAGATGTTAATTTTTTTTTACGTTTTTCGAGTGTATCGTCGAACAGGTTTTCGGCATTTCCCTCAGGGCACTGTAGTCACTGAGCTTTCAGGCAGGAATCAAAACTACTCCTTTTTAAGTAACACAAATTTAGTATTTTAATATTATCGTATACGATTATGTTATCGAGACCAGAACAGATGTTGCATGTTCCATACCGTACATAAAGCCATGGGAGGTTTTGGGATTGCCTATTACTGTTTTCGTCCTAGTATTAAGACTGGGAATTTCACGTTTTTGTGTTAAAATTGTATAAAAGCCGCAGTCGTTTTATTTGCGCATGTTACATTTAAAATGCTTTGTATCATTTCGCACTCGTACCGATTTGTACAGCGAGCGTGCTTTCCAACTGAGCTCAATGTCGCGAATAATCGTTATTTCGGAATGTTAATGATATTTTTTCACTTTCCAATTTGATTGTGATTAGTGACGGGTAGAACTAAATACAATACATTCGAGAAATTGAGGATTGATATACTTTCGAAACCATATTCTCGAGTTCAACATAACCTTTAAAAGTTGATGTAGGCCTAATTTACGCGGTACAAGATTTCTATAAACTGACTACGAACAGTATACCGGTGACCAAATTACAATGGAAGATTATTTAAAAAAAATTGCCATCATGTTGGACGTTTTTGTATCTAATGTGCTTTATTTTATTAAATTAGAGAATGAAAATCTACTTGTGGTCGATTGTCGCTTAGTGTTACGTGTATTAGATTTTCGAAGAGTTTGGCTGATCAAAGTTGCTGAACTGAAAGAAGTTTTCAAATGAATATGACGTTTTCAGAGGAAACTGATGGAGTTTTCCCGGTAAAACTGAATGTAAAGTTTCAAGATTTTTAAGTCGCGTACCGGTAATTAACGCTTGAAACCAGCCCTGTGGTCTAATTTGTCTGCCTCTCACCCGGAGGGCCCGGGTTCGATTACTGGCCAGGTCAGGCATTTTTACCTGGATATGAGGGTTGGTTCCAGGTTCATTCATTCTACGATTACCTTTAATTGGGGAGCTATTTAATGGTGATATGGCGACCCGGGTCTAGAGCGCCAGGAATAACGGCTGAGAGGATTCATTATGCTGACCATGCGTCACCTCGTAATCTGTAGGCCTTCGGACCGAGAGCGGTCGCTTGGTAGGCGGAAGGCCCATTGGGGCTGTAGTCTGGTTTGGTTTAGGGGCGGTTCTAAGATTATAAGTATACATATTTCATTTTTGTGATGTTTAGCCAAATTGTTGATGGTTCATTCGTTCCCGGATTTTCCGTTTTCCCGTGTTGTACGCTTGTTTTCCGTGGTAGCTCCAATAACGGAGAATCGAGATTCCACTGTATGCTAATCTGATTCAAAATTTCAAGCAGAATTCAAAAATGTGATCAGAATGTACAAATAATAACTCCAAACATGATAAAAATCTAAATTAAAGTACGAAAATGTCACGTCACGCAAGTACGCAATCTCATTGGTCTGACGTCATCGTACAGGTTGACTGAATTAGCAGACGAAATAACACATAGTGTGCTGTGAGAAGCAGGATACACTTAGCGTATTTCTACTTTATGTTAGTGTCTGGTTTGGTTAAATTCGAAGTCTATACATTGGATAATAATCTGAGTGGTATATTTTAGACTTAAAATGAATCCTGCGCAGACAGTGAGGCAGAAAACTTATAAATGGTATATAGTTCCGATGAGCAATAGCACATCGCATACCATCCCAAGCAAACTGTTTATAAATGTTCCAAAGACGCTAAAACTAGGGAGAAATGGTTTTTGGCAAGCCGGAGAAATGCTGGTGATATATCGGAAAAGTCTACAGTTTATTTTTTTAAAGATCATTTTAACGAAAGTTGAATATGTTTGATTTTCAATCACTTTTCCATGTCAGCTGTTCTAGTGGTAACACTTTGAATTTTAATGTATGATGCTTTAGTTAAATGCTTCATTTACATCTTGGAATAGGAAAGTAATAAACAGTGCATTTAATTAATGCTGATTATTAAAGTATTCTCCAAACCTAACCTATGTTTTGGGTGATCCATGTCTAGGTAATGAACCAAAGGGATTATGAACCATATTGACAGATCTAATTATACCGACTTATCTTGCCATGCGACAATTATTTATGTCTTTATTGAAGAGCTCACATTTGTAAAGAAATTTAGGCTATAGCTAAATACTCTATAACATAACAAAAAATAGGTGTGTACGTCATGAAAGAAAACGTGAATTTAACAAATATATACTGTATCTCTACACAAAACCAATGCTTGTCTGTTGGAGTCTTATAAGTTAACATTGCTCAATTATAATAATTATCATAATATTAGTGAAATAAATAACATAATTGCGGACAGGTGAAAATAGTGATGTTGGTGTTTAAAATATTATCCAACTTAGCCTAAGTTTTAGGGTATACAAGCCAAGTCAATAAACCGAAGGATAAAAATACCGGGCGAGTTGGCCGTGCGGTTAGGAGCACGCAGCTGTGAGTTCGCATCCGGAAGATAGTGGGTTCGAACCCCACTGTCGGCAGCCCTGAAGATGGTTTTCCGTAGTTTCCCATTTTCACACCAGGTAAATGCTGGGGCTGTACCTTAATTAAGGCCACGGCCGCTTCCTTCCCATTCCTAGGCCTTTCCTGTCCCACCATAAGACCTATCTGTGACTGTGCGATGTAAAGCAAAAAAAGTAAAAGTCACAGTACCCAAAGACATTCCTGTATTGAACGACTAAAATGTCACCAAGACACTTTTCTTGCGTGATATGCTCAGCTTGTTAAAAGCCAAATGTAATTAATGTTATTGGCATTACGCCCGCTAACTACTTCTACGGTTTTCGGAGACGCCGATGTGCAGGAATTTAGTCCTGCAGGAGTTCTTTTATGTGCCAGTAAATCTACCGACACGAGGCTGACGTATTTGAACACCTTCAACTACCACCGGACTGAACCAGGATCGAACCTGCCAAGTTGGGGTCAGAAGGCCAGCACCTCAACCGTCTGAACCACTCAGCCCGACTTGTGAAAACTAGATGAAGTCATATTTATCTTTATCATGTTTCCCTCCACCAAGATATTTAATGTTTCTCTTTCATGGGCCCCGGAAGTGGGTAGGCCAGTTGCCCCAACCATAAATATATATTTTTTCGGGAATGATAGATTATAGACCTATAGTACTATGATCTTTCTTTCCTTCTTTCTTTTTTTCTTTCTTTCTTTCTTAATCAGTTTATCCTTCAGGTTTGGTTTTTTCCTCGCACACAGCGAGGGATTTCACCTCTACCGCTTCAAGGGCAGTGTCCTGGAGCGTGAGACTTTGGGTATGATGATACAACTGGTGAGGAGGGTCATTACCTCGCCCAGGCGGCCTCACCTGCTATGCTCAACAGGGGCCTTGTTGGAGGATGGGAAGATCGGAAGGGATAGACAAGGAAGAGGGAAGGAAACGGCCGTGGCCTTAGGTGCCTGGAGGAGAAGTGGGAAAATATGAGAAACCACTTCCAGGATGGCTGAGGTGGGATTCGAAACCCCTCTACTCAGTTGACCTCCCGAGGCTGATTAGACACCGATCCAGAGCTTCTACTATTTGTTTTCAACTTACATGGCAGAGCCGGGAATCGAAACCGGGCCTCCTGGGGTGGCAGCTAATCACATTAACCACTACACCACAGAGGCGGACTAGTACTATAATACTACCTATATGTTTATGTTAGTACTGAAATCCGATTTCTTACTTTACTAATGCTGAAAGCCCGAAAATATAATGTTATTCTTTAATATGGGAATCAGACTAGAAGGAAATGTTGAAAGTGATGTGATTTCTATCCAGGTTCATTGTTATCCTAATACTAAGAATTGCAACACATTGCACGTATTTTAAAGATGCCACTTACAAACTTGCTTTTTATCCGCGAATTTTTGCGGCCACAAAAGTCACTATTTTTCAAGAATGATGACATCTACACATGATAGATTGTCTGAGTGTGCTGTTTTGAACCTTTCTTCTGTCATTTTGAAGTTATTCGCGATCACGAATAATAAACAATCGGCTTTTAGTAACAGTTGATGCACAATGGCTGGTAGAGCTGCATGCGGTACTGGATCGTGACGTCACAGCGTGCCGCTTACATCAGAGGCCGTTTCACTCGCCTTGCGGAAAAGCACTTTTGAACAATTTTTTAATGGTAGAAAACAAGGCAACTTATCTCATTGTAATACGTTTACGTACTATTTCATTGGTGTACTTTTCAAAAAAAATATTTTTGAAATTTATGCATGTTCCCAATTCTGTCAATGGCTTCTACGCCAGAGGGCGGAAGATCGTCAATTTACAGCCTGCATTTTATTTACCGATGAGGCAGAATTCACCAGAAATAGCATCTTAAACTACCACAACACGCACGTGTGGGTGGATGCAAATCCTTGAGCTGTCAGGGACTCAAGGCACCAGGATAGTTTTAGTCTCAATGTGTAGGCCGGAATTGTGGGTGACAATAGTGCCACGCATTTTATCGAAAAGATTGACAGGGGCTGTGTATCATCGATTCCTGTGCGATGAATTACCCGGACTGTTGGAGGATGTTGGGCATCTAGAACACCAACGCATGTGGTTTACCCATGACGGGGCACATCGTGCGACTATACCTAAACCAAATGTTTCCTGGACGATGGATTTGTCAAGGAGGTCCAGTACCATGGCCTCCCTGTTAGCTGGACTTCAATCCATTGTACTTGTGGCTATGGAGACATTTAAAGACACTGGTGTATGGCACACCCATCGACAATGTTCCGATGTTACAGGAGCGTGTGACCAATGCGTATGCGCACATCCAGCCAGGCGTGATTGGGCGCGTTTGGGATTCCTTGCGAAGAAGAGCCGAAGCATGTGCACAAATGTGTGGTAACCATGTGGAGCACCTCCTGTAGTGTGCAGATGGTATCCAGCGGACACAGGCCGACATCATCATAGCTCCTGGTTGGTGGTGTTGACATCTGTCTGCACAACACGCGTTCTGTGCAACGTGTGTAACAGTCATGGGTTCATTAGAAGTATCTGGTAGAATGACGTCCATTGTCTGAAGTGTAAATACGCAACACAAATAAAATGACTCATATCTCAATGGGTATCTATTTCTGGACATATGTCTACAGGAACATTTTTTCTCGTTTTGACCAATCCCAACCCCTGTTGCAATATTGGACATCTTTATTTAAACAACCTGTACATGAATAAATATAGGCGAATAACACAAGAACATGTGGATAACAGTTGCTTTAACTTCCATCAAGATGATATAGATGTTGATTCCCATAGGGAACTTAAAATATTTGTCCTGAATGAGTACATTTCCAATGTCCAATAACGGACCATTATATTGGTATTATAAATTTACTCATTCAGGACAAATATTTTAAGTTCCCCTTATGGGAATCAACATCTATATCATCTTATGGCCAGGCAGGCATCAATTTTTGGAAAAGAGACATAGCTCTCATAGAGCATTGGCACTGCTGGTGGCTTCAGGTAGCCTATGCAGTGGCCTCCACGGTATGCACTAGCCTTGTGTCTTGGGAGGTGTGCTAAGTCCCAACTGACGAGCCCAACTTAGCAGACGAGGGCGAAACGCAGGCAACCAAGAATGAGTTAGCTGGAAAATTTGTAAGTTCCATCAAGGTGGTGCAGAGAGATCACCTCGCTGCCCAATAACACGTCTTGTATTCCTAACAATTCTCCACTTAGTTGACAAATGGTGACAGAAACCAACAGCATCAAAGAGAAAACGCCAGTAAACATATCTGTGGTAACCCGAACCCAAATTCTGGTGATCTGAGATGGCTTCTGTGATGCGGGCACAAAGGTCGTCCAATGTTAGTGGAAGAGGTGGTACGTAAACATGATCCTTTACGAAACCCCACATGAAGAAATCACATGTGGTTAAGTCGGGGGAACGTGGTGACCAACGAATGAGAGTTCGATCCTCCTGAGATGTACGACCTGTCCAGCGTTGTGGCAATGTCTCGTTGAGATGGCTCCAAATGTTGCCATGGTAATGCGGAGAGAAACCATCCAGTTGAAGGATGAAATCTGCACTATCCTCTTCGAGCTGTGGCAGGAGCCATTGTTGCAGCATATCAAGAAAAATATTTCCTGTCACAGTAGGTTCAATGAAGAAAAAGGGTCCATAAACCTTTTCATGGAAAATGGCACAAAACACATTCACCCTGGGAGAATCGCGTTGGAGTTCCATAACTTGATGGGGATAGAAGTTCCCCAGATCCTTACGTTGTGTATATTCACAGTCCTGGAAAGGTGAAAAGTCGCTTCATCAACAAAAATTACCCTTTCTAATAATGTTATTTGCTTTACGTTCCACTAACTACTTTTTAAGGTCTTCGGAGACGCCGAGGTGCCGGAATTTAGTCCCGCAGGAGTTCTTTTACGTGCCAGTAAATCTACCGACACGGGGCTGTCGTATTTGAGCACCTTCAAATACCACCGGACTGAGCCAGGATCAATTACCCTTTCATAGACCCCCTCTATTTTTTGCTATTTTGCTTTACGTCGCACCAACACAGATAGGTCTTATAGCGATGATGGGATAGGAAAGGTCTAGGAATGGGAAGGAAGAAGCCGTGGCCTTAATTAAAGTACAGCCCCGGCATTTGCCCGGTGTGAAAATGGGAAACCACGGAAAACCATCTTCAGGGCTGCCCATCCTCTTCCATTAATGCGAGAAAATCAGCACAGAATGACGCTCGAGCAGCATAATCAGTGTCTTTTAAGGCCTGTACCAGCTGCAAGTGGAAGGGTTTCATTTGTAAATGTTTCCGCAGAATGCGCCAAACAGTTGCCTGTGGAATTTCAAGTTGCTTTACTGCCCGGTAGGTGGACCTCTGCAGACTCCGCATGAAACTGGCGCAAACACGTTCCATTGTCTCTTCCCCGGTCGAAGGACGGCCAGTCGACTTTCACTTACAGATGCAGTCCATATCTGAATTTTGCATACCACGCACAAATGGCTTTTCCAGTAGGTGGGTCTCTTCCATACCTGGTACGGAAATGGCGCTGAACACTAATCACAGACTTGTTTACATGGTAATCAAGCACACAGAACGACTTCTGCTCTCCAGCTGCACCCATTTTCTTTACTCACATCCTGCGTGCTCATAACGTCTGAAAACGAAACCATGTGGAATGAAATCTAAACTCAACTAAACTTTGAGAGTTTGCCTTTCTTAGCGCATATCTCACAGTGCGATACGTTAATTAGATTTCATAGCATAAATGTATGAAAATGGGTCCATCATTTTGAATTGCCCTGTATATATATCTCACCTGGTTAAAATCTTAATTATTCTAATGTTTTAATTGTATAATCTTTCTCCCAGTTCTATTACAAGGCCTTCACTGTACAGAGCTATATTTTTGGATTCACCACTTCACGAAGTGCCCCTGCTGTCCACAATCATCTACTTCTTTTTCAGCACCTAGGACTAGGACTAGGCAAGACATTTTTTCATCGTTTTACCGAGATGGGATTCGAGCAAAATATCTGCCAGAGGGATAACTTGAGAGCCAAGAAGGGTCCACATGCCCTCACACAGTGGATGCGGTCACCCAAGACAAGGAGAGATGGACAGATCAGAGAAGGAAGGAAGGTTCATTTAAACTTTAAATTATGGTGAGTAGTCGCTGAACAAAACAAGAGAAGGCAGCACAATAATGCAACTTGAGAACATTATTTGCCTGCTATGATATGTAAAACCAAGGAAAACATCTTCAGGATTTTTTTTTTTTTTTTTTACAAGTTGCTTTACGTCTCACCGACATACGATATGTCTTATGGCAACAACAGTACAAGAAAGGGATGGAAGTGGGAAGGGGGCCATGATCTTAAGGCACTACCCCAGCATGTGCTTGGTGTAAAAATGGGAAACCATGGAAACCATCTTCAGGGCTGCCAACAGTGGAATTCAAACTCACTATCTCCTGCATGCAAGCCGACAGCCATGCGACCCAAACCACACAACCACTAGCTTGTTATCTTGCCCTATTACCACCAGTTAAATCACTCAACCATGACCTACAGATGCCATTCCAAAGTCAAGATAACATGTCCCACCACCAACATCTCTTATCTCCTATGTGCCATCCTTTTTGAACTGTCTGTAAGCATGACCAATGATACCCATCAGAACACCACAAACATCACCTCGAAAATCCATTCCATGAAATGACATACCGGTACTGACTGTTTCATCAACACTGTTATCAATCAATGCCAGTGCAAAAAACTGCTCTGGCTTCTTTAGATGACTCATTCCTCTGGATTTGGATAAAGGCATTGTGAACGGAATTGTCAGTCACTTTACAGGATAGATTTTAAGGTATTAATTCACCTGTTCTGATGTCTTTTGATGGGACTGATTGTTGGTGTTGGTTACTGTTCTAAGAGCAAGTACAAGTGGACAACCATCCTCTATGCAACACTAATCACAGAGAAATAAAAATTTTAAAAAATGGAAGAGATCCGACACTTCGAAAAATGAAGGTGTTGGCCAAAGGAAGACAAAGGCCATGAAGGGCGTGAAAATGAAAATGACTGGGCGAGTTGATCATGCGGTTAGAGGCACACGGCTGTGAGCTTGCATCCTGGCGATAGTGGGTTTGAATCCCACTGTCCGCAGCCCTGAAGATGGTTTTCCGTGGTTTCCCATTTTCACACCAGGCAAATGCTGGGGCTATACCTTAATTAAGGCCACGGCCGCTTCCTTCCAACTCCTTAGCCTTTCCTATCCCATCGTCGCAATAAGACCTATCTGTGTCGGTGCAACGTAAAGCCATTAGCAAAAAAGGAAAGAAAGAAAAAATTATAAGACTCCTTAGGCCTCGAGTGCTCTAATACCGCCGGGGTCGGAAAAGACCAAGTGTTGACCAAGGGAGGTCGGATAGGATAGCTGAAAGTGAAGAACCTGAAACAAGTGAGTGGAAGCAATGCCAAGACTCAACTGTGGGCCCCATGGTCGCCAACCCATGCTCCTAAGTTCTTCTTCTTGCTAGTTGCTTTACGTCGCACCGACACAGATATGTCTTATGGCAATGATGGGACAAGGAAGGGCTAGGAGTGGGAAGGAAGCGGCCATGGCCTTAATTAAGGTACAGCCCCAGCATTTGCCTGGTGCGGAAATGGGAAACGACGGAAAACCATTTTCAGGGCTGCCAATAGTGGGGTTTGAACCTACTATCTCCTGAATACTGGATACTGGCCGCACTTAAGCAACTGCAGCTATCGAGCTCGGTGCTCCCAAGTTCAGATCCCCTGGGGCCCCTTTAGTCGCCTGTCACGACCGTGGCTGTTATTGTACTGTTTGCCTTCCCCTCCAACACATTACTGTACCACATGTAGTTTCAATTTCTCTAAAAATGTGAGTGGTGAGGTAAGGTAAGAGCCATGAAGCATCTAAACATTACATATTTATTACCAGCAGAAATGTGCAACGATCAAGGTATTGTTGAGAATGTCTTCCTTCCTGTCTCTTCTCTGAAACCAGCTCACCCGCTTTGCAAAACATGATATGGAATAAGCAGCAGCAACAATTAAAAACATATCACGTAACCTACCATGTTGTAAACATTTTAATTTGATGGTATTTACACTGCCTGTGTTTCAATGTTCTGTTTTACTGTACTAAATGCCAAACAAACTGGAACTCTGCTGCACAACCTATGACTAAATGATAGTGACACCTGGATTATTGAGGAACCTTTATCTCAGCAAACACTGCAACTTAAACCATTGATGGTAATTTAGTTTCCTAAACAGTGCAATTAAAGACATTCATACCGAAGAGAACTGGGAAAAGGATTGTGCAATTAAAACATTAAAATAATGAAAATATTAACCAGGTATAAAATTTATATAAAAGTGAAACTAAGTTTGTTTGTCTCACAAGGACTCCTAAACTACTGTCCAGCTCACTGGCTGAATGGTTTAGCGTTCTGTCCTTTGGTCATAGGGGTCCGGGTTTGATTCCTGGCAGGGTACGAAATTTTAACCCTAACTGGTTAACTTCACTGGCACAGGGGCTGGGTGTATGTGTCTTCTTCATCACCATTTCATCCTCATCAAGACGTGCAGGTCGTCTATGGCTGTCAAATCAAAGGACCTGCATCTGGCGAGCCAAACTTGTCCTCGGACACTCCCGGCACTAATAAGCCATACGCCATTTATTTCCATAACTACTACACTGGTTTCAATGAAAATTTCACAATTTGTTCTTGTTACTCCTAAGACAGTTTAGGAAGTGGTTTGAACAAAATCTACCGGGCAAGTTGGCCGTGCGGTTAGGGCGCATAGCTGTGAGCTTGCATCTGGGAGACAGTGGGTTCGAACCCCACTGTCGGCAGCCCTGAAGATGGTTTTCCATTTTCATAACCAGGCAAAAGCTGGGGCTGTACCTTAATTAAGGACACAGTCGCTCCCTTCCCATTCCTAAGCCTTTCCCATCCCATCGTCGCCTTAAGACTTATCTGTGCCGGTGTGATGTAAATGGTTTTTTTTTTATTTATCTGACAGTTTTTAATCAAGGGTATTTTATGTAATTAATTTAACTGCAAAGTCACACCAAGAATGGATCAACTTGATGGACAGATTGTTGCTAGGCGACAGAAACTGTATCACGTTATTTCAGTATGAAATTCTGTATATAGGAGTATGCCATGTTTTATAAAGTACCTTTCTTGCTAAGAGTTTCATGACTGTGCCTGTTATTTGGAAATAGCAATCCAACATGCCGTGATCGAGATGTATTTTCATGTCAAAGGACCAACTTTGATACGTTTGCCAAGTTTGAAAAACGTAGCTGTGTACTACACATGAAAACAAATTTAAGAAACTGCAGAAAATGTAGAACATCAACAGTGGAATGACACACGATTTATCACCCACTCCGAATGAAAAGCAACTGGAGTTTTGGGGCAGAAGCTGACAACGAGCAAAGGAGAGTCTATATGTGGCGCTCTCCAGAAAACCATACCTTTGTATTATGATAGTAGATACATTCTAGTGAAAACCAGAAGTGTCTAATTTTCAAACTGATCACTTTATGTAACTTTGAAGTTGTAAAACAGAATTTATTGAATTTTGAGAAAATAATATATTAAGGATTTAAGAAAATCTGACCATTTCATTGGATAAAGGAATGTCAGTTTTCCACATTAAAATAATTTTCAGAAATATTTTGGAGTTTTATTCTTCAGAAATTAAATATGTAAACATGTTCAAAACTTGAAAAAATTGAAAAAGGAAGTTTTAGTCTTGTGGCACTAATAAACACAGAAGTTTTTGTCTTAAGATGTACAAATATGATAAGGATACAATAATAATAATAATTATAATAATAATAATAATAATAATAATAATAATAATAATAATAATAATAATAATAATAATAATAATAATAATAATAATAATTTACATTTTATGGCTTACATTGGACCACTATAGTCAATAATACAAAGAATTTTTGGATTTCCTATCAACCAAAAATTTTCTCATTCTGAGGGATGATGCCTTCCTATGTTCTGCTGAAAATACCATCCTCCCATTAGACCATTTGTTGATCTTGGTCTGTATCCTGGTGTGTGTGTGTGAGTCTAAGTATCTTAAATTTTTCTGTTCTATTTTTGAGATCATCTATTGTTATTTGTAGTTCTTTAATATCCTCCTTAATTTCTGTGATCCATTTAATCTTGGTCTTGAATATTCCATAATCTTTCTATTCTTCTTCTGCTAATTCAGGTGTCAGGTGTTCTGATAAGATGTCCAAAGAATGATATATGTTTTTTCCTAATTGTGCTCAATACTGGTTCAATTTCCTTATAAACCTTTTTTATTTGATGCTGTTGTCCATTGTCCATTAACTTAAACTGTTTATTTATGCATGTTCTTCTTCTTCTTCTTCTCCTTAAGTTGTAACCGTACGTATGTACGATCCCCGAGTTTCTAGGTTAGGAAATTTTCGTATGTAGTTTGTAAGGTTAAATTCATGTAATTTTGTTTATTTACCATGTAAAAACGTAATATTATAGGAAGAATGTATAGTTAGGGAACATTGCATATGTTCATCATTATATTTTGTATAAATTTCCGTTTGGGTAAGAGTCTGTAAATATGGCCTAGCCGTAAGGTTTGTGCAACCGGGAAAACTGTGACTATATCAGGAAGGACGGTTGAGGTCGGTTGTGTGTGTTGCAACTAAGTGGCCTTGAAACACGGGGTACGGCAGGTTGTATCGGTTGAAGAATTGGAGTGAATCAATGTGGACATACATGAGTGGACGGTCTATGTCACATCATATACTCGATAGCCAATGCGAGGGCTTTGTTTTGAGCGAGGTTTGGGTTGACAGAGTGACGCGGGAAGAAGTGCCGGTGTGAGCGTTGCCACCAGTAAACTTTTCAGGACGCTATAACCACGTGTAGCAAGCATATATAAGTGTGTACGCGTGTGCGGCGAGTCATTCTGATTCTGATTCTCATTCTGTTTCTGACTCTGATGCTGATACTGTGTGTTTCTCATTTGTACTGGTCTGCGGGAGCGACGTATCTGCGCAGTTTGCTATACGATCTGCTATTGTTCGGAGTATCTGTTACGGAGTGAACATGGTATAATCTCAACGACTTACTGGCTTTGCAGTGGACTTTCTGTTAAAGAAGGTGTTTGTTTGGAACTTGTCACCCGACTATGCAGCTTCAGTTGATGGAGAATTTTGCTGTTTGCTTGCCTCCGGACATGTAACGCTTTCTGTCCAGCCAGCAATTGGAAAGAATTCAAGACGTCGACGAAGAAGTGTAAATAAGGTTAGGGATGCTCGTCTTAAAGAAGGTTGCATCCATATGTAGAGAAATAGTCGTCGTACTTTTCTCTACCAGATTAGGATTCACAGTAACAGTGGAGTGCGAAGGGGCTCTTACATGGAGGTATGTTAAAAGTGTAATGATGTTCTATTTTTTTTATTAGTGATTTTAATGATTTGTAATTTGCCTTTATAGACGGCAAACGAGTAAATCTCGTGAAGAGATGATTTGATTGGGTAGTATTGTGTATATTAGCTCTATGTAAACGGCAAGCACTAAGTGGGTTGCATAAGTGTTTATTTTTGTTGGTGTTTGTCACATATGAGTTCTTATTCTGGGAGTAAAGTAATAAAATCAAACTTAAAGTGAGTCTTTAGTCAGTGGAGTGAGGCTGAACCTGGCATGTTACCCAAATTTAATTTCAGGGGTTATATAGCAACAGGTAAGGTTATAAAGTAAGTCTGGAGCCTCGTCAGCCTGATGACCGTCGCCTTGGGAGAGGGAGTGGCTCGTTGCTCTACATAATTAAATATTCCTGCAATTGTTTTGCAGGTGGCGCCCATTATCCTTGTCATTTACACTTGGTTGAGTCAACGTTTATCTGTTCAGTATTTCAATAGCTTGCAGTAGTTGCAATTGGCGCCGCCAACGTGAGGCAGAATGATATCCAGACTCGCTATATGACCTTGGTAGGCACATTTGGTCCAGTGTTTTAGTGGGCTTGTGTCAGGAGTTATGTATCGGTGTTGTCATGTTTGGAGTGCTATGTTTATCAGTGGAGCATGAATATTAGTGAGAATAATAGTAATGCTATAAATTTGAGAAGTGTAGTGCATAAAGGAAGCATGTCTGTTAATGATCAGGAGAGCAGCTCTGACACAAGCATACAAAGTTTTGATGAAAGTAGTTGTCTGAGTGAAAATATGTCTATGGAAAAAGTGTATGGAATTGTAAAGGGGGGTGAAGGGGAAGCTAGAGAGCAAAATCAAAGTAACATGGGGGGTAATAATGAGTTTATGAAGTTAGTATTAGAGCAGTTGGCTAAATTAAGTGATCAAGGGGATAATTTGAGTAGTGAAATTAGTAATCAGGGGAAGGAATTAAGTGATAAAATTGAGAGTCAACAGAAGGAGTTGCATAGTTTTGCAAGATGCTTACAGAGAAAATGGAAGAGAAATTTTCAAGCATTAACAGAGAACTGCAGAGTGTTAAGGTTAATACAGAAAGGAGGTTTGAACTGGTGGAAGAGAAATTTATGAAGGTGGATGAGATTAAAATGAGGCAGGATGTTATAGAGAGTAAAGTTGAAGGCCAAATCACTCAATTTCAAAACCAACATGTTCAGATGGAGGACAAAAGTGAACTTAGATCTATTCTTGAGGAGAAAGTGGAGAGCGTGAAGTCTAGTGTGACAGAAGAAATTCGAGGAATGAGAAGTAATGTGGACACTAGAATTAAGGAAACGAAAGAGAAAACTGAAAAGTTAGAGTGGGAATTTACTAATTTAAAGTCGAAGGGGTTAAACATGACTGAGGTAGCACAGCAGATTGAGGTGGTCAAGGAAGTAGAGTTACCACGGTTCAATAATAGGCAATTAGGTCCTATGGAATTTCTCAAGGTAGTTAAACAAAGATTTGGGAAAGGGCTGTCAGATGGTATCACCCAGTGGGATACCGTAGAGGTTAAGATTTCTGAGGCTCTTATGGGGGAGGCTAAACTCTGGTATGATGTATACAGGGAAACGATTACTTGCCTTTAAGGCCAAATTTTGGAACAATAGTATTCAAGGGAAAGCCAAAGACAAAATTAATTTTGGCAGATATAGGACTCAGGGAGGGGGTAGCATGACTCAGTACTTCTTGGAGCATGTGTTACTAAATCAGAGCCTGAACTTAAATTCATCAGAACAGGATATAGTGAGAAGGATGTTGGGACATTTTTCTGAAGAGGTTCAGTTGGCAGCATGCATGCAGAGAATTGAAACTATTAAGGACATGGAACAGCTGTTAGAGAGGTTCGATTCCTTAAGTTCTGCTAGGAATAGTGACAGTCATTCCAATATCCGCCAGAATGGTGGACAGAGACAGAATGGTCCAGGAGAGTACCATCGGTACTCTGACCAAAACAATCGAGGTGGCAACCACAGAGGGCAAGACCCAGGGAGGAATAACCGTGGTTATGGCAGAGGTTCTGAGTCCCGCAGATATGTGGAAAATCGGGACAGGGATGAACAAGGATCGAATGGGAATCATAATCCAAATCAAGATGATCAGCCACCAAGAAGAAATTTAAACGCTTAAGGGGCAGGCGAGATAGGTCAGGCAACTTGTCCCTAAATGAAGATGCTGTTGTAACATGTGCTATGAAGGAAATTAACTATCAAATAGATGTTCAAGAGGATCTGATTAATGACCACATTGCTGACAAGGGTAATTTAAGTAACATGCCCATTAATCCCATTGTTGAATTCATTATTGAAGGGGAGAAGGTGAAAGTGCTTTTGGATACAGGTAGCCAGAAGTCCTGTATTAATAGTAGATTCTACGAGGAGTTGAAGTGTAAAGGAGTTGAGTTTGAGGAGATTCCTGTGTCTAATGTATATGTGATTTCTGCTGTTGGTAACAAGTTGCAAAGAATCAGGAGCCAAGTCCTTGTTAAAATGGGTATTGGGGATGTCGTGACTGAACAGATATGCTTGGTGGTTCCAAATTTAATTTATTCAGTTATCTTGGGTTCAGACTTTCTGAGTAGGAGTAAGTGTAAATTAGATTATCTGCATGCTGAAGTAAGTTTGCAGACAGGGGAAGATCTGAAATCTGTTAGGCTGGCCTACTGTGTGACAGAGAACCAATTTGCATATGGGATGTGTCGTATTCAGGTGGTGAAAGAGAAAAACTTGTCCTTGTCGAGAGAGCGAGACTTTGGAGAATATTGTGATGATTCAGAGAGAGAAGATGGTAGTATCCCTGATGGGAAGGGGAACTTTAAGAGTAAAGAGGAGGAGATTAGAGCAGTTGCAGAGGAGGTGGATCTAGATAAAGATCAGAAGGAAAGATTATTAGAGTTGTTAATAGAATGTAAGGAAGTGTTCTCTGAGAAACCTGGAATGACAACTTCATATGTACATTCGTTCAATGTTACTGACAGGTCGAGTTTTGACAGCTATCGGTATCCCATACCCCACGCATATGCTAAGGCTGTAGATGATTTAATTGATGAAATGTTACTAGACGGGATTATTGAGAAGTCAGTGAGTCAGTATGTGAACCCGTTGATTGTTGTGGGTAAAAAAGACGGCACAGTACGCGTTTGCTTAGATGCTAGGCAGATAAACACATCACGGCTGATCATGAGAGACCTGAGACCACAGAGGAGCTCATTCAGAGATTCGAGGGTAGACCTTGGTTGAGCTCTGTTGACTTGAGTTCAAGTTTTTGGCAGGTCCCTCTCAGAAAAGAAGACAGGCCTTTGACAGCCTTTTTACATCGTGGGAAGCTGTACCAGTTTTGCCGCGTACCATTTGGCACTAAGACGTCGTCTTCTGCCTTGATACGAGCATTAGATATTGCACTTGGTCCAGAAACTAATGAGTTCACGATGACGTACATTGATGACTTAGTAATTGCTTCTAGAACATTTGAGGAACATTTAGAAAACTTGTTCACTGTTTTTAATAAATTATTGAGATCTGGCTTCACCTTGAAATTGAGCAAATCTAAATTTTGTACCCATAGTGTCATTTTTCTGGGGAATGAGATCACACCTGAAGGTGTGACACCTGAGATAACTAGGCTTGATAAGATCTTTTCGGCTAAGACACCTAGGAACGATAAACAGTTGAGATCATTGCTAGGTGTATGTAACTATTTCAGGCGATTCGTGATTAAGTACTCCTATCTCACAGAACCGTTTAGAGAGCTACTAAAGCAGAATGCTCAATGGAAATGGACAAAGAGGCACGATGAAGCGTTAGAGGCTTTGAAGAAAGGGTTTCACGAGGCAGTCATATTGCGATACCCTAAGCCAACGCTTGGCTTTTATGTGATGACCGATGCATCTGATTTAGGCATAGCAGCGGCGTTATGTCAACCTGATGAGGGAGGTAATTTTGGTGTAGTTTCTCTGGCCAGTAGAGGGCTTAACCCTGCTGAGAAAAGATACACTGTAAGTGAGAAGGAATTGCTTGCGATTGTATATGCACTTAGAAAATTTAGAGTTTATTTGTTAGGCAGGAAATTTACGATCTACACAGATCATCATGCTCTTGCTTTCATTAGGACCTGTAAATTGATCTCGGGTTGCTTGTGGCGGTGGATACTGGCAATCCAAGAGTACGACTTCGAAGTGGTTCATATATCAGGGAGTGAGAATGCCTTCGCAGACTATATGAGTAGGCACCCCGCTGACATGCAAGGGGAGGTAAGGAACGACGAGAATGAGGGAATACTCATATGTAGCTTGAGGACGGAAGATAGTAAGCAAGAGAAATTAAGACTCTTAAAGATGAGAGAAGAACAGCTCAAGGACAAAGAATTGAGAGAGATTAAACTAGAATTGGAAGTGGAAGGAGATGGAAAAGATATACTTAGGGGGAGTAAGAAATATAAGTTGATAGGTGACTTGGTGTCAAGAGAGGATTTTAAGGGGCGTTGGAAGGTGGTAGTACCACAGTCCCTCAGGCCAGATATAATTTGGTTTTACCACATAGAGCTGGGTCACTTTGGAGCAGACAAGGTACTGGATGCCATACAGGAGAATTTCATCTGGAAGAATATGGGGAGAGACATTAGGAAGACTTTGGCAAAGTGTGATTCCTGTCAAAGAAGTAAACATCCTAATCGTTATCTGGAGGGCCCGAGGCAAGCGGTGGTGACAGATGGACCTGGAGAGTTGGTTTGTGTAGATCTGTATGGTCCTCTTGTCAAAACTAAGTATGCATATCAGTATATATTTGTTGTTATTGACTCATTCACCAAGTATGTCAAATTGTATCCTTTGCGTAAGGCCACTGCAAGGGCGTGTGTGGGGAAAATTCTGGAGAGGTACATACCGGAGTTCGGTAAACCAAAAAGAATCTTGTCGGATCATGGATCCCAATTTATTTCACGTATATGGAGGGACGGACTGAGTGATATTGGTGTTAGCGTACATTACTCTTCCATACGATATCCTCAGGGAAATATGTCTG
Source organism: Anabrus simplex (assembly GCF_040414725.1). Taxonomy (NCBI): domain Eukaryota; kingdom Metazoa; phylum Arthropoda; class Insecta; order Orthoptera; family Tettigoniidae; genus Anabrus; species Anabrus simplex. The sequence continues at coordinate 994,036,395 of NC_090265.1, read as the reverse complement.
AGAGGGTAATGCGTGAGCTAGGCCGCATGTTTCGCACATACATTAGTGAAAACCACAATTCTTGGTTTAACTACTTGGAAGATGTGGAACTTTGGTGCAATGTGACAAGACATGACAGCACTGGATTAACACCAATTGAGCTGCAGTTGGGTCGTAAGCCTGAACGGGAATTGGCTAGGATTCTAGGTCTTTCCACAGGCAAAGATGTACCAAAGGACTTGGTGATTGATTTAGCGAGGCAGAATTTAAGGAAGGCAGCTGATAGGAGAATGATGCAGCAGGGGAGGCATCATGGAGATAGTTTTGAAGTAGGGGAGGAGGTGTTACTAACGGTTCCACACATTTCATCTGCAGACAACAAAGAAATTCATAAGTTTTTAAAATTGTATCAGGGACCTTATACAGTAGGTAAGAAAGTTGGCAAGTGTGCTTATCACCTGTTGAATAACAAAGGTGATGTGATTGGTACACACAATATTCACAATCTTAAGAGGTATGTAAGGTGAACTATTGTAAGTTCAGATGTTTTGTGTATGTTAAGAAGAATATGTGAATTATCTTTAAATCCTGAGTGACTTTGACAGGCTGTGTAGGCTGCTGTACTGAAAAGACTGTGATTTGCTCAGATGTATTGTATATAATCTTCATAAATCAACGGGAGGTATTGTAACCATACGTATGTACGATCCCCGAGTTTTTAGGTTAGGAAATTTTCGTATATAGTTTGTAAGGTTAAAATCATGTAATTTTGTTTATTTACCATGTAAAAATGCAATATTATAAGAAGAATGTATAGTTAGGGAACATTGCATATGTTCATCATTATATTTTGTATAAATTTCCGTTTGGGTAAGAGTCTGTAAATATGGCCTAGCCGTAAGGTTTGTGCAACCGGGAAGACTGCGACTATATCGGGAAGGACGGTTGAGGTCGGTTGTGTGTGTTGCAACTAAGTGGCCTTGAAACACGGGGTACGGCAGGTTGTATCGGTTGAAGAATTGGAGTGAATCAATGTGGACATACATGAGTGGACGGTCTATGTCACATCATATACTCGATAGCCAATGCGAGGGCTTTGTTTTGAGCGAGGTTTGGGTTGACAGAGTGACGCGGGAAGAAGTGCCGGTGTGAGCGTTGCCACCAGTAAACTTTTCAGGACGCTATAACCACGTGTAGCAAGCATATATAAGTGTGTACGCGTGTGCGGCGAGTCATTCTGATTCTGATTCTCATTCTGTTTCTGACTCTGATGCTGATACTGTGTGTTTCTCATTTGTACTGGTCTGCGGGAGCGACGTATTTGCGCAGTTTGCTATACGATCTGCTATTGTTCGGAGTATCTGTTACGGAGTGAACATGGTATAATCTCAACGACTTACCGGCTTTGCAGTGGACTTTCTGTAAAAGAAAGTGTTTGTTTGGAACTTGTCACCCGAGTATGCAGCTTCAGTTGATGGAGAATTTTGCTGTTTGCTTGCCTCCGGACATGTAACGCTTTCTGTCCAGCCAGCAATTGGAAAGAATTCAAGACGTCGACGAAGAAGTGTAAATAAGGTTAGGGATGCTCGTCTTAAAGAAGGTTGCATCCATATGTAGAGAAATAGTCGTCGTACTTTTCTCTACCAGATTAGGATTCACAGTAACAGTGGAGTGCGAAGGGGCTCTTACATGGAGGTATGTTAAAAGTATAATGATGTTCTATTTTTTTTATTAGTGATTTTAATGATTTGTAATTTGCCTTTATAGACGGCAAACGAGTAAATCTCGTGAAGAGATGATTTTGTTGGGTAGTATTGTGTATTTGTTCGATGTAAACGGCAAGCACTAAGTGGGTTGCATAATGATGTTCTATTTTTTATTAGTGATTTTAATGATGTGTAATTTGCCTTTGTAGACGGCAAACGAGTAAATCTCGTGAAGAGATGATTTTATTGGGTAGCATTGTGTATATTAGCTCTATGTAAACGGCAAGCACTAAGTGGGTTGCATAATGATGTTCTATTTTTTATTAGTGATTTTAATGATGTGTAATTTGCCTTTGTAGACGGCAAACGAGTAAATCTCGTGAAGAGATGATTTTATTGGGTAGTATTGTGTATATTAGCTCTATGTAAACAGCAAGCACTAAGTGGGTTGCATAAGTGTTTATTTTTGTTGGTGTTTGTCACATATGAGTTCTTATTCTGGGAGTATGCCTTTGCTGGCGAGATGTAGTGTTTACAGTGCACTATGTCTTCTGGTATGGGCTATATCAAATTTGTTACTTTCATTGACCTGTCACAGTCTCATCCTTGGCTTTGACGATATGAAAGTGACTGAGGTATGAGTGATGCTAGTAATACCATTCCTTATGCACCCAGTCCCTGTTATGAATGGTGTGAAAATATCGCTCATAGGGTCAGTTGGTGCATACATTTCAGTGGGCTTGGCAGACTGATATGTAAGAGCAACTGCTGGCTCGGTGAGGAAAGCAACGGGAAACTACCTCACTCCTCGTTTCCCTAGTACGCCTCTTCAGTGACGCCTAGGCTATTTATGACAGCTGTTGGCGAAGCTGCAGAGGATCAAACCAGCCTTCGGGCTGATTACCCAACATACATACATTCTGGGAGTAAAGTCATAGAATCAAACTTAAAGTGAGTCTTTAGTCAGTGGAGAGAGGCTGAACCTGGCATGTTACCCAAATTTAATTTCAGGGGTTATATAGCAACAGGTAAGGTTATAAAGTAAGTCTGGAGCCTCGCCAGCCTGATGACCGTCGCCTTGGGAGAGGGAGTGGCTCGTTGCTCTACATAATTAAATATTCCTGCAATTGTTTTGCAGGTGGCGCCCATTATCCTTGTCATTTACACTTGGTTGAGTCAACGTTTATCTGTTCAGTATTTCAATAGCTTGCAGTAGTTGCAAAGTATTTTGTCTGTTTCAGCTGTATTAGTAGTTTTAAAAATGGCTGTTTTATAATGTCTTAATTTTGCTGCTATTGATAAGCTTTTCTTTATTGTATGTAGTCTTGCTAATCTAATTAGCTTTGTTTAATTTATTTATTTTGTTGTGCCAAGCTGGTTTCTCATTAAGGTTATAAGTTATGATTTCTCCTAAATACTTAAAATTATCAACAATTTTGATTTCTTGCCCATCAATTGTTATATTGTTTACAAGTGGAGAATGTGTAAACATGATCTCAGTTCTTTCAAAGGATATAGTAAGACCTATTTTTTTGTGCTATTACCTTTAGAGATTTAATTTGGTGTCGAGTTTCCTGAATATCGTTGGACAATAGAGCAAGGTCATCAGCAAATCCTAAACAGTTTGAACTTAAATTTTGTTAGGAGCTTCCAACTTTTATGTTCTTGTATCATTCCCTTATTATAAATTCTAATGCGCAATTAAATAGTAATGGTGATAAACAGTCTCCTTGTCTTAACCTGTTTTAATAAAAAAAGGTTCAGAGACCTCTCCTCTAAACTTTACTTTTGATATGGTGTTAGTTCAAGTAAGTTGTATCAGTTTAATTAATTTAGGATGGGGTCCAAAATTCTGTAAAATTTTTTATATTGAAGGTCTATGTATACAATCCTATGTCAACAAATGTTACTATAAGCTTGTTTTGTTTTCTGTAGTATGCCATTATTAATTTTAGAATGATGATCTGTTCAGCACAACTTCTCCAGGGTCTAAAGCCTCCTTGGTATTCTCGTAACTACATTGTATTATTCTAGTTGATATTTAATCCTTCCATATAAGACCTTGGAAAAATCCTGTATGTGCAGTCCAAGATAGACAATCCTCTATAATTATCTGGATTAATCTTATCTCCTCCTTTTTATGAAGAGGGTGTATTAAGGCTGTTGCCCAATGTTCCAGAAACTGTTCAGTGATCCAAATTTTTGTTAAAGCCATGTGTAAGGAAATCCGAACCGTATTACTTGAATATTTCCACATCTCTACAAAAACCTGGTCTTCTCCGCATGCCATATAATTTTAGTTCTTTTAGCGCCTTTTCTAATTCTTGAAATGTTGGAGGGTCTGTGTTATTAAATTTGGTTTTTATTGGAGTATTCATATTAATTTGTAATAGTTCCTTAGGTTCTTCACCGTTCAAAAGTTTACTGAATGCTTTTGCCATAATCTCAGCATTTTCACTACTGCTATGTGCTACTCCCGCCGTTTACCCACGCCTGGCTATGTTAAGACAGGCATGGATACTCCAACTGTACCCTCGGTGGCTACTTCAAGATAGGCAGGGATACTCCCGCCACTTTATCTTTCGACATTACCTACCAGCTTCACAAAAACAAAAATTAGGATATTTCGGTATGAAAATCAGGTAAAATCAGGAGAAATCAGGAGATACAATTGATCAAAACTGCTTATTCTACATACCTTGCGCAATGCAGTACTATGATATATTTATAACACTTATTGTCTCAAAGCCCGACTGTTGCTATACGAGGCTACAAGGCTAAAAATTACACATCTCTAATGCAATAATAATAATAATAATGTTATTTGCTTTACGTCCCACTAACTACTTCTGAAGGTCTTCGGAGACGCCGAGGTGCCGGAATTTAGTCCCGCAGGAGTTCTTTAACGTGCCAGTAAATCTACCAACCCGGGGCTGTCGTATTTGAGCACCTTCAAATACCACCGGACTGAGCCAGGATCGAACCTGCCAAGTTGGGGTTAGAAGGCCAGCGCCTTAACCGTCTGAGCCACTCAGCCCGGCCATCTCTAATGCCTCACAGGAAGTATGTGTGAGATCATCGGCACCAAATGCATCAAGCGCCCACATTATTATGAGAAGCGCAATGCTATTTGTATCAAATAACTAGCTGTTGTAGTCTTGCTTCGCTACGGAATTCTCAGAGAGACTGTCCTTATAGTTTTCCAACTGAAGTCCACATAGATCATTATAATGATGTCAGTACGAATGCCACGATTAGAAGTAATGCTGTCATATGAAATATTCGGTGGAATGAAAAACAGCACATTTCTCACTCTTAAAGAAAAGTACGATGGTGTTGATCTAACAGTTCAAAGTTCCAGAGCTAGAATGACCAGGCCGCAGACAGCTGTGAACACTCCTAAGTCATTATTCCATTTAAGATGATGCTTGTTGTTTAAAGGGGCCTAACATCTAGGTCATTGGCCCTTAATGGTACGAAATGAGATGAAATGTAATGACAAATGACAATTTGAAAGTCCAAAATTATCCACTGACCAAAATTCAAAACGTGAAGAAGAATGAATGGATGGATATGAATTTAAAACAATCAGTGGATCCGACCCGCAATGCCCCACATTCCTAGAAACCAGCGTTAAATAATAGTATTACAGACCAACGGACTGCTTCTAGAGCACAATCCTGAATCAATGATGGCTGTAGTCTAAAGGGGTCCAGAATTCAGGTCATCGGCCCCTCATAATGGTACTTATCACTAGGAAATTAGAACCATGGTATTTGTCATGTTGCGGTACTAATCAAAAGTAGCGTAGACTCGCGGTATTCCACACATTATGGTACTATTCACAGGTAATGTAATGCGCACATGTAACACATACCTATGGTGTTTCCCACATTGCGGCGCAATTTACAGGCAACGCAAACCTATGTTGTTCCTCACATAGGTGTACTAATCACAGGGACTGGTAATATCCCGTGGTGTTCCTCAGATAGTGTGTACTAATTATAGGCAAGCCAGACCCATGGTGTTGCTCGTAGAGTGGTACTAATCACAGGTACTGTAAAACTCACCCTTATTTACACACTGTCGCTACTGATCACAAACCTATTGTGTACCTTACATAGTGGTACTATGCGCAAGTAAAAGCAACCCATGGTGTTCCCAGCGTGGTGGTACTAATTACAAGTAATCTCATGGTTCTAATTCGATCATTCCTTGGTTGCCCCTTTTAGTCGCCTCTTACGACAGGCAGGAGATACTGTGGGTGTATTCTTCGCCTGCATCCTCTACCCACAGGGGGATGTGTGTTTGGTCCGCGAGAGCTATTTTATTTTGCTCAAGTCCACCGGCAAGCCGGTTAGGACCTCCTATCCCCCATGTGGGAATATCACCTATCATCTTGCTACGCCAGCGTAGTAGGTTCGTGGAACAGGTGAAATGGGTGTCGCACCAGGGAGAGGACAGCGGGCCATCTCCATGGATGTTGATGAAGTTGCTGTAGCTGTAGCAGGGCATGCAGCACATTCTCCCAATTCTGTAACCAGTACTCGAGCTGTATCACGTGAATTGTTGCTATCCTGGTCAACAGTTCACAAGATTTTAAAGTTAATTTCACACTGGTATCCCTACAAACTTCACACTGTTCACAAACTGAAACCCCCAGATGTTGCACTACACCGTGACTTTGCCCTTCAGTTTCTGGCGCACGTAGTGTTCAACATTTGGCTGGGGAATTTTCTGTGGACTGACAAAGGACATTTTACTCTGGAGGATGCAGTGAACGCACAGAACTGTCGCTTATGGGGTCTGACTCCTCCAAACATTATGCAGGAACAACCACTGCATTCAGCTTTCGGTGACTGTTTGGTATGGTTTTACAAGCTCCTTCATTCTCAGTCCATTTTTCTTTGAGGAGATGACCCCTCGTGGGCCTGTCAGGTGTACAGTGACATTTGCATGTTATTGAGACCTCCTTGTGCAACACGTGATTCCAGCTTCGCATGAATGCAACTGCCACCACACCGTTATTTTCAAGCAAGATAGGCCAACACCACTCAAAGCTCGCCAGATGAAAGAACAGCTTCAAGAAACCTTCACCAATGACTGCATTATCTCTAGGTATTTTCCGGATGCGTGGCCTTCGAGGTCCCCTGAACTAAATCCATGCGACTTCTGGTTGTGGGGATATTTGAAAGATCATGTCTATCAGGGACATGTCCAGTCTCCTGCCTGATCGAAAGGCTAGCATACAACGACATTCGCTCTGATTTCACCCAATATGCTGCGGACAACTGTCGACTATCTGTTCAAGACAGATAACAGAAGTACGGTAGTTTTACATAATGCTTCAGCTGTTAATAAAGTCAATCCATACTCGAAATCAGGTGTATATAAGTTCGAATGTAGAGACTGTAGAAAGGGATATATAGGGCAAACTGGGCGTAGCTTTAACGTCAGGTATCAAGAACACCTTAACGCCATAAAATACAATAGATTTTCAGCCGCAGGCCAGCATATCCATGAGTACAAACATAAATTCACAGATATAAATAAAGACCTTGAGATCATGGAAAGGGACTGAGGCTTGACATTACGGAAGCGTGTCTAATACTTCTAGACCAGTATTATAACGCTAACCTTAATCTGAATGAAATTTCAGAGAAACCCAAAGTATTATATGATTGCTCGATTCTATTACTTGACAAGCTAAGAACGTCTTTCGAACTCTACAAAACAGTTCTTCATACTACGGTCTTCGTCCACAATGCCCCCCAGACCCTCTACTACATCGTCAACGTTCTAGAAACATCTCCCTTGCCGCCCCTACTTCCCCCTCCTTAGCGGTTCATCACATAGCACACGATACGAGCAGACACACTCGTTGTGCTACAGTTGCCACGCGAAGTATACAGCCGTAGAAGGTGAGTTGGCCACATCAATAGTTTGATCGTATCAGTTCTTCATCAATTTTTCTTGCTTTTGTATTAACATTGGGCTTTCATCATTACACTGAACTGAGAAGCTATGCCCGCCTAATAACTTTAGGGTGAATTAAAATCACAGTTCCAACCATTATATTTACTGCTTAAAAACTACGTTTTTGCACACCAACAAAGTTAAGAAGACGGCGCAGTTTAATAATTTTTATTGTACACAACGAGTTTTTATCAAACAAATGGCTGAAATATATGAAATATATGAAATGAACATTTTAATATTAAAGGACTGTAATCAACTTTATTCCTCAATTTCAAAATCATACAAGAACCTGACATTTACGATTGTATAGAATAATAGCCACTACGGAATTTGAAACAACTCATCACTCAGAGATTTTATATTTTTGACTTACAAGGTTTTTCTTGTTACAAATTAGAGTCTTTAACCTAGCATAATATAGATATTAAGGAGTTAAGTATAGCAATATGTTGTTGTTGTTCATTGTTTATATCACCAAGTTTTTCATTTACTATGCAGCTGATGATGGTGTCTAGAGGAACACCGAAACTAGTTCTGTAATGAAATTTATGTTGTAAAAAACCATCCAACAACATTGTATTTTGGATTGAAAAAGGTGGAAATTGTTAGATTTTTAATTCAATTGTGATCTCGGTTCAATACGGACAAATAATATGAAGTTCCTAACGTTTAACTCGGAGGTCATGTCGAAAGAACTGATACATTTAAAATCAGTCCAGGGTGGTTTGCGTGATTTCAGACGAGTTGTTGGTGGGTCTAGTAGGGTATTGTACAAGGGAGAGTTCTTATGAGAAAAGATCAAGTTTACCTTAGCTGCTTTCCTCCTCAGATTTTGCGGGGTAATATTAGCTAAGACAGGTAACCACTGAATGGGAGTAGATCTGTCAATACCAGGGATAACTCCCATGGCTTCATTAAACTGGACATAAATCTTTGTTGTGTGAATGCTGTTTTGCCACACAGGAGCACAGTATTCACCAGCAGAATACACAAGAGCAAGTGCAGCAGAGCGTAGGGTATTGATATCCGCACCCCAGCTACTTCCGGCAATCTTGCGGAGTAGATTCACTCTGGAGCCAAGTTTCTTAGATAACGTGATGCACTGTTGTTTGAATGTCAAGAACCGATCCAGAGTGATTCCTAAATATTTTGGATTGTAGTTATGCGGTAATTCGATTCCGTCGAAAGTCACATGTAGCTTCCAGAGATGCCAACTTTCAACAAAGGCAATTCGTAATGCAGCCGTTCGGGCACCGGGCGGAGGGAGGGGGGAGCGGCGACCATATAATTTTTTTCGAGATCTTACTTACATATCATTGAAAAATCAATGAACAACATACAATTCAACCAGATATTTAAAGACTGGCATATAAAGAGTGTATGATTCTTACCTGCTAAAGTAACAGGTGATCTGCAGTACATATCTGAGTGGATCATTTCTTTTGTTGAGTACTGTAGTTGCTCCCTTAGCAGCTTGTAGTTGCTGTTTGGTAAACGTACACTGGTGACATGCTTTTCCTTTTGATATCATGTGCATCCTCTACACTAACAGAGCACTTAACATTCGGTGTTCATATTAGCACGGAACTAAGTCTTGTTCTTCCTCACCATGAAAATGAAAATCCACAGCCTGTTTCCAGTCATTCGACAGGGTCAGGGATGGAATGAATGAAGCATCCCCGTAAAAATATGTCTTATCACGATCCAAGTGAAAACTGAGTGCTCGTTGTGTAATCAGATCTGTGACATATATCACATCACAAGATGTAAAAACAAAGACTAATCTCTATGTGATTATAGCAAAGACTAATATAGTCAATAATCTATGTGATGCAAATTCGTGCACTTTTCTAATAATAATAATAATAATAATAATAATAATAATAATAATAGAAATTGTGCCAGCTGCCGAAGCCTGTCGCACTCCTCTGGGGCAATGATTAATGAATGACAGATGGAATGAAATGATATTGCAGTGTGTTGCTGGAATGAAATATGAAAAAGAAAACAGGAGTACCCAAAGGAAAACCTGTCCAGCCTCCGCTTTGTCCTGCATAAATCTCACATAGAGTGACCGGGATTTGAACCACGGAACCCAGCGTGAGAGGCCGGCGCACTGCCGTCTGAGCTACGGAGGCTCTATTCTTCCTCACCGTGCGCAACTGAAAAATCGTGGCTACACACACTACAAAACACATGGGAATGAGATTTTGAAGAATGCAGTAAACAGGGCCATTCTTTCGAGTATTCCTCCCTAATATTTTTAACTATTTTTGGTTTCTTACTAGCATCACTAATCATGGTAATGTCACCACACGTATTTTCTTGCACAAGAAATCGCTTCATTATTTCAAGCCTTTTGCATTTTTGTAACACACAATTAGCATACATCCTAGAAGAGCAATATATGTAAATTTGGCAACCAAAATCGCAATAAATACCTCAACAGTTACGCACACAGTATCCACAATGAAACAGAGTTTGTCACCACTTTGCCGCCAAAAAAAAAAAAAAAAAAAAAAGACAAAAGAACTTGCATACTTGCAAGGAAATCTGGTCATGTGACGAACAAAGACAACGACTCCGTAAGATATACCACTTCACAGCTGCCTATTTTTTTGGTACCAAAGCACACACTGCATTCGGCGCGTGAAAACTCGAAACAGTCTTAAACAAGGGACAGGAAAGGGTTATAAATTATTACTGAGAAATCTGAAAATAATATTCTGAGAATTCAAGCTGTAATGGCATTCCTTGTGTATCCTTTTGAACATTTCATACATTTAGATTTTTTTTTTTAAATAGTAATTTCTGGTGTGTGATTTGTAAAGGCGTAATTGTGATGGGTAATTCGTAATTATTATGATTGAATTGTAATAGTTGGCATCTCTGAGCTTTCTATGGGCTTCCTTATTATTTAGATGGAATGCACTAACCTCAGTTTTATTGATTCATTGAATCATTCATTTGAGACGTGATCCAGATCACTGATGTCAGCTGTCCATCTCAGCATTTTAGTCTCCATGACACCCAGTCAATGCACTCAGTCGTAGTCGGCCAACAATCACAACCATACAGTGCAACAGATCGGATGACAGTATGATAAGAATTTTTATTTGAGATTACCTTTCATCCTCCGGTCACAAGTGACGCCAGTTGTTGTTCTCCATTTCATCCAGGCTGCAGATATCCTTGCATTGACCTCTTCTACAAGTCGACCATCATCAGCGATCGTGGAGCCAAGATAGTTGAATCTTCTCACTCACGGCAGGTCCTCACCGTCTACCTGAATGGTTCCAATTGCTTGTGGATCTGACGTTATATATTCAGTCTTCTTCTTATTTAGGCGCAGGCAGTATTGTAACAGCCGATTGCTCGATTCTTGGGTATGGCATTGCAGATTAACCTGGGTCTAAGACGCCAACATGACATCCTCTGTGTAGAGAAGCATCCATGGCAAAGAACGGTGCAGGTCTGCTGTTACAGTGTCCCATTAGAATGAACAAGAGCAGTGACAGCGCTGAACCTTGGTGAACGCCAACAGTGATGGAAAAGACACTAGATGCCCCTGAGGCAGCCTAAACATAGCTCCTTGGTTCTACATAAAGCAGCCAAACCCAGTTGAAAAGGTATTCTGGTATGCCATGCTCTTGCAGGGCTAGCCATATGAGGTCATGCGGTACGCGATCAAAGGCCTTCTCAAGGTCCAGGAAAGCTAGATGGATTGACTTGTTCTTCTCATGATGCTTTTCAACCAAGAGCCGTGCAGCATGGATTGCATCAGTTGTACCACAATTCATCAAAAATCCAGCTTGGTTTCTGGAAAGTTCAACGATCTCGCGTCCTTTTATTAAGAACCCGTTCGAATACATTCATCGCATGACACAAAAGTTGGATTGGTCAGTAATCAGCACATTCAGCTGGGTTTTCCCCTTCTTTTTGAAGATGGATACGGTGATGCTCTGTTTCTGACAGGTTCTTCCACAGCAGTAGTGACTGGGATTGGTGGATGGGGAAGTTCCTCAGTTGAGATCTTCTAGAAGTAGATACGCCAGCGCTCTTTTGCCTTTTTCCAATCAACCAATAAGTTTCCTGTTTCCTTCTTGATCCCACAGAAGCGCTGGATGTATTGTGTTTTGCGATGCCTCGCTTTGGTAAGTCGGTATAATTCCCGCTCGCCAACACGTGTCTTGTTTTGCATAAAGGTCTGCAAATTGTACTGTTTTTGTTGTAGGTATGATCTTCTTTGCATCAATATGGGGTATCTTGTAGGTATTCCAACGAGATTGTGTCTTGTCGGCAAGAAACTCATGGTAAAGCCGTTTCTTCTTTCGTATTGCATTTCTGACCTCATCACTCCAGATCCATGTATCTTTGTCAATTTTTTGCCATTTTGGTTTTGTTGATCCAAGAACAGTACATGCGGTGTCATGAGCAGATTCCTTCAGTCTGAATCAACTCTCTTAGAGTGTAATAATCTGTGGTAATGTTAATCATGTGATGACATCGGCCTCTTTTTCTTTGATTCTCACTGGTCCTGTACAAAAAGCGTGTTCGGGATTCGGCAACTTGATTCACAATTTGCAGAGGACTGGACGATGTTGCGCTGCGACAATTTCACATGGAACAACCATAGTGTCTAATACATCTTTAAGGTCTTGACACCTGATGAGGATGTAAACGATCTGTGTTGCCCTTGTGCCGCTGTAATATGAAATTAAATGTTAATCACACTTTTTGAACCAGGTCATAAGCTTCTGCATAATTGAGAATTAATTGGCTATCACCATTCTTTTCCCCAAAACCATGTCTACCATAGGCTCTACGATCTTCCTTTCTGTGACTGACGTGTTCGTTTGGATCACCGGCGATAATGAGGTAGTCTTCTAGGGGTACTTCAGCTGTCTTGTCTTCAGGCACCTCCTAGAAGGCATCCTTTGTTGCTCCAGGTAAACATGTCTGTGGGGCGTATGTGCTGAAGAAGTGTACTTTTCTTCCATCTGCATTGTATTCTTCATCAGACGGTCATCATACCACTGCACATCAGAGATATAGCTGTCACTCTTTGCTGACACAACAATACCAGTACCACTGGTTGTTCCACGGGTGCCATTTTATATCAGTTTGTACTCGCATCCGATGTTGTACGACTTCTGTCCACTCCATTGTGTTTCCTGCACCGCACAGGCATCGATCTGTCAACTTTCGAGAGCCTTTGACAGTTAACTGAACCACCCACACATAGTGCCCACGTTAAGTGAAGCAAGACGGGTTGTACGGGCTAGCTTGCTTAGCCAACACCGCCCGTGCGATGGTAACCGTTGCATACTCCTCACGTTGACTGGGCCTCGCCAATGGGCATCGCCTAGGGGGGACGCCCTAGCCTTGGTACTAAATCCGAAAGACAATTCCACGAGACTATGACAGAGTTTTAAGGCCGGCTTGTCAGTTGCCTGTCGCCAAGCATTTTAGAGCTGCTGCCAGCATTTCTCTAGGTGTTCAGGGTTGAGAGCAGGCATTTCCTCCAACTTTAAACGTGAAAAACTTCATCTTATTTGCCCATATTGAACTGAGATCACAATTAAAATAAAAATCTTTAAGGTTCCACCTTGTTCAATACAAATACACTGTTGTTAGATGACTTTTTACAACATATATTTTATTGCAGTACTAGTTTCGGCGCTCTATTAAGGCACCAAAATCAGCTGCGCAATAAGTAGAGAAAACTTGAAGATACAACAATACAAAACAACATACTGATATACTTAACTCCTTAATTTCTATCTAATGGTAAGTTTAAAACTCTAAGTTACAAGCAAGATAACCCTTGTGAGTCGAAATTGTAAAATCTCAGGAGTTGTCCTTAAAATTCTGTGGTGGCTATAATTTTTTACATTCGTAAAATTCAAGTTCAACAACATTCCTAAAATCATGAAATTAAAGCTGAATCAAGTCCTAAAATGTTCATTTCACAGATGCATTAGTTGCCATGTGTTGGATAAAAACTCGTCGTATTCATTAAATTGCCAGACTGTGCCGTCTTCCGATGTTTGTTGATATGTGGAAGCTTAGTTCTTATGTTGTGTTTCTAGTGGTTGGAACTGATTATTTGCCCTGATGTTATTAAGCGGGCATAGCCTCTCAGTTCAATAACCCTGTAATGATGAAAGTCCTCTGTTAATAGAAAAGCTAGATAAAGATATTAGGAACCTGATTGAATCAAAATGTTATTGAAGTTGACTCACCTCAACGGTTATGTACTTTGCGCGGCGTCTGCAGCACGACGAGTGTGTCTGCTCGTGCCGAGTGCGATGTGAGGATTGCGTTCAAAACGGATAACAGAAGTACTGAAATTTTGCATAATGCGTCAGCTGTTAATAAGGTCAACCCATACTCTAAATCAGGTGTATACAGGTTCGAATGCAAAGACTGTGAGAGCGGATATATAGGGCAAACTGGGCGCAGCTTTAATGTTAGATATCAAGAACACCTCAATGCTGTGAAATACAATAGATTTTCAGCCGTAGGCCAACACGTCCATGAATATAAGCATAAATTCACGGACATAAATCACGATCTTGAAATAATGGAAACACTATCCAAGGGACCGAGGCTTGACATTACAGAAGTGTGTCTAATACATCTAGACCAGTATTATAATGCTAACCTAAACTTGAATGAAATTTCCGAGAAACCCAAAGTATTATACGACTGCTTGATTCTGTTACTCGACAAGCTAAGAATTCCAGAAAATTCGTCAGTCTTTCGAACCCTACGTAACAGTTTCTCTTTCTACTGTCTCCGTCCGCAATGCCCCCCCCGGACCCTCTCCTACATTGCCAACGTTCCAGAAACATTCCCCTTGCCGCCCCTACCTCCCCTTCCTTAGCGCTTCATCACATCGCTCTCGACACGAGCAGACACACTCGTCGTGCTGCAGACGCCGCGCAAAGTACATAACCGTTGAGGTGAGTCAACTTCAATAACGTTTTGATTCAATCAGGTTCCTAATATCTTTATCTAGCTTTTCTATTAACAGAGGACTTTCATCGTTACAGGGTTATTGAACTGAGAGGCTATGCCCGCTTAACCCCTCAGCGCCGACCTCTATACGTGGTATAGACCCCCTTTTCTTCCGTAGCCGCCGACCTCTATACGTGGTATAGACCCATACATGGTTTTGCATTTACGGCTATAGCGCGAAGAGTTCTGGAGTTATGGATATGCACATTGTTTTGTTTCCAAGAAGACATTTTCGGGTTTATCAGTGTTCTAAATAAGAATTGAAAATCGTTAAAGTGTAGTTGCTTTTGCAAGGATAAGTATTTGTCAATTATGCCTGAGCACCAATCCCCGCTTTTTTTAATAGTCCGTTTGATTCATTCTTTCCCACGGAATAAAATAAAGAAATGATGATCTGAGAAGTTTGTCTTTTCGTGTGATGTTCTTTGCTCTAATTTTGTATTAAGAGTGCAGTTTATTTATTATATCTGTCTTTATTTCTTAGCTTGTAGTCTTTTCGTAACTCTCCACGAGTGCTCTGTGTAGGCATCAGTTAAATTGCTTTCTGTCATACGACACGAGAAGCAGTTGTGCATGGTATATATCTCGTTTGAAAGACGGTGTATCGACCTTTTAATCTGAAATATATATATCGAGTTGGTTTGATTCGTCATAAATGTTATTCCCCTCATTCAGTTTCGTCCTGCCACTTTCAGTCCCGCTGCAGCTTCATCAGCTTGTGTGACGCACCGCGCCCTGCTGAGAGTAACGTGCTTGAAATATTGTATAATTCAAATGAAAGTTTAGTCGGAAGTAGTAGTGGCAGTATTAGCAGTAGTGATAATGAAATAGATGATGTGACTGTGGCCGATGCAGTGGTAAATGATGAGTGTGACGATGACGAGGAACCAGTACTTGGAAATTTCGTGTAGGAGACTATAGATACGCATACAGGTCAAAGGGAAGTTTTCAACACTGAATTATGATTCCTAGATTCTCCAATAATATTTAGACAAGTCACAGGGACAAACATTGAGCAGTTATCAGTTTCAGCTGATGGAAGGTTTGTTTACGTAGTACAAAATACGCTTCTAGGGCGGGAAATGAAATATTCAAGGCCGGCGCTCAACAGATAATACAGTTCCAAGGTTGCAGGAAATACGTTTTATCAGGAAATTAGCACCCAAGAGTGAGAAATCCAAACCTCAGAGACGTTGTACCGCGTGTTCAAAACACGGTGAAAAGAAGACATCGGTGTACTGCTCCCAGGAGTGTGCCTTGGGTCTCTGTCTCGAAGAGTGCTTCGAACTCTATCACACAGAACTAAATTACTAAGGAAATGTGAAACAATTATGTAATTATCTTCATGTACATAGTTCTACCATAAGGAATTCCAAATTTCGTGAATATCGGGCTACTCTTACACTAGTAGTAACGCTTTAAGTGAATCAATGTATTTCAGTCGCGCGTAGTTGAAATCTCATCCGGCCGCGGGGTAGGAAGCTCTTTAAACGGCTGCGACGCTGAGGGGTTAATAACATCAGGGCAAATAATCAGTTCCAACCACTAGAAACACAACATAAGAACTAAGCTTCCACATATCAACAAACATCGGAAGACGGCACAGTCTGGCAATTTAATGAATACGAGTTTTTATCCAACACATGGCAACTAATGCATCTGTGAAATGAACATTTTAACATTATAGGACTTCATTCAGCTTTAATTTCATGATTTTAAGAATGTTGTTGAACTTGAATTTTACAAATGTAAAAAATTATAGCCATCACATAATTTTAAGGACAACTCATGAGATTTTACAATTTCGACTCACAAGGGTTACCTTGCTTGTAACTTAAGAGTTTTAAACTTGCCATTAGATAGAAATTAAGGGGTTAAGTATATCAGTATGTTGTTTTGTATCGTTGTATCTTCAAGTTTTCTATACTTATTGCGCAGCTGATGATGGTGCCTTAATAGAGCGCCGAAACTGGTACTGCAATAAAATATATGTTGTAAAATGTCATCTAACAACAGTGTATTTGTATTGAACAAGGTGGAACCTTAAAGATTTTTATTTTAATTGTGATTTCCTCCTACCTCAAATCAGTATGGTTTTCCCACCAACATTTCTATGGCTGATGCAGTGATTTTCCACTGGGTGATGGGACTGCCACATCCCGATGCCAATAAAAATGAGAAATAACCAATATTAATGTTGAATCCATTGTTGATGTGTCGCTGAGATGAACTGTGATACTCTAAATACCATTTAAGCCCACGTTCAATCTCCATTGGGACGGAGGGTGAGATGGAGTGAAAAGTAAATAGTCTAAAATGTGTTGAATCCACAGTTTTTGGGATTGCAAGGCTGATTGGTGACAGTCTTGATGACAGTTGGAATCATGTACACCATATCTATAGCATGACGGGTAAATACATATATACATATAATATTTTTGAAAGGATCTAATATTTCCCAGTCAATTTGGCCTTCCACAAGGGCAAAGTTTTACTCGAAAATGAAATAATCTAAGACTTGAAACCAAACACATATCACTATAACTACATAATATATCGTAAAACATCAATCATCAATAACAAATTCTATAAATTTCACTTCACACGTAATTAATAGGCAATAAAAATCTTAAAGGTAAACCTTCAAAAAATATCCGGGCAATGCCGGGTACTACAGCTAGTATATATACATACCTTCTGTAATGCTGGACTCCTGAAACATATTTTCCAGAGAATGATGAATTTCCTGAAATGTGGGACGTTCTCCAGGTATCCACTGCCAACATTGTCGCATCAGCTCATATATCTTCGGTGGACATCCTGGAGGGCACTCCATCCTGTAAATACCACATGCAGGTCAATAACCATTAGAATTTATGACTGTTATTACAATGATGATGGAATGCCATGAACCTACAGATACATACAGAGCTAAGCATTGTGTAAACAACCAGATATATTATGAATACACAAATGAAGGCCTACAACAGTGTCCCTAGGAAGATGACCTGGAAATGAGTAAAAGGTACAGGTGCGGCAAACATCCTGATTGATAAAGTAAAGATGTTCTATCAAAAATGCTTTAGTTGAGTCCAAGTAGGGTATGGAAGATCATCCTGGCTTGAAATCATGAGAAGAGTCCAGCAGGGAAGTAGTGCCTTGTCAAAACTCCTATTTATCGTCATCATGGATCGGACAATAAAATCCAATTACAAAGAGCCTAAAAAACAAATACTTGCAGATGATGTTCTCATTTGAGGAGAAACTGAAGCAGTACAGGGAAAACTACAGTAAATCTTTGGAGTAACAAGTTTAAAGAATACGCACTAAACATCAGAAATACAAAAACTGTTGAATTGACTATCAGCAGGAAAGGAACAGATTCAAATATTTTTCTCGAGGGAACTCTGTTACAATCTGTTTGTAACTTCAAATACTTTGGAAGTATCATTTCAAAAGACAACACAATAAAACAATAAATACTTAACATAAATCAGAAAACTTCTCAATTTTATTTTCAAGTGAAAAATCTACTGTGGGAAGATAAAATACCCCAGAAAACGAAAATGACCGTGTTTCATTCCTATTTCATTCCAGTTCTCACCTATGCACTCGAAACATGTACCCAACGCAACAAGGCTAATAGTAAAATACAGTCAACAGAAATTAACTTCATCAGAAGAATGAACTAAAAGACCAAGATTAGAAATGAAGAAAACAGGAGGGAGGCTGGCATCAAAATACCTGTTACCAAACTCTTAGGAAGATGCAGGCTACAATGGTTTGGTCATGTAATGAGGATGGGCAGGAAAACAGCAAAGAATTACTTTGACTGAGAAGTGAGAGGGAAGAGACCTATAAGGAGGCCATGGAATCGATGGAAGGAGACAGTGAAATTGCAGGTCAACAAGAGGAATGTCAAGTGGAAGGACACAGTGGAACAGAAGTTATATTCTGACAGGAAGAAGTGGCGAGCGCTTGTACACTACACCTGGGAAACTGGAAATGATGACGACGACGCGCATGATCTGAATGAGAGGTATGTTTCTTTGAATTCCAACTCTTTACAGTAGTGCAACATGATATCCAAGAACAACCTAATTCAGACAGGACTTGAAATGGAAAAATTTCATCAACTTTAACTAACCCAATTCAGAGTAGTCAACCAATAATTACATAATTCTTGGAAATACTAAAACGATCAAAATCAACATGGCTTTATAAACAAAACAGACTCCACATAACCTTTCTATATTTAATACAATCGGTGATGTACGGTGTGTTATATATTTATGTTGCAAGAGCTTCATGCAGTAATCTGAATATTATATAATGCTCACAAGACCTACAATAAAATTGTATTCATGTGAATTTTCAACCGATGGTAAAAGTACAAGATTACTAAGCAGATGAACTAACTTATTTTGTGTAAACTCTTACCTATAAGCAATAAGTAGAAAGATCTCATATGCTCTGAGGGAGACAAATTGTATAATGAATTAATAATGTATCAGAACACATTCAACACCACATACTTTGTCCTTGTGGCAGCCTCCGCATGGGGGAAGTTGTAATAATAATAATATATCAATATATTTCATCAAGATGATCTGGTGCCATCAAGTCAACGTCAACTCAAGAAGACTGCATGAGTGGACTGCCTCCAGATGTTTCAGTCTTCAACCATATAGCCTACTTTAGAACCTTCAGTGACATGTTCATGTGGAATTTGATGGAGTCTATCCATCTCAATGCTGGCCTCCCTCGACTCCGAGACCCCTCCACATTCCCAAGCATAATAGTGGTACCCTTTTCCAATGCATCAGTGTGTCTCATAATGTGTCCAAAACATGACAGCTGTAATCTTGTAATGAATGCCTCAAGAGACAGATATGGTTTGATCTTTTGAATGACCCAAGCTCTCCCAGGGATATGCAATATCCTTGTCCAACACCAGAGTTAACATTCATCGATATGCTTCCTATCTCGCTTCCTTACTGTCCAGCTTTCACAACCATACGTAGCTATGGCAAAGACTAATTCTGACTTTGGTATGCAAAGATACATCTGAACACTTGAAGATCTTATCCAGATCCTTGAATGCTGCTCTTCCAAGAGCAAGTCTTTGGCAAATTTCTGTACTGTTTGAGGCAATTCTACTGATGGCTGATCCTAACAAACAGAAACTATTCACCTCTTTGATAAATCAATTGATTGTTTATCAAGATATTCGATGGCAAACCTGTTGCCATTATTTTGGTCTTCTTGATATTCAGGTACAGGCCCATATTCTCGCTCTGTTCTCAAACTTTCATTATGATATCCTCAAGCTCTTCCTTAATGTCAGCAACCAAAGTAGTGTCATCTGCATACTTCAAGTTGTTTATATTCAATCTGCCAATCTTAAAACCATGAGGTGACTCATCTAATCCAGATTACCTCATAATGTTCTCAGCATATAGACTGAACAAGTAAGGCAAAAGTATACAGCCTTGTTTTACACTTTTGCTAACGAGGAACCATTCAGTTTCACCATACACAGTTTTAGCACTGGCTTATTATTCAAAGTAGAGGTTACGCACCAGGACAATGAGATGTTCAGGTATGCCCATCTGTCCAAGTACATTTCGCATCTTCTCATGACTTACGCTATCAAGGGCCTTCCTGTAATCTATAAAGCACATGTACAGATCCTTCTGGTATTCATTTGCTGTTACAGTCATCCAACATACATCAATATCAAAAATACCCCATACCAGCTAATTAAACACGGGTAAAATTCAAAATTATAATAATGTTTAAGACAGCTTGTACAACTGACTTTTTTTTTTAAAACACACACACTTGATAACTGTTTTGGACAAGTCCCAATGGCAGGTTTACATGAGAACCTTTACAACAGTGTTAGGGATTGTAAGTATATAATACACAAGGTTACTTCCAATCATTCCTATTTTTTGGCTGTACACCCAAGAACTAAATCAGAAGAGAAAAAAAAAAAGAAAAATTGTGCCCTGAGACAACTACAGTCTCTACAAATAAAAACAAATGGGAATATGTCAAAAAAGAAACAAAGTGAATCAGGGAGCAGTGTGTTACGGGTGCAGATAGAGGCCTTGGTTGAACTGACAGTGGCAAAGGTTCAAACAAATTCTCTCAGGAGGCTGTCCTTAAAAAAAAAAAAAAAAACCCTGATTCCCAGTTGCTAAAAGAGATGTCGATGGTACAATACATGGATAGTACCACATTGTTTCTTGTTTGCTAGGTAAATAAATGAAGAATGAATCTGGTAGAGCTTTATTTCTAAAGTGTATTAGTTACTAAAACTACACATTAACACACAGGATTACTGAGCTCACAACTAACATTCGTCAATGAAGTTAAGGGAGACCAGGAGAGGAGGAGATCTAATGAGGAGTGAGGCACTGTAATGGTCTTTCCATCTACTAGTCAAGGACCATTGCATTTCTCCGCATCACTTCACCTTCAACACCAACAACCGTAATTCTTCATTCCTTGCCGTTAAACTCTTCTCTATGACTCATATGATCTAGTATGTTTGATCTACTGTGCATTTGTTGTACTAGTGTGTGTCATAAGCTCCCATATGACCCCCCCATCTCCAACTTAGCTATATAAACTGGCTCGATCAGCCTCCATACTGAGACGTACTTCGATTGTTGGAGAGAGGAAGGGAGGCAATTACGCTGCTCTAAATATCTAATGAAGCTGGACTTTGTCTCACCAATAGAAGTTTTCGTATGCAGCATGAGGTACTGCAAACATGAGATTGAATCTTTCATATTCTGGTGACTAATATTTCTCAAGTTATTGAAACTTTATCTTGCTTTGATGCGAGTGTCAGCGGATTTCTACTTTTAGTTTGAATGGCAACATGAATTAATATAGTTCTTTGAATCTTTGGGGAAAATACAGAAGTTACTCCCATCAACATCTTAGAACTTTTGAACCATAACGCAGTTTATGATTTCTTATGGTGAAATGTGGTTGTGCAAAGATGACTGTAGATCTTCAATTCTTCTTTGAGCTAAATGTATCTATGAAAAAGAGACTGCTTTTGTGAGATTAGCTAAGGAATTTCTTGTAAAAGCCTCCATAGAGTGCAGTGTTTCCAAGTTATCCCTTTCCCATAAACTGAGTTAAGTTAGTTTAAAACTTCTCTTAACATGAGGATATCTTTTCTCTTTTCTCTTGTGGATATTTCGGAGTCCAAAGATGCAAAGATTATATTCTTAGTCTCCGCGCAAGAATAGTACTTTATTTACCCAAACTAAACCCCATGGCACTACAGCCCTGGAAGGGCCTTGGCCTACCAAGCTACCGCTGCTCTGACCGAAGGCCTGAAGATTACGAGGTGTCGTGTGGTCAGCACGGTGAATCCTCTCGGCCGTTATTCTTGGCTTACTAGACCGGGGCCGCTATCACACCGCCAGATAGCTCCTCAATTCTAATCACGTAGGCTGAGTGGACCTCGAACCAACCCTCAGGTCCAGGTAAGAATAGCTGACCTGGCCGGGAATCGAACCTGAGACCTCCACACAAAATGTCCATCGCTCTGAGCTGTGAATCAGGCATAAACTAAATTGCATACAGGAAAAGGGAAAGGTGTTGGGCAGACTTTGTGATACGGTAAACATTATATCAAAAGAGCACACCTAGTAGGAATAGATGTGACAGGCTCATTGGACAGTTAAGTTGAACTATAAGAGACGGATAATTAGCATTCAGTCTTAGAACGGTAACACCTGCATTGCCAATTAACCAACCTAGTGAACAAGTGGTTGTGAGTGTATAAATGGGACGTCTAACCGCTGTGTTCAATCAGTGCCCACAGATTTCAAGGGAGAAAGAAGACTGACTTCGGAATGGAGTTTTTCAGTTCAACAACAATAAAGGTGTTTTAATTTAATCCACCTATTCAATACTTTTATTTTCACTTATAGTGGTTACATAGACTCACAGTTAAATGGGACATGTTTCGCCCTCAATTAAGGGCATCTTCAGCCTAAAAACAATCTTCAAGAGTGGAAGTTGAAGCTAAAACTTAGCTAAACTTAGCTAAAACTTCCACTTTTAATATTAGTTGTACTCTTGATGATTGTTTTTAGGCTGAAGATGCCCTTAATTGAGGGCGAAACATGTCCCATTTAACTGTGAGTCTATTTATGTAACCACTATAAGTGAAAATAAAAGTATTGAATAGGTGGATTAAATTAAAACACCTTTATAGTTGTTGAACTGTAAATTTTCAATACAGACCAAAAATGAGATTTATAACATGTAATGGAGATTTTCGCCTCTACCAGTGAACAGCCTTCAGGAGTGACTACTACTACCACAATTATGTGCTAATTGCAGTCATGGAAGACCCGTGACAGCTCCTAAGTCATTGTCCAGGTGCCAGATAAGTAACCCCTTTTATACGTAAGCATGTGATCACTGAATAAACTCGTTAATGTAAAAAATTATGTAAAAAGATTGTAGGAGATAGTCAGATGCGGAATACCCGCAGAGGAATGGGACCAATGTTTGCTTTTATATTTTTTCAGAGTTACCTATTATAGATAGATGAATGCCTCCATTTGGGGAAACTAATTAGTTCACCTCTGTGTAGTGGGATATCCCGAACGATTATCATAGGAGGACATTTTGAGGTGTATTTGTAGAAATTAATGTCTTCTAAAATATGATGAGAGAGGATCGAACCTAGAAACAGCACTCTGCTCATCTTCTATTTTATAGCTTACTTAAGGCATGTTGGTCACCTAAGACCCTTCTCAGGTTTATTGTTGTCAATGTGCTTGTGGAGGCATCAGTGTAAATCCAGTGTTGAACCCAACATCATGTCTGAGCTGTCTTCCATACAGAGAGTCATCAACAGGTTTTGAATAGTTCCAATTGAGACATAGGGAATGGGGTCAAGTGTTGGGAAGGAAAACAATCTGAGGTGGACTAATGTATGATTTGAGGAAAAGCTAGGTTTGTGGGCTACATGCACGCGTTCAAATGATGGAGAGTTGTGTGTGCTGACCTGCAAAATGTGACTGCGGCAAAGACACAAGGTAAAAAATAAGATGAAAATTAAATACAGGGTATAGGCAAGATATGTGATTAAAATAAGGGGATTGATGTTTCCCCGCAGCGATGATGATGATGTAGTTCTTCCTTTGACGACTAGATGTCCCTGACATATATTTGTTAATGCTATCTTGAGTTCAAAGCCATTACTATTATTGAGAAAGTTTGCATCTGGATGTTGGGCAAACTATCTACATTCAGTAGATCTTAATTCTCTGAGGTTATCAAAACTCCCATTAAATTAATCTGCCTATCAAAAGGCTTGACATTAAACTGATCTACCAATCATAATCATTGATACTAAAAATCGTTTGGCACAACAAATTGGTGGTTACTAAAACACCTACATTATTTGGACGACCCCCTAAATAAGAGGAGAATTTTGAGCATAAACTGTCTGATCTTGTGGCAGCGTTATTGTGTGTTCTACTTGAGAGAGAATAAAGGAGATCTCCATCGGGAGATGTGAGGTGGGATCCTGGCATCATGAGGCATCAAGTAAACGAGGCACCGTATGGGAGAAAATAATATTTAAGTAAAGCTACTGCGTATGAAGATAGAGAAGATTTCTACATTCCCCACTAGAGTGTAACTGCTAGGTCGCCAGCTCTTTCTTCAATTAAAATGTAGGTTTTACTCATTTCTAAATTAAATGTAGGTTTTTCTCGTGTCTAAATTAAACGTAGGTTTTCTGTGCCAGTCTTCAGACTTTCAAATTTTTCATCCCTAATGGGAATTTATTAAAATGTAAGGAAGCAGGAGTGGTTACCCTCGTAACCTTCCTCTAATTTAATTATGAGTGACCAAGTTTTCGAACTTCTAAATTTACCTCTCTCTTGCCGACTTTAATTTTAATTTACTTGGTCACCTCAAAGTATGGGTTTAGCCCCTGTGCCATTAGGCCTTATGCCCAACTAGATGATTGTGACTAAATTAATTTTGGAGTGCTTGTGTTTCCACCTCCATTTCATTTTGGTGTTCGGCCTTTGAAACGTAACCTCCTCTTTTTTGTCACTGCCGTGTAGTGTGGGCCTAATGCCTCTGAATATTTATATTTCTTTCAAGGGTAGCATAGGTATTAAGGGGTGTGCCATTTGGTGATGGCCCTATACTGATAGTGTGTCGTTCTGGTTCGTATCCGAAACCTTTTACCTAGCACGTTTTTATCTAGCTCACACTATGTGAGTTAAGTGTTTCCCGATGTACTCATCAGGTGGCAGTTCTCTGCCCTTTGTCAGGGAAGGTCAAGCTTCCTACCGGAAGAATAGCATTTTGCAATTCTTTGCCCGAGTTTTGGTTTTTATGACGTGAAATACCAACATGGATCCCATGCGGAATGGATCAGCCTTTGTAGCGTATCAGGATGTTTTTAAAAGGTTCAAATGAATGCTATGACCCTTTGATCTTTCTAACCATTTGTTTATATATCACCAGGAACGTGCACTCCTTGCTTTATATTTGTTTCTCTTATCTTATATTTTTGTTACGTACTGTTTCCACCGTCGTCTGAATGGGATGGATGTATGTGATGCCCCGAAGACATTATTTCTATTAATGATATGGGCCTGCACCTTTGCTCTTGTATATTTTGTCTGCGTAGAATTAACCATGCGAAATGGGCAACAGTTCCTGAAGACTTAATTCATAGGTGAATGGTAGGAAATATTTAATTGTGCTATGTACGGACTAAATCCATCAAGATGTTCTGTAATAACTTAGCGATGAGAACCGTAACTGGAAAAGCCAACACACAATATTATGAAGGTGGCCGATATTTGGAGGTCCAGAGATGCTGGGTCAAGTGCTGGGAAGTGTTCTGAGGACAAATTGTCGAGAAATTCGCTCTATTAGAGTATGCTCTTCAGCAACTGCATCACAATGAAAATTGCACTGGGAAGTTTATGAGAAGATGCACTGTGTTTTAGAAGATGGCAGTAACCTTCAAGCTGATACAGTCTGCATTAATAGGAAAGAAAACCAAGGACTCACCTTAGACCCAAATGTGGCCATGGAATAGAATGTTAACCAGTAAACAGTTCGTACTGACCAGAAGAAGGCTGTCTATTTTTCATACATACATACTTCACTTCAGTGAGAGTTACAAGCTGAACATGAAGGTATTGGCAGAAATGGCTCTCTCTTTCGGAGCTCAGGGAATGGGTTTCGGGCATGTGTTAGGTATCCTGAAAGAACTCTGCATCACTGAAAATGAAATGGATGACATTTGTAAGAATATTTTGACAGAATATCTTAATATTTTGCATTATTTGTATGTTACTTGTTGAAGTATTGTGTATGAAGATACTGTTGTCCAGAAATTATTTTATTTTTAAAATTTTCATGTTTTTGTAACAGTTCCAAAATGATAAACATAATCTTTGTCAAAAGGTCAGGGTTAAGTTATTCAAGCTAAAGATTGAGTATATCATGGATTTAAGAATGAACTGCAACATAAGGGCCAAAGGCAGGGAAATAATAAATTTTTTAAACCATTCGGCAGACATATGGCAATTCCTTTTGAATGTTTGGACTATTTTGAGTCCAAGGAAAAAGGAAAAGAAATGAACATAGGAATGCTGTGTTAGCCATGAAGTTAATTCTTCTGTACAGATCTCTTTCCAAATCTTCCATTATGATAGTCTTGCGTTCTAATCAGTGATTATACAACAAATGTACACTTCAACCTCTTATAAGATTTCATATGATTATAAAGCTTAAACACAGATATTCGACTCCAGTGTGCTCTTAAGGACAAATTTACATTTCATCAGCAATATATGAATTTATGTTCTACCACATCACTTTGCGGCATTCGACCAAGTAATCAAGTGTCAAGTGCCACTCAAAATCACCAATTGTGAATATCAATGTATCATGAAGACTTGTCAACTAAACAGGATGAACCCAGCAAACATTTTAATACATATATAACGTCAAAAATACACATCTTATTTTAAACTAATATAATTGTTAGACGTCATTAAGACGCAAAAATCCTACTTTGTTAGGTTTTTAAGAATTTAACATGTATCAAGATATGTTTAATAAGCGCATGAAAATGTTTTTTAGGTATTATGTTTCATCATTGTTTGTATATAATAGGATTAATACTTTGTCAATTGTCAATTTTTTGCTGTGAGTGGTATGCTATGAGTGGCTGAAGATGAACAATACTTGGTCGAAAGTAGTCCCACACCACACTGTGATGTATAATTAATCACAAAATAAATGATGTACCGGCATTGATTAGGTTGATCATTTCTCTTATTATACTGTAATTGTACCAGTGCGGACCAAAATGAAGATATCATATGTTATTCTAATCAGTATACATTCTGGGAAATCTAGTTGCCCAGGAGTGCTTCGAGTAACTGTTTACTCACAAGTTACCAAGGGATTTTTCAACCTAGTTTGCATCACTCTATTCATAACTCAGATTGTCACTGATAAGGTTTAGGTCAGGTAGTTCAGTTAAACTTGACAAGGAAGAGACTTAGATGCACTAATTGTTGAGCCAAAAATACAGCAGGATTTCAAGTGCCCAGTAAATAAGAGTCAAGCGTGTTGAAATCTCGAGACAAGGAAAAATGTAATTACAGAAAATGAAAAAGGATTTGCAGTGACAAAGTTTGTTGAAAAATTCAAATGCAGGAGAACTCAAACACAATAACTGTAAAAATAAAAATGAAATTTTAGTGAGGGGGAGGAAAATAGAAATCAAGAAGTGAAAAAAATGTGGGAGTCAATTTTTGCAGAAGTGACCACTGTGGTACATGAGTGGTTAAGTGTGGTTGAGCAAAAGAACTCCGATTGAAAGGGCCAATGGTGCAAAAATAAGTGCAAGAAATCTGAAATAATCTGAAAGCTGAGATTCTTAAACAGATGAAGAATCTGTGTGTCATGCTGAATCGCAAGTATGGGGATAACACAATAGTACCATGTAGAAGACTTTATTCCCTTTTCCAGAATAATGCAGTTAAGAAAAATTTCGCTACATTTACACGGACACAGCTGAATGATTACTTCCCTAATCAGTAATGTTTGTAAAGGCTGTGCAATCACTCCTAATATCTCCCAGGCAAACATTTAGTCAGAAATGTTTTAGAATAATCAAACTTAAGATGGATGATTATATTTAAGGTGGAATGATCAATTAATTTTTATAACCTTGTTTTAGCAGACACCTCTTGTAATGGGCATTAATCCACGGAACTGACGGTGTCCAGAGAGGAGAGGTTCAACTGTATTTCTTAAGTTTCAGTATTAGCAGAGGAACACAAACGGATCTACAAGCAAGAAACTCCCGCCGAGTTACCCGCAGCCACATATAAATGTCTTCCCATTCTTCAGAATCATTACACCCACCATCAATTCTATCATTTCCCACTGCAGAATGACTCCTTGCATTTTAATGCTGGGGAACAGAAAGGGTGCCTCACAAAAGAATGCAGTTGAAGACTTATTTCGACATTCCCCGGGCAACAGCAAAGTACTAGCTGACCTTTTCTGTACAAGAGCCTCATCTGAAAACTGAAACTGTGCTTCACACAGAAATGTTATAGACTTTGTATTTGAGAAACTCACACAACAGTCAGCTGGGCCCCAAAATATCTACACAATACTTGTCGCTGAGAAGCCTCACAGGCAGTATGGAACTGTTTAGTATTTTACACCTGAAATCAGATACTGTCCACTGATGTGAAGGACCTAAATGACTTGGAAGTTATTTACTATTTATCTCGGAGACTGCATCACCTAATCCACGTATAAATCCCCCAGCATTTGACAAACCAAGCAATTCTGACACCAGAAAGGCAAAATTTGTCAATGAAGATTTTAACAATCACAGTGCTACACAGGGTTACGATGATGACAATGAAAACTGTGATGAAGTCACTACTCGGTGGGTAAAAGCATAACAACCGGCAATTATCCATGATTGTAATCTAGGCCCATCTTGCAGCAATCATACATGGAGACACAATACTTGTCGCTGAGAAGCCTCACAGGCAGTATGGAAGTGTTTAGTATTTTACACCTGAAATTCAGATACTGTCCTGTGATGTGAAGGACCTAAATGACTTGGAAGTTATTTACTATTTATCTCGGAGACTGTATCACCTAATCCACGTATAAATCCCCTGGCATTTGACAAACCAAGCAATTCTTCATTGATGAGGTCATAGACAATGTGCAGCAGTTAGATCACAGAGAGCACTGTTTTGTCAAAGGTTTAATTTCATAACGGCCTACTGGGAGAAATTCTCAGAAACACCCAATCAGATGATATATGTATATAAACAGTCTGAGACAGTGAAGAAATGTTCAGTTCTCAATCCCAAGAGACTGAAGAACTATCTACATTCAGGGCCCTACTCCAGGTAATACAACTAAAGTAGTTCAGAGAGACATGCAATGTGCAAATAATGAACAATTCGTGCTTAACCAATATGACATACGCCCTTATGCTTCTCAGGTATGGAAATAAAGATGAGATGAAATATCTTGGGCGTAATACTACTGATGAAGAAGAAGCAATGCACTAGAGACAAAAATACTGCCAGTACTTTATATCAGTGCTGTCCGGCTCCACGGCTAAATGGTTAGCATGCTGGCCTTTCATCACAGGGATCCCGAGTTCGATTCTCAGCAGGGTCGGGAATTTTAACCATCATTGGTTAATTTTGCTGGCACGGGGGCTGGGTGTATGTGTCGTCTTCATCACCATTTCATCCTCAGCACGTGCGCAGGTTGCCTATGGGGATCAAATCAAAAAGACCTGCACCTGGCGAGCCAAACATGTACTCGGACACTCCCGGCACTAAAAGCCATATGCCATTTCATTTTTTCATATCGGGTGCTAAGCTGTAAGGTATTACCATTTCATCGATTAACTCTCTAAGGTCTGGACAGGAACTCAGTATTTCTTGAAAATGAAAACCTCCAACCTGTTTTCCAGTCATTGACCGGGTCAGGGATGTAATGAATGAAGCAGATATAGGCTGTTAGTACGATGGGGTCGCCACACCCAAAGTGATTTATTAATGAATAATAGATGCTATGAAATGAGGAGGGAGAGTGTTGCTGGAATGAAAGATGACAGGGAAAACTGGAGTGCCCGGAGAAAAACCTGTCCCGCCTCCGCTTTGTCCAGCACAAACCTCACATGGAGTGACCGGGATTTGAACCACGGTATCCAGCGGTGAGAGGCCGACGCGCTGCCGTCTGAGCCACGGAGTCAGTATTTCTTATTACAACATAATTGGTGTTTACTTACCTATAACCCTTTTCCAGCATATGGTACACATCAGTCAAATCAATCCCAGGATACGGTGACATACCATACGTAGCTATTTCCCACAGGAGGATACCAAATGCCCACACATCCGACTGCAACAACAAATTACTGTCATGAACACTTTAACGAGAGAGAGAGAGAGAGAGAGAGAGAGAGAGAGAGAGAGAGAGAGAGAGAGAGAGAGAGATGGACACACACACACACACACACCAAAACTACCCTGATAACGTAAGTTGTAATAGACATAACATACTGAATGTAGGATATATAAACATCTTTTTTTTAAAAGAAACCTTAGTAATAGGTTTCAAAGAATGAATCTACTACTATATACTGTAATGATAATGAACTTTAGGATATGAAGATACCAGATTAAGATCACACACACCAGTCTTCCTTTTCTTGTTGTTGCTGTACATCTGTGGTGGAAAATAAATGGTGGAGAGCTATTGCAGATGTGGAACAAGCCGACATTAAACTGGCCTTTTGATAAAACACAATATACAGGGTGGTCCACCACCCCCTTGCAATCCAGTTTTATGCATCCCTTCACATTTGTTACAATTCTGAAAGACAAGGTCTCTCCCTAATACCAATATAGTTGGTCCGTTATTGGACATTATAAATTTTCCAGCTAACTTATTCCTGGTTGCTAACGTTTCACCCGTGTGCTAAGTTGGGCTCATCAGCTGGTAAATAGCACACCTAATAAGACGCATGGCTAATGCATACCATGGAGGCCACTGCATAGGCTATTTGGAGCCACCGGCAGTGCCAATGCACTATGAGGCAATTTGTCTCATTTTAAAAAATTGATGCCTGCCTGACCATCAGTATCCCGCATGAGTCTTTTCACACTCCGAAATGTCATGCCCGTCAGTTGTCGTCTATCTGGATAGCATTCTTAGTACAGGCGTTGTGCCTGGTATCCATTATGTCTAGCTTCTCCATAGATAAGTAACATGTCACATACTTGTTGCTGGAATATATCTTAAGGCAGTGAATGAACTTTGTGTTGTGAATTGCTTCGAAGGAGGGGAGTTCGTGCAGCTACATACTTACCTGCCATCGCATGTTGTTATCATTGCAATGGGGGCATATTTTGCCCTACCTGTGGTCTATAAAGCTTGGAACATGTACAATGTAGCTAACTGGCCACAGACCATCATCTCCTCATCCTCGTCCAACCCAGCACCATACCCAATGCAACAATACATACGGTCTTTTACAGAGTCAAATAAACAAATCAGTCCTTGGAAGCTATCAAGTATCCAACCTTACCACGTTGCTGGCAACTGGCTGTTAAAAAAAAAAAAATTATGTAGGATTCGAACCTCCCACCTCAAGCACTGTCCAATATCACATACCTCCCCGCCCGCTTGCCAAGTGAGCTATTGCAACACTTAACCTACAGCGCCCGCTTCCCAGCCTATACAGTACCGTGCTCCTGGTCTATAAGTCCACCTCCTGTTTTGAAGTACGTGTTCTGTGTATCTGTACTGGTTTTATGGGTTCGTTCGAGGTACCCATAATGAATTAATAGTGGCGCTCACAATTCCTGCTGTCTTCTAGCCCGTGAACACGCATCTCGTTATATTCTGAATTGTAGTAAATGTGAAGGGATGCATAAAACTGGATCGCAAGGGACTGGTGGACCACCCGGTATACATACATATGGTCGACAAACTTGACCATGACAAGTAATGAAAATCATTTTATTTTCCGTATTGAAAGAATCTCAATAATAATATAAGAAAATTTATTGGAACTCCAACCTATTCAATACATTACAGGATGTTAACATTTTTAGTTAAACATCGTTAAAATGGAGACATGTTTGCCCCCCATGTGGGGCATCATCAGTTATATCAAAGCACCTCAAAATTAAACCAGACATCTGGTTGGAAATTATGAACATAATATGTAAGAAAGAACACATTAAAAAACACGTACAAGGTCCTATCTTAAACGAAATAACAATAGACTAGTTACACATAGTAAAATACGCTAGTGGTTTCTTAATATTAAAATGAGGCCATCATATGTACAATATAACAACGAAAGTAATCAAAGTCTATATGATATTGAGTTCGAAGGTAGTTCTACGTAGTATATACATATTTTGGCAAAATAAAATAAAATTTACAATTACTGTACACTTATTTATAATTGTTAAAATTGATGAGGTAAAACATTCCAATTTGTCTACTTGTGATTTGGCTCCAACCAAAATAATTCGCCCTAGGATTCATGAGGTAGTCAACTCCGTTGGTCACTCTCTATATGAATGGAGTGCACAGTGCAAGTGAACAGCTTTTGTTGATTATAAAATGAGGCTGTGCTAAGACAGAGTTAAAACAACACCGGCTTCAAATGAAGATAGTTAAAACATAATTAGATTCTTCCTAGTTGACTAGAGGTTTGCGTATATTTTTGTTGTTGAAGTGTGGGAAAGTCAGGTGTTGGTTGAATGGGCAACGGTCAAAAATGTTATGCAGTGCAATCGGTGTTTGAGCTGTCCTAGATGTGAGGGAATCTTGAAAGCTGTTGAGCTGTTACCTAATTGCTATAATTATATTATATTTTATAATTATTCAAAACATATTGACAGGGCGGACCAAACAATCATCCGTTGTGCGTTATTGTTGATACATACACATGTAATCTTCTTCTAACAAAATCTAAATTAATTCAATACATGAATGTAAAAGTGTTTACAAAAAGTCATAGGCATGTTGCAACAATTTATGCCAGAACAAAAGTAGTAAAAGTTATGAGCTTAATAGCCAGATGATGTATCTCCAAGCTAGGACAAAACAGAAGAGAAGCCATGGTTAGGCTATTAGACTTGTCACACTCTATTTTGCCAGTACTTGAGTTTTCTTTAGCTACTTTTGGGAAGGACCAAAACTGCTCCCCTAATAAATCTTTCTACTGAAAAAAAATGGTGAATTCCCTTTTTTTCTCCTTTTATGTTGTAGGATTTCACCATTAACCCAATATTAAGAATGTTTTCAACTGCATAGGAATATTACACAAGTCTCTGGTGTACATGCGTATGTGTGGCTTTGAGTTCTCAACCTGAAAGCTTGTTCAGTCCCCAACAATTCCACCGTTAAATATCTCACACAGTTTAAGTCAAACAATCACGTCCAAATTTCCGTCTGGTGCCTGAAGCATTCATCACAAGGAAGAGTAAAAATGTGAAAATCAGCATGGTGCTTACGCACTACAGTCTAGCAACTTGGGTTTCATCAGTGACATACATACTACAGAAAAAATGTTCAAGCAACTCAACATGAAACCACATTATGCATACAGATTACTTGCATTAGGTTATACAGTACTAACTACAAATAAAACTGGAGAGAGGATGTTCCAATCCCTACAGTCAATTTAACTTCAGCTGAGAGGATATTTCCATTTTCCCCTCAAAAGAACCTGTAAATTCCTTTGACATCCTGTATAACAACTTGAGATAAAATCTGTATTGATCACAACCAGTGTGATCACCTGTAGCTACTTACATCTTGCAATGTTTCAACACACTTAAAGTTGCAATAGTTCCAAAATTTAATCATGAATGGATGTATCATGGAAGTCTTTCAATAAATACTTCGTTCAGTACCCATCAAGATTTTAAGGGTTTTATCCAGTTCTTACTTACAGATCATACAACAAACTTTAGCTTGCAACTATTCAATACCTGCTTATTTCCCAGCAAACTAAAAATTCAAAATTCATAAACGCACCTGTGTATAATACTTCCACATAATTCCAACAAGATTTTTATTTTTAATGGTTGAAAAATCTGAAAATGTCCACTTAAACGGGCAAAACATGTCAATCTGCATTCAATTATACGTTTATATCAGCTCTAATGTCATCACTTTCATTTGTATTATACAAAACTGTATTTGAATAAGTTTTCACATGCATGCTAAGAGGAAATGTCAGCTTTAATATTATGAATGCAAGGCTCCATACCCATGGTCACAATTCAATTTACCTTTGTGGAAAATTTGTTGTAGGCAAGTCCCTCAGGAGCAGTCCATTTTATGGGAAATTTAGCACCTGCATGTGCTGTGTAAGTATCGTCACGCATGAGTCGTGCCAGACCGAAATCTGCAACCTTCACCAGATGGTTTTCTCCCACCAAGCAGTTCCGTGCAGCCAGATCCCTAAACACAAATATATTTCAGCATTGAGTTAATGACCTTCGACCAATATAAAACTTCGAGCTTAGTAAGCTTGAAGAAAACACAAAGCAGTGGAAAATCTGCTCCATCTATAAAAAGCTAACTATGTAACTTCCCTGTTTTTTCAGCCTCTCTAATGAGATATTTTTCTGTTGTATAATCAAAGGAACATTGAATATTGTAGGTATGGAAGTGCCATACTGAGACACACGAGATAGGTAAGAATCCTTGGAATGGAGAAACAGAGAATGGAAAATAATCCTCTTGTGGGAAGAAAAAAAAACATTAAGTAAGAAAAGGTACTGATACTCATGATGGGAACTGTGTTCCAGATACAAGGTTTGAGGCAGAGATTTTAAGTCCTAGTCCAACAGTTCTCAATTAGATTTGAGAAAGATTGAGCAAGGCTTCCTTTTCTTATAAAATTAGCTAAATGATACAAATACTAAATTTGAAGCTAAGGAGAATTTTATCACACAGAAAGACAATATCAAATTCATTATGTAGGCCATTATTCCTGGCCTATAAAACTGTTGTACAGTAACCTTGAGATGAAGCTGTCCAACAGACCATATGAAAACTGTACATTAAATGGGACAGCATATTAAGCAAGGGGGGACTAACCAATATAATTATATAGATTGTATATTTCTCATTGTAAAGGAGACGTAGCATTTTAATAAAATACAGTAGTTAAACAACAAGAAGTACACCTGTAGACACAGTATTAGTGGTACATCCTACTGATGCTGCAGCTGCATTGATTGAGTCACGTTAGTTTGATATTGCTCTTACTGTAGACAGTGGAATTCCTTCTGAATCAGACAGCTGTCCTTCTGAATCAGACAGCTGTTTCAGTTAATATTAGAGTTTTCCTCGAGCTTCTGCAAAATTTCTAATTTGTATGATAAGGGCAGGGCTTTCCTTTTCATACTCATGATCACAGACAAGCCTCATTACACTAAACACAACCAAGAACTGTCCACATAAACCGGTAAGGAATGTACTGGAAAGATTTCTTCTCTCACTTTCTTGACAATTTCTACACTGGTATGTAACAACTCATTTTGAAGAAATCCTAAATTGGCATCTCCCCACCTCTACAGTATTATTCCATCTGTTCAATCTGTACACACTGCAGACTCCTGGTGGTGAGATTAAGATCAGCTGATTGTGATGTTTGAATGTCAACATACTCTACCTAGCCTTTAGCCTCAGGTAAAGTTTACTATTTTCTTTAGGTCTGTAGGTACACTTACAATGAGTAAGTAAAATTTTCCACTTCTTCTGAACTTTGCTAAAAATGATCTGAAGAATATTCCCTCAAAAAGGAGCAACATCTTAAACAGGAGCAATGTAACAAGACATTTTATATTGGCTTCCTATAGGAAATGTCTAGCGCCTGGGCAAAAAGCGCGTATTACCTGGGATACCATGATACAGGAGACCGTCTTTTCGAGGTTTTACTATAGACACAATCATCACGACTGCCATCAATACTGGCACAAAGTATTTTTAATATAAATTAACCCTTAGACCTACTGTTTCTGTGAACAAGCTTGCCTCTCCATCCCCACTTATTGCCTGTAGTGGAGTAAGAGAGTACATAAACACATACACCGCAAATGCAGACTTTCTCATGAATGTTTCACATCACTCTTCTTTCATTTTATGGTCCCTATAAATTGTGCAGTCTTTCCTTCTTACTTTTCTGCAGCTAAAAACAAATGAGGCAGAGACAACCACTCAGACATTCTTCATTATCTGAAGAGGGTTGATCACGCTTTGTGCGAGTGTAAAGTTCTCTTCTATAATGCCAATGTTTTATGGGTCTGTTTTGGATATTGTACAAAATGAAACTGTTGCTTACTTGTACTTAGGGTTGCCAAAACATTTTACACAATCATTTTACTGACCTTCCAATAAAATTGCAGGAGGTGCAGTAGTGATCAGCCGGATCCATCCTTTCCATATGCTTACGGTATAATTACGCATAACTTTTGGGTTAATCTGCTTTTCCTCTGCCTTTCTTCTAATCCCTTGGAACAAATTATTGTAGAAAGTGCTCGGCATAGACAATGCATTTGTCTCTCCACAGTGACATTTTAAAAAAGTCATCACACAGCATTCTTAACAACAGCAACGAAGGCAAGAGTTTGATAAAAAAGAAGGCAAAGAAGAAATGACCACCATTTTTATAACAACAAGAAACTTTGGCCAGCACTGCAGCAGAGCTATTTTTGTTGAATTGGTTTCTTCAGCTAACCTAGAAACCACAATCAGCAACCTTGACGCAATCGGAAGACTATAATAATATACTTACCAATGAGTGAACACCTATGTTGACAAGGGTCTGCTAGTTTAATACTAATATTCACTTAGGGTGTTGAACGTGGTATGGAAGCACTGAGGTTGACTACTGTGGTGATCTTCACTTTCGGGGAGGGAGAGGAGGTCACGTTTCCCAGGTATCTGATGGACCTCTATAGCATATCTGAGAAGTATGATTTATCTACAACAGTGCCATTAATACTGCTTTCAGGCCATTCCTTCTCTGTTCAATTTCTAATCACATGCAAGTGTTAAATTTTGATTCTTACCCTAATGCTGTTTCCCAGACATTTTATTCTTTTTGTTTCTACTGCATGCAATTGAACTATGCTATATGGTATAAAATTATCATTAAAATTACACATATGAAAAGAAGATATTATAAGAAACAGAACCCTCTCCTTAATGTGTGGTTTCCTAGATTATGGGAGACGGCCATTTTTAGGGTCAGCTCATGGACAGTTACAGCATCAGAATGCAACAGAAATTGTCAGCATCTGCTCTCTCATCATACCGTTCCACATCATCCCCAAGAGTCTTGCCGCACCACATCCATAACTTCTTCATCTGTATGCACTTGACGAATTCCACCAACAGTTGCAGACCACGCACTAATATCATTTCCACTTCCTTCCTCAAATCCTAGTATTAGTTAAATGAGCTGAAGTTCCACCAACAGTTGCAGACCACGCACTAATATCATTTCCACTTCCTTCCTCAAATCCTAGTATTAGTTAAATGAGCTGAAGAACATAGTTTGTTAGATTTCCTCAAGAGCTGCTCCTCCATGACTTTGTTGTCCAGCATATCATGTTCTTAATGCTGATTTTATTTAATTTTCAAAGCAAGGAAAGAGAACTGTCATCGATCAATCTCAATAAAGGACCCAGAATCATTTCCTATATGCAAGTTTTATGCTTTGCAACACACCCTGGTCCAATGTTTGCAATAAACGTTCATTAGGGCAGGCCTGTCCTGGTATACTTCTTAAGCGGTTTCCAAATGCGGATTTAATTCTATCATCACTAATCATAGCTGAAAGTTTAGGAATATTTTTGAAAATAAAAGTAAAGGTTAGATTGTTCCCTAGCATTCCTGCAATTCTGATTCATCCCTTTCTCTTCTTAGGTTTAGCAGTACTCATTCTACAGACCACAGCCTTTATATTTCTGAATATTCTCTCACGTACTGTACGCTTTTGAAGTGTTGTATTGTGACAACTCTGTACATAATAATCTCTGCTATCAGTTCAGTGCTAGGTACTGTAGAGAAAGGCTGGGGAATGAAGTGAACATGTTGGCACTTTGTATTTCCCTGTTAGAACGCCTTTCAGGGAACGACCGCATTATGAATATTTCATAAAGCGTTCCTTCTGAACATTCTTACAAAGCATCTGCCGTTCACGGTCATGAAACAGTTTTACAGAACCCTCAGTTGAATTTGGATTGTATCGTGACAAGAAGTAGTGTGCTATTTATTTACAAATGCATTTAATTTACTCTTCTCTTTAACTTATATTTAAGCTTCATTTATAATCAATAAAGGACTGAATTTTTATAACCTCAATTTTTATTTATATTGACTGTGAAAAGTATATCTCACTTAATAATTCATATTATTATTTTGTACAGTAATTTTAATTATGACTAAATGGTTACAATCTTACAATTTTAATAGTGAATGTGAGAGGCAATACTGTTCCTTAACTTCAGCAAACATGCAATGCCAGATTTCACACTAAATATGTAAGTACAATATGCTTTAAAAAATGTATTCAATACTAGCAAGTTTCTATATCATCATCATCATCATCATCATCATCATCATCATCATCATCCTCCTCCTCCTCCTCCTCCTCCTCCTCCTCTAACGGCACCCGCACCTCCACAGCTAAGAATTAGGTGGTGGTGGTAAGCCAAACTTGCTTAACTCATTGGGCCAGAGCCACGGAACCGTTCCGTGCTTCATCTTGGTGAACTAAATGATGGACCATGGAACTGTTCCATAGTCTCACTTTACAATGTAATTCAACTTTTCCTCAAGAGATGGCAGAGTGAGTTGCATTTCTGATTTGTGTAGGGACTCTTCCTCTCTAATGTTATATGCATTTTCTTAATATATGTGTGCGTGCGTAAGAAAAGGGACAACTTCTCGGTCAACAGTTCACGAAATAATTGTAAAAAACCATTCAAGGGAGTAAAATGTCAAACTTTCGTTTTTGATACCTATGTATTGCTTACACCGTCATCTACTCACTGGGTGAATTTAAAAGCCCTCTGACAATAATCACTGTTAAAACATGAGATTTATTTAATACTAAGAAAAGGGACCACTTTTCACATCGTAAGCGAGGCTCCACACACTTAAACACTCGCGCTCATAGCTGCGCGAGCATGAGATAAGATGGCTCGGATAAATAAATAAACCCTAGCTGGGCACTTTTAATAAAGGTAATAGGTTTCATGAACATCCTGTCTGCTCCAAATATTTCGGATTCCAATACAGTCTTTCAGTGTATTTCATACTGTGGAGAAATGTGCGATGAATGCATTAGTATGAAACCAGCCAATGACGACAGCTCCTAAGAGAATTATGACAGGAAAGAAACATACACAATTTACACTTCAGAGGGCAGGAGGTGTGTCAGTCATTCTTTCACTTTGTATTCGCTTGTGGCTCTAAGAGGCTAAAAAATTTAAAGGAACAATTCAAGAAAGAAGGGGTGAAGCCTAAAAATTCACCAAAACGTATGAAAGACTTCTCAGATAAAATCTATTCCTTTTGATGATTGTAAACATGCAGTCTACTTCATGAATAATTTCAGTGAACAAAATGCACTTGTCATGCCAGGCTGGATACGTACAAAATGAAGAAGTGATCTCATGCTTCTCCCAACCACCATGTCTAAGGAGTATGTTAATATATTATACTCTGACAGTTGTAAATCATTAGAGAGAATTCCTGTATCACTCTCGTCCTGGTATCCCACCTGGAGTACATTTTGCAGTAACATAGTAGTTCAGAAACCCAAGACTGATCTTTGTATGACTTGTAGAAGCAATTAAATTGTAATAGGGAAACTCATCATCATCATTCCGTGTCCGGTCAGCATTTCCAAAATGTATCAACTCCGATGGCCTTGTTGTTCGCCTCGATTAGGTCCTGTGTAGTGCAGGGATGTTCTAGTAGGGGACAAATGAGCAGGTGGTTCGGATCTTGTGTTACACCACACTCGCAGGATGCGTCTCCATCAGCTGGAAGTATGGCCCATTTTTGCATGTTGGTCTTGCAAAGAGGTACGCCCACCCTAAGACGATTAAGTGATCTCCAAATAGGGTAGGGCAGGTCATTTCCTGGAGCTAGCTCTTCCTTTGCAGGAGTATCAGGCGGCAGCATGCTCTTCCACCTGGTGATGCGGTTATACTCAGGTGTTCCTACCAGTGGTTGAGTCCTGGTGATGAAGCTCTTTCTCGACTTCAGTCGACAGACTACAGCCTGGTGATCATGCAGTGGGTGGCGAGAATCATTAGTCTGCTTTGTCCTCTCTGCATCAGCAGCAACAGCCCTTCTGATAGCGGGGGGAGCTATTCCAACAATCGGGTAGAGTTTGTCAACTGGGGTTGGCTTCAGACATCCCGACAAGATACGTACGGTCTCGTTGATTGCAATGTCAACCTCCTTGGTGTGAGTGGATGCACTCCACACAGGTGAAGCGTACTCTGCAGCGGACACACACAAA
Source organism: Anabrus simplex (assembly GCF_040414725.1). Classification (NCBI taxonomy): domain Eukaryota; kingdom Metazoa; phylum Arthropoda; class Insecta; order Orthoptera; family Tettigoniidae; genus Anabrus; species Anabrus simplex. Next base: position 993,996,042 of record NC_090265.1, on the reverse strand, counting down.
GCAAGAGCAGAGGTTCTCAGGACGCGAGGGCTTGCTCCCCAGGTGGTGGCTGTGAGCTTTCTCAAAATACTGTTCCGTGAACTAACTTTCAGCCTGGTGTTGTGGCAATGTTTCTTGAAGGACAGTGTTCGGTCAAGAGTAACACCTAGATACACAGGTGTTGGACAATGTTCTAGTCGTTTGCCTTGCCATATAATGTCCAGTTCCCGCCGAGCTTCTCTATTCCTTAAGTGAAATGCGCACACCTGAGTCTTGTTGGGATTTAGCTTTAGATGATTGCCTTCATAGTAAGAGCCAAGAGTATCTAGTGCAGAAGTCAACTTTTCCTCCACCTCTTCAAATGTCTTTCCTTGGGCAGCCACTGCAGTATCGTCGGCATAGATGAAAAGCTTGGTATGTTCCATTATGGGTTGATCATTAGTATAAATGTTAAAGAGCACAGGGGCTAGCACACTGCCTTGAGGTAAACCGTTCTTTTGTACGCGCCATCTGCTCTTCTTACCATGGAGAGAGACTTGGAATCTTCTATTCTGCAGGAGAATGCCAATAAGAGATGTTAGTTGATAATCATTAGTGAGCTGGTAAATTTTCCTCAGTAACTTCCTGTGGTTGATGGTGTCATAGGCAGCTGTTAAGTCAACAAAGGCAACTCCAGTTACCTTACGCTGTTCAAAACCATCCTCGATGTGTTGAGTAAGGTTCAGGATTTGACTGCAGCATGACTTTCCAGGTCGAAAACCAGCTTGTTGAGGAATGAACTTTCCTTCGAGGATGCCACTAATTCGGTTAAGGATAAGTCGCTCGAAGATCTTGAAACAATGGCATAACAATGATACTGGGCGAAAGTTTTTAGGATCGTTTGGCTCCTTACCAGGCTTAAGTCGTGCAACCACTCGAGCTTTCCTCCAGAGCTTGGGAATATAAAGCTTAGATACACACTCATTAATCATTGTAAGCAGCCATTGCAGAGTAGTCCTGCCGAATTTCTTGATCTGTTCTACTCTGATATCATCGATACCAGCAGCCTTATTTAATTTCAAGGTGGAGATGATAGACTCTAGTTCATTCAAGGTGAAGGGTTCTTGGAGATTTTGGTTCTCACTGCCTGGGGTTCGTTCCAGTTGCTCCCGTGTACTCCGACCTTTAATCTTCCCGTTCATGAGTAATTGGGTTGCAATCTGGTCAGCTGTAATTGTGGTGAAGGTTTTGTTGGGTCACCGCTGAGGTTTTTCAGGAGATTCCAGGCTCGCCTACTGTTCAACTTCATGTCCAGATTCTCTACCAGTGAGGTCCACTTAACTTTGTGATTTGCTGAGATAGTTTGCATCAATTCCTCACCAACCTGGATAGTTTCATCAGCAAATGGGTCAGCCTCAAAAAGATCTTTGTAATAGTTCATCAGCTGTTCGCTGTCATCAGTCATTCCTGGTATGTAATTTGTCCTACAACCTCTTGGAATGGTCCTTCTAGAGGCTGTCTGGACGCATCTAACAAATGCCTCGTACATCTCAGGTTTCGGTGGGATCTTGGCAACTTCTATATCAAGCTCGTTGGTGAATCTTTCCCAATTGGCCTTCTGAAAATTAAACCTTTGCCTGAAAGGTACCTCCTCTGGCACTACCATGGCATTCACTTTGCAGATTACAGGTCTATGTTGGGTAGATGGGATAGGCTTACCCATCATCTTCACACAACTCCCAGCAACTTTTGATGACACGAAAATATTGTCAGGGTTGTAGCCTCTCTTCCACCGACCGCTATTGAAGGATGCTGGTAGTTTTGGATCATGAATTAGATGAAGATCATGATTCTCTGCCCAGGTTTCCAGTTTATCTCCATTGGTATCTGAATCTGGGTATCCCCAAGATGTGCTTCGGCAGTTGTAATCGCCAAGGATGAAATTTACGCCCTGGTACTTAAAGTTAGTAGGTTCTTCAAACGTGAAGTCAACATTAGGAGGCTTGTATACAGAAGTAACGCTAAAGTGTGGCGTACATACAGAAAGAATCTCAATATCATCCCTTTCAGTTAGTGAGGTTGATGTGATATTTAGGTTTGGTCTGGTGAAAATGGCACTACCGTATTTATCATGGGGCCTTTCCAGAACAAGCTCCATGCCTGCGATTTTCGGTCGATGGCTGTTGTAGCCCCAGTGAGTCTCTTGCACTAGAAGGATGTCACATTTACATTCCTTACACAAGTCAGCCAATAGGGTCTCTATGGCACACGAAAAACCCTCAATGTTTATCGAGACTATAACAAGTGGTCTTAAAAAAGACCCTTTAGGAGGATTACTACTTCTGTGTTGACCGGTAGTGGAAGAATCCGCCGCTGCTAATTTGCAACGTTGCCCAGGGTGCGCCCGATTGTACTGATTTTTCATAGCGTAATTTATACAATCTTCGGGGAGGCTTCTTCCGTGTCAATTATGTCAATTATGGATGAGGAGGAAAAAAGAAATCTGATGGAGAAGGCTATACAACATCTTAATCACATCTAAGCAGAGCGGACTGCTGATAAAAACACCATAGACAATTGCAGACAATGAAAACTCCATTGTCTCTTGGGCCACATAGCTGTAACACGTACAAAGGCACAATGCATTATACTTTTGATTTTGCCCAACAGGTGCACTTACCATACGATCCGCAACAAGTTGGACCCATTTTCTTTCTTACAGGCTACAAAGTGGGTTCTTAGGTGTTGCGTGTGAACCACTTAACAAATTTGTTTTGTACATTACTCCAAAAGCTTGCATTGCAGATTAAGGAGTAAATACTGTTTTATCTCTTGTACAACACTTCTTGGAAAAATTTTCAGTAGGTGAGGAGCATTTAGAATTCCATGCTGATAACTGTGTTGGGTAAAATAAAAACATGTTAATGAGATACCTCATGTGGAGAGTAATGACAGGAAAGAACAGCAGTTGAAAAATTTCATTTTTGCCAGTAGGACGCACGAAATTTCAACCCGATTTGTATTTTGATTGTTTCAAGAGAGCGTTCCAGAAAAATGAAAGACGTTATTGAAGATGTAATTAATGTCGCCCGTAAAAGTTGTCAGGTTTCTAGCTCTATTTTTCCTGTTGCTGTTCGCACAGAATCCGGAAATGTAACAACTCCTACTTATGAATGGAAAAACAAGTTCCGTGCTGCAATGAAAAACATTCCACAAATAACCCAGCTACATCACCCTGTGTATATGAAAGAACACCCTGATGTAGTGTTGACAAGGAAATCCATAGGTAGTTTCTGACGAAGTACCCCACCATCCTTCCAGAAGATCCACCGCCTGACTTCGGTGACCTTCCGCAAGTCATCAAACCTCAAGGAATTACCATCAATAGACAGTTGTATTTCTATGAAAAAATTAGACCCCGTATCAGAAGATAAGAAAGATATACTATGCCCGGGTATAACATCTTTACCTGCTCCAACAACACTGCCATCAATCACTTCAAGTGAAAATCTTACGGAGCTGGCTTCTGCTTCTCCTCCTCTGCCAATAATTACACAATCATCTTCTTCATAAAGTGTAATGCCTAAAAAAACAAGTACGGTTCAGAAGAGAACTCCCCCCCCCCCCCCAGTGGCAACACAGCCCTGGAAGGGCCTTGGCCTATCAAGCGACCGCTGCTCAGCCCAAAGGCCTGCAGATTACGAGGTGTCCTGTGGTCAGCACGACGAATCCTCTTGGCCGTTATTCTTGGCTCTCGAGATCAGGGTCGCTATCTCACCGTCAGATAGCTCCTCAACTGTAATCACGTAGGCTGAGTGGACCTCGAACCAGCCCCGTGATCCAGGTAAAAATCCCTGACCTGGCCGGGAATCGAACCCGGGGCCTCCGCATAAGAGGCAGGCATGCTACCACCAACTCCAAGAAAAAGAAGAGGTCTCGATCCACCTGCAGCTACTGTGAAGAGGCAGGACATCGGGACCAGACGGTGAAAGGGCATATACTATGCCCAAAAACGCAGAGTTCAGCATGAATAACTGATATTCCTGTCTTATGCTGGCTATGATTAACTATCATTAAGGTATGTGATAACTTTTGTAAAGTGCAGTAGTGTTGCAATTAGTTGTCTCCAGTGACCTTGTGCAAGTCATAAAAGCTCAGACTTAGCATCGATAGATAGATCTCCATGGAAAAATTAGACCATAAATAATATGTTGATAATTTTCGTTAAAACAATTCTATGTGAGAATACCATTGAATATGAAAATGTAAACCCCAGCGTAACTTCCAAATAGTTTTATAAGTTATTTGTGTCACCAAGTAACCAAATTTTTAAACAGCTCTACTGAAAAACTATGAAATCTTATGTTGTAACATAACATGCTAATTTAAGGCCTTAATTTCTTTCAGAGGCATTCAATTCAATTACATGATATTAGTTACATATTATGGGACATGACAATACCTTCATCTCAATACCCGCCATGTGGTCCCTTTTCATATGCACTCACACATACATCAATAGTGAGCTTGGTAATATTAGTTTCAATTGGGCTATAACTAGACTCTGAGATTCACTTGTAAACAAGACGGCTGCCAGTAAACGACTGAAAGTTACCGATATATAACCCCTTTTAGAAAGTAATGATGATTAGAAATGCAATTTTTTCAGTGAAATTAATTGCTTGTTGCTTATTGTTTAAAGGGGCCTAACATTGAAGGTCATCGGCCCGGTGAAATTAGTAGTAGTATTAGTAACAGTGTAATGCTCCTGATGAACAAATAGATGTGGAAATCAACAAGGAAGTGCAAGGGGATGACCGTGTTACAGCTCAGCAGGCGGACTGAGTAAAATGTATTTGAAGTATTCCTGTTCCATGGTTCGTGGCATGAATGTCGTTTGTTTTCATATATATTTAAATTTTAAATGTTCTTGTAAGTCAGAAATTTCTCATAATGCGAAGCGTCACTAAACTTCCTTCAAAATAATTCCAGCCCCAATGCAGTTTCAATCCAACAGATATGCAGGACTCAATGGGTTAAATGAACTTGGCTTTATGCTTGTCTTTTGTTTGAATGGGCAGTCAGTTGCGAATCTTCTTCCTTTGTGTCAGCCTCGCAAACTATTTTGACTATTAACCGAAAGGTTGCAGAACAGTTGAGTTACCTCCCCGCAGTTTGAATATATAATTTCGGGGGAACCTTTGTGTCTACCCTGGAGAGTTATTGTCACGTGATTTTTAGAGACGAAGAATGAGCCAAGCATACATAATGGTGTTTTTATGTTATTGGAGAGTTTTCTACCGATTCAAATTTTACTTGTGAAAACTCGTGTATGACGCAATATTATTTCATTACTTGAGTTTACTGTCTATCTGAGTAATGATAGATTTCCTTTGTTGTACATCAACCTTTTGTTGTAGTTTACCCTGACATTTATTAGTGTCTATGTCTGGAGGCCTTGCTATTCATAATTTTGTTTTCTCGTTTCTCTCGGACCCTTAAGTGGTTTGTACATGTATATGTATCTGAAAAGGGGATTTTATTTCTACCATGGCAGTCACCATTCCCATTGAATTTTATCTGTTCTCAGCTTTATACATTCACTTGTATAACCACCTGGCTATTCCTTGATGAGTACTGTGGAGTATGTTTCCATTGTTATTTTGGGCAAGTATGATTTGTATAAATGAAATCTGTGATCTGATAGTACGTACATCTGTGTCTCTTGGCCAGACCTATGAGTCGTACAGCTTATGATTCTACAGTAATGTTACCTTGCTGAAATATTTACTTAGAATGCTTGTGATATGGCTTTGAAGTAAATAACAAAAGACTGATTGCTATACATAATGGTGACACTGGATCAACAAGGTAAAATTTGAATGATGGTGGTGTCTTAAGAAGACACTTTAGAAATGTGTTTATTGCTCTGAGCTACATATTCTGGGATTCACTTTGAGAACTATTCGTAACGTGCTGCTCTTATTTGCCAGCATTGTCTGAATGTATGTTGTTGTGAGAGGAAGAGTATGCCACAGTTCTCTGTCAAGACATTTGTTTAAGTTACTGAATGTATTGAACTCAAATAGTGTTATTTTATTTTCAGCTTCGCAAGTCACGATTTCCCTGTATTTTAGCTTCATATCAGACAATGGAAAACTCCTCATTTTGTTTCATCTCTCCTTTATAAAAATCATGTTAGTGTTGTAGGCCATGGTCTAGGGACCATGTGATGATCCCCACATTTCACCTAAGAGTGCGCTCAGCATTACCAAGGGCTCCGACTGACTTCGATAACTGCGAAGCTCATAGTGGAATGGAGTGGTGTTGCAATTCCACCTCATTATAAGTGCAGACTACAGTGCGCTGCTCGTCTATTTGTCAGTCATGCAGGAAAAGTGGTTGCTGATTGGCTGTTTTTTGGCCAATGATAGAAGCATTAAGGAGCTCGATGTACGTCGACCTGCCTTGGTGGACACAGGCAACCGATGACCCGTTGCTTTTTCTGGTCTGCAGTGGCCATCGTGTCCTACAGGACTTAAGGCTTTCAGGACTGGAAACCAGGCTTTGTTTACACATTCAGATTCCTCTTTACGGTTGTAGTTTTTGGTGTGCTTCAGGATTTCAATGGCTTCCCTTTGTAGCCGGGCGTAATAAGATACAGTAGTTGACAGTACTTTGGTGTTGCAGTACTGTATGTCATAGCCTGCTGGCAGCGAGCTGGCTATGTCCGTTATGCTCCTTCAGTCGACAACTGAGAGAATACGGAGGCTACTGGAGCCCATGGGTTAAAAACCATATATAGGCTGATGAAGAAAATCCAGGAACTACTTAGGCCTGCTAAAGACAAGTGCCATCGTCTCTCCAGGGCAGGTGTCTACAATATCCCGTGAAGATACGGCCACGTATACATAGGCACAACAAAACACAGCGTCGCCACATGACGTGCATCATATTCGATGCCTCGGCAAAGAATGAGAGTGGTTAAAGTTTGAACGACATACTTCTTATAGGTCCTACAATCCAAAACGACCTCTGCTCCATTAACCTGAGATTTCGTGTAATCGGTGGTGGGACGGAGAACTGGAACTAAGCATTGTGTATTTACCCTTTATTTGAAAAACATTGATTATAGTGTCTTAATAGGTGTACAATTTTATTGCTGGACAGAATGAACATTGCAAGATGCGAGAATTATTTTCGAAGTGATTTTTTTTTGTATGTAAATTTTATAACTGATCATTTAAATTAATGTCAGCAAGCATGAAGAAAAGACATTTGGGAAATTTTAACTTGAAGAATTTATTGAAGAATTATTTGAAAATTATTTTTTTAAATTCTGTATGTCAAAAATCGTAACCTGATTTTAAAAAAATTTTGTAAGGTGCTTTAATTTTGAGGCATGCTATATCGCATGTGCGGTTACTGATGTTGATACAGGTTTTGGAATTCCTATTGCTTCAGCAAGTCAGGAAATGATCATATATGGTCATACAATTAGATTGGCCAAAAGTTCGGGCGTTCCAATTGATGAAAAGAAACTGGTAATGTAGTGGAAATTACATCCTATTGGTGGATTGTAATTTGTCAATTTCCGGCCTTAGGCCGCTTCGGGATGCGATTAGCCCGCGTCTATTCCATCTGGCCGTCCCCAAGTGTGGATGCGCTCGAGGGTTTCCCCTCCGGGAACCCTTCCTCCTTGTTGGTAAGTGCCATTTCTATTGCCATTTCAATGTTTTCTGATTTTGTTTGATTTAATTCAATTTCTTTTGTGTTTCAGTACTTTCTTGCTTAATGTAATTTTTGAGGTTTTAAATTTAACGTGTCTGAGTTTGCACTAAATTCCCGTTCTTTGTAATTTCAAGTCTTTCACTTGATTTTTTTTATCAACAATCCATTCATTTGTGTTTTTGGATTCGTAATTGTATCCGTTTGTCAAATGTGTTAAGTATCAGCTGCTTGGTCATTTAACTTTGTTTCTTGTAATTTTTCATTTGTTATTTTAATACAGTTGAGCTAGAGGGTGTTTCTTGTAAGTCTTTTCTCCCCCATAACGCCATACCTTCCCATGGACCTCATAGGGCTCCTGCACCTTCCACAATCCTTTCTTAGTTGCCATTATTAGGCCTATAAGTTCCTAAGCGTATGATTTGACTTCGCATATTGATAGCTACTGTCACGTTTCCACGCATAGATATGAAATCACCACTACTGAGTCACTTTACTATTTCCCTATTCATATTATTAAGTGTCAATATTATTTTCTATTCGTTCCCGGTCACTCCATGTGAGATTTGTGCTGGACAAAGTGGAGGCGGGACAGGCTTTTCTCTGGGTACTCCGGTTTTCCCTGTCATCTTTCATTCCAGCAACACTCTTCATTCTCATTTCATGCCATTTATCAGTCATTAATAATCACCTTGGGAGTGGCGACCCCATTGTAATAATAGCCTATAACTAGTTCATTCATAACATCCCTGACCCAGTCAAGGACTGGAAAACAGTTTGTAGGTTTTCATTTTCATTATTTTCTATTCGTAGTTTCGTATTTTTTATTACTATTATTTTCTGTGTCCATTTTTATTTTTCATTACTATTAGTATGTGTAGGCGTAATTAACTCGATTACAGGTACATATGGTTACATTGTAATCATAGCGTATGTTATTGAAGGAGAAAGGGTTGACAATAATCATTCTCGGCTAACTTTTGTAAAATTAATTTTAAATCTTAAGTTTGAATACAGGTTGTAATTGTTACATATGTATGCTTAATCCCTGTTTTTGTTTTTTCAAGATTCTTGCACGAGTTCATCTCGCCACGTGTTTTTCGTGCGGCGATGTGCGGTTTGTGTTGCTGTGTTTCACCTTATAATTAGCGGTGGGAGGAAATGGTAAGTCACTATCTGTAACAAATTTTTCTGTTTCATGGTTAATATTTATTATATTACTTTGGTGGCTAGCTTTCGGCTGACCGCGTGTTTTCTAAAGTTATATTTTCATATTGCGTGTGCCGTGTTTTAAATTAAGTCTTCGGTGAAAAAGTTCTGTGGGGTTGTTAACTTAACAGTAGTTTTTCCTATCCATGTTCCGGTTGTAGCATCTGTGTAATTCCTGGTTGCTTTAAACTACGTTGTGAAATTGTGCTAAGTACTGTCCTTTCGTGTCTGAATTCATGTTTATCTCTTGAACAGCTGAAGTATGTTGAAAACAGCTGAGCGTTTGACCCACTGCAAAGTGTACACATCCTACATCCTAAGTTATCGTGTGTTGTGTTCTGCTAGTTTTCCTTCTAGACCATGTAAATTGTAGTGTGAATTGTCAGAGTGATCATTGTGTTGTGGTCAAGTTTTAGCATGATGTCTCATTAAGTTTACTGAAATTTGTATTTTGGTAAATGTTAGGCAATATTTTTTTTAGGTTAATATTTGTTAATTTTCGTCTATTACTTCAAGTGTCTGTTTGCAAATCTCGTGTTTCGGCAAAGTTCTTTTAAAATTTCTTTTCTTGTCACGTGTTGTATTTTATTTGGCAGTTCTACGTGTGTGATCTTCTAACGTTAATTTTTCGTGTCGTATTTTAGCTTGGTATATATTCAAATTTCTGGTCATGTGGGGTGGTTTTTGTCTTTTGCTGTGTTTGGGTTAGTTTCCAGGTAGGTATGGGACTATTTGGGACGGTTCTCAGCCAGTTGCTAAATTCACCAATCAGATTAGAGGCTATGCGATCTCTGAATCTGAGCGAAAGTTTTCTGGTGTGTCCTATCGAGCTTTTCCATTGTGTAAGTGTCTGTTCCCTTGTCACGTATATTTATTTACCCGTATGTTCCTATACTTGATTTGTGTTATTATGGATCTGCACTTGTGCTCGTGACATGTTTGAAATCTGGTGTATCTGATATGGGATTCATCTGTGTTCTTTGGCCCAATATTAGGTGCCTAAATGGAAAATGATGTCCCTTGTTATTGTAGAATGAATACTAGGATTATTTTCTACAAATGTTCATTTCGGTGTCATTAGGCTGAGCTGTTAATTTCAGTTAAATTTTGCAGGTCATCAAGATTTTCGTTTCTGTCATTTTAAATTTGTCACTCATGAAATTTTGAAGATATCGCGATTTAGCTAATCCAGTCAGTTAATTTTCCTGCTTGTTTTGTCTTGTTCTATTTTCCCAATGGTATCACCACCTTGACGAAGGCAAAATACATTTTGCCAGGTGTGTTGGAGGCTTGCGTGTTCAAATGATCCTTAGAGCTATGCCGGCGGGAGCATATGCTCCTGGTAGGGCCACCCAAGCCGGACAGGTCTAAGGTGATGATCCAAACTAAGAGTGATACCCTGGTCCTCCAGGTTGGGGGTTGGTACGTGGGGCTAACAACTCCACTACCACAAAACTACATATTGTTTAGAAACCAAATCAAGATAACCGGACGGTCCCAAACTTACGACGACTAAAGTGCGCTAAATGGCAACGATACGGATATATTGGAACATGGAATGTGAGAAGTATCTTTCAGGCCGGGGCTAGTAGAAAATTGAAGGAGGAATTACTTAAATATCAGATAGATGTGGCAGCATTACAGGAGATAAGATGGAAGACAATCGAGGTGACAGATCTACAGCACTACATTTTGTTCAATAGTGGGGAGGAAGAAAATAGAATAGGAACAGGGTTTATGGTCAAGAAATCGGTCAGTCGTAATGTGATTGAATATGAAGCAATAAGCCCCAGGCTATGCCGGTTAAGATTGAGAGGGAGATTTGCCAACATATCACTAATTCGTGTCTATGCACCAACAGAGGATGCCAATGAGGAAGATAAAGAACATTTCTATGAAAAAATGGAGCAAGTATATGACAAGTTGCCCAAGTATGATGTTAAAGTTGTCCTAGGGGATTATAATGCCAAAGTAGGCAAAGAGAAAGAAAACCACCCAGTGGCAGGATATCATAGTAAACACCAAGAATCAAATGAAAACGAGTGGAAATTGATTGACTTTGCCTTTAGCAAGGAGCTGGTGATTAAGAGCACATGTTTTCCCGATAAGGAGATCCATAAAGAGACATGGATATCACCGGATGGTCTGACAAAGAACCAGATAGACCATGTGCTGATAGATGTGCAACATGCCTCCAATATAATGGATGTGAGAAGCAAGCGTGGTGCAGACAGTGATTCAGATCACATACTGGTGAGGATCAAGTTCCGAGAAAGACTGGCAATTAAATCCAGGAACAGAGCTGAGCAGAGCAAGATCTATAATGTAGAACTGTTAAGGGATGAGAAGAAGGAGGAAGAGTATAGAGACCGGCTGCAAAGAAAGCTACAGATGGGCAGAAACAGAGATGTAGACATCAACACAATGTGGGAGGAAACCAAGCTAGCAATAAATACAACGGCGCAGGAAGTACTTGGAGAGAGATGGAAACAGAGTAGAAATAAATGGTATGACGAAGAAGTGGATAAGGTTCTGGAAGAGAGAAATCTTGCCCGACAAAGAATGCTACAGAGACCCACTGGAAATAATATTGCAGTTTTTAAAGAGAAACGGAGAATAGCAAAGACATTGATAAGGAACAAGAAAAAAAGAGAAGAAAAGAAAAGGAGAGAGTGGATAAAATGCAGAAGAATTTTGAAAACAAACAATGCAAAAAATTCTTCCATGGGGTTGGACAAGTAAAGAAGGGATATCAACCCAGAGTGAATATGCTTAAGGATGAGACTGATAGACTCATTGTTGGGAAAAAACGAATTCTGGAAAAATGGGCAAAACATTTTGAAACATTACTTTCTGTCAGACCAATAAATGAAGAAAAAGAAGGATCAGACAGTATGGAAGCTTCAGAGAGAGATGAGGAGGGTGAATATGGAGATGAGTGTGAGGAGGAAGAGATGGATGAGGAGAATGGAGATGAGGATGAAGACGATATGGGATCACCATCGATTGAAGAAATAAGAGATATTATAAAACAATTAAAGAGCAGTAAAGCCCCAGGGAATGACCTCATAACAGCAGAAATGGTAAAACATGGAGGAGAAGTGTTGGGGAAGAAAATACACGAGATAATTAAAAAGATATGGGAAACAGGTACAATGCCGGAGGACTGGACACTAGCAAATATATGTCCTATACATAAGAAGGGGTCACGCATGCAATGCAAGAATTATCGAGGTATATCCTTACTGAGTATAGTATACAAAATCCTCTCTACAGCCATAACAAAGAGAGTTAGTAGTAGAGCGGAAAGAATTATAGGGGAGTACCAAGCTGGTTTCAGACCTGGAAGATCGACGATGGACCATATTTTCACCGTGAGAATGACTCTGGAAAAGACATATGAATACAACGTTCGACTAGGGCATCTTTTTATAGATTTTAAACAAGCCTATGGCAAAGTTAAGACATCGACATTGTGGGAAACAATGAAGGAGTTTAAATTCCCACAGAAGTTAATAAAATTGACTAAGATGACCCTGGAGAACAGCAGAAGTCAGGTAAAAGTGCACGGAAGTCTGTCAAGATCTTTCAGAACCGAAGAAGGCCTAAGGCAGGGAGACCCCTTATCACCAGTGTTATTCAATCTAGTGTTGGAGAAAGCTGTAAGATCAGTAACTACTAATCCGGGTGGTAATATTTACAATAGACTGATCCAAATTTTGGCTTATGCAGATGATGTGGTGATATCTGCTAGAAGTAATGAGGCACTTACAACTGCCTTGAGGGAGCTGAAAGATGCGGCTGGGTCCTTGGGCTTGGAGATAAGTGAGGCTAAATCTAAATATATGGTAACAGAGAGAAATGGAAGGAACACGGAAAAACTCCAAGTGGATGGTTACACCTTTGAAGCAGTAGATAGCTTCACATATCTTGGCTCAGTAATAACATCAGAAAATAAAGTTGAGACAGATATTGTAAATCGAATTAAGGCTACCAACAGATCCTACAGGGCACTGAATCCCCTTCTGAGAAGTAAAAACTTAAGCAGGAAATTAAAACTGACTCTCTACAAAACAATAATTAAACCAGTGCTTATGTCTGGGAGTGAGGCATGGGTATTGACTGAGGCCACAGAGAGGAGATTAAATGTGTGGGAAAGGAAAGTACTGAGGAAGATATTTGGACAGGTGAAGGAAGGAGATTTATGGAGAATCAGAACAAATGAAGAAATAAGATTATTGTATAAGGAGCCGGACTTGGTGACATCAATCAAAATGAGACGAATTGGATGGCTGGGGCATGTACAACGGATGGAGGAGGGAAGACTTCCAAGGAAAGCACTGACAGGACACCCTGGGGGCAGGAGAACGAGAGGTCGGCCCCGGATGAGATGGCTGAAGGATGTGGAGACTGATCTGAGGACCGTTGGAGTCAGGAGGTGGCGTAGGCGTGCTGAAGACCGGGACGACTGGAGAGCTGTGGTCAAGGAGGCCAAGGTCCTTAAAGGACCGTAGAGCCATGGAGTAAGTAAGTAAAATTTCTTTTGTTATTGGTGTCGTGCCTTCTAAATTCATTTGCACAGTTTCCGGGTGAAAGGGATCCTGGAGTAAGGTTCTAAAATTCAATAGCCAGGCCGTATCCGTCCTACCATTTTTGTAAATAACTCTGTCTGTCTGTGTGTGTGTGTGTGTGTGTGTGTGTGTGTGTGTGTGTGTGTGTGTGTGTGTGTGTGCTATTACTTAGGGCTTAAGGTGTTGAGAGGCCATTCCCCTCCTGGGAGTACGGTATTGGCCCTTAAGGTTGTGGTTTGTCCTTTTGCTTTCTGCGTACTAATTGATGTGTCATCGCATGGGTGTTTTTGCATGCGTGTGTACTGTGTTTTTGTGATGTTGTGTGATGGAGTCGGTGTTGAGGTTGGGTGTGCCTTTTACCATTGGTTGGTTACGCTGATTCAGAAGTCGTCGCACTTGTGTCTTGTGTGTTTCGTGGATGTTGTGTGTGCTGGAGGACAGATGGGCTCGGTAGTCTTGTGTGTTGTGCTGTTATCTGATAATCTCTGGTATGAAGGTTGTACTTGTGCCTTTTTATTTCTTATATCAGTGAGTTGGATTTCTGCATGTGACGCTTGAATTATTTTATGGTTTCATTTGGGATTTTCTGTTCATCGGTAAAGTAATGTGGTTTTGATTTGGTATTCCTGGTTAATTGCGCCTTAATTTGAATGGTGTGACACGTAATACGTAATATGAGTTATCTGTGTTAAAATTTTTAGGAGTACATGACATGGTAAATAAACAGTGACTTACTAACCTCAATTCATTGAATATGGTTGCAAGCTAACGTAATTAAAGTACTTGTTCCTCTGTTTTCAGTTTCCTTGCAACATTCCAAATTTTTCCTTTTATTTATTTTGTTCTTTTTCTTAATGTTGGGTGATTAAGAATGCACACAGTAACTTAATTTAGTAGTTATTAGGGATTTATTTAGTTATAAGCAAAATTTTGGGTAAAAGTCTGGCCGGTAATCTCTTGGATCTTATAGTTTAATTAACACGTTGGGTGCCACGTGCCGCCATATGGCGTCACGGTGGTCTTCAAATTTGAGATGGCGTGACGCCATATGGCGGCACACCATTCTTGAAATCAGAGTTGGCGTGACGCCATATGGCGGCACAGTTGAGTTTCAGGCGATGCGCCGTAGATAATCAGCTGTGACATCTATGCGCGTAAAATTGGTACTACGTGAAGGGCGAACTTCAGGGTCTATTCCAGCTATGTATTTTTACTGTATGCCACCATATGGCGCCACAGTATTCTTCCGAAGCCACTGAGTGGCCTGTGGTCGTTGTCACAGGTGAAAGCGTGCCAGGCATTGTTTATTCCTCGTTTACGTACGTATTATCACTCAGTTTATATAGTTGTGAAAAAATATTAAAAAATGGAAGATATTGGTAATAATCTTACGAGGGAACACATACATGTGTTATACTCGGATTCGGTTGAAATTTGGTAGGAATATTCGTGGGAGACAGTAGAATGCTAAGGTGAAAACTGCATGTACCCAGCGCAAGTTTAAACGCCAAAATTGAACAAATAAATAGTCATAAAATTAGAAGTGCCGCGGGAGTATCGGGGTGTGGTGGAGAGGTAGGGAGGAGCGAAGCAGCGGACGTGAACAAACCGGGCTGCGTCGAGCTGCGCCAGCAGCCAGGTAGCGTAAGGTTAGCGCGTTCCCCTTAACTTCCCGATCAGATGTGCAAAACGTAAATATGAAAACAGCACATGAAACAAGTGTACAAAGGACGATGTTTGAACAACGATGCCAATAAGGTTTGAAAAATTACAACGAGTAACAAGAACTCGGGCGTGCCGAGACGCATATTTTCAATGTTTAGAGTTATCAGAAAACTGTTATCAACAATATGTAATGTAATATAAGTACTTGTTTTGCATTTTACTAGGTTTTCATAAATATTGCGTTAATTTGAATTAGCAAATAAATATCTCGTATTTGAAATTCGTATTGCACATTCCATGTCAAAAAATTCTGTGACACCATATGGCATCACGCTATATTTTATCTTTCCTAAAGATTGATGTGACACCATATGGCGTCGCACATGACCATGCTATGGTGAGATAAAATTTACTTAGTACATCATATAAATATATCCCAAGATTATATAAACAGACTACAACGCGTACAATTGCTTTGGCACAAGCGGAATGCAATTCAAAAACAAGCCTGGCACCAGTGGAATAGTGTGCTACAATCGGCTCGGCACTCAACGTGTTAAGTAGATTAGTTGTAATTAGGATAGCCGTTTGTGACCGTACTAGGTATACCATAATGTTATGCATTTTGGAGTAAGATTAGAATTCTATTAATGTGCATAGTTAGGGATTTTGTAAAGTTTTGGTACTAGGGTAAACTCAGGCAGATTTTCCTTTGGTATTTGAAAATTTTACTACATTTTGACATAGCACTTGCCAATGGAGCTGGGGTATCCCAGATCTGAGGAAGGGGACCTCCTAAGGAGTCTTGTTACTGTTATTAAAAACAAAACAAAAAACCCACCCTTGAAACTCAATTTCAGTTCTTCGATAGTTCAGGCCAGTGGCCTTATTTCTTCAGTTCCACGTTTCCGCTGTGTCTGCTTATGTTTCAGCGACCAATATACCACGACCTCGGTTTTAACATACGGTGTCTGTTTGGAGCCTGCAACGTACGTATTGACCACTAATATCCGATGGTGGAATGGAAAGGTGTTTCCGATGGCGGCAGTAGTCAGTGCTGCGCCAGCAAACTTTGCCTATTATGGGCCAGTTCACTAAGCTGGTGGGCTGTGCTGAGGCTACAAGAGAGCTAATGTGGGACTGCAATATGGATGGAGAAGTTGGCATCGGCCACGGCCAGCGACTTCATTTGACAGCGAGACCAACGCTCTACCTGTGATTGTTTTCACCTGTATAGACGTTCCTGAAGAAAACAAAGATAAAAATTAGTGGTGTGGTCCAATTGTGGTGTTATGAGAATCTTCAAATCTCCATTAAAGCCTCCCTTTAATTTCATTCAAATTTTTTTTGTCGAGCTGGGCTCGACTTTGGGGAGGAGGAGTAGTAAGTAATCGGTGGTGGGACGGAGAACTGGAACTAAGCATTGTGTATTTATCCTTTATTTGAAAAACATTGATTATAGTGTTTCTTAATAGGTGTACAATTTTATCGGTGGACAGAATGAACACTGCAAGATGCGAGAATTATTTTCGAAGTGATTTTTTTTTTGTATGTAAATTTTATGTAATTGATCATTTAAATTAATGTCAGCAAGCATGAAGAAAAGATATTTGGGACATTTTAAATTGAAGAATTTATTGAAGAATTATTTGAAAATTATTTTTTAAATTCTGTATGTCAAATATCGTAACCTTGTAACCTGATAAAAAAATTTTTTTTAAGGTGCTTTAATTTTGAGGCGTGCTATACCGCACGTGCAGTTACTGATGTTGAAACAGGTATTGCAATTCCTCTTGCTTCAGTAAATCAGGGTATGTCCATATATTGTCATACAATTGGATTGGCCAAAAGTACGGGCGTTCCAATTGGCGAAAAGAACGGGAATGAAGTGGAAATTACATCCTATTGGTGGATTGTAATTTGTCAATTTCCGGCCTTAGGCTGTTTCGCATGCGAGATGCGATTAGGCCGGGTCTATTCCATCTGACCGTCCCCGAGTGTGGATGCGCTCGAGGGTTTCCCCTCCGGGAACCTTCCTGCCATTTCTATTGCCATTTCAATGTTTTCTGATTTTGTTTGATTTAATTCAATTTCTTTTGCGTTTCGGTACTTTCTTGCTTAATGTAATTTTTGAAGTCTTAAATTTGACATGTCTGAGTTTGCCCTAGATTTCCGTTGTTTGTAATTTCAAGTCTTTCACCTGTTTTCTTTAATCAACAATCCATTCATTTGTGTTTTTGGATTCGTAATTGTATCCGTTTGTCAAATGTGTTAAGTATCAGCTGCTTGGTCATTTAACTTTGTTTCTTGTATTTTTTCATTTGTTAGTTTTAATATAGTTGAGCTAGAGGGTGTTTCTTTTAAGTCTTTTCACCCCCATAATGCCATACCTTGCTATGGACTTCATAGGGCTCCTGTACCTTCCACAATCCTTTCTTAGTTGTCATTATTAGGCCTATAAGTTCCTAAGCATATGATTTGATTTTGCGTACTGATAGCTACCGTCACGTTTCCACGCTTAGATATGAAATCACCGCTACTGTGTCATTTTACTATTTCCCTATTCATATTATTTAATGTCAATATTATTTTCTATTCGTAGTTTCGTATTTTTTATTATTATTATTATTTTCCGTGCTCATTTTTATTTTATTATTATTAATATTAGTATGTGTAGGCGTAATTTATCTCAATTATGGGTACATTGGGCAACATTTTGCACCAGACATTGTATTCGCTGCAGATATCAAGAAAATGTACCATCTGTTAAACATAAGACTACAGGATTATCACTTACAATGCATTCTGTGGTGAGAAGATCCTAAGAACTGTTGATAAACTTAACCATTATAGGTTAACATGGTTGTTTGATCCTACTGACTAGTCTGATCCTAAGGAGACGCTCGAAACATACTCTCTCACATCCGTTACATATGGAACTTCATCCACATCATTTCTTGCAACAAGATGCTTGCAGCAACTCACTGCTGACAAAGAACGCTTTCCCAGAGCAGCCATCATTCTCCAGTGAGATTTCTACATTGACGATTGTATGTCTGGTGCTGACTCTATCGAAGAAGCCCAAATTCCTCAATCTGAACTTCAGGACTTTCCCAAATGTGGAGGTTTAAATTTATCTAAATGGTGCACAAACAGTCAAGAACTGTTGAATTCTATTCCTACACACCTTTAAGAAAATCAACACGCTCTCACTAATGGCAATAGTGACATCATAAGAACTTTAGCTTTCATATTGAAACCATCCAGTGACCCATCAACCTCACAAATTCTGCAGAATTGGAAAATCCTTTCTAATCAACTTATTAAAAAGATAAGCATTCCATGGCTAGTATGATCAATGACGAAGCAAGGAGCATTCAAGTTCATAGTTTTTGTGATGCCACAGAAAGGGCGTACAGAGCCTGTATGTATGCAAGTTCTTTTAATCATGAAGGGAAGACTGCTGTCATGCTGCTTTGTGCAAAATCAAAAGCAGCCCACCTAAAATAAATCATACTACCAAGTTTAGAATTATGCAGAGCTTTATTGTTAGCAAGACTTGTAAAGATGTGGGGTTTTTTCCCTAGTTGCTTTCCGTCGCATCGACACAGATAGGTCTTATGGCGACGATGGGTCAGGAAAGGCCTAGGAACGGGAAGGAAGCGCCATGAACTTAATTAAGGTACAGCCCCAGCATTTACCTGGTGTGGAAATGGGAAACCACAGAAAGCCATTTTCAGGGCTGCCAATAGTGGGGTTCGAACCCACTATCTCCTGGATGCGAGCTCACAGCTGTGTGCTCCTAACCGTACGGCCAACTCGCCCGGTGACTTGTAAAGAAAACACTTACTGGCCTGTTTGAATATATGTGGACAGATTCTATACTTGTATTAAATTAGCTTCCTGTTCCACGAAGCAGGAAACATTTGTTGCAAATCACATGGCAGAAATTCAAGGCATAACTTCCATAAGAGCGTGGCAACATGTACGATCTAAAGATACCCTGGCAGATCTAATTTCTCGAGGGTACGAAGCTTCATCATTAATAAATTGTGAACTCTGGTGGCATGGACCTGATTGGTTGAATGTAGTATATGGCTCACTTCCTAGCTAAACAATTTAGGTTTAAATAAGACGAAGGGACACATTAAAATGTAAATAATGGGTTGAAGCATTAAGTGAAATTTGTCTTCTTGTACTTATTTCGCTTTGGGTTTCTTAGTTCATTTACTTTTTGTATTTGTGTTGTTTCAAGCATGTCATTTGAAGAATGAGATCCAGACTCAGCTTTGTGCTGATAGTATCATGCATATTTGTATGACCGATCTGGTCAGGCTTATACTTTCCATTGTTCGATATACAGCATGTTGTATTAAGTCCAGAGGTAGGAAATTGCCAGTGAATTTAAATGTGTGCTGTACAAGCAGAAGGTTGTTTCTGTTGATAAATGTAACAGAGATGCAGATATTTTACACCAGTGGCTGTCAATAATGTCAACCATTGGGAATTAATTATAATGGTTGCATCATCAGTACATAGACCGGATTGATGCAGCTTCTCATGCCACCCTATCCTGTGCTAACCTTCTCCTACATCCCACATCTACACTGCTCTGTTTGTCATATTCATACCTTGGTTTACCCCTGCCGTTTTTACCACCTACACTTCCCTGAAAAACTAAGTGAACAAGACCTGGGTGTCTTTAAATATGTGCCCTATCATTCTGTGTCTTCTACTGGTCACATTTTGCCAAATCATTCTTCTCTCAGCAATTCAAGACCATATCTATTCATTTATGATCCGATCTACTGCTTTTCTTAAGAAAGCCCTTCCTCTCTTGTGCTAATCTGCATTTTTTGTCCTCCTTACTTCTGCTATCATTAGTTATTCTACTACCCAAGTAACAATATCCATCTACTTCCTTTATGACTCCACTTCCTAATATAATATTTCCTGCATCATCTGACTCATTTGACATTACCTTTGTTCTGGACTTGTTTATTTTCATCTTGTGCGGTACTCTTTCTCCAAGATTATATCCATACCATTCAGTAATTTCTCCAGATGTTCTGCAGACTCAGATAGAATGACAATATCATCGGCAAATCTCAGAGTTTTTATTTTCTCCCTTTGAATTGCGAATCCTTTTCCAAATATCTCCCTGACAGTGAAAAAGAGAGGCGACAAACTGCAGCCCTGCCTCACCACTTTCTGGATTGCTGCTGCATTTTCATAGCCTTCAATTCTTATCACTGCTTACCTTTCTTCCTAAGTTTTCTTCAGCAGTCCCACTGATTTCATTCTTTACAACTGTCCACTCTTCATCTATTGTGTTTCTTTTGGCCTTTTCATTTAGTCCTTCTGCAACATGTTCCTTGAAACAATCCCCCTCACTCTTTTCTTTCACGTTATCTAGATCCCATCGTATCGCATTCCTCTCTTCAATTTCTTCAACTTTACATTTCACGACCACCACATTGATGTCAGAATCCAAGTTTGCTCCTGGGAACGTCTTTCAATCCAATACCTGGTTTCTGATTCTCTCCTTAATAATAATGAAGTTTATCTGATACCTTCATCTGTCTCCAGGTCTTTTCCACGTATACAGTAATTGTTAGTGGTGTTGGAACAATGTATTTGGAAGTAAATTATGATCAGTGCAAAATTCAAGTACCTGACCTCCTCTTTCATTCCTTCGTATGGTCCGAATTCTCCCACGGCATTAACTTCTCTTCCTTGGCCTACCACTGCATTCCAGTCTCCCATCACTATTAGATTCTAGTCTCCTTTTACATACTGCATTACATCTTCTATCTTCTCATATATTCTTTTGATTTCTTCATAATCTGCTAAACTAGTAAGCTTATATAGACCTGCACAATTGTGGTAGGCATTGGTTTGGTGCCTATCTTGACAACAATGATTCATTCACTATGCTGGTTGTAGCAGCTTACTACTGCCCTATCTTCTCATTCATTACTAAACCAACTCCTGCATTTCCCTTGTTTGATTCTGTGTTAATAATTGTGCAGTTGCCTGACCAAAAATCCTGCTCTTCCTACCAACGTACTTCACTTGTACCAACTACATCCAAGTTTAGTCTTCAATTTCCCTCATCAGGTTCTCTAACCTACCGCAATGATTCAAATTCCTCTAACATTCCACCCTTCAACTCGATTCCTGATTATTGCCTCCTCCTGTGTAGTCTCCAACCGGAGATTCAAATGGGGGACTATTTTATCTCCAGAATATTTTACTTGGAAGGAAGTCAGCATCAGTACATCATTCATTCATACAGTGAAAGCTGCATGTCCTCGGGAGTTAGTTACGGCTGAAGTTTCCCATTACTTTCAGAAGTGTAGCAGTATCAACACAGCTTAGCTATAATAAAATATTAAATGGTCGTAGCAGACAATTTTCCAGACTGCTGCCCTTGCAACTTCCAAAAGGCTGCTACATCTTTCAATGATCCATTTGTTAGTCTGGTCTCTCGAAATATACCACTCAGATATGGTTGCAACTAAGGTTTGGCTATCTGCTTCATTAAGACGCGCAGCTTCCCCACCACGACAAGATCACATGATTCACAGGGGAGGGGGAATTGAATATGAAATCTAAATATAAACAGTGTTAAAGACTGGATAGTAAGTAGTTTAATATAAGAGTGACAAGGGATCACCAATATTATGCTCAACTCATGAGCCTGGTTTCCAAATTGTCTATGAATAATACATTATAAACTATGAGAATTAAATGCGTCAGGACACTGCCACTGGATGCAAGCAAGTTCTAAATGTGATCTAAACTTCTTGTTAAAACTGTGGTTTGAGACTACAGAATAAAAGTGAAAAGTTTGTACAGATATAAAAGATGAGTCATGGAGGTTAACCTCAGAGAAAAAAGGCAAATGTTTTATGGGTCAATTGAATAACATGGAGTTCAATAAATATTTAGAATGTACTGCTGTTGTCGAAGGTCAAAACCGGTTGTGTTGGTTCAACTTTTGTAATAAGGTAACACTTCCTCTTTTGAATTATAATTCTGCTTCATTTCATGTTGTTTCATCCGCTCAGGGTTAAATGATACATTAGACCTTAGTGATATACCTGAGGACCAGGCACTTTGTATACAGAATCTCTGCAAAACTATTTCTGATGTGTTCTCAGAGAGGTTACGGGTCACTAACAAGATCAAATATAAGACTGGCGTAACAGATTCGATTCCAGTGAGGTTTCCTACTACTACTGGGCGGTATCGCCTTTCTCGTCCCATTTTTGCGTTAAAATCTCCCAGCAAGATTTTAACATGTGCATTAGGGATGTTTGATATCATATGGTCCAGTTCCTCCCAAAATTTGTCTACTTATTCTCTATCCTTTCAGTTTTTATCATTTGTTGGTGCGTGTACATTTATTAAGGTGTAGGATTCGTTTTCTACTTTAATTGTTAAGGTTGCTGTCCTTGCAGGGCTCACGGAGAAGTCTTCTATTGAATCTATTATACTATTATGAACCAGAAATACCACACCGAACTGAGGGGCATTCTTCATCACCCTCTTCCCTGGGGGTTCTTTATAGAGACGATATCCTCCTGATTCAATTGGATCCTGATCTGTATATCGAAGTTCTTGAAGCGCTGTTATTAAGATTTTATGTTGATCCATTACATCTGTTAAGTGCTTCAACTTACCAAGTTTCATTAGTGAGTTAATATTTAATGTCGCAAAGTATGAAAACTTTCCTTTCTTGTTGAATTTTTCTTCTTAAAATGCTGTGCCTGAATATCTGTTGGGCTCACCAGGTGCTCCGATTCACCTTGATCTTCTAAGTGACATCCCACTGTATCCGAATGGTGTCTTTGCTTGGGTTTTTGATCCAAGCCGGTGGATTTATTACAAGACTCTTCATGTTTGGTGGATAGTCTGATCTTCCGATCGAAACATTTCTGACCTAAGTCAGGGTTTACAATTCTAGATGTGATCTAGAAAGTTGAAAGTTAACCCCAGATGTTCAAGGGTTCTGGGTTGGCATTTCCTCCTAACCCAATGAGCTATGGTTTCCCCGCCAATACTCGGGTAATAATAATAATAATAATAATAATAATAATAATAATAATAATAATAATAATAATAATAATGATAATAATAATAATAATAATAATAATAATAATAATAATAATAATAATAATAATAATAATAATAATAATAATAATAACTGGTTGTGGCCTAGGGTGGTCAGATAGGAAAGATGGAAGTGAGGAGCCCGACACAAGTACGTGAAAGCAATGCCAGACTCAGCTATGGGAACTGTGGTTGCCAATCCACACTCCCGAACTCAGAACCCCAGATCCCCTTTGTAGCAAAGGAGGATACCGTGGGTGTATCCTACCACCCATATTCACAAGGTATTTAATTGCACAAATAGATTTTGTTCTTGGAAGCCCCCCCCCCCCCCCCACTCAAAGTCAGCTCCGCCCCCTACGAAACAATTCTTGGGTATTGCCTTGTGTGATAGAAAACATGACAATGATTCTAATGCATAAACCTACCTGTGGATGAAGTTCCTACTCTCCAAATAGCTCATCCCACCAGCAATTTGCGTAGCAATGTACATGAGAACAACTGCATTGATCTGTTCCTTGTTCCCATTGCGTAGATAGTCCAGCAGATTGCCTTTGCTCATAAACTCTGTGATGATATAAAAAGGTGGTTCTCTCGTACACACCCCTGATTAAAAAAAAAAAAGAAATAACATCAACCATCAGCACACAAGAACTATGTAGAAAATATCTTATACATTCACATCATCACAAATACTTCATGGAATAAATCACTACAGAAAAATTCCACACTATCTTTAAACTTATAACTATGTTTGCCAATTTCTTAATTATTTGCTTATTTTGATTTGTTTATTTTGCATATGATTCACTGACAATCTTACACTATGAAAAGTATTTACAAATAATTACTATTAAATACAAATTACAGTATTCTATAGGGAGCATCTAATCAATGTCATAGATGTAGGGAAGAGGCACTTTTTTGAACACCAAATCAAGTCCAGTTGCTTTGAACCAGGCAGAATGGCCTTGATTGAAATCAGCTTGTTCTATTGTGAAATGCTGACAATACCACTAAAGGTTTATTTGGCCAACACTTCTCTCGAATCTTTCATAGGATTAAGGCATTAGTCCCTCAGTTGTTTTCCATGCTTGTCTGCTGACTTCAGCATTGAGAATAACTGTCTAGTATCCTGATAAATAGGAAGAGCTTCAATACTGCAGATTCTTTACCATAAACACACTTGTTTCTTCCAAATTGGAGAGGTACAATGTCGTTCAATTTAAACAGTCATTGGACGGGAGTCGAAAAGGAGTGTGCCAAAAGTAATGTGTAGTTTAACAATCAAAAATTGACACATTTAAAGTTTCACATCGGACATCATCGCCGTGAAGTGAGGAGGTACAGCTACAACTAAGCGCAAACACAACTCGCTTATTGTTGCCATTGATGCTATCACGGCCAGTGCGAAATTAATAACTGGTTTGACAGAAGGGAGTTTGGGTTTAGGAAAGGTTATTCCACTGAAGCTCAGCTTGTAGGATTTCAGGAAGATATAGCAGATATCATGGATTCAGCAGGCCAAATGGACTGCATTGTGATTGACCTATCTAAGGCATTTGATAGGGTAGATCATGGAAGACTACTCTAGCAAAAATGAGTGCTATTGGATTAGAAAAAGGAGTGACTGAATGGGTGGCTATATTTCTAGAAAATAGAACTCAGAGAATTAGAGTAGGCAAAGCTTTATCTGACCCTGTAATAATTAAGAGGGGAATTCCTCAAGGCAGTATTATTGGACCTTTATGTTTTCTTATATATATCAGTGATATGTGTAAAGAAGTGGAATCAGAGATAAGGCTGTTTGCAGATGATGTTATTCTGTACAGAGTGATAAAATAAGTTACAAGATTGTGAGCGGCTGCAGGGTGACATCCATAGTGTTGTGAGATGGACGGTGGGCAATGGTATGATGATAAACAGGGTTAAAAGTCAGGTTGTGAGTTTCACAAATAGGAAAAGTCCTCTCAGTTTTAATTACTGCGTTAATGGGGTGAAAATTCCTTATGGGGATCGGTTTTTTTTTGCTAGCGGCTTTATGTCGCACCGACACAGATAGGTCTTATGGCGACGATGGGATAGGAAAGGCCTAGGAGTTGGAAGGAAGCAGCCGTGGCCTTAATTAAGGTACAGCCCCAGCATTTGCCTGGTGCGAAAATGGGAAACCACGGAAAACCATCTTCAGGGCTGCCGATAGTGGGATTCGAACCTACTATCTCCCGGATGCAAGCTCACAGCCGCGCGCCTCTACGCGCACGGCCAACTCGCCCGGTGGGGATCATTGTAACTACCTAGGTGTTAATATAAGAAAAGACCTTCATTGGGGTAATCACATAAATATGTTTGTTAATAAAGGTTACAGATCTCTGCACATGGTTATGAGGGTATTTAGGGGTTGTAGTAAGGATGTAAAGCAGAGGGCGTATAAGTCTCTGGTAAGACCCAAACTAGAGTATGGTCCCAGTGTATGGGCCCCTCACCAGGATTACTTTATTCAAGAACTGGAAAAAATCCAAAGAAAAGCAGCTCGATTTGTTCTAGGTGATTTCTGACAAAAGAGTAGCGTTACAAAAATGTTGCAAAGTTTGGGCTGGGAAGACTTGGGAGAAAGGAGACGAGCTGCTCGATTAAGTGGTATGTTACAAGTCATTAATCTCATTTTTTGGTCCGTATTGACAACAGTGATTACATTCAATTTACAAAGTATACATTTATTATTCACCTATTCAATACCTACAGTACCACATTTAGTGGTTACATAATCATAAAAGATTGAAAAGTTGTGGACATGCTTCGCCCTTCTTTTTGGGCACCATCAGCATATTAGCTAATCTTTAAAACAAACAATTTTATTAAGAACGATTACACTATTGTTTATGAAAAATTGCGATGAGATATGTTGTGATATTAAAAAAATTTTACTTTGAAACAGTAGTTAAGAAATCTGACATGGGAAGTATAAGCACATATTAAAATTATTGTAGTATATTTTACAATATACTCTTATATGTGAAAATCAACATAACTTTTAAACACAGATAGATCTCCAACTTATACTCCATTTCAACGACTACACCAGAGTGTATCTTACATCAATTCAACTCAACGAAGATACACCATTTGCTTCTTCGTAACCGAATCTTAATAGTTGGAACGCATAATTTAAAACAAAATTCATCCTCTGATCTACTTAGCAGCGACCGTGGAAAATATTACTGACTTTCACTAAGAAGAGGATCCATTTCAATTCCAGGTACATGCCGATTTTAAAAACTTCTTATCATTACAAATAATTTTTTAGACAATATTGTAAAATATACTACAATAATTTTAATATGTGCTTATACTACCCATGTCAAATTTCTTAACTATTGTTTCAAAGAAAAAAATGTTTAATATCAAAACATACCTCATCTCAATTTTTCATAAACAATAGCATAAACATTCTTAATAAAATTGTTTGTTTTAAGATTAGCTAATGTGCTGATGACACCCAATAAGAAGGGCGAAACATGTCCACAACTTTTCAATCTTTTATGATTGATGTAACCACAAAACGTTGTACTGTAGGTATTGAATAGGTGAATAAATGTATACTTTGTAAATTGAATGTAATAAGTGGTATGTTCCGAGCTGTCAGTGTAGAGATGGCGTGGGAGGACATCAGTAGACGAATAAGTTTGAATGGTGTCTTTAAAAGTAGGAACGATCACAATATGAAGATAAAGTTGGAATTCAAGAGGACAAATTGGGGCAAATATTTGTTTATAGGAAGGGGAGTTAGGGATTGGAATAACTTACCAAGGGAGATGTTCAATAATTTTCCAATTTCCTTGCGATCATTTAAGAAAAGGCTAGGAAAACAACAGATAGGGAATCTGCCACCTGGGCATCTGCCCTAAATGCAGATCAGTAGTGATTGATTGATTATAGACATGATATAGACTTTTGGGCTTATGCCGTGTCAAGAAAATAAGGCAAAATTCTTTATGTTTCGCCGAGAACTGTGCTCAGCATCATCAGAAGAAAATCTCGACTGTCCACAACAAAGGCTTCTTAAACAATGAGCTTTTGAATTTAGACGATACAGTAGAAGTGGAAATGGTACGTTCATCATCAGATGGCTCCCAAGACACGGTACAGAGCTAGCGTTCGAAGCGGAAGCTGACAAAACCATCAGAATCAGTCTAAGAAAGTCACATAACGTGTACGTAACGTATGACGTTGACAGATGTATGACATTGAAGCAAGCCTGGAATGAAACTTCTGGTGATGAGGAACGTACGAATTTGGAAAACACTGATACGAAATAACAATAGTGAAGGGACAGGGAAGGGAACTTCCTACGTAAATCCTTAATGGTTGGCAACCAGGTATTACTTAATTGATAGCCAGTGTCCCTGTTGAAATTGTTAGAATTTCTACGTATTTCCACAGCTTCCCGTATAATCCTGGACCTGTAGTGTCTGGTGTGAGGAAGAGCTCGAGCATCTTGGAACGTGACATCATGGCCCGACGATAGAGCGTGCTCAGCTATTGCTGATTTGTCTGGCTGGTTGAGACGAATATTACGTTTATGTTCCTTGATAGGGGTACCAATGGACCAGCATGTTTGGACGATGTATACCTTACCACAAGTACAGGGAATTTTGTATACCCCAGGATGTAAAACTGGGGACAATTTGTCCTTGGTTTTGCCCAGACCGTGAGCAATTTTAGTGGCGGTGCCAAAGACGGTTTTTATATTGTGTTTGCAGGGGACTTTGGCAATTCGATCTGTGGTGTTGTGAATGTAAGGCAAGTAGGTAGTTCCCTTCACTACTTCCTTTTGTGAACTCTGCTTGGTCGTTTCTCTGGGATCCAGGGCTCTATGAATGTCCAAATCGCTGTAACCATTACCCTTGAACGTGACTTACACCATGTCCATCTCCACCTGGATATTTGATGGCTCACAAATTTGTCTCGCCCTCTTGACGAGTATCGTGAGAATGCCTTGTTTTTGTGCAGGATGGTAGTGAGAATCTGCATGAAGATAGCGATTTGCGTGGGTAAGCTTACAATAGGCGGCAAGATAATAACTGACAGGGAATCCGCCACCTGGGCAACAGCCATAAATGCAGATCAATGATTATTGATTCATACAATTTGTATGGGCAAGGTCACCCGACAGGCTAGCAATGCAAAAGTATTTTTGCACCACTGTTTCTTAGAAATGAGCGATACAAGATATAAGGTAACTGGTGTTTAACTGACAGAAAAAAAAAGTATGTTGGTGTCTGGCTGTTATATATTACAGTCATATCATAAAGTTGTAATTTGCAGTTATGTTTCGTGCCATTTTTAGAACTAGTTTTGTTTTAGTATTACACATCCTAATAAATACAGATAGATCACAAGTATTTTAACGTGCATTTATTTATTCACCAAATCTCTCCTAAACCCTGAAATTCCCACCAGTTCTTTGTTCAGTGAAATTTTTCTAAAGGGATATTTTTCGCTGCTTTGTTGAAAGGTGAGTCAAAAGTAAAGTGCGAGAAGGAAACCCCAGCCACTCTGCAGCTGCAGTGATGTGACTTTTATGGCTTAGTTTGCCCAAAGTTGTCCAC
Source organism: Anabrus simplex (assembly GCF_040414725.1). Classification (NCBI taxonomy): domain Eukaryota; kingdom Metazoa; phylum Arthropoda; class Insecta; order Orthoptera; family Tettigoniidae; genus Anabrus; species Anabrus simplex. Next base: position 993,967,184 of record NC_090265.1, on the reverse strand, counting down.
GTTATTCGGTATACATCATACAGGTGTCGACTACATGAGTTACAAAGTTATGATAGGATGATAAATAGTTTGTACTTTATTTATTTAGCTTATGGTACCAGTTAAGCCGCGCACACATTGAGTAACATTGTAAAAGCAACAAATAATTTACAAAACTGAATAAATATAAAAAGTCAAGGTAAAACAAAGAAGAAATCGAAAGACAGATGTACAATACAGAAAATTAGAGAGAAAAATATATAAAAAAATAAAAACACAGAAATGATTTAAAATATAAGAAAATACATAAATTAACAAATGAAAAATGAAAACTAAAATAGGAAGTCCAGTTATTGCAGCCACTGAATAGTCATCGTTGAAGCTGTCAGGAGATCATCGATAGTTCCTGCGGAAGGCTCTATGTGGGCACCTGAAGGTGTTGTGTCGCATTGTCTGGAATTCTTCACCCCAGTCACAGCTTAGAGAAGGTCAAAAGCCCCAAGAATGCATTGCAGAACCACTTCTTCCATAATCACTGCACACTCTGTTTACGGGCTCAAGCGTAAATTTAATGTGGGAGTCAATGTTGTTTAGTTCCTGCAGGGTGGAGGTTGCAGTCTTGATTTCTTCATTCATAATGAATGGAGAGTTGCTAGTTGCTATAGTAGCCCCTGTGTATAAAGGAAAGGGTGATAGACATAAAGCTGAAAATTACAGGCCAATCAGTTTGACATGCACTGTATGTAAGCTTTGGGAAAGCATTCTTTCTAATTATATTAGACATGTTTGCAAAATTAATAATAACTGGTTTGAGAGAAGGTAGTTTGGATTTAGGAAAGGTTATTCCACTGAAGCTCAGCTTGTAGGATTTCAGGAAGATATAGCAGATATCATGGATTCAGCAGGCCAAATGGACTGCATTGTGATTGACCTATCTAAGGCATTTGATAGGGCAGATCATGGAAGACTACTGGCAAAAATGAGTTCTAATGGATTAGAAAAAGGAGTGACTGAATGGGTGGCTATATTTCTAGAAAATAGAACTCAGAGAATTAGAGGAGGTGAAGCTATATCTGACCTTGTAATAATTAAGAGGGGAATTCCTCAAGGCAGTAGTATTCTTGGACCTTTATGTTTTCTTATATATATCAGTGATATGTGTAAAGAAGTGGAATCAGAGATAAGGCTGTTTGCAGATGATGTTATTTTGTACAGAGTAATAAATACATTATAAGATTGTGAGCGGCTGCAGGGTGACATCCATAGTGTTGTGAGATGGACGGTGGGCAATGGTATGATGATAAACGGGGTTAAAAGTCAGGTTGTGAGTTTCACAAATAGGAAAAGTTCTCTCAGTTTTAATTACTGCGTTGATGGGGTGAAAGTTCCTTTTGGGGATCATTGTAACTACCTAGGTGTTAATATAAGAAAAGACCTTCATTGGGGTAATCACATAAATATGATTATTAATGAAGGTTACAGATCTCTGCACATGGTTATGAGGATATTTAGGGGTTGTAGTACGGATGTAAAGGAGAGGGCGTATAAGTCTCTGGTAAGACCCCAACTAGAGTATGGTTCCAGTGTATGGGCCCCTCACCAGGATTACTTGGTTCAAGAACTGGAAAAAATCCAAAGAAAAGCAGATCGATTTGTTCTGGGTGATTTACGACAAAAGAGTAGTGTTACAAAAATGATGCAAAGTTTGGGCTGGGAAGACTTGGGAGAAAGGAGACAAGCAGCTCGATTAAGTGGTATGTTCAGAGCTGTCAGTGTCGAGATGGCGTGGGAGGACATCAGTAGACGAATAAGTTTGAGTAGTGTCTTTAAAAGTAGGAAAGACCATGATATGATGATAAAGTTGGAATTCAAGAGGACAAATTAGGGCAAATATTCGTTTATAGGAAGGCGAGTTAGGGATTGGAGTAACTTACCAACGGAGATGTTGAATAATTTTCCAATTTTTTTTTTTTTGCGATCATTTAAGAAAAGGCTAGGAAAGCAACAGATAGGGAATCTGCCACCTGGGCGACTGCCCTAAATGCAGATCAGTAGTGATTGATTGATTAAGGCCTACATATCAGTACGGCAATACTACTACTACTACTACTACTACTAATAATAATAATAATAATAATAATAATAATAATAATAATAAAAAATGAAGACAACCCATTCACACAACATACACACAATGACTCACACAACTCAGTTTTATGTTCCCAGGAAAAACTTTTGGCAGGCAGATTTGAATTTATGAGAGGAAGTAAGGTGCCGAATGTCCATTGGAAGTGTATTTCAGAGTCTCGATGCAGTAACTAGAAAGGAATGATTGTAGGAATTCGTTCGACTTAGTGGAATTACAAGTAGGGAGCCATACGGGTACTAATTTCATGGAATGAGGAAAGGAAACGAAAATTAGAAGAGAGGTAAGTATGAGTGTTTGTTGAGAGCAGTTGGTAAACAAGTGTCATTAGGTGAAAATTCCTTCGTTCATTTATGCGTAGCCATCCCAATATTTTTGAATATGGTGTAACATGAACGTCATGTCGCAGTTGGAAGGCATATCATATGCATGAGTTTTGTGCTCGCTGAAGTCTCAATGCTTGTTCAGCATTTAGATTGACTAGTACCGTATCACAGTAGTCTAAAATTGGAAATAGTAGTGCTTGGATTAATTTTAATTTAAGTTTTTGAGGAAAAGAATTCTTGTGGCGTTTCAGGTGATACAGAGCTTGCATGAACCTTTCTACATACATTTGTTACGAGTTCATTCCCGGTCAGATTCTCATTGATGGTGATTCCAAGATTAGTTCACCTAAACAATAATCAAATAAGTATTTCAGATATGGTACTATATCCCAACCCATTGCCTTTAGTATATCCCCAGAAATCTTATCAATTCCAGCTGCTTTTCTAGTTTTCAACTTTTGTATCTTACTGTAAACGTCATTGTTATCATAGGTAAATTTTAATACTTCTTTATTATCACTCACGTCCCCTATCTGGACATTATCCTTGTAAGCAACAATCTACATACTGCTGACTGAATGCTTCTCTCAAGATCCTCACATACACACTCCCCTTGTTCATTAATGATTCCTGGAATGTCCTTCTTTGAACCTGTTTCTGCCTTAAAGTACCTATACACACCCTTCCATTTTTCACTAAAATTTGTATGACCACCAATCATGCTTGCCATCATGTTATCCTTAGCTGACTTCTTTGCTAGATTCAATTTCCTAGTAAGTTCCTTCAATTTCTTCTTATTTCCATAACCATTTCTAACTCTATTTCGTTCCAACCTGCACCTCCTTCTTAGTCTCTTTACTTCTCTGTTATAATATAGTGGATCTTAGTTACTTTTTTAAAACTCCCTCATGCCCGTTTTATCAGCCATATGGTACTGCCTAATAGTCCTAATTTTAATACCTTCCTTTCCTTTACATTTATTTTTAACTACAACAAAAACAGCTTCATGATCACTGATACAATCTATTACTTTGGTTTCTCTATAGAGCTCATCTGGTTTTATCAGCACCACATCCAAAATATTCTTCCCTCTAGTTGGTCCCATCACTTTCTGAATCAGCTGCCCTTCCCATATTAACTTATTTGCCATTTGTTGTTCATGCTTCCTGTCGTTCGCATTACCTTCCCAATTGACATTTGGTAAATTGAGATCACCTGCTACTATCACATTCCTTTCCAACATTCATTTCCAACATAGCTGATTATCTTATCAAATAATTCTGAATCAGCGATTATCTTATCAAATTATTCTGAATCAGCGATTATCTTATCAAATAATTCTGAATTAGCGTCAGCACTACCCTTTCCCGGTCTGTACACTCCAAAGACATCAAGTTGCCTATTATCTTTAGAGATGAACCTTACACCCAGAATTTCATGTTTTTCTTCCGTAACTTTTTTGTAGCTTACAAATTCTTTTTCACCAGAATGAAAACTCCCCCTCCTACCATTCCTATCCTATCTCTACGATACACACTCCAGTTCCGTGAGAATATTTCTGCATCCATTATATAATTTCTCAGCCATGATTCAACTCCTATTACAATATCTGGTAAGTATATATCTATTAAATTAATTTGATTCCTTTGTTTACAATGCTTCTACAGTTGAGCACTAACATTTTTATGTCATCCCTACTTGATTTTCAGTTCCCTGTTCGCTTAACACCACTCCCTAGGCCACCCCGTTTCCCTGAATGTATCTGCCTATAACCCTTCTAAACAAGTTTCCTAACATGTACCACTGCAGTTTAAGTGAAGGCCATCTGAGCACAGATTCCTGTCTCCTACCCACCCATTAGGATCTAGAAATCTCACTCCCAGTTTCCCACATACCCACTCCATAGTCTCATTTAAATCCCCAATCGCCTTCCAGTCAGTATCCCTCCTACACAGTATTCCACTGATAACAATCTCTGCTTCCTTAAACTTCACCCGTGCTGCATTTACCAGATCCCACACATCCTCAACTACGTTGGAACTTATACCTGCTTGCCTTACGTCGTTAGTACCAACGTGAAACACTACCACCTTCTCCTTTCCCTCTTCCTTCTCTTCTACTTTCCTTAACATCTGCCTCAACCTAATTCCTGGATAACGCTCTACCCTGGTTCCCTTTCCTCCACACACTTTCCCCACATGTCTAACAATGGAATCCCCTATGACCAGAGCCTCAACCCTACCCACCTCATTTGATCCCCTCCCCTCCTGGTCAGCCCTATCTTCTCTCACTGCTGCAGAAGCCATTTCCTCCTCCCTTTTCTCCCTCCCATGACCCTGTTCCACCTGTCTTTTCCTTTCCACTACACTACCTTTCCCCTTCCTCCTACTTCCACACATCTCGGCAACAGTTCCCTGTTCCTCACCTTCCCTCGGTTGTTCTACCTGCAGCGACTCATACCGATTTCTCACAGACACCTGTCCTGAATTCTGGTCCTGAACAGAGCCCTTAGCCTGCAATCTCCTTCCCCTTAAAACATTAGACCACCTGTCTTCTACAATTCCCCCATTTCCTTCCCATACCTCCTTTACACCTACTGTATCCTGTACATTATTTGAGGGAGGCCTACTTTCCTTCCTGTCCTCTGAGAGAATCCTAATTATCTCCCTCAAACTCTCCAACTCCTCCCTCATACTCCTTAATGCCTGGCCACACCCACAGTTGCTACACTTGCACTCCTTAGCCATTATTTATGGAATAATGGGAAGAAAAGGAAAAATAAAATAACTTATTCTGTGCAAAATAAAAATGAAAGGAAAGAAATATTGTCTAGGATAGTTCACAAAGATCACACAACAAGAAGGTAATTAATATAAGCTACTACTACACTACAATACTACTTAGTTGCACGATTTTTTTTTCTACAACACCCTAACAGAATTAAAATTGCTGATAATTACTGAAAACCAAAGGTAATACATAAGAATTAGGTCTACACAATTCTAAACTGCAGTTAAGTCTACCCTAATTACTGCAACAGAATACTAGTAAGAGTTAATACAGATACCACAGGTACTATAGATACTACAGATACTATACTACACAAATATTTCACAGTAATAGAATAAACACTCTAAGTTATAATAAGATACCTACTATAATACACTACAATGATTTTAAAATACGTTCAGACATATCCTAATTATAATACAACAGGTTATTACTAAGCACAACTGAAATGGGAATTACAATTAAAGTTTGAAATTTGCAAGCCTACTCAAAATAATAGAATAAGTACTCTAATTTCTAATATCACTACAATACACTACAACAGTTTTTAAACTACGTTCAGACGTGTCCTAATTACAATAGGTTATTCTTAAGCACAAATAGAAATGAAAATTGCAATTAGGTCTAACGTTTGAAATTCGCAACAACTACCACACTCAAGGATTACCAACAAACTTAAACATGTAGACAGAAGATTATTTCTTTAGTATTACTTGCGTTTGGTTAAATGCTTAAGTATCGATAGGATTGCCGTATACGAGAAAAACAGGCAAGAACTATCTAACATATTATACCTTATTTGCACTACAATTCTCAACTGAAATGTGGTTAAGTGATAATTACAGCTGGTGGATTACTATTATTTTCCCTACTCCATGGGACGGAGAATAAAAGTGTCCTTAATTAGGCTTACTGAAAAATACGAGGTTGCCTACAATAATTTCTCAAATATTTCTGTCAAAACTACTCCTACTACTCCAGGGACTTGAACTGCAATTACTGCGATATATAAACTTTATTATTATTAGCTAACCGCTCATAAGTACTGAAAGATCGAGGGAGCAAAATGTAAATTACGGATACTTTAACTACCTACTCAGAACTCAAACGATTGGAATACAAGATCAGCTGATTTTTATTTATATTTACTTGACTACACTACACCCTTTGTTCACGACTGTAGCCAACAATGCAATATTTTAATATCAAGAGTGACAATAATCAATAACAATACATCGACTGTGAGCTATTACCATGTAATCTCTTTAACTACTTTTTAAATGGAAGTTTACAGGCGTATCATGTTTTTTCATGTAGTAAATTATTACCTTTGCGATGAACGCATATCTATACGAAATACCGGAGAAGTTTCGGCGGAAGTTACAGTATTCCTTATGATAATCTGCCTTTGTAAGTACTATACCAACATACCTACAGATATTTACAAAATTTTTAAAGTTAATATTATTACCTAAATTATTTCCTAAACCTAAATTCGAAACAAGGTACACCTAGCTAGCCTACTTAACGTAGAAAACGTACCGGTAATTTACTGAAGACCAACTGAATTACTTGTTTTATAAAATTTAAATAAATATCACTACTCCCAATTTCTACCAACAAGCACTAAACACCAGTATATAAATAGCACTAAATGAATCACAAATACAAAAAATTAAGCTATTTCAATAGGTTTTAACTACTTTATCACTACAATAATGCAAGAGCTCTCTCAACAGCCAACCGTTCTTAGTCTTAGAATTATCTGTCCGTTGTATTATTGCTTTTTTAGAATTTCTATGTCTTACTTTTATGCTTACATGTTTAAATTTTGTTGTTCATAGTGGTTAAGTGTAAGATAGGGCCATGAGCCCTAACTTCGCCACAAGTGTAAGTCAGAAATAAATAAATGAAATAAAATAGTTTCAGAAGAGAAATGAAATCTTGTATTTCAAGTTTGCCGAGAGAACTATGTTTATTTTCAATAATAGAGAAGAGCATGGTGGGAGGTATGCTTGGATACATATTCACTATGTCGAAAGAATGAAGAGAGTGGTTGGGTTGTAAGTTAAATGACCTTATTATTTTCGATTAATTCGGTGGTGTTTTTGATGGATTTTTTGGAGAGAAATTGATAGTTTTTGGCTAGAAAACGTTCAACATATTGAGAAACTTTATATAAACGGCTAGGTTTGTAGTCAATAATGGGCCGGATAGGAATATTAGCTTTATGGATTTTTGGGAGGGCTTTAACTGTAGGTAACCTGGGTTCATGTTTAAAAGTTTAGATTTTTCTTGATCCGTAAAAAGAAAGGAAAACTGTCGTGAACAGCGGCACACGACGCGCCTTCCGCGTATTAACGAGAGAGCGAATGGGTTCGAATGGGATTCGAATCCGCGACCTCCAGAGTAGAAAGCCTGTGATTTAAAAAGTAGCAGGCATATGAACGCATGTATATATGAAGGGAAATTATAGAAAAGTTTGTGTATATTCACAACTCACAATTCGTAAATGACAGTAATAATAATAATAATAATAATAATAATAATAATAATAATAATAAGAGAAATAACAGAATATTTCAAAGAAGGATTTAGAATATTCGATGTTGCTTTGAGAGCTCGTAAGCCAAGAGCTTTGTGTCTTAATATTGTGAAACATTGTGTAAGTTAAAATACGCACTTCTTTTGGGTTGGAAATATATAGAGTCACGTGTAAGAGTCGTAGAAACAGTTTCCAAAGTGTTATGGAACAATGTGTGTAATGCAACGTGACTGGGTGGTTCTATGCCAGAGAACCAAACGGAGAACAGTGCAGCTGTGACGTGAACTAGTGACTTGTGGTGGTGGTATATGAATCAGTGGGATTATTCGAGAAAGAATAGAAGAAACTATAAGACTTGGTAACTTGTAAACAACAGGGCTTTTGACTGTGATCCCTCGAAGGAGGCTTTTGACTTTCATCCCTCCGAGGAGGCTCTTCGACTGCCGGTAGTATCGCGCAGGAGAGTGAATAGTTAATTAGGAAGAACTGTTGGAGTGCTGGTAGACTTAGCATTCAGTCGCAGTACGCAGTAAAGTGATAGTAAGATAGAGGGGTATCAGGCTCTTGAACTGAGTGTGATTTGTTGCTGAACAATCACAAAGATTCTCCACACCAATTGTTAAAGTAGGTGTTGGAATATCAGCTTATAGACTAGCAGCTCAATTGTAATTGGGAGAATTCATGTCGCCGTGAAGAGTAACAAGTTCCAGGGATACCTACGCAGAAGAGGAGAAGACAAGAAGAGAAGAGTGAAGACGTCAGCTGTACAAGAATCAGCTATACTCCGTAGTTAGGTATTCAACAGTAATTATATGTATTATAAGTATTCTTGTGTGTACTAGGAACAAGACTTAAAAGACTTTCACAGAGACCTGGAGTCAAGAAGGGTAATTAGTGTCAGAGATTTTTGTATTGTATATATATTATATATATATATGTGTGTGTGAATATTCTCAGTGTTAGAATATAATTGATATTTAAGATTTGCCAATCTGATTATACGCTCCCAGAACTCCGAACCCAAGTCCTCAGCCTGTTGTACATCCCTTAGGGTCACAACAGGTGGACATAAAATATTTGTTGTACAGATGTGGCATAACAATTAAATTGCGAGAAACTACTAGAAATTTCGGGTGTTCATTTGTTGTGAATATATATAAGTATAATTACGATCACTTTAAGCGCTGCTTAGTGATCGGGAATAAAGGTGAACAAAATTGTAATTGTGTTTGATCACTGTTTCAGGTACATTGAGAGGAAGGCAACGGGAAAGGAATTAAAGTCGTTCGAGTCGCTTGGAGGCAGAAAGTAGACAGTAGCAGTTATTCGGGAACAGTCAATCCAGCTCGGAGTCCAGTGATTAACCAGAGAGGGTGAGTCAAAAGCCAACTCATAATGGAGGGTTCAGATAGAAATGCTAGTCCTACCCCTAGTAATGCAGAAATAATGCATGATGCAAGTGGAGTGTTGCATGGCCACTTTTTAACAGTAACAGAGGCTTTAAAACTCATAGGGGCTGAATTTGACGGCTTACATAAAGAAAGATTACAAGAATTTTGTGAAAATGTGGAAATGGCAATAGGGTTAGTTAGGCCAGAAGAGCGCGAACTATTTGACAAATTAATACTCACTAAAATCACGAAAGATGCGCGTAGCAAATTATTGGTGAGGGCCGATATCGAAACGTGGAATGATATAAAGGGAGCCTTACACGAATACTATTCCGAGAGACGAACTGTGGACTTCTATGCATGTCAATTGTTTGCCGCCAGACAGGGTAAGAACGAAAGCATCGCAGAGTGGGCCCATAGGGTTGATCGTATGGGAACCGAACTCCGGAACACAATGGTTCAGGCCGAACCATTAGTAGCCAGAGAATACCAAATACGGGCAGTACGTAAGTTAGTAAAGGCTAGCTTTGTACAGGGTATCAGAGATGAAAGAATACAATCTCTCATTAAGAGCCGGGACGCACAAACATTAGAACAGGCGGTCAACATTGCCATAGAAGAGGAAACAGCGATAGTTTCCGCTCAGGCTAAGCAACAACTCATGGGTCAGATAAGGAAACCCGCTGAAACGAGAGTGAAAGCATACACGTACTCAGGCAGACAGTCACCGCGAATGACCGGGCAAACATCCCGTAAAATAACAAGTAAGAGGGCGAACATTACAGTGATATGCTATAATTGTAATTGTGAGGGGCATATAGCTAGAGACTGTAGAAAACAGAAAGCCACCAAGAAATGTCCACCTACCTGCCAGTATTGTCAGAAGGTAGGCCATATAGGAAAAGACTGTAGAAAGAAGGCTAGGGAAAAAGATGAGGATAAGTCACGAGAAATACACATTTGTGCAATAATCCGATGTTATAATTGTGGCAGGACGGGACACAAACAGTCCCATTGCCGCGAAAGGCCAAAGCAACTCAGGGAAAGAAAATGTTTCATTTGTGGACGAAAGGATCATTTACAAAGAGCCTGTTGGTTCAAAGACCAAAAAGAGAATAGTACAGAATCCAAACTTCGGGACTATGCGAGAAGGGGACATGAAAGGGATAAACAGTACGTAGATGGGCCGAAACAGTATGCGAAAGGAAAAAGTCTTCATAATAACGATTTAAACTAAACAGGGACCGCCACAACGAGCCTAAAGATGAGTCCCAGCGAAGTAAAGGCCCATGTAGGAGCGCAACTCAAATGCGCGGAAAAGTTTCGTAGTCCTCGGCAACAGATTAGTAGAAACCATTCCATCGTACAAAGGGATCAGTCACGAAGAGAACATGATAGATCAGGTTCGATACTCGTGCGCGCTAAAGAACGGGACAGACCTTTCAAATTTTTAGTCGATACTGGGGCTGACATTAGCTTAATTCAGGAAAGGAGTATACCGAAGAAAGAGATTCACTATCGTAAACCGGTAGTAGAGCTCTCAGGCGTGACTGGGAAGACTTCACGCACTCGGGGATGCGTTATATTACACATAGGGGACTCTTCCCCTGAATTTCATGTTGTCGGAAATGAATTTCGACTTTCGTTAGATGGAATCATAGGGAGAGACCTTTTACAACAGAGTATAATTAATTAGAGGGATGGATATGTAGAAATTTTTGATCGAAGATACCCAGTGGGTTTAAGTGTACATGAAATATGCCATATAAGTGTCACCAACCGGGATAACTTGAGTGCATCAGAAGGCACTGTAGAAATTGGAATACGAGGCCAGGAGAACCTGCTTCGATTCTTATTAGATACAGGGAGTGAAGTATCTCTCATACAGAGGCAGGTAGTGCCAAGGGAAGCCATGATCGCTAGGGAACCTGCCCTCAAATTAAAGGACGTAGGTTCTGAGAGAATCCGAACCAAGGGCACCGTAAGACTTCCAATAGAGGAGTCAAACGCAGATTTTCATATAGTGGGTGATGACGTACAACTCAAGTATGACGGTATTATAGGCAGAAACATACTTAAGGATAGTATAATAAATTTCAGAGAGGGTTATGCCATACTAAAGGGTGAGCAACACCACATAACAATGAAAAATGCTCAGGTCCACACAATCTGTCTCAAACCTAGAACAGAGACGATTGTTGAAGTGAGGACGGACAAAAATGTAGCCAAAGGTGTGGTTGACAAGAAAGAAATCTTACCAGGGGTATACATAGCGAGTTGCTTAACGAAGGCACGCAATCACAAGGCAATAGTGAGTGTGCTTAATACGAGGGAAACTGAAGTAAATTTTGAAAGCCCTGTACTCCCTATACAAGAGATTGAACCCTTAGCAATCTCAGAACGAACCAAACAAAAGAGAGTGAACCAAGTAACACAAGTAGAGCAGGGAAACGTGAAATCTCGAGAACAAAGAGTAATAGAACAATTAAGGGTTGACCATTTGGCACCTAAAGACCGAGAAGAGTTGTATGGTATCTATGCAGCAAATAATGATATTTTTCATTTAGAAGGGGATAAACTAACATACACTGATCTGTTACAACACGAGATTAGAGTCAGGGAAGACCAACCTCCAATTAATGTGAGACCTTACAGGCTACCTGAGACTCAAAAGGAGGAAATTCAAAGGCAAATAGACAGAATGTTGGAGGATGAAATAATCGTACCTAGTAAGAGTGCGTGGTCCGCACCATTACATCTTGTCCCCAAGAAAATGGACGCTTCAGGGAAACAGAAATACAGGGTATGCATTGATTTTCGTGCTATGAACAAGGTGACAGTAGGGACAGTATTCCCAATACCTCTCATATCAGAGCTCTTAGATGCTTTAGGGAAAGCACGGTGTTTTTCTACCATGGATCTCGCGTCAGGGTATCATCAGGTACTAGTAAGGCCAGAGGACAGTGAGAAGGTGGCATTCTCAGCTTTAGGGCAGCATTACGAGTATGTACGTATGCCCATGGGATTAAAGGACTTGCCGAGTACTTTTATGAGGCTCATGACAACCGCCATGTCGGGCCTAAATGGTGTTAAATGTCTCGTTTATATGGACGACATTTTGGTCTATGCTAGTCCCATAGAAGACCATAATCAGAGACTACGGGAAGTATTTCAAAGACTCAGGGAGCACAGGCTAAAATTACAGCCAGATAAGTGCGAATGTTTGCGAACAGAGGTAGCATTCCTAGGTCACATCATTACCGAGCATGGAGTGCAACCAGATGAGCGAAAGATTGAGGCGGTAAAGAATTTTCCTAGGCCTCAAACCACAAAACAATTGTAGGGATTTCTAGGCTTAAGTGGGTACTATCGGAGATTTATTCCTGAATACAGTAAGATCGCAAAACCTCTGTACAAACTCCTGAAGAATAATGTCCCTTATGTATGGACAGACAAGTAGGAGACAGCTTTCAATATTTCTATATTTCCCCTCCTTCCACTCTTCCTCCCCTACCGCTCCTTCCCTCTCCCCTCCTAATCCAACAATGGCCGCTCCCCAGACCTAAACTATCCAACACGCTCTGTTCCTCTTCATCTCGCGCCATAGCTTTACCGCCTTAGGTCCCGCAATAAACATCATAGAAACCTGCCCCCACCCTACACGTAACGCTGCAACAATACACCACAAATACTGGCACAGTCAACCTCCAAGCTCTCAGAGGAACGTATTCCTTAACACCAACTTTATATTCTTGTCGAGCTGAATATGTATACTACACCCTCAACTAAGTGACTCTTTATCTGCCATGTTCATCTCACACTTGGATTCAAATATGCACTTGTACCAGTTTGTATATATTGAGCCCTGTCTCATACTTACACTGCGCTTGACCTATATGGTACCTGACGAAGAAATCCTACAAAAAAATTTTAATTCTTTAACTGCCAATTTCACCTTGTACTATGAAAAGTTGAATATGTTATTTGTATTTGAAAATATTATTTAATGAGTCCTAACTCGTATGATATAGCTTTTGCATTCACCCTTCATGGACTGTTTTGAATTGACATTACTGAATATCTACAATTCGAACCTTCACTGCCAAGTTCATCTCGCACCATGAGTTCAGATGTCACGTGTAATTCTAAGAGGATGTTAAATCCTAACTCACATTTCAACTACACTCGCACCGGTGCCATTCAATGAATGATTAAACGCAGACCTTTTGTGCCAAATCCATCACGAACCTACATTTTCGAGTGTGTTTCATGTGTTTTTTGCATTTATCGAGTCCAAACTCACGCTTGTGCAATTCTTGTCTAACCCTTCACAGCTGTTTTTTGAATTGACGCTTATTGAATAAGTGATTTCAATCCCTAACTGCCAAATTTCATCTCAACCCAAATATTTTATAATGTTATGTGCATTTTTGAGAAGATTGTGTTTACTGAAATATAACCGATGTTTTGTACTACACTCGCGGCAGGCAACATTCAATGAAAGAGTGTCTGAAATAATTTGAATCTCCAATGCCAATTATCTCGTACTTCCGCATGGTTTTGTTACAGTTTATATATTTATATGTTTATTGTTTAAGTGATTACGTTATCTCATGTTTATACAATTTTGACTCACCCTTCATGACCACTTTGAAACTGACATTGTACTTTGCGTCTTCATGTTCTCTCATTTATTCACACTGATGTAACACCTTGTGTAATATAAATGTCTACATGCTAGCCTATTTCCCACATTTTGGCTGAAGATGACGCAAACAGCGTCGAAACTAGTTCCAAGTGTAAATATATGTTGTAAATAAACTATAACATTTATTTTTAATTGAAAAGGTGGACCCTTTTAAGTTTCCTATCTTCCATTCTCAGTTCAATACGGACAAAAATGAAATTCTTAGATTTAAATGAAGCAGCCAACCAGGCAAAGTCGGTAGCTTATCATTACTTGGGCTTAAAAATCAAAATTGGGAAAATTGGCAAGGATATAGCATTTATCAAACAGTGCATTACACAGAATTTAGCCCTAATTTTTTTTAAAGCGTCACGAAACAACGTTTCATTCCTCCCCATCAACAGGATGTTCAGGTTAGAACAAACAAACTTTGGTTCAAAAATGAACTAAAATTTCTCTATAAGAAAAAGTCGTTTTTAAATCATCGCTTATATGAAACTCACTTAGAGGCAGCCACCTTACTCACAAGTGCTCGGTGGAATCTTTTTCAAGACGAAGTCCAAATCAAGTTGTTCAATATTTTGTCCAAAAAACAGATAACACTAGAGAGAAAACTTGAAGCACTTAAAAATAAGGTAAATCACAGCAACTCCCCTCCAAAACCTAACAGCAAGCCTAAACTCGCTAATGACACTCTACAACAATTCCACCCACCAGTAATTAATCTTTCCACCACCAACTTAGATGAGGATGATATAAGAATTCTTTCGAAAGGTCCAAAGCACAACTGGCCCTGTTTCAACTCGGCCCTTACAGCCTCCAAACTCGTAGTTGAATCAGAAGTTGCTATCAGCAAAATGCCATATGACCTACAAGACAAACTCAGAATGGACGTAAAAAAACAATTAAAAGTTTTTTCTCAAAAAATCGCACCGCGACCCCTATCACAAAAATCAACAAAGATTCCCTTATTGAAAGAAAACAAATTCTCAATCTTAAAAAGAAAGTCAAAGACAACCAACTCATCATTACAAAGGCCGACAAAGGCAACACAACAGTCATTATGGATAAAACAGATTACATTCAAAAAACCAAAAATTTCTTAGATAATAACTCCTTTTCAATAGTTAAGAAGGACCCAACACAATCAATTCAAAGGCAATTGAAACAAATTCTAAAAAGCACATCTTTTCTCCTCACTGAGCAAGAAAAACAAAAGTTAATTACTATGAACCCAGGTCTACCAACAGCTAAAGCACTACCCAAAATCCACAAAACCGGTGTCCCTTATTCGACCCATAATAAACTACAGACCAAGCCCCTTATATAAATTATCTCAATTTATCCAACAATTTCTTAATAAACATTATAAATTCACATCAAATAAATCCATCAGGAACACTGCAGAATTAGTGAACAAACTAAACAGTTTCAAACTTCAACCATATCATTCAATGCACTCCTTTGATATAGTCAACATGTATCCCAGTATAAAAACCAACTCATTATTCCCGATCATCGAAAAGAACTTACTTACTAACAATCAACTAAGTAAACTAGAAGTTCAAGACTTTATGACTATATTAAGATTACTAATTAACAATAATTATTTCACATTCGATAAGATAATTTACAAACAAGATGGTTTGGCTATGGGTTCAACAGCCTCAGGAATTTTAGCAGAGATCTACCTTCATTTCCTAGAGTACACTGCCATCGACAATAACATCAAATTTGCTAATATCCAATTCTGGGCTAGGTACGTAGATGACACATTTATAATCCTAGATGAACGCTCCATTGACGCGCCATCCACCCTCAAAAACCTTAATAACATTGATCATGACATTAAATTTACCTTAGAATCAGAGATAAACAACTCCATCTCCTTTCTAGACCTAACAATCAATAGGCACCCCTCTTCGTTCACATATAGTATCTATAGAAAGCCCACTCAAACGGCCACTACAATAAGAAATGACTCACTACATCCCCAAACACACAAAGCGGCTACATATAATAGCTTAGTAGACCGAGCATTCAAAATTCCGATGTCCAGAAAAAACTTAAATAAAGAACTGAACACCATTCGCTCTATAGCAAAATTTAATTGATATAATGAAACCTTTATTGAAAGAATAATCAATGAATTCAGACACCGCCCAAAAACCACCCTAATAAAAGACAATACTAGCACTGCCACGTTTTCCACATTTACCTTCAATAAAGAAATTTACAACGTCACTAACGTTCTTAAAAAACATAACGTTAAAATAGCCTTTCGTACTAACAATAGAAGCACAGAGATCCTACACAACTCTTCATCAATAAATAAAAGTAGTCCTTTTTCTAAATCAGGTGTATATAGGTTTTCTTGCCAAGACTGCAAAAGTTCTTACCTAGGGCAAACAGGACGCAGCTTTAAAATCAGATATGCAGAACATGTCAATGCCATAAAACACAACCGTTTTTCCGCGGTCGGCCTACATATAAAAGAATTTAAGCACAACTTTACTGAAATAAATCAAGATCTTGAGGTATTAGATATTCTAAACAAAGGAGAGGGAAGGAGCGGTAGGGGAGGAGGAGTGGAAGGAGGGGAAATATGGAGGGTGATGTGGTGAAAGTGTGTGGCGTGACAAAGCATTACTTTGTCAATTTTATATATTTTGCATCTAAACAGTGTTATGTGGCTGAAGATGTTGATAATATACGAAACATGTACCACTTTTGACCATTAAAAATTGCCTTAAGCAATCATTGTATCAACTAGGTGGAAAATAACTTAATTGTGAATCTATTGAAGTGTGATACGGACCATGAAGCTGATTTTATGTAATCATACTTACGCTGCGCTTGACCTATATGGTACCTGACGAAGAAATCCTACAAAAAATTTTTAATTCTTTAACTGCCAATTTCACCTTGTACTACGAAAAGTTGAATATGTTATTTGTATTTGAAAATATTATTTAATGAGTCCTAACTTGTATGATATAGCTTTTGCATTCACCCTTCATGGACTGTTTTGAATTGACATTACTGAATATCTACAATTCGAACCTTCACTGCCAAGTTCATCTCGCACCATGAGTTCAGATGTCACGTGCAATTCTAAGAGGATGTTAAATCCTAACTCACATTTGAACTACACTCGCACCGGTGCCATTCAATGAATGATTAAACGCAGACCTTTTGTGCCAAATCCATCACGAACCTACATTTTCGAGTGTGTTTCATGTGTTTTTTGCATTTATCGAGTCCAAACTCACGCTTGTGCAATTCTTGTCTAACCCTTCACAGCTGTTTTTGAATTGACGCTTATTGAATAAGTGATTTCAATCCCTAACTGCCAAATTTCATCTCAACCCAAATATTTTATAATGTTATGTGCATTTTTGAGAAGATTGTGTTTGCTGAAATATAACCGATGTTTTGTACTGCACTCGCGGCAGGCAACATATACAGATACAAAGTGCATACCATATGACATGATGAACATAACTTGCATTAGAAATGCATTAAACAGTGTTTGAAACATGTGTAATTGCAAATTTTTGCATAAATATAGTACTCCTACAGTACGGTACAACAGAGACTTTTCTTTGCAGGTCACCCGTAAGGAAACAAGAAGACACACACTACATTCAAGATATATTGGATAATTTATGTAGTGCTTATAGTATACTTTCAGGGAAAAGCAGTTGGAAATGGGATAGATTTTCAGATAACTCCGTATGAGAAAACCCCAGGGATATATTTTAAAGATGAGGGAAACGTACAGTTGTCTACTACAGAATGGAAATTGGTCACTTATGTCAATTTAAGTAAACTAGCAGAGGCATACACAGCAATTAGGAAGAACATACAGAAAACACAAGTGTTATGTTATCAATTACAGAATTAATTGAATTTTACCTGCCAACACGAAGTGCAGATGGAGATTAATCGTTTACAGAGAGTACAGGAATTAAGGGACACTTTGAAACAATTCACTAAGAATACAGTGAAACGCGAAAAGAGAGGTTTATTTAATTTCATAGGCACATTATCGAAAACATTGTTTGGGACGCTGATGCTGAAATGAACCAGAATAAAATTTCGGAATTAGAGAAAGAACAACTTACTGTCACACGGTCTACACTACAGTCATTGAACAATACTTTATATGATGTAACAGCTAATGAGCTAAAATTAAACAAGAATTTAGAACAGATAAAAGAGTTTTTGGAAAATGAAACAAGTCAATTAAAACGCGAGTTCACTCAATTAGATATTGAGATTAACCGACATTTGATAGAGATAGAGGATCTCATTTCACAAGTGTATGATCAATATAAGGTGATATCAGATGGGATAATGTACACACAATTAGGGATTATTAATATGCAAATTTTGAGCCCTTCTGAGATTTTAAAAGCTTATAGGAAATCCCAAGATCAGTTTCCACAAGGGATGACCCTCCCTTTAGAGTTGGATATGGCTGGAGATTATTTAATTTACAGGATTGCAACTGTAAATGCATTCATAAATAAGAATATTTTAGTGTATCTGATAAAAATGCCTCTGAGTGACAGGAAAAACTTTCAGTTATATAAAATAATTCCTTTCCCTACGCTAATGAAAGACAGTGATGATAATGCAAATCATGATAATGTAAATATTGTAAAAGAATATGTTCATATCAGGATAGAAAAAGACTTTGTTATTATTGATTCAGAGCAGCAGTTATGTGCATATTTAAGTAAAGAACAAGTGAAAGACTGTAAACAGGTAGATGAAATTCACAGAGTGTGTACATCTAGTATTGTGTTAAAATTGGTACATGGACAAAAAGACTGCATTTTCACTCTATTAAAAGGGACAACAATAATACCAAGTGAGTGTAATAAAAACATAATCAAAGCTAGTCAGCTTGTATGGTTACCTGTAAGTGACAATAAATATTTATATTTGACTCCATCACTTACAAGGACAACAGTAGTTTGTGAGGAAACACATAATGTAAATTTAGTAAATGTGGGTATAATTACAATGTATCAACCTTGTACAATTTACGAACCAGATAGTAAGATACGGTCCACGGGTAGTGTTAACACAACTTATACGAAGGATATAATTCCTGACATTTTATTAGAATATGAATGTTGTGAATATCTTAATAGTGATATAAAACTAAATGACCTGAGTTAAAAGAGGTACCACTACACAGTCTGCTAACACATATAGACGATGTCAAAAATTCAGGAGTAAAAATTGAATGTGTGGAAAATTTAATATTGGAAAAGGAAAAAGAGTTGTATACAAAGCAATTACATGCTGATATCAATGTGTATAAAATCATAGTGTGGACGATAATGGCTATTGTGGCTCTAGTAATTTTGTTAACATGTTGCAAGTGTTGTCCTTGCTTTTCAGGAATTTTTAAGAAAAAGCACTGGGATCATGCTACTGCTTGCTGCACTCGAATTTGCTTTAAGCAGAAAATCATTAATGAGAATAGGGTTAAAGAAAGGTCATCAGATGATGACTTAGTGGTCCATTTTGAGAGACCAAGGTTAATGAGTAATCGCGCCAGTATACATGATTCAGAAGTCAATGTAGTTGCAATTGAAGACACAGCAACAGTACAAACACCCAGTAGCTTAAGATATAAAGAGAAAGGTAGAGTTTAAAGATAATAATGCCACACAGGGGAGACATTCCACATCCAGGGAAAGTGTAAGCAAACACGAGTGTCTGACAGAAGTGTTTGCGTCAAGAGGACGCAAAGCACTTCTTCCCAGGCGGGGGAGGTGTCGTGAACGGCGGCTCACGACGCGCCTTCCGCATATTAACGAGAGAGCGAACGGGTTCGAATGGGATTTGAATCCGCGACCTCCAGGGTAGAAAGCCTGTGATTTAAAAAGTAGCAGGCATATGAACGCATGTATATACGAAGGGAAATTATAGGAAAGTTTGTGTATATTCACAACTCACAATTCATAAATGACAGTAATAATAATAATAATAATAATAATAATAATAATAATAATAATAATAATAAGAGAAATAACAGAATATTTCAAAGAAGGATTTAGAATATTCGATGTTGCTTTGGGAGCTCGTAAGCCAAGAGCTTTGTGTCTTAATATTGTGAAACATTGTGTAAGTTAAAATACGCACTTCTTTTGGGTTGGAAATATATAGAGTCACGTGTAAGAGTCGTAGAAACAGTTTCCAAAGTGTTCTGGAACAATGTGTGTAATGCAACGTGACTGGATGGTTCTATGCCAGAGAACCAATCGGAGAACAGTGCAGTTGTGACGTGAACTAGTGACTTGTGGTGGTGGTGGTGGTATATGAATCAGTGGGATTATTCGAGAAAGAATAGAAGAAACTATAAGACTTGGTAACTTGTAAACAACAGGGCTTTTGACTGTGATCCCTCGAAGGAGGCTTTTTGACTTTTATCCCTCCGAGGAGGCTCTTCGACTGTCGGTAGTATCGCGCAGGAGAGTGAATAGTTAATTAGGGAGAACTGTTGGAGTGCTGGTAGACTTAGCATTCACTCGCAGTACGCAGTAAAGTGATAGTAAGATAGAGGGGTATCAGGCTCTTGAACTGAGTGTGATTTGTTGCTGAACAATCACAAAGATTCTCCACACCAACTGTTAAAGTAGGTGTTGGAATATCAGCTTATAGACTAGCAGCTCAATTGTAATTGGGAGAATTCACGTCGCCGTGAAGAGTAACGAGATCCAGGGATACCTACGCAGAAGAGGAGAAGACAAGAAGAGAAGAGTGAAGATGTCAGCTGTACAAGAATCAGCTATACTCCGTAGTTAAGTATTCAACAGTAATTATATGTATTATAAGTATTCTTGTGTGTACTAGGAACAAGACTTAAAGACTTTCACAGAGACCTGGAGTCAAGAAGGGTAATTGGTGTCAGAGATTTTTGTATTGTATATATATTATTATATATATGTGTGTGTGAATATTCTCAGTGTTAGAATATTTAAGATATTTAAGATTTGCCAATCTGATTATACGCTCCCAGAACTCCGAACCCAAGTCCTCAGCCTGTTGTACATCCCTTAGGGTCACAACATAATATTCTTTAAGGTTTGTTTTAATTGTCACTGAATTTTTTGTGTAGGATTTTTTATGATTATTGTAAACTTACTGTTGTTAAAAAATTCTTTGGTTTTAGATACGTAATTAGTTTTGTCCTTAATAACTGTAGTATTGCCTTTATCCGCTTTTGCGATTATTAGGTCGTTATTTTTTATTTTATTTTTGAGTTCGGCAGCCTGTTTGTATTCAGAAGTGCCTCTGAGGATCAGTGGTAGTGCCGGCCTCTGAATCACAAGATAGCGGGTTCAAACCCGGCAGAGGTAGTCAGACTTTTGAAGGGCAGAAAAAAGTCCATTCAACACTCCATGTCGTACGATGTCGGCATGTAAAAGATCTCTGGTGACACATTTGGTGTTCACCCAACAAAATTCATTAAATCTCAGCCTTAGACGCCCAAGAGAGTTTTGGTTTACATGGTCTGCCATCTAGTAGGCCTACAGTAAAACAGAACGTCAAAACTGATGGGCACACAGCCAGATGGTGTCAAATTGAAATGTCTGCACACGGTAGCTGAGGCCATAAGATTATCATCATCATCATCATCATCATCATCATCATCATCATCATCATTACTATTATTATTATTATTATTAATGAAACTATTATCATTAGAAGTGATAGCGGGTTAATTTATTTACATTATTAGAATTGGACATCTTATCCAATTTTCTGTTTACTTCAAATCTAAGTTTATCATGATGTTCCAGCGGCATTTTACTGATTGTAGCTTCCGAATCAATAATCAAGTTCGTGAATGTGTTTATTTTATTCATATTAGGCCATTTTTGCTTTGGGCCTTTTGCTAGGATGGTGGTGTCTTCTTTGTTGAAAGTTATGTCAGACAGATTGACTACAGGAGGGTGAAAATTCTCAATTAACTTTTCTGGTAAACTGGTCTCTTTGGGTTGATTTTTTGGCAAAACTCTAATCATTTTTAATCATTTAATTTCTTCTCTAAAGAAAGCTGTTTTTGTGAGAGTGTGTCAAAAGTTTATTATTAATCTTCTTTAGAAATAAATTCCACTGGATGGTTATATAGGCAGGATACGCAGATAATACATTTGCCATTATGAATAAAGAAATCAAGAATGTGACCTACCCCCTACAGAAACTAAACAACATCAACCCCCACATTAAATTAACACTTGAATCCAAAAATAAAAAAGTAAATAGTAAGTGTTAGAAACCCTTTTGCTCTGCCGTGTAAAATTTTCAGGAAACATACACAAACTGCCAATACCATTCATCAAGACTCCATACAACCCCAAACACACAAACATGCAGCATATAATAGCATGGTTTACCGTGCCTTCATGATACCTATGACAAAGAAAGATCTGAACGATGAACTCAACATTATAAGGGCAATCGCCAAATATAATGGTTATAACAGATCGTTTATTGAACAGATAATAAATTCAGGCACTGGCTTAAGACCACACTCACAAAAGAAAAACCTAAAGCTAACATTTCATCTACTTTTACTTTCAATAGCGATGTCTATAAAATTACCAATCTCTTTCGAAAACGTACAAATTTTCTTTAGAACTAATAACAGGACTTCAGAAATTTTACACAATTCATCATCTATCAATACCTCCAACAAATTTTCTAAATCCAGAATCTATAGATTCAGGTGTAATGACTGCAGCTCTTCATACATGGGTCAAACAGGGCACACCTTCATGACCAGATATTCAGAGCACATCAATGCAGTAAGATATAACAAGTTTTCTGCTATAGGCCAACATATTCACAACTCTAATCATAAGTTCAATGACATTGAAAATGATTTGGAGATCCTTCAAATAACAAAGGGCCAATAATGAAAATTATTGAAATTGCTTTGTTCATTGCGATCAATATTTTAATCCTAATTATAATTTGAATAAAATTTCCGAGAGATCCAATATTCTTTTTGATCTCTTAATTAATTGGCTAAAAAGTATTAGACTCCCAGGAATCAACTCAATCTTTCAAACCATACGCAATATACATCCCCATCAGTTACCTCCTCTACCTCATCCTTCTGCTTCACCTTAGCTCCCCGACAGTTGCTCCTCCTCCACCCCTCCTCTCCCCTTCTCCATATTCCTTAACCTTGTGACTGCATCCATCAGTCCAGCTCCATCTGTGGGTCAAACAGGCTGCTCAAGGTGAGTTTGTTTCTAGTAATTTCTAGTCATTTCTTTTCATTCTTTCCTTCCTACCTTTTGCCTAATTTGGCTTTTAATTTCTTCTTCAGGCTCCAAACCCCATACTGAAGTGGGAATTAATTTTTGGGTCAAACTAAGACCATCAGATGACCGTTTATTCTTTCAGAACCACCTAAACCACATATTAAACAAGTGTCAACCTCATATGACAATATAAAATTCTGCAGCTTATATTCAACAAGACTAAATACATATACAAGCTGGACTATTCACTATGTGTATAAAACAACAGAGTCATCATCATTTTTAAAAAGATTTTATATTAGAGTAAACATCATCTTGTACCATAATTTTATTCAATATTCATGTATGCAGGTGTTATATAATGTGTTTAAATTGTTTTAAGATTCGTTTGTGATTGCCTAATTGACTCTATGGCTGATGATGGCAAAATATAAGTGCCGAAACTAGTACCTTATGTAAACGACATGTGATTGATTCACACTAATAAATATCAATGTATTGAATAGGTGGGCCCTTAATAGTTTTAATTTATTGTGATTCAGGATGTGTCAATTTTCTTGGTGTGGTCGCTATTGAGGCAGACGGAAGAGCAACATTCAGCTAATGTATACCACAGATTTAAAGCAGAAGTATGTAAAGTTGCCACTGTGGATTCCGATGTTTACTGTAAGACAATGTCTGGTCCAGTGTTACACCAAGATATTTTGGGTTTGGACTGTACGGAAAAAATGCTGTCATGGAGAGTCACTTTCAAAGTGATATGAGCTAGTAGGTTATTTAAGTTTAAAATTTCACGATTGTTCCGAACTGAATAGAGAAATATAAAATATTAAACTTAATAACAGAGTATTTATTGAAAGGTGGATCCTTCCTAGTATGTTATACAGATGAAAGCAAGATGTTTCTGTTTTGGTTGTACTAGGTGTCAGGCAACAGTTTTGAAAGAAATTTGTCAATAAGCAGAAATCTTTCATTAGCGTGTCCTCAAGGCTGTGGAACATTGTGTGTTGCATGGCTATGCAAATATCATCAGTATAGGCAAATTGTCTTGATAGTGTTTCTGGGATGTCTGCGAGATAAACACTGAATAACAATGAGGCTAATATGGAACTTAAGAAGTTATTATATTAATAAAACCACCTTTCCAATACACAATAGTCCTTTATATTTAGGATAAAAGCATTTAATTACAAGTAGGACATGTTTTGCTCAATCTTAGTGAGCATCATCAGCTATAGATAACATAATCCACAGTGGGTCAGGGCCCTGATCCTGGTATATATAACCAAAAAAACGTCTAATATACATTGATAAAATACGAAATTTTAACAATTTAAAAATAATCAATAAGATTATATTATGTCTATTAAAACAAATATTGATCATTAAAATTGCTTAAAATGTAAGTGGAATGAATGACATGAAATGTTACTACAGTATGTAGTGATTAAATGTACGTATAAATCAATGACCATAATAATCTTCGCTCAATTGCATTAGACTGTTTATGATTAAAAACAGTTATTCACATAAGGGTGAGCTCCTGTAATGAACTATGATGTTGTTTTTTAAAATAAACATGAGGAGGAATGCTAAAATCACACATATTGGTTGAAAAACGAACTGCACTGATGATAAAACGTTATCTGGATCAGTGTAAATAACCTTATGGGACTTCCTCGTGTTGTGTTTCAAACAATATTATATTTTGTGTAGTAGTGATAATATTGGGCTTCAAATGGAGAACTACTTATCTCCTAGGTGAAATAATATAAATCGGGTGTATCCTGTAAAAAAAAAAAAAAAAAAAAAAAAAAAAAAAAAAAAAAAAAAAAAAAAAAAAAGAATAGTATGTGTGTCGTGGTTCATGTTTGTGGGTTACTCTAGTCACGTCCTAGTTCGTGAACCATGGGCAACAGCTGAGTGGCCTAGTAAGTGGTCCTGAGAGTCGGGATACCAGTTGCTATGGAATGGGAGTGGGCATCTCGGACATATTCTGAGTCGTGGCCCTCCTTGTGCTCAGGCGGCTAGGACTATACAATTCACCGGTGGTCCATAACCCGTTAGAGGAGAGATCCTCACTTGGACTTTGTGCAAGTAGGGCAGCATCCTGCTTCATGAATTTACCGAGCTCAGAACACTTTAAGCAAGCCTCGGACCTATGGGAGTAATGTAGTCCCACTCCCATCTGACAGGCGAGGGACTCCCTGGAAACAACTTGGCGAACGAAATGGAATTCGATGGGGAGATATCAATATTAATGGGGCTTATGGAAGAAAGAAGGTAGAACTGGCTGAGTCAGCAAAGAGGATGCATCTGGATGTGCTAGGAGTAAGTGATATTCGGGTAAGGGGAGATAATGAGGAAGAGATAGGAGATTATAAAGTGTACTTGACGGGTGTTACAAAGGGAAGGGCAGAGTCTGGGGTAGGGCTCTTTATCAGGAATACCATTGCACGCAACATAGTTCCTGTTAGGCACGTAAATGAGCGAATGATGTGGGTAGATTTGTCAGTGGGAGGAATTAGGACAAGAATTGTGTCCGTGTATTCACCATGTGAGGGTGCAGATGAGGATGAAGTTGACAAGTTTTATGAAGCATTGAGTGACATCGTGGTCAGGGTCAACAGCAAGGATAGAATAGTGCTAATAAGCGATTTCAATGCGAGAGTTGGGAATAGAACTGAAGGATACGAAAGGGTGATTGGTAAATGTGGGGAAGATATGGAAGCTAATGGGAATGGGAAGCGTTTGCTGGACTTCTGTGCTAGTATGGGTTTAGCTGTTACGAATACATTCTTCAAGTATAAGGCTATTCACCGCTACACATGGGAGGCTAGGGGTACCAGATCCATAATAGACTATATCTTAACAGACTTTGAATTTCAGAAATCTGTTAGGAATGTACGAGTTTTTCGCGGATTTTTCGATGATACAGACCACTATCTGATCTGTAGTGAACTAAGTATCTCTAGGCCTAGGGCAGAGAAAGTGAAATCTGTCTGCAAACGAATAAGGGTAGAAAGTCTCCAGGACGAGGAAATTAGACAGAAATACAAGGATATGATTAGTGAGAAGTTTCGAACAGCAGACAGTAAGCAGGTTCAGGATATAGAAAGTGAATGGGTGGCATACAGGGATGCTGTAATAGAAACAGCAAGGGAATGCCTAGGAACAACTGTGTGTAAAGATGGGAAAAGGCAAACATCTTGGTGGAATGATGAAGTGAGAGCAGTCTGTAAATGTAAAAAGACGGCTTATCAGAAATGGCTCCAAACAAGGGCCAAGGCAGACAGGGATTTGTACGTAGGTGAAAGAAACAGAGCGAAACAAATAGTTGTTGAATCCAAAAAGAAGTCATGGGAAGATTTTGGTAATAACCTGGAAAGGCTACGTCAAGCAGCAGGGAAACCTTTCTGGACAGTAATAAAGAATCTTAGGAAGGGAGGGAAAAAGGAAATGAACAGTGTTTTGAGTAATTCAGGTGAACTCATAATAGATCCCAGGGATTCACTGGAGAGGTGGAGGGAATATTTTGAACACCTTCTCAATGTAAAAGGAAATCATCATGGTGGTGTTGCTCATGGGGAGGAGGAAAAGGATGTTGGTGAAATTATGCTTGAGGAAGTGGAAAGGATAGTAAATAAACTCCACTGCCATAAGGCAGCAGGAATAGATGTAATTAGACCTGAAATGGTGAAGTACAGTGGGAAGGCAGGGATGAAATGGCTTCATAGAGTAGTAAAATTAGCGTGGAGTGTTGGTAAGGTACCTTCAGATTGGACTAAAGCAGTAATTGCACCTATCTATAAGCAAGGGAACAGGAAGGATTGCAACAACTATCGAGGTATCTCATTGATTAGTATACCAGGCAAAGTATTCACTGGCATCCTGGAAGGGAGGGTGCGATCAGTCGTTGAGAGGAAGTTGGATGAAAACCAGTGTGGTTTCAGACCACAGAGAGGCTGTCAGGATCAGATTTTCAGTATGCGCCAGGTAAGTGAAAAATGCTACGAGAGGAATAGGCAGTTGTGTTTATGTTTCGTAGATCTAGGGAAAGCATATGACAGGGTACCGAGGGAAAAGATGTTCGCCATACTGGGGGACTATAGAATTAAAGGTAGATTATTAAAATCAATCAAAGGCATTTATGTTGACAACTGGGCTTCAGTGAGAATTGATGGTAGAAAGAGTTCTTGGTTCAGGGTACTTACAGGAGTTAGACAAGGCTGTAATCTTTCACCTTTGCTGTTCGTAGTTTACATGGATCATCTGCTGAAAGGTATAAAATGGCAGGGAGGGATTCAGTTAGGTGGAAATGTAGTAAGCAGTTTGGCCTATGCTGACGACTTGGTCTTAATGGCAGACTGTGCCGAAATCCTGCAGTCTAATATCTTGGAACTTGAAAACAGGTGCAATGAGTATGGTATGATAATTAGCCTCTCGAAGACTAAATTGATGTCAGTAGGTAAGAAATTCAACAGAATGGAATGTCAGATTGGTGATACAAAGCTAGAACAGGTCGATAATTTCAAGTATTTAGGTTGTTGTTCTCCCAGGATGGTAATATAGTAAGTGAGATTGAATCAAGGTGTAGTAAAGCTAATGCAGTGAGCTCGCAGTTGCGATCAGCAGTATTCTGTAAGAAGGAAGTCAGCTCCCAGACGAAACTATCTTTACATCGGTCTGTTTTCAGACCAACTTTGCTTTACGGGAGCGAAAGCTGGGTGGACTCAGGATATCTTATTCATAAGTTAGAAGTAACAGACATGAAAGTAGCGAGAATGATTGCTGGTACAAACAGGTGGGAACAATGGCAGGAGGGTACTTGGAAATGAGGAGATAAAGGCTAATTTAGGAATGAACTCGATGGATGAAGCTGTACGCATAAATAAGCTTCGGTGGTGGGGTCATGTGAGGCGAATGGAGGAGGATAGGTTACCTAGGAGAATAATGGACTCTGTTATGGAGGGTAAGAGAAGTTTTTTTTTTTTTTTTTTTTTTTTTTTTGCTAGGGGCTTTACGTCGAACCGACACAGATAGGTCTTATGGCGACGATGGGATAGGAAAGGCCTAGGAGATGGAAGGAAGCGGCCGTGGCCTTAATTAAGGTACAGCCCCAGCATTTGCCTGGTGTGAAAATAGGAAACCACGGAAAACCATTTTCAGGGCTGCCGATAGTGGGACTCGAACCTACTATCTCCCGGATGCAAGCTCACAGCCGCGCGCCTCTACACGCACGGCCAACTCGCCCGGTGGTAAGAGAAGTAGAGGGAGAGCAAGACGACGGTGGTTAGACTCGGTTTCTAACGATTTAAAGATAAGAGGTATAGAACTAAATGAGGCCACAACACTAGTTGCAAACCGAGTATTGTGCCGACGTTTAGTAAATTCTCAGAGGCTTGCAGACTGAACGCTGAAAGGCATAACAGTCTATAATGATAATGTATGTATGTAGTATGTGTGTCAGCTGCTGGAATTTAAAGGCTGTACTACTGTAAGGAAATAATAACAGAAGGCGCTTACCCGTGTATTAATTGAGGGGAGATTAGTCCCTTGGTTGTTTACTGAGGTTTGATGGTCACTGACTTGCTGCTACGTGCGTTGTATGAATGCGAACATCGAGACGGGGAGGATAGCGGGAAGGGAAAGGGAGGCAGGACGTTACGCAAGTTGTCAGCCAATGGAGGGAATGCTGTGCTAGGAGGCATTGTAGGTGTGGCTACTGTTGCTGTTGTTACTACAGGAGGATGGAAAGCACGTTTATAATGGAAAATCTTCATGAAATTTTTAGCATTGATTCCGAAGTTAGCAATTAGATTGGGGATTTGCTCAATTATGGGGCTATTAATGTCCCCGACATCATTTAAATTACTGTTTTCATTAAAGTACTGGTCCAAGGAAATGTAAGCGTTTTCATACCCGGTCATTAGACTGCTTTTATTTACGTATTTGAGTATTTGCATATCTTGATCGATAGTAGTGAAATTATGCCCTGTGTCCCTCATATGAATACTCGTGGCAGAATGCTTTTTGTGTTTCAAGGCATTATAATGTTCTAAATACCTTATTCTAAAGCTACGGCCAGTTTGCCTATATAAGAAAAATTGCACTGTGTGCATCTGAGTCTATATATTCCCGAGTTTGAGAATCTGTCGTAAATTGTATTAACGGAGTTGGAAAAAAAAATTACGGTTGGTGTTGCGGGTCCGGTATGCAATGTTAATATTGTGCTTTTTTAATGGTTTAGTGACATTGTGAATAGCTGGGTTGGTGAAAGTAAAAATAGCGAAATTTGTTTGTTTGTTTTTTCGGGAACTAATGTAGTTGTACTCTTTGATCTAATTTTACCTATGATTCTGGTGATCATATGAGGTTTAAAACCATTCATCATGGCTAATTCTTTGATGAAACGTAGTTTTTTTTTTTTTTTTTTCCCCTCCTCGATTAGCATTAGAAAGAGGAATGTTCATGGCCCTGTGACTCAAGCTGTAAAATGTAGCCTGCTTATGGGAGTGTGCAAGGATTCGCTTTTTGTTATAGGAGCAACAGATGATTTCCTGTAAATTAAGTCTAAGGAGTTGTTGACCTCGTCCTCTTTAGTAAACTGAATACTGTGGTTAAGGTTGTTAAGGAGCCTGAGTACGTTGTCAGTATTATTCAATTGTTTATCTTAGCCAGAGATTTACGCCGTTAATTTTATTAATTATTAATTTGGTTTCCATATCGTCCATAAAGATGTCGGCAAGAATGCCGGAAATTGGGTCGCCCATTGCTAAGCCTTTTTGATGATATATTTTACTATTGAAATAGTTATTGTTAAGTACGAATTTCAGTAAATTAATAAAATCGTCTATTTCGTATCTGCTTAGACTGTTATGTTTCATAAGGTTATATTTTACAATGTTAATTGTGTCATTTATGGGTATGTTCGAATACATGTTAGTGATATCATATGATACCATAACATGATTATCTGTTAGCTTGAATGTGGACAATTTGTTGCAGAAGTCGACAGAATGTTTATGTAGGCTGTATTATTGAATTTATAATGCTTGTATAGGAAACGGTGCAAAAATTTTGAAACGTTATATGTGGGACTATTTCTACAATTTATTATGGGGCGCATTGGTACCATTGTTTATGTATTTTTGGTAGAGCTCTGGCTGTGGGTAACTTAGGGTTCATTATGGTAAGTTTCTGTTGTTCGTACTCTTGTAAAAGAAAAGAAGACTTTTTTAACAGGTTCTTAAGATCTCGTTGGATTTTTAATGTGGGGTCTTTTTCCACTATATTATAAGTTTCAGCGGAAAAGAAATCTTCGGTTTTGCTAATGTATTCTTCTTTATTCATTAGAACCATTGTGGGACCTTTGTCCACTTTTGTGACTATGATATTGTTATTTTTGATTTTACTCTTGATTCCGGTTATCTGTTTGTTGAAGTTTGATACTGACTTGGATTTCAATTCTTTAACTAAAGATGGGAGGTTCTTCTTTACTTCGTATTTCACGTCATTTCGATGTTCGATAGGGAGTTTTAAAATACTAGATTCAGCCTCAGCAATACTGGTAATGAGGTCATCAGACTTATTGGGGTTGGGCCAGTTAAATTTCATGCCTTTATTCAAGAGGTCCATTTTGCTACTAGTGAATGTGGTATCAGATAGATTCACAGTGGAGGGAGTATTGTTTAACTGGGGTGTATATGAATTATTCATTCTGTGAGAGTTGACGGACTTTGTTTTTGAATCCTTGAGAAATTTTAGTTTTTCCTCCAAAACTAATTGCTTATTGCTCATTACAGCTGACACTTTCTCATTAACGAATTTAGAATAGGAGTCCCATTCTAATGGAGGCATGTTCGAAGAAATCTCTAAATGCGCATTATAGAGCTGTACATTCAAAAATGACTTTTTTCTTATAATGTAATTTAATTTCATTTTTCAACCAAATATCGTTTATTTTCTTTTGAGTATTCAGCAAACTGGAAGAAAAAATGTTTCTCCTTTGTGAGCTTCTTAGAATTTTGGAATTAGATTATTCTTTAAACATACTTTTAGAAATGTGATGTCCCTAGATATTTTATTGACCTTCACCTTGAGATTAAGAAATCTATTCTTCGAGTTTGCCTGGTTGGCGGTAACATTACAAGTTATAAATCTCATTGTAAAACCGTATTGGATTTCAGAATAACATATGGAACTTTGCGGGAGTCCATTATTTAGTTTTCTTGGATTGCTGAGGGTATTGTTCATGACCACTTGAATTATTCTATCTGAAAATATGCGATCGATTAGATTTGTAGTGTTTATACACTGTAAAGTTTTCAGGAGTTTATACAATAACCCATCCCTCCACACAGTGTCAAAAGCAGCGTACTGATCTTTAGCTTCTCTTCAAATCCAGCTTCAATGAATGCCGTCAGAGCGAGTACTTGGTCTTCGCAACTTTATTCCAGTCTAAAGACAGCTTGTTCTGCAGGGAGAATCTTGAAGATGACTGGACTGATTCAGTTGAATATCAGCCTTTCAGCAGCTTGTAGGTCGAACTTAATAATCCTAAGGGTCTATAGCTTTCAGGAGCATTGGTCAGTTTTCCAGATTTCAAGAAGGCAATGATCTTTGATCTCTTGAACTCCGGTGGTAGGTGTCCTGTGCGTTGGATGGATGAAAAAAAGTCAGCATTTTTACCAAAGTGAACAAGGAACTCATTATGAATGTTCTCAAAGCCTGGCGACTTTCCCATTCTGCAGCTTTGAAGGGCTATTGTAACTTCATCTACGGTGAATGGTGATGGTAGCTCCGGTAGAGAGGAGCATGATTTTCTTAGTTTTTGCAGGTGTCTTCTGATTGCTTTGGAGTGTGCTTTGTCTGATCTAGCCCTGGACTTCTGAATGATTCGGTCTGCTATTCTGTCTGGTTTGACTTCCTGGGGTGCTTGTGGTTTGTGGGATTGGCCTCCTAGTTTCTTTAGAAGGTTCCAGGCTTTTTTACTTGAATGCTCGAAGTCTAGTTCCTCAATGGGAACAATGACTGGAGACAATGTGTGTTCATGTCCATAGTATTTCTTAAGCTACACTTGTCTCCTGGGTGGTGCTAAAGAACAGTCACTGCAGGTACAAAGAAAATGCAATCATCTGCTCCTACAGGCACTCTGCAGCACTGGTTATCAGGACCTGTCTCCTGATCTCCCGGATGAAGTGATATACGCACACATTCAAAGGTTCTTCTGAGAGCTTGCCCAAAGGCTCGATTCCCCAGTGGAGCGCTCCGTATATGCCATCTCAACATTGAAGGCATCAGCAGATAAAAATGTGAAATATTACACAAGATCCTTAGAGAGCATGAAATAGACGTACTTTTTTGTTACGTTACAAATAAACATACATACTGTATGTAATATCTTGCACCCAAATTCCCTTAGGCGATTTGGTGGAATATATCAATTCATTAGATTCCGTGTATTGATATAGCATTTGACAATTTTAGCATAGGACTGCAGATAGGTCTAAGCCCACCAACGTGGAAGATTTAAGCCACCTTAGGAGGGGTAAGGCACGTTCTGTTGGGGGTTGTTAAACAATTATGTCATAAAGGCACTTGGCCAGATATTGCCTGGGAACTTCTGCCTGCCGCACCTTGGGTACCTTTGTTGGCCACACCTTGAGAACATTCTTTTGGAAATTTCCACACATCTGTGTTAGACAGAGAAACTTATGATATACAAAAAGGGCAGAGGATACCTGAAATCTTTGGAATGAAGACGAGTAGACCCCGTAGAAAAATGGCGCAACCAATCAAATTGTTCCATTCGTAACCGCCGAAATTCCCGCTGGGAATATTTTAGTCTATCTCATGAGTTTGTGAAAGATTACACACCAAGTGGGCTTCTAATAACTGTATTAGAGTGAAGATAACTTTTGGTGAACCCAGTTAAATTAATTACAACATAGGTGGAATAATAATCATTGTACGCAACTGATCATGTATGGATAGCACAAGTAACAATAGTAACGCCATCAAGCCAATGGCTGATGTTAGTTTAATTGAACCAACGCCAAGTGAATTATACAAAACAGTACGATCGTACTCATACTTTTAACTCTGCGCCGTGATACAATAAAAATAAGGATCCACAGACAACGGTTAATAACCTAGTGAAGCCATTGGATTAATTTGAGGCGTTCCGTAATATCACCGGAAGTTGAGTTAGAATCACGTAGCCGGACCAAAGGCTTATACTAGACATGAAACGAACCAGGAGCACACTTTTCATCGGCACCACTTTGTCATCAGCACTTTCATGAGTACACTTCAACCATTCATTTTCCACCAGTCGAGCAGTTGAGTTCAGTCCATCGTGCAGTACAGTATGTGTGAGTGTTCAACCGAATTCGAGGGAACGCCAAGTGACTGACTATTCAGAATTTGCAACAAGATAATTGAAAAATGTAAGTGAATATTCATAAACTATATTTATTCACTCACTGTGGAGAAAATAGGCTCTAAGTAGAGGACTTTCTTAATGTAATAACTTTATATTGCCTAGGACAATGCTGATATCATGAGTCAATGGGAGAAGTACAAGTAGCTGGTTTGTTTTAAAACAGAGAGGGGAACAGACTAACATTCCGCAAAGGCTGACAGAACATTAAGCAGGTAAAGGGGGAGCAGTCTGGTAAATCCCTTGTGTGGTCACCTGTACTTCAAGTGTGGGAGCATGTCCTTAAGTTCATTACGGACATTCCTTTGACCAAACCAGCAGAGGACAATGAACGCTAATAGGAAGAGTGAGAACAATTCCTAGTCAGCCATCAGAAAAAGTAGCAGATTTGATGAGATTTTAAGAGGGCCAGTTTGCCGCATATCAGACCAGCTAATACGAAGCTAGGTAAATATAGGACAGTGTTACAAATTACGCTGATAGAGCGGGGTCATCCCCAGGAATGTGTTAGAATAAATAATAAATTAGAGCTCAGAATTAAGTTGAAGAAGAGTGTTTCGTGTGTATAAATAAGGTGTTTGTCATAAGTCAGTATGACAACATAACGTCAGTATAGGTGGATGTTGATATCCCTGTGAGAATCTCATTTGCTTGACCATGCAGTAATAAAATAATTGGGAACTTGTAAGAAATAAATTAGAAATGTGTTGGATTGTTTACGTAACATTGAGTAGAACTAATATGGTGCTTAATATTACGCTTCTGGCCTTTAAATGTATACTGGCCACATATATATCAGAAAGAGTTGGGATTGTTCAAACATTTTTGCCTCCAAACATCACTGCCACTTGCCATTTTTTAAAAACCAACTCCCGTATTCAGTCAATCGACTTCAAGAGCACGCTGTATCTTGTAGACAAAGACGTGACACGCGTTCTCAGATTTTCCTTCCAGACTACGGAGAAACATGATCTGGGTGTTTTGACCGTGTCTGACATTGCACCTGCGCGAACTGCAACTCTTCTAATTGTTCTTCCAGTGTTCCTGTATGATTACCTACTCCCCTCCAAAATACAGCACATACAATATTTTCTCTCAGACATGTCCATACCTGTATTCCATACAACCAATCCAAACCTCATTTACAACATCAAAGCTCCATTAGCATAACATGAGATGGACTTGTAACAAATCTGTACGTGATACGAACCAACTGGTAATATTTTTTACATAAGGACACTAAATGCAACGTATATCACATACAATTACTTTTGCCGGAAAGTCTTCGAAGGCCGGTGTAATACGTTGAGGTACCAGTAGAAATTATCCTGGTTAACAAGTGATGAGCTAGTGAGTAAATTTCTATGATGTACCTTCAATGACAGAGTTCACTGAATACTTTATGTGAGTCTTCCAATGACAGCTGATTCCAGCACCTGTTCATCTAACACTCATATTACTGATTATGTAGTTCATTCAGATCCTGCAAAACAGCCCAAAAGAATATATGATTTTATTAGGAAGATATTAAACATAAGAGGTCCCCATTATGGTGCATACAATTTGTTATATGTTCAACACTTTGTAGAAAATTAACTACACAGAAAATCGGAAAATTAGTTCGAACAGCACTGTTACTTCTTCCAGAATACAGTCCACATCTTTAGACTCGCAGCAAAACTAATCTTAAAGGGGTTAGAAATAACCGAGTAGTGCTTTTCACTTCAACATTCAAGGGATGGTACTGGCAACAAATTCAGTTCAGGAGACAAATGGGAGAAAATTATTGAAAATGATGGCATTTATAATGAAAGATATTAATTTCTTTGCTAGTTGTATAATTATACATGAGTGTGTGCATTGCACTCATGGGCATACTTAAGATATAGCCCCAACATTGCCTGGTATAACGGGGAAAATAACAGAATTTATTTTCAGGGCTTCCCACAGTGAGGTTGGAACCCGCCATATTCGGAAAGCAAGCTCACAACTAGGCGATCAAGACTGTGAAGCCAACTCATTACATTTTTATTTCTTTTTATTTTGAAAAAGTACTAGTTATAGAAAAATAGTTGCCAGTCAATGTAGTAAGTTGGACAAGTAACTTCATTACCGTTTTCATAATTACACTGTCTTCTAGTTTAAAATTCCTGAATTCAACAACAGTCATGAGTAAGGGAAAATAGTGTAAACATTTTAATATACTTTTGTCTACAGATTCTGCCCTTCACTTTACTATAGTGAAAGTTTTTACAAACAATAAGAACAGGAAACTAATTTCATCTGGGTTACAATAGGTATTGATGGAAGAATATTTATTGAATAACAACAAAAAGAAGAATCCTGTTGTAAGTTCAGCAACAGCATTTTCCTATCTTTCTATAAATGACTTACCTGCCTTATTGATCAGCAGCAAAAGTGCCTGACTCACCAATTGTCTCACACCAAGTTTGGGGTTTGATCCTAGCTGATTTATTCGACATCTGAAGAGTGATCAAAATGTTGATACTCCACGTCATTGTTACAGGCGTGTAAAATTAACTAAGCCACAATATTCATCCAAGAGAATTCCACTTTTGCTGCTAGACAGGAGCTCAATTGGAATATTGAAATAGATAAGCAGGCCCCCATCACGGCACTCCTTCTGAAGGTCTGCAAATCAGTAGCTGAGCCAACTGTTGTTGTTGTTTTCTTCCCATGAGGGTTCCTTTTCTTCTTGTGAGTTAGTCTGGTGTTCCTAACTTTCACCAGCTGTATTCATCCTTACTGATTCTCCTTCCCTGTGTTCATATGGCTTTCTTCATATCCCGAACATCTCACAACAAGAATGAAGATCCATCAGGATGGCCACTCAATGAATATTGAAGCGTGCCCTCCAGGTGAAGATGGGAAGTCAAAACCAGCTCATTGAAGGTTCAGAATGGATTGATGAGAGAGCTCATCTATGTGAAGACAGAAGTGTATGGAGATGACTGTGGTAATTGTCCTTGTCGTCCTGTGTTTTCATATTTACTCTTGCCTCTTCTTTCAGTTGCTCCCTCTCCCCATGCTGATCTGTCATTGCATTTATCCTATTTTTCTTCTTATTCTACTGCCTTTCCCACGCCTGTGGAATCTTGGTGCAAACTGTGTTGCGCATGTGGATTTTGCCCCGCTTTACAGCCGTATGGCCTTCTTAATCACTACTGCATGTTTCTGTGGTGGTTGATAGTGTGGTGTGTTGTCTGAATATGAAGAGTGTGCTGGGACAAGCACAAACACCCAGTCACCAAATCAGAAGTGATTAAAATACCCAGCCCCACCAGGAATCAAACTCGAAACCGTGTGAACTGAAGGCCTCAATGCTGACTGTTCATTCAAGAAGTCTGATCATTGTGTTTACCTCATTGTGTGTTCCTATTTCATGACCTTATTTTTCTATAGATGGCTCAACTGAGTAATCATTTTGAAAGGCAAGATAGCAAAGATACCTTTATAAAGCACAAAATGTTTCTTCAACCTTGAAAAATTCATTTGTACAGATACAGTTCAGACATCAATGGTGTTAGTCAGATTTGAGTAAGTAACAACTGATGTTATTAACTTACCTAATGTCATGATCAGGTATGCTCCTGTATTCTACACAATAATTACAATAGTGTGTATTGACAGTTCTAAATTAAAGATTATTAAGCATTAAAGAAGTATAGCTGCTAATGACTTCATTATGACTAAGCAGATATTAAAAAATCAGGCGTTGAATTGCAAGACC